>NC_054468.1:124133704-126533704 GCF_017639515.1 Carcharodon carcharias | reverse complement strand
TTGCTGCCATCTTTCTCAATACTAACTAGAGTTATTAACTAATTTCGATTTGCTGCTTTCAATACCCAAGTCCAAATTGTTTATGTGAATGGTGAACCATAGTGGTGCCTTCACCAATCTCCGTGGATCCTATTTAACCACCTTTTCCCTTTGAGTGCCCTTAGCCCCAACTCTCAGCTTTCTGTTGTTGGCAATAAGCATGAAGTTAAGTTCTGGCAATTCTTAACAGTGCTGCTCCAGTCATTAATTATGATCTTACACGGAACTGATAGCCTGGCCACACCTCTCTGAAGTTGAAACAGACAGAAGTTCAGCGTGGAGAAAGCTGTACTCAATTTTTTTATCAACTGGTTCTTGGGATGTGGGTGTCACTGGTTAGGCCAGCATTTGTTGCCCAACCCTAATTGCCCTTGAGAAGGTGGTGATAAGCTGCCTTCTTGAACCACTGCAGTCCACGTGGTGTAGGTACACCCACAGTGCTGTTACGGAGGGAGTTCCAGGATTTTAACGCAGTGACAGTGAAGGAACGGCGATATATTTCCAAGTCAGTGTGGCGTGTACCATGAGAGGAACTTCCAAGTAGTGGTGTTCCCAACTATCTGCTGCCCTTGTCCTCCTAGGTGGTAGAGGTTGTGGGTTTTGAAGGTGCTGTTAAAGGAGGCCTGGTGAGTTGCTGCAGTGCATCTATATGGTACATACTGCTGCCACTGTGCACCGGTGGTGGAGTTTAAGGGAGTGAATGGGGTGCGAATTAAGTAGGCTGCATAATCTAGGATGATATCAAGTTTCTTGAGTGCTGATGGAGCTGCACTCATCCAGGCAAGAGAAGGGTATTGCATCACACTCCTGACTTGTGCCTTGTAGATGATGGATAGGCTTTGGGGCGTCAGGAGTTGACTTACTCACTGCAGAATTCTTAGCCTCTGACCTGCTCTTATAACCACTATATAACATGGTCCAGTTCAGTTTCTGGTCAACGGTAGCCCCCAAGATGTTGATAATGGTAATGCTATTGAACATTAAGGGAAGATGGTTTGATTCTTTCTTGCTGGAGACCATTATTGCTTGGCACTTATGTGGCATTACTTGCCATTTATCAACCCAAACCTGAATGTTGCCCAGGTCTTGTTGCTTATGGGTATGGACTGCTTCATATCTGAGGAGTCGCGAATGGTACTGAACATGGTGCAATCATCAGTGAACATCCCCACTTCTGACCTTATTATGGAGGGAAGGTCATTGATGAAGCAGCTGAAGATGGTTGGGCCTAGGACACTGCTCTGAAGAATTCCTGCACTGATGTCCTGGTGCTGAAATGATTGGTCTCCTGAACCACCTTCCTTTGTACTAGGTATGAGTCCAACCAGTGGACCAATTACGATTGACTTCAATTTTGTTAGGGCTTTTTAATGCCACAGTTGGTCAAATGCTGCCATGATGTCAAGGGTAGTCACTCTCACCTCATCAAGTTGACGAGCCTGAATGACCCTGAGAAAACTTGGCCAGGATGAAGAGGTGTTGAAACAGCAGGTGTTGCAGCCTTGTATATGTTACTGAGGTCAAAGATGGATGGAGCTGTGGCACAACAGTCAAGATGGTCTTCAACTTGAGAGTTCTTCAGCATCAACTGTGTATGTCATCTGAGCTCCCTCAGTGAGTGGAACTTTCCTGATCTCAACTGTCCTGCTACTTCTACATTTCTGGCACCTTGTGCAATCCCAATTTTCCAAGTCCCACCATTGAGTGTCGTTCCTATAGCTTCCTAGATCCTAGTCACTTTCAAGGAGTGCAAAATGATCCCAGATCAGTCATTTGCAAAACAAAAGCAAATTCAATCATCATTAATAGCTTGACTCAAAACTGCTCAATGCTCAGCGATAGTAATGCTAAGGTAGTGAATTTTCTTCCTTAAACCTCTCCACTTCTGTATATCTTTTAAGACGCTATTTAAAACCTACCTCTCCCACCAAATCTTTGGTCAGCTGCCCTAATAACTTTTTATATGATTCGGTGTCAAACTTTGTTTGATAATCGCTCCTGTGAAGCGCCTTGGGATGCTCCACTAAGTTAAAAGTGCTATATAAATGCAAGTTGTTTTTGTTTATATGTAAGTTGGGCAACAAATTGCCTGAATGACTGAAAAGACTGATAAAATCAATCATAATCATTGTTGACAATGAGATTCAAAGGGGACCATGATGGTGCAGCTCCGCCTGATTTAAAGTCAATTGAGGCTCAATATGTAGCACTCTCTTCTCTGAGTCACATGTTCTGGATTCAAGTCCCACTCCAGGGCTTGGGCACAAAGACCAAAGCTGACACTCCAATGCAGCACCAAGGGAATGCTGCACAGTCAGAGGCGTCATCCTTTTGGAGGAGATGTTAAACTGAGGCCCCACCTGCCTGCTCAGGTGAATGTTAAAGACCCCATGGCACTATTTTGAAGGAGAACAAGGGGGAGTTATCCCTGGTGTCCTGCCCAATATTTACCCCACCCCCCCCCCCATCAACATTTCAAAATTTGTCTGGTCATTATCACATTGCTGTTTGTGGGAGTTTGCTGTGTGCAAATTGGCTGCCGCTTCCTACATGACAACAGTAACTACATGTCAAAAAGTGCTTCATTGGCTGTAAAGCACCTCGAGATATCAGGTGACCATAAAAGGCAGTGTATAATTGCAAGAATTTTATCAAAAAAAGATAATTACAGTTACAGTTGTACAATCATGGAGCATCCCAATCATGTGGAAAGTTGCAAATTCTATATGATGAGTTAGGCTATTTTTATGTATGGCTAACGAGTACACACCAGCCTGGCAAGAAGGATGCTGTGGTCTTTGGGCTCATTGTGGACCGGCAGGGACCTTGGGTGGTGGGGGAAGATATTTGTTGTGGCACAGTGATGGTACATGGGACAACAGCGCATGTAACAATGTGAACCTTGTGTCCAATTATAATCAGGATTTCAAGGGTGTATTTCGGTCCATTTCATAAAGGTCTCCTTTTTGTTTCTCAGTGGGCGAAGAACAAATCAGCTCAATAGGACGAGGAATCTGTGTGCTATTGGGCATCTCTGTGGAAGACACCCAGAAAGACATGGAATATATGTGAGTGTATTTTAAAAAAGAAAATGCCCTCCTTCCACGTATAAATGTTGTTGCAAACCAGAACAGATGATGCAATTATTGTTCATCATTTTGACGTTTGGTTTTAGAAACTGTTAGTCGCCTAAAAAGCTTTCCATTGAAAATGTATTTGATAATTTTATGCAAGATACTGTAATTACTGAGTAAAGCTTAAGGAGTGAGATCTGTACTACATAGCTTCTGAGTCACAGCTCTTCTGCTCAGTGGGCATTCTACATAATGAAACATAAAAATACATAAACATAAGAAATAGGAACAGGAGTAGACTATTTGGCCTCTCGAGCCTGCTCCGCCATTCAATAAGATCATGGTTGATCTGTTTGTGTTTTGAATTCCACATTTCCACCTGTCCCTGATAACCTTAGATTCTTGTTAGGCAAGGGAATCTATCTAGCTCTATTAGTCAATGACCCCACCTTCTGAGGCAGAGAGTTCCAAAGTCTCATAACCCTCAGACAGAAAGAAATTCTCCTCATCTCTGTTCTAAAAGGGCTAATTTAAAAACAGTGCCCCTGAATGCTGGACTCACCCACAATGAGTCTCTTGTGCACCAATCTACCCTTACGCTATTCAAGAACTCAGATCTACATTGACTGAACTGGGTATTCAGACTCCGGAGGAGATTGGTCTAGACAAGCTATAACGTTATCTTTGACAGTTTTCTGACCTTCTTCCATTATGATTGTACATGATGTAAGATGTAGCTTAAAATATTAACTTATTGAGGCTGTAAAGATATCCATTATTGACAACATTTTTCACCAGGCGTGCCTTTTCTTAAGGGAGATGGTCAAAGCCATCAGACCCAAAAAAATCCCAATAATCCTTGTTAGAGGGGAGCAACTGACAGAGAACTAATCCACAAAAAAAAGGGAAAATTCAATACTTTATCTAGTATCCAGTGTGTCCTTTAGTCTCCATGGTGCCTTCAAGTTGTGCAAGGCCTCAAGTGTACTGGTGGACACCACGTGCTCTTTCTCTAGGGCCACCAGTGCAATGGAGGTGGCCATGGAAGAGAGGTAGGCCACCAGCTGACATGTGTTATGGAAGTTAGCAGCTGATCAAGGGAATTAAAGTTTGCAGTTCTAATTGAATTTCTCCAGATGTACATAAAAGCTGGCTGAGTCTTCACAGGTTATAATATTGCAAGTCCCTAGCTGCATTACATAAGCCTCAGAATTATAGTCCTCTAACTACCTCTGCATTTTCAATCTGTAATTGATGATTAACACCTTTGTCCTGATGTATTTTGCAAGGCAGAGGAAATGTTGGGCCAAGTCTTCACTTCTAAAATTTTCAGCCGTTGGAGCCACATGTGGGTCGCGATCCCACTCGTGTTGGAGGTGCACCCTGTAGCGTGAGCTTACAGGAGGCGGTCAATTCATAGGCCCCCTTCATGTTCACTGTCTAAGGATGGTGGGTGGGACACGGACGTGGCAGGTCTAATGGTGGGGCCTGCATGACTGGCTGGCTGGCAGCCCCACAGGGAGAGTTGGGTGCTGCTGAGGGGGATGGAGAGCTGGAGGACACCTCAAAATGAAGGCACGCTTGAAAGGCTTCAGGGGGGGTTGAATAATAAAAAGGAAGGCTCAGAGCTGATAGGACCATCATTGTGGAGGGGAAAACCTCTCCACAAGAATGCTTTGGGCTGTGACTGTGCCCATTTCAGCCTTGTGGCTACATAATAATAGCAGCCTCTGATGTCCCATTAACCTTCCACCATGAAGCTGCCTCCGATGCAATGCTGGGCTCCTGACACAGCATGGGACTCACGTGCCTTCCATAACATTGTAATGCTGTGCACAATTAAGGGCTGTTTGCCCTTTAAATACCTTGATTGGCTATGGAGCTGTTGCAGGAAACCCGCCCCCTGGAAAATCTTCTGGAGGCAGGAACACATTGGGAAGCGGAGCTGAAGTGTCTCATGTTAATGGTATGTTAATGGTATGTTACTTGTATTATCAAGGATAAGGAAACACAGGTGAAGGGCATTGATTGATTAAGTGCCTTAAGCACATATAAGGAAAGACTTACTTAACTTGATAAGGTTCTGCTGGAGTTTCATTGGTTCTGTTACAATAATATAAAGCCCCTTAGGGGGTTGGTTGTTTGTTTAATTATTTTACGTTCATTGGTTCTCTGAAAGGAGTATAATTGAGGAGGCACAGATGCGTGGTGGATTCCTATCTGAGCAAGCTCCTGCTCGGACGGAATTCCATATCCCCGAACCCTCCCTAGGGAGCTGAAGCCCCGCAACCTGAGCCGCCTCGTGGAAATGCCCTCTGTATCCTTTAGCTCGGTGTGGAGGGGTTTCCTGTGTGGGCTGCTGCTGCATGCCCTTCACTTTCTTGCCCTTGCCCGCTGCCCTGACATGCCCTGGTGTGCCTTGATGCCATCCGGTGGCAGAAGTCCCCAGTGGGGGGCCCTTTAAGGGGGTGCCCTCCCCCTTTCCGTCGGGGACCTGGGGTGGAGGGTGTTGCACGCAGCGGTCCCGTACAATGATAGGATGTGTCAGTTCACGGACTCCCAAGATATCTGTGTGTTTTAAGGCCTTGTGGAGTCTGTGGACCACGCCTATGTAAGATGTACTAGGCTGCATCCCTTTTTAGTCAGTTGAAGAACCTTTTACTGTTGTTTTGTTTGCACTTCAGTCCCACGCTCCTGGTCTATGGTCACCCTGTGCGGAGCGGGCGCAGGGAGGGAGGAGGACCTCCTCGTGAACCTGCTCCTGGGCCTGGCCGAGTTGGGCATTAACAAGTCTAGGCAGCGGGTGATCGGTGGGGTGGGGTGGAGGGCGGGGGTGTCATCCGGCCTGACTGTCTGCCTCTTCTACAGCTATGGTTGTGGCCGGCTGCCCATGGAGAGGGAGCACATGGTGTCCACTGGCACCATTGAGTTGAGGCCTTCCGTGCTCGGTGGGCATCACGGGGACTGGGATGCTTTATGGACCCTTTAATCATATTTTGGTTTAATGTTTGTCAGTTTCCTTTAAGGTTTTGGTTTTCTCTTTAAGGGGCTGCCTTTGAAGTTGTTAATTTAGTCTATTTGGTTTCCAATAAAAGAGTATAAAGACAGACTCCAGGGACACTGGATGTTAGTAAGTGGGGGCAGATATAATGTAATGCTGCGTTCTGTAAACCAACCATCAAGGAAAGCATTTGTGTCTAGCTTCATACTTCACCATCTGACATGGAATTCACTTAACACCACAATCTGATTTTCCACGGCACCCCCCCCCTCCTCCTGAAGCCTGTCTCCAAGGGGCCGAGAAGTTTGCTCCCATTGTGTGCGCTTCTGTAATACAATATAGCGATGGTTATAAAAGCTGTATTGTTCTCTGCCCACTCCTCATCAGGATTAACCAATTTTGAGCGTGTGAGGCTGCACAGCTCCCAGTTAAGTGATGCCCTCCTGTGCAAGCCACGATCAGGATTGAAATTACCAGCTGCTTGTCCATCTGACAACATTGAACGGGGCTTTAGCAATGATGACTTTCATTCGACATTTAACTTGCCGAGCGAGCAATATAAAATGTGTGTCCTAATTAAGGAGCCTGCCTTTTGATTTTTGAGGTACTATTTTGATTCATGACTTATAAGTCAGTGGGTAGTATTTAACTATCATCCCTATAACCCAAACCCAGCCAAGTCCATCGTCTGCATTCCACCTTGAAAATCACAAGGCACATGATGCCTAAATGTCACCTTCTGTGGAGAAAAAGTGTGGCGTGACCTGATACCCCCTTATCTTACAGTGACCCTTGACTGCTCCCTAACTTATGAGCACCACCTTCGAAAGACTGACAAGAAGGCTAAGACATGAATGAACATCGTCCGTAAGCTTGCCAGCACAAGCTGGGGGTGAGAAAGCTGTTGCCCTCTCCACTTCTGCGGTAGCTCTGGTCTTCTCGACAGCTGATCACTGCGCACCTGTACGGGCCTCAAGCGGTCAGACCAAATACACAACTTCACTCAGGACTGAGGATAACCTCTGGAACTCTTGATCTCAACTCCAGCTCAGTGGTTACCAGCCCTCTCAAATATCACCCCTCCCTCCATGTGGTGGAACGCAGGTCCATGCAGAGAAATAATTTGTATCAGCAGCAATCCCCATCCATAGAGACCTCCAAGACCCCCAACTTGCCTCCTGGCTCGATAAAATCCCGTCTGGATATGAATTGAACATCCCCAATTCCATAACACTTGATGAAGCCTGGAGGAAAGTTTTGGGTAGAAAGCACCCTCCCAAATAAACACCAACCCAACATCTCAACAACCAGGCTTCATTTTACCCCAGAACATGTGGAAAACCCTCATTAAAATACGGACTGGACACGGCCAATGTGGTCACTTGATGTCTGCTCTTGAAAGTACTGAGCCCTGTGGGCTTCTGAGACCTGCTGTCAGGCTGAAATATGGGTTGGAAGCCTGCACAGTGTGGGAAACAGTCACTCATTGTGATTGCCCCCTGAATTGGCCAATTAGTGGTCAGATGGCAGACTCGCCGTCCAATTAAGGATGGCTGGCGGGTGGGCTTGCAGAGTTGGAGGACCAATAGGAGGCTACCCAGCTTGAAAGGAGCAGAAGGATACCATGGCAGGTTAAGTGAAAGAGAGGGCACTTCAAAATGGAGGCATCCTCTCACCAACATTTTTAAATTTGAAGTTTGGAAAAAAAAAAGTGACTTTGTGGCCAGGCCACTGCAGTGGTTGAGTGGAGTGGGGTGCCTACTGCAAGGTGGGTCTGTGGCTGCTGCAGGACTCAGTGAGATAGGGAGGGCCTCTAGATCTACCTGGAGTGCTGGCACCTC
Organism: Carcharodon carcharias; assembly: GCF_017639515.1. Lineage (NCBI taxonomy): Eukaryota > Metazoa > Chordata > Chondrichthyes > Lamniformes > Lamnidae > Carcharodon > Carcharodon carcharias. Next base: position 126,525,749 of record NC_054468.1, on the reverse strand, counting down.
ACTGCTGCACTGTCACCATTGGGGAGCTGGAAGCCGATTGGAAAATCTCCTTCAATCAGCCTCAATAGTCCTTTCAATACTTCAGTTGGCCACCTACCACTTGTGGATAGCTAGCCCTGCTTGCCCCCCACCCATCCCGCCTCTGGGAAAATGGCCCAGGGCTAAGATGGGGCTGGGCTATATTCAGCACCTGACCACTTCCGTTCGCAGCCCCGGTGGAGGCTAATAATCCTGTCCCTGTTGGACCCAGTTTGCCCCTGTTATCTCACTCGAATAGCCAATTATTCATGTGCACGTAGCTGTAGGCTCTTTAGACCTGGGAGTATCACAGCTGAGGCCAATCCTGACATCACCAGATGGCCATAGTGAACAATCTGATTTGCCAGGAGGTGTACTGGGAACTATCTGGAGTGAGGTGGAAAGTCTGGCTGTATTTTATACCCCCACCCTACCGATGGGTGCTGAGGTCATTTTTAGAACTTTTGCTACCATCATGTGCAACAGGTTTGGGATTTTCCTCTTCTCCATAGGTGTCGGCCATTCCTCACTCTTGTCTGTGAACCAGAAGCGTGTGGGTTCAAGAACCAATCCCGTCTGCCCTCTCAGGTGGACGTGAAAGATTCCACGATGCTATTTTGAGGAAGAGCAGGGGAGTTCTCCCCAACGCCCTGGCCACTAGTTATCCATCAACCAACATCATAAGAAGGAACAGATGATGCTGTTTGTGTGTGTTAGCTGCTGCAGTTTGTTACATTCAAACAGTGACCACAGTTGTCCTGAGGTAGTGAAAGTCAATATATAAATGCAAGTCTTTCTTTTTTCTTGAATATCTCAATTATTCATTGGTTTGAGACAGTATTTGGATGGATGAGATGTACACTTGACCTTTTAAAGCTTACAGACTATTTAAGTGATCAACTGCCTTTAAGTTTCTTGATAGGACTGTTTAAACATCTGTTTTTCTTTCATTTGGGAAGTGTTGTTTATATGACCCAATTTGTGTCTTTGTTTGTGTTGTGGTGTTTGTGTGTGTGTTTGTGTAAATATGTGGTATGTGTGTATCTGTGATAAGTGTGGTGTCTGTGTGTATGTATGGCAATGTCGAGTATGTGTGTATCTGTGATATATGTGTATATATGGTGGATATACGGTGACTGTACCTGTGGGGGTGTGTGTGTGTGTGCATCTGTGGTGTATAGTGCATGTGTGATGTGTGTGTGTGTGTGTGTGTGTATCTGTCATATGTGTGTACGTTTGGTGTTTGTGTATCTGTCATATGTATGTATGTTTGGTGTTTGTGTATCTGTGATGTGTGTGGTGTGCATGGTGGTTGTGTTGTGTGTCTGTGTGCAAGTGTGTGTGGAGCTCTGATTTTCCTAGTTAGAGAGCAGTGGTAGGGGGCATTATAACTTTGCACCTTCATTAACACTCTTGCAACAGAAATAGCGAGGTTAAGACATTAATAAAATCATGGAATTAGTAACAAAGTTTTGAGTAGTTTGTCATGAATGCTTTCCTAAACCATCCATTGTTTTTAAATCAGGGTTCGCAAGATCCTGAACTTAAGGTTGTTTGAGGATGAAAATGGGAAGCACTGGTGTAAGAGTGTGATGGACAAGCAGTACGAGATTCTCCTTGTTAGTCAGTTCACACTGCAATGCGTCCTGAAGGGCAACAAGCCTGATTTCCACCTGGCAATGGGAGCTGAGCAGTCGGAGACCTTCTACAACGGCTTGTTACAACACATCAGAAAGGCCTACAAACCGGAGCTTGTGAAAGGTATGGGGGAATTAACTTCAGCTAAAAGCTAATGGATTGGCCATCCTTTTGTCCAATTTTTTTTTTCTCCTGACAGGCTATTTGTAGACTAATGACTCATTCGATTAGTGTGTGACCATCACAGACCCTGGGGCAGAGCACCACAAAACTCTTCCTCCAGCAACCTCCTCATTTCCAAGGGACCCCCTGAAATACAACATAATTATTTCTCTGCATAAAACTTAGTTATACAATTCAATATATGTATTCATTATTTACTTACAATGCAAAACATCTTGTTGATGCTGGACACCAGATCAAGCCTTGGAGCAGGGGCATGGGCACCAGATTGAGGCTCAGGGGGAGGGCCATGGGCACCAGATTGAGGTTCAGGGGGAGGGCCATGTGCCCCAGATTGAGACTCAGGGGAGGGGCATGAGCACCAGATTGAGGCTTGAGGGAGGGGCATGAGCACCAGATTGAGGCTTGGGGGGAGGGCCATGGGCACCAGATTGAGGCTTGGGGGAGGGGCATGAACACCAGATTGAGGCTTGGGGGGAGGGGCATGGGCACCAGATTGAGGCTTGGGGGGAGGGCCATGTGCACCAGACTGAGGCATGGTGGGGAGGGGCATGGGCACCAGGTTGAGGCTTGGGGGGAGGGGCATGAGCACCAGACTGAGGCTTGGGGGGAGGGGTATGGGCACCAGATTGAGGCTCAGGGGGAGGGCCATGGGCACCAGTTTGAGGCTCAGGGGGAGGGCCATGTGCACCAGGTTGAGGCTCAGGGGAGGGTCATGGGCACCAGATTGAGGCTTGGAGGGAGGGCCATGGGCACCAGATCAAGCCTCGGGGGAGAGGCATGGGCACAGGATCGAGGCTCGGGGGGCATGGGCACCAGATTGAGGCTCAGAGGGAGGGGCCTGGGCACAGGATTGAGGCTCAGAGGGAGGGGCATGGGCACAGGATTGAAGCTCCGGGAGGCATGGGCGCCAGATTGAGGCTTGGAGGGAGGGGAATGAGCACCTGATTGAGGCTCAGGGTGGGCATGGGCATGGGGGAGGGGTGTATCGCGATATGTTGCTGCTGCTGCGAGATTTCTTGTGCCCATGTGAATGCGATGTTCAATTTCTTGCTGTTGGCCAAATCAAATTTTTGTGGCATATAAGCACAGGTTTAAAAGTTTATTAGAGAAAAAGGGAGGCATTGGCAGATGGTGCAAGGACCTTGCTCATCAGAAAAAGAGATTGAAACATTATACCCTGCAAATTTAAATACTGTCCATTAATAAGTTTGTAATATATTCATAAAATATGTTTCAAAACAAAATAAATGAAAAAAAATCAAGAAATATGCTCACTCTTTCAACTCACCTCCTGCTCACCATCTCTTGCACTTGCCGCCTTTTCCACTCCCTGCTTCTCCCACTTGCCGCTCCTCCTGCTCCCTGAATCTTTGGCCTGCTTACCATCGTGCTCCCCAATCTTTCTACTGACTGACCCTTCTGCTCCCCGACCATCCCACCTGTCGCTGACCCTCCCACTGGCCGACTCTCCAGCTGGCCGCTTCCCCCTCTCAAACCCGCACTGTGACGGAGGGCTGGGGAGATGAGTGGCGAGAGGTGGGAAGCAACCTACAAAGTGAGAGCAGCTTCGGGTTGCAGGAAAGAGTTTCTCCCTATCTGCTCGTCATTTTTTTTTTGCATGGATCACTGTCAGGATTTTCTCTTTCATCACAGGCAAGTGATGTCTAGCACCTGATGTCATGAATACTAAATTTAATGAGTCTTTATCACGGAAGGAAATTTAAACATTTGAATGCCAAATTTCAAATGATCACAACAATTTATACTACAGGAGAAGATAGTGCTGATTGGGTAGCAAGTCAGCTCTGATTGGCTGAATGCTGCCATGGTGAAAGCAACAGGAAACTCTAGGCTCCCCATGCTTCCAAGTAATTCAAAAAAGGTACAAGGCTTGAACAGACTCCTTTTGTTTGCAGAGAACAGGTGCCTGCGTATGAATGTATGTTACTTCTAGCAAGCATAAGTGAGCCACGTTATGAGCTTGACTGATTATCTTAAATTAGTTGTTATTGTAGCTATTAGCACACTCAGGATTGTTCTGCAAGTGCCTCCAAATTTCGGAATGACCTTTGAAGTTTGGCATTCTTGCGTTTGCCCTGATGAATGCAAGATGAGAGGCTTCAGCAACATGTCTCTTATCCGCAATATTCAGGTTCTATACTACCAAGTGATGGAAGGAAATTTATTAAAAATCTTTGCAATAATATGTTTCTGGATTTGACCTATTTCCGTCTTTACTTACAGATACATATATTGCAGTTGTGAAAAAATATTTTAGTAGATTTATTTGACTGAGAAAACTGCAATATGTTTTGTTAAATGCATCATATTTAAACACTCACCTTTGTTTGAGGCTTCCCATAATAACACAATCTCCGTGTAAGGCTTTTACACCTTGGCTGTAGTATTACCTTTTGCATTGAGAGATTCATTGCAGCCCGCATCTCATTATAATGAGAAAAACACTGAAATCTCAAAATCAACGGAGGTGCAAGTATTTTGCAGTGCAGGTGAGTACAGTCCATTTAGTGTTATTAACTGACTGTAAGCCCTGAGACTCTTCAATTTTGTTTGAGGAAGTGAATGTTTTTTTGGACACAGGTGTTCGGGAACTACAGTCAACCATTTTCCGACTGAAAGGACTCTTGCATTTGAATGATTACGGTGTTTAAAAATACTTCTCCTCCGCTTTTTATTCCCACTGGAGACCTGCAATTGTCTTTAGGATTCTTAAATGGCTAAACTAATATGTGCTTAAAAGAGGAATTTATTTAGAAATCTATTTAATCTAGATGACATTGCTTTGTTGCTTCGATTGAATGTTTTGATCGAGCCTAATGTCTTGCCATCACAAATCGGCTAAGTTAGAATATTTTTGAATCTTTTCTATTAAACAATATTAATAATTGCTTGGTAGTACAGAATGTGAAAATGGTTGAAACGAGAGACATGTTGCCGAAGCATTTTTGCCTTGCACTCACCAAGACAAAAGCAAGAATGCCAAATTTCAAACAATCGCAACAATTTATACCACAGGAGAAAAGGGGCTGATTGGTTGGCCAGTCAACTCTGATTAGCCAAGACATTGCCATGGGGAAAGCAATGGGGAACTATAGGCTCCCCAAGCTCCTAGGTAATTCAAAAAAGGTGCACAGTTTGAACATATTTCTTTTGTTTGCAGAGAACGGGTCCCTGTGTATGAATATATGTCACTTGTAGCAAGCATAAATGAGCCACATTATGAGCTCGACCGATTATCTTAAGTTGGTTGTTAATGTAGCTATGAGCACACTCAGGATTGTGTCCTCAGAGTTATTTGGCAAACCCATTTTGTGTCCTGATGTGAGGTCATTGCCCTGAAATCTTTCCCCGTCCACAGATGCCGCCAGACCTGCTGAGCATTAACAGTAATTTATACTTTTTGTTCCAGTTTTCCGACATCTAAATTTGTTGCTTCTGCTGCTCAGTATATTACTACAGGTTGCAAGTCACATTGAGACCTGCTCCTGAATAACCTTTGGCAGCTCCTGGTCATAAAAAGGAAACAGTGTTGTTTGTTCTCTTCTTGCCCTTTTCTCTAGCAGGTTTTCCCTCACAGAGGGAGTACTGCATCACTTGTAGCTCCATGAATCCAAATAATATATTTTGAGCCTTCAGATTCATGTCAGCTGAGCAAACTGACTGGCTGAAAAGAGAGGCATTTTGCTGAAGTTCTCATCTTGCATTCATCAGGACAAAGGCATGAATGCCAAATCTCAAACATGATTCCATGATTGGGCAGCACTTGCTGAACAATCCTGAGTGTGCTAATGGCTACAATAACAAGCAATTTAAGATAATCTGCCAAGCTCATAACATTGCTCATTTATGCTTGCTAGAAGCGACATACAATCATACGCAGGCACATGTTCTCTGCAAAAAAAAGGAATATACTCAAATCTTGCACCTTCTTTGAGTAACCTGGAAGAATGGGGAACCTATAGTATCCCATTGCTTCCTCAATGGCAACTTTGGGCCAATCAGAGTTGATTTGCCAACCAATCAGCACTCTTCTCTGCTTTATTATAGAACAGCAAGTGCTGTCCAATTTTGGAATGACCTTTGAAATTTGGCATTCTTGCTTTTGCCCTGATGAATGCAAGATGAAAAGCCTTGGCAACATGTCTCTCTTTTCAGTGATATTCAAGTTCTGTGCTATCAAGCAACTGATTAACAATGTGATTGTCTTTGCAAACTGCAGGTACTGAGAAAACAATGGCCGTAAGAAGGATTTTACATTCTAGAGTTGTTCCAAGTTGCCCTATTCCATGTAGTGTAACAAGTGTACTCAGAATCACAGAATTGTTACAAGAAGAAGGAGGCCATTCAACCTATCATGTCTGCATTGGCTCTCCGAATGAGCAATTTACTTAATGTTATTTGCCCACCTTCTCCCCATTACCCTGCACATTCTTCCTTTTCAGAGAACAGTCTGATTCCCCTTTGGCTGCTTCAATTGAACCTGACTCCATCACACTCTCGAAGTGCATTCCAGACCCTAACCACTGGCTGCGTGAAAAAGATTTTCCTCATGTCAATATTGCTTCTTTTGCCTATTACTCTAAATCTGTGCCCTCTCGTTCTCCATCCCTTTACAAATGGGAACAGTCTCTCCCCATCTACCCTGTTCAGACTACTCATGATTTTGAATACCTCTATCAAATCTCCCCTCTGCCTTCTCTTCTCCAATGAAAGCAGCCCCAACTTCTCCAGTCTATCTTCACAACTGAAGTTCTTCATCCCTGGAACCATTCTTGTGAATCTTCTCTGCACTCTCTGCAATGCCTTCACATCCTTCCTGAAGTGCGACACTTCAAACTAGACGCAATACTCCAGCTGAGGCCAAACTAGTGTCTTACACATGTTCAACATAACCTCCTTGCTGTTGTACTCTATGTCCCTATTAATAATAGTGGGGAGATGGTGGCGTAGTGATAAAGTCACTGGACTACTAACCCAGTGGCCCAGGCTAATGCTCTGGGCTGTGGGTTCAAATCCCACCATAGCAGTGGTGGAACTTAAATTCAATGAATAAGTCTGGAATATAAAGCTGATCTCAATAATGATGACCATCAAACTATCATCAGTTGTTGTAAAAACCCATCTGGTTCACTAATGGCCCTTAGGGAAGGAAATCTGCCTGATCTAGTCTACACGTGACTCCAGACCCACAGCAATGTGGCTGACTCTTAACTGCCCTCTGAAATAGCCTAGCCAGTCACTCCATTCAAGGGCAATTAGGGGTGAGCAACAACTGCTAGCCCTGCCAGAGTTGGCCACATCCCATGAAAGAAAAATAAAGCCTAGAATATTGTAAGCTTTAGTGAAAAAGTTAGTTTATATCAGGAAAAGTTAGTAAGCACTCTCTGAAGCTGTCCTGCCACCTTCAATGACTTATGCACATGTACACCCAGGTCCCTCTGTTCCTGCATTCCCTTTAGAATTGTACCCTTTATATTGCCTCTCCATGTTCTTCCTACCAAATTGAATCACTTCACATTTCTTTGCATTGAACTTCATCTGCCACCTGTCCACCCAGTCCACTAACTTGTCTCTGTCCTTTTGAAGTTCTACACTATCTTTTCCACAGTTCACAATGCTTCCAAGTTTCATATCATCTGCAAATTTTGAAATTGTGCCCTGTACACCAAGGTCTAGGTCATTAATATATATATCAGGAAAAGCAAGGGTCCCGACACTGACCCCCCCGGGGAACTCCACTATAAACCTTCCTCCAGCTCAAAAAACATCCATTAACCACTACTCTGTTTCCTGTCACTCAGCCAATTTTGTATCCATGTTATTCTGTTCAATAAGCTATAACTTAGCTCACAAGCCTGTTGTGTGGCACTGTATTGAACTCCTTTTGGAAGTCCATGTGCACCACAGCAACTGTATTTCCCTCAGCAATCCTCTCTCTTACCTCTTCAGACAAAACTCCAGCAAGTTAGTTAAATACTATTTTCCCTTAAGAAATCCATGCTGGCTTTCTTTAATTAACCCACGTTTGTCTGTGTGACTGTTAATTTTGTCCCGAATTGTTTTTAGAAGTTCCCCCACCACCGAAGTTAAACTGACTGACCTGTAGTTGCTGGGCTTATCTTTATACCCTTTTTGAACAAGGGTGTAAAATTTGCAGTTCTCCAGTTGTCTGGCACCAGCCCAGAGTCTGAGGAAGGCTGAAAATCTATGGCCAGTGCCTCCGCAATTTCCACTCTCACTTCCCTCAGTATCCTTGGATGCATCTCATCCAGTTCTTGGATATATCTCCTCCTTATTGATTTTAAACTCTTATGAATTACCTCCTCTTTCACTATGGCCTAGGTAGCATCTTCTTCCTTGGTAAAGACAGATGTAACGCATTCATTTAATACCTCAGCTATTCCCCCGACTCCATGCATAAATCCCCTTTTTGGTCCCTAATTGACCCCACTCCTCTTACCACCCTCTTACTGTTTATATTCCTGTAGAAGACGTTGGGATGCCCTTTTACGTTGGCTGCCAGTCTCTTTTCACACCCTCTCTTTGCTTCTCTTATTTACTTTTATACCTCCCCTCTGAACCTACCATATTCAGCCTGGTTCTAGACTAGTTCTGTACTATTGTGCTGCTTTGGCTTGAAGACTAATGTCTAATGCGACAGGCTGAATTAATGGGCTGAGATTAGATCCTGGGCAAAACCATATTTTATAGTCTGTGGCGTGGATATAAAAGCCTATCTTTCTAAGAACTTGCCTCTGAAGGTTTAGTTTTGCCCAGTGAGTCAGAGGTTCAGGGGCAGCAGATCGCATTGCTGGATCTGTCTTCAAATGTTTGCATCTGTTCCCTCTCAGCAATGGTAAATGTTGCCTTCTTGTCTGTTGTCACTTCGGATGGTTGTTGATGTTCAGCTCGTTCCTGCCCTCCCTGATGTTTTATACCTCTCCTGTTTCCATCCTCCAGCTTGTTCCATCTTTCATAACACGGTCTTTCACTTGCTTCCTTTCTCCTTCACGCACTCTGAGGTGGAAATTGCTTTGGGCCCGTTTTTGGCCCTGGAATGGCCACTCCGACAGAGTGTGCACTGCTCGCCCCAACCGAGAGGCCAGCCCAAGGCTGAGTCCTGCAAGGGATGGTGGAGAGCGGCAAGGGGAGCGTGGAGTGCTGAGCGCCAGGCTGACTAGAACATCGTGAAACCTTTCTAAAAAGGGGAAAACCATTTGTAAAACATATCCTTTGTCTCAAGTTACTGAAGAATCCCAAGACAAACAGGCCCAGCTCTTGCTTCACCCCGCGAGGTCTAATTCGGTAGAGGGGGGCCTAAAACCAGCAACGGCCCCTCATTTACTTATGCTCTAGGCGTCTGTCATGAATTCCTGAAAATTTCCCCGAGCAAAATCAGCTTAAATGAGATTTGGATGTTAGTGCCCAAAATGAACCCTCTTTGTGTCCATTTTCCGCCCATTAAATGAGTGCCATGAGATCCAATCTCTACTCCTCTATCTCTCTACTGGCTTTTTGCTTTCCCCCAATTCCTGAATTCTCCCAATTTGAAATGAGAAAATAAAATCTGCTTTAGAAAAGGGGGAGGGAGGTACAAAGTATGATTATTAAAAAAAAGCTTATAGAAGATAAACTTTCATCATTCCCTCTCATCATAATCGCTTGGCAATAAATGCATCTTTTTTTTCGCAGTTCAGTTTTATCTGATATGTAATAACTGCTATGACCCTGAAAGCTCCATCATCAGGCAGCCCTAACATGCCCTATATATTCAGGTAACCATGTTTGTAAACTGAATCCAGGGACATGCTGGGTGGGTGTGCAGCAAAAGTAGTGAGGACTGAAAACATTGGTTGTGCAACATAGCAAGGCAAAAGTTGTTAATCAACCAGTATTTCATCACATATAGATGGCTAATGCAAAACAAACAGGCTTATAATTACTGTGGGTCTGACGTCAAACTGTTGAAACACATTCAAAGGCCATTTAGACATGACACGATAACACTGTTCATGGAAGAACAGCTTTTTGTACACACTGTCTATTCAGCCTTGTCTGAGCCAACTGAACTCTGCGAAAGGAATTGGTGTCAGAGATGAACTAGCAGGTGCTGTAAGAATGCCTTTATGTTTAGCAATGCCTTCGTGGTCTTCTATAGATGCCCTGCCTCCACTAGAAATGGAAAATACCGACCTTCGGGTTGAACATAATCCAGATGTTTTCTTTCCGGTTGGTCATAAATATAGAAAATTCTTACGAAACTGGTTGTTAAAGCAGCAATTAGGCTTTCTTGACAACCCCATTCTCACTTTGCAACGAGGGTCAAATCATACACCATTCAGTCAGCATCGTAGCTATGACAACTGCAGTTGTGTTGTGCCATCTGTGATAACTATTGTAATAACTATAGTTGAATCTGATGTAAATTTTTCTCATTTATTATTATTAGTATTTAGACGATTATCAGAGACCTGTATCCATGGTAAGTTACACGATGTGCTCCACATTGCACTTCATGCATTAGACATATTCCAAAAAGGGAAGTTACCAGTTAGGGTATCCGGCAACATTGTTTGTCTGGAGACACAGTAAGCTTCTCTGGGGACTGTCCCTGAGAACTATTATGGCACAGCAGATGGTAAATGCTAAGCTGCTCAAATCCCAGAGGGAAACTTGAAGCAGCTGCCACGACTGTTTGCAATTTGTATTTATTTTGATGCGGGCTTTGAATTCATTCAAAGAAGGCCATTGAGCCTTAGAGGGTTTTTACAAAATGAAATGAAACATTTATTAATAAAAGAAATAATGTTAAGCACATACGTAGGTTTACAAATTACTCCTAGCTCCTCTAATTAATCTAACCCCCAGTTACACCTCCATTAAGGCAGCAGTAAAACACGTAGGGCAGAATTTTCTGCCTACCGGGTGGGTGGGCCTGACCCAATCTCTGGCAGGCGGGGAGCTGATCCCCGCCGGAGAAGTGGGCCCCGCTGCCATTTTAAATGGGCGGGCCAATTAAGGCCCACCCAGCGTGACGCCCGGCGGGAAGCGCTATGTGCTCCCTGTGTGGGTGGGGGGGGGTGGATTCCCCAAATGCGAGAGTGCGCTCTTTTGCGCATACGCACAGAAGAGCGTACATTTCCTCGAGGGTAAGTGCTGCCTCAGGGAGATCACCAAAAGTTGTTCAAACATTAAAAAAAGAAAAATAAAAAAATCCTTAACATGTCCCCCTCATGTGACAATGTCACACGAGATGGGACATGTTAATAAATTTCATTAAAACTTTATTAAAGCTTTTTAAACCTGACATGAAACCTCATCCCGCCAGTGGATGAGGTTTCATGTTTTTTCAGAAGCCCGCTGGGGCTCCTGGCCTGCCCAGCAACCTTAAGGTTGGACGGGCAGGTCCTTTAATAGTTTTAATTATCCTGTCAATGGCCTCAATTGGCCATTGACAGGTCAACGGGTGCACAGCTGATTTTGCTGCGCCCTCCGCCTACCTGATAATTTAAATGGGGCGGGATGACGTCGGGGCGGCAAAATTCAGCCCATAGATTTTAAAAGATCCAAGGAAAGTAACACGATATCCTGAACAGTCGAATTCAAAATGAGTTTCCCTATCGCCTGACATGTGTGACATGTTCTACAGAATTTGACTACATCCCTATGCAATCCAGGCCAATAAAAATGTTTTTGTATTTTAGCCTGTGTCTTTCTAATTCCTAAATGTCCCCCCATTGGAATTTCATGAGCAATTCTCAGCATATCATTTCTATATCCAAATGGTATTACAATCTGATGGACCTCCCTCCAGCTCTCATTTGCTGAAGCATGATACGGCTGCCATTTTCTCATTAAAACATTACCCACAAGGTAATAACATTCTGGGATACATTCTGCCTTTATTTCTGAGTAAGCTGTCTGATATAACTGTTTAATTTGCAAATCCAATAACTGCCGTGAATTAAATACCTCAGCTGCTTTGTCTTCCAGTCTTTCTTCCTGAACAATGTTATCAAACACAGTGCCAGCTAATTGGACTTTTACATCTTCTCTCTGCCTTTGAAGTTCCTGTCCTTCTTGTTTCAACCTATGAGCCCGTGATCTTGTTACCATATAATCTGGAAACAACCTAGGATGCTCTCTCTGCAACACCTCTATTAAAAACACTTCTACAGGCTGCTCAACTACCATAGGCATCACCCGCTGTGACCCAGCTATATCATTACCCAAAATAAATTGAACCCTTGCAATGGGCAATTTTTAACCACTCCCACAATCACCTCCCCTGTTTTTCACTTACCCTTTAAATTTTACCTTCCATAATGGAATAGGTTTAGCGTCTCTATGAACTCCACTTATTATCACCTGTTCCTGCAATACTCCCTCTGAACAACAAATGTCACTATCCTACAACATTAAGGATTGGCTAGCCCCGTGTCTCTTAAAATTTTAACATTTTTATCTACTCCACCTGTACACATGGAAAGACTTGCCCTTTAGAGAAAAAACCCTTAAACATTTCTACAACCTGCTCCTCAGAATTCTCTTGGGTAAATTGTGAATTCCCACTCTTTACCTATCACTGATTCTTCCTGTATTACCTGTACACAAACCACTGGTTTTTCCTGTGCCTGAACCTCAGAACCCACAGTACTTTTACTTCTAGAACTTTCCTGCACTCCAATAATTCCAACAGATTTTTCTGCAATTTCCAACACACTGACTTTGTGTGTCCAACTTTATTACAATGAAAATACCTCAATTTTCGAATGTTGCTTCTACCCTCACCAACTTCCTTTTATTCTGAGAAAAAACTTGCTGCGACTTCTCACCTACTCCTTTTTCTGACTATCCACCTTCCTTTCACCTTCCCGCTTTCTATCCTTTTCTGATTTAAAAGGGCGCCAAAAAGGAAGGTTAGCCCTATGAACTAACTCAATCATTAGCTATGTTTGCTGCTTGTCTTACCATTTGAACCCTCTGTTCCTCCACGAGTTCTCACTACTAAAGGAATTGAATCTTTAAATTCTTCCAAAATAATTACTTCTCTAAGAGTTGCATATGTGTTGTCTCTATATTTAATGCCCATATCCACAGGTCAAAATTACTTTGTTTTACTCTCTTAAACTCAATACAAGTTTACCCATGCTGTTTTCTCATATTCGTAAATTTCTGCCTGTATGCTTCAGAGACCAACTCGCGTGCACTCAAAATAGCCTCTTTTACCACATCATAGTTCACCAACATCTTTTCTGACAGTGAAGCATAAACCTCATGTGCTCCACTCACCAACCTGAATTGTAACAACAATGTCCAGTTTTCCTGTGGCCATTTCATCTGTTTAGCTATCTTCTCAAATGAAATGAAGAATGCTTCAACATCTCTTTCCTCAAACTTTGGAAGAGCTTTTTCAAATTTAAACATCTCCCCACTGTGTTTTGGGTTAAAGGTTTTTCCCTCATCAGAACTTTCCTCAGAATCTGAGATTTCTTTTTTAACTTCCAGCCTTTTAAGCTGGTATTCCCTTTCTCGTTCCTTCTCCCTTTCCCTTTGCCTCTCTTTCTTTATCCTTCTCTCTTGCCTGGTATTCCAGTTCCAGTTTCCTTTCTTTCTCCTGCCTTTCCACTTGCTCCCTTTGAACTGCCCTTTCTTTTTCTGCTGCCTCTAGTTCCAGCTTTTTCAATGCCAATTCTTTTTCTTTTTTGTTTGCCTCCAATTCAAGTTTTCTCAGTCCCTTATTTTGTTCGAGTTCAAGCCCCTTCCTTTCTAATTGAAGTCTCACTACCTCCAGCTGCGACTCACTAGTGTCAGGTATCACTTCCAACTTTAAATGACATGCTATCACTTCAACTATGTTGGTTTTCTTTGCCCCCTACAGGTAACCTCAGCTGCAATTTATCCGCCAACTTTGTTAACTTACCCTTAGATACTTCCTGTAATCCAATCAGTTATACCTTCCACTTCCAAAAAAGTTTTAGCCATGGATACAGCCATTTTTGCAGCCTCACCACTTTAAAAATCCCTCACACCAACTCCAAAATTCAAAATGCCTCTTGTACTCGTAACCTTAAGATTCACCAATCCGGGAATTCCAAATATATTCTGCACAGAGCCCCGAATTTTGTTTTGGCACCGCAGGTGGTAAATGCTAAGCTGCCCAAATCCCAGAGGGAAACTTGAAGCAGCTGCCATAACTGTTTTCAATTTGTATTTATTTCAAGATGCAGGCTTTGAATTCGGTAAAAAGGCCACTGAGGCTTAGACAGTTTTTACACCTAGATTAAACATTTATTAATAAAAGAAAAAATGTTAAGCACATACATAGGTCTACAAATTACTACTATAGCTTCTAGCACCCCTAATTAATCTAACTCCCAGTTACATCTCCATTAAGGCAACAGTAAAACACACAGGGCAGAATTTTGCCCTTGGCTGGGGCGCTCCCCGAGGCGATCAGAAAGCCGCCCGCTGCCCCGATCAGCACTGTAGCATGTAACGCGAGTGGAAGCGCTCAGCGCTGCCTGTGTGGGCGAGGGGAAGAGGGTGAGCGGGCCTAGCGTGAACTTGGTGCACGCGCGCAAAGGAGGAGGTAAATAACGAAAGGGGAGGAGGTAAATAACGAAAGGGGAGGAGGTAAATAACGAAAGGGGAGGAGGTATATAACGAAAGGGGAGGAGGTAAATAACGAAAGGGGAGGAGGTATATAACGAAAGGGGAGGAAGTAAATAACGAAAGGGGAGGAGGTATATAACAAAAGGGGAGGAGGTAAATAACGAAAGGGGAGGAGGTATATAACGAAAGGGGAGGAGGTAAATAACGAAAGGGGAGGAGGTATATAATGAAAGGGGAGGAGGTAAATAACGAAAGGGGAGGAGGTATATAACGAAAGGGGAGGAGGTAAGTAACGAAAGGGGAGGAGGTAAATAACGAAAGGGGAGGAGGTAAATAACGAAAGGGGAGGAGGTAAATAACGAAAGGGGAGGAGGTATATAACGAAAGGGGAGGAGGTAAATAACGAAAGGGGAGGAGGTATATAACGAAAGGGGAGGAGGTAAATAACGAAAGGGGAGGAGGTATATAACGAAAGGGAAGGTCTGCGACAGGGTGGAAGGCAGCAGTGGTGGAACGGATACAAGAATCTTTACCAGTGCCTGCAGTCTGGATAAAATGGGAGAAAAGGTATGAACTGAAATTGTTGAACTCATTGTTGAGTCCAGAAGGTTGTAAAGTTGTCTAATTGAAAGATGAGGTGCTGTTCCTCACTGCTGTTGGGCTTCATTTGAACAGTGTAGGAGGCCAAAGACACAGTGGAAGTGGGGCGGAGAATTAAAGTGACAAGTGACTAGAAACGAAGGTCACATTTGTGGACTGATTGGGAAACCAAGGGATGGTGACTTTGGGCTGCTTTTGCACGATCCTGCCTGAAACCTATGAGGAAAACAAATGCCTTCCTCTTAGCCAGGGAAAAACGCTGTATGGTGAAAGGAGATTTGATGAGAATTAAATATGTCGCTGCACAGTAGATCCATTAGTGAGTGATTGGACCAAGTACAGATCGGGGAGGTGATGGATTGGATCCTCAGTCTGTGTTGGGCACGCTGACCACAGATGGAGCAGCAAAGCAGCGGGCATCCCATAGTTTTTCTCCATGTTTCTGGACAAGGGTGGAAGGGAGAAGCACACAAGATCGCAGAAAAGTGTAGAGGAGGATGTTGGCTATTATGTTCTCTGCTGTCAGAACCCTGTGCTGGCGTGTTCAATCCAGCATCAGGGGCAAAGACTTGTTATTTGGATTAGATTTTGGAGATGTCGCTGATATCTGTGCACTTGCTGCTGCAGAGGGCTTACAAAGGGAAAGAAATAATGACAAGTCAGTGGAAAGTGAAAAATTTAGAGAATGCGAGACGGTCTAAGAAAAGAGCCAGCGGTGGTGAAACGACTAACTTAAATGTTCTGTTTCATTTTAGATGGCAAGTTTGGAGCCTACATGCAAGTTCATATACAGAATGACGGTCCAGTCACTATTGAATTAGAGTCACCTACAGGCCCTTCTGATCCTAAGCAGGTAAGGAAAATGGATTGTCTCTTCCATTGGCTGAGCAGTCAAGACTGTTAGACCTTTAATAACACCTGATTGGACAAAGTCACCTTGGCCCAAAAAATGAGGGACATGATTGCAGACTGATTGCTCAGTACTTTATGTACACACATTTCTTTGGAATAATTACTGCACAGTGTTATATTGATTCCAAGCCAGTTGGTGAAGTATGAAACCAGACTCTAGTACTTTACTTGATAATGGGTTTATTCACAAAATGCAGCATTACATGTCTGCTTCCTACCTAGCAACAACTCAGTGTCCCAGCAGTCTCTCTTTATACCCTTTTTAATTAAACGGTCAATAAAATAACCTAATAAACCAATTAAAGTGCCATCCCCTTAAAGTGGCAGTGTCTCTTTATAAGTGTTCTAGGTACTTAATTAAATAGCACCCTTCACCTGTGTTACATGATTAATATATCATTAACATACACTAGTCAGAAGGTTCATGTGCTTGTTCTTATCTCCTTGGATCCTTAATTTCTGATATTCTCAAGCCAGGTCCACTTAAAAGAAAATAAACACGTTAATGTTCACCTGTTTAGAATCATCTATCGGCATAATCCTGTATAAGTTTACTTTTGTATCTGGTTTCCTTTTGACAATTTTACATGCATTGAGGTAAGTGAAGTTAAGTGTTGTGGAACTGAATAACTTTATTTCATCTAGTTCGACATTATGCATCTGCTCTAAACTCTCCATGGTGTCAGCGTGACCATTTTCAGTGGCTGTACCAGCCATCTGGTGGCCTCTCCTAAGATTGTCAATTAGGACCCAGTTCAGGGCAGCTTTGTTCTGTGGGCCCATGGATAGAGGACTATTCAAACTCATTACATGTGGCTCCTTTGCAGGCAGTGCACAGCGTGGATGAACTCGGGTCTCGGGCCGGTCTTTAATCCAGTGTGTCACACAATTCCCATATTACCGTTATTGCTGAGGAAACCTTATTGGTGGAGCACTGCACTGTCGGAATATATTTTTCTTTAATTCTTGCATGGGATGTGGGCGTTGTGGGCAGGGCCAGCATTTGTTGGCCATCCCTAATTGCCCTTGAACTGAGTGGCTTGCTAGTCCATTTCAGAGGGCAGTTAAGAGTCAACCACGTTACTGGAGTCACATGTAGGTCAGACCAGGTAAGGATGGCAGATTTCCTTCCCTGGAAGGCATTAGTGAACCAGATGGGGTTCTTTTTTTTAACAACAATCAAAGATTCAAGGTCGCCATTACTAAGAATAGCTTTTTAAGCCCAGATTTATTAATTGGATTTAATTTCCACCAGCTGCTGTGGTGGGATTTGAATCCATGTCCCTAGAACTGGGCCTCTTAATTCCTTGTCCAGTGACATTACCGCTATCCCCCTGTACCATCTTTTGGATAAGACATTAAACCGATGCCCCATCTGCCTGTTCAAGTGGATGTAAAGAATCTCATGGTCTATTTCAAAGAAGATCTGGGGAGTTATTCCCAGTGCCCTGTCCAATATTCACCCCTCAACCAACAGCATAAAAAACAGATTATTGTGGTCATTATTACATTACTGTTTGTGAGAGTTTGCTGAATGTATATTAGCTGCCATGTTACCTACATCACAGTGAATGCACCTCAAAAAAAAGCGCTTCATTGGCTGTAAAACACTTTGAGACCGTCCATGAAGAGTGCTATATACGTGCAAGTCTTTATCTTTTCTCTGCGATCATTATTTGAACAATTCTGTATACAGGTTTCCACTGTGACTCTGAGCATCAGCACCCTCTCAGTGTAGACTTTGTAATTGTAGTCGTTATTAAACTTGTTCTCTGATTGTTAAGAATGATTCCTGTGGAAGTGTTGAAGAAATTGCTACATCTTAATTCATAGTGTTCTCAGGTAAAAGGAGAGCAGTTCAAAAAAGAGGAAAATATTGTTATAGAATTGTGATTACAGCCTGCAGAGGGTTAGGCAATGTTGTTGCTTATTCCACTCAGTAAAAATTGATTGTTCTTTTTTTTTTGATGGGGATTCAAGGGACGTTGCCTTCTATATTTTCTTGTCTCTCTTGGACCGGGTACTGATTGCAACTGAGGTGACAGTTTGCTCCTTTCAATTGTCCACTCTTGTCTGGGCTGCCAAGGCGAGTAGCGTTGATGGCGTGATGGCTCACTCTCTGATGCCCCTTGCGTTTACCCGCCTGCCCCTGGAGCAGCTTGGCATTCCTTTCCCCCTTCCCCCCCAACACACCTCCTGGGCTGGGACCAGTACCTCTGTAGTGCCGAGAGCCAAGAGAGGGTTTGCTGGTATGAACTGGCTTTCTGTACTGACTCATAATGGAGCTTCATTGGACTCTGACCGTGCCGTTTATGGGGTCATTCCCATTCAATGGGGGTGGGGTTT
This sequence comes from Carcharodon carcharias, assembly GCF_017639515.1. Taxonomy (NCBI): domain Eukaryota; kingdom Metazoa; phylum Chordata; class Chondrichthyes; order Lamniformes; family Lamnidae; genus Carcharodon; species Carcharodon carcharias. Next base: position 126,507,413 of record NC_054468.1, on the reverse strand, counting down.
GCGACCTCATGACTGTTTTGGAAGACAGATGACCTTACGAGTGTTGTCCTGAGTGGAAAGGTATTCAGTGGGCTGGACCCTGCACGCTTAAAAACAAGGATGTGGGAAGTGATGTGATTGACTTCCAGCCGACCACAGTGCCTTTGATTTTAATTTATGTTCAGTAATCTCTTCACTGATTTCACTTTTGGCACAGCTGAAACGCTGGGCAAGTTGTTTGCACATTGCCTTTTGACTAGTTTTCTCAGTGGTACGGAACTAGGACTGAAGCTATAGTTTTCATGTTACTGTGCTGACTTTTAGGGCTGAATTTTGGGGCACTCTCTCAACAGCAACTTTAAAATAAAAAATAATGGCCTCAGCCAGATCTCTGAAGAAGGGTCATACGGACTCGAAACGTTAACTCTGTTTTTCTCTCCCCAGACGCTGCCAAACCCGCTGAGTAGTTTTCTGTTTTAATTTCAGATTACCAGCGCCTGCGGTGTTCAGTTTTCCGACCCCCAACTTTCCTATCCACACTCAAGTTATCATCGTGCCAGTCTCGCTATGTGAAATGGTGTACTCTGGCTTAAACAACTATTGTAAATTGAGAAAAGCATCTGCATTGCTGTTATTACAATTGATTTTCACTAGGGGGCAGCATGACAGCACTGAAGACCCCATATCCTAAATTTTCTACTGAAGTCATTTTAAAATATGGTGCATAAGAAAATCAGCCATGTAGCCTGCTGATCTGAGCCCCAGCAACATTTTAGATAAAACTACATTTTATATATCAGAACTTTTTGGGTTATATAAAAATCTTCTTTTAAAGTTTGTCTTAATCTGTCCGGCACTGGGTTTGATAAAAGCCTGGCCAACCATTAACATTGTGATAATCGAGCCACTCTGTTGAGTTTGAATTTCACACAGTTCTACAAGCTTAAATAATCAAAACTTGAAACAAAAAAACCTTTTTTGTCTTCGTCCTGCCCTTTCTATGGGTTTCTTACTCTTTTTCTGTCGCCAGTCTAGCAGCCAAACCTGTTGAAAAGCAGAGCTATATTTCACAGCATTTCCTTAGTGACAGCCTCTGCAGTTGTATAGCAATAACCACTGCGGAGACGAGACCATTGTTATGCCTGGGTTTCATTGTGTAGTAGAGTTGTTGATGTGCCCACTGATTTTAGAATTGCGTTTTCTCTGAAGTCTGGTATCCACCCCTGGCTTATCGACAATACACACACTGCAGATATTCCTGGCATATTGTCAATATAGGCATTACAGATATTCCTGGCATATTGTCGATATAGGCATTACAGATGTTCCTGGCATATTGTCAATATAGGCATTACAGATATTCCTGGCATATTGTCAATACAGGCATTACAGATATTCCTGGCAAATTGTCAATATAGGCACTACAGATATTCCTGGCATATTGTCAATATAGGCATTACAGATATTCCTGGCATATTGTCAGTATAGGCAGTACAGATATTCCTGGTATATTGTCAATATAGACATTACAGATATTCCTGGCAAATTGTCAATATAGGCAATACAGATGTTCCTGGCATATTGTCAATATAGGCGCCACAGATATACCTGGCATATTGTCAATTTAGGCATTACAGATATTCCTGGCATATTGTCTATATATGCACTACAGATATTCCTGGCAAATTGTCAATATAGGCACTATAGATATTCCTGGCATATTGTCAATATAGGCATTACAGATATTCCTGGCATATTGTCAATATAGGCATTACAGATGTTCCTGGCATATTGTCAATATAGGCATTACAGATATTCCTGGTATATTGTCAATATAGGCATTACAGATATTCCTGGCAAATTGTCAATATAGGCAGTACAGATATTCCTGTCATATTGTCAATATAGGCACTACAGATATTCCTGGCATATTGTCAATTTAGGCATTACAGATATTCCTGGCATATTGTCTATATAGGCACTACAGATATTCCTGGCATATTGTCAATATAGACATTACAGATATTCCTGGCATATTGTCAATATAGGCATTACAGATATTCCTGGCGCAATGTCAACATAGGCATTACAGATATTCCTGGCATATTGTGAATATAGGCATTACAGGTATTCCTGGCGTATTGTCTATATATGCACTGCAGATATTCCTGGCAAATTGTCAATATAGGCACTATAGATATTCCTGGCATATTGTCAATATAGGCATTACAGATATTCCTGGCATATTGTCAATATAGGCATTACAGATATTCCTGGCATATTGTCTATATATGCACTGCAGATTGTCAATATAGGCACCATAGATATTCCTGGCATATTGTCAATATAGGCATTACAGATATTCCTGGCATATTGTCAATATAGGCATTACAGATATTCTTGGCATATTGACAATATAGGCATTACAGATATTCCTGATATATTGTCTACATATGCACTACAGATATTCCTGGCATATTGTCAATACAGGCACTACAGATATTTCTCGTATATTGTCTATATAGGCACCACAGACATTCCTGGCATATTGTCTATATAGGCATTACAGATATTCTTGGCAAATTGTCAGTATAGGCACTACAGATATTCCTGGCATGTTCTCTATGTAGGCACTACAGATATTCCTGATATATTGTCTATATATGCACTGCAGATATTCCTGGCAAATTGTCAATATAGGCACTATAGATATTCTTGGCATATTGTCAATATAGACATTACAGATATTCCTGATATATTGTCTGTATAGGCACCACAGATATTCCTGACATATTGTCTATATAGGCATTACAGATATTCCTGGCATATTGTCAGTATAGGCACTACAGATTTGGCACATCTTGCCTGAGGACAAGTTAAGGTATCTGACTGATGTATCCTTGAAGTTTTGGCATGGAGGTTACCTATAATACTGTGCTTCATTCTTTAACCTCCATTTGGCACTCCAATGACACCTTTGTGTCAATATTTTTGTTTTAAACTAGTTCAGTGCATTTTACTTTTCAGTTAACAGCATGCATATTCTAATAATGCTGATTAATTTGTCTTTCATTTAGTTTAAGCCTGTGTTTGCTAAATGTGTCAGGTTACCTCGTATCAGTAAAATCACTGATATGTGCTTGTCATCTATTCATTGTTGTGACCTGAAATATCAAATGAGGATACTCAGTGATATATCAGAAGGTATTGAGGGCTTGTTGTAATGGTCCTTGGCAAAGAATAACAACAATTTGCATTTATCGAGTGCCTTTAATGTAGCAAGATATCCCAAACCACTTTGTGTTAATTGTACATTAATTATTTGTTTAATTATATGTAGGTGGTGGGCATTAACTAGGGAATTAATTGTACCCCTATTATCTGAGGGGGCTGCTTCTCAATTTCTGGCTGTAATTCAGTCCCAGTTTCCTAATCTTTGACCACTCAGTGTTGGAGGGGTGGTGGGGAGGAGCGGGTAGGTCAGACAGCCTCATGAGCTGCTCCTGGGCCTGAGTGACCAAAGTAGCCATTAACAGATCCATGCTATGGGGCGCCAAAGGGGTGGTTGGGCCTGACTGCCTGCCTCTCTCCTGTGGTGTCCCTGGAGAGGGAGCATGCAGTGTCTACTGGTAAGCTTGAGCCTTCCGCGACAGGCAGAGGTTTGGGAGATGGCTGGAGTGTATCATCAACATTGGGAATGACATTTTATTCTGATAAGTTTCCATTATTGTTTTAGTTAGCATGAGTTAATAGTGCCGCTTTCATGTGGGGACTTAATTATACCTCTTTTATTGATATTAAAAAAGATATATAAATAGACACAGACTGAAACAATAGCTATTGAGTTAGGAGATGCTTACTTGTAATGTGGAACTCCGTAAATAAATGCTTATAAAAATGTGTAAAGATTGGCTCCTGTTCTATCTTTCACTAACTGGTTTTCTGGAGTATAACATTTCCCAGAGCATAATCAGACAAATATTGCCACTAAACCAAAGAAGGAGGTATTAACACAGGTAATCAAAAGCTAGGTCAAAGGTTTAGGAGCATCTTAAAGGAGGAGATTAGAGAAGTTCAGGAAAAAAAATGCCTTATTTCTTCTGGCTTTAGGCACCTTGTTTTAGGTTTGCACTAGAAGAAGGACCAGCTCACTTGCAAATGGCTGACTACTATCACGGACTGTTCTGTTTCGCTGTAAAGAGTCAATCAAAGAACAAGTGTAATTATTGTAGTTCTCATTTAGCTGAGTGTAAAACGAGAATACGTATCTCCTGCCTGGTCCCAACGCAGTGTCAATTTGAATCTGGATCCCTGAAAAGTGGAGTGAGGAAGCTCCAGACCCCTGTGCTTGCCCCTGCAGAATGGTGAATAATTGGCTTATTTTAGTCATGAAACGCATGGATAATGACTGGACAGGAAAAGACACTGTGGTCAATCCAATCTGTGCCACACAATTGTGATCTTTGTGAATCACAATATACACGCTTGTTAATGATATGTTAATTATATTGTTAACATACACAGGTTAAGGGCATTGTTTGATTAAGTATTTAGAGCACTTATAAAGAGAGACTGCTGGGACATTGGGTTATTAATAAGTAGGTAACAGATATTTTTAATGCTGCATTCTGTAACTGAACCAACTGTCAAGAAAAGGATTGCGTCTAGTTTCATACTTCGTTATATGGCTTGGGATCCATTTAACATCACTCCCTCTCATCCTCCACCAACACCCAAATCCAGCAGTGTGATCTGCTGGAAGAGGCAACAAAGCAAATAAAACACGGGTTAATTTGGGGAAATATCTCTTTGAAATTCCTCTCTGATCCCAATTCCAGATTGAAACTAGTTGGGGTAATCATTGGACAATTAACTCTCAAACGTATATTGCTGGTCTCAATTCAGTGCAGAATTTAAGCCAGTATTCTCGAAGCAATGGGATTTGAAGGGCTAATTTCTGGAATATGCCCATAAAAATGAGAAGCAACCCCATAGCATATAAAGCAATTCCACATTGATTCTCTTTATTTCGTCCAGCTCCCTTGCACATCAGTTTTGGCACAACAGGCCAGGTTGTTGCTCCTTGTTTGCACCTGAATTTGAGCTGGAACACATGCCAAGAGTTCACGTTTGTGCAGTGAGAAAGGCATTACACTGTTGGACATTAAAGTGCCTTGCCCGATTCACACACAAACTACATTTTTCTCCACCTTTCCTGGTAACACAGCACTTCATCAGAGGATGCCTGCAAGATCAAACAAAGCATAAAAGGAACACCATCCTCTTAAAAGCTGCTTATTTCCATTTTTGTTAAAAAGATAATTGCATTAATTAGGAGGTGGATACCAAGGAGAGAAATTGGTGCATAAGTTTAATTTATGATTCAGACCAAATTGAATGGAATATTCACTAACTGTGAAGATCTAACACTAGGCTATTGAACATCCATACAGAGCCAAGAGTCCAGTAGTATAATCTGTATTACTGTTTATGCACAGGAAACTGGGCTGACAGGAAATGGCTATCAAAACCAGGTTATGTATGATCTTTTTTGATAATGTTGGAGCTGAACCATGGATTCTTAAGTTGCCTTTTGTTAGCACTTATTTTTCAAAAAGGCGTCTTGGTCTGAAGGCTAAGATAGCATTCTGCACTGTGTCTGATGTGTCTCTGTACACGCTTGACCAAAAAATAAAGTGACCTGCTTTGCCGTTCTGTTGATCGTCAACAAGTGCTGAGGTGTGATACAGAAGTTTCTTTTTTGCTTGAAAACCCGAGGTGGGGGGGGGGGGGGGGGTGTCTCTGTGGTTGTGGTAGTAGTAGGGTTGAAGTCCAAAGCAGGGTGACCACCAGTATTGAAAATGGTAAACTGTGAAGTTGTGACCATGTGATTGCAAAGTGATTGAAGGAGGAAGGAGTGAGGGAGATCCTGGGAGAGAATGGGTCAAAGCAGGAGACTGGGTGACGAGTCTTGATTTCAACAGTTGGATGATGCATTTAGATCTTGTGAAGACACAAAGTGGAAAGCTCAGGGGAGCATTGAACATCAAAATATCTATAAATCAATATCTTAAACATCTAGAGTCGAGAAGGCTTATGTTGGCAAGTGAGAAAGGAATTGCTCATCAGATGATGGGGTTTCTGTATATCTCACCCAGCAGTTTGTGTGTGGTACTGGAAGAACCTCCACGGGCATAGGAGCACCATTCATCCTCTGTGACTGTGACTGCAGTGTGCCATTTCTCCTCTTCCTTCACACCCTGTTTGCAGCTTTTAATACGGTTGACCACTCTATCTTTCTCCAAAGCTTCTCCTCCGTTGTCCAGCTGGGTGAGACTGTCCATGCCTGGTTCTATTCTTATCTATCTGGTTGCAGCTAGAGAATGGCCAGCAATGGCTTTTCTTCCTGTTCCTGCACTGTCACCTCTGGAATTCCCCAAGGATCTATCCTTGGTCTCTTGCTATTTCTTAACTACATGTTGCTCCTTAACAATATCATCGCCAGGATTCCAGTTGCATTCTAGCTCACCACCACTTCTCCCTGTCTCAGCCCATCTTCTGCTCACGCCCCATCTAATCTTTTGCTACCTGCAGATTTGGCTATTCCAATGTTTTCCTGGCTGGCCTTCCATTCCCTATCCTCATTCAAAACTTGAGCTCACCCAAAAATTCCACCAAGTCCCCGTTCCATCCTTTGCTTGCTGATCTTCATTGGCTCCCGGCCCAACAATGTCTTAATTTGAAAACTCTGATCTTTGTGCCCGAGCCTGGCTCCTTCTTTTCTCTATAATATTCTCCAGCCCTACATCCCTCTGATGACCTTGCCTTCCTATTAATCTGTCTTCTTGTGCGTCCCGCATTTCCTTTGCCCTACTACCATAGATGGCGCTTCCTTTAGCCACAAAGTTCCAAGCTGTGAAACTCCCTCGTTAAACCCCTTTGCCCCTCCATCTCTCCCTCATCCTTTTAAGACCCACCTCCTTGACCAAGATTTTAGTCACCTCTCCTCCTAATATCTCCTTTTGGCTCAATGTCAATATTTGACTGACGATGATTCAATGAAGTGCCCCAGGATGTTTTACTATCTTGAAAGTGTTATATAAATGCACATTGTTGAATGAACTGGGCCGTTATAGAGCATTAAGAATTATTTTCAGGGGAGGCAGAAGTATTTGATGTAACAGAAGAAACTGGAGCCTCTATTTTAACCCTATTCTGCTGTATCTAATTAGCAGCGGCTATCAGGCGCCCACGTGACCTGCTGTGGAAAGGTGGGATATTTATTAACATGTTTAAATTGGGCTTCTACAAAGCAGGTGGAATCTCAAATTGAAATGAACTGATACTTTCTCGCCATACTTTATCCAGCTAAACAGAGATGGAAAATGTGAACCATTTCCATATCTTGGGATTCTCCTCTAGATGAAGGCAGACATGGACGACAAAATTCATCACCGCCGCCAATGTGCTAGTTTGGCCTTCAGCCAACTGAAGGAAAGAGTATTTGAGGACCAGGATCTCAAACTAGAGACCAAGATCATGGTTCACTGGGCAGCAGCGATCCCTGTGCTCTCCAATATGCTTTGGAGACTTGGATGACCGACAGCAGGCACCCCAAAGCTCTGGAGAAGTACCACCAGCCGTGCCTTCGCAAGATCCTCCAAATCCGGTGGCAAGAAAGGCGGTCCAGCAGCAGCGTCCTCTCCCAAACCAGCTTGCCCAGAACCAAGGCGCTAATCACTCAAAACCAGCTCTGCTGGGTGGGACATGTAGCTCGTACACCTGACACCGGAAAAGCAACTGATCTGCTTGGAACTCGGTTACGGCAGGAGATCTCAGGATGACAGTGGAAATGCTTTGGGGATGTCCTTAAGCCAGCCCTGAAGAGGGAAACGATATCCACCAGACCCTGGTTTGTGTCCGACCAAAATGGAAAGAAGGCTCATTTGGGAAGCAGCAAGCAAATTGAGAGACTTTGTCAGGAACGTGCAGACTAGGCGTCGGAGGGAGTGCACAAACCTCCAGACAACCCGTCTACCCAACCCTTCAAGCACCACCTGCCCCACAAATGGCCTACTTCTGCTCCTATTTCGTATATGGCAGAGTCTGAAGATCACGCATTGGACTTATCAGCCACCTCAGAACCCATCGAACCGGAGTGAGAGCAGGTCATCCTCGATCCCAAGGGATTGCCTAAGAAGAGAAGAGGCTGTACTCAGCTGGACAGAGATGCTGAATCCAGGGAGGAGCCATCAGTTAAAAGGAGAATGCTGGAGGTTCAGCAGCAACTGTGCAAAGCACTTGGCAAAATGTTAGAATCTATTATGAGGATGTATTGAGAGGGCACTTAGAAAATCATAAGTGACTGGGCAGAGTCAACCTGGATTTATAAAAGGGAAATCATGTTTAACTAGCAGTGTAGATAAGGGGGAACTAGTGGATGTAATATATTTTGATTTTCAAAAAAGTATTCATTAAGGTGTCACCCAAGAAATTATTACACTAAATTAAGGCTCATGGCATTGGGGTGGGGGGTGTGGTGGAGGGCGGTGTGGATATATTAGCATTGATTGAGGATTGAATAACAGGCAGAAAACAGAGTAGAAATAAATGAGTCATTTTGGCTTAGCAGGATGTAACTAGTGGAGTGCGGATTAGTACTTGGGCTTCAGCTACAATCTATATTAATGAATTAAATAAGTGGACTGGGTTTGCTGATGATGCAAAGCTAGGTGGGAAAGTAAGCTGTGGAGGGGACACAAAGAGGCTGTAAAAGGCTATGGATGGGTCGAGTGGGAAAGATCGTGGCAGATGGAATATAAATTGGGGAAATGTGAAGTTACCCAATTCAGTAGGAAAAATGGAAAAGCAGAATATCCTTTAAAGGGTGAGAGACTGGTAAATGTTGGTGTTCAGAGGATACTGATGGCCTACTACACAAAACACAGAAAGTTAATATGCGGGTAAAGCAAGTAATTAGGAAAGCAAGTGATATGTGAGCCTTTATTATGCAGATATTTGAGTATAAGAGTGGAGAGGTCTTGCTGTCTTGGCGAGAATAAATCCAGAGTAGTGTGTACAGTTTTAGTCTTCTTACCCAGGGAAGGACATACTTGCCTTAGAGGAAGTCCATTGGAGGTTCGCTGGATTAATTTTTGGAATGAGAGGATTATCCTATGAGGAGAGATTGAGTAAAGGGCCTCTCCTCACTGGAGATTAGAAGAATGAAAGATGATCTTATTGAAACATATCAAATTCTTCAAGGGTTTGATGGGATAGATGCTGGGAGGCTGTTTCCTCTGACTGGGGAGTCTAGCACTAGGGACGGGATTTTCCAGCCCTACCCACCAAATGGGCCTTTGGCTGGGCTGCTGATCTCCCACCACTGGTCCTGCCACGACGGGGCTAGAAAATCCTGACTTAGGGGTTACAGCCTCAGAATAAGCGGTCAGCTATTTAGGACTGAGATGAGCAGAAATTTCTCCATTCAAAGGGTTTTGGATCCTTGGAATTCTCTACCCCAGGGAGCTGAGGGACTTAGTCATTGAGTACAATATTCAGGTCAGAGATCAAGAGACTTTTGGATGCTAAGGGAATCAAGAGGATAGGCAGGAAGGTATCTTCTATATATCTTCTGATATAGCACTAGGGATGGGATTTAGCCATTAACTTATTGAATGGTGGAACAGGCTCGATGGGTTGTATGGTCTACTCCTGCTCCTGTTTCCTATGTTTTTATGAGTTACTGGCAGTTTTGTTGGGCAAATTCTCCATGGTGGAATAGAGGATGGAGGAGTGCAGCTCAACCAATTGTGCAGTGATATTGCAGGCCTTTTTTTCACCCTGCACTCTTCCATTGAGAGCCTGGCTAGTTAAGTTTCACATAGTCAGCTTCAGCAGTGGAGGAGCGGTAGGAAGGTAGAGGGCAAAGGTTGCTGATGGTTGAAGAAAATGAAGTATGAAGCCTTCAAATGCCAGAGCTGGTAACTGTCAGACACGTGAGGGATATTAATCATAGAAACATGCAGCACAGAAGGAGGCCAATTGTCCCATTGTGACTGTGCAGACCCTTTTAAAGGGCAGTCGTGCTTAGTCCTGCGCCCCAGCTTTAAGTCCATAACCGTGTAAGTTCCTGATCCTCATGAATCTAGTCCAACTCCCTTTTAAACTTGTTTATGGAATTGAAAGAAACCATTTTTGATTGTCATGTTGTCGGAGATGGAGGAGACCGAATTGTGATCTAGGACAGAGTTTGTGCGGAATGAGGGAGTGCGATCTGAAGGAAATTGCTATCTCTGGGAGGGCTTGTCAGCAGTAAGAGTTGATGGGGAGCAATGGATTTTAAACACTTGTGATGTTGCCGGAAAGGCCCCACCTGGAGTACTGTGCACTGCTTTGGTGAACGAACCACTGGGGAGATCCAGGTATCAGGAATTGAGGTTCTGAAGGAAAACTGAAGAAGATTGGCTCATTTTCTTTAAGATGACCCAACTCAAGGTTACGAAGGAAGTTGATTAACATTGGTCAAAGCTAATTATTCACAGTGGAAAACTGTACAGTCACCAGGGAGATGATTTTCAGGTCCTGCTGAGATCAGGGAAGGAAGTGCACCGGGCATGAAAGTACCGGTGCTGCCCAATGCGCTAGTTTCCCGACCGCGGCCATTTTTGCCGAAGCATATTCGCGGCTGGCCAGGCTGCCTTTCCCCACGAGGCAGGCAGCTAATTAGGCTTGTTAAGAGCCTTGTTAATGACAGTTAAAGTAGGCCCACTGGGATTTTCTTGTGGGCCTGTGTTCCAGGCAGCCTTACAAGGCGCCCTGCCTGCCTAGGTGCAGGTACCGGTTCAAAGGATGCCCTGTAGAGAGATGCCCCCCCCACTCCCCATATTGGCTGCATCTTCTATTTTTTAATTACATTTTTAAAAAGGTGGGTGAGAAGGAGCGCCTTCATGTTGAAGCGCCCTCTCAGTTACTTACCCTTTACTGCAGCCTGCTGCTCCTGTCAAGATGGCAGGCCTCTGATTGGTCTTCCAACTTTGAGGCCTGCTGCCTTTGACCAGGGAACATGCCCCCCCATGCCAATTGAGGGGCACCTCCATGAAAATCCCAAAGAACGGCTGTTTCCCCCCCACCCCCACAGGGGCGGGTTTGAGACCCAGAAACAGTCCTGATTGATTCCTGTTCCTCATCTCTGAAGTGGAAAGTCAGCCCCAGGTGCTTAAAGCTCAATACTGGCAAATTAGGAGTGAGAAGGGAAGTCAAGCAGGACTTTTTGCCTGAAAAGCCTGTTTGTTGCATGGAAGGCCAGTGAAGAGGGTCAACTCTTTCTATTGGTGGAAATTTAAAGCTGTGCGCACTTCCCGCTCATCTCTTTCAAGATTAGAAATCTGGATTGTCCAGTAATCCAAGCCCACCCAGCTTCAGGTGCTCTGCTCACCGATCAGAACCACTTTCTTGACAACTTTGCACTTTTGTTCTTGACGCAACGGAAACCCACTACCGTACGTAGGATCACACGTCGAATTTACAGCACAGCAACAGGCCATTTGGCCCAGTAGGCCTGGACTGATATTTATGTTCCACACACGCCTCCCCCTGCCCTTACCCTATCGGCTTTCTGTCCAGCTCCACTTCCCCTCATGTACTTAACTGGCTTCCCCTTGATGGATAGGATTGCAATACGGGAGACGTGCTTGCACACATCTCAATACTGTCCACGACTACTTTATTCTGTTTGCCACTCTCTTTTCGCTAAATGCTGTAAGCATCTTAACCATTTTGATGAGGCACACCGCAGATCCGGCAGTTACAGCCTGCTCTTTCCCGTGAAGTTAAATTAATTTTGGGCACGTTTCCAAAATTAGTCCGGGGGCACAGGGACATGTTAGCTGTGTCCTAGAGCTGGTTTGGCATGGCCCTCAAACTCCTTAACCCTGTTGGTCCCTGATTTCTCCTCCAATTTTAGCTTTGACGTGAAATGGAAAGCTGTAAGCTGTATACACCCCAAATCATTATGGGGAGAATTTTCTCCCTGTCGGGTGGGATGGGCAGGAGTGGGCGTGGGAGGGCGTGCAGCTGATTGCCCCCTTACTAGGCCTTTGACAGTTCGACGGGCGCATAGCCGACTCCGGTGCATGCCCGCTGAACTGAAAATTGGGATGACGTGGGGCGACATTGGGACGCACGCTCGACATCACCGCGCGTCATTTTACACGTCAGTGAGCGAGGTCGGCCCCCGCACGCCGACCCAAAGATTCTGGCCTAAGTGTAGAAATGCCCCCTCCCCCCCCTCCAGAGTAAAAATGATCGTGTGGTTTCCTTTTGGGATTCATAAAAGTATTCCAATTAATAGCATGCGTGGAGCCAATGTGGGACTGGATATTATAGCCAGGCATGTTTTCGGTAGTGGGGGCATGTAAAATATGGGGTAACCCACCGTCTTCCTGCCCAACTCATAATACGGGGTGGGGGTGGTGGTGGGTGAGGTGCCCACTAGCCTGCCCACCCTTAGGCATACTGAGGCCATTGAGTGGCCAATTTAAGGCCATTTAAGAACCTCAATCTGTCTCCACTACCATAAAACACTGGACAGTAGAAAGCAGGCAAGAGTGGGAAGGCCATTTTTTCACTAAAGTTGGTGAAAGGGCGGAAAAGCAAGGGTGACACATTCTTTGGGAGTTTCCCTGTGCGCATCGGGGCAAACCCAAACCTCCCCCCACCTCCAAAAGATCATGCCCCCATTTGTGTCTCCCTGCCTCGTATCTATAGTCTGCCCCCTTCCCCCTCACCCCACCCTAGGGCGCCCGATCCCTCCCCACCCAAAAAGCCTGGGATTTAACCTGGGCCCGGTTGCCCTCGCTCTGCTTCGTGGGACTGCTTGCAGTACCAGCAGCGCCCACTACAGTTGTGGCGCTGCTGGGTCTGTAAGAGCTGCCAGCCAATCTGATTGGCCTTCAGCCTGTGAGGGCGGGACTTCTTTCCACTGAGGAGCGGGAAGTCCAATTCTTTGCTTGTTGAGGCAGCCGGCAGCATAATATCACTGCGGAGCGGCCTTGTTTAAAGTCATTCAGAGGGGCTGGGGGGTGTGGGGGTGGTGGTGGCAGAGGCATCAAAACGGCCTCCTCGTAAAGTTCAGCCCCAACTGGCTTACAGTTGACATGAATAGTGAAAAACACCACCGATCAACGGGTCACAACTGGGAGAAACTCAATTCTGTCAGTAAGAGATGGTTGCAAGTTATTTGAATATAACTTGATCCTGCCGTACTGTGACTGTATCAGCAGGGCCTGTGTCAAAACTAGCTGATCTTTCAAAGCTCAAGAGATAGAGACAGGATTTGTTATGGTGTTGTCTGCCTCTGTTTAAGATGGATCTCGTAGGGTAGAGATTGCACCGCAGTAATAAACTGTTTATGAGCCTGGATTGTTTAATGTTGAAACAGGTTTTCATCCAGGAATTAGAGGCATAGTCATTTCCATAATACTCGATGCCGATTCCTTGGCACTGGAGTTCGGTCCACTTCTGGTATTCCACCTCCCTCCAAGCTGGTTATCTTTTGATGGGTTTGGGCCTGGACGTTTGGGTAGTATCCGTCCATCCCATAGCATTACCAATCATCTGACATGTTCTCCTTCTTCCTTAACCGAGGTTTTCCACCCACGGTCGTTGACAGGGCCCTCAATTGTGTCCGGCCCATCTCCCGCGCATCCGCCCTCACGCCTTCTCCTCCCTCCCAGAAACATGATAGGGTCCCCCTTGTCCTCACTTATCACCCGACCAGCCTCCGCATTCAAAGGATCATCCTCCACCATTTCTGCCAACTCCATCATGATGCCACCACCAAACACATCTTCCCTTCACCCCCCCCATCGGCATTCCGTAGGGATCATTCCCTCCGGGACACCCTGGTCCACTCCTCCATCACCCCCTACTCCTCAACCCCCTCCTATGGCACCACCCCATGCCCACACAAAAGATGTAACACCTGCCCCTTCACTTCCTCTCTCCTCACCATCCAAGGGCCCAAACACTCCTTTCAAGTGAAGCAGCGTTTCACTTGCATTTCCCCCAACTTAGTCTATTGCATTCGTTGCTCCCAATGTGGTCTCCTCTACATTGGAGAGACCAAACGTAAACTGGGCGACCGCTTTGCAGAACACCTGCGGTCTGTCCGCAAGAATGACCCAAACCTCCCTGTCGCTTGCCATTTTAACACTGCACCCTGCTCTCTTGCCCACATGTCTGTCCTTGGCTTGCTGCATTGTTCCAGTGAAGCCCAACGCAAACTGGAGGAACATCACCTCATCTTCCGACTAGGCACTTTACAGCCTTCTGGACTGAATATTGAATTCAACAACTTTGGTCTTAAGCTCCCTCCTCCATCCCTACCCCCTTTCTGTTTCTTCCCCCTTCCTTTTGTTTTTTCCAATAAATTATATAGATTTTTCTTTTCCCACCTATTTCCATTATTTTTAAATATTTTTAAATCTTTTATGCTCCCCCCACCCCCACTAGAGCTATACCTTGAGTGCCCTACCATCCATTCTTAATTAGCACATTCGTTTAGATAATATCACCAACTTTAACACCTATGTGTTCTTTTGTCCTTTTGTCTGTGACATCTTTTGATGATCTGCTTCTATCACTGCTTGTTTGTCCGTACAACCACACTAACCCTCTCCACTTCTCTCCCCCCACCCAAACCACACCCCACCACACACCTTAAACCAGCTTATATTTCACCCCTTCCTTGGATTCACTCAAGTTCTGTCGAAGGGTCATGAGGACTCGAAACGTCAACTCTTTTCTTCTCCGCCGATGCTGCCAGACCTGCTGAGTTTTTCCAGGTAATTCTGTTTTTGTGTTTGAGAAAGCAATTGTTTCCCATGAAAGAACTGCAGGTGAGTAAAATGGGTACTCCCTCGTATTCTCATCGCAGATGCAGTAGACCGTGCAAGCTGTTTTGAAAGCTGGCCCATCAGTGCGCATTTCTGATTAATCGCTTAAAATCTGAATTGTCTGAAAGGGCACATCTGTACGGAAGTGCCCTCTCTTACCCCTTTGTAGCCTCAGCAGCAGCCGCCATCTCTATTGGTGGCACTGCCAAGGCTGCAGAGCTGTTGGCCTTCTAATTGGGCTGGCAGGTTAGAGAGGTAGGCAGCCTGCCTCCTAAATGCCCGCCACTGGTAAGATTAGTGCCACGGTCCCGATGCTCACCTGCGCTGACTTCATAGCGTTCATTGCGTCCGGAAGGTGGGACTTAACTTGAGGCAGCAAAATCCCAGCCATTGTGTTTTCTTTCTCTCTTTTTTTGCGCAGTCACTCATTCTCTCTTTTCTGCTTGCTTGTTCTCTCTCATTTTCCTTTCTCCCCCCTCGATCCCTTTCTCCCCTCACTCATTCTTTCATCTCTCACTCCCTCTTTTCCCACATTCTCTCTCACCTTTCCTTTCTCTCTTTCCTCATTATTCCTTTCTTTCTTTCATCTATCTCATTGTTTTCCCTCCTTTTCTCCCACTCTCCCTTATTTCCAACTTCATTATCGCACATTCCCTCTCTTTACAAGTCTCTCAGTTTCTTTTCACTTCAAGTTTGTGTTACATAACTAACTTGTTCCCTGGAATCATCATTGTTTGAAGCAGGAAAGGTTTCACTCCTGAATTTGTTGAGAGTGTCTTCTGTTCTGTCCTTCCTCAGTTCAGTCACGCTTTCTTGCTCAGCCTGTAGGCCAGATCATAGCTAATTGGCAGATCCTCCCAAACCCGGGGCACTCCAGGATTTCATTGAGGAACTTCCACCTCATATTTGCCCTTGCATCTGGTAAACCTGTAGGGCCTGGTAAAGTGCTGAGAGCGTGCCTGGAGTCGGGGGGAGAGGAGGGGATCACCTCCTCCTCCCTCCCTTGCTGGGTTCCGAGAGGAATTGAGTGAATGGGACAGGCACAGAAGAGCCACATAATTGGCGATATATGGCTTGGCGATCCTCTTCAGTAAACACATCTACACCTAAATGTGCAAGTGATGATAAAGTTCAAGCCGTAGTTAGTTTGAAAGTACGTGTTTATGGCAGTTTTGTAAAGGTCCTTTTTTCTGTGTCTATCCTGCTTGCTCTGCAAGGGCTACAATTTATTTTCTTTCATAACTTACTTTCGCGTTTCCTTGGATAGTTTTATTCCATCCTCCATTAATCTTTTCTATATAGTTAATGTGTTGCCTATTTAATTGGCCAGAAATAGCAATACCATTAGAGATTTTAATAAGTGACTGAAGTTCTTCATTGGGCTTGTTGGCCGTTGACTGAATTTCAGCTTTGCTGTCAGCTTATCTCTCTGTGGATGATTAGGTAGCGGTAATGGCGGTGCAGTAATTTAAGAAAGAATAATTGGTCAAAGTCAGACCAAAACTACAAGACATTCTTTCCCCGGTGAGAATTTGCTGATGCTATGGGACTTGGATTTTACCAGCCCCCTGGTAAGCGCCAGGAGGAGCTTCTTTCCACCATCAATGGATATTACCATCGGTGGGAATGGCAGCGGCACAGCCGCCTAACAACTGGAGGTGGTCAGCCAATTAAACCAATGAATTGGACAATTAATTGGCCATTGCCTGCCCCTGCCAGCTTCTCACTGGTGCTGGGAGGGGCTCTCTGCTGAGTGGGGAGACTGCCAAGTAAACCATGGCACATGAAGGGGCCCCACATGGTAATGATTTCACCTGGTCCAGTAAAAGCTTACCTGGCCTTCGCGGGTGCCTCAACACAGAGACACTCTCTTCTTCTTCCTGCAGTCCCAGCAGCGCCCACCCCTGATTGGGCCGGCAGCACTGAGAGGCAGGGTTGCTGTACTCGATTGGATGGTGGCCCCAGCAGTGCACCAGTAGTATCCCACTCGGGCTTCCGCTGTCTGTCTCCGGGGACCTAGTCAGCAGGACAAGCTGCAATTTGGAAAAATTCAGCCGTAGATCTCCCGTTGTGATCCTGGATGCTAACAATGAAGATCTGTTGCCTACCAACAATTGTTAGGGGTCATGATCAAGATCAATTGACAGAGAGGATTTGGGGTGGTCAACCCAGCCAAAAGGTAATGTTTTTCTGCATTCTTCTATCAGATACCTTCAATCTCTTTATATCAGTGCTCTTGAAATTGCTCTAAATGTTATCTCTCTCTCTTCAGGTACATTGCCCTGATAGGGCGCTGGGGAGCATGGATTCCTGTGCTGGTCCATGGTTATGCTTGGCACAGTACTGCAGTGGTTTGCTGTTGCCTTCTGCAGATAGATGACCAGGAAACTCTCCCACTCCTGCTGCCTGCCATAGGCATGATGGCAACCTGCTCAGCCATATTATGAACTCATCTTCTATGGCCATCAAGCCCTGGGATGGGTTTCGAACCTGAAGCTTCTGGCTCAGAGGCAGGAATGCTACCCACTGCATCTCAAGGGCTCCTCTAAATACTGTAAAGAGTTGCTAAGCAAAATAGGTAATAGCTACAAACATTGAGACTTGTCCACATGGTACCAACAGTATAAGGGAGGTGGGGAGGTGGTGGTGCAGTGGTACTGTCACAGGACTAGTAATCCAGGGACCAGGGTAAAGCTCTGGGGACCTGGGTTCCCACCACAGTAGATGGTGATATTTGAATAAGTAACCAGCTGTCTCCACTGCAGTGGGATTTTGGAAGAACAGGAGTCTGGAATCTGGAGTGTGCAGATTAGAACAAGTCTGAACTTGATAGATGTGTTTGGATAGCCAGGGTACCCCTTTGGAGGTAAGGTACCCTTTGGGTAGTTCAGGTTTTCCAGGTTCAACTGATAAAATTGTCTTTCTGATGCGTACATTTTCATATTGATCCCTGGACTCTCTGAGGTCGGTGAGGGAATCCCAGTGATTCCCTGAGGACCTAAAATAATTAGCAAAAAAAAAGTAAAAAGAAGGAAGAGAAAGAAACAGTGCCAGGAAACTGGCTCAGTTGGTAGGCTTCTTGCATCTGGGTCATAAGGTTCCAGGTTCAAGTCCCACCCCAGAGGTTGAGTACAAAACTGAAAGCTGACACTCCAGTGTAGTACTAAGGGAGCCCTACACTGTCAGAGGTAGCATCTTTCGGATGAGACAATAAACTAAGGCCCCATCTCTCTGCTCGGCTAGATGTGTAAGATCCCATAGCACTATTTCAAAGAAGAGCAAGTTATCCCTGGTCTCCTGGCTCTTGGTAGTCCCTTGATCAACAGCACAAGAAAACAGATTATCTGGTCATCATCACATTGCTGTTTGTGGGAGTTTGCTGAGCGCAAATTAGCTGCTGCATTTCCTACATTAGGAAAATGCTGCTTAAATGCAAGTTTGTTTTTTATTTGCACAGCCAGTTATGATGATCTGGGATGTGCTGCCTGAAAGGGTCGTGGAAGCAGATTCAGCAGTACTTTCTAAAGGGGATATACTTGCAAAGGAAATGTTTGCAGGACAGTGGGAAAAGAACAGGGCAGTGGGACTAATCGGTTACAACTTATTTGCCCTAGTTGAGGGGGGTCAAAAACCAGATTTATGCTGATTTGTAGAAGGATTAGAGTGGTTATGAGGAAAAACTTTTTCACCTAGAGGGTGAATTCACTGCCTAAGTTGGTGGTTGAGGCTGAAACACTCAACTCATTTAAAAAGGTACCTGGATCCGCATCTGAAGTGCTGTAACCTGCAAGGCTACGGACCAAGTGCTGGAAAGTGGGATCAAAATGAGCGGCTGGTTTCTTTTTACTCTTTTTTGGCCAGCACAGACATGATGGGCTGAATGGCCTCTTTCTGCACCGTAACGTTTCTATGGTTCTATGAATGACCTCCTCCTATGCAGGATGATGATCAGATTTTCCATTTTCAGGCTTCTGTATTTTTCTCTAACTATTGACCTATTCATGAGTATTAATAAATAAAACTGTTTTCTGCAGTAATGGAACAAATTCCTGTGACTACCTGGAACTTTCTTCTGGAGGTTAGTCTAGAGCAGGGTGGTCCGTTCTACTGGCTACGGGCCAGAATCCGGCCCGCCATGTCCCTCTGTCCAGCCCGTGGACTTATTGTTCAAAATATAGCTAAGTGGAAGGGGCAAGGAGCTGCTCCTCCAATCACAGGTCATTTCGCTCCCCTGTTTGCCGCTGATGGGCTCACTGATGAGCCTATCTGCAGCGATGGGCTCACTGATGAGCCTATCTGCAGCAAATACAGGAGAGAAACCACCTCTGATTGGTGGAGCAGCGAGAGTGTGAAGGTGAGTGTCTTTACTTTATTTTCACAGCCATGGTGATTCTCTTTCCGCATTTGGTCACGCTCTCTCTCTCTCTCCCTCTTGCTCTATCTTGCTCTCTTGTCCCCTCTCTCTCTCTCTCCCTCTCTTGCTCTAGCTCTCTCACTCTCCTGCGCAGGAGCCAACCTACAAAAGGAGCACAGGCATCAAGATGGCTGAGTGGGCCAGGGAGGCTATGAGGAACAGCGGCCTCACAGCATCGCCCATCCAGCCCCCACGAGGGCAGCTACAGTCTCAGACAGGGTGGAGTGAGGAAGTCTTCACAGCCGCCCCGGGTTCCTCCTTGTTGGTAAAATGTCCAAACCTCCCTGGTCCAGGGTGGGGGGTGTGTGTGAGTCTGTGTAAGTGTTTCAGTGTGTGTGAGTATGTGTGTTGAGAGTGAGAACACCAAAACTGGGAGTGAGCTGGACACACTCTGTCCCTCCTCCTCCCTCACTAATAACCTATCCACAAAGCAGCAGGGAGAGAAGGGAAATCCAGGCTAAAAGGCAACCCCATTTTCATATGAATTCCGCTGAGGCCAGTCCAGAGTGCTGGCTGGTTAGTTAGTTAGACCCAACCCCTTAGCTCAGCTCCGGTCCCCAACCCCTTCCTAGTGACCAAGACTTGGGCCCAGCCCCATCTCTCTCTAGCTCTGCTTCTTAAGTGAAAAGGTAAAAAAAGGTTTCATTGGTTATCTCTGCTGCTTGGCGCTTTTTACTGGTCATTTTTATTAATTGCTCTTTTTTAAAAATTATCAATTTATTGCTTCGATATTGAATTTTTTTTGAAATTCGTGTTTAACGTGCCAACCATTATCTTTCTGAAATTTGTTCATTGGCCCCATGAATGAGAAATAAATTGAAATGTGACCCCTCGCGAACAAGTTGGACACTGGGTGTTAGAGAGTAACAGGCTATGTCGGTATTTGCAGGGAGACCTCAGGAGTGTGTCAATATTTGCGGGGCTCCCCCATGCAGAAACGTTTGAAAGCCCTCTATTGTCAAAGAGGAGGCCCTGTGGCGCAGCGGGTAGCATCCATGCCTCTGAGCCAGAAGCCCCTGGTCCGAGTCTCACTCCAGGACTTGATGGTCATGGAAGGTATGGTAATAATGTGGCTAAACAAGTTTATTATCAACCTGTAAATCCTACCAAAATGTCTGCGGCAGCTAGAAAGACTGGGAGAGTCTCCTGAGCTGGCATGTGATGGAAAAAATCTTGGAGCCTCTATCAGCACGATCCATATCTCCAGACTACCATATGCATATAAAAATGTATGTTGCCACAGCAACTCAGATTCCCTGAATGAACAGTAACACCCTGCCCTAATGTGCAACATGCTTTTAGTTAAACACTTTGACAGTGTTGGCAATGATAGAAATTGGGCAATTGCCGTGTTATGTTTTTCCGTCTGTTGACTTCAGTGGAATGGGAAGTCAGGTTGGGTGTGTAACGGAAGGTCAGTCTCACTGCCATTGCCCATTTGGACCCCCTGCCAAAGTTGAATTCCACATCTCGGTCATTTATCAACCTGGCAGCCGGACCTCCTTGTCATCCTGAAATAGCTGACTTTCTGTCCGAGCAGTCTATCAGCCATTTTATATTGTACAAAGGTGCACTGTCGCATCATGTAAAGAAGTTTCACCATTGAAGTAGTGGGGATCTGCCCCCAGAGGGCAGGCCCTTTGTTCATTTCTTCACGTCTCGCGGCCTTACGCTTGCCTCTTCGCTTGATGGTAGGAGCCTCTCATTTTCCATTTCAATGAGCAGTGAGCAATGTGATGAGGAGAAAAGATTACACAAGGGGCTTTCTGTTGCCTTCCATATGAGCACTTAAAGGAAACACAAGTCCTCTCCCTGAAGGATCCTCTCTGCCTGTAAGCGGATGTTGTCCCTTGCGGTTTTAGCTGTTGGCCATCACCACCAAAAATTCACTGGTTCTGCCGTTGGCCATGACTTATAATCCTGAGTATGGGGCCTGGGGCAACTCGTGAAAGGTCAACCACCCCCGCAGTCTCAAATGGCCCTCCTACCGCTGTAAATAACCCTGACATTAAAGAGTGCTTCATTGCACAGCTTCCTGAAGACAGCTGATGGATCTGGCCAATGTAAAATTTGACCACTACCACCTAGAAGTTGAAACCTTTAAAAGGTTTTAATTGACTACTTGTGGTTACTTAATGGCGTGTTGAAAAATCTGTGCCATTGTCACACCTTTTTACTATCACCAGGGGGTGCCAGTGGATTGTGAGAGTTAAGGTTATTTTAAAAGGCTGAGTGAAACCTTCAGCTGAACTTTTTAGGTGTAATATTTTTGTTGTTCTCCAAGGCTGACAGTAACATAAGATTAGCATCCTCTTTTTGTAAAATGATTCCTGAGCTCCAGCGAAGTCTCTGTATCCAAAATACTTTCTTGGCGTTTAGCTAAGCTTGTGTCTAAAGTGCGTTTTCTATACTCATTGGACAAAGCCAATAGCTGGGTGCACTCAGAATATTGATATTGCGATGCCACAATAAGAGTTAAAAGTGAAATCTAGTGTCAGTAGCCAACCTCCATACACGATGCTAGCAAACTCTCAGTCAGGGCCAGCAGGCAGCATTGGGTATAACGCTTCTTGAGGAGGCATGTCTGTGATTGACTTGTTAATTGACACATGCTACAGACCATTTGACCTGATTCAAGCCATGCTATCTCCAGTGAAGATTCTGGAGTTTACGTAACTGCTAATTAGAAGGTTCAGTAGCATTGCTAACATTGACTGTGTATTTGGTTGTGTTGAACTTGTTCACAAACTCCTCTTTGATGAACGTGCTCTCGTAACCCACCGCCAGGTTGAATTGTGCGCAATTGTGACACACTGTGCAACAACTTGCCTGCCTGGTCCATTGAGAAGGAAGTCTTGTACCATAAGAGTAGTATAAGGGTCTCGCACATGTGGGGTTAATGTGGGATGGAGTGCAGTACCGCCCACACAGTGATGTAAGAAGGCACATGACCCAGGCCCAGCTCCAGTGCGATGTTGAGCAGAGACATGTAAAGACCTAAACACGGAGGCAGTTCCTAGCTTGTACCCTTTACTGCACTGATATAAATAGTTTTAGTAGTTAATAAAGACTTACAGGCTATGAAGACTTCTTTAAGACATACCGATCTGTAACCAACACCCCACAGCAATGAGGATGCAGATAGCAGCAATGGGCTGTTGTGACAGCCTGAACCTCCTGAGGCACTGGTGGTCAGACATGCCAGCATAGCTGTTCATCAGCTTGTAGACCTACCATCAGGGCTCTAGTCTCCTTCCACTCGTATCTCAGTGCCCACCCCATCTGCCCTTTGAAGGGGCGTGTGGATGCAGAGAAGGCAGCTGGTGCTGATACAAAAACAAAAATTGCTGGAAAAACTCAGCATTTCTGACAGCATCTGTGGAGAGGAAGACAGAGTTAACGTTTTGAGTCCTTATGACTCTTCATCAGAACTAAAGAGAAATAGAAATGTGGTGAAATATAAGCTTTTTAAGGGGGGGGGTGGTGGTGGGACAGGTGGAGCTGGATTACTGCATTCGCTGCTCCCACTGCGGTCTCCTCTACATAGGAGAGTCCAAACGCAGACTGGGTGACTATTTTGCAGAATGCCTTCGGTCTGTCCTCAAGCATGACCCAGACCTCCCTGCCGCTTGCCATTTCAACACACCACCCTGCTCTCATGCCCACATGTCTGTCCTTGGCCTGCTGCAATGTTCCAGTGAAACTCAACGCAAACTGGAAGAACAGCACCTCATCTTCCGACTAGGCACTTTACAGCCTTCTGGACTTAACACTGAGTTCAACAACTTCAGACCATGAACTCTCTCCTGCATCCTCACCCCCTTTTTGATCCCCATTTTTCTAATAATTATTGTATTTTATATATATATTTTTTCTTTCCCCACCTATTTTTATTATTTCTAAAATTTATTTCCATCCATTGTTTTATCTCCACCTTTTAGCCTATTTTGATCCCTTCCCCCCACCCCACCCCCACTAGGGCTATCTGTCACTTGCTCATCCTGCTTTCTACCCTTGATGTCACCATTAGTACATCCTTTAGCTAATATCACCACTGTCAACACCCCTTTGTCCTTTTGTCTATGACATCTTTACAATCTCTCCTTTGCCTCCACCTATCACTGGCCCTCTATCCAGCTCTACCTGTCCCACCTCCCTTAAACAGCTTATATTTCACCACATTTCTATTTCTCTTCAGTTCTGATGAAGAGTCATACGGACTCGAAACGTTAACTCTGTCTTCCTCTCCACAGATGCTGTCAGACCTGCTGAGTTTTTCCAGCAATTTTTGTTTTTGTTTCAGATTTCCAGCATCCGCAGTACTTTGATTTCATCAGCTGGTGCTGGTGTTGTGCCAAGTGCAGCTGGAGAATGTTGCCCCCTGCCCTAGACCCTCAACAAATGGGGATGGCGAGGTTGCATAAGCTGCTCCAATGCTGCTCTGAGGGCTGGCAGTGCAGCTGGTGAAGTGCTGATCAAGTGAAGTGCCTTCCAAGCAGTTGGCACTCACCTGCCTAACAGTGATAGCACTCTCTGAGAGAAGGAGCACTTTGGATAGCAGCCTCTGACCTGACCATGTCTGCAGTTCTTCAGTGTAACTGTTAAGAAAGCCTTCAAAGCTCACACCTGCTGTGCACTCCCCCTACTCTTAACTACTGCGTTAGAGACACAGCGTGGGACGGCTTCCCTATTGGGAAAGAGGAACTTTACTGGGAAAATCCCTCTTAATTGCCTCCCCGCCTCAGCCACAGGGTTCCTGACTTCTCCATCAACCCGCTCCTGAGAAAGATGGAAAGAGGCGGAAACACTTTCATACTCTGGTCCAAGGCCATTTTTGCATCTTCCACCCCAGCCCCTGCTTCTAAACCTGCCTCCACCGGCCCTGGAAACTTCCCCCTTTAATTCCATGTCACGCTGCCTGAAGGAGCTCCAGGCAGCCAGCACCTACCCATGGAGAGATAAAAAGGGAAAAATGAAAGAATTATTCAGATCAATTGCAAATAGAATGCATTGAGTTTTGGGGACCTAGGCCCTGAAGCTTGTAATTTATCCCTGTTTCTAAACACTTGGATTTATTATTCATTTTTGCTTAGATATAACAATTAAAAAAAAATTAAATGAGCTCCAATCATCAGTAATTTTTATTGCAAGTTTATCTGTTCTCCGCCTGTTCATAGATTAGTGAAATTAGTTGCATTTGGACTTGCAGAAATAAGTGGAAGGATTGAAGCAAGATGGAGTCGAGTTTCTGGAGTGCACTATGTTGACAAGCTATTGTGAAGCATAACAGTAGGCACTGCAGTCACTATTTCTGTTTTTACAGATTCACTGTATTATTCAGTTATTTATTGTACCACTATCAAACTCGGTGATCCCTCCAAGGCTCATTTTGTCAACAGCACTCAATATTTTTGGCAAAAAAATGACCTTTTACAAAAAATGACTCAACTCAAATAACAATACTGAGTAGACGTTAAAGTTAATTGGAATTCCTCGTAGATTCTTAATTTCTTTAAGTGCTCCTGACTGTGAAGAGTTCCTTTTCGAATTGATACAGGTGAAGAGTTCAGCCTGTCTATAGATGTCACATTAATTTGAGCCATCGTGGATCGATGAGGTGGAGCACGGGTTGTATGCTAAGCTCTGCTTTGTCTGCATGGTGATATAACTGACCTTAATCCCAAACTACAAGATTAAAATCCCTAGGTGTGCGTTGTCTGTCGTTCAAGTGAGTGGCAATGTGCTTGAGCCATTAAACTGCTAAATCTGAGAACAAAATGATGCATTTATGCCCATGTTTTCAATTACTTACTTATAATGTTGCTTCAAAAATTTCTAGACATAGCGTCGCCAGGGATTTCTTCAGTACCTGTTTACAGAATTGAGGAGAGGGGCAGAAATTCAAATGTTCTTTCTGAAGGCTGTATTTAAAATAAAAAGTGCATGTTTATTTACCTGTACAAGATTACAGAAAACCATCTCTCAACTGATCACAGTAGATCTGCAAGCACTTAGTGTCAGTCTGACCCTTATTGCTTTGTAGTATTAATTATATTAATTTTTTGTTTCAGTAATGGTGAGATTTCTTCATTTTTATGGTGGGAGATATCGGGGCATTTTTTTCCCACCATTGAGAAGCCAGGCCTTTATTAACATATTTAATTGAGTATTGCTGAAAAAGACGTTTTGTCGGAGTTTTTCATCTTGCACTCATCAGAACATTCACAAGAATACCAATGTCGGGGGAAGCGACAACCTTGTACTGTATGAGAATAGAGTGCTGATTGGTTGGCAGGTGGACTCTGATTGGTAGAGGTGTTGCCATGGGGAATACACCAGTTAATGGTGACTGTATGATAATTAATTTGGGTTCCTGCAGTGCACTTGGGAGCCTCAATTGAAATTAACTGGTGCTGCGCATTTTTTCCAGAGGCAAGAGACCCAGCATTGAAACTGAGTCAGGAGCTGTTGGCTCCTTGAGGCAACTGACTCTTTGAACACTCCTTGTGGGCCGGGGATCCTTCAAACTCTCCCAGCCTTCCTGGTCCCAATCAGAACCTTGCTGGTTAGGCTATATTACCATTCCAGTGCCAGATCTGCTCAGCATGGCTGAACTTCATGGAAAGCTCCATAAACCAATAGCCGGCTCTTTGGCAACAGAGCCAATGGGCTCAACACCTGGTTCAAGTGGTCACCGGGAATGCCTGACAATTGCCCAGCCCAATATGGAGTCAGATGTATTTCAGACTCCTTCATTGTCTGGGCCATTGTATCCTGAAATTGGACCTTTTAACCCCCATTTTCTGTCTGGAAAATCAGAACAATGAACACCAATTTCTTCCTCATAAGAGGTGAAGTTGGTCTTGGATGAGCCATGCAACAAGGACAATAGCCAATAGTTCTCCCGTTTTACATCACACCCAATATTTCTTTTCCATTCACTTCAATAGAAGAAGAAGAAAGGGGGCCAGGAGTAAAACTGACTGCTGGTACGCCATCACCTGTTGTGCTAACTTCAACCTCTTAGTTTTCTGATCGTGGCCATCATATGGACCTGAACAAGAATAACGAAGACAATCTTGGAAGACAAGTTTCAGCTTTTTATTGTGTAATTATGTACTGTCTCCTTTTTTTAATTGACTTTTGGCTGTCTGAAGGAAAGAATTTGCATTCATTTAGCACCTTTCCCAACCTCTGAACATGCAGAAGTGCTATGAAGTTCTGTTTTTTTGAACAGTTGCAGGAAAACATGGCAGTCAATCTTCATATAGCAAGATCCCACAAACAGCAATGAGATAAAAGGCGACGGAATCTTTGTTTTTAGTGATGTTGGTTGAGGGATAAATAGTTCTTATTCTTGGACCCACAGCATTCTAACTCAGTGATTTCCTTTAGGGAAGGAAATTAGCCATTCTTACCCGGTCACTCCACACCCACAACAATGCGATTGACTCTTACCCCGCCTTCAAAGGCAATGAGGGATGGGCAACAAATGTTAGCCTTGTCAGCAATGCCACAAAAGAATAAAAGAAGATGAGAAAACTAGCACAGAGTCCAGGCTGACAGTCTTGTTTCTTTGATGATGCATGAACTGAGAAAAAGAGCATTTCTAATCTTCAGAGGTCCAGTGGAAATGTCCCAATGTTACCAGAGACGGACAAAACATGGAAAGCTGTGCTATTTAAGGCTCCATCTTTTACTCAGTACTGATACTTGACAATGGAGCATGTACTCTAACAAGGTGACCTTGAGAGACTGGTCAATGAGGGTACCGGGTGATGCCATTCGTACTATTTATCTGTCTACCTCTGTGCATTATTTTGAAGCCTGCACCTTATGCTCTCTTGGCAACATTTGGAAATAAGAATGGCCATCCTGGCTAGTGCAAAAACAATGAAAAAGGTAGAAGAGACATCCTGAAAGTAGAAACAGTGCTTGTCTTCTATCACAGCTTAATGAAGAGTCACTCTTAAAAGCAGTATCAAGAAAGTCACATGGACTCAAAACGTTAACTCTGTTACTGTCTCAGCAGAGGCTGCCAGACCTGCTGAGTATTTCCAGCATTTTCTGTTTTTATTTCAGATTTCCAGCACCCGCAGTATTTTGCTCTTATTTGCTTCAGCTCCGCTGAACCTGCCAATCTTGTGTGGTAATAGTTAAAGTCCCTCTTGTGTGTTATTTCTGCTTTTCAGTCCAGAAGACTGCAACCCACATCTACCCCCACTCCCTTTCTAAGCCTCCGTGAAACACCCTGTGATTTGCAAGTGGAACATCGCAAATATTGCACAGTCAATCGGAGGGGAGAGCTTGCGAATTGTACAGCGTTCATTTACAAAACAAATTATTGTGCTCCGAGATCCATGGGGTGCCACCCTGGGAACCTGTGCCGCTGTCCTCTCGCACATCCTCAAAGTATGTGGGCCGGACAGGTTGCTACTATGTTGCTGGCAGACATCTGTGTAATGTGGGACTGCATTTTGGGTACCCTGTAGTTGGGCGAGGCTGCAAAATGTAGTGAAGGCGGCCACTTCAGTCCAGAAAAATGCCACTTTATAAAAAGGTTGAATAACTACTTATGAAATGTTCAAAACCTTCAGGGGTTTGGTCAGGCTGGTACAATAGCAGGCAGGCTGGTACACCAGCAGACAGGCTGGTACACCAGCAGGCAGGCTGGTAACCAGAAGGCAGGCTGGTACACCAGAGGGCAGGCTGGTATATCAGCAGGCAGGCTGGTATATCACTAGGCAGGCTGGTATAATAGCAGGCAGGCTGGTATATCAGCAGGTAGGTTGGTATATCAGCGGGCAGGCTGGTACACACGGGCTCCACCAGTGCATTGCCAAACTGTGGATGATGAAACTCCCAGATAAGAATTCCCCTTGTCCACCTGTAACATGGATCCCATGACTGGTTCCAGGCTTAACTCCCAGACCTTGCAACATGATTTATGGTGAGGCTTGTGCCAGAGAGGGCTGGGGAGGTTTGTCTTCTCATTTTGCAGTGAGAGGGATTCTATTCTGAAGCTGGTCACTGGGCAGGAACAGATGTTCAAAAGTAGCAGTTACATCTATTCTATGTGAGACAAGAAATGTTGGAACAAAATCCAATGCTTTTGTTTTGGTCGTCTGAAGTACTTGAACAGCAACTAGTTTCAGTTTGACATTAATGTGGCTTTCCAAACCTGTCAAGAGAACTTAATTGGCTATCTCATGCCTTTAAAAAAAGTAACCGCACTGAGGTAGCACAGCACAGGTCTTGTCCTCAAAAATGCTGAAATAACTAGATCTTAATGCTTAATTTCTGTACAGTCTCCTTAATGAGAGGCAAAACTTAATAAAGCCAGCATTATCAGCAGGTTTGGAGTGTTGGATCACGTTTTGTGCTATGTAGGTACCAGAAAGGCCGATGTTTTAATGACAGTTTCCTTTCTAGATGATTTCTGAACCGATCTGGAAAGTGTGAACAGAATGTGGAAGTGGCACACAGCTCAGTAAACAGGCTGGTGCTGCTATTGGTAGGATTATCCTTTGAGGGCTGAGGACTATATAGAGGGATGTTTTCAGCTTTAATGGAGTGTTCAGTTTAATTCAGTGTCTGATTTATTTTAGATATTGACTCGTGGACCCACTGGGACACTCATATAAAAATGAGAAAACTATTGTGGATCTGCTTTTAATTGTCTCGATGCCTTCTGACCTCATTTTCTGCTTAATCTCCCCTACTTGATTCTTACTGTTTGCCTGTCTGTGTGCCTTTCCTTCTATGTCTACATGTATTTGATAGCTTGTCACTGTTGTCTGATACTTCGGGCTGAATATTATGGCCGGGGGTGGGGGGAGGTGGCCGACGGCTCATCCCTCACCCCCACCACAACCACACGAAGCAACATCAGAGTGGAGCTGATCCACTCCATGCTGGCCCACCCTGCAGCGGGGGCGGGGCGGGGGAGGGAGGGGAGGGGCAGGGGCGGCGAACGGGAGGGGGAGGGTCAGGGGCGGGGCGGGGGCCTGCGAGGCAGCAAGGAGCTAAAATCTACGAAGCAGTGAGTGGGGCCATAAGGCAGAAAAACCCAGTGTGGAAATATATTTTGAATGTTGTGAAAGTTATAGGCCGGATCCACCCAGGTCCCGCCGAAAGTTCAATGGACCATGTCCTGTCACGACGGGGCGGGAAATTCCCGGCCAGTGTTTTCCTTTTGGTGACAGTTGAGCTTGAACCAACAGAGCGAACTCATTGTGGCAAATCCCCCGCTCCCCGTGCCCCGCCCCCTTGCCCAGTCCCTCCGCCCCTCCCTGGCCCGCTCCCTCCGTGCCCCGCCCCCGGCCCCCCCTGCCCCGCCCCCTTGCCCAGTCCCTCCGCCCCTCCCTGGCCCGCGCCCTCCGTGCCCCGCCCCCTGAATGAAGTTTATTCAGCGCGGCCGCTCGCCTAGTTCTGAAAAGCCCCGACCACGGCGTCTACACAGAAATTCCGGAAAGACCTCAGACAGGATTTTCGGCCCCTAGGAGGGAGGTGGGCATGAAAACTGGCGCCTGCGTGGCGGTCTGTCGTCCCACCCCAGCCATTCTCCCAGTGGTGGGGTCAGCGGCCAAAGGGCTGCCCACCCATAAGTAGCGGGTAGCCAATTATGAGGGGGGAGGGGAGCGGTTCGTCAATGCCGATTAAAGCCTGTTGTCAGGCCACCTGGAATTTGCTTGTTCCCAAACATTTGGGATCCAGTCTAGCTTGTGGCCTGTTAGAAGGGGTGAGGGGGTGGTGGGGTGCGGTGTGTGAGGTGGGGGGGGGTGGGTGTGTGAGGTGGGGGGGGGTGGGTGTGTGAGGTGGGGGGGGTGGGTGTGTGAGGTGGGGGGGGTGGGTGTGTGAGGTGGGGGGGGGGTGGGGTGTGTGAGGTGGGGGGGGTGGGGTGTGTGAGGTGGGGGGGGGTGGGGTGTGTGAGGTGGGGGGGGTGGGGTGTGTGAGGTGGGGGGGGGTGGGGTGTGTGAGGTGGGGGGGTGGGGTGTGTGAGGTGGGGGGGGTGGGGTGTGTGAGGTGGGGGGGGTGGGGTGTGTGAGGTGGGGTGTGTGTGGGGGGGGTGGGGTGTGTGACGTGGGGTGTGTGAGGTGGGGGGGGTGGGGTGTGTGAGGTGGGGGGGGTGGGGTGTGTGAGGTGGGGGGGGTGGGGTGTGTGAGGTGGGGGGGGTGGGGTGTGTGAGGTGGGGGGGTGGGGTGTGTGAGGTGGGGTGTGTGTGGGGGGGGTGGGGTGTGTGACGGGTGTGTGAGGTGGGGGGGGTGGGGTGTGTGAGGTGGGGGGGGTGGGGTGTGTGAGGTGGGGGGGGTGGGGTGTGTGACGTGGGGTGTGTGAGGTGGGGGGGTGGTGAGGGTGTGTGAGGTGGGGGGGTGGTGAGGGTGTGTGAGGTGGGGGGGTGGTGAGGGTGTGTGAGGTGGGGGGGTGGTGAGGGTGTGTGAGGTGGGGGGGTGGGGTGGGGTGTGTGAGGTGGGGGGGTGGGGTGTGTGAGGTGGGGGGGGTGGGGTGGGGGGGTGGGGTGTGTGAGGTGGGGGTGGTGAGGGTGTGCAGTGTATGAGATGGGGGGCTGCGGTGTGTGAGGTGTGGTGGGTGCAGTGGGGGGTGGGTGTGGTGTGTGAGGTGGGGGGGGTGCGGTGTGTAGGGGGGGTGCAGTGTATGAGGTGGGGGGTGTGCAGTGTATGAGGTGACGGGGCAACCAGTAAGCTAGGCAGTCTTTGTGGCCCTTCCTGCCTGCCTGACCACATGCCCACCCTCCATAATTTACGTGTGTGACAGTGTGAAGGATGCAGGCCTGTGTTGGTGGACCATTTTCACTACACATCATAAAATTTCAGCAGAATGATTTAGAAACTTGGGAGAGGAGAGACAAGAAAGGAAGGTGCAGCTTAATGTCCTACCCAGATGATTTCACAAAAATAATCATATCCCAGGGCGGAGGGTGGTGAGGAATTAAATGTTAGCAAATGTGTTGTGAGTTCCATATTGTCAGTTTGATTTCGCCTGGATTATGATCAGATTGGTTACAAATGATGAACAAAAACAGAAAAATATTACTGGAAAGAGAGGTGTGTTGCCGAAGCTTTTCATCTTGCACTCATCAGGACAAATGCAAGAATGCCAAATTTCAAACAATCACAAAAATTTGACCAATCAGAGTCGACTTGCCAGCCACTCAGCGGCCCTTTCTCCTGTAGTGTAAATTACTGTGATCGTTTGAAATTTGGCTGCCTTGCGTTTTCCCTGATGACTGCAAGATGAAAAAAGCTTCTGCAACATGGTCTCTCTTTTCAGCAATATTCGAGTTCTGTATTACCAAGCGACTGGTTGTATGTCTGAAACAAGAGGTGCAACAGGAAAATGTCTTGGGAAAGATCTATCTGTGTCTCACAGAGAATGCAGAACGAGAGAGAAAATAGGGATCAGGAGAGCCCTGTGAGAGGAGTATGGATCATGACCCAGAGGCTTTGTAGATTTTTGGGGAAATGGCAGCATAGTGGTAATGTCAGTGGACTAGTAATCCAGAGACCCAGCCTAATGCTCTGGGGACATGGGTTCAAATCTGGAATATAAAGCTAATCTCAGTGATGATTGTCATAACAACTATCAACGATTGTTGCAGAAACCCACCCAGTTCAATGATGTCTTTTAGGGAAGGAAATTTGCCATCCTTACCTGGTCTGACCGACATGTGACTCCAATCCCACAGCAATATGGTTGAGTATAAACTGCCCTCTGAAATGGCCTAGCAAGCCACTCATTTCAAGGGCAAATAGGGATGGGCAATAAATGCTCAGCTTGTCAACAATGTCCACATCCTCTTAAAGAATACAGAAGAAAAAAGGAAATGTCTTTGTTCGAGTGAAGTAGTTCAAACTAATGGAGTTGCTAAATAACATTAGTGTGTATGGGCAAGATAGGTGCCTGATAAAACTTAATATACGGGTTAAACTGCAAGTGTTAAGTTACCAGATGGAGAATTACAAAGGAGAAAGTGACAGACATGGGAAGTAATGAGGTGTTGGTGATGATACAGGAAGAACTTAGTTTGCTTGATTGTATCACGACAGCAAGTGAATGTGTTGAGAGGATGTGATGTTAAAAGTGGTAATAGAAGGACAGATGGAAAGAAAGATCATAAGGGAGGAAGAAAAGGATGTTTCCAGACCATCTGAAGAATGGGAGGTCATGTGGAGAATCAAAGAGAGAAACACAAGACAAGAGAGGTTTGGAGAAGTGGCTATTAGGCCAGACCTGCAGATAGGAGGATCACTATCCGTGTGTTTGTTTTTTTCCCATTTTGTTTGCTCATTACTTGTCGATAAGTTTTAGCAATAAAATGAAAAGTTTATTTAATTTCACAATACAATTAATTGCAAAGCATTGTGGAAAATTATTTTTCTTTGGAGATATAACGAGATTCCAGTGTAGCTAGAATGTTGCTTACCGTTATATGGCATGTTAGAACCTTTATCTAATAGTCATATATATTCAATTATATTCAATATGCATGAGTAGATTCACATTCAGGTACAGGCTGACACCGAATGGTGGTAATTTCATGCTGGCCTGATATTATGCCTCTGTTTTACAATTCTCATCCTTATTTTCAAACCCCTCCTTTGCCTTGCCCCTCCATTCCTTTTAATCTCCAATTCCAACTCTGGCCTCTTGTGCATCTTGATTTTAATCATCCCACTATTGGCTGCTGTACCTTGAGCTGCCTAGGCTGTAAATTCTGGATTTATCTCCCAACTTCTTCACCTCCCTTCCTCTCTTCCTTCCTTAAAGCCTACACTCCTTAAAGCCTACTTCTTTAACTCAGCTTTCGTCTGCCCTAATATGTCCTTCAGTAACTCAGTGCCAAATTTTGTTTGATAATGCTTCTCTGTGAAGCACCTCGGGAGGTAAAAAGGCGCTATGCAAGTTGTTGTTATATTTTACTGCCTGCTGAAGAACTGCTGTCAGATTTTATCATAATGCCTGCCAAAATGTCACTTGTTTCCATGGCTATAATAAGAAGCTTGCGATGCATTTAGGAAACACTTATTGATAGCATGTCCTCAGGGAATTGGCAAGGCATTCAGAAAGTGGCTTTGTTGTTTCAAAACACGCCTAGTGCAGCAAAATAGACAGTTTTAAAGGTGTGGTGGAAGAGGAATAACTTACCTTGATGATCAAAATAAAGAATGTTAGTAAAGGAGATCTTTCTTTGTTCTGTTTTGTAACTATTATCAGGATCAAGTGCCCACCGTTTAGATACAGTGTCAACATCCCTTTAAACTGTCTCGCAACCTGACAACGCCAAATATTCTACTCTACATTAGACTGGAAACAAATATAGGGGAATATGTTTTCAGCATTGTGATGAGGCATGGTTGATGTTTGAAGGTCAGAAACTGGCCTTTCACCTCTAGCACTTGGTCTCAATTCCAACTCAGACTTATGATCCCAGACAAGCCCCCAATTGTTATGATCTCTGTAGAGACCAGTAACGTTTTGATTTTTGTTAGAATCCAAAAACCCAGGTATTTACTAAAGGAATGAAGCCACAAGATTCATGGTTTAAAGCAAAATAATTTTACAGAAAAATCAAACAATGTGAATTCTAATAAATCAATTCTATCTTAAATAAACGGTTACATAAAGATATTAAAAGTATAATGCACTCAGTTACTTATAACCTAAGCCGAACTCTTTAAATCCACTTTCCACAGCAGCCATTAAACTTACTCTCCAAAATATCAAGCCAGATACTTAACAAAAATTGGAAGATTAACCACTCGATCTGAGCACTGTTTTGAAGATTCATATAAGGGTTGAGATTTCTTGGGTATTCTGCTTACTTCCAGCAAGGTTGTCTCTTCAGATCTTCTTCAATTGTCCTACGGTTGCAAACACCCCCTTCCACACAGGCGTCTCTAGCATCTTAAGTGTATCCGCCTCAGGTCAGAACTCCCTTGGCATGTGTGCGCGCTCTCTCTCTCTCTCTTAGTCTTCTGGAGCTATCTGGAAATGATTGTGAAACAGTGTTGCAGGAGACTGCGACTCTCCAGGTAGATGATCACAGACACCTGTGCCCTCATCATCGATGACCTCACATCTCGCAGCACTGGTCACCATGCCCTGTCAGTGGCCATCAAAGTCACTGTGGTCTTGTGAGCTTCTTCACTCTTGGCTCCTTCCAAGGATCCCTTGGTGATGTCTTGCAGAAAGCAGCACAGTATTGCACCTCGTTGGTCACTTTGCAGGGCTGGACAGCACATTCATTTAACAATAGGTATGGCCTTGGAGGGATAGAGGGCACTGGATTTCACCCCCATTGCTGGATTCCCCAGGGTGCAGAGCATCCTTGATTGAACCTATCTGGCACCCAGCGACTGACCAGTGAGATTCATCAATAGGAAGGCTTTCCACTCCCTCAATGTCCAGCTGGTCTGTGACCACCAACAAGAGCTTCTTCCATAAAAGCAAAATACTGTGGATGCTGGAAATCTGAAATAAAAACAAAAAGTGCTGGAAAAACTCAGCGGGTCTGGCAGCATCCGTGGACACAGAAACAGAGTTAACGTTTTGGGTCCGTATGAGTTTCTTTCATGAGTATGCTTGCTTTTCTGGCCATTGCCATGACTCCTTCACCCTCCACCAGCCCATGCTGCCTCAGATCTTCACTCCAGCCCCCAGGAAACAAGGGACATTACTTGAAGAGACTGTGACTGACCCCTATATGGAAGTCCCAGACATTGGCACAGTTGTGATAGAACCAAAGCCACCTCCTCCGAAGGACAACCATTGAGCAGGCCATCAGGCTTCTGCAGGTGTGATTCTGGTGTCTGGACCGGTCAGGTGGTGCCCTTCATTACCATGGTTCTCTGTCACTAAGCTGGTGTCCTGTGTTCTTCATAACATGGCCCCCCAGAGAAGTGTGGGCCTTGAGGTTGGTGAGGCCTTGGAAGGAGACAGCTCATTGGCAGAGGGGCAGGAGTTGAAAGAGGAGGAGGCGGAGGGAGATAACCCTGAACAGAGAGGTGCCCCTGCTGCATGATGAGGTGGCCTCCTCCAGGCACCCTCTGGGAAGAAAACCTCGCTCCTCTCCCACACTGCCTCCAGCATCAGATCCAGGTCAGCGTCAATGAAGCAAGGTCTCTCCTGCCCTGGGTGCCAGACTTCAGGCTCCTCTGTGACATTTCCCTTCCTCCCTGTGCTGTGGAAGTCTTTGGTACACACCACTGATCTCTCCCTCAAGACAATGGCAGCCTCAGTGATGGCAGTCATGGGGATGTCTAAATGAGTCCACACTTCATCTGACCCGTCTCCACTCCCACCTCCGCTGGCTTTATGTGGATAAGGAATGCGTCTTCATTCCAATTAAAGGCTTTACCATGTGGAAATTTGAACATCAATCAATTTCCCACAAATTTCTGACTCAAAAACAGGCCTAGCTCCTGTTTCCTGCATCCGTTGCACTTTCTGACTCAAAAACAGGCCTAGCTCTTGTTTCCTGCATCCGTTGCAAGAATTCAGCCTTATATATGTGAATGTTCAGTGAGGGCAGGATTGGGTTAAGGTGTGCTGGTCACTGTAAGAACAGCAAGTTGCACATATATAGCACCTTTAACATAGTAAAACATTCTAAGATGCTTCACAGGAGCAGTTAGGAAACAAAATTTGACACCTCGCAATGGCCTACTCCTGCTCCTAATTCTAGTGTGCGGAGATATTAGGGTAGATGACCAAAGCTTGGTTGAGTTATAAGGAGTATTTTAAAGGAGGAGAGAGAGAGAAGTTGAGAGAGGCAGAGAGATTTAGGGAGGGAATTCCAGACCCTGGGCAGCTGAAAGCACAGCCAATAATGACTGAGAGCTCAAAATCAGTGATGTGCAAAGGGTTTAGAATTGGAGGAGGGCTGAGGTCTTGGGGAGTTTTGGAGCTGGAGGAGATTATGGAGATAGGGAGGCACGAGTCCATGGAGAGATTTGAGGACTGTAATGAGGATTTTAAAACTGAGGCATTGCTGAACGGACTGGAAACATAGGTTAGCAAGCAGAGGGGTGATTGGCGAAAGGGACTTGATGTGAGTTGAATACCCTGCCAACACTGACAGTCAAGGTTGATACAACATGAACATTATTTGCCTGGGTGACGTGCCAGAGTGCCAGTGATAATCGTGGGTCTGTAACCCTAGCACAAGGCAAGAGGAGGGCAGAAAACTGGAGGGAAAGAAATCACTATCAGCTAGATATCTTCCTTTTAATTGTCTTTCAAACTGTGGGCAAAAACTAAACAATAACTGGGGAAGAAGGCCTGCAAGCTGAAGCAATTCTAGATGGTAGAGCTGATCCTTTTGTGACGTTTGTCACATTTTCTCCTTTCAGATTCAGCCCCAAGTGTAAATACCTCTCTCCAACTCAATGTTGCCATCAAAATGCTACGTATTAGCATATTTTACCCTTCTCGGTTACCATAACATTTACTTATTTTCAATCCTGAGCATTCTAATTATGTGCCATCCTTCCATGTGAAACTTCCAATGTGGCATGTATCTGTGTGATGGTATCTGCCTGACAGTGTGTTGTGCAAAGTGGGTTTGTGCCAGGATATATTAGCTCAGTGACATTGTGTACTCATTAGCAGGATGTAAATATAATGAATGCTCTGTCTGTGGAAACAGTGAGATGGAATAAGGAATGTGATGCACACAGCTGGCTACCAATCTGCAGGTTTATTTACCCTATAGTGCAGACTGGTTCCCTTTTCCCCTTGAATTGATATACAGTATTAACTCTATGTTGAATATATTAACCTGCCTGAGCACCACTTTGCATTAAAATAACACTATCTGATGGGAAGAGATAATGGTTTCTGCAACCAGAAATAAGCAATAATTGTCCAATGTCACAAGATTCCTTTAAAGTCAATCAACAATTCTTTTTGCCACCTTTTTTTCTCTCCTTTCCCCTCCTTAAGGCATTGACTCCTTGCAGTTCCATGGGCTCTGGTCACCCCTCAGTACCTCCCCTTTATGTGTGAGCCTTGACAGAGTCTGTCAGATAGGATTTTAACTATAGCTGCATCTCAGGAGCCTTCAGTTCTGTCTCATGCAACATCGGTGTAAGCATACTTGCAGATATGTTCGATTGGAAGCAAGTGTGGGATGGGCATTTCTGGTTGATTGTCCTCTTCCTCAGCTTGGGCCTTTTGAGGCTCATTGTCGAGGCCCTCCCCTAGGGGACTGACTAACTCAGCACGACCAGACCTTGAGCCTGGGACCTTTGTGACGTTGATAGTCCGTCTCCCTTTCTCAGTGGCTGAATCCTTTGAACCTTTTGCGAGGCTTGAGGAAGGGGGATTGGGAGAAAACATTTTTCTTCAAAACCATCCTTGATGGACAGTGTTTGGTTGGAAACTTTGGAATTTCCTGTCTCTGCATTGTTCCCCGGTAAGCTGCAGTATTCCTAATTTATTGGCTCATTAGGCTTTTAGCCGCTGTGGTGCTGCACCTTATAAGGTTGCTAAAAATGATTGCCATTCACGAATTGTACATTCCGAATAATGGCAATGGGTACATTTCCAGCTGCATACCCAGAAGGAATTGATCCAATTTAATTAAGTTAGTATGCTTTAACAGAAGGTGGCCACACTTCCTGCATATGAACTTTAATTTTGTCTGTTATGATTTGACATTTCCTTCCCAACCTTCTAGCAAGTGGCATTTCCTGAAAAATATTTTATACCAGAGATACATCTCTATTATGCAACACAACATGCCTTTCCATGGGGGCCTGTAGGTCTTGGCAACCTCATCAGATCTTGTTTACTCTTATTTCCCTCTGTGCAATTGTTCCCATTCTTCATCTTCGGAGGAATAGAGTTTAGGTTTCTCAGGGTAAAGTCCTTCACCTTGATATTCAATCAGCTCTTCCCATTATCAAGACTGTCTTTAAAAAGCACCAATAAAAATGAGAAAATGGCTTTAGCTTTGTGTCACAGCTCTGCCTCTCTAGACCACTGCACTAAGTCCAAATTGCACACTGCTTGCCTGACATCCAGTATAGGATGAACAGTAAATCCCTCCCAACTAAATATTGGAAAAGTCATTGCCTTTGGTTCCGGCTGTTATGATCCCAGCTGATTTTAAAACTGGACAAGTCAGATCCCAGAGTGAAACCTGGCTTGATAGATCTTAATTTTTTTTTAAACTTGTGGTGGAAAGTTACTGAACAAATTCACAGGAATCTGCTGATGACCTTTTAAGACAAAGGCCAGGATTTTCCCACGGTGGATGCAGTGAGCCATTCAAATCTCCGTTGACTTCAGCGGGACCAGAAAATCCCACCAGCAGGAGGGGCTGGAAAATCCTGTCCAAAGAATAAAACATTTATTAAACAAGAAAAATAAACTACATTACGCCACACAAAAAGTTTGGGAAGATCTTAATACAAACACAAGGAAATGATTCAAATATTTCCTATTCCTTTACACCAGCTACATCTTTATAGACACATACAAATTCAGAAAGATAAAGTAATTTATAATATCTATCCTATATTCTAATATTCAAGGTGAGTATGCGGTACATGTGAATTAACAGGCAAACTGTGGTCAGGCACACCTCAAGGTCTGTGGTCCTGCCACATCCAGTCATGAATGGTGGTGGACTGAGGAACCCAGCAAATCAGTGCAAAAGATAAGGCTGAAGCATTCACAACAATCTTCAGCCAGAAGTGCCAACCGGATGATCCATCGCGGCCCCCTCCAGAGGCCCCCAACATCACAGATTCCAGTCTTCAGCCAATTCAATTCACTCCACGTGATATCAAGATATGGCTGAAGGCACTGGATACGGCAAAGGCTATGGGCCCTGACAATATTCCAACAATAGTACTGAAGACTTGTGTTCCAGAACTCGCTGCGCCCCTAGCCAAGCTGTTCCAGTACTGCTGCAATACTGGCATCTATCTGGCAATGTGGAAAATTGCCAAGGCATGTCCTGTACACAAAAAGCAGGACAAATCCAACCAGACCAATTACCATCCCATCAGTCTACTCTCGATCATCAGTAAAACGATGGAAGGGGTCATAAATGGTGCTATCAAGCGGCACTTGCTCAGCATAACCTACTCACTGATGCTCAGTTTGGGTTCTGCCAGGATCACTCAGCTTCTGACCTCATTACAGCCTTGGTTCAAACACGGACAAAAGAGCTGAACTCTCAAGATGAGGTGAGAGTGACTGCCCTTGACATCAAGGCCACATTTGACTGTGTGTGGCATCAAGGAGCCCTAGCAAAACTGGAGTCAATGGAAATCAGGGGGAAAACTCTCCACTGGTTGGAGTCATACCTAGCACAAAGGAAGATGGTTGTTGTTGTTGGAGGTCAATCATCTCAGTTCCAGGACATCACTGCAGGAGTTTCTCAGGGTAGTGTCCTAGGCCCAACCATCTTCAGCTGCTTCATTAACAACCTTCCTTCCATCATAAGATCAGAATTGGGGATGTTAGCTGATGATTGCACAGTGCTCAGCACCATTTGTGACTCCTCAGATACTGAAGCAGTCCATGTCCAAATGCAGCAAGACCTGGACAATATCCAGGCTTGGACTGACAAGTGGCAAGTGATATTTGCAGCACATAAGTGTCAGGCAATGACCATCTCCGACAAGAGAGAATCTAGCCATCGCCCCTTGACATTCAATGTCATTAGCATTGCTGAACCCCCCACTATCAGCATCCTGGGGATTACCATTGACCAGAAACTGAACTGCATAGCGATATAAAAACTGTGGCTACTCGAGCAGGTCAGAGGCTAGGAATCCTGTGGTGAGTAACTCACCATCTGGCTCCCCAAAGCCTGTCCACCATCTACAAAGCACAAGTCAGGAGTGTGATGGAATACACTCCACTTGCCTGGATGAGTGCAGCTCACTCAAGAAGCTTGACATCATCCAGGACAAAGCAGCCTGCTTGACTGGCACCCCTTCCACAAACATTCACACCCTCCACCGCTGACGAACAGTGGCAGCAGTGTGTACCATCTATAAAATGGACTGCAGAAACTCACCACGGCTTCTTAGGCAGCACCTTCCAAACCCACAACTGCTACCATCTAGAAGGACAAGGGCAGCAGATACATGGGAACACCAGCACCTGCAAGTCCCCCTCCAAGCCACTCACCATCCTCACTTGGAAATAGATCACTGTTCCTTCTCTGTTGCTGGGTCAAAATTCAGGAACTCCCTCCCTAACAGCATGTGGGTGTATCTACACCACGTGGACTAGCAGCGGTTCAAAAAGGCAGTTCATCACCACCTTCTAAGGGCAATTAGGGATGGGCAATAAATGCTGGTCTAGTCAGCGATGCCCACATCCTTTTAAATTGATTTAAAAAAAACTTTAAAGTAAATGGCAGTTGCGACCCAAGCAGATTCCATGGATTGCTTAATATCCCACCCCGACCTTTGTCACGCTATGAGCCAACTAGTCTCACTCCATCTTTGTCATGAGGGTTTCCAATCGCCACATTTGAAGAACTCGCCTTGGAATTCTCTCCAAACGTTGCTCCTGCTTAGGTGGCTTCAGCAAAGATCTATCTCTAGGGTTTTGTTTTCTGAGATTCCTTTCTTCCCGATCTCCGCGTACACTCAAGCTTCACCTCCCAAGCACGATTTCAAACCTATGGCCGTGCCAAGCAGAACACCACTGCTCCAAATGGTACCTTTGCCCCTATGGCCCGCAGCATGGAATCACCAACCTTAGGCTGCCCATTCTGATGATCTGGGCTTCTCTCGCACCCACTTTGCTTCAAGTCTGCTCCTCACAGCTCTCTCTTTAACTCGGAGCCTATTTCTCTGTTCCTTTTTCCCAACATTACTTCACAGGACCTGTTTCTGATCCTTGTCCTTGTCCCTGCTTGGGACTTGCTTCTGGGACCTCTCCCTGTGTCCAACCTCCCCGTGTCCTGCTCCCTTGGACACCTTCAGCACCTAACCTGCAGCTTTGCGCCGTTTCACTTTGCTCCTATTTTTCCTTCTGCATCTTTGCCCAGGGTCGGTTCCTGGCCCATAGAATGGAAAAAAAACACCAACTGTGCCCGTGCGGCCACTCCCCGGCCGCTGCATGCGCAGAAGTCCTGAGGCCCACCAGGAACCGTAGTTCCCAAATTGCGACTGCTGATTCAAAACCAAGGTAATTATCGGAATTCGTTACACCTGCCACAAACTTTGCTCCCTCGCCACCAACTCCATCCCTCTCTCTGGCCACTGTCTCAGACTGAACCACTCTGTTTGTCACCTTTTGGCCCCGAATTAGGCTTCTGATGCCATACCCTCTTCATCTCCGAGACCACCTATTTCCACCACTTTAACATTGCCCATCTTCAAACTCTGGCTCAGCTCACCAGGTACTGAAACCTTTGTCCATGCCTTTGTTACCTCAAAATTCGACCATTCCAATGCTCTCCTCCCCAGCCTCCCATCAGCCGCCATCGATAAATGTAAACTCATCCAAAACTCTGCTAACTCATACCAAGAACGGTTCAACTATCACCTCTGCACTAGCTGATCTACATTAGCTCCTGGTGCAGTCACACCTCAATTTTAATTCCCCTAATTGATTTCAAATCCCTTTGCAGTCTTGGCCACCCCTTTCCATCCCCCACCCCACCCCCTGTAACCTCCTCCAGCCCCACAGCCCTCCAAGC
Organism: Carcharodon carcharias; assembly: GCF_017639515.1. Taxonomy (NCBI): domain Eukaryota; kingdom Metazoa; phylum Chordata; class Chondrichthyes; order Lamniformes; family Lamnidae; genus Carcharodon; species Carcharodon carcharias. The sequence goes on along the minus strand of NC_054468.1, from coordinate 126,465,427 downwards.
TATCAGCTTCCCTAATTCTGGCAAGTTACACATTCCCGATTCAAATTGCTGGCCATACCTTTAGCTGCCTAGGCTCTAAGCTTTGAATTCACTTTCCAAACCCCTCTGCCTCTGTACCTCTGCCCCTTAAAACCTGCCACTTTGACCAAGGTTTTGCTCAACAGCCCTGATATCTCTTTCTATGGCACGATATCAAATTTTATCTGTTAATTTAAAAAACATATTTCTCCCTTCATGGGATGTGGTGTCACTGGCTAGGCCAGCATTTATTGCCCATCCCTAAATGCGCTTGAGAAGGTGCTGGTGAACTGCCTTCTTGAACTGCTGCAATCCATGTGATGTGGGTACACCCTCAATGCTGATAGGGAGGGAGTTCCAGGACTTTGACCCAGCGACAATGAAGGAATGGCGATATATTTCCAAGTCAGGATAGTGTGCGGCTTGGAAGGGAACTTGCAGGTCGTGGTGTTCCCATCTGCCCCTTGTCCTTCTAGGTGTTAGAGGTTGCAAGTTTGGAAGGTGCTGTCAAAGGAGCCTTGGTGAGCTTCTGCAGTGCACCTTGTAGATGGTGTACACTGCTGTCATTGTGTGTTAGTGGTGGAGGGAGCGGTTGTTGAAGGTGGTGGTCGGATGCCAGTCAAGAGGGCTGCTTTGTCCTGGATGCTCCTGTGAAGAGCTTTGCATGTTTTTCCATGTTAAAGCCGCTATATAAATACATGTTCTTGGGTGTGAGTGGAAGGAAAATTGGCATCTCATCGCTCTTTCCCCTAAAGCTGTCATAAACTGCCATTGCAACAGCAGTGACCCAAAATCAATGACAAATCAGCCAGACAGGAACCATGCTATTATGAATCAGGTTCAATTTACTGCTACCAGGCTCAATTGCCTGGGACAATTGGGAAGAATTAGTCACTTCTTCACATTTGTATGATTTCCACGAAAGTTCTATTTGCAGCAGTATGAATGGGACATGGGGCATATAGTATGGAACTGTCACTGTTTCAACATAAAGTGCATTTAGATAACCCCCTACCTCCAAAATGCCACGAGTCAGAGTTTTTGGGCCGTGAGACACACTGCATGTGGCCAAGCTGTGCTAGTTTCCTCTGTAACACTCTGGTTTCCTTGGAGCATGGCCTCTAATAAGCAGGCATGATACAACAGGCAAATATTAATTGTAAACTGCATGCTTCTGAATAACCTGCAAAGTAGGGGGACCAGATTTTCAAAACTCAAAAACAGGATCCGTTAAAATAAACCATGGGAAGGCGGGTCCCCGTGATGATTGACATGTTGGGTGACCAGTGGCAGTAATCCAGGGGAGGGGCAGTTGAAGGTGGGAGGTCATTATATGACATCTCCCAGAATATGTCCAGCCAGAGTTGGCAACCCTGTTCTGTAGATTGTTTAATAGGCGTCATCAGCAATGGAGCCATCGGCTCCAAAAAGTTAGTGACAGCTCCCTTGGAGATGCCAATGGGGTGGTGGGGGAAGGGATACAGGTGTGCTGCATGCAATGCAGTGTGATGCGATGGGTGTTTTACAGGAAGGAGGATGAAATTTCGCACAGATTTTCTCTTCCCCCCCCCAACTAGGTTTAGATTTGACAAAAAGGGCAAAGGTGAAAACCGGGTGTTGTAGGGTGGCCGAGTTATGCTATTAATGACAGAGTTGATCTGGAGACACTTCTTGGGTGGAAACTTTAAGCTTATTTGCAATATATTCAGCTGCAACTACATGTGTGTTTTCAACTCCAACTCTATTTCTACACTGACTGCTGAGGTAGCCTGTGCTACCCTCCTATTGGTTACTACAGATCATGTGATCTTGACTAACAAGTATTATTCTTAACGGTACATTTCACACTAAATAAAACCATAATTACTACACCGGGACACGAGCTGTTTTTAGAAAATTATTGGGATATTTAATGACAATCCAGAACTGTTGCTGCTAAACTGGGACATCTGGTCACCCTACTGGAATGCTCCGCTGTGTACAGCTAATAACCCTGCCTGGCACAGATGGAACAATGTTATTTAAGGCCAGTTGGTTGCAACGAGCAAAAGCATGGGAGCGCCGATGAAAATCTGTCAGGCCTTCCAAGGACAACCTTTAGTTGATTCAATAGGTTAAGTGTTAAGTACACTAAGTAAATGTGAAGGTTGATGGAATCCTGCTATTGTATATGCAGCTGGCTGGGATAAATTAACCTATTGCTTGGAAGCAAACTTCAGTTTAGCTGCAGTTTATTTATTTATGAGGTGTGGGTGCCGCTGGAAAGGCCAGTATTTATTGCCCATCCCTAATTGCCCTTGAATCAAGTGGCTTGCTAGGCCATGTCGGAGGGCAGTTAAGAGTCAACCACATTGCTGTAGGTCTGGAGCCACATGTGGGCCAGACCAGGTAAGGATGGCAGATTTCCTTCCCTAAAGGACATGATTGAATGCCAGTGTCAATAAACAGTATCATTGGGACAAACCAGCACCTGGCAACAAATAATTTATTATTGATGCCATTCACTGGTGTTGGTATAGTAGCGGCATCATAAGAATCAGTCTCTGAGTGTGTGTTTGAGGGATTACTGGAAGAAATGAAGTGGTCTGTTTCCCAGATGCATTGCTGGCATATTCACCAGTGAGATTTAGTTTACCTATGCCAATGGACTATAGGATATTGTGATGGGTGCCCCCAAGTGTGGTCTTATGACTTTGCATGGCAACATATTTATGATATGTGTCCCGGCCAGCTTCACATACAATAGCAGGATTCCACCTGATTTCACCGTTAATCGTTCACTGTGTTTTCTAGCCAGTAATCAAAGCTTTATTTTACACTGTTGTTACTGGCAGGGTATTAATAGCATTATTAAGGCATTGCAAGATGACAGTGCAGTTGTATTCCCTGCTGTCATGCCCAACCCCACTCCAGTCCCCCTATACTAGGCAAGGGGAGCTCTGTGGATGTGTAAGTGGAGTGACGAATGCAGCTCTGCCTATTGCCTGCTGACTTAAAGCTAAGGAAGACTGAACTGTCTTTTCTGCTGCCTGAAATTTGATAGAGGTTAGCTGATCGGGTGACTTCTTAAAAATACCTTGGCAGTTTTAAAACTCACTATGTTGCAGCTCAAGCATTGTTAGACTGCCTCAATGAGGATTTGGCGCAGTAGGTGATGAATACTGAGTCCAACAAGAGATAAGCTGCAGCTCCTTATTGCCATGCAGCTTGAGATTGATGCAGAGTCAGTTTTTTTTCATGAGTCAGCACTTCACACAGTTCTGACTGTGCTTTCCAATTTTTCCATGTGTTTGCCTCTCCCTTTAGCCTCCTCTCGAGGAGGTTTCAGAAAGTGGTTAGCTTGTTATCACAAAAAGTGTATCAGCTGCACTTTCCGCTCTTGTCAAAAGAAACATTGTTCAAGACGAAAGCCTTGAATACGCGAACGGAGACGGAGAGTTTGATGGACTTAAAAAGAAGCAAGGATTTTCCCATCTTGCTCAGGCAGCGTAGGAGGGGGAGAATTTTACAACCCGAGGTTGTTTGGTTGGTTGGAGCTGGCGAGCAAGTAAAGACTTTTAAATTCTCAAACCTGCCCTCCCATCTCTGAGCTGCCCGCTTCCAGCTTTTATGGAGGCAGGTCAAGCAAGGGGCTAGGGGATGGTGGGGTGAGGGATCAATCCACTCTTAGGCGCGTTGGTCAGTATAATCTATTAGGGAAGCTCGATGATTCCATCGTGACATTTTTGTTTTTAACTCAAGGATTCCTAGGTCGTGGGACTTCCCAGTAGGTAAAAGGAGGTGAGACAAGTCAGGATTGATGTGGTAAAGGCCTTTTTTGTTTACTGCTTCCGGTTCCGGAGGAGCAGGGGGTTTTCCCCTGAATTCAACAAGCTTACTTCCACATGATTGGACACCCACCACCCCGTCTCCACCTTTCAAGTTCCCGAGTAAATATCAGGCCTGAATGGCAATTAAATCCTCAGCAGAGTAACTTATGGGGTGTTCACAGTGAAACCTCAACCATGTCTGCCCCGATGTCCATATATGTGCAACGTGTTCAGTAAAAAGCAACTGTTAGCAGAGACCCTGGCTGATTTTCACCCTTCCCCCATTTCAGCTTCATGACACTGAGATCACTTCTATCCTTTACCAGGACCAATGCAGGCTAACTGGGCACAGAGCGGGGATCAAACCCAGGATTATCTTGGCCTGTATGGGCCAGTGTCACCCTGCGTGGTGTATTTACCCACTGGGCCTCTCCTGACCCTCCATGCAGCTGTCAACAATTTTGTGAGTGTCCGACATCACTTTATCTCCAGCAACACGCTTGTGCTATATTCTGGATACACAATGATTAACTAACCCCTTTCACAGGACAGTAATTCTGGCAGTATCAACAGTGCAAGCCTAAATGCAGTACAAATGTTTCAAGTTTTAAAAAAATGCTCTTTATTTAAAAATAGCCTGAATAGGGGAAGACGTTTGCACCTTGGCAGATCCACTGTTTTGACCGAGTTGTAGTTTTTAGCAGCTACAGCTGTGTGCTCTTGGCACCTTTCAGCTTGACGATATTTCCCAGCCATTACACTGAACAAGGATAAGAATCTATTTGTTCAATCTCAACGTGAAAGGGATTCAGCAAGCTGATGGTGTACCACTCTCTGGAGCACAGTTAAAATTGAACTTCATTTGTTGGGTGAGGGGATTAGGGGAGGTGGAACGTAAGGCAGTAAAATGGAGTTTGAGGTAGAAACTCAATGTAATTCAATGGTGGGACAGGCTCGAGGGGCTGAATGGCCTCCCACTGTTCCTATGAACTGAAATGGAAGTGAGATAAAAGGTCATGGTCTCATGAGAGGGTGAAAATATGGTGCTTCATTTTTACACCACGTTTAAAGAGTGAATCAATTCTGTGGGTGGCCTCCCAAACCACAAACTTCCTCCTCGCCTTCCATTTCTACCTTCGCTCCTAAAAAAAAAACTACCCCTTGAATTGTCTGCACTTATTTCCTGCTCTTTGGAGCCCTATAAGCATCAATTTTCTTCAATGGGATGAACTGAGTCTCAGATCAAGAACTCCCTTGTTGCATCTGCCCCTCAGGTCAGAGATCCATGTGTTGTAGAAAATAATTGGGCCTAAGCTTTTGTCAGGTACAGTTCAAGGCAGGTTTTTCAGCCGCATTATGTATCATTTTCTGGTTTGAAGGCAAGTGGGTTTGAAACATAGTTCTTCACCATGGAATACATCAATATGAATGCTCTTCAGGTCCCTACACTGTAGAGCGGAGAGTATTCTATTTCGTTCTATCTCATTGGCTCAATACTACTTTTGAGCTTCATGATTGTGCAACAATTGCCCCACCTCTTTCCGAGTTGTGAATAATTAGAGACTGAATGCTGCCAATTAGGATTCACGAGAAGAGTCTCTTCCACAGCATTTATGTGACTGGCATTAACCTCCTGGTTAAAGAAAAAACTAGGTTAGGAAAGGATGCTTCACCTGGTGAAGTGTTAGCCATGGCTCAGTTGGTAGCACTCTGGACTCTGAATCCCAAAGTTCTGGGTTTAAGTCCCAGTCCAGGGCATGAGCACAAAAATGAAGGCTGATGTTACAGTACAGAACTGAGGGAGTCCTGCACTGTCAGAGGTGCTGTCTTTTGAACGAGGCGTTAAACTGAAGCCCCATCCGCCTGCTCGGGTGAATGTAAAAGATCTCATGGTACTATTTTGAAGAGGAGCAGGGAAGGTATCTCCGGTACCCCGGCCCTCAATTAACATCACAACAAACAGATTATCTGGTCATTGTCACAATGCTTTTTGTGGGAGTTTCCTGTGTCCAAATTGGCAGCTGCGTTTCCTACATTACAAGGGTGACGACACTTTAAAAGTATTTAATTGGCTGCAAAGCACTTTGAGATGTCTGGTTGTCGTGAAAAGCCCTATATAAATGCAAATCTTTTTTTCTTTCCAGTAGCACAGTGCATTGGAGCTCCAGTATATTGCCACACGGAGGACAGGGAGGGGTAATGCACAAGCTATTGCATCTGATTCCCCTTTCTCTGCCTTAGTTTATCAAATAACCTATTTGAGGAAGTGCTGAGCAAAGACGAGAAAGCCTTACCTTGGAGAGGGAGGGTAATTTGGGCATACTTTAGTGTACATCCTAGTGACCAAAATAGGCAACGTCCTGGTTGCAAGCTGGAAATGGTGCATGTTTTGAGGCACCAGAGAAAGTGGGGGACGATTAAAGACAGTCACAGGTAGAAATGAATGATGCATGAAGTCAATGTAAGCCAAACCCTCTTGATTGCAAGCAATGAGAGATCCTTGATCAAAACAGGATGGTACACAACAACAAAGCATAGGTTAGTCTGGATATGAAATCGTGATTATTCAAGGTACCTCGAGGGTGCCTCACTAACAAACCACCACATTCAACAAGAAGTCTCAAAGAGCAGCTTAGCCCACAGTGTTATGTCATGTCTTGCACCAAAAGCGACATAACACCATTAAGATAGATAAAAGTGGTCAAATCGTTACGGGCCTTAGATAATGAAGTCAATTGGCTGCAAAAGTTCCACTTGTCCTGCCTCGGGTGGATTCCCTGGAAACACAAGGGAAAAAAAGAGCCATGCGGAACTCACCACTTTAACAGCATTGAAAACATAGCCTACGCCGAAAACTAAATGTTGGTAATGGTGAGGACTTCCCAAGAAAACAAAGGGGGCCCCCAAATTACCTGAGATCAGCGTTAAAGTAGGTGCTCACTGAGTGAAGGAGATACCAATTAAGGCTGAAGGGCATTAAGTTGTTTATTCTGGATGTCAGATGGTCTGTAAAATTGGTTTAGGACTTGCAAGATTGAAATGAGCTACTTTAAACACTATTAGCTATTTTTGGACAAGCGTCAATAATTAATGAATAGTAATTGGAGACTGGAAGCACCAGAAATCCTGTCCACTTAAGTGTACATTAATGCGCATAATACTAATAGAGCAATTATAAACCATTCTACAGCTGAGGCTCCTGCAAAGTGGATTTTAACAGAAGTCACAATGGTAAGAGTGTCAGTATTGCGAACTCTCTCCTAGAGGAGCATCCATTTTCTTTGAACCTTCAAGAGCAAGTGAAGGCATCTCCATGGCAGAAGGCTGTGAATAAACTTCGCACAATCCTTACATTCCTACTGCACATGATACATTCCACTTGCTGGCAGGAACCCCCAGAGCAAAGTGTGAGAACTCCAAATAACTTATTGGAACCCAGAAAAGGTCCTAAAAATAATTTTAAAACACCAGTTGGACAGGTATTTGAGGTTGAGGAACACACAGGGCTCTGGACAAACAGCGGGTCAGGGGGGTGGTGGTGTTGGGGGGGGGGGGGGGGGGGTGGGGGAGTGGGGGGGGGGGGGGGGGGGGGGGGGTGGGTTGTTGGCGGGGTGGGGGTGGTGGAATGGGACTGAGCACGTCTGCCCTTTCAAAGAGCCAGCACAGGCACAGCAGACTGCAAGGCCTCCTTCTGTGCTGTCAGATTCAATGGTTCTCTGATTTCTTTGCGATCTCTTCATTTTACTTATAGTCTTACTTTCATTCGCTTTTCCCCATCTTTCAGTTTAGTCGAATTTAGATGTTTACCTCCTATTTTTAATGTGCTTTTTGCCATTTTTTTTCCTCTTTGGGCTTCCCTTTTTAAAGGTTTGTTCAGAAAATTGGAAAACGTTTCCTGTTTCAGTTTTGGCAGAAAGTTTCCCTCTGATTGCCTTGAGCAATAAAAGTGGGACGATTCCTTACCTTGGTCTTTTCTACAGCAATGTGAAGCATTCTAACAGAAGCAGGTTTATGATGTTGTTAGAAATAACAATCAGGAGAAGTCTTTCCACATTGGTTACTGGGTTACCAACACTCCTTCATCCATTGTTTAACTTACTTCCTTGCGCAACCATGTGCTTATCATTATTGGCAACACATAGACTAAAACAGAGTCTCAGCACTTGATCAACGCTTCTAAAATATTGAGCAAGCTTTGCATCAGCATCTCTGTAGGGATCCCATATTTCATAAGTGCCTCAGCTTGTGTATGGACGTGAGAATGAAAGTTGAAAATCCCCTTCAATGTCCAAAGTTTTGCCATCCGATTGTGCGCAATGGCTTCCCTTTGGCTGAAGAACATTTAAAATGGCCGCCAAGCTATGCAGTTTTGTGAGATTTATGGCAGAGAAGAGAGGAAGAGAGATGTAAACTGAAATGAATGGACTTTGTGATGCCTGGATTCCTTGCGCCATTTGTCCCATAATGTTCTGGAAAATGATGCTATGATGTTGCTTATGTACAGCACAGAAAGAGGCCTTTCGGCCCAAAAGGACCAGTTTATGCTCCACACAAGCCTGCTCCAATTTCACTTGATGTTAGGTTGATTCCTGGGATGAGGGGTTGCCTTGTGAGGAAAGCTTGAGCAGGTTGGACCTACACTCCCTGGAGTTTAGAAGAATGACAGGTGATCTTAATGAAACATATAAAATTCTGAGGGCGCTTGTAAGGGCAGTGCTGAGAGGATTTTTCCCCTTGTGGAGAAATCTAGAACTAGGGGGCACATGTTTCAAAGTAAGGGGTCCCCCATTTAGGGCAGAGGTGAGAGGAATTTTCTTTTCTCACGTAGTTGTTAATCCCTGGATTTCTCTACCCCAGAGAGCTGGGCCATTGAATATATTCCAGGCTGAGTTGGACAGATTTTTGATCTAAATTAGAGTGAAGCATGGCAGAACTAGCTTGGAGAAGATAAAGAATGGGAGAGGAGAGGAGAGAGAAGATTGCCAGTGTGAACCACAAGGAGAGGGAGATGATGCGGGATGAGATGTTAGAGAGAGTGAGGAACGGCAGTGTGGACTGAGGGTCAGGAGAAGAGGAAAAATGTCTCTGAACCAGGGTTGGGAGAGCGAACAGTCCTCTCTCACTGGAACAACTAGAAAATAGCAATCAGAATTAACAAGAGAGTGTAAATTCACAATAGATCACCACTTCTCTGCAGAAGAAATGTGATATAATTCCTACAAGTTTTGCCACAATTTTGCACATTGCTGAAGATGGATCGTTGGGCACGGCTGCAAGTATCTGCATAGCCTGTGTCCCACTGCTTGCTCAATGTAACTGCACATCATTGGCCTATATTCAGTGTGGTTTTGAGTTATTAGTTTTTTTTATGAGGCTGTTTTCAATGTTTTCCCAGATGGGCATGTATGTATTATATTAGAAAGGGTGATGCAGTTGGGTTGATGTACACCACTCGCAGAAAGGAGAATGCACCTGACCCTAATCTTGCCCTGACTACTACGGAGAGGTGCAGAGTGCAGGTACAGTGTTACCCCGTAGAGAGCAAACAGACATCAGACCCTTGGACTTACAATCCTCTTATTCCAACCCGCTCCTGTGGCCTCTCATTGGCGAAGCATACCTGCCTTAGTGAAATGACCTCTTGTGATATAAGGTTGGCGGGGTTGGGGGGGAGGTTTAATATTTCTGCTTCCTGTACCATACTGACCACACTTAAAAGCCAGACCCCTAAATGCAACACATATGGGAACTGCTTTGCTTCAGATAAGTTCATTCTTTGGCCGTCAGCTTCCACGATTCAATCTGGGTCAAGCAAGTGGCGAAATCACAGGGAAGGATGCCTTAAAGAGCTCTTCGGATAGACTGTACTTTCTTGCTTGGGCTGTCCACTGAATAGATATAAAGATTGAAACCTTTTTCATTGTCTTTAACCTTGGTGAATCTGACTTTAAATATGGACTTATCCTTGTTGTTTTACAGTGTATTACACTTTTTTGTTGCAAACTTAATTGATGAAAGTAAAACTTCAAAAGGTTACTGTGTTTTGGAGGCATCAGGAACATTGATTTTACAAATTACCATTCCTGGTAATTTAAACACTGTTGTACTGAAGCTTGTCTATGATGAGACCTATCACTGGAAATCCTAATAATATTCTCTCTGAGTATTCCTCCTGGCAAAAAGACACATGATTTCAATTACATTTCTACATACTGTGTGCAAAAAATAAACTCCTGTACACCAACATAGCTGCACAGACAGCGTGCTGACTCTTTCATTGCTGCTATTGTGATATTGACTCTGCTGGAGTTACTGCTGCCGCAGTAATTGCTGCGTGGCCTCCCAGGAAGCAAGGCAATCACAGAATGGAACCCCGTTTATATCGTAGCATTGCTTCTACATGAAGCACTCTCGTAGTGCATTGGGCACAGGGTTGCCATCCCTCCAAGATTGGCCTGGAGACTCCAGGAATTGAAGATCGATCTCTAGGACACTGCTGTGTGCGATCTGGGAGAAAAGTCATCGGGATGTTGAAAAGATTGTTTTTTTCTTTAATTTCCTTGGAACATGTCTCTTTACCAGATATGAAAATATTGAAAATTGGGGGGGAGGCGGGGGGGTGCAAAAAAGGCTGTTTGGCCTGATAGTTGAGGTAATGAGTCTTTTTGCTTTCTAATTGGTGTAGGAAGGCAGTGCGTCACAAGGATGGATGTGTTGGCTGACAAATGGCTGGAGCGTGGGGGCAAGTCATGTGATGAAACCTCCAGGAATACTTTTAATCAGAGTTGGCAACTCTAGTTGGGCACCTAGTTTCTCTGGCATCCATGCCATTTACTCAGCCTATATTCAGGTTTCAGCGTACCAACTGCAATGGATAAACCAATGCACCAGCAGGAAACTCTACATGTAAAATTGCTAAAAAAAAAAATCATAATCCCAGGTCCTCCTTGCCTCTTGAGCACCCTGATTTCCATTGCTCCATCAATTCTGGCCATACTTTCAACTGCCTCGGCTCAAGGCTCTGGAATTCACTCCTGAAATTCTCTACATCTCTCCTTTTAAGAAGCTCCTTAACATCCACCTTTTTGACCAAGCTTCTGGTCGCTGACCCAATATCCACTTATATACCTGGGAATTGCTCCTACAAAGTACCTTGGGACTTTAATAGCACTGTGCAAATACAAATTGTTGCTGTTGATAATATGGCCAATCCACATGCGCAAACCTGATTTTTGGCCTGTACAAAGCAGCTCGAACACTCTGTCCACCTGTAGCCGGAGAAGCAGTCGGAGGCCAGTTATCGCTAACTCTTTATGTTGATCAAGCAGTGTCATCACTGGCTCTCACACAGGCCTGAAACCCGTTTCCTGGTGTGATTCTTTGCTTCTGTGGAAACTACAATCAGAGCACGTCATAAGGACTGGGAAAAAGCAAAATCTTTGTGAGACTTTCAAGGTAAAAACTTGTGTTTTGACGGACATGAACGAGGGACTGAGATGAGGAGGGAATTCGTCAATCGGAGGGATGTTAATCTTTGGGATTCTCTACCTCAGAGAGTTGTGGATGCTCAGCCATTGAGCATGTCCAAGGCAGAGGTCGATAGATTTTTGGGCACTACGGGAATCAAGGGATGTAAGGATAGGGTGGGAAAGTGGAATGGAGGTAGAAGATCAGCTATTATCTTACTGAATGGTGGAGCAGGCTCTGTGTGGCCTACTCCTGCTCCTGCTGCTTATACTGTAACAATGGGCTGATTTTGAAATTGGACATTCTTGGCAGAGAGTACCACCCACGCTTCTCTAATTATCCAGTTTACGGGTCAGAAATTAAGGGGCAGCATGCATCCAACTTGGTGATGGGCAAACCCAGGAGGAGAGGCCTCCCTCTAGGAACAAGTGTTAAATGTATCTCAGTTGGGTGTTACTTGTATTTAGGGAGTGGGTAGTAATTGGGGATTTGTCTCTACTCATATGGATTGGAACAGACTGAAAGACGTTTTATTTGGAGGTACGTTGTATGCAATATGTGTGTCTGTAAGTAAAAGTTTGTAACTGAATATAGACTAGGCTCTAGCGTTCTATTCTTCACCATCTAGCTATTCAAATTTTGATACTGTCAAGTCTTACTAAAATCAGCATTAGCATACGCTCATTGCTACGCCAAGAAACGAGAAGCTCAGCTGGCTGAGAAGAGGGCTTGGAAGAAACAGAAGCCAGCAAATCATGCACCTTCTCAGCCCACTGCAGCAAATATGGCAGAGATGTCATGACAGTGTGGGGCTCCTGAGCCACAGCAGGTGATGTTTAACACAGAGTTGACCACCTTGGCGCAAACCGTCATCTTATAAAATGGAAGGCTGCCACATATAACACCCCCTTTCCTGTCAGCAGCCCCTGCCCGCCACCCCCCCCCCCCCACACACACACACACACACACAGTCAGGGACACCAAAATCAGTTGTAAGCGGTGGCAAAGTGGTATTGTCACTAGACTGGTAATCTGGAAACCCAGGGGTAATGCTCTGGGGACCCGGGTTTAAATCCCACCATGGCAGATGAGGGATTTTGAATCCAATAAAAATGATGGCTGTGTAACCATTGTCGATTGTCATAAAAACCTAGGGCTGAATTTTCCCACCATTGTGGGGGGGAAGTTTATAGATGGGCATGTATGGGCGTGCTTCCGATTGGCGCCCCCTATCGGAGGCGCAGTGCCATTTTAAGTGGGCGAGCCAATTGGTCCACCTAGTGTGACGTCCGCACAGAAGCGCTGTGTGCTCCCTGTGTGGGTGGGGGGAGAGGGGGGAGTCCCAAAGTCGAGAGTGTGCTCCATTGACTGGTCGGGGAGCGCGCGGCTGATTTTGCTGCGCCTCTGCCTTCCTGAAAATGTAACTGGGGCGTGGTGATATCAGGAGTTCCGCCCAACATCACCGCGTGTCATTTTACGTGTCAGCAAGCAGGCCCCGCCCCCTGCTCGCCGACGGTAAAATCTAGCCCCTAATGTTCACTAATGTCCATTAGAGAAGGAAGTCTGCCGTCCATACCTGGCCTGGCCTACATGTGACTCCAGATCCACAGTAATGTGGTTGACTCTTAAATACCCTATGAACAAGGGCAATTGGGGTTGAGCAATAAATACTGGCCGAGCCAGCGACACCCGCATCCCATGAACGAATTTTTAAAAAATGATCTCTTTTCTCTATTCCTGATTGTTCTCAGAATCTAAAAACTCACCAGCCGAATGTATGAAGAGTCCATGGTTCCAAAAAGGGGAGCCCAGATTGCAAAGCTGTATTTATGTTGCCCCTAACTGTCAGAGTCATTGATGGTAAATTCTATTTGGCATTGGACATCCAAATATCAACCACTTATCCTTCTGAACCAAGAGGCCAGAGTATGAAAAATCAAATTAAAATTGGCACCAGAACTCAGAGCTTAGACTACTTGGGTACAGGCGAATGGTTTCCATATGTGCTGGATATGGACCAGTAACTCTGAAAAGACTTGTTTATGGCCTGTCAACTCACGTTTGACCAAGCTTAGTCTGAAACCACTTTCCAGGGCACAACAGCCTTTGGTACCTCGCCATACAACTACCTGTTGTGCCTGAGCTCAGACAGTAAGTCAACTCTAGGGGGGAGGCATGATGGAAAACCTAAGTCCTCTTTGCATCAAGGCCTGGGACCGGGCGGTACACAAGGTGCATAACACCGGGGGCTAGGGGGACGTGGCTTGGTATTGTAAATGGAGTTTTCGTCATTGCCTAGACTGAGCAGCCAGAGCTGTAGACCTGAAAGACCAGCTTAAAAAAAAAATCGTAACTGTCAACCTGACTTCTGATTTTTTATTAAAGCCAGTCTTTTGGGTCAGTTTCACTGCCAGTTGCTGAGCTGCTGCTTCCAACGTTCAGGCAGCCTTGTGGTTCCAATTTCTTTGAAAAACCTGCCAGAAAATCACAAACCTGCCTAAAAGTTAGCAGCAGCAGTTCCTACTCACAGCAACTGTCACGTGAGTGCTCTTGGTGGATAGTCTGGCCGATGAATGGTAAGTGAAATTCCGGGAATCATTTTAGAGCCAGCTGGATGCTAGGGGGGTTATGAGGGTGTGGGGGGGTGGTGGGGGGGCTGTGTTGGGGGGGAGCAGGAGTGGGGACAATTAAGATCATTCTGGGTGGATGAGATGAGCTGGGCTAATGGCCTTTGTTGTCCACAGTTATCTTGCGAGCAGAGAGTCGAATCATGGCTGGAGTTCTGTTTATTTTATTGATAATGGAAGTTTACTATGAACAGGCTTTGTGTGGTGAAATTGCCAGGATTGCAGTGCGTAATGGGCTCATAGTGAATCAGTGACCTGTTTTACACTGCACATGATTGTCAAGAGTCTTTTCTGTTAAATTCAATCTTTTCCCTTTGACTACTTATCTATTATCCCACTCTATCTTGGAGCTTTTATGAATTTTTTGAGGTATTGAAATATCGTAATAAAGTTGTGTAGCATGGTAGATATTGAAAATATATTATAGTGAGAAGCAGCAATCAGCAGTGTCTTTAGACTTGCTAATCAAGTAAACACAGATACAGTTGTGGACCATTCAGTTTTTGTGCTCTGGCCTCTTAATGATTATATTGCACAGAGACACCTGAGGGGTCCAACATTTTTCACTGACAATGAAGACCTATGTTGTTTAAATATTCCACTTTATTGCTCCAGAGCCATTTGATCTTTTTATCCTGTGAAATTACTGTTAAAATAGAATCCAATTACACCCCTTGTATGAAATAATTATATTAGATAATACCATGCACCCAGGCAGGAGAAAGTCTTCTACATCTTCTACAAAATGGAAAAGATCTTGTGCAGTGTAAGTAGCCTTCATGACCACCCAAAACACTTTTCAGCCAATGAAGTGTAGTCACTGTTTGAAACTGACAGATCAGCTTTTAAAAAAATACCAGGTCAACCATGAAGCTGTCTGAAGGTCTTTCCTGCTCTCAGCAATTGTAAGGATTAAAAAAAAAGTTAACTGTAAGTTAAACTGTCAGTTGTTGCGAGTGGGAACTGACAGTAGAGCAATGTTTGGAGGAACAGCAGGTGTGGGAATGACAAAGCTGCACCTCCAATCACAGATTCTGCCTCTCCCACACTGAATATATGCAAGTTCTTCCTTTTTTTGATTTTTGGTAATTTGCTTGCCAAGTTTGTAGGATTGTCATTCCTTCCTGTTTTGGGAGTGAGTTTTCAAAGCTATTTTGTTTTATTTGGTGCTCAAAATGGTGCCTTGTTCCTGCAAACACTGGGAAAAGTGGAAAAAGAATAATTGTAACAAGTTCTATCCTATTTGTATTTTTATGCCTAAAATTCCAGGACTGCCTGTTAATGCTAGAATAACATAGCACAGAAGGAGGCCATTC
This sequence comes from Carcharodon carcharias, assembly GCF_017639515.1. Taxonomy (NCBI): domain Eukaryota; kingdom Metazoa; phylum Chordata; class Chondrichthyes; order Lamniformes; family Lamnidae; genus Carcharodon; species Carcharodon carcharias. The sequence continues at coordinate 126,450,190 of NC_054468.1, read as the reverse complement.
AGCCCATCGAGCCTGTACCAGCTCTTGGAGGAGAAATCCAGTTATTTCCACTCCCTTATTCTTTCCCCATATCCCTGTAACTTTTCAAGTACCTATCCAGCAGCTACCATTGAACCTGTTAGCATCCATCAGGTTGTGTATTTCAAATCCTAACCACTCTGTAAAAAATACTTTTACGTCACCTCTGCTTCTTTTGCCAATATTGACTTTAATCTAGCCATATGGTTCACAACAGGCTTCTGCATGTTCAGTGGTTTTGAATAGGATGACAAATTGCTTGGAAATAAAAAGGTAAAACAAACCGATTAATGAGCTTGTTTCTATGTATTTTGATATTTTTTCTGATTGGTAATAACTTATTTCATATTCAGTGAGAAATGATCTTTGTAATGGGCACATCACATGCAATGATGTCTGGAAACAATTTCTCTGTAACTCAGAGCAAGAGTGTGGGGAATTAATCTTTTAAACAAAGAAGATTGTTTGATCTGAACTGATACGAAAAATCATCCATGAGAGGCAATGAATGCTTTTTGAATGTGGTGCTAAAGCTGTTGATCTTGTACAAGTATTTCCGTGCTGTCAAAACAGCCTGTGAAGGCATTGGAGAGAGCGCAGAAGAGATTTACGAGAATGATCTAGTGATGATTGTCAGGAAGATATAATATCTCATAATGGCATTGGAATTTATTGTAAAATAGTGCTATCTGTGTCTGTATGGGCAGAATTTTATGCTCGGCAGGGCATGTGCCCGACATGCCCGAGCGTAAAATGATGCGTGATGACGTCGGATGTGTGTCCTGACGTCATCGCGTGCTCGTGCAATATTTCATTCGGGCGCATGCCCACCGATAATTAAAAGGCCCATTAATGCCATTAACAAGCTAATTAACTTCAAATTTACGCTGCCATCCAATCTTATGGTTGGTGGGCAGGCGAAAAGGCCAAGCGGCCTTCAGATTTTTTAGGAAACCTCATCCATGAGCGGGATGAGTTTTCCTAAAGCAAATAAACATTAAATAAAAACTTTATTTTGGAATTAGAAACAGTGTGTTTATTTTTCTCAAAGATTACTGGTAAATCTTATAGCTATGAGAAATTTTTATGATCAGAAAGATAAAGTCCAAAAACATAGTGAAACAATGGGAATTTGCATTCAAAGAGTCAAATATGTATAAAGGAGCAAAGGCTGTATGTAAGGGTAAGCATTTTTTTAAAGATCTAACAAGTGTGAAAAGCCTTCGGCATCTATGCCTCAAGCTGCTTACTTCACAGAGCTGAAGTTAAGAAAACTCACTTTGAATTCGACTGGTTCAGGGTATTGTGTGTCACCTTGTCTGGGTCTTTTAAAATCTATGTGTCTTACTGTTGTCTTAACGAAAGTTTAACTGGGAGTCTGATTAAGTAGGGGATTTAGAAGTTATTGTAGTAGTAATTTGTAGATAAATGTATGTGTTTAAATCATTTCTCTTATTAATAAATGTTTAATCTAGTTTTGTATAAATCTGTAAGACTTGGTGGTCTTATTCCAATTGAATTCAAGGCAAGCATCTTGAAATTTATACAAATTGCAAAACAGGTTGTGGTAGTTGTTTCAAGTTTCCCTTTGGGATTTGAACAACTCAGCATTTACCATTGGCTGTGCCAACACATGGCTGGGACTCTCTGTGAGATATATTTGAAATTCCTTGATTGGCTTGGAGTTGGTGAATCTTGTGGTTACGAGTACAAGGAGCACTTTGAAGTCAGGAATTGGTGTGAGGGTTTTTTTGTAGTGGTGAGATTGCAACATGGCTTTGGCAATTGCTAAGTCTTGTCTAGGAGTTGAAGCTATAACTTTGGTTGGTTTATAAAAGGTAAATAAAGCTAAGTTAATGGAATTGGCAGATAAATTACAATTAGGATTATCTGCAGGGTTGAGGAAGTCAGACATAATTGAAGGTATAGCACAACATTTGAAATTGGAAGGAATACCTGAGAGACTGAGTCCTCCAAGGGGTGGTTCATTGGAATGAGCTCAAATTCAATTGCAAATGAAAAAAATGAAGCTGGAGGCAGCAGAAAAAGAAAAGGAAAGAGAAAGGGCATTTTAAAGGGAACAGACAGAAAGACAGGAAATAACAGAAGATGATTTAGCTGCAGTGTTTAACTCAAGCCAGTTGGTGGCGTTACAGAAAAAGGATTTGCAAATACAACATTTATATCAAACAGCTTACTCAGAAACAGAGGTAAAATGTATTTCAGAATGTTATTACCTTAAGCGTAATGTTTTAATGAGAAAATGGAGGCAATATCATGTTTCAGCAAATGGAAGCTGGAGGGAAGTACAACAGATGTACTACCATTTGGATATAGAAATGAGATTCAGAGGATAGCTCATGAAATTCCAATATGGGGACATTTAGGAATTAGAAAGACACAGGCAAAAGTACAAAAACATTTTTTTTGGCCTGGATTGCATAGGAATGCAGTCAAATTCTGTAGAATATGTAACACATGTCAGGTGATAGAGAAAACACAAGCAGTGATTAAGCCAACACCTTTAATTCCAATTCCAGCATTTGAAGAACCTTTTACTAGGGTCATAATTGATTGTGTAGGACCCCTCCCTAAGACTAAAGACGGAAATCAGTACTTAGTGACAATAATGGATGTGTCTACAAGGTTTCCTGAAGCAATACCTTTGAGAAACATTACAGTAAAGAAGATTCTGGAAGAGTTAACTAAATTTTTTACAAGATATAGTTTATCTAAGGAAATACAATCAGATCAGGGGTCAAATTTTATGTCACAGCTGTTTAAAGAAGTAATGAACAGTTTGGGGATAAAAAAATTTAAGTCAACAGCTTATAATCCTGAGTCACAAGGGGCTTTGGAAAGATGGCATCAAACTCTAAAAACTATAATGAGGGTGTATAGTGAGAATTATCCACAGGATTGGGATAGGAGAATTCCATTCTTGTTTGCTATTAGGGATGCTCCTAATGCATGAACTGGTTTTAGTCCCTTTGAACTAGTTTATGGTTATGAGTTAGGGGAACCACTAATTAATTTATGAGAAGTTGGTGGGTCAAAATTCAGAAACTACTCTCCTGGATTACGTATCAAATTTCAGAGAGATTGGCCAGAGCATATGAGTTGGCTAGGGAACATTTAAAGATATCACAGCAAATGATGAAAATGAAAGCAGGCAGGAAAGCTACTGCTCATAGTTTTGTTGCTGGGGAGAAAGTATTAGTTCTGTTACCAGTATTGGGTGACTCATTAAAAGCAAGATTTAGTGGACCTTACAGGATTGAAAAGAAACTGAGTGAAGTAAATTATTTAATAAATACTCCAGGTAGAAGAAAGAAGCATAGGGTGTGTTATGTAAATATGCTTAAAAGATACTTCAGCAGGAGGTATTAGTGGTGGTAGATAATGAGAAAGAAGTAGAAATGCAGGATTCTGAAATTGATTTCCTCTAATCAAATTGGATAATGAGGGTGTACTTAAAAAATTAAATGTAATATTCCAGACAAGTGTCAAAGTGATTTGTAAAAACTATTGCAGTCACACAAAGCTATTTCTGGAAATAAGTTGGGGAGGACAGATTTAGTTTTACATGATATGTGTATAGAAATATCACCTTCAATAAGGCAACATCCTTATAGATTAAATCTGGCAAAGTTATTACAAGTACAGAAAGAAATTGAATTCATGCTTCAAAATGATATCATTGAGTCTAGTTATAGTAACGAGTTCGCTTATTGTGCTGGTACGGAAACTGGATGGAACACAAAGACTGTGTGTGCACTATGTAAAGGTGAATGCAGTTACAAAAGCAGATTCATATCCAATACCAAGGTTAGAGGATTGCATTGAGAAAGTGGGACAATCAAATTTATCACAGCGATTGACTTGCTAAAAGGATATTGGCAGGTACCATTATCGGAGACAGCAAAGGAGATATTGGCTTTTGTGATGCCAGATGGACTCTATCAGTTTAAAGTCATGGCGTTTGGCATGAAAAATACACCTGCAATATTTCAAAGACAGACAAACAAAGTAATTGCAGGTCTGAGCAATTGTGCTGTTTATATTGACGACTTGATAGTTTTCAGTCCTACGTGGGAAGAGCATTTACAGCATTTGGAAGAATTGTTTTTTGATTACAAGATGCTAATTTGGTGATGAACTTGGCTAAAAGTGAATTTGCAAAAGTGCAAGTTGCGTATTTAGGCCATACCATTGGACATGGTAAGGTGGCTCCAAGAGATGTGAAAGTCAAGGCTATTGTGGATTCCCTAGTAACTACAACAAAACGAGAAGTTTTGAGATTTCTGGGCACGAGTGGGTTTTATCGGAAATTTGTACCAAATTTTAGCAGTGTGGTTGCTCCACTGACTGAGCTATTAAAAAAGAGTAAGAAGTTTCAATGGACACAGGCGTGTCAGAAGGCATTTGACAATTTGAAAACTGTATTAACTATGACACCAGTTTTGGTAGTACCCAATTATGCCAAGCAATTTAAGTTGGCTGTTGACACAAGTGATATAGGCATTGGGTCTATATTGTTACAAGAAGATGACACTGGAATTGAAAAACTGAAAGGGCATTTTTCACAGAAGTGGAATGCACAGCAGAGAAAATATTTAACAATCGAAAAGGAGCCTTTGGGTTTGGTGTTAGCATTGCAGCATTTTGAGATTTATGTTGCAAACAATTCATCATAAACAATTGTTTATACAGACCACAATCTTTTAAAGTTTCTGGACAAATTTTGAGACAGAAATGCAAGGCTATTCAGATGGAGTTATTAATGCAACTAATGTGAGATGAGAAAGTCTGATTGCATATACATTATCCAGAGTTTGAAGCTTAAAGGGAAAATTGGACATTTAAAGCATGGACACTGAACTGAAATGATGTCTGTTGATATGAAGGATTTGTGTATATATTGTTATGTTAATGAATGCATCTGGTAATTTAATAGTGTGAGTATATAGATAAGCATAGGAGATAGTATAAGATGGGTTAATAAAACTGAAACCGTTTTTTTAAATTATGACGGTTCATTTTTTAATGAGGGGGATGTCAGGAAGATATAATTCTCATAATGTTATTGGAATTTATTGTAAAATAGCGGTATCTGGGTCTGTATGTGTGCGCGCTCGTGTATGTGTGTGAGACTTAATTGGATTAAAGGCAGCTGGTCTGAAGGCTTTGATATAAAAGTTGGTAAAGTTTAGAATGTAAGGTGTAGAATATTTGCATTTTTACATAAACCAGACTAGATTGTTTTCAAAGGAGGAGTGAAATGTGTCACCTAGCCAGGTGAAATTTAAAAACAGTGTGTTTATTTTTCTCAAAGATTACTGGTGAAGCTTAGTGCTATGAGAGATTTTATTATCAGAAAGATAAAGTCCAAAGACATAGTGAAACAATGGGAATTTGCATTCAAAGGGGAAAATATGTATAAAGGAGGGAAGGCTGTGTGTAAGGGAAGGCATTTTTAAGATCTAACAAGTGTGAAAAGCCTTCAGCATCTATGTGTCAAGCTGCTGTTTTCAAAAAACCTGAAGTTAAGAAAACTCTCTTTGAATTTGACTGGTTTAAGGTATTGTGTGTCACCTTGCCTGGGTCTTTTAAATTCTGTGTCTTACTGTTGTTTTAACAAAAGTGTAACTGGGAGTCAGATTAAGTAGGTGGTTTTGAAGTTATTTTAGTAGTAATTTGTAGATCCATGTATATGTTTAAATTCATTTTTTCTTATTAATAAATGTTTAATTTAGTTTTGTAAAAACTTATAAGACTCGGTGGTCTTGTTACTACTGAATTCAAGGTATGCATCTCGAAATTTATACAAATTGTGAAACAAGTTTTGGCAGTTGTTTCAAGCTTTCCTTTGGGATTTGAATAACTCAGTATTTACCATCGGCTGTGCCATAACATAATAAATTTCAGTTGTGAAGATAGATTAGAGAAGACTCTTTGCCTTGGAGGAAAGAAGGCTGAGAGGAGATTTGATAGAAGTATTCAAAATCATATGGGGCCTGGATAGGATAGATAGGGAGAAAATGACCTCATTGGCGGAACGATCAAGAATCAGAGGGCATAGATTTAAGGTAATTGGGAAATGAAGCAAAAGCGATATGAGAAAATACTTTTTCACACAGTGAGCGGTTAGGATCTGGAATGCACTGCCTGAGAGTGTGATGAAGATAGTTTCAATCAAGGCATTCAAGAGGGCATTAGATAATTATTTGAAAAGAAACCTTGTGCTGAGTTACGGGGAGAAGACGGGAGAATGGCACTGGGTGAAATGCTCATTCAGAGAACTGGTGCAGACACGATGGGGCTGAATGGCCTCCTCTGTATTGTAACAATTCTGTGATTCTGTGTGCTTTTTTTTTGAATGGGAGATAAATGTGACGGGCTGTGGGGATTTGTGCCTCGCGCAAAATCAATTATATAACGTATTTTAAACTTAACGAACGTATGAAATTGATGGGCAGGAAAAGACCAGCTGGCTTATCAAGCCTGCAACATGCTATCTGGCCACCATGTCTAAATGCCACCGCCCCCCCACCACCTCTGCAGCGGAGAGAGGCGAACGCCCAAAGGAAAATAATTCGTGGCCAATAAGGGAAATAATAATCTGGAAAATTCCTCTCTAACTCCCTCAGCCCACATGGACTAATTGTTACTTATAAAGCCAACTTCAGGACCTTTTCACCGAATTGTTCCAGCACAGAAAGAGGCCATTCGCCCCATTATTGTCTGCACCGGCTCTCCAAATGAGTAATGTACTGAGTGCCTTCTCTTAACCCTGCACATTCTTCCTTTCTAGACAGTAATCCAATTCCCTTTAGAAAGGCTCGATTGAATCAGTCTCCACCACACTCTCAGGCACTGCATTCCAGATCTTAACCACTAGCATGAAAAAGATTTTCCTCATGTTGCCATTGCTTCTTTGCTAATTAGCTTAAATCTGTGCCCTGTTGTTCTCGATCCTTCCACTAGTGTGAACAGTTTTCCCTACCTACTCATGGTTTTGAATACCTCTGTCAGATTTACTCTCATCCTTCCCTTCTCCAAGAAAAACAATCCTAACTTCTCCAATCTGTCTACATAACTGAAATTCCTCATCCCTGCAACCATTCTTTTGAATCTTTTCTGCACTCTCTCTAATACCTTCACATCCTTCCTAAAGTGCAGTGCCTAGAACTGGACACAATACTCCAGTTGATGCCGAACCAGTGTTTTATATAGATTTAATGTAACTTGCTTGCTCTCATAAACTATCCCCCTATTAATAAAGAATATTAAGGTCTTGTCCTATAATATTTTGAATTTGAATAGTTCTATTTAATCTGATGGTGCAAGTGAGAGAGGAAGATTCCACGACCCTATTACATGAACTGAAGTACGAAATATCGTACAGATACAGTGTGTCAAATCCAGCTGTACAAAAACTGGGACATTTTTAGAATGTGCCATGCATCAATTTTAATTCAGCTCTAAGTGACCCTTCACTTCACCCGACCTGGCTTGGTCTAAGCCACCCGACCCGAAATCCGGCATGGCCTCGATCCTGAGGTTGCGAGTTTTGATTCCCTACACCTGTATCTGCAACGTAATAAATACTTTGTGCATAGTGTTACATTTGTTGACTTTATTTAGTATTTCTGTGCAACTAGATCTGCCTGTCCTGCCTTTTGAATAAGAGAAATAAGAAACACAATTTTTCATGGACTTCACTGGGTAAACACAACAGGATCGGTAATTATCTTGGCAGTGTGTCCTTATTTGCTGAAAAGGATGTAGAAACCTCCTCGACTGTCATAATCTGCCTGAAATTGAAATGGGCAGAATAAACCACTGTTGGACCTATTTTACAGTTTGGATCCCTTGTTTAACATAAGCATAAAGCTGTACTGGTCTAATTATCATTAAGTCAATAGTACTTTTCTTTAGCTAATGACCCTAATTGGGGGGAAAAAAAGTTAATTAACTATTCTTAACCTGTGTAGCTGTTTGGTGGGATGCACAGTCATTTGTAAAAACAGATAGAAACATTGTGCAGTAATTGTCACTCCTGGCGAGTCTGACATGTGCTGGGCACTTGAAGCCATAAAACGTTACAATTAATGTCTGCTACAAGGAATAGACAGTTAGTTCATGTCTACTGTCCACAGCTTATCAAGAGTGTGTAAAAGAAGCAGCCTGAGCTTCTGCCTCATTTTCAGAAATTGTCAACAAATATCTGGACGACTAAATGGGGGTCGTGTACCAATTGCCAAATTCTGGCTTTCTTCACCCAGCTGGCCATTAAAGTGAGGAAAATAAGCTGGCAAGCCATCAGCGGAACAATTTAAAGCAAATTAAAAAAATATTGAGAAACCCTCAACGGATACTTCATCTGGTCATTATCACATTGGTGCGTATGTGGGACTTTGCTGTGCACAAAATGGCTGCCCTGTTTCTTACATTACAAGTGACAATACTTTGTAAATACTGTAAAGTACTTTGGGACATCCAGAGGTTGTGAAAGATGCTTTATAATTGCAAAGCTTTCTTTAATTCTGCTCTTATGAGAGCAGAGACCAGTTAAATTGGTTAAAGGATTTAGTACAAAATACCTTGTAAATTCTATCTTCTTCCCTCCCCTTTCCCCTCCTCCTAGTTATAGGGACGGTATTCTGGATGGTTTCATCTAGGCTGCACCGTTCTTGCAGCAAGAAAATCTGTCTGAGTTCTGCAAGTGAACTGTATGCGAATGAATCATTATTGGGGGAGAGAATTGCTGCTGTTTGCTTCACAATCTTTATGTAGACACTCATCAGTACCATACACCTCTTCTGCACTGCATTGTTTTACTTTGCAGGTGATTTCTCTTGTTCTTTGGATTGTTTAACAGCGTGCTATAACAGAAGTGGTATCCCATATCAATATCTGTCTGAAATACAAGCGATTCCCTGATGATTCAAGTCATTTTTTTGAGATTAAAATTGAATTATCCAGCATTCAGATTGAGGAAAATAAATAACCATATGGAAGAGGGAATTTCATGCTAATATTGAACTGAATTTGCAGATGATTTGAATTAAGCAACTTGGAATGAAGCCTAGACCATATTGTTCAATATAATAGCAAATTAAAATGCCCTGTGCCATTGTTTACAGTGACTTGAATGATGTATCGTTTTGCATGTGCTTGAGCCATAGAGTTATACAGCACAGAAACAGGCCCTTCGGCCCATCGTATCCGTGCTGGCCTTCAAGCACCTATTTATTTTAATCCCATTTTCCAGCACTTGGCCCATAGCCCTGTATGCGTTGGTATTTCAAGTGCTCATCTCTACTTCCTAAATGTTGTGAGGGTTACTGCCCTCAGGCAGTGTGTAAAATATGCAGCATGAAAACCGTTCCTGCGAAGAGTAAGGAATGGAGTGTTTGGCGCTTCAGGGACATCCTATGAGATCGTGATCAGATGGTGGATTGTGCGTAGTGAAGTGGAAGCCAGTTGTGGGGGTTGGGTGTCGTTGGGGGGGTGTGGGGGGCTGGGGTGGTGCGGATAACAGGAGAGGAGGATTTGATGAGGATTTGAGCTGGTATTGGAGTCCCAGCATGGGAAACAACAATAGAAAATGGCAGGTGGATTCAGGTTTGAAGTTTCCAAGAAGTGGTTCTGGGCAGAAACATCACCCCCTATCTTGGAGGATCAGAAGGAGGTCTCTGACATAAAAAAAGCTGCAGTGCTGCTATCAGAGACCCAAGTTTGAAGCACTACATTGTGATGTGTAAAATAAAATTTAATGAGGGATATAATATTATACCATAAAACCTCTTATTTTTCAAATAACTTTTCGAGAAGTTTTTACTTACTTAAACAAAATTGTTTTCACACCTCCAGCATCTGCAATATTTTACTTAAATACTTCCAACACTTTGTTTTACACTTTCTACAAACTCTGCTGTAGAAGATTTTGTTTGGATTCTTTTCAATTATGCGAATTGAGCAGCAATTCTTACAGCCCCAAAATAAACCCTTCTTAAAAGGTAAATAGCAAGTTCCATCATTTGTATACGATGTCTAATTAGGCGTTAATTATGTAAGTGCAGGTATGCACTGAAAATGGAACAGTTCCTTAGGGACGCGCGAAAGACAAGATAACCTGCTGGGGACTTCATTGCTCATTAGTAAGGATGACAGATGATGTTTGTTTTCAGGAAATTGGTTGTAAGTGTTGGGCAGGATGAAGAGAATCCCTTTCACAGTTCCGAGGTGCTTTACAGGAGCATTACGGACAAACAGATATGTAAGGAGGTATTAGGACAGGTGACCAATAGCTCAGTCAAATAGGTAGGTTGAAAGGAGGGTATTAAAGGAAGAGCAGAGATAGAGGTTTGAAGGATTAGTGGTGTGTGTTTGGGGCGGGGGGTGAGTGGGTTGTGGTATCATTGCTTAGGGCCTAGGCAGCTAAAGGCACTGCTGCCAATGGTGGTGCAATTAAAATTGGGGATGTTCATGAGGCCAGAATTGGAGAAATGCAGTCAGGAATTTGGGGCTCAGGTACATTTAATACCTTGCTAAGTAAGATTGCCAGATAGTGTCATGTTTGGGCAGTCATGCCCTGAGGTTACACTCACTATACCGATGGGGATCTGGAAATCACTGTCTGAAAGGTTATTAGAGGCAGAAACACTCATTGTACTTAAAAATCACTTGGATGTACATTTGGGGTGTTGTAACCTAGGGCAAGAGACCAAGAGCTGGAAGGTGGGGTTATGCTGGATCACCTTTTCTTTTACCAGGCCACGGACATGATAAGCCAAATGTCATCCTCCTGTGGTATAAATCTTCCTGTGTTTCCACGTTTCTAACAACTTGTCTTTATATAACGCCTTTAACACAGGGGAGGCAATGGCATAGTGCTACTGTCGCTGGACTAGTAATCCAGAGACCCAGGGTAATGGTCTGGGGACCTGGGTTTGAATCCCAGCATCCTGGAATTTGAATTCAATAAAAATCTGGAATTAAAAGTCTAATGATGACCATGAAACCATTGTCGATTGTTGTAAAAACCCATCTGCTTCACTAATGTCCTTTAGGGAAGGAAATCTGCTGTCCTTACCCAGTCTGGCCTACATGTGACTCTGGACCCACAGCAATGTGGTTGACTCTTAAATGTCCTTGGAACTGGGGCAGTTAGGGATGGGCAATAAATGCTGGCCTAGCCAGTGATGCCCACATCCCATGAATGAATAAAAAAAAATCATAAAATGTCCCAAAGTGCTTCACAAGAGCATTGTAATGCAAAATTTGACACAGAACCGCATGAGACGATGTTAGGGCAGATAGAACCATAGAGAAGTTACAGCACAGAAAGAGGCCATTCAGCCCATCGTGTCTGCGCCGTCTGAAAAAATTTAAAAAATCTAGCTGCCCATTTTAATCCCACTTTCCAGCACCCAGTCCATAGCATTGCAGTTTACAGCACTTCAGGTGCAGATCCAAGTGCCTTTTAAATGAGTTGAGAGTTTGAAGGAGAGTCTTAAGCAAAGTAATAGAGGTAGAGAGGTGTAGGGAGGCAATTCTAGAGCTTCTGGCTCAAGAAGCTGAAGGCACAGCCACCAAAGGTGGAGCAATTATAATTGGAGTTGCTTAAGAGGCCAGAATTAGAGGAGTGCAGGGGGTTTGTGGGGCACTAAGAATCATGTTGAATCTGTCTTCATTCATCCTATGAGGCCATGTCCCAGTAGTGAAAATGTTCTCCTCTGGTGCCGACCTGCTGTATGCATTAACATACAAACATATAAATTAGAGGTAGGCCATTCGACCCCTCGAGCCTCCTCCGCCATTCAATAAGATCATGACTGATGTGATTGTGGCTTCAGTGTCGCTTTCCTTCCTACCCCCTATGCCATTTGACTCCTTTGTCAATCAAGAATCTATCAAACTCAGCCTTAAAAATACTCAATGACCTTGCCTCCACCGCTCTCCCGTGAAGAAAGTTCCGTGGACTCACGATCCTCTGAGAGTAAAAAAAATTATCCTTACATTTGTCTTAAATGAGACAGATTTTTAAACTGTGTCCCCTAGTTTAGTCGCTCCCACAAGGGGAACATGCTTTTAGTATCCAACCTGTGAAGCCCTTTCTATCTGCCCATCTCCTCCTTTGCCACCAATGCACACCATTCGACCCTTAGAAGTTTCCACTCTCTGGAATTCTCTTCTTAAACATCTCCATCTTGCTGCATATCTCCCCGTTTTCAGATCTCTTTAACCAGGCCTTCAGTCACCACTGTAATTCTTGTAACGCCTGGTTGTTGTCCAACTGTGGCATTCTACCTTCTGTTGACAAGAGACTAGTATTTATATCTCAGTAGAACTCATGTGTAAAGTTGCCTGTAACAGAGAAAAGAAAGCAAATTAGGGATTTAAAGCCTGGTCTATATGTAACCCCAGAAATGAGCTATTTGCAATTGAGGTTTATGAGCTTTTCCTGTCATTTTCATTTTCCTACATTGCAACAGTGAATACGGCTCAAGAGTGCTTCATTGGCTGTCAAGTACTTTGGGATGTCCTGAGGTCATGAAAGGTGCTATAGAAATGCTGTTTAAGGCTTGAAAGAAGGTGCAAAAATAAGCAAATCATTATTACTTTGCTGAATGCTACTTTAGATGCTTAATTAAAGCAAGCATTATTGAATACTGTGCTGGAAGACTGTTTAAATGAAAGAGCCGCAGCCTTGAGTGCTGCTCAATCTAAATTAGAGGTTGTTTTTCTTGTAGATGAGTGGGAGTCTATTGCACAAATTGATATTATAAGACTTTTCCAGCTGATTAACTTTGTGTTTCCATCAGCCTTGAGCATAATATACCTCCATATTTATTCATTATTCTGGGGAAATGGGAAGCTTAGAAGAAATGTCAAAGAATAACGGTTATTTTTGACAAGTTGTATAAACTGCAGTGACATTTCCTTTTGGGTCTCTTTGTGTGACTGAAGAAGCCTCAAGTTAAAACAGTTGGCAAGTGTCAGAGCAGAAATTTTTATAAAAGAAAGCCAAAATAGTTTTAACTTGAATCAGTCTGTTCGTTGTTTTTTTTGGTACAGAGGTCTCCATTGATAAGCTACAGAAGAGTTTCAAAGTAGGTAAGGAGCACCCCTATATCTACTGTACAAACATGGCTCAGCTGGTGGCACTCTTGCCTCTGAGTCAGAAGGTTCCTGGTTGAAGTCCGACTCCAGGGCTTGAGTATAAAAATCAAGGCGGACACTCCAGTGCAGTACTGAGGGAGAGTTGTATTGTTGGAGGTACCATCATTTGGATGAGATGTTAAACTCAAGGCCCTTTTTCTGCCTGCTGTGGTGGATGTAAAAGATCCTGTGCTACTCTTTTGAAGAAGAGCAGGAGAGTTTTCCCCAGTGTCCTGACCAATATTTATCTCTTCATCAACATCACAAAAACAAGTTATCTGGTCATTATCACATAACTCTTTGTGGGAGCTTTGCATAAATTGGCTGCCATGCTTCCTACATTACAACAGTGACTACACTTAAAAAAGCAACTCATTTGTTGTAAAGTACTTTGAGATGTCTGGTGGTTGTGAAGAGAGCTAAAAAAATCAATCTTTTTTTTACAGTTTTTCATATGTACACCAGAGAATATACACACTCATTATTTTTTGGAAACTTAAAATCTCATTGTAAGCTCTTCTTCTGCACACAGGTCCACAGTCTCTGTGGTAAGAATATTTCTGCAGATCGGGTTTTCAAAACTTTCTCGATAGCTTAGTTCTTGAAGATTTGGGCTGAGTCCAGCTGACTTGCTTCAAGCCCTTGGCTTTTTCCCGTGTGTCTTTGGCCACCTGAAACAAGGAGTGTATGTGATCTTGCCTATCGAGCACTGCTCTGTCTTAGGGAATCACAATCTTCTTTCGATGATTATCGTGAACAAACATATCAGATATCAAGATCTAAGTCAGATATCCAGATCAAAACTTCTGGTTTAACAACATGGATACCTTGTCGGCTTCCTATGGATTTCCTGAGGGAAGTATTCAGTTATATACTCTAGGGTCCAATAAGGAGCTCCGTTATCACATGATGATGATGCTTTAAGTTTCCATCTATGTAGAAGGTGGCAGCATCTGCAACATGCTATGTGAGCTGATTGATGGTTTTGTCCATTATTTAGTGGAAGGTTTGATCCTTCAGGTTGAATTGTGAGGTCCTCTGCAAGAAATCCATTCTGTATGTTGTTGTTCTCCCAAGTATTAGACCATCAGTCATCAAGGCTGAGGGGTGATGGCCAAGGGGCTTCAGGACGATGATTCAAAACGACTTTCTAGATTTGAGACAGGTTGGTCAAGTCAGCCTGAATTGACATGTCTTTGTTAGTGTGGCGGCTGTACTCTCCCAGAGACTACATATTCACGGCATAGGTGGGGTGGGCAATAAATGCCAGCCTTGCCAATACATGAGTGAAAAAAAGCACCCTGAACTCATGTTATTCTTAGTGGATCCAAGATCAATCTTAACAAGTGTTTTTTTTTGCAGAAGAATTACAATGCACCCAGTTCCTTTGCTGTTGGCTGCAAGGCTGGTTGAACAGTTTATATTTATTTCTACATCAGCAACAGAGAGATCCACTTTTTCAAGGCACTCGGGAATTATCGGCAGACTTACTACATCTCCTTCCGATTGATGGTGACCGATGGAATGAGGAAGATTTAATTTGCCACTGACCCAGATCAACAGAGTACCATGCAAATGTTTTTAGTGTGTTAAAAGGTTGAGAGCTTGCATCTCCATGTCAACTTATTATGTCAGAAGAATTTCCCACTTCAATCCCCAGTAGAGGTTTTCAGGGTGGTAGATAACCTTTTACATTGGAATGAATGTTATGTACCAAAAATGCAAGGGGAGGTAGTGAAGTGCCCTGTATCCTTAAGGTAGTGCTGGCCAAAATAAATTGGGAAAACAATGTTTTCTTTTGTGTTCAGTTTGTTATGACACAGTCGATGGTAAGTGCGAGTTGTTCAAATCCCAAAGGGAAACTTGAAACCACTGCCACAACTTATTTTGCAGTTTGTATAAATTTTGAGATGCATGCCTTGAATTCAGTAGGAATACGACCACCAAGTCTTATAGGTTTTTTACAAAACTAGATTAAATATTTATTAATAAGAGAAATGATTTTAAACACACACATAGATCTACAAATTACTACTATAATAACGTCTAAATCCCCTACTTAATCTGACTCCCAGTTACACTTTTGTTAAGGCAACAGTAGGACACACACAATTTAAAAGACCCAGGCAAGGTGACACACAATACCCTAAACCAGTCGAATTCAAAGTGAGTTTTCTTAATTTGTTTTTTGAAAACAGCAGCTTGAGGCATAGATACTGAAGGCTTTTTCACACTTATTAGATCTTAAAAATGCCTACCCGTACACACAACCTTCACTCCTTTATACATACTTTCCCCTTTGAATGCAAATTCCCATTGTTTCACTTTATCTTTCTGATAATAAAAATCTCTCATAGCACTAAGTTTTATCAGTGATCTTTGGGGAAAAATTAACACACTGTTTCTAAACTTCACCTGGCTAGGTGACACATTTCACCCCTCCTTTGAAAACAATCTAGTTTGGCTTATTTAAAAATGCAAATGTCCTTTTACACCTTACATTCTAAACTTCCCCCATGTTTACATCAAAGCCTTTAGCCCAGCTGCCTTTAATCCAATTAAGTCACAAACACGCATACACATACACACACACACACACACATATATATAGACACAGATTTTACAATAAATTCCAATAACATTATTATATCTTCCTGACAAGGTTTAGTCCAAACTTGTGGAATAAGTCAGTGCAATGTATAGAATGCCTGATGGTAAGTTCATGTGTGATAGTATTCACTTGGAAGACGAGCGTGTGCAATTATTCTCATTAACAGAGCTTGTGAATGACTCATCCAGTTTTACTCAAGGGGCAGAGCCTAAATTTGATAACATTTGTTCTACTAGATTCTAACATGAAGTACAACATATCCAGGGGCAGAATTAATATTTTAAGAGAATGTGGTGTTGCTGTTTAAAAAATGTACAGCCCTGAGAATGTCATATGTTTCTCTATAGTTTCTGTGAAGGTTTGTGTGACATCAGGTGCTCAACCCCTTGCTGACCCCAGAGTAGGTACAACAATCAAGAGGAAAGCCAATGGTTTTTGCACCTGTGCCCTGAGCTGCTCATTGAAAATGAATCAGCTCAGGAGGCCATTTGTCCCATTGTGCCTGTTCCTGTTTAAGCCTTTCTGTCTGCTGGCACTAAGTGTTCTACATGAAGTGAATCTCAAATCCCAGTGGCTTTGAAAGTACAGTGCAAAACTGCTTCAATTTCACATGAAAGCGGCGATCTCGCATAGAAAAACTAGAGAAAGACTCAGATGGGAAATGGAAGAATATCAGCGGTTATAAAGCAGTAGTTATGGGGAAGTTTTATTCTGTATCTAACTTTGTTGGACAGAGTAATGGGACTTTAATTTTGTATCTACCTAGGTGGGCTCATTTTTGACAATGAGACCAGGTTACATGCCCCACAGCTGTAGTCAGAGTTTGAAGTGCACACTTTACTGCTGTACATTGCTGCTGAAGGCTCTACTGTCTCAATCCTTATGCAATGTGTAAGACAAATTGAAGTTGATACACTTAGCTGTGGAAACATTATTTTTACTGTTAAAACAACATTTCACTTGTTTATAATTATAACTAATTTGGTAGCAGAAATCTGAATCATTGGTTCATCTTAATGTTGGGCTGGGCTCCAGAAATCGAGCTGCACTCAACCCTGGGGATTCTAGGAGTGACATACAGGGGGAGACATTTAAAAGTGGTAATAAAGTGGCTACAATAATAAGGACGTGTGACTGGTCTATGGGATACGTTTTGTGTTGTTCATAATGGTTGCTAATCTGGAACCACTTAAAGACAGGTAATCGCACTATGCACAGGACTGTAGCTATAGCCTGTGTTGTATATGAAATATGATTCTTAACGGACTTTCTTCAACAATAGATATTTGACAATCTTGCTTTAGCTACAAAAATGCAGCATGATATACAAGCCGTGTCAGAACGCACCATGTCATACCATCAGTAAGATGACAACATCTCTTCCCTGTCACCAAATAAAACAAAATCCCCAATGCTTGTGTGGCAGGAAGGGGAGTTTCTGCCTTTTCATTCAATAACTAAGTCAAAACTCACCGAGTTTTGAAACAGAAGCTAGCTGAGATAGGCTGTCTGCTGGTACTGGGTATAGTTGATTTGTTTGGAAATGCATTAAGATGAAGGTATATTGTTCTAGGTCAGGGGTCCGCAGCCTTCATAACAAGGAGAGCCATTTTATAAAATGTATCAAAAGTGCAATATCTTCAGGGCCGTATTGCTGTTATATAAATGGCAATAACATTGAAAAAGAAGACAGGTGCATTTATGGATTCTTTTGCAATACCTTTTTGATTGCCTTGTTCTTCAGCCCATCCACAGCTTTCTTTTCAGCATTTCCAATCAGATACTTCCTGGCAAAGGTAGTTTCTGGGCGATACATACGCCATTAACATGATGGCACATGATGCCATTTTGCTTGGCAAAACTGTGCAACTGAAAACTTTTATGACTTTTGATCCAAGCAAGTTTTCCATAGAATTTCATATTTTTATCAATAAACACTTCATAAGCTTAAGCTGTCACCTGTCACAATGTCCATCACCAAGGAGATTTTCAGATGTCCGATACTCTTTACAAATTAGAAACACATTGAAAAAACAATTTTCTAAAGATCGATAATGAGAAAAAAAGGGGCTTGAATCGATTAAGGATCAGTGTGAGTTCTTAATGAGCCACAGGTTGCCGATCCCTGTTCCAGCTACAAATTGGTTTGTGCATGGTTGGGACATGAACAAGTGTAGGAAACCAGACAACATGTGAGCATGTGCATGCATTTCAAGCTGTTCAGAGAAGGTTTAAGAGGCTAATACCTGGAATGGGCGGGTTGTCTTATGAGAAAAGGTGGGACAGGTTAGGCTTATAGCCACTGACGTTTAGAAGAGTAAGAGGTGACTTGGTTGAAACCTTTAAGATCCTGAGGGGTCTTGACAGGGTGGATGTGGAGTGGATGTTTCCTCTTGTAGGAGAATCTAGAACCAGGGGACTGTTTCAAAATAAGGGATCACTCATTTAAGACAGAGATGAGGAGAAACTTTTTCTCTCAGAGGGTCGTGAGTCTTTGGAACTATCTTTCTCAAAAGGCAGTGGAAGCAGAGTCTTTGAGTATTTTTAAGGCAGAGGTAGATTGATAAGCAAAGGGGTGAAAGGTTATAGGGGGTAGGCGGGAATGTGGAATTGGCATTCCAATCAGATCAGGCATATCTGCTCCAGCATTCAATAAGATTTGATTGTAATGTCAATTCCACATTCCCACCTACCCCCTATAGCCTTTCACCCTCTCGGCAATTAAGGATAGGCAATAAATGCTGGCCTAGCCAGTGACGCCCACACCCCATGAACGAATATAAAAAAAATTCAACCAATTCCTGGGAAGAAGGGGTTCCTCTGATGAGGAAAACCACACTTGGGAGTGAACAAGAACACAAGAATTAGGAGCAGGAGTAGGCCATTCGGCCCCTCGAGCCTGCTCTACCATTCGGTAAGATCGTGGCTGATCTGACTGTGGCCTCAACTCCGCTTTGCTGTTTGCCCCCTATTACTCTTGACTCTCTTGCTGATCAAAAATCCAACTCAGCCTTGAATCTATTCAATGACCCAATCTCCACTGCTCTCAGGGGAAGAGAATTCCACATACTAACGACTCTTTAAGAGAAAAAAATTCTCAGTTTTATATGGGAGAGCCCTAATTTTCAAACTGTCCCCTGGTTCTCTAGACTCCCCCAGGGGAAGCATCCACTCTGTCAAGTCCCCGCAAAATGTTTCAATAACCTCTCCTGCTTCTAAACTCCAGTGCCCAATTGCCTGCACAACCTTTTCTCATCAGAGCCTCTTTGCAGGAATTGGTTGAGTTCATTCATTCATGGGATGTGGGTATCGCTGGCTAGGCCAGCATTTATTGCATTTAAGAGTCAACCACTTGTAGGCCAGGACAGCAGATTTCCTTCCCTAAAGGACATTGGGGATTTTACAACAATGGTTTCATGGTCATCATCAGACTTTTAATTCCAGATTTTTATGGAATTCAAATTTCACCATCTGCTGTGGTGGGTTTCAAACCCAGGTCCCCCTGGGTCTCTGGAATATTAATCCAATGACAATACCATTATGCTACTGCCTCCCCAGTGGGCAAGCACTGACTGAGAAGAGCTGGAGCTGAGTGAGAGAGAGGCGGTAAGCAGGGATCCGAACTTTGTCTCAGGTGCTCGGTGGTTGGCTCAGCCCAGCTTCAGCCATCGCTTGTTATTCAGCATTTCATTCGCTGCTGGCTAGGCATGTTGTTCCGTAGAATGTTTGTCCTGTGCTGTGTATTTTCTCTGTATGTCTGCGTCTGCTGACCTATGGTAATGATAAGGAGGATACCACCGGCACTTACCAGGTAGTAAAGGCTTGATATTGGAGACAGTACAGCGAAGGTTCACTAAATTGGTCCCTGGGATGAGGGGGTTTTCTTATGATAGGCTGAGCAAATTGGATTTATATTCTCTGGAGTTTAGAAGGATGTGAGGTAATCTCATTGAAATCTACAAAATTCTGAAGGGGCTTGCTTGGGGCTGGACGCAGAAAGATTGTTTCCATTGGCTGGGAAGTCTAAAACACTCAGGCACAGTTTCAGGATAAGGGCCCAAATATTTAGGATTGAAATGAGGAGAAATTTCTTCACTCAAAAGGTTGTGAATATTTGATATTCTCTACCCCAGAGGGTTGTGGATGCTCCATCGTTGAATACATTTAAGGCTGGTATTAGCAAATTTTTGGGGTCTCGGAATTAAAGGATATGGGGAGACTTGTGAGGAAAGTCCACACAACAGACTTGAGGAAAGTTATAGGTCATGGAATAAAAGGGATAGTAACAACATGGATACAAAATTGACTGAGGGATAGGAAACAGAGTTATGGTTAATGGGTATTTTTCGGGCTGGGAGAAGGTTTGTCGTGGAGTACCCTAGGGGTCAATATTGGGACCCTTGCTTTTCCTGATATATATAAGTGATCTAGATCTTGGTGTGCAGGGGACAATTTCAAAGCTTGCGGATGACATAAAACTTGGGAGAATTGTAAACTGTGAGGAGGAGAGTGTAGAACTTCAAAGGGACATTGACACATTGGTGGAGTGGGCAGCTAGGTGACAGATGAAGTTCAATGCGGAGAAGTGTGAGGTGATACACTTTGGTACAAAGAACATGGAGCGACAGTATAAAATAAAGGATATTATTCTAATGGATGTGCAGGCGCAGAGACACCTGGGTGCATATGATCATAAGTTATTAAAGATGGCAGGGCAGGTAGAGAGCTGTTTCTAAAGCAAACAGTATTCAAGGCTCATTAATAGGGGCATAGAGTATAAGAGCAGGAAGGCTTTGGTGAACTTATATAAGACACTGGCTAGACCTCAGCTGGAGTATTGTGTACAGTTCTGGACACCACACTATAGGAATGATGTGAATGCATTGGAGAGAGTGCAGAAGAGGTTTATGAGAATGGTTACAGGGATGAGACACTTCAGTTATGAGGAAAGATTGGAAAAGTTGAGACTGGTTTCCTTGGAGTGGAGAAGGCTAAGTAGAAGTTTTCAAAATCATGAGGGACCTGGACAGAGTACATAGGGAGAAACTGTTCCCGCTCATAAATGGATCGAGAACCAGAAGGCACAGTTTTAAAGTGTTTTGCAAAAGAAGCAAATGCGAGGTGAGAAAAAGCATTTTTCTCACAGTGAGTAGTTAGGGTTTGGAATGCACTTCCTGGAAGTGTGGTGGAGGCAGGTTCAATTGAGGCATTCAAGAAGGCATTGGATGGTTATTTAAATAGAAGGGGTACGGGGAAAAGGCGGGAGCTTGGCACTTAGTTAAAATGCTCAGAGAGATGGTGCAGACATGATGGGCCGAATGGCCTCCTTCTACACTGTAACAATTCTATGATTCTGTGGGAGTAGGTGGGAAAATGAGTTGAAGCCCAAGATGAGCCATGATCGTATTGAATGGTGGAGCAGGCGCGATGGGCTGTGTGGCCTCCTCCTGCTCTTATTTCTTGTGTCCTTGACTGAGGCAGGATTTTTGCACAAGCTGTTTGTTAAAACCAGTCTTTGCAGGCCAGAGCTTTGGATTTTCATTGAGTTGAAATTAGTTCCCTAAAGTCTATTGGATCTTCAATCACTTTGAGATAACAATTTAAAGACTCCCAGTTTTACATATCACGCGCAGCGGTACATTTTCACTGTTAGCTGACTTCAATAATTGGGTGTCTCATTGTATTTTCAACTCTGGCTGGACATATTCTGGGAGGTGTCATCACGTGACCTCCTATCTTCAACTAACCCTCCCTCAGACTCCTGCTATTGGTCTCCCAACATGTCAATCATCATGTAGCCCCAGGGCTTTTCAACGTGTCCCAGTTTTCCACTTTTGAAAATCTGGTCACTCTAGATTTGGACCAAATAGGATACCTGTAATTTTTAGTCCTGGCTGGAATCCACACTCTGGACTAGCTGGAAATCACATGGCTCACATATAGCATTGCACATCATGTCGGTCTGTTAGATGACAAGTCTGTCTGTATCGGTAAGCTGATTTTAACTAAAGGTATTGTGGAAAAGAGCGGTAGTGGGTTGTCCATCCATTCACACTGCCTGAATTTCCTTTGCATTGAAGTTAGTGGAAAAGGAAATCAAGCTGTGTGTGTACCGTATGATCGTCACTCATTTTTGCTAGAACCAAAAGTTAACACCCTGTATTTTATCAAAGTAATCAACAGTTCACCATCAATTCTGAGGCTGAATCAGCCTGTTTGCAACCTCGGTGTCGTATCTGACCCCGAAATGAGCTTCCAACCACATACCCAAGCCATCACTAAGACCACATATTTCCACCTCTGTAACAGCCCCCAACTCCGCCCCTGTCTCAGCCAATCTGTTGCTGAAAACCACATCACATCTTTCTTACCTTCAGACTTGACTATTCAAATGCACTCCTGGCCCGGCCTCACACCTTCTTATCTTCAATGAACTTGAGATCACCCAAAACTCTGCTGCCTGTGTCTTAGCTCGCATCATGCCTGTTTCATATATCACCCCAGTGCTCGTTGAACTAACATGGCTCCCAGTTAAGTAACATCTCTACTTCAAATATAAAAGCAAAATGCTGAGGATGCTGGAAATCTGAAACAAAAGCAAAAAATGCTGGAAAAACTCAGCAGATCCGACAGCATCTGTGGAGAGAGAAACAGAAATAACATTTTGAGTCCGTATGACCCTTCTTCAGGGCTAAAGAGAAGTAGAAATGTGATGAAATTTATACTGTTTAAGTGGGGTGAAGCAGGTGGAGCTGGAGAGAAGACCAGTGATAGGTGGAGGCAAAGGAGAGATTGACAAAGATGTCATGAATAAAAGGACAAAAGAGGGTGTTAATGGTAGGGGTAAGGGCTAAAAAAGGTGCTGATAGTGTCAAAGGTAAGAAAGCAGAATGTGATAATAGCAGAACAAGGGGAAGTACTCTGAAAAGAACATGAGCAAGTAACAGATGGCCCTTGTGGGGGTGGGCTGGTGGGGGAAAAGGATCGGACATTGGATAAAAAGGGGATAAAACAATGAATGAGTGAATAAAAATAAAATAAAAATAGGTGGATAAAAAAAATGAATTTTGAAAAAAGGGATAAAGGAAAGGGGTAAAGATAGAAGAGAGAGCTCATGATCTGAAGTTGTTGAACTCGATGTTAAGTCCGGAAGGCTGTTAACTGCCTAGTCGGATGATGAGGTGCTGTTCCTCCAGTTTTCGTTGGGCTTCACTGGAACATTGCAGCAGGCCAAGGACGGACATGAGAGCAGGATGGTGTGTTGAAATGGCAAGTGACAGGAAGGTCTGGGTCATGCTTGCGGACAGACTGGAGGTGTTCCATAAAGCAGTCATATTCCCTAGCTTGTTTTCAAATGCCTGCAGGACCTCACCCCTCCCTATCTCTGTAATCTCTTCCAGCACCCCCTACTCTCTGAGATCCCTGCGCTCAGCTAACTCTTGACCATCCCAGATTTCAATTGCTCCATCATTGGTGGCTGCGCCTCCACTTGCTTAGGCCCTAAGCACTGGAATTCCCACCTTAAACCCCTCCACCTTTCTATCTCACTTGTTGCCTTTAATACACTCCTCAAAACCTACCCCTTTGACCAAGCTTTTGCCATATCTGTCCCTCATAATTCCTGATTTGACTCGGTGTCATTATGAATCTGTGAAACACCTTGGGATGTTTTTTTATGTAAAAGACACTATATAAGTTGTTATTCCAAAAAAAAAGGTATAGTAACCCTTGTAGATTGAATGTTTAGTTCCTAGGAGATTAGATATGTAAAAACTGCTTGGATGCAAATAAAATGAAAAAAGTTTTGAGGAAATAGACCAAAATGTAACACTTTCTTTATGAAGGAGCTACTGTGACGAAGGTGTATTTTTCCACTATAAGATCAGACAATTGTGGGACAGTGGAACTACTAATATGCACTTAAGCCTGACCTTGTCTGCAATGAAGATATATTTGATGGATTTCAGTAGTCTTGGTTGATTATCGTAATGTATAATTGATGACATATTGAATACTTTACTTTGGGCTCAATATTCAGCTAAAGGCTCCCACTGACGATGCCCATTTTTGCATTGAGAAAAAGATCGGTCTTCTAAATGACAGAATGAATCTGGCAAGTCTCCTTTGATTTTGCTGCTGTCATGGCAGCCGATCAGGAACCAGTGGCTCTCACGCTCCATTAAACCCAACATCAGAGCTGCTGGAGAACCCCTGCTCAAGTGCGCACTCCTGTCAGCTTCAGAACTCCTGACTTGGCCAGACAAAAAATCTCCCCTGGCGTCTGGCCTCATTGTTCAAGCACATGCTGAAAAATATTCCTGGCCATTTAACCCCTGGATTCTTGGAAGCTGGCAAGAGGCTCCCTTTGAGAAGTGGGTGTGTGAGTCTTAAAGCTTATCTCAAGTGGTGTTGAATTGTCATGTCCCACCTCCCCAGCGCTGAAATGGCTGGTCGTTTTTCTGAAGGAAGAAACCTAATTATTTTGGATCTCCCAAAAAAATGGGAGGGTGCACAAAATATATTGTGGAGCTTGGTTGTGTCGGGTAAGGGGAGGGAACTAGGCTTTGAAAATGGAAGAACTCACTGGCACCTTTGCATTATTCTCCCTATCAGTAATACAGTTTCATTTTATTTTAAGCCTCAATGTGTCATTCCTAACAAGCATCCCATCTGTGAAGTCATTTCAGCTACCTCTTTTGAGACTGACAGCTTAATTCTCTCGGTAATTACTGATGAACAAAGGAGTGTTTGCTAGAAATCTCATTGCAGTATGGGATTCATTACCGGCAGTGGTAGTGACTTTATGAGCACAACATAGTGGCAGTCAATCTCTTCAAGTAATGCAAGCATTCACTGTGCAGTGCAGTGATGCATTTACATTGGAA
This sequence comes from Carcharodon carcharias, assembly GCF_017639515.1. Classification (NCBI taxonomy): domain Eukaryota; kingdom Metazoa; phylum Chordata; class Chondrichthyes; order Lamniformes; family Lamnidae; genus Carcharodon; species Carcharodon carcharias. Next base: position 126,425,506 of record NC_054468.1, on the reverse strand, counting down.
TTATTTTGTGCATCACTGGCAGTAATTAAAAATATTCACTGCTGCTCACCTATTAAATAGAGAATCCTTAAAACAACATAAGAAATAGGAACAGAGGTAGGCCATTTGGTCCCTCACGCCTACTCCAGCAGTCAATAAGATCAGGGTTGATCTGATTGTGGCCTTAAGTCGACCCCCCCCCCCCCCCCCCCCCCCCCCCCCCCCCCCACCCTCCACCACCACCACCACCACCACCACCACCCCACCAGAACCCTTGACTCCCTCGCCAATCAAAACTCTGTCTAACTCAGCCTTGAATATATTCAGTGACCTGGCCTCCACTGCTCACTGAGAATTCCAAAGATTAATGACCCTCTGAGAGAGGAAATTCTTTCTCCTCTCCATCGTAAATGGGAAACCCCTTGTTTTGAAACAGTACCCGCTTGTTCTGGATTCCTCCACGAGGGGAAACATTCTCTCAGTATCTACCATGTCAAGCCTCCTCAGGATCGTACATATTTCGATAAGATCACCTCTCATTCTTCTAAATTCCATGAGTATTGGCCAAACCTGCTCAACCTTTCCTCATAAGACAACCCGTTCATCTCCGGAATCAACCTAGTGAACCTTCTCTGAACTGTTTCCAATGCAAGTATATCCCTTCTTAAATAAGAAGACCAAAACTATACACTGTACTCTAGGTGTGGTCTCACCAATGTCCAGTTGTAGCAAGGCCTCCCTACTGTTATACTTAATTTCCCTTGCAAAAAAGGCTCAAAGGACTGCCATCAGCCTGCGTTGCATTGTACACTGAAATGCCAATCTAACGATGAGCACAAGATGGCAAACTTTCTGAAATATTTGCCTAGTTCCCAAGTCCCTAGTCACAAAGGGTAAGTAGCATGTCCTCTCCAGACAGAGAATAAAACAAAGTAACATGAATGACTTGAGATGGAAATCCAAGACAAGGGTAAGAGGTCTGAAATCATTGGGGAATGCATGATATTTATTGTAGAGTGCTGAAGGAGACAGGGAGGGGTTTTGTGAGGCATGGGACTCATTATAAAGGAGTTACTGGATACCTGGACGGTACTGGTAGATTGGTAGGTATTGTCTTATGAGGAAAGATTGAGCAGGCTGGGCCTATACTCATTGGAGTTTAGAAGAACAAGAGGTGATCTTATTAACTCTGAAGGGGCTTGACAGGGTAGACACAGAAGATGGGGAATCTAGAACTAGGGGTCACAGTTTCAAAATAAAGGGTCTCCCATTTAAGACGGAGATGAGGAGAAATTTCCTCTCTGAGGGTCATTAGCATTTGGAATTCTCTGCCCCAGGGAGCAGTGGAAACTGGGCCATTGAATATATACTCAAGGCTGAGTTTGACAGATTCTTGATCGACAAGGGAGTCAAGGGTTATATGGGGGGTGAGGGCGAGCAGGCAGAAAAGTGGAATTAAGGCCGCAATCAGATCAGCCATGATCTTATTGATTGGCAAAGCAGACTCGAGGGGCTGAATGGCCTACTCCTGCTCCTATCTCTTCTGTTCATAAATAGTCAAATGGGGTGCCTATGTTTGAGAAGGGAGATAAAACAGGAACCATGGACCCATCAGTTTCATGACTATTCTACGCAATATATGGGGCGTGAGTACACTTGAGGAGAATCTGTATAACAGTAATCTGCTGAACGGTAACAGATCGTGGAGCAAAAGATCATGCTTGACCCCTTGCACAGGTGAACTGTGGAAAGCACTAGAATCTACTGCAGGCATTGGCAGCCCTTTTTTTTAAACCTGAAGAGCCTCTTTTTAAAAAGAAATTGCCTTTCTGCAAGTTGAAAATTCGACATTTCTAAACCAAGTACTTAGCAAACTGCCAAGTGTCTCCAGTAAAATGCATAATTTACATAGATAATAAACAAAACTCATGTTTTTAATTTAGGTATCAACAGGAAAAAAAAACTCAAACCCTGAATTGTCACCATTTTTGACTACAATTTTGTAGGTAAAGTCACCTTTAAAACAAACTTTTATTTAAAATTAATTAGTTATAATTAATCAATAGCAGAAAAATTGCATGAATTCTTAATTAATTAATCATTAATTTTCAGCTTTGATTCTTTTGATTAAAAAAAATAGCTACTAAGAGCCCTTTCCGAATAACTTATCGTCTGGGCTGTATTAGAAACAATATTGATTGCAATCACAAAACCTGTTTTTGGAATCAAAGGCATTGTCTATAACCGTGGACCGCTCAAACCGATTTATTTGGAGCACAATGACGTGTTTCATTAAAATTCTTACTTGAAACACTAAAGTGCAGCATAATGATTCGCCTTTAAGCTCTGCATTAAAAACATGGCTCTTATTTTTCTCAACATAATTTTTTTTTGGCTTTTCTCATGTTAATGCGATCCAACTGGAAAAGGTTAGGAGCTGCTAATGAGATGTTAAAGAGCCGCTTGTGGCTCCGGAGCCACAGGTTGCAGCCCTCTGATTTAGTGTACCAAGATCCCCAAAAAGGCATTCGTGAAAGGTCATCTGTCAAACCCAAAGCAGTGGAGCTTCATAGAAAGTGCTCGGAAGAGATTGGTTGGAAGGCAGAATGCAGCAAAGGTTTATTGGGTAGGATTGGAGTGTGGGGAGGGGGGCTGCTGGTGGCTGGCTGTATGGAACTGGGTTAATCCAGAACTATAGAGCCCAGATTTTAATGTAGCACAGGGTTGAAACTTAATTGCAGGCCCAGGAAACAGGCCTGGGGTATTATAACTCCCAGCCATGCATAGAACCTCACAGATGGGTTTCCTACCGGATTTGCTGACGATGCAGGAAACCTGCCCACTTCCTGAGTCAAACTTTCGGAGGGTCAGCCGAAGGCCTACTTAAACCTGAATGTACCCTGTAACATGTGGTTGCATGTCCGTAATCTTTTTTATAGACTAATGGGGGAAGAAACTGGATTAACATGAGATACAGACAGGCTTTCTGATGCCTCCCTGGAAGTGCTTTTGGAAGAGCTTAAGGCAAGGAGGGAGGTTATCTTTCCAACCAGTGGGAAGAGAATCCTTACGTACCATGATAGAGGTATTCACGGGATTGTCAACTCCAAGAACGTCACCTTGGAAATCAGTAAAACTTGGAAATGAAGGGTGCCAGTAAAGCTTGTCCAAATTAGTCTTGTCTTAAAATGGAATCCAGTATTACTGGTGCCAGTACTACTGAGTTTTATTGGGTTTTGAAAATTTTTAACTTTTTTGGATGCAGTGTAGAAAGTGCTTCAATGACCTCACAAGAGTGAGCATAGCTCTTCCTTTCTCCCTCCTTTTCACCAATGCATGGTACAGTCTTCCCCAATACCCCTCTTCCCCAGCACTCTCAACAATTTCCTTCCCCCTGATTTCTGATTAAATGTTTCAAATCAGGAATGTGTGATGGGAAGACATTGGCGTAGAGGCAATGTCACTAGACTAGTAACCCAGAATAATGCTGTGGGGGCATGGTTCGAATCCCATCACAGCAGTTGGTGGAATTTGAATTTAGTTGATAAACCTGGAATATAAAGCCCACATCCCATGAAAGAAAAAAATGTAAAGATCTGGAGCTGCTGAGGATGAGGAAGGTAGCATTGTTAGCAACAAGAAGCACACTGACTGACAAGTGAAGAGAATGGGGAAATTTCGCTTGACTGTCGTAAAAGGACCAAGGATCGAGTGAGTGCTGTTACCCTGTGTCGACCTTGCCCCATTCCATCACCGCTCCCCCAGCCCCACCACCACCCAAGGCAGCTACAGTGCTACCCTGCAATGCTGCCACATCCCGATAGCTCTCAATAATTCCAAACCTTGTCCCCCAATGCTTCCAAGCCCCATCTTCAGTCCCACTGTACCCTCCCCAGGCCTCATCGCTCTTCCACACACCTGGATTTCAGGGTGTTATTGCAGTGCTTATGAATCTCTCATGCATATTCCCAGTGATTTCTGATTTCAGAGCCACCCACAATTATTCCAAACCCTGAGGTCATCTTCTCTGGTACCCATGCAGGCCCAGTGACCCCTGGATTTATCCCAGAATTCTTGGACTCTAATATTCCTGAAGATACCCCATCCCCAGGGGTGCTCCTTAACCTTTCCCACCACCTCAAAAAAATACAATTCAGTTAGATTCTAAGAACTGCTGCCATAAGTAACGGATCCAGAGCCCCTTCTTTACTGCTCCACTGTTTCTCGACAGTGCTAAGCCAGTGTACCTGATATCACTACTTAGCATAATTCCCCTGTTCTTATAAAATCTTTGACTTGGCATGAACAATGCTGGGAGTTCAGTTAATATCTTAAAATATTACTATGATGGCTACACAGTTTAAAAAGTCAATCACTTTGGTTGAGAGCATTTAGCTCCCACAAACAAATATTATGTTACAAGGCTGGTTAAAAGATTTTTGGAGCCAAACCTCGAGCCGATGGAGTGAAGAAACCTGTGGGGACTGGCTGAATGGCTTTAGGCACTAACTGAAGTGCTTTTGGAATCTGATTAAAGCCCGTTGATTATTAAATCTTAACGCTGCTGAAAAAATACATTTTATTGAAGCTTTTTGTCTTGCACTCGTCAGGACAATTCACAAAGATACAATGCAAGGGAAAATAACAAATTTATACTGTATTATAAGAGAGTGCTGATTGGTTGGCAACACCTCCACCAAACAGATTCCAATCAATCAGCATTCTCTTTTCATACAGTATAAATTTGTTATTTTCTCTTGCATTGTATCCTTGCGAATTGTCCTGATGAGTGCAAGGTGAAAAGCTTTGACAAAATGTCTCTTTTTTTTCAGCAATATCAAGTTCTGTAGTACCAAATGACTAAATCCTAATGCACTAAGGAATATTCCACTTGATGTATGGGAAAACAGTAGTGAACTGGTCAATAAAATTGAACTTGTTTCCAATGTAGAACCATGGTTATGTAATCAGCAGTCACCAACATTGCTCTGTCGTAGACTACCTTGAGGAATGTCTTGCATAATCATTTGGCGGTTTCCAATGTAAGTAAAGCAGTCCGAATGTACCTTTACTTTTAATAGTCATTGATGTGCGACTTGTGATAACTTTAAGGCTTCTTATTATGCAGAAAGAAAGCTACAGTCTCTAAGCGGTGGCGGCTGGTAGGTCAGCATAGAGCCAGCACCATTTTAACACTGGAGCTTAGTTCCAGCACTGCTTCCTGGTGGGAGCAGAGAATGCAAAATAATTTTTCTCTCTTTTATCGGCAAGACCAGTATTTGTTGCCTAAGACTAATTGCCCTTGCACTGAGTGACATGCGAGGTCACTTCAGAGCCAGCCACATTGCTGTGGACCTGGAGTCACATGTAGGCCAGACCAGGTAAGGACAGCTGATTTCCTTCTCTGCAGGGCATCAGTGAAACAGATGGGTCTTTAGTTTCATGGTCACCATTGCTGAAGCTAGCTTTTTTAATCAATTGATTGAAATTTCCACTAGTGGCCACCGTGGGATTTGAACAACCCATGTCATTAGCCTGGGCCTCTGGATTACTAGTCCAGTGATATTGCCACTGTGCCACTGTCACTCTCCATGATAGCTGGTATAACTCTGCACACCTACAGCACGGAACGGCTGATGGCACTGGTTTCATGTGGGCTTGCTGAATCCATGAGCAAAGATGGTTTTACAGGGGCTGATGGTGTCATTTCCATTTATTGAGTAGACTAGGCCTACATTTCCTGAAGTTTCAAAAAACGAGGGATGATCTAATTGTCTAATACTTCAACATGCACTCCTAGAGCAGGTCAAGGCAGAAAAGAGCAATAAAGTAATTGTACTTTTAAAAAGATTTACCTCAGAGAATGTGTAAAACAGATTTACTAGAATGGTACCAGGGATGCAAGGCTTCAGTTATATGGAGAGACCCGAGAAGCTGGGATTGTTCTCTTTAGAACAGGAGAAGGTTAAGGGGAGATTTAATAGAGGCACTCAAGATCGTGAAAAGTTATGATGGGGTAAATAAGGAGAAGCCGTATTATGATCTCAGTGGAGACCAGTAACTTTTCCAGAGAAATTTGATGTTTCATGGATGGGATTCCCTCCGGGTTCCCACCTGCCCTGGCCTGGTAGTGATATTACGGTGGGGCGGCAGGGCCTTGGACAGGAAGCCTGCCCTTGCCCCAATTAGGGCCTTTAAGAGGCCACTTACGGGTCTTTTCCCGCTCATCCTCAATTTTTAGGTGGGTAGGTGGATGACAACTCGTGGGGGAAGGCCAGAGTTAAACTGAGTTTGATCTCGGGTGGAAAGGGACAAGGGAGGTGGGGGCGCCTCCATCAGAAGGTCCCTTCTGACTAGGGGTGCCCCCCTCTTAGGGCCCGGTGACCTCCGGACCTCCCTCCCAGCCAGCCTATCCCATGAGACCCCAAATTCCCCCCCTTGCAACCCTCAGACATTGCCTACCCTCCCTGCCCTTGGACCCCTGCTGGAGTTGGCAGGGATGTGTTCTCTGCCGACTCCTTGGCTGGTGGGAGCTCCTAAAAGTTCAGGCCTTGGTTTCTGATAGCCCTCTGCTACTGGCCTACGACTTCAGCAGACTGCCTCTCCCTTTGTCTTAAAAGTGCTCCCAGGATTCAATTGCCCGTTTCTGTAAGAAATCACACAGATAAAACCCAAAAAGAAAACCTCCCTGCTATCTATCCCCATGGCACCTTGGCATCCCTGGGATGTCCCAGATAGAGATTTAAGCTAATTGTCTCCAAATCCCAAACCTTCCTTTTGTTGCGAGAAACCATATGATTAATTAAACCCCTTTGTGGAGACACCTTGAGACATCCTGTTTCCATCAAGAAGCTCAGAAAGGGGTCACCCTTTGTTTAGTGTTTTCCCATTTTCATCCGTGACCTTATTAAATAAAAAGACCACCCTTTGAATTGCAATTACTCTGGGGGCGGAATTTCATGGCCCCTCCTGCCGGTGGGATTTTCCGCTCCCACCGGAGTCGATGGACATTCGAACAGCTCGGCACATTTTACGGCCCCACCCGCACCGTGAAGGGGCAGTAAAATTCCGCCCCAGGTTTGTTTACCAACTTCTCAAACTGGGAGTTTTCATTTACCTTATATTTAAGAATTTCAATCCCCAAACTAAAAGTAGCACCCTTAAAACATATAAAACTACATCATTATAACACAGTGGCAGAAGGGTCAGTAACCAGAGGACACAAATTTAAGCTAGTTGACTAAAGAATCAGAAGTGGGATGAGGAGAATTTTGTTTTATATCAGCAAAATGTTGTGATCTGCATCATGCTGCCTGAAAGAACGGTTGAAGCAGGTTCATTAATAAGTTTCAAAAGGGAATGAAGTAAAAATTTGAAGAGGACAAATTTGCAAACTTTGGAGGAAAAGGGCAACAGAATGGAGCCAATTGGATGGCTCTTTCAAAGAGCCGGCACAAGTACAATGGACCAAATGGCCTCCTTCTGTGCTGTATCATTCTATCAGTCTGTGACATTATGCTCTGTTTTCCTCCAGTAAACTTCTGATATGATTTATATTTTGGGTTTCCCCTTACCTTCTCTCCCAAAGGTGGTCACTAACTTATTGGGTTTCCTGATAACCAAAGTGCCTATTTTACATTTGACAGTGAGTGTCAGCTGGCTGTTTGACTTTGGATCTCAGGTGAGAGGTTAAACCGAGGGCCCATCTGCCTTTCTAGGCAGACATAAAAGATCCCACAGTACTATTGGGAGAAGAGGCAGAGAGTCCTCCTCAGTGCCTTGGCCAATAGTTTTCCCTCCACTAGTATCACTTCAAAAAAAATTCTTGTTTGTGGGAGTTTGCTGTGTGCAAATCGGTTACCGAATTTCTTACACTACAACAGTGAGTACACTTGGTGGTAATGTACTTTAGGAAGTCCTGAGGTCAGGGAAGCAGCTATACAAATGCAAGTCTTTTGTCTTAAAACCAGAAAATAGGTTTTCTTTGTTGTGAATACGTTTTCAAATGAGAGTCCCTTTACCAAATTGACTTGAAAATGCAGTTTGTTCCAAATCAATGAAATGTGAAAACACCTCATGCTTCAAGATCACAAGTAATAATCTAGGATTAGAGACGTTTCCACCAAAGCATGCAAACCGAATATATCCCAAGGAGCTCCTAATTACTTTGAGAACAGATCAATGAAAACCCACTCTGTGGCCACAGACTGCAACATGGTGTCACCTTGGAAGTGTTATGGACTTGATTTTCCAGGCAGGTTTCTCATAAGAAACAGGGAACTTTATTTACAGGGCTTCAGCAGCAGTTACATGCTCCCATCAAGAACCACAGCTGGACACAAACTCCAGCCCTTAGGTTCTCCGCACTTCAGGCTGATTTGTTCGCACTGTCACGTGATACTACACAGTACAATAAGTCTTAAAGCTACAGTCACGACATTCCTTAAAGCTACAGCTACTACAGGAAGGAACTGGTTTCAGAATATTCGTAACCCTTCCATAAATATAAGTTTCTTAATTGTACACAACTGAGTCTCCTCTAGCACATCGATCACAGATAAGGCACAAGACAGGAAAAAGGAAGTGGCCTCAATCTTTGTAATTATTGCTTCCTTTGAATGAACATAAAGCAAAACAGGGCACAATTAGTTAAAAACAAAAAAACTGCGGATGCTGGAAATCCAAAACAAAAACAGAATTACCTGGAAAAACTCAGCAGGTCTGGCAGCATCGGCGGAGAAGAAAAGAGTTGACGTTTCGAGTCCTCAGTTAAAAACTGCCGATTTCTTTTGCAGCTCTTTGTTTTAATGACTATAATTGCGGCAAACGTTGTGGAATAACAATAGCAGTGTAATCTGATCTCCTCTTTGTCTTCTACCAACCTGCCTGCTTGTCACAGCATAAATCAAAATAGAATGAGGTGCCAGCCTCTCTTTACGTAATGGACAATATAATAAATAGGAAGAGTAAATGCTGAAAATACTTAGCCAGTCAGTTAGCATCTGTTGAGCAAGAAACAGAGCTAACGTTTCAGGTTGATCATTGACCTGATGCGCTATCACTGTTTCTCTCCCTACAGATGCTGCCTGAGTATTGCTAGAATTTTCTATCTTTATTTCAGATTTTCAGCATCTGCAGTATTTTGCCTCTGTACAATATAGTCATTTCAGGCAATCTGGAGGGTCCTCTGAAAGGTGAGCATTAGGTAGAATGTTATCCTTCATCAATGCAGGGGAGGTGGTGGCATAGCAGTATTGCCACTGGACTAGTAATCCAGGGACCCAGGGTTCGAATGGGATTTGAATTTGAAAAAAATCTGGAATTAAAAAGCCTAACGATGACCACTGAAACCATTGTCGATTGTTATCTGGTTGACTAGAAAGGAAATTTGCTGTCCTCACCTGGTCTACATGTGACTTTAGATCCAAGCAATGTGATTGACTCTTAAATGTCCTCTGAACAAGGGCAATTAGGGATGGGCAATAAATGCTGGCCTAGCCAATGACGTCGACATCCCATGAATGCATTAAAAAAATGAGGTGCCATCTACCTGTGGTTTGTTAGATTACAGATCTGACATCACAGCAACATGACAGTGTAAGTAATAGATTCAATAAAATCACTGTCTCTTTGCAACAATGTAGGCACCTGTCAGCGTTTTTATAAATTAGACCCAAATAGATCCTGAGGGGTCTTGACAGGGTGGGTGTGGAGAGGATGTTTCCTGTTGTGGGAGAATCTAGAACTAGGGGTCACTGTTTCAAAATAAGGGGTCACCCATTTAAGGCAGAGATGAGGACAAATTTTTTCTCTCAGAGGGCCGTGAGTCTTTGAAACTCTCTTCCTCAAAAGGCAGTGGAAGCAGGGTCTTTGAATATTTTTAAGGTAGATAGATTCTTGATAGCAAGGGGGTGAAAGGTTAGCGGTGGGATTGAGGTTACAATCAGATCAGCCATGATCTTATTGAATGGCGGAGCAGGCTCAAGGGGCCGAGTGGCCTACTCCTGCTCCTAATTCATATGTTAGTATATATTTGTAACAGCCATTACTGTGTTTAGCAATAATTCAATCTCTTCAACAATAAGCTTTTGAAAAACAGACAAATGTGAAGAGTTTTTATGTTATATGTTTTAACTAAATTCTAGAAAGAGGCCAAAAGGAAATATACATTTTGTAAGCATTGGGTTTCGTGACTCTTGGAGCTGGATTTTACTACAGGCTTCGAGACTCCATCATTGCAACCAAATGGGTCCTGAAGTCCTGTGACCCTCAACAATTTTTTAAAAAGCTTTCATGGGATGTGGGCATCACTGGCAAGGGCAGCATTTGTTGCCCATCTCTAATTGCCCTTGAACTGAGTGGCCTGCCCTCCCCATTTCAGAGGGCAGTTAAGAGTCAACCACATTGCTGTGGGTCCAGAGTCACATGTAGGCCAGACCAGGTAAGGATGACAGATTTCCTTCCCTAAAGGGCATTAGTGAACCAGGTGGATTTTTATGACAATTGATGGCAGTTTCATGGTCACTATTACTGAGACTGGCTTTATGTTCCAGATTTTTATAAATGAATTGAATTTAAATTCTGCTAGCTGCTATGGTGGGATTTGAACCATGTCCTCAGGGCATTAGCCTCTGATTGACTAATCCAGCAACGTTACTATGATGCCACCATCTCTCCCTAAATTTCTTCTTCTGCTCATTCCTCCAGCCTGTCTGTCCTCTTTAAGTCTATTACAATCTTGCTCACAATACTTCTTGAGTTTTGCAAATGATCTACAAATTTTGAAATTGTGCCATGTACACCCAGGCAGAGGTCATTAATATTAATAAGAAAATCTTAATACTAACATAAAAGAAAAATGCTGCTGATGCTGGAAATCTGAAATAAAAATTGCTGGAAAAACTCAGCAGGTCAGACAGCATCCGTGGTGAGAGAAACAGAGTTGATGTTTTGAGTCTATATGACTCTTCTTCAGAGGAAGAGGAAGGAAACTTCAGAAGAAGTCTTGAAATGTCAACTGTTTCTCTGTCCACAGATGCTGTCAGACCAGCTGGGTTTTCCAGCATTTTCTGTTTTTGTCCGAATACCAACCTCTGAGGAGCTCCACTATAAACCTTCCTCCAGTCAACAAAAAGTAACCGTTCATCACTGCTCCCTGTTTCCTGTCACTTAGCCAACTTCATTTCCATGCTCCCACTGTCCCAGTTAATCTAAGGGCTACTAAAACTCCTGCTGCTGACTGGCAGTGTGGCAGGAACGCGTGCACCCCATCCACACTTGGCCACCAGCGCATGTGCAACTGTTTCTGATGCTGTTGGCATCATTAGAATTGTTATATGGAATCCAGTTCACAGAACACCAATTTACTTGCCACAATCCACAATAAATTTGACCATGAAAATGAACCAAAGGAGTGAATTTATTTGAACGCTACTCTCCCCCCAGCTTGTTAAGGCTTTGTGCAGGGAGGCACTCACAGCCCAGGTAGCTCAGTTGGATGATAGTCAGCTAGCCAGGGATATTTGTTGTTCATCGTACACAAGATAATAAGCTTCTTCTTAAGTTTTTTTTAATTGATTTTTACCAATAAATGTTACAATCAATTCTCCACATCTTTGAGTTTAATGGAAATTGGAAATATCATTTATTAAAATTTCCTGATTGTATTTGTTAAGCATTCACAGAATCATCAGGAACAGTTGATAAATGATAGGTAAAATGTATACAAAAACTTGCAATTGATTCAGAACTATTGTTAGTCTGTGTCAAGCCAACTTGTTTGTTTTAATGTAGCAACTGACATTTCTGACGTTGAGACTGACACTGCGCATGTGCAGGAAGTGCTCCCCTTAGTGTTGTAGCACAAATAAACACCTTTATCAATGCCTTTTTGAAGACCAAAAAACGCCACATCAACTGCATTAACCTCATCAGCCCTCTCTGTTATCTCATCAAAAAATTCAGTCAGGTTAGTTAAACATGGTTTTCCTGTAACAAATCCATGTTGGCTTCCCTTAATTAATCCACACTTGTCCAAGTGACTGTTAATTTTGTCCCGGAATAACATTTCTAGAAGCTATCCTACCATTGAGACTAAACTGACTGGCCTGCAGTTGGTGGGTTAATCCTTTTTGAACAAGGGTGTCACCTTTGAAATTCTCCAGTCCTTTGGCATCACCCCTGTGTCTAAGGAGAATTGGAAAATTATGGCCAGTACTTTTGCAATTTCTACCCTTACTTCAGCATTCTCAAATACATCCCATCCATTCCTTGTGACTTATCAACCTTAAGTAAGCCAACCTTTCTGCTACCTCCTCTTTATCAATTTTTACCCATTCAGTATCCCAGCTATCTCCTAGTTCACTATGACTTTGACAGAATCATCTTCTTTAGTAAAAACACCACGTAAAATATTCATTTCTGATCCCAGCCATGCCCTCTGCCTCCATGCATAGATTCCCTTTTTGGCCCCTAATCGGTCCCACCCCTCCTCTTCCTACCCTTTCACTGTTTATGTGCTTATAGAAGACTTTTGCATTTCTTTTTATGTTAGCTGGCACTTTCTTTACACACTCACTCTCTACCTTTCTGAGTTCCTTTTTCACTTCCCCAATGAACTTTCCATATTCAGTCTTGTTCTCACTTGTATCATTAACCTGACTTCTGTCATATATCTCCTTTTTTCTGCTTCATCTTACTTGCTAAGCCAGAGAGCTCTGGTTTTAATTGCTTGCCCTTTCCTCTATGTTGGAATGTGCCTCGAGTGTACCAGCGCTGTCTCCTATTTAATGGTAGCCCAAGTTCTTTTGCAGTTTTGCCTGCCAATCTTTGACTCCAATTTGCCTGGGCCAGGTTCATTCTCACCTCATTGAAATTAGCCCTTCCCCCATTAAGTATTTTTGTCCTTTCTCATAGCTAACCTGAACCTTAATTTATTATGATCACTGTTCCCTTAATGTTCCCATACTGACACAAAATCCACTTTATCCCACCTCATGCCCAAGAACCAGATCCATCAATGCCTTCTTCTTTGTTGGGCTGGAAACATAGTGATGTGGGAAATTCTCCTGAACACTTCAGAAATTCTTTGCCCTCCCTGTCCTTTACCATCAACACAGTGGATGAAGGCCAAAGCTTTTCTTACTAGAGAAAAAAATGCTAGTAAAGTATACCTTAGTTATTTATTTTTAATAAGATAACCCCTGAACTCCAATTTGTACTTCAGTTTTGTTTAAATGCCACTTGTGTACTATCATTCTTTGTGTGATCAGCAACAGAGAGCTGGTTTGATCATAGCTGCGATTTTATCATTTGATTTGAGGATTAAAATTTCTGCTTATTCATCATGATGTGACTTTTTGCAAATTATGATATTTACAGGATCATGAAAGAGAATGTTATTTTGTAAAGTGAATCACCTTGATGGCAGTCTTGAATTGCTGGCACTCCTGGTTTTGATAAGGGCAACCAGATTTAACTAAACATGCCTAAACTAATAATAGATGCCAGATTTTTGGAGGTGGATTTATAATGTGAGGAGGAATGGCTTTCTAAATGTCATCTTTTTAAGCCAGCATTTTTATCACCCATTCCTAATTGCCCTTGAGAAGGAGGTGGTGAGCTGCCATCTGGAACACCTGCAGTCCATGTGGTGTGGGTACACCCACAGTGCTGTTAAGGAGAGAGAAAAAAACTATCAGCATGATATTTGTCTTTCTTGATAATGTGGGAACGCTGGAATTCGTGTGCAAACTAGCTATTATCTTGGCATGTTGTCCTACATAGTTCCTATCTTCTTTCTAACAGGGGGAGACAGAGGGTGGGAAAGAGGGAAAAGAAAGATTAGGGAAGAGGGGAAATGGAGGGTGGGAGAATGATTCATAGGAAGAGCCAGAGGTGGATGAAACATTTGATTCCACCAGTAGCTAATTGTAATTCACTTAAATGGCATTCATTACTGCTAGTAATACTGGTAACACTCAGATTCTCCACATAAACAACAGTATTACAATAACTCACTGATGATCTGTATGTAACTGATAGCAGCATCTTACCTGTAACTAGTAGTACTCCTAAAAGCTGCTGCTATTCACCCTAAAAACATAGCCTGCACCTCCCTGAACAGTCTGGCTCCCCAGTTGATATCACTTTTAATCAGCCGATCTCTCCCCATCATCCCCCACCACCCCTCCAACACCCCTATTGCTTTGGACTCTGGTTTGGACTCGACTTCTGTGTGAGGGTGACAACTCTGAATTGGGAGCCTCAGTCAGTATTAACCTGTACTTCACACAGCAAAACTGGATGGGGCAAAGACTGACCTGAACCACATCAGCATTCTTTTGTGTCTCAGTCTCCCTCTTTCCCCCAGTCTCCATCTCTCCTTCAACCACTCTCCAGTCTGCCTCTTTCCTCCAGCCCCCAATTGCTGATCTCCATCTCTCCCTGAACCATTCCCCAGTCTGCCTTTCTCCCTAAGCCCCCTATCGCTGATCTCCGTCTCTCCCTCAACCATTCCCTAGTCTGCCTCTGTCCCTTTGCCCCCATTTCCTAGTCTCTCTCTCTCTCCCCCCACCCTCGAGCTCCCATTCCTCAGTCACCCTCTCACCCTGAACCCCAATCGCTGATCTCCATCTCTCCCTCAAGCATTTCCTAGTCTCCCTCTCTTCAATTTTTCATTCCCCAGCCTCCCTCTTCAAGTTCCCATTCCCCAATTTCCCTCTCTTCTCGAACCCCATTCCCAAATTTCCTCCTCCCCTCAATTTCCCATTCCCTGGTTTTCCTCTCCCCTAGATTTCCCATCCATACGAACACACATACGAATTAGGAGCAGGAGTAGAGCATTTGGCCCCTGAGCCTGCTCCGCCATTCGATAAGATCGTGGCTGATCTGACTGTGGCCTCAACCGCACATTCCACCTACCCCTGATAACCTTTGACTCCCTTGTTAGTCAAGACTTTATTTACCTCTGCCATAAAATTCAATGACCCTGCCTCCACCACTCTCTGGGGAAGAGACTCACGACCCACTGAGAGAAAAAAAATTCTCCTCATCTCTGTCTTAAATGGGAGATTCCTTATTTTTAATCCGTGCCCCTAGTTCTAGTCTGTCCCACAAGGTGAAACTTCCTTTCAGCATCCACCTGCCAAGTCCCCTCAGGCTCTTATGTATTTCAATAAGATCACCTTTCATTCTTCTAAACTCCAATTGATACAGGCCCAACCTGTGCAACCTTTCCTCGTAAGATAAACCACCCCCCCCACCCCCCCCATCCCAGGTATCAGTTCAGTGACCCTTCTCTGAACGGCTTCTAATGCATTCATATCCTTTCTTAAATAAGGAGACCAAATCTGTACACAGTATTTCAGATTCTCACCAATGCCCTCTACAACTGTAGCAAAACATCCCTACTTTTACATTCCACTCCCCTTGCAATAAACAACAACATTCCATTTGCCTTCCTATTCATTTGCTGTACCTGCATACTAACATTTGTGATTCACTCCGCAGTCTCCCTCTCTCCTCGATTTCCCATTCCCCTGTCCCCCTCTCTCCCCAAGTCCCCATTCCCCAGTCTCCCTCTCTCCTCGAGTCCCCATTCCCCAGTCTCCCTCTCTCCTCGAGTCCCCATTCCCCAGTCTCCCTCTCTCCCCAAGTCCCCATTCCCAGTCTCCCTCTTTCCCCAAGTCCCCATTCCCCAGTCTCCCTCTCTCCTCGATTTCCTATTCCCCAGTCCCCCTCTCTCTTCGACTTCCCATTCCCCAGCCTCCCAAGCTTCTCCAAATACTGAGCCCAAAACTGTCCCTGACTCTTGACCTTTAATTGTTCTTGACACGTCATCTGGCTGCGACTTCAGTTAAAGAAAATGAAATAAGTTCAGACTGGACCCAGAGGTTTGAATCTGAATGACCCACTTTATGTTCTCCATTCAGTTTGCCAATTACCCTTCAGTTTCAGATCCTGTAATAATATCAGCACTGGACAGATCTTTATATTAATAACATTCGTGACCAACTCAGGTCATTATTCTTTAATTTATTTTTGGGCCAGGATGAGAATTATCATTGGTCTGAATAAACAGAAAGATTCACAATCTGATCAATGGAGCCATCCAGAGTCATTTTAGCTATTTCTGGAACAAAGGTGCTTAATTATTAATGGGTATCCCATGAGATTGTCACTGGAGTTGCTGATTCAAGTTTTTGTCCGAGAAAATTGTCATAATTTCCACAGGTTATTTTTCAAAATAATTGCAACAAGAATGTGTAGCATCCTGATTATTAAATGACCCATCTCGGCTATAACTGCATTTTGCCTAGTTGCCTCTTCTCAAAAAAAATCTTGTGTTTCTTCAGCCATCATTTTCTTTATTGTACAGTTTTTAAAATGGCCTTAATTATTTAAAACAAAAACAGAATTACCTGGAAAAACTCAGCAGGTCTGGCAGCATCGGCGGAGAAGAAAAGAGTTGACGTTTCGAGTCCTCATGACCCTTCGACAGAACTTGCGTTCGAGTCCAAGAAAGAGTTGAAATATAAGCTGGTTTAAGGTGTGTGTGTGGGGGGCGGAGAGATAGAGAGACAAAGAGGTGGAGTGGGGGGGGGTGTGGTTGTAGGGACAAACAAGCAGTGATAGAAGCAGATCATCAAAAGATGTCAATGACAATAGTACAATAGAACACATAGGTGTTAAAATTAAAGTTGGTGATATTATCTAAACGAATGTGCTAATTAAGAATGGATGGTAGGACACTCAAGGTATAGCTCTAGTGGGGGTTTTTTTTTATATAATGGAAATAGGTGGGAAAAGGAAAATCTTTATAATTTATTGGAAAAAAAAGGGAAGGGGGAAACAGAAAGGGGGTGGGGATGGGGGAGGGAGCTTACGACCTAAAGTTGTTGAATTCAATATTCAGTCCGGAAGGCTGTAAAGTCCCTAGTCGGAAGATGAGGTGTTGTTCCTCCAGTTTGCGTTGGGCTTCACTGGAACAATGCAGCAAGCCAAGGACAGACATGTGGGCAAGAGAGCAGGGTGGAGTGTTGAAATGGCAAGCGACAGGGAGGTTTGGGTCATTCTTGCGGACAGACCGCAGGTGTTCTGCAAAGCGGTCGCCCAGTTTACGTTTGGTCTCTCCAATGTAGAGGAGACCACATTGGGAGCAACGAATGCAGTAGACTAAGTTGGGGGAAATGCAAGTGAAATGCTGCTTCACTTGAAAGGAGTGTTTGGGTCCTTGGACGGTGAGGAGAGAGGAAGTGAAGGGGCAGGTGTTGAATCTTTTGCGTGGGCATGGGGTGGTGCCATAGGAGGGGGTTGAGGAGTAGGGGGTGATGGAGGAGTGGACCAGGGTGTCCCGGAGGGAGCGATCCCTACGGAATGCCGATAAGGGGGGTGAAGGGAAGATGTGTTTGGTGGTGGCATCATGCTGGAGTTGGCGGAAATGGCGGAGGATGATCCTTTGAATGCGGAGGCTGGTGGGGTGATAAGTGAGGACAAGGGGGACCCTATCATGTTTCTGGGAGGGAGGAGAAGGCGTGAGGGCGGATGCGCGGGAGATGGGCCGGACACGGTTGAGGGCCCTGTCAACGACCGTGGGTGGAAAACCTCGGTTAAGGAAGAAGGAGGACATGTCAGAGGAACTGTTTTTGAAGGTAGCATCATCGGAACAGATGCGACGGAGGCGAAGGAACTGAGAGTATGGGATGGAGTCCTTACAGGAAGCGGGGTGTGAGGAGCTGTAGTCGAGATAGCTGTGGGAGTCGGTGGGTTTGTAATGGATATTGGTGGACAGTCTATCACCAGAGATTGAGACAGAGAGGTCAAGGAAGGGAAGGGAAGTGTCAGAGATGGACCACGTGAAAATGATGGAGGGGTGGAGATTGGAAGCAAAATTAATAAATTTTTCCAAGTCCTGACGAGAGCATGAAGCGGCACCGAAGTAATCATGGATGTACCGGAGAAAGAGTTGTGGAAGGGGGCCGGAGTAGGACTGCAACAAGGAATGTTCCACATACCCCATAAAGAGACAGGCATAGCTGGGGCCCATGCGGGTACCCATAGCCACACCTTTTATTTGGAGGAAGTGAGAGGAGTTGAAGGAGAAATTGTTCAGTGTGAGAACAAGTTCAGCCAGACGGAGGAGAGTAGTGGTGGATGGGGATTGTTCGGGCCTCTGTTCGAGGAAGAAGCTAAGGGCCCTCAGACCATCCTGGTGGGGGATGGAGGTGTAGAGGGATTGGACGTCCATGGTGAAGAGGAAGCGGTTGGGGCCAGGGAACTGGAAATTGTTGATGTGACGTAAGGTGTCAGAGGAATCACGGATGTAGGTGGGAAGGGACTGGACAAGGGGAGAGAGAAGGGAGTCAAGATAACGAGAAATGAGTTCTGTGGGGCAGGAACAAGCTGAGACGATCGGTCTACCGGGGCAGTTCTGTTTGTGGATTTTGGGTAGGAGATAGAAGCGGGCCGTCCGAGGTTGGGCGACTATCAGGTTGGAAGCTGTGGGAGGAAGATCTCCAGAGGAGATGAGGTCAGTGACAGTCCTGGAAACAATGGCTTGATGTTCATTGGTGGGGTCATGGTCCAGGGAGAGGTAGGGGGAAGTGTCTGCGAGTTGACGCTCAGCCTCCGCGAGGTAGAGGTCAGTGCGCCAGACAACAACAGCACCACCCTTGTCAGTGGGTTTGATGACAATGTCAGGGTTGGACCTGAGAGAATGGAGTGCAGTAAGTTCAGAGAGAGACAGGTTAGAATGGGTGAGAGGAGCAGAGAAATTGAGACGACTAATGTCGCGCCGACAGTTCTCAATGAAAAGATCAAGAGAAGGTAAGAATCCAGAGGGAGGGGTCCAGGTGGAGGGAGAATATTGGAGATGGGTAAAAGGATCCGTTGAACTGGGAGAGGACTCCTGCCCAAAGAAGTGAGCCCGGAGACGAAGACGGCGGAAGAAGAGTTCAGCATCATGCCGAGCCCGAAATTCATTGAGGTGAGGGCGTAAGGGTATGAAACTAAGTCCTTTGCTGAGCACTGAACGTTCAGCATCGGAGAGGGGAAGGTCAGGGGGTATAGCGAATACACGGCTGGGGTTGGGATTGGAAGAAAGGGTGGGGACGGAGGAACAGGCAGGGGTGGAGGGTCCTAGATGGGTGTTGGTGTCAATGAGTTGTTGCAGCTTGCGTTCCTTAGCACTTGAGAGAAAGAGAAAAAGTTTCTTGTTGAGGCGTCGGATGAGCCGAAGGATAAAATGAAACTGGGGGCACGCGCAGCTTTGAAAAAGGGTACGGCGGTGCTGCTGGAGGGAGAGGTCGATTGTGTTCATATGGCGGCGCATGGCACTGAGTGTGGATTTCAGAATGTGACGGGAACAGCAGTCCGAGAAACGTTTTATGTCCCGGAGATACCTGTAATCCTGGGTGGGTTCGAAACATGAGGGGTGGAATTTCAGTTGAAATCCACGTGGGGTAAGTCGGAGACGGAGACAGTCACTGAGAAAGGAGATATGGCTGTGAAAGCGGGTTTTAGTAAACACCTTGTCAAACACTAGGAGGGAAATGGAAAGCAAGGAAGGTGAGCAAGACAACAGAGAGATACGGAAATCTTGTCGCAGAGAGGAACAGAACTTCTTCAAGGAGGTAGGCATTTCTTGAAGAGCAGTGGCAGTCAATTAAACACAGAGATAAAAACAAAAAAACTGCGGATGCTGGAAATCCAAAACAAAAACAGAATTACCTGGAAAAACTCAGCAGGTCTGGCAGCATCGGCGGAGAAGAAAAGAGTTGACGTTTCGAGTCCTCATGACCCTTTGAAGGGTCATGAGGACTCGAAACGTCAACTCTTTTCTTCTCCGCCGATGCTGCCAGACCTGCTGAGTTTTTCCAGGTAATTCTGTTTTTGTTTTGGATTTCCAGCATCCGCAGTTTTTTTGTTTTTAATTATTTAACGTGGGACTGGATGTATTTTTGTTTTAAGGCTCCTGAAATCCACATTTTCTATTAAGTTCGACCTGTTTAGTGATTTCCGACAGCAGTTATGCTGCCACTTTGTATCTGACTGCGAAATGTCTTGTCTGCTCTCTCCTAGTGTCAAGAGTATAGCAATTCCAGAAGCCTCTCTGTATTTGTGTAAGCACACTCTCTCATCATACACAGAGTGCATTTGGCAGCATAACTCTAGTGTTACACAGATAGAAAATCGCTTTCTAGTACCACGTCACGTTCCCTCGCAGCAGGAGTTGCTAGGCTCCAGCGATTCCTCTCCCACCCATTGGTAACTGACTTCAGGCATCTATGATTGACCCTCAGATTCTACCACAATAACAGCCCTCCTCCCAAACCTCAAGCTTACCTTCCACAGTTCTGCGAGGTCCCAGGTTCACATTCTGTAGAGATGCCAGTTTAGTGGGCTCCCTTCATCAAACTCTTACGATTCTCACCCCAGCTCTTCCAAGCCTCAAGACCAATTTCTAGTGTCATCAAAGCCTAGGACTATTCCTGAGTGCCACTAAAGCCATGGGCTGCCTCCGACTGCAGTTAAAGCCCGGGATGGTGAGTCTAAAACCAGGGCTCATAATCTCAAGATAAGGGGTAGGCCAGTTAAGACTGAGATGAGGAGGGTGGCAAATCTTTGGAATTCTCTACCCCAGAGGGCTGTGGAAGCTTAATCATTGAGCATGATCAAGACAGAAATCATTAGATTTCTGGAGACTAATGACATCAAGAAATATGGGAAAGTGGCATTGAGGTATATGATCAGCCATGATCAAATTGAATGGCAGAGTAGGCTTGATGGGCCGAATGGCCTACTCCAGTTCCTATGTTCTTTACCTCCCAATTGGTGTATCTTGTATAAAGGATATCATAGGTGCTATATAAATGCAAGTTCCTTTTAAACACCCTCTTGTACCACATTGAATCTTCTGACTGACTGTGAGCAGGATGATGAGAGGTCTATTTATTAAAACCTTCGGTGTAGCATGGCACTACTTGTAATTGTCTCACTTTGCTTCCTGTGATGCTTTCCCCGGTCTGCTTTGTCATTACGCTAACAGTAAATCAACAGCCTTAACATTACAAAAGCAAAATACTGCAGATGCTGGAAATCTGAAATAAAGAAACAGAAAATAATGGAAAACCAAGCAGGTCTGGCAGCATCTGTGGAGAGGGAAATGGAATTAATGTTTGCGGTTGGGTGAGATTACGCTGGAGGTAGCAGAAATGGCAGGGGATGATGGTCGGTTGAATAGGGAGCTTGATGGGATGGAAGTTGAGGACAAGGGGACCTTGTGATTGTGATTCTGGGAGGGAAGGATGGGTCACAAGCTTCAACAATGCATGGGTACCAACACCCCTTTTGATCCTGTGCAGTACAAAGGGAACTGCACCTTCGGGAGGTGCTGTCTTTTAGATGCGATGTTAAACCGAGGCCTGCTTGAATAAATGTAAAAGATCCCATATTTCGAAGAAGGGCAGGGGAGTTATCCCTGGTGTCCTGGCCAATATTTATCTGTCAATAAACATCACACAAACAGATTATCTGGTCATTATCACAAGGCTGGTTGTGGGAGCTTGCTGTGCACAAATTAGTTGCCGCATTTTCCTACATTACAACAGTGACTACACTTTAAAAAGTACTCATCTGAATGCAAGGTGATTTTGGACAGCAAAGCCTATCAGTAAATAAATAAAAAAAGACAGATTCAAGTTTCAGGGACTGTCCATGTGAGACATTCCTTCAATTGCTCATCTGGTTTCCCTCTCTCTCTGCTCCACCCACCTCCCCCCCATCCCTCATTTCACATGGGCATTTTTTTAATGCTGCTGTTTTTGCAGTTTTTCCCTTTTCATGATCTCGAGCACAGGGGTTCCGAACCTTTGTTGGTTCTGAGGCCCCCCCTCCCGTGTTAGAAAAATTACACGGACCCTTGCAACAGAGTGTTTTTTCTGTATAAAAATTAGTTATACAAGAGCCAGCACAGACACAGTGGGCCGATTAGCCTCCTACTGTGCTCAATTGTTCTCTGAAAGATGACTTTTGTACAGTCTGAGTGGTGGTGTTACCGACCACTCAAGAAGTCTTAAATTGCTGTGGCAACGTCCACTTTTACCTGCATGTTGTAATCTGGGGCATGGCTGACGATGGTAGAAGCTCCAATTTTCTTTCCATCACCCGGAATCTCTCCCACTCACCATTGTCATGTGCTGGAAGGATTTGCAGGTTGATAAGCAATATGCTTGGCCACATCATGAAAACACTTTCCTTGGGCCATCCAGGCCAAAGGTGGGATTGGAACCCAGAGCTTCTGGATCAGAGGCAGGGACGCTACCCACTGCGCCACAGGGTCTCTCACAGTTTGAGTAGGAATGGCATCATCCTTCAACAGCTCAACTGAAAGAAAGACTCCTCTGGTACTTCATGTGACAATATCATGAATCAATTTAGAAAGAGAGGGTCAATGATTTTGGCACAAATGCACAGAAACCCAAGCTCTGCCCACCAGATATCTCAAGAAAATACTAACAGGAGGCACAGAAACACCACTACGTTATTGGCTTTATTTAGCGATAATTCTGGAATATTCCCCATGCCAGGCACCAAAATCTCCAGCAACATTGGATCTAAACAATTGACTTTATTTTTTGAGTTTATTTCCAATTAATGTATACTTGCGAAGATTTGATGAACTCTGGCATGTTAAGGTCAGGATGTGCACATTGATCTGCAGCAACAAAGTTATTTAACTATATTCAACATTTGTGGTTTCAAATTCCTAAAATTCACAAGTTTTACTTACAACCCTGTGTCAAAAGCAAAGGTTGTATTAATATGTTTGGCAGGATTCCTAATGGTTGTGTTCATTTACTGAAAATATGGGAAGTATGTAATGAATGTCTTTTATAAATTCATTCATCTTTGTAAACTTAACTGTGCCTATCCTAGAATCACTGCCTGGCTACAGCACAGAAGGAGGCTGTTCAGACTGTTGTGTCCATGCTGACTCTCTGGAAGAGCAACTCAACTAGTCCCATTCCCTTGCCTTTTCCCCGTAGCCCTGCAATTATTTTTGCTTCAGATAATTAGCCAGTTCTTGTTTGAAGGCCTTGATTGACTCTGTCTCCATCATAGTCTCAGGCAAAACATTCCAGATCCTAACCACGCACTGTGTTAATAAGTTTTTCCTCATGTCACCATTGCTTCTTTTGCCAATGACTTTTAATTGGTGTCCTCCATTTCTCAACCCTTCTGCCAATGGGAACAGTTTCTCTCTATCTACTCTGTCCAGACCCCTCATGATTTTAAATACCTCTATCAAATCTCCCCTCAATCTTCTCTTCTCCAAGTAGACCAGCCCCAGCTTCTCCAATCTATCCAAATGGCTGAAATTCCTCATCCCTGGAATCATTTTTGTGAATCTTTTCTGCACTCTCTCTAATGCCTTCACATTCTTCCTAAAGTGTGGTGCCCAGGATTGGATACAATACACCAGTTGAGGTGTAACCAGTGTTTTATTCAGGTTCAACATGACTTTCTAGCATTGGTACTCAATGCCCCTTTCGATAAAGCCCAGGATGCCGCATGTTTTATTAACCACTTCCTCAACCTCTCCTGCCACCTTCAATGATTTATGCATGTAAACCCTCAGGTCTCTCCGTTTCTGCACCCCTTTAGAAATAGAATCCTCATTCTTACTACTAAAATGAATCACCTCACACTTCTTGTAACTGTAACTTTAAAATATTTGGTAACTATTATATGACTATCAAATCTTCTTTCTGAGATAAATATTTAAATCTTCACACTTTGTAGTCGCCTAGCAGTGATAAATTGGGGTGGTTCTTCTCCTGTCAGAATACTTGCTGGAAAACCAAAACTCAACTCTGAACATTCAGTGTTTCCACTTGAGAAAGAAACACAACGGAAACGTACAATCAATCATTCGTAGACGTGGTTTGCAGCTTTAAATCAGAAAATTGCAGTTTAATGTTTTCAATCTGTCGCCCTGGCCAGGAATCAGTGTTCATAATATCAAGAAGCATGATACCATTATTTCAAATGGAAGTATTTTTACATTGGCTGCATCTCCAGAGAGGGATCAAACAGATCGCACTCCGATCTCCATCAAGCAGTCCCCACAAAATCAATACCCCTAACTTTGCAAACCTATTTTAAAAGCAGGCAGTCCATTACAACATTACATGGGCTGACTGGTCAATCATGTCATGGGCATTAACCTAGTGTGTCGAATTAGAATGAAGTGTGTTGCAAAAGCACACACGAGTAATCGTTACAGCACAGAATAATATGCTCACTGATTTTCTTACATAGCTTTGACATGTTCAGGAATTAATCATTTTATTTAATAAGCTGGTTATAAAGGCAATATTCACTGCTCTCTGAAGTCTATCTCACAGCGTCATGGGATGCTGAAAGGCAAAGACAAGGAGCTGGACCAGAAAAATTGTGTCCTTCACCTCCCTGGGCAGCAGGCTGCCGATCTACACAACAGACCTCTTCTGTCTCTTCTATATATACACACAATAAGAACCTGTCTGAGACCTTTGTCCTTCACAGCAGAGTTGTCAATCTTTTACACACAGGGTCTACCGTGTCTGTACCAAGGACCCACCCATTGACAATACCCTTCAAAGTTCAGATAACGCACAGTGCTAACTCTCTTCACAGTTCATATAATGCACAGTGCTAACTCTCTTCACAGTTCAGATAATGCACAGTGCTAACTCTCTTCACAGTTAAGATAACGCACAGTGCTGACTTTCTTCACTGTTCAGATAATGCACAGTGCTGACTGTCTTTACAGATTTCTGGTGGTTAATACGATTGAGAACCAGGCTGAATTTAAATGGTTCAGTGGGAAATTGAAAAAAAATAAATCAGAGAAGCAAAGAGAGAGCGAGAGAAGAGACTGGCAGCTAGCATAAAGGGAATCTAAGAGTCTTCTAATGGCATATAAATTGTGAAAGGGTGGTAAAAGGAGGAGTAGGGCCAATTAGGGACCAAAACGGGGATTTATGCATGGAGGCAGGGGGCATAAATGAGGTATTAAATGAATACTTTGATTTGCCTTTACCAAGGAAGAAGATGCTGCCCACGTCATGGTGAAAGTGGAGGTAGCTCAGATACTGGAAGGGATTAAACTTGCTATGGAGGAGGTATATGGATAGGCAGTCTGTACTTAAAGTTGATAAGGCACCAGGACTGGAAGAGTAGCATCCAAGGATACTGAGGGTAGTGAGAGTGGAAATTAGGTAGGCAATGACCATAATTTTCCAGTCTTCTTTAGACTCAGGGGTGGTGCCAGGGGACTGGAGAACAGCAAATGAACTCCAAAAAGATGATAAGTCCAGCAACTACAGGCCAGTCAGTTTAACCTTGGCAGCAGGAAAGCTTTTAGAAACAATAATTCGGGTCAAAAGTGACTGTCACTTGGGCAAATGTGGGTTAATTAAGGAAAGCCAGCATGGATTTGCTAAGGGATAGTCATATTTAACTTTCCTGAGTTTTTCAATGAGGTAATAGAGAGGGTTGATGAGGGCAAAGGGATGAGGTGTACTTGGACTTCCAAGAGGCATTAGGTAAAGTACCGCACAACAGACTTGTGAGCAAAGTTAGAGCTAACAGAATAAAAGGGACAGTAGCAACATTGACTGAGTGACAGGAAACAGAGGGTAGTGGACTGAAGGAAAATTTGTAGTGGAATTCTCCAGTGGTCAGTGTTAGGGCTCCTGCCCCTCCTGATAATATATTAAAGACCTAGAACTTGGTGTACAGGGCACCACAGAACCATAGAACCATAGAAAGTTATGGCACAGAAAGAGGCCATTCAACTCACCATGTCTGCCTGGCTGAAAAAACTAGCTGCCCATTCTAATCCATCTTCCAGCACCTGGTCTGTAGCCTTGCAGGCTACAGCACTTCAGATGCAGATCCAGGTACCTTTTAAATGAGTTTCTGCCTCCACCGCCAATCCGGGCAGCAAATCCCAGGCACCTACCACACCTTGGGTGACAAAGCTTTTCCTAATATCCCCTTTAATCCTTCTACCAATCACCTTAAATCTATGCCCCTTGTTAATTGACCTCCCTGCTAGGGGAAACAAATCTTTCCTGTCTACCCTATCCAGGCCCCTCATAATTTTGAACACCTTAATTAGGTCACCCCTCAGCCTCCTCTGTTCTAAGGAAAACAACCCTAGCCTATCCAATCTTTCCTCATAGCTACAATTTTCAAGCTCTGGCAACATTCTTGTAAATCTCCTCTGCACTCAGCAATTATGTCCTTCCTGTAATGTGGTGACTAGAATTGTATGCACAACTCCAGCTGTGGCCTAACCAACATTTTATACACTTCCAGCATTACATCCCTGCTGTTGTATTTAATACTTGTCCAATAAAATAAAGGCTTTCATATGCCTTCTTTACCACCTTATCCATCTGTCCTGCCACCTTCAGGGACCTGTGGACATGCACTCCAAGGTCTCTCACTTCTTCTACCCCTCTCAATATCCTCCTGTTTATTATGTATTCCCTTGCTTTGTTTGACCTCCCAAAATGCATTACCTGGAAATTTCAAAAGTTGTGGACAACACAAAACTTGGAAATATTGTGAACTGTGAGGAGGATAGCATAGACTTGATAAGTACGTAGACATGTTGGTGGCATGGGTGGACAAGTGGTAGATGAAATTTAATGCAAAAAATTGTGATGTGATCCATTTTGGTTGGAAGAACATAGACAGGTAATACAAAATAAAGGGTACAATTCTAAAGGGGGTGCCGGAGCAGAGGGACCTGGGTGGAGATGTGAACAAATCATTGAAGGTAGCAGGACAGGTTGAGAGAGCAGTTAATAAAGCATATGGCATCCTAGGCTTTATAAATAGGGGCATAGAATACAAAAGTAAGGAAATTATGTTAAATCTGTATAAAACACTGGCTTTGG
The DNA here is from genome assembly GCF_017639515.1 of Carcharodon carcharias. Taxonomy (NCBI): domain Eukaryota; kingdom Metazoa; phylum Chordata; class Chondrichthyes; order Lamniformes; family Lamnidae; genus Carcharodon; species Carcharodon carcharias. The sequence goes on along the minus strand of NC_054468.1, from coordinate 126,398,573 downwards.
CCTCAACTGGAGTATTGCATCCAATTCTGGGCACCACACTTTAGGAAGAATGTGAAGGCATTGGAGAAAGTGCAGAAAAGATTCATGAGATTGGTAACAGGGATGAGGAAGTTATGTAGATAGATTGGAGAAGTTGGGACTGTTCTTTCAGTGAAGAGAAGGTTGAGAGAAGATTGGATAGAGGTGTTCAAAATCATGAGGTACCTGGACAGAGTAGATAGGTAAAAGCTGTTCCCTTTGGTGGAAGGATCGAGAACAAGAGGGCACAGATTTAAGGTGACTGGCAAAAGAAACAGTGGTGACATGAGGAACTTTTTCATGCAGTGAGTGGTTGGGATCTGGAACGCGCTGCCTGAGAGTGTGGTGGAGGCAGATTCAATAGAGACATTCAAGAGGGAAATGGATTATTATCTGAAACAGGCAAATATGCAGGACTATGGACAGAAGGCAGTGGAGTGGCACTGGGTAAATTGCTGCTAGGGAGAGCTGGCACAGATACAATTGGCTGAGCGGTCTCCTACGCTGTAACTGTTCTATGATTTTGTGATTCACTGCCTGAGAGTGTGATGGAGGTGGATTCAATGGAAGCATTCAAAAGGGAATTGGATCATATCTGAAAAGGACAAATGTGCAGGGCCAAAGTGGAGGAGTGGGATTAAGTGAACTGCTCCTGCAGAGAGCCAGCATGGACACAATGGACTGAATGGTCTCCTTCTATGCTGCAACCATTCTATGAATCTCATTTAGACACTCCAGAACCATTGTCATTATCTGCTGCACCCTAAATATTTACAGCATCTATCTATTTATTTAATTGCAGCGGAGAAAGAAAACACTAATGCCTTATTTCCAAGAAAACATTCTGGGACTGAATGTTCTACTATCCGTGGGCAGAACTCTTTAAAAGCATGTTTTCAAATTCTTTCAGAAGTGACATGAAACCATCCTCCTATTTCTACACCGCAGTATTAATTTCCTACAAACAACACACCATCTAAGTCAACCTGTCACTGAGCATCCCAGAAACTGTCACATTTGGAAGTGTTACGTTTGATTGTGTCACACCTACGGGATCTGTGTGACATTTGCCCCCGATTGGATCGATAATCATATTCATAAACTGGTAACCTATCGCAGGCAGGAAAGACTGAGGAGGTGCAAGGGAACAAATGGCACCTTCACATGAAGATAGAAGTGTCAAAAATGAAAGCAAGCTGATCGCTTGCTGCTGAACACTCCTGACCTTCATAACTTTGGATCTCTGCAGGCAGGGAGGGGAGATAGGAATTTGTAAGCAGCTACCATTCCAGCCCCAGCGACAGCAATTAGTCTCTAATTGATCTCCAGATGTGCATTCTTCTGACACTTTAGCATCTGACCTGGATTCAATGCTTGCTGCATCACCTTAGCAACAGACATTATTCCTCAATGCAGTCCCTTTCGCCGATTGGCATTAGGTTTATCGGAATGTCAGCGCACCTCTTATTATTATGGTAAACTTTTGTGCTATCTTAGTACAGCTATTGCTGAAGAAATGAGACACCTTTTGTTGAAGTTTTTCGTCTTCCACTCACCAGGCCAATTCACAAGAAAATACCAATGTCAAGTTTCCCCTGACGTTGGCATTTTCTTGCAACTTGTCCTGATGAGTGCAAGGTGAAAAGCTTCGACAAAAAATGCCCCCCTTTTTTTTCCAGCAACACTCAAGCACTGTATTACCAGACGACTATTAGTACAACTATGCACTGCCACTTCTGCCGTTATAAAACAGCACATCTTCCAACACCCACTTTGAACAATTGCTCAACAGATCTGCCGGCATGTTTTAGTAAATCTAAAAAAAACCCTTGGCTTTCCCCTCTTCATCTGGGAAAAGAAATTATGTTTGTGAGATAGACTGCGAATAGTATGAAGAATTATGTAGCGCTAAGGCAGTGGGAAGTCTGAGAAGAATGTGGATTGCCAAGAGAGCTAGAGCCTTGATTATGGATTAGAATGAGAACTACACTGACAGAATAAAATGTACAAAATTGTGGCACAGCTCCTGGATTAGAAATATGTCAAGAGATGCCCCACTGTGTGCATTGATGGATCTCGGCTTTATAATGTTTGCCGAGAGCAACCAGGAGACAGTTCAGTCAATCGTGAGTTTGTAACTCCAACTCTCAGTGTCCTTTGTATTTATAGCAATTTGCATCTTAGCCACCCCTCTCTGGTCCTGTCTGCACTTCCGCATCTACATGTGGCAAATAGCAAACTATGAAAACCCAGTACTTGGTCCTGAAATGAACCAAATTCTTATAAACCAACATCTGCATAAGGTAATTAGCCCGAGCACGAGGGACCATAGGCACCTCTCTGTACTGGAGAGAAACAAGTGGTTATACAGATTGAGGGGCACCACTCTGGATCGAGTGTGGGGCAAGGCAAGGAGGCAGCCCTCCATGAACTACCACAGCCAGTACAGGGATTGAACCCATATCGAGGCTGTAGGCATCATTCTGCACTGCATTAACAACTGAATATAATTGACAAACAGTTTTTTTAAAACTATGAGCACACATACACCTACACCACAGGGGCTGCAGCTGTTCAAGAAAGCAGCTCACCACCACCGTCTCAAGGGCACTTAGGGATGGGCAATAAAAATGCTGGCCTAGCCAACGATACCCACATCCCATGAAAGAAGATTAAAAAAAACACATTGGGCCACACCAAAATCTCACCTAACTGGTAGGTGCTGTGATGTGTTCATGACTATGCCTCAGATATGATAACCAATCACTAATTGTTTTCAGTAGGTGAAGCATGCATGACGACTAACTGACTCTTAAATATTCATCAGGGTTTGGAACCCTTCCTTTTGCCTTCTGGCCAAAATGCAACAAAAAGTGCAAATTCTGTGCTACTTCCCCATTCCTAATATTATATTATAAGCAGGTTCTTCTGCTTCAGACAGCTAGGGCTAGTCTCTTCTGCTCCAGACAGATAGGCCTGGTCTCTTCTGCTCCAGACAGCTGGGTCTTGTCTCTTGTGCTCCAGACAGCTAGGCCTGGTCTCTTCTGCTCCAGACAGCCGTACCTGGTCTCTTCTGCTCCAGACAGCCATACCTGGTCTCTTCTGCTCCAGTTCATTGGCCAACCGAATTCTAACTGCACGCCTTCCTATGTTCTCATCAATTGCTGATTACAATCAACAATGGGGAGAGACTGATGCAAGAATAAACAATGATGGTTTGAGGCATAGGGCAGAGCACCAGATCATACGTGCTCTTTCAGAGACCTCCTGAACTAGACTTACAATTCCCAGTGGCCCGCTCTGTACAGTGATTCGTTAGTGCTGCCACATGATCAGTACACTTGCATTCTCTTAAAGAGACAAGGTACCTCACTTTACTACATCTGGTCTCTTCTGCTCCAGACAGATAGACCCGGTCTCTTCTGCTCCAGATAGGCCGGGTCTCTTCTGTTCCAGACAGACAGCCCCGGTCCCTTCTGCTCCAGACAGATAGGCCCGGTCCCTTCTGCTCCAGACAGATAGACCTGGTCTCTTCTGCTCCAAACAGATAGGCCTGGTCTCTTCTACTCCAGACAGATAGGCCCGGTCTCTTCTGCTCCAGACAGATAGGCCCGGTCTCTTCTGCTCCAGACAGTCTTTCCTGCTCAGTGTTTCTATTTCTCCTGAACCCTGATTCCCGCTGCTTTATCCTGAAAGTAGAAATTCTTATGATTACCAAAAATTCTAAAATGCAATGTGTTGAAAGGGATTTTTTTAAAACTCATTTAATCGCCTGAAGCAGTGGCCTTGGTTTCAGACTTTATGTGGGGCTGTTTCTCAGTGGTGCATTGCTTTCTTTGAAGCTGCTTGCCAACTTCTTCGAGATTTATGGCATGTATGTCCACTGGTCCATTGGCCGGTAACTAGATAATCTAAATTTAAGATTGTGGCCAAAAGGACAATGGTATTGTTAATGCAGAGCGCTGTTAGGATGTGGAGTTCCCTATTAGGAACAGTGATGGTCACAGAATGCATTAGAGTGTTTAGAAAAGAAGGGTCCATTTTTGAAAAAATAATTCAAACAGCCTGGTGAAAGGAAAAGCAGCTAAATGAATAGCTCCTTCAGGGTCGGCACAGATACAATGGATCGATTGGTCTACTCCCGTGCTCTGAGCCTATGGTCCTTTGAAGATCATTTTCATGTCGTGTGACAGATGAATGGCGTACTCATGGAGAGTACAATGGAGAAAATGGAGATTACATGTACTCCACAACAATTACCAAAACCCTTTACAGTGTTCCAAACATATATGATACATACGTGTATGTCAGGATCAAAAGACATTTGAAAATGTCTGTCCAGACATGGTTATCAAGAATTGATACAGCCCCGAAGGAGGCCATTCGGCCTGTCTTGCCTGTGCCGGCTTTTTGCTGGTCTGCTCATTTTCAGTGCCGACATTTCACAGTTCCATCAGACTGGAAAATGGCAAATATAATAACCCCTTTATTCAAGAAGGGAGGGAGGCATAAAACAGGAAACTATAGGCCAGTTAGCTTGACGTCTGTAAGGGAAAGGTGTTAGAATGGATCATTAAGAAGGTTATAACTAGGCACTTGGAGGAACTCAAGGTAACTGGAAAGAGCATGGTTTTTGTAAAAGGGAAATCATTTTTAACCAATTTATTGGAGTTCTTTGAAGGAGTAACATGCGCTGTGGATAGAGGGGAGTGTGAGGACGTACTGTACCTGGATTTCCATAAGGTATTTGATGAGGTGCCACATGAAAGGTTATTGTGGAAAATAAAAGCTCATGGTGTAGGGGGTAACATATTAACACAGATAGAAGATTGGCTGGCTGGCAGGAAACAGTGTATGTATAAATGGATCTTTTTCTGATTTGCAGGATGTGACGAGTGGTGTCCCGCAGGGCCTGTGTTGGGGCCTCAGCTTTTTACAATTTATATCAATGACTTAGATGAGGGGAGTGAAGGCATGGTAGCTAAATTTGCAGATGACACAAAGATAGGTAGGAAAGTATGTTGTGAAGAGGACATAAGGAGGTTGCAGACTGATATAGATAGATTGGCAAGTGGGCAAAAATCTGGCAGATGGAGTATAATTTGGGAAAATGTGAAGTTGTTCACTTTGGCAGGAAGAATAAAAAAGCAGAGTATTACTTAAATGGAGAATGACTGCAGAATTCCAAGGTGTTGTGGAAGAGGGATCTAGGTGTTCTCGTGCATGAGTCACAAAAAGTTAGTATGCAGGCACAGCCCATAATCAAGAAGGCTGAAGGAATGTTATCCTTTATAACGAGAAGCATTAACATAAAAGTAAGGATATTATGCTTCAGTTATACAGGCCATTGATGAGACCGCACCTCAAATATTATGTGCCGTTTTGGGCTCCTTATTTAAGGAAAGATGTAAATGCGTTGGAGACGGTTCAGAGGAGGTTTACTAGATTGATACCTAGAATGAGTGGGTTGTCTTATGAGGAACGGTTGGACAGACTGCGCATGTTTCCACTGGAGTTTAGAAGAGTGAGGGGCAATTTGATTGAAGTATATAAGACCCAGAAAGGTGTTCACAGTTAGATGTGGAAAGGATGTTTCCTCTTGTGGGTGAGTCCAGAACTAGGAGGCACTGTTTTAAAATTAGGTGTTGGCTTTTAGGACAGAGATGAGAAGAAATTTTTTCTCTCAGAGGGTTGTGCAACTTTAGAACTCTGCCTCAGAAGGTGGTGGAGGCAGGGTCATTGACTATTTTTAAGGCAGAGGTAGCTGGATTCTTGTTAGGCAAGGGAGTCAAAGGCTATTGGGGTAGATAGGAATGTGGAATTCGAAACACAAACAGATCAGTTGTTATCTTATTGAATGGTGGAGCAGGCTCGAGGGGCCGAATGGCCTACTTCTGCTCTGTTTCGTATGTATGTAATTGCATTATGAAATTGGGATTGGAAGTGTTCCAGGTAAAGAAGTTCTGAATATCTCTTTATAATGAGATCTTAGCTCAATAAGCTTTTTCTGATATCATTTTATTAAATAAATGGCCTCTGGAACTACAGTACTATACTGAATGCTTCCAATGTAAGTTGACGTCGCTGTATTGAATACTCTTCAAAGTGCCTGTAGCCCTCGAGTGACCTAGGCTGGGGTTTTCAGCAGGACTGGAAAATCCCGCCCTGCTAGTATTTTTATTAGCCACATGGTAAGACATGTTTAGTCTGTAATATTTATTAATTTTATCTTACAGAATGATGATCTTGGTGTATTTGTGCACACTTAATTAAGATAACTGTATATTTAACATCTAAATAGCCTGAATGAATAATGGACCACCCATATCTATACTGCCTTGTGCAGTATGAAATAATTGCAGCTTGGAATAACGCAGCAGGCTCGGACTCTAGACACCCACAGCTCAGTGTTGTTTCGGGTTAGATGTTCACATAGCTTTATGAAGTTGTAAAGTTTATGGAGCAGCAAGCCGCACAATGAGCTTACAACAGAACTCCCTTCACTTGGAATTACACAACTTGTTCTCCTCAGCATAAGGTTCGCCTGAGTTTGATATCAGGAATAAAATGTTGGTGTGTCAGATTGGACTCCACGCACATGTGAATGTATAATAATAACATGTGATTATTGACAAGGACAATAACCTGTGACTGTCAGCTAGCTGTTGAGGAGATTCAGTTGTGTTGATAAGCGCACGTCAGCTTCAATTCTCTAACCATCTAACCGTACCAGTGCAGACATATAACAGAATCATCTCCCTAGTAGCGGAAGGTATCAGAGTGAAGTATAGATCCATCTGGATCACACGGCCCAATGTAACCCTCATGTCCGCAATAGTTCATCTGCTGCTGAAACCCTCATTGTTACAGTCTTTGTTATATCTGGACTTGACTATTCCAATGCCTTCCTGGCTGGTCTCCCAGATTCAGCCCTCTGTAAATTGATGTCATAGAAAAAAACTCTGCTGCCTGTGATCTACCTCACACTAAGTCCCATTTGCCTATCACCCCTGTGCTCGCTGACTTACATTGGCCCCTGGTTAAGCAACGTCTTGATTTTGAAGTAACAGCAAATAAACAAAATCAGAAGGCTCTTTGAAATCGGCTTATAGCTGAAGCAGTGCAACAACTGAGAGCTTTCTAATGAGTTGAGAAGTATACGTGTGCAGCAGCATCAGTAAAAAAAAATCCCTTATGAAATTTTTTCTCTCAGAGGGTAGTGAGTCTTTGGAACTCTCTCTTCCTCAAAAGGCAGTGGAAGCAGAGTCTTTGAATATTTTTAAGGCAGATCTAGATAGATTCTTGATAAGCAACAGGATGAAAAGTCATTGGGGGTAGGCGGGAATGTGGAGTTGAGGTTACAATCAGATCAGCCATGATCTCGTTGAATGGTGAAGAAGGGTCAAGTGGCCCACTCCTGCTCCTAATTCGTATGCTTGTATGTTGTCATAATGTAACACCTTCACAATACTCAGTGTCAGCTGTGGCTTGGTTGATAGCACTCTTGCCTGAGTGAGAAGGCTATGGGTTCAAGTCCCACTCCGTAGACTTGAGCACAAAAATCCCAGTGCAGTACTGAGGTGTGCTGCATCGTCTGAGGTGCCGCCCTTTGGATGAAATGTTAAATTGAGTAGCCATCTGCCTCCGCATTAAAGATCCCATGGTGCTATTTTGAATGGGGTGGGGGTTCTCCTCGGTGCCCAGGCGAATATTTATCCCTTAATCAACATCACTTAAAGAAACAGATTACCTGGTTATTATCAGAATGCAGCTTGTGGGAGCTTGCTGTGAACTAATTGGCTGTTGCATTTCCTACATTACAACAGTGACATCATTTCAAAAGTATTTCATCAGCTGTAGACACCAGTTGACTCCATTCCTCTACAAAAACAGAATTACCTGGGAAAACTCAGCAGGTCTGGCAGCATCGGCGGAGAAGAAAAGAGTTGACGTTTCGAGTCCTCATGACCCTTCGACAGAACTAGTTCTGTCGAAGGGTCATGAGGACTCGAAACGTCAACTCTTTTCTTCTCCGCCGATGCTGCCAGACCTGCTGAGTTTTCCCAGGTAATTCTGTTTTTGTTTTGGATTTCCAGCATCCGCAGTTTTTTTGTTTTTATTTTTGACTCCATTCCTCTCCCTGGCAACCATCTGAGACTAAATCAGACTGTTTGCAAGGTTAGTGTCATTTTTGACCCAAAATGAGCTTCCAACCGCATATTCATGCCATCACTGAGGCTGCTTATTTCCACCTCTGTAATATCCCATAACAACTTCACCCCTGCCTCAGCTCATCTGCTGCTGAAACCCTCATTCGTGCCTTTGTTACTTGGCTACTCCAGTGTTCTACTTGGACTCCCTCTTTCTGCCCCCTATAAACTTGACATCACAGAAAGAACTCTTCACTAAGTCCCATTCACCTATCACCCCTGTGCCCACTGACCTGCATTGGCTCCTGGTTAACCAATGTCTTGATTTTAAAACTGTCATCTTTGTTTCCAAATCCTTCCATGGCCTCACACCCCTTTGTCTCTGTAATCTCCTGCAGATACCACAACCCTCTAAAGAAATCTGTGCTCATCTCATTTGGGTCTCCCCAATTCTAATTGATTCACTGTGCCTTCGATTGCCTTGGCCCCAAGCTCTGGAATTCCCTCCCTAAACTTATCCACCTCTTTACCTAGCTCACCTCCTTTTGGACATTCCTTAAAACCTACCTCTGACCAAGCGATTGGTCACCTGACCTAATATCCCCTTAAGTGGCTCCGTGTCATATTTTGTTTATAGTGTGCCTTGGGGGCATTTTATTACATTAAAGATGCTACACAAATATAAGTTGTTGTTGTAAAGAGCTTTGTGAGGTCCTGAGGATGTGAAAGATGCTGTATAAATGCAGGATTCCTGTCCATAATATGTACCTGAATTTCTCCTGTCTGCGCATATTTTTAAACGACTGCAACAGGGCTTCGTAAAGCACTCCCATTATCGCAGTTGCGTTTCTCACCCTCATTAAGCCAAGTATGTTTTGCAAGCTGTAAATATTTACTGTACTTTCTGGCCCCTGTCATTACCGAGGCTGAACCATGTCTCTAATAACTTGCACTTTGCGGCCAGGAGCTATTATCAAACAGCATAATTAACGAGTTTTTATAATTAAATCTGCCCTTTGTGGTTACATAGCTAGGGAGAGAAAAAAAAACCGCTGTTGAAAATTTGCATGCGTACATTTGTAATGTTGGCAGCAAAGCAGCTTTGTTGGAGAAGGTGAGAAGTACATCATTCAAATCTATAAATACATTCTAGGCTCCTGGAAAAGTAATTACCATAGAACACAATGCAGCATTGTGACATCCACGAGCTTCAGGTTTCTGGGACACTGGGAGCAGTTGTGGGGCAGCAGCAGTGGCTTGCGTATACGATGGATAGGCTTTCTTCAGACAAAGCTAGGGCCATTTTCCTTTAGCGCAAGATTAGCCATTGGTGCATAGGAGGGTCTAAACAGACCTGATGGGGAAAGGGGAATAAAAGATAAGGCGGCTGAAAGGACAAGGTTGATTTAGGAGATGGAGAGAGAGCTGAATCTATTTGGTTAGAGTTGAAGAACAAGAGGTGAACTGTAACTCAGTGGGGAGACTGCTGGACTGTGGCAAAAGGCATATGCAGATAATTTAGAAAAAGATGTAAGACCATAGGAGGTTTTGTCCTATACCATAATATTCTGCTTTGATAACTAGATTAAATGCATCTTCTTAACTATGAATTTGTCCAGTTGGAGTTCTTTATTTTGGCACCGTGGAATGTACTTTCACCAAACTCCGATACACTCTTAATACGTTTACAATCCATCTCACTGGCTGTATAAACAGTTCTTCAGTTCTTTGGCTGCAGTGAAATTACTTTGCCTTTGGTCATAAAGCAATTAATCTCTGTCCTAGCGTCGACTGAATCTTTTAATTACACTACAGTAAAGCCATTAATTCAAGGAAGGCTCAATTGATGATTGTAATTCTGCCTCGATGTTTTTTTTTTTATCAGCTTTGCAGCTCTTTGTGCCATAGATGCCAAAATGAATTTCTCAAATCATTTTTCATTGCTTTGCTCTCATTATCTCAAGTTTCGAAGAGGACCTATCCCTGTGACTTCTTTTGCCAATACATGCTTATTTACTACTTAGGATTAATCTTCTATTAGTAAAGAGTGGAGCATGCACTGTAAATGTTTGTCTAGCTCTGCCTTCCTTGCCTGTCATGCATCTCAGTACTGACTCTTCGTTTTGATGAGAAAGACTGCTTCGATGGGTAAACACATCGTTTACTACACACAAATCGTAGTGTGGAACCATGCAAACTTGGAAGGTTCAATCTCTGGTCTGTGCTGGGCCGGGTGATCTGAATCAGAGCAGCATTAGTACAGTGATGATGGTGAGGGGTAGGGGTTTGGTTCAAAGTTGCCGTCAAGACAAAAAAGTAATAATTCAGGGTCCCCGTTCCTGCTCCCTCTCCACTGACTACCCCCCACCACCCACCCCCAACCAATGGAAGGGTCATATACGGACATCATGTGAGGATTAGACCAACAGTGTGATGCAACCACTCATGAGATGGAGTGTGGACAGCATCCAAACTGGCACATAAGTGGCCACATGAAAGAAGAAACAGTGGATTGAGTTCCCAAGTCAAAGTGCGATGGGGATAAACTTGGCGGGTGGTGCGATGATGAGGTGGGGAGGTGAAGTCGCACAGCTGAAGCTGATTTCGAAATCAGGATTTATTCGTCTTCACATTTCATGGACTAACAACAACTCGCATTTATATAGTGCTGTTCAAGTAGAAAAACAGCCCAAAGCACTTCACAGGAGTGAATAACAAACAAAATTTGGCACTAGGCCATGCAAGGAGATATTAGGGCAGATGACCGAAAGCTTGGTCAAAGAGGTAGGTTTTAAGATGCGTTTCAAAAGGGGGGAGAGAGAGAGAGAGAGTTGGAGAGGCAGAGATTTAGGGAGGGAATTCCAGAGCTTAGGGCCTTGGCAGCTGTAGGTACAGCTGCCAGTGGAGAAGCAAAGAAAATTGAAGATGTGCAAGAGGCCAGCATTGGAAGAGTGCAATGATCTCAGAGTGGTGTAGGGCTGGAAGAGGTTACAGAGATAGGGAGGGGTGAGGCCATGGAGGGATTCAACAATCAGGATGAGAATTTTAAAATCAAAGTGTTGTCACACTGGGAGCCAATGTAGTTCAGCGAGTACGAAGGTGATGGGTGTGAGTTAGGGTATGGGCAGCGGAGGTTTCTTTAGTCTTTCGTGGGATGTGGGCGTTGTTGACACAGCCAGCGTTTGTTGCCCATCCCTAATTTCTCTTGAACTGAGGACTTCCTAGGCCACTTCAGAGGGCAGGTAAGAGTCAACCACATTGTTGTGGGTCTGGAGTCACTTGTAGACTAGACCAGGTAAGGATGGCCGATTCCCTTCCCTAAAGGGCATTAGTGAACCAGATGGGTTTTTACAACAATCGATGGTCACCATTACTGATACTAGCTTTCAATTCCAGATTTTTGTTAATTGAATTTGAAGCCCGCGTCCCCAGAGCATTAGACTGGGCCCCTGGATTACTAGTCCAGTGACTTTACCACGAAGCCACTGTTCCCCCCCCGTTTTGGATGAGCTCAGGTTTATGGAGGGTGCAAGGTGAGAGACTGGCCAGGAGAGCATTGGAGTAGTCGAGTCTAGATCTAGAAAAGGCATAAGGTGGATTTAAGCCTTTGCAAGCTACCTTTGGAAGAGCATGTGCGTTGCTCTGCTTGCTGTCTTGACTTCATTCTGCAGCACACGTGCACTTTGCTCATTCCAGCTCTTGGCATTTCTCCGGTGGCTTTCAGCCACTTCCTCGGATGAAGTTGGTCACTTTTGGAGAGGCACAGAGTTAGCCCTACCAGTGGTTGAGCTTAACATTGGGGCAAGTTTTATGGAGACGACGGGAGTCTTGGCCGCTGGCTGGAGAGGTGACGAGAGACCCTCCTTGGCTCCTGTGGGAAAGGCCCACCCAATTACAAGCCAGTCAGGCAATTAAGAGGCCGTTGGCAGGTCTTCAACGGGATCAGGACCCCAGGGGCAGCAAGGGCAAGCAGGGTGTGCCTCGGGGGGCCCCACCCCGCTCCTTCCCGATGCCAGGTCCCTCAATCAGGCACTGAGTGCCTTTGAACAAGGGTCATCAACATCCGCCCCCTTACCTGCCACTCCGCTGCCCAGAAGATCACAAGCAACCTGCAATAGTTCGCTTATCATACTACCCACATGGCAACAGATCTACCTGCTGCTCGTTTAATATTAGCGGTGGTGAGTTGAGGCCCTTAAGTGCGCATTAATTGGCCATCCAAGGGCCTTCCTACCATGGATTTAATCGGGATGGAGGCGGAAAGGTGGCGGAGTCCCTTCCTACTTCCTCACCCGTCCGATTAAATTCCCTTCCTGCCTCCAAACTCGCCATGGGGGAAGAGCATAAAATACCACCCATGGACATTGCATCCATAATCTGATTGAAGCATCCTGAGTGCATCAAGGCCACAGGGCATTGATAGAATAGCTGGGCAGACCTGGTCAATCAACTGATTGTTCCTGTTGCTCAATTGATTGATCACTATGTCGTGACCACCAGACTCTGACAGAGGTCTCAAGTTCAGGCACAACCCGATGGATCAGCTCAATCATTAAATTATCACAGTTATTACGATCTCTATTAACTGATCACCACAGAATGAACAGGCTTTGGCCAAGAGATGGAATGATTGAGATTCAGCAGGGAGTGTAAGGTGGAGATTTAATTATACAAAGACAGTTCCAAATGTACTCTTAGTAACACAAGGCTACAGTGCGTGAACAAAATGACAAAGTATTCCAATTGCCGTGTTTGGTACTAACCCCAAGTGTAGCTCAGTGAGAATCCCTCCGGTAGCAGAGTGACAACAGACCTGAAGATGACATGGTGGAGCTGAAACAAAATCGAGGGATAATTGCCTGTGATTGGTATTGTAGCATGCTGATTGGCATTGTAGCGTGGTGACTGGTATTGTAGTGTGGTGATTGGCATTGTAGCGTGGTGATCAGTATTGTAGCGTGGTGATTGGCATTGTGTTGTGATTGGCATTGTAGCGTGGTGATTGGCATTGTGTTGTGATTGGCACTGTAGTGTGGTGATTGACATTGTGTTGTGATTGGCATTGTAGTGTGGTGATCGGTATTGTAGCATGGTGATTGGCATTGTAGTGTGGTGATTGGCATTGTAGCATGGTGATTGGCATTGTAGCGTGGTGATTGGCATTGTGTTGTGATTGGCATTGTAGCGTGGTGATTGGCATTGTGTTGTGATTGGCATTGTAGTATGGTGATTGGCATTGTAGTGTGCTGATTGGCATTGTAGCGTGGTGATCAGTATTGTAGCATGGTGATTGGCATTGTGTTGTGATTGGCATTGTAGCGTGGTGATTGGCATTGTGTTGTGATTGGCACTGTAGTGTGGTGATTGACATTGTGTTGTGATTGGCATTGTAGTGTGGTGATCGGTATTGTAGCATGGTGATTGGCATTGTAGCGTGGTGATTGGCATTGTGTTGTGATTGGCATTGTGTTGTGATTGGCATTATAGCGTGGTGATTGGCATTGTGTTGTGATTGGCATTGTAGTGTGGTGATTGGCATTGTAGTGTGCTGATTGGCATTGTAGCGTGGTGATCAGTATTGTAGCATGGTGATTGGCATTGTGTTGTGATTGGCATTGTAGCATGGTGATTGGCATTGTGTTGTGATTGGCATTGTAGCGTGGTGATTGGCATTGTGTTGTGATTGGCATTGTAGTGTGCTGATTGGCATTGTAGTGTGGTGATTGGCATTGTAGCATGGTGATTGGCATTGTGTTGTGATTGGCATTGTAGTGTGGTGATTGGCATTGTAGCATGGTGATTGGCATTGTAGCATGGTGATTGGCATTGTAGTGTGCTGATTGGCATTGTAGCGTGGTGATTGGCATTGTAGCGTGGTGATCAGTATTGTAGCGTGGTGATTGGCATTGTGTTGTGATTGGCATTGTAGCGTGGTGATTGGCATTGTGTTGTGATTGGCATTATAGTGTGGTGATTGGTATTGTAGTGTGCTGATTGGCATTGTAGTGTGGTGATTGGCATTGTAGCATGGTGATTGGCATTGTAGCGTGTGATTGGCATTGTAGCATGGTGATTGGCATTGTAGTGTGGTGATTGGCATTGTAGCGTGGTGATTGGCATTGTGTTTTGATTGGCATTGTAGCATGGTGATTGGCATTGTGTTGTGATTGGCATTGTAGTATGGTGATTGGCATTGTAGTGTGCTGATTGGCATTGTAGCGTGGTGATCGGTATTGTAGCATGGTGATGAGCATTGTAGCGTGGTGATGAGCATTGTAGCGTGGTGATTGGTATTGTAGTGTGGTGTTTGGCATTGTAGTGTGGTGATTGGCATTGTGTGGTGATTGGCCTTGTAGTGTGGTGGTTGGCATTGTAGTGTGGTGATCGATATTGCAGCATGGTAATTGGCATTGTAGTGTGGTGATTGGCGTTGTAGTGTGGTGATTGGCATTGTGTGGTGATTGGCATTGTAGTGTGGTGGTTGGCATTGTAGCGTGGTGATTGGCATTGTAGCGTGGTGATCGATATTGCAGCGTGGTAATTGGCATTGTAGTGTGGTGATTGGCATTGTAATGTGGTGATTGGCATTGTAGCATGGTGATCGGTATTGCAGCGTGGTAATTGGCATTGTAGTGTGTTGATTGTTAGATCGTCGAAGTTTTTTTGAGCACTAAACATAACAAGTGCACTGGTGAAATAGATTTAAAAATGAACAGAAATCAGGACACTTCTACATTCTAGTGTGTTGATTTTCCTTTAAAGGGACTGCAATCTCCCTGGAGGACACTGCTCAGGTGCAAGTTATTTATGGATACATGGATAATGTAGCAAGTAGATATTCCTATTTAGTTGCTATAGATGTCATTTATACAGTGGAAAGGCTCATCAGCCATTGCTGCGATCACCACAGAGATGCAGTGTGAAAGAAACCACATTACCATTGGACAACGCTGTGACCTACCTCTCGAGAATAAAACTAACCTGATCTCCTGCAGTAGTGAATCAGTGTGTTACTATGGAAACCTTTCAGACCTAAGAAACATGTCTTTATAATAAATTGCTGTGCAATAATGAATTCGTTTCATGCGTCTAGATTGCTGGCAGCCCAAAACTACTTTTCTGGGAGTGGTCTCTCTCTCCCTCTCTCTCTCTCTTTCTATGCCGTCTGAATCACCATTAAACTTCACTGATTTCTGCCAAGGTCAGATTATCCTTTGGTTAGAGTATAGTAACTTCCGACTGTCTTTCTTTAAGTGGTCCTTTACAAGCGCACAACTTTAAGCCAGTCACACACAATGTTTTGTCGTTACAGTAAATACTGCTCCTGTCATTTTTATCTTCCTGTTAGAGTCATTTACAGCATAGAATGAGGCCATTCAGCCCATTGGGTCCGTGCTGGCTCTCCGTGGAGTAATCCTAGCTGTCAGTCTCACTCCCCCGCTCTATTCCTGTGGCTCTGCAGGTTCATTTCCTTCAAATGTCTACCCAATTTTCTTTTTAAATCATTGGTTGTGTCTGCTTTCATCACCCTCAGGAGCAGCACTTTCTAGCTCATAACCACTTGTTGCGTAAAAAGGATCTTCCTCACATTCCTCCCTCATCCCTTGCCCAAAACCTTAAATCTACATCCTCTAGTCCTTATATGATCAGCTAATCCTAATATTGGAGATAAATATCAGACACTTATAAACCACTGAGTGACCAGTCTATTTACATTATTTGACACAGCATTGAATGTCATATTGTCCTGCAGTTTTTGTTCATAGCACATACGGCTTATACAGGTTGCTGAAACTTGCAATGAAATAAAACTTACTTCCAAGAAAAATAAAGCCTAATTTCATTTCGGGTGAACTCAGGTCACCTATTTTTGGAAGGTTGCTGATAATTCTGTTTCGCATCGCAAGCAGCAAGGTTGTGGGGAAAATGACATTAAGGAAACCACCTCCCATAAACTTCACCTTTGACTCCCATACATCCTGGGGGTTACCACTGGATGTATGAGCTGGACCAGCCATATAAATACCATGGCTCCAAGAGCAGGTCAGAGGCAAGGAATCCTGCAGCGAGTATTCACCTCCTGAGCCCCCCAAAGCCTGTCCATCATCTACAAGACACAAGTCAGGTGTGTGATGGAATACTCTCTAGTTGCCTGAGTGAGTGCAACTCCAACAGCACTCAAGAAGCTCGACAACATCCAGGATAAAAGCAGCCCCCTTGATCTGCACTCCATTCACCACCTTAAACATATACTCCCACCGCCACCGATGCACAGTGGAGCAGTGTGTACCCTCCACAAGATGCACTGCAGCAACTCGACAAACCTCCTTTGACAGTACCTTCCAAACCCACGACCTCTACCACCTGGAAGGACAAGGTCAGCATGTGAAAACCATCAGTTGCAAGTTCCTCTCCCAACCACACACCATCCTGACTTGGAAATATATCACCGTTCCTTCACCGCCGCTCGGTCAAAATCCTGGAACTCCCTAACAGCACTGTGGGTGTACCTGTACCACAGGGACTGCAGCGGTTCAAGAAGCAACACCACTTTCTCGAGGGCAATTAGGAATGGGCAGCAAATGAATAAGAAATTTTTTTTAAAAATCAACTATCAAAACAATAAACATTCTCTTCTCTAAATATTGGTGAGTTTAATTTGTATGCATTGCTGACTGGTTGAAGTTTATAATGTATATCTTCATTTAATTACTTAAAAAAAATAATTTCTTGGGAGGTGGATATTATTGTCAAGGACAAAATTTATTGCCCTTTGCTAGTATTCCTCTAGTAGGTGGTGGTGAGCTTGATCCTTGAACCACTGCAGTTCACACGGTGAAGGTGCTCTCGGGATGATATGTAACTTGAAGGTGATGGTGTCCTTTTAGGTGGTGGAGGCCACAGGTTGGTGGGTTTCTGCAGTGCATCCTGTAGATAGTATACATTGTAGCCATGATGTAGCGGTGGTGGGCGGGGCTGGTTGTTTAGGTTAATGGGAGAAGTGCTCCATCCTGGATGGTGTTGAGATCCTTGAGCACTGTTGTGGTTGCACTCATCCTGGCAAGTGAAGAGTGTTCTGCCCCACTTTGGACATGTTTTTTGTAGGTTGTGGAAAGGGTATGGCCGGCAGGTCAGTCACTGTCCTTTGGCCTGTTCTGGTATCTGTGGCATTTATGTGGCTGGTCCAGTTCAGTTTTTGGTGAATGATGATCCCCAGGATGTTGATGGTTGAGGATTTGATAATGGTAATGCCACTGAATGTCTGCAGTAGGTGGTTTGACTCATTCTTGGTGGAGATGGCCATTGCCTGGCACCATGTTGCATGAATGTTATTATTTGCCGCTTGTTAGAGCGAGTCTGAATGTTGACCGGGTCTTGCTGCATGTGGATACAAGCTAAGGTATTATCAATGGATCTGAACACTGTGCAGAATACAGACCCTACTTCCAATCTTATAATTGAGGAAGGTCATTAATAAAGCAACTGAAGATTGCTGAACCTAGGATACTATCCTGAGGAACTCCTGCAGCAACGTCCTGAGACTGAGAAGATTGACATTCGACAACCACCCCATCTTCCTTTGCTCCAGACATGACTCCAGCCTGAAGTGTTTTCCCTTTGATCCGTTGATGTCAGTTTTACTATGACTTCTTTGTGCCATACTAGATTTAATACTGTCTTGATAACAAGGGCAGTAACTCTCATCTCATCTATAGAATGGACCAAGTGTGTAATGAAGGCTGGAGCTGAATGGTTCTGACGGAACCCAATGAGCATTTGTGAACAGATTGTTAGTATGTGCAATTGTTAACATTACTGATGACTCAAAAAATGTCCAAAATCTTGCTGATGTTCGGGAGTAGGCTAATAGGGTGGGAATTGGCCAGGTTAGATTTGTGGACAGGACATTTCTCGGCCATTTTCCACATTGTTGGGTAGGTGGCAGTTTTGTAGCTGTACTGGAACAGCTTAGCTAGTTCTGGAGCACAAGTTTTGAGCATTACAACCTTAGCCTTTGCTGTGTCCATTGTGCTCAGCTGTTTCTTGGTATCATGTGAAGTGAATCAAAAAGACTGGCATCTGTGATGCTGGGGACCTCAAGAGGAGACCAGGATGGATCATTCAATTGGCACTTCTGGTTGAATATGGTTACAAATGTTTCAGCCTTGTCTTTTGTACTGATGTGCTCCCCCATCATTGAGGATGGGAATGTTCATGGAGCTTCATACTCTCATTGTTTAACTTTCCACTGCCGCTCATGACTGGATGTGGCAGGATTAGAGGGTCAGATCTGTTGGTTATGGGATCACTTTGCTTTGTCTATATCATGCAGCATCTGCTGTTTGGCATGCATGTAGTCCTGTGTTGGTAGCTTCACCTCATTTTTAATGTATTTTTCCTTTTATTCATTCATGGGAAATGGGTGTTGCTAGTAAGACCAGCATTTGTTGCCCATTTCTAAATACCCTTGAACTGAGTGGCCATTTCAGAGGGCAGTTAAGAGTCAACCACATTGCTGTGGATCTGGAGTCACATGTAGGCCAGACCGGGTAAGGACGGCAGATTTCCTTCCCTAAAATGACATTAATGACCTAGATGGCTTTTTTAAGCAATTGACAATGGTTTAATGGTCACTATTACTGAAAGTAGCTTTTAATTCCAGATTTATTAATTACGTTCATATTCAACCAACTGCCATTGTGGGATTTGAACCCATGCCCCCAGAACATTATCCTGGGCCTCTGGGTCATTAGTCCAGTGACGTTACTGCTACACCACTGTCTCGAGGTATGTCTTTCCTGCACTCGGCATGGTCTCCTGCACTCCTCGTTGAAATAGGGTTGATCCCCTGGCTTGATGTTAATGGCAGAGCGAGAGATATGCCAGGCCATGAGGTTACAGATTGCAGTGGAATGCAATTCTGCTGTTGCTGCTGGCCCATAGTGCCTCATGGATGCCCAGTTTTGAACTGCTGGATTTGTTTCAAGTAGCCAATTAGCATGGTTCTGGTGCCACACAACGCATGCTGGATGGTGCCCTCAGTGTGAAGTCAGGACTTGTCTCCACAAGGACTGTTCGGTGGTCACTCCTATCAATACTGTTGTAGATAAATTTGTGAAGGTAGATTGGTGAGGATCAAATAAAGTAGGTTTTTCCCTCGTCCTGATTCTCTCGCCACCTGTCGCAGGCCCAGTCTGTTAGTCTTTATGTCTTTCATGACTTTGCCAGCTCGGTCAGTAATGGTGTTATTGAGCCGCTCTTGGTGATGGGCACTGAAGTCCCCTGCCCAGGGTACAGTCTTTGCCCTTGCCACCCTCAGTGCTTTTCCCAGGTTGTTTTTGTTTGTTTGACCTGATGCCATAAGACATCAAGGGGTCTGGAGTCAAAGTTGAGGATTCCCACCACTTGCCCCTGACTGTATACCACTGTGCTGCCACCTATAGTAGGTTTGTCCTGCTGGTGGGATTGGATATCTCATGGGTAGTGATAGAGGAATCCGTGGCATTGTCTGTGGTTCTGAGAGTATGACTATGTCAAGCTATTGCTTGACTAGTCTAGTGAGACGGTTCTTTCATTTTTGCACACGTCCCTAGATGTTAGTGAGGAGTACTTTGTAGACTCAACTGGACAGGGTATGCATTTGACATGTCTAAATGCTGTGCCTAGGTCAGTGGTGGGCAGTCCATTCAGTATTCTTCTTGTCGCTTTTTGTAAGGTTTGATATAATTGGGTGGATTGCCAGGCCATTTCACAGGGCACTTTGGAGTCAGGTGATGAGGAGTCACATGGCTCCCCACTTACCTCTCTCCTCATTTGATCGTAAAGGTTTTTTTTCTGTTTTGAAAAGTATATACTTGCCAATTTTGTCAAGACTTAACTGTTTACATGCTATGATCACACACAGACAGACATACACACACCTTAGGGAAGGATAGGTTGGCCAAATTAAAATCCATAAAAAGTAAAAAGAATATATAGTCTGTATATTGGTGACACAGCTGGCTTCAGGTGAAATTTGGCGATCTTACGACTTACCATTGGTGGTCCCACTGCTTCTGATTTAAAGGTGATTATGACTAAGTCGGTTTTTCTTCTGTAGATTGTGGTGCGGGGCTGAATTATTTTAAGAAAACACTGGCTGCAGCAGGGGTGTACCTCAATGCTCACAGTCAGCAAACAGGGCTCAAAGCTTGCCAGGTGGTTTGGAGAGAGAGAGAGAGAGAGAGGGAGGCAGGAGGGACCCTATCTGGATCTTCTTAGTCAGCGTCTCAGCTGCTTGTCCGAGAAAACGTGCTCAAAACATACAAAGGGATAGAACCATAGAAAAGTTACTGCACAGAAGGAGGCCATTTGGCCCATCTTGTCCATGCCAGCCCGAGGACACCCAGGTGCCCTTTCTAATCCCACCTTCCTGCACCCGGCCCTTAGCCCTGCAGCTTACAGCACTTAAGGTGCAGATCCAGGTGCCTTTTAAAAGAGTTTAGAGTTTCTGCCTCTACCACCAACTTGGGCAGCGAATTCCAGACACCCACTACCCTCTGCGTAAAAAAGTTCTTCCTCATGTTCCCCCTACACCTTCTGCCACTTATCTTGAATCTATGTCCCCTGGTTCTAGAATTCTCCACCAAGGGAAACAATTTTATCCTGTCCCCTCTATCTATTCCCCTCATAATTTTGTACACAGTTGGCTTGTCATATGATCTTCCCTCTCCAACTATCCAAGGATCCAAATAAGGTAATTGTGCATGTATTCCAAGGATAATTTGTTTAGGTCATATCTGGCTAGCTCTCTTAGCCAAGATCCCATTGTCCAGGTAAACGGTTCGTCTCCAACAGTTGAATATCTCTGCTGGTTGCTTTAATACCTTGCTAATGGGACAGGAGGTATGGGTCCTTCACATTCCCAAGTAGGTCGTTGTCTTTGGCGGATTTTGCAGACATGCTTTCTCCATTCCAATTAGATTGGAATGTGGAATGAACAGTAATGCAAATTGAGATAGCCATCTTTGGCTGTAATCTCCAGTTACCTTCCGTCTGTATTTTAAAAAGTCTGTTAAACATTCACTTCATGTTTCCAACCAGTGGATTTTGACATACAGCATGTCTTCATGACAAGAGGCAGCTTTATTGCTGTGGTCTGGAGTCGCTTATATGTCAGAGTAAGGATAGCAGCTTTCTTCCCCTAAAGGACCATAGTGAACCAGATGGGTTTTTAGACAATCTAGAACTTGTGGTCACCATTACTGATCTTAGCATTTAATTCCAGAAATCATTTAATTAATTGAATTTAAATTGCTCAGCTGCCATGGTGGGGATTTGAAGAAGTCTTCGCATAATTGGTCCAGTAAGACAACCCCTTTGCTATTCTACACTTGTGCGCTTGCAAAGTGCATTTAATAAAATATCCATTCAAACCATAACTAACTGAGCCCAAATCAGCAGGGATTCAGGCCAAGAAACTGGCTGATGGGTAGGACACAGTAGGTATTGGATTGAGGGGAAATACTAGAATGGAAGAGTGATTCTGAGCACAGCAAGTGATTAAGAAGACTAATGCAATGCAATCCATTATTATGAGAGGAATTGAACATAAAAGTAAGAATGTTATGCTTCAGTTATACAGGGCATTGGTGAGACCGCACCTCAAATGCTGTGTACAGCACCTCGAATGCTGTGTACAGTTTTGATCTCCTCATTTAAGGAAGGATGTAAATGCATTGGAGGTGGTTCAAAGGAGGTTTACTAGATTTATACCCGGGGAGAAATTTTTTCTCTCAGAGGGTTGTGTGACTTTGGAATTCTCTGCCTAAGAAGGTGGTGGAAGCGGGTTCATTGAATATTTTTAAGGCAGAGATAGATAGATTCTTGTTAAAAAGGGAATCAAAGGTTATCAGGATTAGATGGGAATGTGGAAGTCGAAACACAAGCAGATCAGCCATGATCTTACTGAATTGTGGAGCAGGTTCGAGGGGCCGACTGGTCTACACCTGTTCCTATTTCTTATGTTCTTATGAATATTCCAAAGATCATTGTTGGGACCACAATGGAATGTTCTGTTACTTCAGATATTATGGGCTCAGCTGTTACATGGTGTATGATTTGCATAGCAATAAATATCCATGCTGCAAGCCTTTTCAAAGTTATGTAAATCGCTGTGGCCTATAACGACTTGCTTTTGCCTAAGATCAACGCAATCAGCTCTTTGATGTTCAGCATCCATGAAATGTTTTATTGACTTGAAGGCAATAAGATTGTCAGATATATAGGAAAGGAAAAGCAGTTAGCCCAGCCAGGTTCACCTATTGAGAAAGAATTTCTAATCCCATCATCATAGTTTTTAACCTGTTTCTGAAATAATTCTACAAGTATAACCCATGGCAGTGCCTTGACCAATCAGAGTTGACCTGCCTAGTTTGAATTTGAACAGAAGTTTGGCAGTTAACAGTTAACTGGTCTCTGTTGCATTCTCCATGGCAATGCCTCTACCAATCAGAGTCCGCTTGCCAACCAATCGGCACTCTGTTCTCATGCAATATAAATCATTGTTCCCTTTACTGTTGGTTTATTTTATGTGTCTGTCCTGGTGAGTGCAGGATGA
The DNA here is from genome assembly GCF_017639515.1 of Carcharodon carcharias. Taxonomy (NCBI): domain Eukaryota; kingdom Metazoa; phylum Chordata; class Chondrichthyes; order Lamniformes; family Lamnidae; genus Carcharodon; species Carcharodon carcharias. Next base: position 126,375,806 of record NC_054468.1, on the reverse strand, counting down.
AAAGCTTTGCTAGCATGTCTCTTTTTTCAGCAACGCTCGGGTATAACCTGTTCTGCTCTATGTCTGCTGCATCATTTACAAAATTGGGGGTTCTCAATTTTTTTGTTGTTTAGGAAGTCTTTTCAAATGGATTAGTAAGCATGGATCCCCCCCATCTAAATTATAAAGGTATATAATACCTGGGTGAACTTGTATTTTGTTGCCCCTTCTTTGCATTTAACTACCATTGATGAATCAGTACTCCTCCATGTTGAATACCACTCGGAAGAAGCACCAAGTGTATCAAGGACACAAAGTATACTCTGGATGGGGCACATCAATGCCCATAACCAAGAGTGGCTTGGTAATACTACTACTGACTGAGCTGGCTGAAACCTTGAAGGACACTTCTGTCAGTCTAGGCCTGTGGCAGGTGGTGAGGGAGCCACAACAAGATAGAAAAACCTGCTTGGCCTTGTCCTCAACCGTCTGCTTGTCTCAAATGCATTTGACCATGACTGTTCTAATAGGAGTGACTGCTGCACTGTCCCTTTGGAGACAAAGTCCTTTCTTCACATTGATGCCATCCATCATGTTGTGTGGCACTACCAATATACTAAATATGACAGATTCAGAACAGATCTAGCAGCTCAAAGCTGGGCATCAGAATGGTATTCAACTGCAATCTGTAACTTCATGGCCCGGCATATCCCCCACTTTACCATTACCATCAATCTGGGGGATCAATCCTGGTTAAACGAAGAGTGCAGGAGGGCAAGCCAGGAGCAGCACCAGGTATACTTAAAAATGAAGAGCCAATCTGGTGAAACTACAATACTGATCTACATGCATGTCAAACAGCAGAAGCAACATGCAATAGACAGAGCTAAGAGTACCCACAACCAAGATAACAGATCAAAGCTCTTGTGTCCTACCACATCCAGTTGTAAATGGTAGTGGACAATTAAACAAATGACTGGAGAAGTGTGTCTACAAATAACACCATTCTCAATGGTGGGGGAGCCCAACACATCAGTAAATCATCCACACAATGCTGAGTGGATGATCCATCTTGGTCCCCTGCTAAAGTCCCCAGCATATCAAATTCCAGTTTTCAGCCAATTCGATTCACTTCACATGATATCAAGAAATGGCTAAAGGCATTGGATACAACATTATGGACCCCAACAACATCCTAACAATGGAACTGAAGACTTGTGTTCCAGAATTAGCCATGCTCCTAGCCAAGCCTTTCCAGTACAGTTACAACACTGGCATCGACCCGACAATGTGGAAAATTACTGCTCCATCAGTCTATAATCAATCATCAGCAAAGTTATGGAAGATTTCTTCGGCAGTGCTATCAAGCGACACTTACTCAGAAATAACCTGCTCACAATGCTCAGTTTGGGTTCTGCCTGAATCGCGTGGCTCCAGATCTCACTACAACCTTGATCCAATGGACAAAAGAGTTGAAATCAGGAAGTGAAGTGAGAGTGACTGCCCTTGACGTCAAGGCAGCATTTAACTGAGTTTAGCAACAAGGAGCTCTAGCAAAATTTAAGACAATGGGAATCAGGGGCACTGGTTGGAGTCATGCCTAGCGCAAAGGAAGATGGTTGTAGTTGTTGGAGGCCAATTATCTCAGCCCCAGGCCATCACTGCAAGAGTTCCTTAGGGCAGTGTCCTTGGCCCAACCATCTTCAGTCGCTTCATCAATGACCTTCCCCACATCATTGGGTCAGAAGTGTGAATGCTTGCCGGAGATTGCACAATGTTCAGTACCATTCATGAATCCTCAGATACTGAAGCAGTCGATGCCCAAATGTAGTGAGACCTGGTCAAAATTCAGGCTTGTGTTGATAAGTGGCAAATAACATTTGTGTCACACAAATGCCAGGCAATGACCATCACCAACAAGAGAGAATCCAACCAGCTCCCCCTGACATTCAACTGAATTACCATCACTGAATCCTCACCATCGACATCCTGGGGGGTTCCCATTATCTGGAGCGACCTTATAAATACTGTGGTCATAAGAGCAGGTCAGAGACTGGGAATTCTGTGGTGAGTAACTCACCCCCTGACTCCCCAAAGCCTGTCCACCATCTACAAGACGCAAGTCAGGAATGTGATTAAATACTCTCCACTTGCCTGGATGAGTGCAGCTCCAACAACACTCAAGAGGTGCAACACCGTTCACCACAAAGCAGCCCACTTGATCCATACCCCATCCGCCACCTTAAACATTCACTATCTCCACTACTGATGCACAGTGGCAGCAGGGTGTACCATCTACAAGATGCACTGCAGCGACTCATCAAGCCTTCTTCAACAGCACCTTCCAAATCCGTGACATCTACCACTTAGAAGGACAAGGGCTGCAGATGCATGGGAACACCACCACTTGCAAATTCCTCTCCAAGCCACAGCCTGGCTTGGAACTATATCACTGTTCCTTCAGTATCACCGGGTCAAAATTCTGGACTGACCTCCCTAACAGCGCTGTGGGTGTACCTACACCACATGGGCTGCAGCGGTTCAAGAGGCAGCTCACCACCTTAAGGATAGGCAATAAATGCTGGCCTAGCCAGCGACGCCCACATCCCATGAATGAATAAAAAAACGTATCTTACCACAGACAACTTGGGTAACCCCTTCCTCATAGAAAGCAAGGAAGTAGTCAGACAGGGTCTTCCCCATCTAATGCTGTGTTGTCTGCTGTTTATCAGGAAGTTGTACAGATTATGCTCAAATTTACTCTGTTAATTGTTTCTATTATGTTAAATGGAATTGAAGTAGGTTTGATAGATCTGTAGTTGCTTTATTTTGTCACCCATTTGAACAATGGCGATCACAGTAACCTGCTTCTAATTTACTGGCACTTTCCTGGTGTCCATTAATTCCCTTGTAATGACTGACGCTGTTGGTGCCTTGCTCATTGACAGGCTTGTCTTTCTCACAATACCATTTATCCTTGAGAATTTCTTCACTTTAAATCATTTCAGCAAGTTTAGGACTTTCATCTCATTTATATTGACATCTTCATTTAACATCTTATATATATTAACAGCTTCTGAAGAAGGGTCATATGGACTTGAACCATCAACTCTGTTTCTCTCTCCACAGATGCTGCTGGACCTGCTGAGTTTTTCCAGCATTTTTGGTTTTTGTTTCAGATTCCCAGCGTCCACAGTATTTTGCTTTTACCTTCAGTTAAGCCTTGTCACTGAAGTGAACACGTTGTTAATGTCTTCCATAAGATGTAGGAGCAGAAGTAGGCCATTCAACCCATCGAGTCTGCTCTGCCATTCAATGATGAAGCGTTTTGTCACTTCTTAACAATTAAGAATACACACACAGCTATCTGCTTCTGAACTCCGACTTCCTGTGTGAAAAACTGAAGGTTCCTTTATTCCTTATTCTCCACCGGAGGGCAATACATCTGGGACTTAGCACACCCTACTGGCAGGTTTTATATAACAATTCTTTTTTTATTAAAATGTCCTTTTACACAAAAAAGCATAAATATTAAACACAAACATCACAAATAAGGTCATGCTGATCTGATAACCCACTACTCCACTTTCCTGTCTTTTCCCCATAACCCTTGATTCCCTTACTGATGAAAAATCTGTCTATCTCAGCCTTGAATATACTTAATGACCCAGCCTCCACAGCCCTCTGCAGTAAAGAATTCCACAGATTCACTACCCTCTGAGAGAAGAAATTCCTCCTCATCTCTACCTTAAATGGGTGATCCCTTACTCTGAGATTATGGCCTTTGGTCCTAGACTCTTCCACAAGAGGAAACAACCTCTCAGCATCTACACTGACAAGCCCCTAAGAATTTTATATGTTTCAATAAGGTCGCCTCCCATTCTTCTAAACTCTAATGAGTACAGGCCCAACATACTCAACCTCTCCTCTTAAGAAAAGCCCTCCATACCCAGGATCAACCTAGTGAACCTTCTCTGGACTGCCTCCAATGCCAGTATATCTTTCCTCAGATAAGGGGACCAAAACTGTTCACAGGTATGGTCTAACTAGTGCCTTGTATATTTTTAGCAAGACTTCCCTATTTTTATACTCCATCCCCTTTGAAATAAAGACCAACATTCCATTTGCCTTCCCTACTACCTGCTGAACTTGTATGTTAGCTTTTTGTGATTCATGCACAAGGACCCCCAAACCCCTCTGTACTGCAGCTTTCTGCAGTCTTTCTTCATTTAAATAATATTCAGCTCCTCTATTCTTCCTGCCAAAGTGCATTACCTCACATTTTCCCACATTATATTCCATCTGCCAAGTTTTTGCCCACTCACTTAACCTGTCTACATCCCTCTGTGGACTCTCTGTGTCATCCTCACCACTTACCTTCCCACCTATTTTTGTGTCATCTGCAAACTTGGTGATAGTACGTTAACTTCCCTCATCCAAGTCATTAATATATATATTGTAAATAATTGTGGCACCAGCACTGATCCCTGCGGCACTCCACTAGTTACAGGTTGCCATCCTGAAAATGCCCTCCTTATCCCAACTCTCTGTCTTCTATTAGTTAGCTGATCCTCTATCCATGCTAATGTACTACCTCCAACACCATGGGCTTTTACCTTATTAAGTAGCTTTATGTGCAGTACCTTATCAAACGCCTTTTGGAAATCCAAATATGTTGCATCTACTGATTCCCTTTTATCTATCCTGCTTGTTACCTCCTCAAAGAATTCTAATACATTTATCAGGCATGATTTCCCCTTCATAAAGCTATGCTGACTCTGCTTGATTATATTATGCATTTCTAAATGATCTACTATTACATCCTTTTTAATAGACTCTAACATTTTCCCAATGACGGATATTAAGCTAACTGGCCTATAGTTACCTGTTTTTTGACTTGCTCTCTTTTTTAATAGGGGTTTGACATTGGCAGTTTTCTGGGACTTTTCCAGAATCTAAGGATTCCTGGAAGATCACTACATAAGACTAGTGCATCCACTATCTGTGTAGCTACTTCTTTTAATATCCTTGGATGCAACCCATCAGGTTCAGGGGACTTATCGGCCTTTAGCCCCATTAGTTTCCCTAGTACCTCTCTCCAGTGATAATTATTGTATTTATTTCCTCCCCTTTTTTGCTCCTTGATTATTTAGTATGTTGGCCAGGGGCTGCAGAGAAACTTCCTGAGCAACTTTTGAACTGAAGTAACCTGAGCTCAGTCACTGGCCTGAGCTGGCTGGGACCAGTTTGAATTCGCAAAGACAAAAGAAATGTGATGAGACACAAGTTCTTATTTAGAAAAGGAGTAATGAGGTTAATGCTACCTAAATCTTGGAACAGAGCCAATGAGAATATGCCACAGACTAGGCAAGCAGGCCTAAACCAATGGGAGAGAGACAACACAGCTTGAAGAGATAAGATTCAGTATAAGGCTGGAGGATTTCGGGTGTGGAAGCAGTGAGAACTCCAGAGACCAACCATTGCAGAAGCGGAAGAACCTATGTCAGCAACATAGGGACGACTCGAAAGAGAGAGAGAATGGAACGCCTGGTCAGCGTCAGCTCTCCTTTTCGGGTATTAGCTTTTATATTCTGTGACCACTCAGGGAGAGTCAGAGAAACCTAGTAGGTGTGCGTTTAGATCCTAGTTTTGGGTATAAAACTGTATAACCTGCAGTAAACTGCATGTCTATCTTTAACCAGACGTATAAGCTATATGTAGATGATCTAACAATGTGAATAAAGAGAATTGAGAGTTAAGAGAGAATTGACTCTTCTCCTCTTTGTACTAAGTCAACAACCGTTACCGGTGATCTCCGGCAACAAGTATTTTTGGAATGCTATTAATGTCTTTTACCATGAAGACTGATGCAAAGAATTTATACAACTCCTCTGCCATTTCCTGGTTCCTCATTATTATTTCTCCAGCCTCATTCTCTAAGGGACCTACGTTCACTTTGGCCTCTCCCTTCCTTTTTATATATTTAAAGAAGTTCTTACTGTCCATTTTTATCTTACTTGCTAGTTTACCCTCAAAGTTTATTTTCTCCCTCTTTTTTTGGCCATCTTTTGTTGGTTTTTAAAACCTCCCCAAACTTCTGGTTTACCACTAATCTTTGCCACATTGTATGTTTTTTCTTTCAATTTGATACTACACTTAACTTCCTTGGTTAACCACGGTTGGTTTATTCCCTTCCTAGAATCATTCTTCCTCACTGGGATATATCTTTGTCATGAGTCATGAACTATTTTCTTAAACAGTTCATCAACTGTCTTTTCTGCTAAACTCCTTTCCCAGTCCACTCCAGCTAACTCTGCCTCATTCCTTTGTCATTACCCTTATTTAAGTTTAGTACAGTTGTTTCTGACCCAAGTTTCTCCCTCTCAAACTGAATGCGAAATTCTACCATGTTTTGGTCACTGTTTCCAGGGGGACCTCCCCTGAACTCTGGGCCTTAATTTCTTCACTGTTTCTTTTTGTCTATTGCTATTAGGCAGGAAGTCATGCTTCATTTGCACATAGCCTTGATTAGGATCCATTTGGATTATTGTGTTCCGTTTTGGGCACCTTTCAGGGAGGTTATATTGGTCATGGCAGGGGTGCAGAGTAGACTCTTCAGAATAATACTGGCCTTAAAGGGTTAAATTATGAGAACAGGTTGCATAGACTTGATCCTTGAATTTAGAAGATTAAAGGATGATCTGACGGAGTTGCCAACTCGAGTGGGACGTTTTCCTGGAGGTTTCACCACATGACCTCCCTCCTTCGAACAGCCATGCCTGTCAAACAGCCTTTTTCTCTCCAACTCTCAGCACTTTTAAATACATGAAAGTGTTGAAAGAAGCTGAATTTTTAAAAATAAAACTACACATTCTTTTTTGATGATTTTTTTTCTCTCTCCTGGATCGCTGGCAGGTTTATGCTGCAGATTAATCATTAATTACTGCAAACTCCAGGACAGTCCTGGGGTAGGCAACCCTGTGATCTGATTGAGACGGTTAAAAGGGATTCAGTCGGGCAAATAGAAACAAAGGCCGGGATTTTCCGGCCCTGGCGCGGCCGATCCTGCAGGCCATTCAAACGCCCATTGACTCCGGCGGGACCGGAAGATCCCTCTAGAGGGAGGGGCTGGAAAATTCCAGCCAAAGTATTCCCTCCACTGCGTAATTCAGAACAAGGGGGCCTAACCTTAAATTTAGAGCTAACTTGTTTAGGAGTGAAATCAGGAAGCATTTTTTCCACACAGAAGGTAGTGGAAATCTGGAATCAATCCCCCCCCACTCCCCCACAAAGCAGAAACTTATAACATTGAGATTGACACTTTTATTTGGTTTGGGTATTGAGAGATATGGATTAAAGCAAATAGCATTGAAGTACAGATTAGCCAAGATCTAATTGAGTGGCAGAGCAGGCTCGAGGGGCTGAATGACCTCCTCTTGTTCGTATAAACATTTTTGTACTTTTGGAAGTCGTCAAGTGTTCAAGCTGCTCTGGAAAGGTTGACAAACCTCCGACGGCGAGCATTTTGTTTTCAATCTAACAACATACGACGGCAATTTTCTGCATCATTTTACAAGCATCTATTAACCTCTTTTGAGAATTTAGATATTTGCTCCCTCTTAGTGAATGTCATTTTCATTTGCTTCCCGCATGTACAAAGTGGGGATAAGTATGAATTGCAAAGGCAAGCCAATAATTTCAGCGTTTTGAGCTGAACTCTGAGTGTCCTGTTTGTCCCGGCAGAAGTTATTTGCGTTGCTGTGGTGATTGATTCGGTGGAGGATTTATTTTTGTGAAAGCTGATGAAAAATGTTCGGAAGGTCTTTTTTCATCTGCAGCCCGAGTATCAGAATAGCAAAATCTGAAGGGTACTTTGACTTATACAGAACCACAAAACGATGTAGCCCAGAAGGAGGCCATTCAGCCCTTTGAGACTGTACTGGCTCTTTGAAAGCACTATCAAATGAGTCCCAACTTCCCTGCCTTTTCCCCAAATTTTTTTTTTGTCTCTTCAAATTCTCTTCTGAAAGTCACAAATAAATTTGCTCTCACAGTCCTTTCAGGCAGTGCATTCCAGATCATCACAACTCACTGCTAAGAAACGTTTCCTCATGTTGCCTCTAGTTCTTTTGCCAATCCCCTTAAATCTGTGTCCTCCGATTACCGACTTCTGGAAATAGTTCCTCCTTAGTTACTGTATCAAAACACCTCATGATTTGAACACTGCGATTTAATCTCTCCTAGACCTTCTCTGCTCTCAGGAGAGCACTTCCAGCTTCTCTACTTATAGTCAAATATTTATTATTTAAATACTTTGTTACACTTAGAGAACATGAGCAATTTGGGAAATGCACAAATGTGAGATAAATGGCTGAATGTCCAAGTTTTGTTTTTATTCGTTCATGGGACATGAGCATTGCTGTCTAGGCCAGCATTTATTGCCCATCCCTAATTGCCCTTGAGAAGGTGGTGGTGAGTAAAGGAATATTTTCTGTCAAATCTGCTATGTAAATCATATCCGTGCAGCAGTTCAACAGTACAAGCAAGGCCCAAATATTATACAACAGCACTATAAATACAGTGTTAACAAGTGACTCACAATTAGATTGGGTCTCAAAACTGAGCAAAACCTGTTCCTGACACAACAGATCCACTGCAATTACTCAAACTCTGACCAACCCCAAGGCTTTATAGATTGGCAACTTTATTAATTCCTTACCACAATCCTTGTGATTTCCTCCAGTATTTTTTTTCTGACAAGGTTGTGCTTATTTTTTTTGCTTAATTGCTGAAAGCATGTACATCCCCAGTGCTAAAACTGACTGTTTACCAGCTCCTGTATTTTTTTTAAAAAACTCCAGCATAATTTTGGATTTCCTCTAAGGCTCATAGAATGAATCAAACAGAAGGGAGACCATTCAGCCCATCATGCCTGTGCCAGCCCTTTGGTAGAGCTATCCAATTATTACCATTCCCCTGCTCTTTTTTCTTTTCATATATTTACCCAACTCCTGTTTGAATGTTCAGTACTGAGTTTGCTTTCAGGCAGTGCATTCCAAATCACAACAACTCGCTGTGTATAAAAATACATTCTCTTATGCCGCCTCAGGTTATTTTGTCAATCACCAAGTGTCCTCTGGTTACCAATCCTTCTCCCACTGAAGCAGTTTCTCCTGCTTAACACTATCAAAACCATTCCTGCTTTTAAGCACCTCTATCAAATTTTCCCTTAACCTTGTATGTTTTGAAGAGAACAACCTTAGTTTCTCCAGCCTCCCCACATAACTGGAGTCCCTCATCCCTGGTACCGTTCTAATAAATCTCTTCTGCACACTCCCCCAAGACCTTGACACCCTTCCAAAAGTGTGGTGCCCAAAATTGAACACAGCCTGTCAGCTAAGGCTTAAGCAGTCTTTTTAAACATTTAGCATAACTCCCTTGCTTTTGCACTCTGTTCCTCTAATATTAAAGCCACGGATCCCGTATAATTTTTTCGAACAACTTGTCTTTCCACCTTCATTGTGTATTTACAGATTCAGGGTCTCTGTTCCTGCACCCCCTCTTGAAATCGTAACATTTAGTTCACATTGCCTCTTTTCATTCTTCCCATCAAATTGTATCACAGAATCATATAGGATTACTTATCATAATAGTATGGAAACAGGCCATTTGGCCCAACCAGTCCGTGCCAGCACTGATGCTCCACTCGAGCCTCCTCCCATCCTTTCTTGTCTAACTCTATCAACATAACCCACTATTCCTTTCTTTCTCATTTGCTTGTCTAACCTCCCCTTAAGTACATCTATAGTATTTGCCTCAACCACTCAGTGAGGTATAGTGAGTTCCACATTCTCACCACTCTCTGGATAAAGAAGTTTCTTCTGAATTCCCTTTTGGATTTCTAGGTGACTGTCTTACATTTATAGCCTCTAGTTTTGCTTCTCCCCAAAATTGGAAAAGCTCTCTGTCTATCCACCCTATCAAAACATAATTTGAAAGACCTTTGTTATGTGACTGCTCAGCCTTCTCTCCAAGAGAAAGACATTCAGTCTGTTCATTCTTTACTATAGCTGTAACCTTCCAGTCCTGGTATGATTCTTGTAAATCTTTCTTGCACCCTTTCTAGTGCCTCTATGTTCTTTTCAAATATGGTTACCAGAACTGCACACAGTGCTCTAACCAAGGATTAGTACATGTTTAACATAACTTCCCTATTTTTCAATTCTACCCCTCTAGAGATAAAAACCCTAGTGCTCATTTTTTTTATGGGCTTATTAACCTGTGTCGCTGTTTTGAGTGATTTGGACATTTGGACTTTCAGATCACTTTCTTCCTCCACCCCATTTAGATTCCTATTTTGCAAGTAACATGTGGCCTTCTTATTCTTCTTGCCAAAATGTAATATCTCACACTTGCCAATGTTGAAATTCATTCACCAATTATATGCCCAAACTGCAAATTTATTAAAATCTTTTTATAATTTGTTACAGTCCTCCTTAGTGTTGCAGTATCGACACCCCCGACCTAGTGACATTTGCAAATTTAGAAATTATGCTTTTAATTTCAAAGTCTAAATTATTAATATTAATTGTAAACAACAGTGGTCCCATCAGCGATTCTCGTGGAACAATGCTTCTGCCACACTGAAGAGCTACTCATTACCCCCAATCTCCCCTTTCCGTCTGGCAGCCAGCTAGCTATCCATTCTGCCACTTGCCCCCTGACTTTGCATGATCTGACTTTATTCATTAGCCTATTATCTGGTATCCAATCAAAGTCCCATTGGAAATCCAGATAGGAACATCGGACCTAGGAGTAGGAGTAGGCCATTCAGTCCTTCAAGCCAGCTTCGCCATTCAGTAGGATCATGCCTAATCTGGTAGTGGTCTCAACTCCATTTTCCTGTCTGCCCCCCATAACCCTTGATTCCCTTATCTATCAAAAATCTATCTAACTCTATCTTGAATAAATACAATGACCCAACCTCCACTGCTCTCTGGAGAAGAGAATTCTGCAGACTAAAGAATCTCTATTCATAGTCGTTTGGTAGTGCAGCACTTGAATATTGCTGAAAAAAGAGACTTGCTGTTGAAGCTTTTCATCTTCTACTCATCAGGACTGATACGCAAGAAAACCCAATCTCAAAGGGAACAACAATTTATGCTGCATTACTAACACACTCTTTATTGCATCAGCTGCATTTCTAACTGTTACCTCTTCGAAAAATTCAATGAGATCCAGCAAGACTTACCCTTTTGAAATCCATGCTGACCATTCATTCTTCCTCCATTATATGCCAGCACTTATCTCTCTCCCTCGGCTCATGTTGACTCTACCCTCTCCTTAATCTGATTTCGCTGCGTTAAATTTCATCAGACATTTGTCTGCCCATTTCACGATTCTGTCTGTGTCCTTCTGATGTGTGTGACTATCCTCCTCTGTTTTTTAAAAAAAATTATGTTTCCAAGTTTTGTATTATCTGCAACTTTGAAATTGTGCCTTTACATCAGCCTTTCATCACACAAAAGACTTGGTGGATTTGGGAGTCAAGTAAGTACATCAGTAAGCAAAACTTTAACAAGGAAGAATACTCACAGACTGGCTTTGAGATGCAAAGCTTCAGAATAAGTGCAGTTTACAAGCATAGTGTTATTGTTGGCAATATTTTTTTCCACCTCGGTTTTCTCCTCCACCCTCAGTATTTTTGAGGGTTGGAGTGAGGAGAAGGGTAAAGAATTAGATATTCTTCCAAGTACATTCCATGATGAAGGTATTAGGATCCTTACAGTCATCAATCCCGGTAACATTTGGTTTGATTTTTCTCTGAGGCACAAGTGTTTATCCTAAATTCCAGTCAACCTCGGAGTCAGGGATCTGGGAATGAACATGGGATGGCAGAAGGGAATCACATTGCAGACGTCCCTGAAGCTAACCGATGGTGCAAAAAGTCAACAAGCTTCAACGTTAGTGGTGCTTGGAAGTATTTCCTTCAAATGTGTCACAAAAGTGCCTTATTCCCAGGGCTGTCTCCCACCTGGATACCAAAACAAACATACAGACTATTTTACAGGATGGTGATATTCATTTTTGCTATGTTTTTCACTGTGAATCCGACACGCTGCTTCAATACGATGTTGTCACTGACACATTAATGATTGTGACCGTATTGCAGGTTTAGTGAAATAATTCACCTTTAACTCTATAGCTATTGTAAGGTATATGGTGAAACTTTTTATTTAAACCAGAAAATATTGCACTATAATTTTTATGTTATACCTCTGGGGACTGACGGTGACCATATCCTTCATCCTTTGTACAAATGGGTCACTGAGGAAGAACATAATGTTCATCGTGTCCCTAAGAGCTGCCATTGCATTAAGTGAAAAGGTACTGATGTAAAGCAACTGAAACAGTTATAACGTTTTTTGAAAGGGAACAGAATGGGGGAAGTTATTCAGTTTAAGCTTCTTTCTCCCTCTTTTTAAAAATAAGTTATTTTTTTAAAAAAGATATTTTGCCGTTTGTGTTGCTCAAGGCAACTTGTTTGTGACCACCCATGTCTTGGCAATCTGCTGAGTCTGAGTGACCAGGAGCAGGTCTCTGCAGCCCAGATATATGCAAAATATGCATCAAAAGGAGACTCTCATTATATTGGGCATTGTTCTCTTATCACTGAGCGATTTGTTGCTGACTGCCCTTCAGTATTAAATTGAAGCACAAAAAAATGCAGAACCAACATAAATCTGCTCCAGGAGCACGATGACGGGGACCTGGGCTGTCCCCCACAAAGTGTAATGATGAGAATGTGGCCCAGTGATCTGTCCTTGTGCCAAGAAACTTAGTTTAGTGGAGCTAAGGTTTACTCCCAATAATTCATCCAATCCAGGTTGGGAAAAGTCCTGGAAATATGCAATTCCAACAACCAAGATCTTTTACAGTTGTGAACAATTAAACTACTTTGTAACCGATAATGGTATGGAAAGACTACATCAGTGTTTGCCATGGTTTCATCGTAATGCCACTGTGTTTAGCAGTAGAAGGAGTCCTTGGTCAAGTAGCGTACATTGATTAATGAGTGAAGATTGCAATTCACCCAAAAGGCAAAAACAATACCAGGATCTTTGAAAGCAATACTAGATGAGCATCCTCTAAACCTAGAAGCAGAAATATTGTCATCAATTCTCTTCACTATGCTGATTTTATAGACTCATAGATGTTTACAGTGCAGAAGGAGGCCATTCAGCCCATCGTGTCCACGCCAGTCAACAAAGATCTAGCTACACTAATCCTATTTTCCAGCGCTTGGCCCATAGCCCTGGAGGCTATGGCAATGCCAGTTAATATCTAGATACTTCTTAAATGTTACGAGAGTTTCTGACTCAACCACCCTTTCAGGTAGTGAGTTCCAGACTCCCACCACCCTCTGGGTGAAAATATTTCTCCTCAGCTCCCCTTTTAGCCTTCTACCTTTTATCTTAATTCTATGCCCCTTGGTTATTGACCCTCTACTAATGAAAAAAGTGCCTTCCTATCCACCCTATCTATGCTCCTCATAATCTTATACACCTCTATCAGGTCCACTCTCAACCTTCACTGCTCAAGGAAAACAAACCCAGCCTATTCAATCTTTCCTCAAAGCTCAGACCCTCCAGCCCAGGCACTGCAGATTATTTGGGATCCACAGATGAAAACACAAATGACTTAGAGCAAGACAATTTTTATTCTGGGCCGACTCTGTTACTGACTGACACACATTTCACTTTAATTCCTTCTGGAACATTCCTTCCCACATCTTGGGTGGGATAGATATATGCTGTCACCAGATGTAACTCTGGAGAATGGTGGCACTGAATGGGCCTGATGTGTTTGACAAGAGCAGTCAAAGGCCCAGAGACCTTGGCCGGAATTTCCCAGCCCCTCATGCCGGTGGGATCTTCCAGTCCCGCCGTTGTGAACGGAGATTTCAATGCTGTGCTGGCCCCACCACAAGAGAACCCTCTGCGGAGGGCTGGCGAATTCCTGCCCTTGAGTCAGATTTTGCTGTCAGAATAACAGTGAGGCTAATGGCGCATGAATGGTACGATGAGGGGGAGATAAACAGCGATATCGAAAGAATTGCTGTCTGCCACTCCATGATTAGCATCTCTCTGTCTCACCAGCGACATACATTGACTTTCATGAAGTTGCTGTATTTGCACAGTGGATATGAACAAAATCTGCTGCAGATATTTAGGACTAGTAATTACAAGCATTAGTATCCATTTAGTGATGTGCTAAAGGGCTTCCAATCGACCTCTCTGGCATTGAAAGGTAACTATTTTAAGTGTGGTGTCTCGTTCCTTCAGGTTGTGAATTATTTTAGGAGATTTTTAAAATGTCAGAGTTTAAATATTTTTCTCTACTTTTTCTGTCTCTTTTCTCTCTTTCTTAACCCAGTCTTTCTTTCCCTTTCAGTACTTGTTTTGACATTACGTTCATCCTCCTCAATCCTCCCATTGTTTATTTCCAATCCTTAAATCTCATTGGTTAAGGAGATAATCCTGTTGGTCTTCCTGCCCATTCGTTTCCCAGGTACCCTGTTTCCCTGGGAGCACTGTCATCAACTCACCCTTCCACTAACTTTGTGGGCAAAATCTTTGGCCGGGATTTTCTGGCACTGTTGTGGTGGGACCCTCCATGGGACATTCAGCGGCCAACCAAAATTCCATTAATTCTCGGCAGGAGCGGACGATTCCGGTGGCTGGTGAGGTCAGAAAATCCTGCTCTTTGTATCGACAAGGTACAGGGGGAGGTCCAGCTAACAGCAAACGTTTACACATCCTGCGGAGGCAAAATCTCACCCATTTTACTTTAGTAACCAGATGTCCAGACTAAGACAAAAACAAAAATTGCTGGAAAAGCTCAGCAGGTCCGACAGCATCTGTGGAGAGGAAGACAGAGTTAACGTTTCGAGTCCATATGGCTCTTCATCAGAACTAAAGAGAAATAGAAATGTGGTGAAATATAAGCTGTTTAAGGGGGGTGGGACAGCTAGAGCTGGAGAGAAGGCCAGTGATAGGTGGAAGCAGAGGAGAAGTTGCCAACGATGTCATAGACAAGAGGACAAAGGGGTGTTGATGGTGGTGATATTAGCTAACGGATTTGCTAATGGTGACATTAAGGGTAGAAAGCAGGACAAACAAGTGACAGATAGCCCTATGGGGGTGGAGTGGGGGGAAGGGATCGAAATAAGCTAAAAGGTGGAGATAAAACAATGGATGGAAATACATTTTAAAAATAATAATAGAAATAGGTGAGAAAAGAAAAATTTATAGATAAAAATATATGTAATAATTATTAGAAAAAAGGGGGATCGGAAAGGGGATGAGGATGGAGGAGAGAGTTCATGATCTGAAGCTGTTGAACTCAATGTTAAGTCCGGAAGGCTGTAAAGTGCCTAATTGGAAGATGAGGTGCTGTTCTTCCAGTTTGTGTTGAGCTTCACTGGAACATTGCAGCAGGCCAAGGACGGACATGTGGGCATGAGAGCAGGGTGGAGTGTTGAAATGGCAACTGACAGGGAGGTCTGGGTCATGCTTGTGGACGGACCGAAGGTGTTCCGCAAAGCGGTCACCCAGTCTGCTTTTGCTCTCTCCAATGTAGAGGAAACTGCATTGGGAGCAGCGAATGCAGTAGACTAAATTGAGGGAAGTGCAAGTGAAATGCTGCTTCACTTGAGAGGAGTGTTTGGGCCCTTGGATGGTGAGAAGTGGGGAAGTAAAGGGGCAGGTGTTGCACCTTCTGCGGTTGCATGGGAAGGTGCCGTGGGAGGGGGTTGAGGTGTAGTGGGTGATGGAGGAGTGGACCAGGGTGTCCTGGAGGGTCCGTCCCTACGGAATGCTGCCAGGGGTAGTGAAGGGAAGATGTGTTTGGTGGTGGCATCATGCTGAAGTTGGCGGAAATGGCGGAGAATGATCCTTTGAATGCGGAGGCTGGTGGGGTGATAAGTGAGGACAAGGGGGACCCTATCATTTTCACATGGTCCGTCACTGACACTTCCCTTCCCTTCCTTGACCTCTCTGTCTCAATTTCTGGTGATAGACTATCTACCAATATTCATTACAAGCCCATCCATTCCCACAGCTACCTCGAATTACAGCTCCTCACACCCCGCTTCTTGTAAGGACTCCATCCCATTCTTTCAGTTCCTTCGCCTCCGTCGCATCTGTTCCAATGATGCCACTTTCCAAAACAGTTCTTCTGACATGTCTTCCTTCTTCCTTAGCCGAGGTTTTCCACCCACAGTGGTTGACAGGGCCCTCAACTGTGTCTGGCCCATCTCCCGCGCATCCACCCTCACACCTTCCTCTCCCTCCCAGAACCGTGATAGGGTCCCCCTTGTCCTCACTTATCACCCCACCAGCCTCCGCATTCAAAGGATCATCCTCCGCCATTTCCACCAACTCCAGCATGATGCCACCACCAAACACATTTTCTCTTCACCCCCACTTTCGACATTCCGTAGGGACTGTTCTCTCCGGGACACCCTGGTCTACTCCTCCATCACCCCCTACACCTCAACCCCCTCCCACGGCACCTTCCCATGCAACCGCAGAAGGTGCAACCCCTGCCCCTTTACTTACCCTCTCCTCACCGTCCAAGGGCCCAAACACTCCTCTCAAGTGAAGCAGCATTTCACTTGCACTTCCCTCAATTTAGTCTACTGCATTCGTTGCTCCCGATGCGGTTTCCACTACATTGGAGCGACCAAACGCAGACTGGGTGACCGCTTTGTGGAACATCTTCGGTCTGTCCGCAAGCATGACCCAGACCTCCCTGTCGCTTGCCATTTCAACACACCATCTTGCTCTCCTGCTCACATGTCTGTTCTTGGCCTGCTGTAATGTTCCAGTGAAGCTCAACGCAAACTGGAAGAACAGCACCTCATCTTCCGACCAGGCACTTTACAGCCTTCCAGACTTAACGTTGAGTTCAACAACTTCAGATCATGAACTCTCTCCTCTATCCCCACCCCCTTTCCGATCCCCCCTTTTTCTAATAATTATTATAATTTTTTTATGTATACATTTTTCTTTTCTCACCTATTTCTATTATTATTTTTAAAATGCATTTCCATCCATTGTTTTATCTCCATCTTTTAGCCTATTTTGATCCCTTCCCCCCACCCCACCCCCACTAGGGCTATCTGTCACTTGCTCGTCCTGCTTTCTACCCTTAATGTCAACGTTAGCACATCCTTTAGCTAACATCACCGCTGTCAACACCCCTTTGTCCTTTTGTCCATGACATCTTTGGCAATCTCTTCTTTGCCTCCACCTATCACTGGCCCTCCAGCTCTACCCATCCCACCTCCCTTAAACAGCTTATATTTCACCACATTTCTACTCTTTGGTTCTGATGAAGAGTCATACAGACTCAAAACGTTAACTCTGTCTTCCTCTCCACAGATGATGTCAGACCTGCTGAGTTTTTCCAGCAATTTTTGTTTTTGTTTCAGATTTCCAGCATCTGCAGTATTTTGCTTTTATTTTTTGTCTAAACTAAGAGTTCAAAGGACCAGAGAAATGTTGTCTGATATTTTGCTGCTGATACTATAGGGATGTCTTGGATTGCTGCACTGTATTAATGTGCGTCTGCAGTGGCTCATCCATAAGCTCTTCACCGCACTCTGATTATCATGATTAAGGTGAAGCTACCTTTCGCGGTAGCTAAAGATAGAAGCTACACTTGTTCTCAAAAAGAAATGATTAAAATTTTACAAAAGGGAATCTGTGATCAGATTTAGAGATGTGTTTTATCCAATACCAGAACAGGAGAATCAAAGCTAAGTTTAACTCATGAATAATTGATCTGGAATAGGTTGCTTGCTACCTGGTGCAATAAATAATGTATCTCCTGAACCAAACAAAAGGGAATTGGGATATTTTGCTGACTGAAGAATGATTGGAGGAATTTTTTTTGTTTTTTAACATCATTACTGGGGATGCGGGCATCGCTGGCAAAGTCAGCATTTATTGCCTGTCCCTGGCTGCCTTTTGAGAAGGCACTGGTGAACCCACCTCCTTGAACCACTGCAGCTCATATGGTGACAGTGGTCCCACAGCGCTGTGAAGTGGGGAGTTCCATCGACTCTGATCCAGCGACGATGGATTGGAAGGGCGGCGAGATGTTTCTGAGTCAGGATGGCGTGCGACTTAAATGAGAACTTGCGGGCGCTGGTGTTGCCATGGATCTGCTGCCCCTGTCCTTGTGAATTGGTGGAGATCACGGGTTTGGGAGCTGCTGTTGGAGATAGTGACGGGGTGGGAGGGAATGAGAAATACCCCGGGTCCAGTGAAACGAGATGGATGACGGAGGGAGCAGGATGGTTTTGAATGGTGTCTCCGCTTTCTCTGAGAGGAGGCTGAATAGAACGCACCGTGGCAACTGCAGGACTGAGCTCCAGGGAATTCCCCCAGCTCCTGGCCATTGAAGCGTAGTCATTAGGAAAGAGTTGGCAATGCCTGCGGTTATTGTGAGATGCTGAAGTGCTGACAATGTTCATGAGGCTTATTGAGTAAAACTTCTCTTTTATGTGCTTTCAGTTTACAAAACTGGAAAAACAGCAGCAAAGAAAGGAAAAGACCAGAACTAAAGTACCTTCGGAATACACCAAGGAGAAAAGTGCCTCACGCAGCAAAGATGACCCCAGCGCAAGCAGTGGTGCCGATGGGGATGTTTCATCAGAAAGAGAGCCCTAACGTTTCAGTGTAGAACACTGGTATGTATATACTGTTCCATTGTTTAACTCCTGGTTTAACTACATTCTGTATTTTACACTTTGTTAGCCCATTTCTCCTCCCCCGAACTTGGCGCCCAGTTTAGAGTTGGAACTGCAACAGTAGAACATAAGAGCATGAAAAATAGGAGTGGGAGTAGACCACGTAGCCCATTGAGCCTGCTCCGCCATTCAGTACCATCGTGGCTGATATTGGGCTTCAACTCCATTTTCCTGCCTGCTCCCCATATCCCTTAATTCTGTGAAAGGCGAGTCTGAGTTATCCGGCCCATTTGTCAGAGTGTTATCACTGGATATCTGCTGCTCCGCCATCATTTGCTGCTGTGACAACCTGGCAGATCCCCTTGATCATAGCGGCTGAGAAGGGGGTGACCGGAATGAACGGCGTTTCACCAACAAAGCCCCGACGATCAGTCAGTAAAGCTGTCCCAAGATTGTAGCTCGGAGGAGGATCTGAGGGGTAGACAAAAATCAGCCAGTGGTTTTCTGAATTGGGACAGAAAGAAAACGCATTGCATGGAGGGAAAAGTAAGTGCCAAGCTATCAGCTGGACCGTTCCAGTTCAAAACTGGAGAAGGTGAGGTAAAGCCGAGTAGGCCTGAGTTAACTCTACTGCAGGCCCAGCTTGGCAATGATGACGAGGGGATAACCGAGGCTCTTTTGCTAGTCTCATGGATATCACGGGGGTGTGTGTGTGCGTTTGTTTGGAGATAATGCCTCCCATCACACAGTTAAGACAGCTCAGCCTGTTTGAACGAACACCTCGTGCTGGTTATTAATGAAGTGTTAGCAGTGCAGAAGCTGGTGGCCTAGAACAGCTTACCCTGCGAACAAAGTGTTATAGCTGGGGGTCACCTACAGGGTTTAATTTAGAACAAAAATAGGGAAGAATAGAATTTTCTATTAAGTACCACTTGTAAAAGTAATTTTTGTTTCTTTTCTTGATCAGCCCAGCTTTTTGAGCAGTCATATGAGGGAGTAGGGGATAGAGATGATAGATTTAGTAAAGATGGGAGGAGGTTTGAGTGAAACAAAAATGCCAGTATGAACTGGTTGGGCTGAATGGCCTGTTTCTGTGCCTTTACACATCTTAAGTAACCTTAGGTAACTTCCCAGACAGTTGCTCAGTGACAAAGTGTGAAAAGAGGAACTTCTGATGTTTCTCACTCACCAGCTTACTGCTCTCATCTCCTCGAGTGAAAGTGTTGGTTGCCTGCTGGGGTTTGGTTCCACAGGCACTGGCTGTCCAGGAAGTTATTATTCATAGAGTTACGGAATCGTAATGGCACAGAAGGAGGCCATTCGGTCCATCAAGTCCATTCTGGCCACCTGTAAAGCCGTCCAGTCAATCCCGTTCCCCTACCCTATCTCCGTGGCCCTGCACGTTTATTTCCCTCGATTGCCCATCCAGCTTCCTTTCAAAATCATTGATCGTCTCTGCTTCCACCACCCTCGGGGGCAGTGAGTTCCAGGTCATTACCACTGTCTGCATAAAAACATTCTTCCTCACATTCCCCCTACACCTCTTGCCCAAAACCTTAAATGTGTGTTTCCTTGTCCTTGTACAATCAGCGAAGCTTCTCTCTGTCTTTGTCAAGAGTTATCAGAATCTTGTATTTCTCTATCAAATTTCCCCTCCGACACAAGTCTTGACTATCAATGTTCACTTGGCCTTTTCATTACAAGTGGCATCACAGTTGAGCTACATCCTATTCTCAGCTGATACCCAGGAGGCAGTGAGCGGAACGTAGCCTGCACCTCTGCAGAATTTTCTCCTCTGTGATCTCTCTCGCTGCACCAGGGCTGGTTGTACCGACCCTATCGCCAACCCTGACTGACAACTTAACTTAGTGCAAGCCAGGAACCAAAGCTGAATCTGGGGTTAATAATTAGAGAATCGCAGAATTGTCACTGCACAGGAGGCAGCCATTTGGCCCATCGTGTCCGTACCAGCTGTCTGAATGAACAGTGCACCTAATACCCATCCCTTCCGCCTTCTCCCTGTAACCCAGCACATTCTTCCTTTCCAGATCATAATCCAGTTCCCTTTAGAATGCCCCGATTGAACTTGCTTCCACCACACTCTCAGGCAGCACTTTCTGGATCTTAACCTGGGACTACATATTATAAACCGGGGAGAAAGTTGACACTATTGACTAAAGAAGGGGCCCTTGTGACATCAGCACCACAAATTAAACAAAGATCAAGGCTTCATCGAAAAAAAAATGCTTCAGAGGGAGAAAATTAATGAAATAGAGATTGTGGCTGCTCTGGGGGGAAGAGTAATTATCAGAGCTGATTGGCAGGGTTGGAAAGATGTGGTATCAATAACCAGCTTTTCCCTCTTGGTGCCACATGCGGGTTGGGCACCACTGACTAAAGGGTCCACGTGGAGTGGATGAGGTGAAGGCTAGTGAGGTCAGTGAGCGAGTGAGAGCTACAGTGGAGGGAAGAATTAGGAAGTGGCTATTTACATACGAACATAGGAAAAGAAGTAGCCATTCCTCGAGCCTGTTCTGCCATTCAGTGAGATTGTTCCTGATCTGTGACCTAATGCCATTTGCCCTACATTCCTTAATACCTTTGACTAACAAAAGCCTATCAATCTTAGTTTTAAAATTAACAATTGATCGAGCATCATTTGCTGTTTTGCGAAGGTGTTCCAAATTTCTTCCACCTTTGCATGAAGAACTGTCCCCCAATTGCCCCGTGAAAAGTCTGACTCTAATTTTTAGACTCCCCAACAAGTGGGAATAGTTTCTCCCTATCTATCTTTCTGTTTCCCAATACCTTGAAAACTTTGATTAAATCACTCCATAACCTTCTTAAATCCAGGGGATACAGCCCTAGTTGTTTAATCTCTCCTCATAGCTTGACCCTTTGGGTCCAGATATCATTCCAGTCAATCTACCCCCTCCTAGGTCAATATATCCTTCCTAAGATGTGGTGCCCACAACTGCTCACAGTAACTCTAGCTGTGGTTTAACCAGAGCCTTGTATAGCTGAAGCATGGTTTCTACCCTCTTGTATTCACATCCTGTAGATAGAAAGGCCAGCATTAGCCTTTTGATTATTTTCTGTATCTGTTTATGAGATTTTAATAATCTGTGTAATTGGACACCTAAGTCTCTTCGAAACTCCACTGTTCTCTAGCGTTTCACTATTTACAAAATAGCCTGTTCTATACTTTTTAGGTCCAATTTATCTTATGTTTGCCTACATTGAAATTATTTGCCACAGTTTTGCTTATTCACTTAATCTATCAATATCCTTTTGTAATTTTACACTTCCATCTACATAGAGAGAATGTATGACACAGAAACAGGCCCTTTGCCCGTCTGAACCCTCCCTCTCACCTGCCTTCATCTAACCCTATCAGTGTAACTTGCTATTCTTTTCACCTTCATGTAACTTCTTCTGAAATGCATCTTTCTTATTCTTTCATGGGATGTGGGCAATGCCAGCATTTGTTGCCCATCCCTGATTGTCCTGCCACACCATTTCAGAGGGCAGTTAAGAGTCAACCATATTGCTGGAGGTCTGGAGTCACATGTAGGCCAGACCAGGTAAGGATTTCAGATTTCCTAATATAAAGGACATTAGTGAACCAGATTTTTTTAAATTAATGTTTCATGGTCACCATTACTGAGACTAGCTTTTCAATTCCAGGTTTTATTAATTGAATTTAAATTCCACCATCTGCTGTGGTGGGATTTGAACCCTTGTTCCCAGAATACTAGCCTGGACCTCTGGATTACTAATCCAGCAACATTACCACTACATCACCATCTCCCCATGCTAGTTGCCTACTTTGTAGGAATTCCACATTCTCACCACTCTCGGGACAAAGGAGCCTCTCTTGTATTGGATTTATTAGCAATGACCTTATACTCATGATCTGTAGTTTTGAAGTCCCCTACAAGTCTCCTACATTTTCAGTTTGGTTCAGTCTTTCCTGTTGGGGGTAGTCTCACAGTTTTGTTATCATTCTTGTAAATTTTCCTTGTAAAACTCCTTTTTAAGCAAACACCGGTGGGGGAAAGAGGCAAAGTAACAGTGGCAACACTCGGCCCAGGCCAGGGATCAGACCTGGGATTTTCCTGACCTCTGTTGCTCAATCCACGAAGTGTGCTTACAAACCGAGCCACAAAAGGTGCGCTTGTTTGGTTCTTACTTCAACCCTGGAAGTGAAGTGGCCGAACATTCATTGTATTTCGTATTTGGCTGGTTCATGTTGAAAAGTATGAGTCATACAAGCCGCGGGAATCCCCCAGGCAAGTTTGCCAGTTGTTTAAATGTAACACCCTGACATATCTTTGCCTTTGTGTGTTATTCTGTCGGTTTTAGTCATCATTTAAGCATTGCATCACCCATGGGCTACCGTCTAGATCAAGAACAATTAAATCATCCTTTGACTGGTAATTTTGCTTTGAGTCAAAGCCCTTTAGTTTGGGAATTAATAGAATCCATAGATTCCCATCAACCTGTTCTTTAATAAACAGAAGCTCTTCATTGACGAGAAGATTTGGTTTTGGGATTCTGGATGGATTTTTTATTAGACAAGGATTACCACCAAGTTAGGAAGAGTGAACTGACTCCTCTCTTTGTCCCAGTCCTGAGTTGTTTAGAACATAGTTTGGATTTAAAAAGGTGATATTGCTAATTCAATCCATATACTTAACTGTGTATGGCTTGTTGCAAGAAATAAGCCAGCCTGGTTCCTTAAGTTAACAAGTAAAGTGTTAAGTTTTATTGCTAAAACTCACTCAGGTATAGATGCAGAAGTTGTTAACAAAAAGTTAACAAAATTGTTAACAAATAAATCCAACTTCCCACCAATGCAAAAAAGCACACACACATACACAGCATCCCCAAGCATGCACAAAAAAAGAGATAAAACTTCATAGAGTATCAAATCTTTAAACTTAGCCAATTAAAAATTAAATTCAGAAAAAAATATTCATGAATTGTCCGGATGCTTGTTTACAGTTGAAGGGTCACTTTCCACATTAACTGTTGGTACCTGGGTTTCTCACTGAAACAGTCACTCCATAGTCATGGCAGGTTGATTTGCTTTTCTCTTGGAGACAGTGGTGTAGATTTGGAATCCTCTTTTAAGAACTCTCGGTCTGCAGCAATGAGATCTTCTGATGGGTTTTCAAACCACAAACAGCTCAGCTTTGATGAGAGAAGTTTTAGAGAAAGAGAGAGGTTAAGGCTGTTGACCTTTCTGTCTCTATGGCAGTCTCACGCTGTTAGTTCGAATCCAGTGTATTTTACCCAAGAGCTGAATCACGTGACCTCCCTTTGGTTTCAGTCTGGGCTTATTTTAGCCACTGCCTCTAAGCGCTCCATAGATTCTGTCTCCATAAAGCAGCTTGTTTCCTTCACATAGTAGCTGCTGTAGGCCAGTGTCCTTTGTTTGATATATAATGTTGAATATAAAAATGTTCAATATACATATGTACAGCTGATGAAATTATAAATGAATATTCTATATAACATATCTTCATGACACAAGGGTATTAAGGCTTATGGAACCAAGGTGGGCAGATGGAATTAATCAACTGTGCGGAAGAGCGGAATCAAGGAGTTGAATGGCCTGGTCCTATATAACTGTACTTCTACAACACAGCTCTACTGCAAAAGCAATTTCTTAATATCGTTCACCATTCATTCTGTTTCAGAATTCCCTGTCTTTAGTCGAGATTGGTTCATTTTGATTTGAAGTGCAGGTGTTTTAGTTCAATTTGAGAATAACTCGGCACTGAACAGCAGGATATAAAGCCCATACAAACACTGCGGAGAGCTGGTTCTGAAAGAAGCCTTGTCTGCTTTTTTAAACATTTATCTTGTAAATTAATTTAGTGTAAGGTGCTGGCATTTATTAGTCACGAATTGTTTTACAATCTTTTATCATGAGTTTCGTGAAAGCGATTACTTAATAAAGTGATTTGTTTTTGAAGTAAGTAATTACCATGACCTGTACAGTATTTATCCTGCAGCATTTCCTCTTTACATGCCATGCATGCACATTAGTCTAGTAACTATATAATTAAAGCCTAGATTGCTTGTCAAAAGGGCATGTGCTCAGGTTCTGCAACACTTGGAGTGACTTTTCTTTCCAGGCTTTCAGGTAGAAGTGAGTGTGTCCCATGGAAGTGGGGGGATTGGGGTGGGTGGGTGGGTGTTGTGTGGGGGGGTGGGCGGTGGTGATGGGGAGGTGGAGCAGTGTGCCACAGCTGTATTCTGTACCCATAAGAGGCGCATGAACAGCTAAATGACCAGGATTTGGGCAACGGTGGGTCTCGAGGAGAAATGAACCCCATCCCCAAAGCAAGGGCAGTTTTGGAAGTTCATTGGTCGAAAAACAAAACCAGGGAGATGGAGGTTGAGAAAAAGAGCAAACAAGGGAGGAAGAGAGAGGGAGAGAGTATATGAGGACTGGGAGGTAGATTTTTACATATCTAATGTTGAAGTCTTTTAGTGTAAACGATCTTTTTCTGTCTTACTGTAATATACACTGCACATGTTTGCATCCTGGGTGGGATTTTCTGGATGGCGGGGAATGCAACCATTCTGGTTGCTCTGCAGCCATTTAATATTCATTAATTGGCTCAATTGGCGAGACTTCTGCCCCCATCTGGGGAGGAAGCCCTACCTTGGGAAGCTGCCGGCCAATCAGATGTAATCCCAGCAGCGCCATGTTCGAGCAGTGGCCACTGCTGGGACTACAGCCAGAACGTGAAGAAGAGGAGGTTATGGAGGCCGGATTGAAGCTGAGTCCGGGGTATCGGTGGGGCCTAGTTGGCAGGCGCAAGAGAGGGGAGTGAGGGGTTTTGGAGGGGGGGTGGTGTGGTCAGTTTTGAGAGGCTACAGGGGGAAGGGTTAAAGGGAGTTATGACGTTGGGAGGGGAAGGTTACAGGGGATCCCCAAAGAAAGTACCCCCCCATTTTGCCCGACACCAACCTGAAGCTAAAGCTGCCTGGCTACCCACTTAGCCTGGACCCCCCACCTGCCATGGGTAAAATAGCAGCAGGGACGGGATGAGGCACTTAAGCAGCCATTAATTGGCCACTAACGAGTCTGAATAGGCCCAAGGGTGAGCAGGCTGCCAGATGCCTTCAACACCACCCCTGTAAAATTACTGACATGCCGGGCAGCAGGCGGGGAGATGGCAAGTGGGCCACATGGTGCATTTTATGAGCCAAACCCGCCAATGGAGAGCAAGTAAAATTCTGGCCCCCAGTCTTGCATTTCAGTTGTCACATTTTAGCACACTATTTTGATTTGCTGAATGTCTCTCTGTTCTGTACAAACCCCAGTTCTCCTCTGAGCCACCATTGCTCCGTACATGCTGGTATTTCTGCCCCTCTCTCTCCCCCATTACAACACAACGACCCGGCAGTACCTGCCCTGGCACTTTACTTTGAACCATCCCCCTGCATTGAATAGGCTCTCAGTATTGCACCATGCCCCATTCTCATTGTAACATTCTGTTCAAATGTTAAGCTCAGCAATCCAAGCTCAACACTACAGCTTTCAAAGTACCCAAGTGCTTGTATTCTTCCTGCATTCATACGTTAAAGAAGTCGAATTTACTAACAATGTTTTTCTAATATATTACACTTAACATCTTCTCAAAACCAATCCATGGGGAAAAGTGTCAGATCATAGAGTGGTTTTACAGCATAGATGGAGTCCATTCACCCGTCGAGTCCATGCCAGCTCTCACTAAGACAAACCAACTAGCTCCCCTCACCCGCTGTCTCCCTCTAGCCCTGCAAATTAAGGATTTAATTAACTCCGTTTTGAAAGCCATGATTGAAACTGCTTCCAACACACCCTCAAGCAGTGTATTCATAGAAACAGAAAATAGCAGCAGGAGTAGGTCATTCGGTCCTTTGAGCCTGCTCCACCACTCAGTATGATCATGGCTGACCCTCTATCACACCCCATACCCCCACTCTCTCCCTGTACCCCTTGACGCCTTTGGAGTCTAGAAATCTATCCATTTCGTTCTTAAGTATATTCAGTGACTTGGCCTCCACAGCCCTCTGTGGTAGAGAATTCCACAGTTTCACCTCCCTCTGAGTGAAGAAGTTTCTCCTCATCTCACTCCTAAATGGCCTACCCTGTATCCTGAGACTGTGACCCCTTGTTCTAGACCCCCCAGCCAGAGGAACCATCATTCCTGCATCCAGTCTGTCCAGCCCTGTCAGAATTTTATACGTTTTAATGAGATCCCCTCTCATTCTTCTAAACTCCAGTGAATACAGGCCAAGTCGACCCAGTCTCTCCTCAAGAGACAAGATCCTAACCACTCTCTGCATAAGAAAGTTTGTCCTCTGACCTGACTCCTAGGATCCGTTGCCATGGGTCCCCAGCCTCCACTTCATGCCTCTAATTTGTGCTCTTAATCCAGCCGACCAAGCGGTCAACCTGCGGTGATTTATTTAAATATGGTACCACCATTGGAATCATGCAGAACGTGTTTTGCAGCATTGCAGCTACGTTATATACGTAAATTGCACCATTGCCAAAACCCCCCTTCTGGCATTACCAGTCCTGAAGCAGATTGAGCTGCTGTTTATCATGTCAGATCCGACCACCTTGTGTTGTTAACTCCATTTGATGACAAAACCACAAGGGCTGTACTGCACATGGGAAACCGAGTCTGGTCAGGCTAGTTGCAGATTGGCATGTAACTTGGTTATAAAGTGACAGTGTTCTGGCAATCATTACAGAAACACCTTTCAGAATGGGCTTTCAAATGGCGCTCCAACTCTTGGGCCTGAATTTCACAGTGTGGGCGCACATCTCTTGTGACGTGCTGTGGAATGTGTGGAATGGAGTGGGATAATGCTGGGAGTGGTTCCCGACGTCATCGTGATATGACGGTGGGCGGGCATGCTCCAATGTTGGCAGCCCGCCTGAGGTCAATGAAAGGGGCAATTTGACCAATTTAAAGGGCAATGCACGGCAATTTTAAGCAGCAGGGGCTGGACGGGCAGGCGGGGAACTCACAATTAGGGCTTTTTAAATCCAGGGCAGGATATAAGGCCGAGGATGGAGGAAAGAGTGTGGAGGTAGGAGTAAACATTTCTTGTGTCTCTCTGGAATCTCTTGATTGCTCTGCTTCTATGTTGCTCATAGCTTCTGGAGGTAAGGAGACTTCTGTCCTTAAAGAGGCATTTACAGGCTGGCCATAGCATCATTGAGTCTGAACCTCAACAATCCAATAGTCTAACAATGTCAACTGGAGGCTCTTCCTCAATTGAGGGGGAAAGGAGGCCAGCTGGTCGGAGGCAGCATCAGCATATCTGCCCGCAACACCAAGCAGCCCACCCTGAAGGAGTTGAAGGCCAGTGAGGCTTGCAAGGGAGAAGGGGCCAGTGGAGATGCCATTACCCTGTTGGTAGAATATATAGAATTAGATCCAACTACCTGGGCAGAGGTGTAGTCCAGAAGGATCCATCTCTTAAGGGAGACAGTGATTTCCACCTATGGAATGATTGGGCCTGAGATCGCATATGTTGTGGGGCACCCTAGACCTGTGGTGCTGAAAGTGACTGTTGCCCTCAATTTTTATGCTGCAAGATCCTTCCAGGGATGAGTGCAGCTCCAACAACACTCAAAAACCTTGACACCATCCGGGACAAAACAGTCCCTTTGACTGGCACCCCATCCACAAACATTCACTCCCTCCACCACCGACGCACAGTAGCAGCAGTGTGTGTCATCTACAAGATACACTGCAGAAACTCACCAAGGCTCCTTAGGTACTGCCTTCCAAACGCACAACCACTACCACTTAGAAATATATCGCCGTTCCTTTTCTGTTGCTAGGTCAAAATCCTGGAACTCCCTCCCTAATAGCACTGTGGGTGTACCTATACCATGTGGACTGCAGTTCAAGAAGGCAGCTCACCACCCCCTTCTCAAGGGCAATAAATGCTGGCCTAGCCAGCGATGCTCACATCTCATAAATGATTAAAAGAAAATGTTCTCTTGTATTCTTCATTGAACCAGGGTTGATCCCCTGGCTTGGTGTTAATGGTAGAGTTGGGGATATGCTGGGCCAAGAGGTTACAGATTGTGGTTGGGTACAATTTTTGGGGAGGCAGTGGCATAGTGGTATTGTCACTGGGTTAGTATTCCAGAGACCCAGGGTAATCCTTTGGGGACCCGGGTTTGAATCCCACCACAGAAGATGGTGAAATTTGAATTCAATAAAAATCTGAACCATGAAACCATTGCTGATTGTTGTAAAAACCCATCTGGTTCACTAATATCCTTTAGGGAAGGGAAATCTGCTGTCCTTACCTGGTCGACCCTACCTGTGAGTCCAGACCCACAGCAATGTGGTTGATGAGGGCAATTAAGGATGGGCAATAAATGTTTGCCTAGCTAGCGACACCCACATCCCATGAATGAATAATTTTTAAAAAATTCTGCTGATGTCCCACAGCGTCTCATGATTGCCCAGTCATGAGTTGCTAGGTCTGTTCATGATGGTAGTGTTACACAAGACAGAAGGTATCTCAATGGGAAGATGGGACTTCATCTCCAAAAGGACTGTGTGGTGGTTACTCCTAGGGATGCTGTCATGGACAGATGCATCTGCGGCAAGCAGGTTGGTGAGGATGAGGCCAAGTATGTTTCTCCCTCTTGTTGGTTCCCTGACCACCCACTACAGACCCGTCTAGCAGCTGTATCCTTTAGGACTTGGCCAGCTGGGTCTGTAGTGGCGCTACTGGGCCACTCTTGGTGATGGACATTGAAGTCCCTCACCCAGAGTATATTCTGCACCCTTGCCACGCTCAGTGAACACCCAAGTAGTGTTCAACATGGAGGAGGGACGGTACGTGGTAATCCTTGCCCATGTTTTACCTGATGCCATGAGACTTCATGGGGTCTGGAGTTGATGTTGAGGCCTCCCAGGGTAACTCTCTTCCGACCTCTGCTGGGTCTGTCCTGCCAATGGGATAGTGATGGCACTGTCTGGGACATTATCTGTAATATGTGATTCTGTGAGGATGACTATGTTAGAAAGTTGCTTGACTAGTCAGTGAGACAGCTCTCCCAGTTTTAGCACTAGCCCCCAGATGTTAGTAGGGAGGACTTTGCAGTGTCAACAAGGCTGAGTTTGCCGTTGTTGTTTCCGGTGTCTAGCTCGATGCTGGGTGGTCCGTCCAGCTCCCTTCCTTTCAGACTTTGTAACTGGTTGGCTTATTAGGCCATTTCAGAGGGCAGTTAAGAGTCAACCACATTGCTGTGGATCTGGACTCACATGCCGGACAGCAGATTCCTATCCCTAATCTATCCCTAAAGGACCTTATTGAACCTGATGGGTTTTTTATGACAATTGACAATGGTTTCATGGTCATATGGACATATTGGTGGATTAGGCAGATGAAGTTAAATGCAGAGAAGCGTGAGGTGATTAATCTTGGCAGAAAGAATGTGGAGAGACAGTACAACATAAAGGGAGACACTCTAAAGGTGGTGCAGGAACAAAAGGACCTTGGTGTATATGTACATAAGTCATTGTAGGTAGCAGGGCATGTTGAGTACAGTTAATAAAGCATATAGGTTTTATTAGTAGGGACATTGAGTACAAGAGTAAGGAAGTCATGCTAAACTTATATAAGACACTAGTTAGGCCTCATCAGGAGTACTGTGTCCAGTTCTGGGTGCCATACTTGAGGAAGGATGTGAAGGTATTGGAGAGAGCACAGAGGAGATTCACAAGAATGATTCCCAGGATGAAGAACTGTAGCTATGAGGATAGGTTGGAGAGGTTGGGACTCTTTACCTCGGAGAATAGAAGGCTGAAGGGAGACTTGATAGAGGCATTCAAGATCCTGAGGGGTATGGACTGGGTAAATAGTGAGAAGCTGTTCCCAAACAAGAGAGCATCAAAAACTAGAGGGCACAGGTTCAAAATCATGGGCAAAATGAGAAGTGATGTGAGGAAAAATTTTTTCATCCAGAGGGTGGTTTGAGTTTGGAACAAACTTCCTGAAAGGGTGGTGGAGGCAGGTTCAATCGAAATATTCAAAAAGGAATTGGATTGTTATCTGAAAAGAAAGAATGTGCAAGGTTACGGGGATAAGTTAGGGGAGTGTGACTAGGTAGAATACTCTTTCAGAGAGCCAGTGCAGACTTGATGGGCTGAATGGCCTCCTTCTGCACTGTAAAGTTTCTGTGATTAGACTTTATTTAGGATTCAAATTTTATCATCTGCCACAGTGGAATTTGAACCTAGCCCCCCAGAGCACTACCCTGGGTCTTTGGATTATTAGTCCAGTGACAATACCACTACGCCACTGCCTCCCATTGACCTTCTAGTTATATAGTGCTTCATTGTAGAAAGCTTTATCAAAACTTCACACAAGGTAACAGACACAAATGGATGCTGAGCCAAAGAAGGAGATATTAAGAGGGCTCTTGGCCGAAGAACTTTAAAGGCAGCTACGAATTGTGGGGTGAGAAGAGGAATGCAGGAGAGACTAATGGAGAGTTTGTCAGGGTTGTGAGAGGTCAGCAGGAGTTACATGATCCTCATGGATGCTTTAGGCAGAAGACCTGAGTAAATTGGGCTTGTATTCTCTGGAATTCAGAAGAATGAGAGGCAATCTAATTGAATACATTTAAGGCTGGGGTAGACAGATTTTTGGTCTCTCAAGGAATTAAGGGATGTGGGGAGTGGGCAGGAAAATAGAGTTGAATTCCAAGATCAGCCATGATCGTACTGAATGGCGGAGCAGGCTCAATGGGCCCTGTGGTCTACTCCTGCTCCTAGTTCTCGTTTAAGACCTAACATCCAGGGTTCCTCTTCTGACTTCTCTTGTGTAAATCAGTTTACTCCTCCAGAGGTGGGTAGGGAGAGGACAGAGGCCTTGGTTGCTTTCTGCTGCCTCCTTCATGTGACCTACCTCTTTTAAATCAAATAGCCTGAAAAATCCTCAAAGTCTTGTTTCTTTATTCCAGATCCAGTCAAACCTTGCCCTCACGAAGGTTAATTTTCCACATCTGACTTTGAACCCTTGTGCACCCGCAGAGTTGTCTGGTAAAGCCAGTGTACATCTGTCACATAAATGTCATTTCGTTTCTCCCTGTGGAATAAATTAAAACAAATATTTGATCTACCATCTGCCCAGTCCCGTGACATGACCTCAGGATTCCTGAAATGCAATGATTTTCTCGTGGCCTGACTCACCATTTATGTAACTGTACCCTGGAGAGAAAGATAAAAGAGCTCAGTGCATATTTCTGACCGGCATTTATTTTAAGGTGAGACAGGGTTTGTTTTTATTGAATTAAGTTAATAATTCAGTTGAAACCTTTACTTCAGACTCCACTGTCCCAACCTATTTGAAGAGCTAAATTCATCTTTCACTCATGGGGCTGCAGGAGCAAGAAAGACGTCAAGTTTTAGTTTAAGTTTTGTTTTGGTGTGAGTTTACAAACTGTGGGAGAGGGTGCACTGAATCACAGAATTGTTATGGCACAGAAGGAGGCCATTTGGTCCATCATGTCTATACTGGCCCTCTGAATGAGCAAATCACCTGGTTCCATTTGCCCACCTTCTCCCTGTAACCCTGCACATTCTTTCATTTCAGATAAGTCTAATACCCTTTTGAATGTTTCAGTAGAACCTGCCTCCACTAAACTTTCAGGCAGTGCATTCCAAACCCTAGCCACTCGCTGCGTGAAAAAATTACTTCTCATATCACTTTTGCTTCTTTCACTAATTACATTAAACCTGTTCCCTCTTGTTCTCGATCTTTTCATGAGTGGGAACAGTTTCTCCCTATCTACTCTGTCCAGAAAGTCACTCCTCAGGGCAACAATCCTTGGTGAACTGTACTCGAACATTGTTATTGTATCTCTGGTGCTTGGGTGTGAATCCTGTCCTGTCGAAAATGATGAAAACCTTCTCTTCATGATTCTAAATGGAATTAGTTCCGACTGTCTCGTCCCATTGCCTAGTACCCCAGGACTCCGCGCTAAATTGAATTTATACTTGGAAGTGCCAGTGGGGATGGCTGATGTGTGAACTGAGCATTCCAGGAAATACTGCTGAGATTTTATTTAGTGCATTGCTTAGATCAGTGGCTCTCAAACTTTTTCATCCGTGGACGAATTAGGTGGTCCTACCCCCACCCGTTTTCGCTTGCCTCCTCAAGAAAGGCTAATCAGAATTGAAGGCTGAGAATAGCACTGCCAGTGAGGTGATGCCTGGTTCCAAGCTTGGAAAGCTTCAGTCTCGTGTCGAGCTTCACGTTTAGCCAGTTTCTCCTCTTTGCTTTCAGCCTCACAAGTGTTGGGAATCCAGCGTTGCAGTTGGATGTTGTAACAGTAACAAAGCTTGCTTATAAAGTTACATTTGTTGTTACCTGCGCTTTTGACAACTTGTGCCAAGCACGCGGGAGCTGCACTGGTTGTGTGATGCCTCATGAGTGATGGAGAGAGGGGCTGTGGCCTGCTCTTGTGCAGTGCCTCAGCCGTGGCGTTGCACGTCAGTGACTTGCATTTTGGAGCAGCCTGTGGACCACCTGGAGGACCCTCACAGACCACACTTTGAGAACCACTGGCTTAGTTAAAGTAGAATGAGTTTGGCCTGCAGTCATACTACCGACATTGCAGCATCAGTGGAGTTCAAGAGATTTGCCACAGCAGTGCCCAAGGGCAGTGTAATTGGGGCAATGAACCAGAAAGTGGACATTTAGGCTAGAATTACCTCTGTCCCTATAGTGATTGGTGCTGCATTCCTCCTCTTCATACCCCATTAGTTTGTGCACTGGGTGTGTAATAGAGACACATTATAAATGTCCAGTTGACCTGCTAGCCTGTAGGACTGGGAGCTTCATTCAGCCATTTGGCAAAACACTTTGACTTTGGTAAAACCCGGTGAGTGCCATCGTCATATATTGTTCCGTGTTCTGTAGAGAGACCATTTTCCCAGTCAGAAACAGCTTGTGCAATGAACGAATTAATGTTGAATGGGCTGTTTAAATGAAATGCCAGTTGTCTATTCTTCCCATCTGCACCCCCCCGCCCCCACCACTGCCGCACCCCACTCCTCCCCCCACCCAGCTGCCTTCCCTAACTTGTGCATTTCCATCAGGCATTGAATAGAGAAGATGGTTCTCCTCTCATCAAGTCAAGTCTTACAATATGGTGAGATGGAGGCATTGATAGTTGAAGGAATTAGTTGTACTTCTATTACTTAAGGCTCATTTGAAGAACATTTCATTTGGTGCAGCTGGTATTTTGCCTGGCACTACTTCAAGGGACTTGAAGCAAGTTGTTCAATAGTGTCATACATGGGCTTATTACTATCAGTGGAATATTTAAGAATGTTTTCCATAGGCATAGGCACTGCTTATCCATTCACTAAATGAGGGCACAATATAGCGCCCCATCATGAAAACCTAGAAGCCATGATTGGTCACTGATAAATTCAATAAAGAATTCGAGATAAACCTCTTTACTCAGAGAGTGGTTAGGATGTGGAACTCACTGGCACGGAGCAATTGAAGTGAATAGCATAAGACAGTTTGAGAGAGGGGTTAATAATGCATACGGCATCCTGGGCTTTATCAATAGAGGCAGGGAGTACAAAAACAAAGTTATGATAAAACACTGGGTTCTGCCTCAAGTGGAGCTTTGCATCCAGTTCTATCCACCATAATTTAGGAAGGAGATGAAGGCATTCGACAGGGTGCAGAAAAAATTCACGAGGGATGAGGAACTTCAGTTATGTAGAGAGATTGGATAAGTTGAGAATATTCTCCTTGGAGAAGGTTGAGAGAAAATTATTTGATAGAGGTATTCAAAATCATGGGGGGATCTAGACAGAGTAGATAGGGAGAAACTGTATCCAATGGTGGGAAGATTGAGAACCAGAGGGCACAGATTTAACATAATTGGCAAGAGAAGCATTGGTGACATGAGGAAAAACTTTTTCACACAGCGAGTGGTTAGGTTCTGGGAGTGCACTGTCTGAGAGTGTGGTGGAGGCAGGGTCAATCGAGGCATATAAGAGGCAATTAGATCATCTGGAAAGGAAAAATGCGCAGGGCTACGGGGTGAACGGGGAGGATAGTGGCACTAGATGAATTGCTCCTTCAAAGGGCCAGAACATGGGACGAATGGCCTGCTTCTGTGCTGTAATGATTCTACGTATTTAAAGGGTAACTAAATAAACACACAAGGAAGAAAGGAATAGAAGGATATGTTGATAGAGTGAGATGAAGTAAGGTGGACAGAGGCTCATTGCTTCTCCTACATCCTATTCCTCAGGAAAACAATAATGTAACATATTGGTTCCCACTGACCCTTCAACTACTTGCAGCTGGAACATAACAGCCTGGGACACGATGGACTTGGTGAACAGTATAAATTACATAAGAATGTAAGAAATAAGGAACGGGAGTAGGCCATTCAGCCATTTGAGCCTGCACCACCATCCAAAAAGATCATGGTTCATCTTTTATCTCAAGTCCATTTTCCCTAACTATCTCCATTTTTCCACCAACCCCCTTAGTGGTTAAAAATCCAGCAATTTCACCCTTGAAAGTGCCCAACAAGTGAACATCCATAACCCTCTAGGGTAGAAACAGATTAGCAAGCTGGGCGTCACTTGCTTTTCATCCCCCACACCTGAGTGTGCGTCCTTATTTGAAAAGTGCAATATTTGTTAGCTCTAAGCTGAAAATTATGATTCGATTCACTCTGTAAAGTTGAGTCTTAACACCTTTCTGAAAAAAGTAGGAAAATTGCAACAGTCTAAGGGGCTACTGGAATTCCTAAATGGAAATCATTTAGAGGAGCTTTGTTGTTCTGTGTGTTGATAGGTGTAGTTTGCATTATGCAGAAATTGTCACTGCAGGTCTAATCACTGTAAATCCTGTTGCACTCGAGCAAGTCCAAACGGAGGCTGTACTGGGAAATCTAGCAGAGATCTGTACCCAGGTTCCGAAAACCTGCATGGATATTTTGAACACTTGATAACAAACATGCCACATATTAATTTTTGTCATTTTTTCCATTTGCTTTTTCCAGTCATTAATAAATTTGGGGAAACAGTAGCATAGTGGTAATCTCATTGGACTAATAATCCAGGGGCCTAGGCTAATGCCCTGGAGACATGGGTTAAAATCCTACCACGGCAGCTGGTGGAATTTGAATTCAATTAATAAATCTGGAATCTAAAGCTAGTCTCTGTAATGGTGACCATGATCAATTGTTGTAAAAACCCATCTGGTTTCCTAATCCCTTTTAGGGAAGGAAATCTGTCATCCTTACCTGGTCTGGCCCACATGTGACTCTAGACCCATGGTAATGTGGTTGACTCTTAAACTGCTCTCTGAAATGGTCTAGGAAGCCACTCAGTTCAAGGGCAATTAGGGATGGGCAACAAATTTGGTCCTTGCCAGTGATGCCCACATCCCATGAAAGAATAAAGAAAGCTGTAATTGGTGATGTGAATTTAGTAATGGTTTTGTAAATGTCTATAATGCACGTCTATACAAAGGTTAAGCAGCTGCTCAATTTATTTAGATGCACCTAAGCCAGGAGGTCACATTTTTTAAAATACAAGATCTAAATATGAGATAAAAACATACCATTTGTTCATTAACATTTTCTCTTCTCCTAAAGTAAACTGCAGGTTTTAAAAGACTTTCTTTTGGGGACACTGCACTGGATTATGGATCCCTCCTGAGTTCATGGAATATTCAGACTGCATTGACCTCCGCTTATTATATCAGATGTGGATAATAGAACAAAAGAGGAAGAAGGGAAACAAAACCAAAGAGTGACCAAGCTCTTGAATTCTGAAATGTAGTTAATGAATAAAGTTGTTCAGAAATGAGTCCCGTGAATCCTTAACTCTGATCGCTTTTGTGATTTTTCAAAATACCTTTCATAATATTTTTAAATGTTTCATTTTCCACGAGGCATTGGATGGTGGTGGTGGTTCCTGTGATAGTTGCCCCAGTATAGCACAACTTTGGGTTGGACGTAGTACCATTTAGAGCTTGTACTGTAGGCTATAGGGCACAGTTAAGGGTAACCATCTATCCAGACTTGGTAATCAGCCAGTTATCGAACTGAAACCCAGTGTAAAAAGATCGAGGACTGACTATCCAATTGGTTCATTAAATGCTGTGGCGACAGGTTCTGCTCTGCTACCTATTGAAAACTCCAGGTATTTTCTAGCACTAGATCAGTGTAAAGTATTGGGAAAGCATCACCTAAAGAAAGCTTCTGTTCCCTATCTATGTATAGTTGCTTGACTGTATATTGTATCTTCAGTAGAGGATTTTCTTGTTAGGATTTTGTGCTTAAAACAGTAGAACTTACAGAGCTTGAGAAAACAGAATACTCCATTAATAGTCGCAGCATTTCCACATAGCTCCTCATCTCTTCCCCTTCCCAATAGATCCTTCCTACTTTTGTTGCCCTGTGTAGTATGGTTGCATAGAATTATAAGAAGTTAAAAACAGAGGAGCTATAAAAGAGAAATGAAAGACGCAGAATAAGCATGAAGCACAAAAGAGGAAATCAGTTTGAGAAATCACTAACAAAATGTGAATCGGAAGAAGTGAAACAAACGGAAAGTGTGTTTTAATGATGGGTCGAACTTTCAAGGTAAGGCGTGTTGTTCAAATGCTGCCATATTCACAAACAGTAAATCTTTACTGCACATAGAGAAAACTAAAAGCAAGTAAAAATCCCACTGTGTTCATGAAACAGTGAGGGGAAGACTTCCCACTAGTGCCCCTGTATTAAAAAAAGCAAGGCTAATGGATGCCGAAATTTCAATAACATCCTTCTGAATTTACAAATTTGTGATAAATAATTGTACTTAAACTGTTAACCCGTCAGACAGACTGAATAAAGCGTCCTTCTGAGCAAAATGATACAAAGCAACGGAAACTGCAGAGTGTCATTAAACAGCACGGAGAGTGTGTGGGAGATCGTCATTACACGGAGAGTGTGTGGGATATGATCATTACACCGAGGGGTTCAGGGTATTGTCATTACACAAAGTGTGTGGGATATTGTCATTACACTGAGAGGGTTCCGGGTATCGTCATTACACTGAGGGGTTGTGCGATATCGTCATTACACAGAGTGTGTGGGATATTGTCATTACACTGAGAATGTGTGGGATATGATCATTACACCGAGGTGTTCGGGGTATTGTCATTACACAAAGTGTGTGGGATATTGTCATTACACTGAGATGGTTCAGGGTATCGTCATTACACAGTGTGTGTGGGATATCATCATTACACTGAGAATGTGTGGGATATCGCCACTACACAGAATGTGTGGGATAACATCATTACACTGAGGGATGTGGGATATCGTCATTACTTTGAAGGGGTGTGGCATCTCATTATTATACAGAGTGTCTAGGGTATCTTCATTACACTGAGAGTTTTGGGGTATTATTATGCTGAGACTGTGTGAGATATCATCATTACACTGAGGCCATGTGGGATATTGTCATTACCCCAAGGGTGTGTGGGATATCGTCATTAAACTGAGAGTGTGTGTGTGAAATCGTCATTACAGTGAGGGGGTGTGGTGTCTCGTCATTAAACTAAGCGTGACTGGGATTTTGTCATTACACTAAGATTGTAGGGTATTATTATTAAACTGACTGTGTGGGATATTGTCATTACAGTGAGGGGCTGTGGGATATGATCATTACACTGAAATTATACGGAATATCACCGTTACACTGAGTGTGCAGGCAATCATCATTACAGAGTTTGTTGCATATCGTCATTACACAGTGGGTGTGGTATACTGTCATTACACTGAGAATGTCTTAGATTTTGGCAAGACACAGAGTGTGGGCTATCTTAATTACACTAAGAGTTTATGGGCAATTATTATGCTGAGACCATGTGTGAAATTGTCATTACACTGAGGACGTGTGGGATATCTTCATTACCTGTGAGTGTGTGGTGTATTGTTGTTTTAATGAGGGGGTGTGGAATATTGCCATTACACTGAGAGTGTGTGGAATATCGTCATTACCCCAAGGGTTTGTGGGATATCGTCTTTACACTGAGAATGTGTGTGTGAAATGGTCATTACACTGAAGGGGTGTGGTGTATCGTCATTAAACTGAGTGTGTCTGGGATTTTGTCATTACACAGATTGTGCGATATTGTAAGTACACTGAGAATTTTTGGGTTATTGTTATTAAACAGAGTGTGCGTGATATTGTCATTACTGTGAGGGGTTGTGGGACACAGTCATTACACTGAAATTATATGGGATATAGTCATTATACTGGGTAATCATCATTACACAGAGTTTGTTGGATATCAAGGGGCTGTGGTATATTGTCATTACACAAAGTGTCTTGGATTTCGGCAATGCACTGAGATTGCGAGATATTGTCATTACACAGAATTTTTGGGCTACTATTACACTGAGAGTGTGTGGGATATTGTTGATACACATAGTTTTTTGGGTTATTATTATTACACTGAGACTGTGCAATAATGTCATTACACGGAGGGGATGTGGAATATCGCCATTAGAGTGAGAGTGTTTTGGATATCGTCATTACACTGAGATGGTATTGGATATCATCATTATACTGAGGGTGTGTGGGATATCGTCATTACCCTGAGATTGTAGAATATTCTCATTACACTGAGAGTGTGTGTGAAATTGTCGTTACACTGAGGGGTCGTGGTATATCATCATTACACTGAGAGTGTCTCGGATATTGTCAATACACTGAGAGTGTGGGATATTGTCATTACACTGAGAGGGTTTGGGGTATTGTCATTACGCTGAGAGTGTCTGGGATATTGTTATTACTTTGCGAGTGTGTGTGTGAAATTGTCATTACACTGAAGGGGGTGTGGTGTCTCTTCATTAAACTGAGCGTGTCTGGGATTTTGTCATTACACTGAGATTGTGGGATATCATCATTACACAGAGTTTTTGGGCTATTATTACGCTGAA
The DNA here is from genome assembly GCF_017639515.1 of Carcharodon carcharias. Taxonomy (NCBI): domain Eukaryota; kingdom Metazoa; phylum Chordata; class Chondrichthyes; order Lamniformes; family Lamnidae; genus Carcharodon; species Carcharodon carcharias. The sequence continues at coordinate 126,336,033 of NC_054468.1, read as the reverse complement.
ACTATGTGCGATTTCGTTATTACACTGAGGGGTTGGGGGATATCATCATTACACTGAGAGGTTATCGTGGGATATCGTCATTACATTGAAGTTATATGGGATATAGTCATTACACTTCTAAAGAACCTAATCTTATTTTTCTTGGACTGCGTTTTTAAAATTGGACCATAGCTTTAAAAACTACCGTGGCTGCAGTTGAAAGACATATTTATGGGGACAGGATGAGAAATATCTACAATGTTACTATCCTGGAACAGAGTGTGCCATAAAAGAACAGGATGGTGCCGGAAAGGAGTCCTGGACTAAGGGGACTGCCTGATGACAGCATTTTAATTGGTTCCTGACCAGTTGACTAGGGTTTTGTGTGGTAACAATAAAGGCAGTACAGCTCCTAACCTGCAAAGAGAGAAGACCCAAAACCTCTCTCTCCTGTGTTTGTAAGATTCCAGTTTTTCAACCAGTGAACCACAAACTGAAAGTGCTGGGAGACCACCTCATGTCATCAAAAACAAACTCCAAGGAATTTGGAAGACATCAGTCAAAATCATCCCATCTAATCCTGTGCTCCAGATTGGTGCTATTGAACTGTTTTATCTCACCCTTACAATCCATGTTTCCTATGTCTTATACGTGTCTGTGTGTTTGTGTATAGGGGTTTAAGATGGGGTAGAGTTTAATTTATAGAGTTAGAAGTTAGCAGTTCATATTTCTTTCTTTTGCCACTAGTTAAAGATAATTTGTTCAATAAACAGTTATTTACGTACTAAGTTTACAAACCTGGTGCTCGTAGTCTGTTAACCTAAATTAAACAGTTAGGTAGAATTGGGGAAATTTGGTGGTTTGACATTTGTCATGACTCAGGGAAAAGTGGGGCTTGATACTGCAGCGTACTATCCCCCATGAATTGTGACACACTGAGTGTGTGGCTAATCGTCATTACACTGAGAGTGTGTTGCATATCTTCATTACACTGAGAGTGTGTTGGATATTGTCATTACACTAAGAGTGTGTTGGATATTGTCATTACGCTAAGAGTGTGTGGGATATCATCATTACACTGAGATTTTGGGATATTGTCATTACACTGAGAATGTGGGATATTGCCATTACACTTAACAGTGTGTGTGAAATTGGCATTACACTGAAGGGGTGTGGTATATCATCATCACACTGAGAGTGTCTTGGATATCGTCAATAAGTTGAGATTGGGGAAATTGTCATTACACTGAAAGTGTGGGATATTATCATTACACTGAGAGTGTGTGGATATCATTAATGCATTGAGAGTGTGTGGAATATCGTCATTACACGGAGTGTGTTGGATATCCTCAATACACCCAGAATGTGGGATATCTTCATTACTCTGCAGGGATATCACCATTGCACTGAGAATATGTCCGATATCAAGCTGACACTGAATTGGTGTGGGATATTGTCATTAAATTGAGAGTGTGTGCAACATCATCATTACATTGAGGGGGTGTGGGATAACATCATTATGAGAGTGTGTTGAGTATCCTCATTACACCAAGAGTGTGGTGTATCGTCATTACTGTGAGGGTGTTTGGGATATCATCATTACTTTGAGAGGCTGCTGGATATCGTCATTACACTGAAGGTGTGGGATATAGTGATTACACTTCATGTGTGAGATATCGTCATTACACTGAGGGGGTGTAGGATATCGTCATCAAAATACAGGGGTGTGGGATATCTTCATTATAGTGAGACTGAGATATTGTCATTACACTGAGGGCTGTGGGATATAATCATTACACTGAGAGAGTAGGATATCGTCATTACGCTGAGAGAGTGGGATATCATCATTACACTGAGTGGGATATCGTCTTTACACTGAGTGGGATATTGTCATTACACTGTAATTCTGTGGTTTTCATCATTATACAGAGCGGTTGTAGGATTTCATCAATACATTGAGAATGAGGGATATCGTCATTACACTGAGAGTGTGGGATATTAACATTACACTGAATGGATGTGGGATATTGTCATTACAATGAGGCTCTATGGGATTTCGTCATTACTCTGAGAGTGTGTGGGATATCATCATTGCACAGAGAGTGTGTGGGATTTCGTCTGTACACTGAGAGTGGATATCCTCAATACACTGAATTTGTTTGGGGTATTGACATTACACTGAGATTTGGTGGGATACTTACTGTGGACATGTGGGATATCCTCATTACCCTGCGAGGTTAATTTTAACCTGGGGGCGATGAGCAGATTGGAAATTAAATGGCATGTCATCAGCCCTCTGCAATGTGCCACCAGCTGGGTTTACATGAGTGGGGCAAAGTGGGATGTGGTTTGCCATTTTCTTGTTGTTCAGGAGGCTGCAAGGCTTGGATTTCCCCTCTATCAGCCACTGTGAGGTGTGGTCAGCACTGGGCACAAGGCAGACACCTTCACAACTGTGCTTGTTAGCCAGGAGGAACAGCAGTGCCTACTCCTGCGCACCTCCCCAATCTCTGACATCATTGGAACCCTCCCACCCCCTATTCAAAACTTCCAAAACTCCAGCACATGTGGAGGAACTTGATTTTCCATTCTTTACTGAAATCTCCACCTACCAGCCCCTTGCCCTGGTCCCAATTCACCCGCAACTAAAATTTTCACAATGTAGGTCTGTTGGATATTTTCATTGACAACACCTTTAGACCCTACGTGTAAGAGGAGCATAAAAATGAGTTGCTTCATTCTGACGTGTTTTTCAAAAAATGGGCCTCAGTCTATTCTTTGATGTTGGTAGGTTTGACGTGCAAAACCTACTGAGGAAATCTCATCCGGAGGACTTGAGGGACCAGCCACAATGCAGCGATTCTAGATGTTTTTGAACCAGGTGAAATAAGTTACACTTGGAGCTCGAACTGATTTGAAATATTGTTTGTGATCTCCTACAAACTAATGCCAGTAACAAACTGTGTCAAAACCTGGTGTTGTAATGATGTAAATACGTGACTGTATGTGGCCTGGTACAAGGGGCTAGATTAAGCAGCAAATCACACCTTCTCCCAGGTTTGCTTCTTCCCTCTTTTCCCAGATTCTCTCCCAGTGTGCAATGGTTGTCATTTGGTGGGCAATCACATTGGTGTATTGTGGAGGTTTCCTTTAACATATAGGGCAGAATCTTCCGGTTGGCATGGGAGCTGGGCCTGACGTGTAAAATGACGCATGATGATGTTGGGCATGCATCCCGATGTCATTGCACACCATCGCGCTATTTCATTTGGCGGAAATGTTAAAGGCCTATTAAGACCGTTAAGAAATTAATTAAAGTCCTTAGGAATGCTTCCAGTCCAACTTTAAGGTTGGCGAGCAGGTTAAAAGCCCAAGCAGCCTTCGCGTCTTTCAGGAAACCTCATCCACAGGCAGGATGAGGTTTCCTGAAGCTTTAATAAAATAAGTAAATGCATTTTCCCAACTTTACAAACATGTCCCAACTCATGTGACACAGTCATGTGAGGGGATGTGTTCGATTAAATTTTTAATTTGATTCTGTCATGATTTTATGATACATTCAATCTCCTTGAGGCAGCTCTGTGCGCAGGCCCCGACTCTCCCCGCCCGCACAGATAGCGCTGAGCGCTACCGGCTGTGCATTACGCTGGGTGGGCCTTAATTGGCCCGCCCACATAAAATGGCAGCACACAGCTGATCGTGGGCGGCGATTGGTTCCGTGCCTGCCCTCGCCAGCTCCCGCCCAGCCCACCTGCCATTGGAAAAATCCAGGCCTTAAAGTCAGAAACACTTATTTTTCTCCTTACTTCATTTAAAGCGTTTAGGATGGCTTCTTATGGTTCCAGAATCAAGTGCTTAAAGCCACAGCTTTGTGGTGGTGTAGTGATATTGGCACTAGATTAATAATCTAGAGACCCAATGTGATGTGCTGTGGATCCAGATTCAAGTCCCACCACAGCAGACGGTGAAATTTGAATCTGGTTTTTTAAAAAAATTATTACTAATCCCATTTAAGGAAGGAAATCAGTAATGGCTATTCAGTGGCCTAGCACGTTGCTCAGAATACTTGGGTTCTTGTGTTGAAGACCAGCAATGATATGGCAAAAACCAATCTATTTGGGAAACGAAAATGATTTACTGCTGAATATGTACCACTCCAATACATTGGTAAACATTTAGATCTTCCGTCTTTGAACTCTGTCCTAAAACAGCTTTGGTAAATTGGCTGGAATGGGGAGGTGTACATTGTGAACTAATTGTGCTAATGCTGCTTTTTGTATGCACAATACAGAAGGTGTAGTTTTCCATTTAAATATTTCCTTTGAGTTTATTTTACCAAATTCATAAACCTGTTTCAAAACAATATGTGTAAGGACTGAATTGCAGAGATAAATATATCGGGCACATTTTATGTAGTTTTGTCAGACTCTCTGATTCTGATATGTATTTTTATTTTTGAATACCTGACAGAACCTCCCCTTACAAAGCGTGAAGCGAAACAAGGTTTAATAAATTGTATATTTTTCTAGTTTGCACATAGTCAGCCAACCATCCTGAGATGTGTTGTGTGAAGCTATTGGCTTTCCTTCTTGCATTGATCATTGCATTGCCAACTTGTGGTATTCTACATAACTTTCCAAACAGATTTGGTTTAAAATATCTGATTAAATGGAAAGTCGGAATTCCATGGAGAGATTTGTAGGGTTCACTGCCAATCACAATCTGGGATTGAATTTTCACACCCCTTTGAGGGCAACTACAGAAGCAAGTGGGCATGAAAACTCATGCCACCAGCCTGGGTGCCATTTATCTCTCATCATCCCACCCCCAGGCCATTTTCCCTGAGGTAGGGTGAGGGTTGGAAGTTCCATCCGCTTGCAAGCAGTGGGTAGCCAATTAAGGGGAGTTAGTGGCCCATTAAGACCTATTGTCAGAGGCCGAATAGAATTTTCCAGTCATCCTCTGCCCAACCCCCACCAAGTTAGCCACAACTGTGGCCACAGACCACAATTGGAGGCGGCCTGGCTCTCTCTTGCCTGCAATGGTAGGTTGCAGCTCCTTCCGAGCTGGAGGGCCTCCTCTTGGCCCTCCAGCTTTGCGAGCCTGCCCACTGTCCTTACTTGAACAGCCAGTCCACTCCCCTCGCCACTGATTGGCTAATTCGGGGTAAATTACAGCCAGGTGACTGTTTCCCACACAGTGTGAGGTCGTGACCCCCACTTGACCCTGTCAGAATCCTAACCCCCAAAACCTAAACTCCTGCGCCGGTGCCAGAAATGGCACCACGACAACATGGAGCAGCAGTGGAAGTTTTTGATGATGGAAAAATACAGGACTGAAAATAATATTCCTGCAGAATACAGTAACACACAATATTGGAATACTTTAAAAAGATTTCTCCACGAGTATCAGCAATTGGCAATTTAAATAGCACATAGTTCCTATTTGAGATTCCACATGCTTTGTGGAGAGTTCAGTGAGGTTCATTTTATTTTTAATATTTTATGAGGGACGAATTTTGCAAGATTTTAGCAACCACCTTGTGTTTCCGAGGTCTGTGTTAAACTTCTGTGTCAGTTAGAGTTGGACTAATAGCAGAATTTTACTATATAGTTGCAATGGGACATTCTCTAAAAGGAAATTTTACAATTTTGAATGCAGAGTTTCTGAACCAGAACTTCCACTGCAAATCTACTCCTGTGGTTACCATTAAACAGCGTACATATCCATCTGGAAATTCATTTGCTTTGCCCTCTCTGGGATTTGCTTTTCTGGATGAAGCATGTATTCCCAGGATAAATATTATATTTAAATTTGTGCAGGTTTGATTTACTTTTAAGTTGACGTTTTTGTCGCAACCTCTCTGTTTTACATCATTGCTGGCTTCCCTCCGGTCCTTATCAAGGATGCAAATATAGGACATAAGTCTACTGTCCTGAGCAGATATAATAACCATTATAATTAAAAACACATTAGTATATTTACAAGTAAATGTAGCTGTTGCAATGATTATATACTATCCCTCTAACTGTGAGACCTTGGATTGAATCTGGGCCAGGCTGACTCCATGAATGTATCCCCTGTGTTGGCTGTAAGGATGATATTGGTTTTTAATATTGATTTTGGACCTATCAACTCAGTTCCTTGTTGCCATGTAGCCACAATGGGTGACCCTAGCTTGGCACTAAAGTGGCATTCTGACTGAGAGACCACAAGGACAGCTAGTGTGGGTAACGGAAGCTCATGGAGGTCAACACCACCCAGGATAAAGTAGCATGATGGATCGGCACTCCATCCACCATCTTAAACATTCACTCCATCCACCACTGATGCATAGTGGCAGCAGGGTGTACCATCTAGCAGATGCACCGCAGCAACTCACCTAAGGCTCCTTCAACAGCACTTTCCAAACCTGTGACCTCTACCATCTAGAGGGAGGAGGGCAGGCAGATGCACGGAAACATCACCACCTGCGAGTTCCCATCTGAGCCACTCGCCATCCTGACTTGGTACTATATCGCCATTTCTTCACTGTCGCTGGGTCAAAATTCTGGAACCCCCTCACCAACAGCACTGTGGGTGTACCTACACCAGATTGACTGCAGCGATTCAAGAAAGCAGTTCACCACCACCTTCTCGAGATAAATAGGGGATTGGCACTATATGCCGGCCTAGCCAGAGACATTCACATTGCAGAAATGAAAAATAAAAGCTGCCTTTGTGTATGGCTGTTCATTGCACTTGGTGATGAGGGACATTGTTGATGCAGCCCTGGGATCTGCTTCTAAACACCATCCCACACCTGGGAATGCTTTCCGCTAACATTAGGCATTTGAGAAGGAGAAGTAATTTATTTCTCACATCTCACAATTATATTTACCTTAAACAAAATATGAACAGCTCCAATACTATAATGTAGCATTCTGATGTAAATTTACATATAGATCTCACAAAATAGGACTTTCCCCCTTAACTGAAATACACCTTCCTGTCATGCAAACAAAATACATTGGTACTATTGTCAGCCACTTACTACAAAGGTGTAAATATGTAAAAGTGTACAGTCAACAAGTGTTAACCCATTTGGATTGCCCTGTTGAACCAAAAACCATCTAACTCAGGGGCAAGTCCTACTCCAGAGACTTGAGCTACGGTTGCCAGCTGCGACTAAATGCATTTAGAGGTTTCGTCACATGACTTGCCCCACACTTGCCATTAGTTTGCCAAAACATCCATCCTTATGACGTACTGTCTTCCTACACTAATTGGAAAGTAATAAGACAGAATAATGCTTGTTCACCAGCCAAACAGCCCTTTTTTCCCCATTTTCAATATTTATATGCAAAGAAAATAACAAAAATGTGCAATCTTTTTTAATGCCTTGATTTTTCTCCAGGTTTGCAGACAGCAGCGTCCTGGGATTGATCTTCAATCCCTGGAAACTCCAGGCCAATCCTGGAGGGTTGGCAACCCCAAATCGAGCACATATTCTGGGCTCGTATTTCAGTGCAACACTGAAGGAGTCCCAAGCCCCAGTCATTTATGTAGAACAGGAAAAGAAGTTGCCCCAATACAGACCCCAGGGGGCCCTCCATTGCATTCTCCTCTCCTGTCGCAGGTGCCAATTTTTGGATGAAATGTTAAACCATCTGCTCTCCCAGGTGGCATAAAAGATCCCATGGCACTATTTCAAAGAAGAGTGGGGAATTTCTCTCCATTGTCCTTGGGTCAATATTTATCCCTCAGCCAACATCACTAGAACAGGTGATCTGGCCATCATCACATTGCTGTTTAAGGGGGTTTGTGGAGTTTTCCTTTCTATACTGGGCATCGGTAGCTAGCAGCGTATAAGCAATAACAAAAACAGAAAATGCTGAAAACACTCAACAACGGTGGAGAGAGAAACAGAGTTCACATTTTGAGTCTAATATTGCATCTTTGGAACTACAGGGTAGTAGAAATGTGGTGGGTTTTATGCTGTTGAAAAAGGGGGAGGGCCAGGTGGAGAAAAATAGAAGGATAGAGACAGGTTTGAGGGTAGGAAAGACTAAATGACAAAGATGTCATGGAACACAAGACAAAGGGACTGGTAATGATATAGTATAAAGGCAAGAGCTTTGGTCTAGAGTAGGTGTCAATAGCAGGATAAAGGTCAGCACTTCCTGAAAGTAAAATAGCAGGATGTGTTAATAGCAGAGAAAGAGGTCAGCACTGACTGAAAGTAAAATAGCAGAATGTGTTAATAGCAGAGAAAGAGGTCAGCACTGACTGAAAGTAAAATAGCAGAATGTGTTAATAGCAGAGAAAGAGGTCAGCACTGACTGAAAGTAAAATAGCAGAATGTGTTAATAGCAGAGAAAGAGGTCAGCACTGACTGAAAGCAAACATATGAGATCTAGATACAGACTGGCACTTGGGGGGAAGAAATCACCTGCTCCTCCTCAATTTTCAACAGCATAAAACCCATCACATCTCTACCTCTCCTTGTTCGAAGGAGAGTCTATTGGACTTGAAACGTTAACTCTGTTTCTTGCACCACAGATGCTGCCAGACCTGCTGAGTTTTTCCAGCACTCTGTTTTGCTTCTGATTTCCAGCTTCTGCAGTATTTTGCCTTTATTTTAGCATGTAAACAATGTTTCTACTGTGTTAGGGTCCAGGGTCCAATTTCTCATGGGCTCCAAAAAGCAGCCAACAAATGCAATTAAAACCAACTGACTGGCCTTCAGATGAGCCCAATCAGGAGCTGCAGCACAAAAGATGATACATTGCGTACAGTGACACCACCCCAAACCGGTTGGAGACAGTTGGGCAATTCTCTTGTTGATCACACCTGGAGACTCCGCTGCACAAGTGATGGGGGTTGATTTTATGTAAATAATTTCAATGTTGTAACCATCCTCTACTCACGGCATTTTGTTGGAGAACTCACCCTTTTATCAGGGGATATTGTTGTAGTTTGGATCCTGAGCTCTGTTTTCTGTAGTTCATTGACATTCTTTTTAAACAGACTCTGTGGACTGTTTGCTGTGGGGCCCAGTTGAAATAGGCTCTGCTTAGTAAATAGACTATTCATCATGTGTCCTATTGTAAGTTCCACCTTACCCCCAACATATAGACTGACATTGTGCAATTTATTAGGGAAGGATGGAAACTCTGAAAGTAGTTAATGAATATGGGCCTGGCTCAGTTAACACTTAATGAGATAGTTTAGTACAACTGCAAGACAAGTCAGCAACAGAGGTCAAGAGTCACTCTATTACCATATTTATTGTAGGATGATTAAAGGCTGCAGAGGCTTTGACTTGTCTCCATTTACTGAAAATGAAGATATTGAAAGTTATGATCACAACTTGAAACTCTTCAGAGGAATTTCACATTAAAAAAAATCCATGGTAATTATTCTCTTTAATTATTTTTAATGAACGTATCCGTGGGTGTTTAATGAGCTACTTAAGTTTAAATGGGACACCAGAGTTCAGGGACTATCGTTTACCCCTCTCAATAGGGTTAATGGGATATTGGCACCAAACCAGAATCACATGACATCTCTTCCCCTCTGTGTGATTAATGCCAGGTACTATTCAACAGAGAACAGCAGCCTGTGTTAATTGACAGCAGATCAGCAGGTTTTACCCATATGAATGTATCTTATAAAATTAGCATCTGTTGAGTTTGTTATGAACACAGCTATTATTAGAATAGAAATTGTTAAACGGATATATAGTTACAAACAACTTTTTGCTCAACCCAAACTAGTGCAGGCAACTGCACTACACTGTTCCTTAAGATATTTGCAATAAATAGTAGCTCAGAACCCACACATAACATTACTCTGACGTGAAAAAAAAACAATGCCCAGATAATTGACAAAAGTTAGAAAGTTGATTATGTCTACTTCAATCTAATTTCTCCCTATGCATTTTACTAAACCCATGGGTCTGAATTTTTGACTGAATGCAGAGCTTTGTTGCACTGCACAAGTGGTCAGACTTCATTTTCTTTGGAGGAAACCGATTTCCCCCTTCATTCCCAATGCCCCGCAATTTCCTCTGGCCTTTTTGCCCATTGGGAATGCCTACTGTACAAAATGCACACCCACCCCAGCAGAGGTCAGGTTCTCCATTTTAAACGAGGAACAAAAATCGGATATCCGCCAGACATCATTTTCATCTAGTGGTGCAGGGATTGGAAGCCCATTAAAATAAAGCCAGATATGGGAGTTCGTGGAGAAAATGGAAAACCTGCTGGGGAGTCGCAAACATTCTGAAAGCAAAGTGTGAAATGTTTACTTTCAAGTTCATTCTTAGGCACTGTATTGTAATGTAGAAGTGTTTTTAGTGCATCATAGAGATCTGTCCTGCAAAGGTAAGTTGACCCTTACATTGGCCAGCACTGTATAATAGTCAACATGCATTACAGTGCTTTTCATATGGAAAAAAGTTCCATAATAAAGTGAATAACTGTTACAAAATGTCCCATCTGCCTGTGCTGTCATCTTTTGTAGTGTAATTTAAGTGGAGTGACAGCTCTGCTGTTTAAAAAGAAAACCTGGTTTTGACTCTTGGAAAAAAAACCTAATCACCTGCTCCTGTCCATTGATTGACAAGCACTTTGCTTTGAAATAGAAATGAGAACCTTCTGTTCTTTCTTTCTCACAGGGTACTCTATTGCTTGGATAGCTGCAACTATTATGAATGCTTGGCTGAGTTTCAAGCCTAAATGGTTTTCAGCACACTAGGTGTTCTGTTAATCTGAAAATGAATGACAGTTTTAAGAGGTTGTAATGACAGATTGTGCCTTTGGTGTGGTTTATGGTTTATTGATACAAGCTAATAGGATTACAATTATTAGAAGTTCTTTCACATGGTAAAATGCACTTTCCCCCCAGTATCAATGTTTAGTAGATGGTGATGGTTTTTCCCCCAAGGAATGCAAAATATTTTCCATTGATATTGCATGAAATTGGAGGACTGTACATAGTGATACTTGGTATGTGGCAATGGAGGATACATGGGGTGAATGGAAGGGGAGTGGGGTGGCTGTGGGTGGGTGGTCGGTGCTGGGGAGATTGAGAAGTGAGGTTTAGGGGGCATTTAAGCACTTTGGGAGCTAGGACACTGTGTTGAAGAACTGAGGTGGGCCTTTTCACCAGCCTGCCTCTGCTCCCGTAACCCTCCTGCACTGGTTCGCAGCTCACAACTGTACTGCGAACCTGCACCCTGTGGGAAAAGTCAAAAATCCCAGGCAAAACCATACATCAGTCAGGAGTGCCAATTGTTGGCCATGAAATGGCCTAACATGTTCCTGAGAGGAAAATCCAGCCCATGATGTTCTGTTTAATTCCTGTCAGGAAAATAGTGCCTGTGCTGTTGACATTGCCAACATTATTGTATGGAATTTTGTGGTTTGGAGAATAATGCATTCCACATAACTTATTGTGGCCTCGTGTGTCATAATTAGAGAGTGAAAGCTGCAGTCGAACTGGCCTTTAATATTGAGAGAGAGAAAGGGAGAGAGAGAGACAAAGGTGCATTAAAACTTCAGAGACGTAGTTCAGGAATTATATTTCAATATGTTAAAACAATGGACAAAAATTTTGCTGCCGTAATAATGGTGAGTTTAATACACTTCCCGTTATCAGTATGTAAATGATTTTTCAACTTGTAGCAGGATTTACCCTGCTGGCTTCTGCTGGTTGAAGTAGGGGCTAGAAGTCCGCACTGTGTGGGAAACAGTCACTCATTGTGATTGTCCCCAGAATAGCCAATCAATGAGCAGTGGGCGGGCCTATTGTCCAATTAAGGATGGCAGACAGGATCTTGAAAGTTGAATGTCCAATCAGTGGCCTTTCAGCTTGAAAGCAGCAGCAGGATGCCATGGCAGTTAAGTGAGAGACATGGCACATCAAAATGGAGGTACCTTCTCTCCAGCTTTTTCAAACTTTAAATTGAAAATGGCCTTTACAGCCAGGCCACCGTTCTGAGGGAGGAAAGGGGAGTATATCCTCCACAGAGCTGTTGATGGGCACAGGCAGACAAGGGAGGCCTCTAAGCCTGCCTGAAGCAATGGTCCCCTCTGGTCTGCAGCCAGGAGGCTGCCTCCACCCAGTCCCCCACTTTCTCTGGGGATCTGGAGGCTGACAGGGAAACAGTCAGCCTCTGTGCACAGGCCTGAATCGGCCTTTAATTTGATCAAATGGAAAATAGCCCAGGAACACAATCAAGCCAGGAACTGGTATCCAGGCTGGTCGCACCAAATTCTGTGTCCACCTGGCTCTATCTGCAGCCATGGCAGAGACTAAAAATCCATCTTGCTGTGAATTAAGGGTTGTCATAAGTTACTGGACAATTTGTGTCATTCTGCTATTGGCTCAATGAGAACAGCAGCTCATCATCAACCTCCTGGGGATGTTCATGAAGTTACTGCATTTGTGCATTAATTTCAATTAAACTCACCACAGAAAGCTAGGATTAGTACTTAACAGCATTAGTGCCTTTTATTGAGTAGATTCCTGTTCCTGCAATGTTACTCAACTCTCTGGCCCTGAAATTGAACCATTTAAACAATGGAGTCTCATTCCTGCAGGTAACAAATTGTTGGTAGAGATGCCTTAACATTTAAAATTTTAAATGTTTTTTCTTACTTTGTCTGTCTGTCTCTTTTTTAAATCTCTCTCTTCAACCAATCTTTGTTTGCCTCTTTTTCTGTACATGGCTTGACCCTAATTCACCACCAGCCCTCTGCTCTTTCTCCCTTATTCCTCTGTAAGAAAGCCATCATTCTTTCCACAACCTCCTCTTTCTTGAAGTTTGCGCAAACGTTTAATCTCGTGGCAATATGTTTTGTCGTTTCTTCTATCCTATAGGTAAATTAGGACAAACTAGAAAGTATTTCTCAAGCTTTGTGTAACCCATCAAAGGTTAAGTAGAAGAAGCATGTTCTTATAAATTCTCCCCTTCCATCTTGAGCAAGTGGCTGGAGCTATGCATATTGGGCCCCTTTCGGGAATATTCCAAATAAGCCGGAAGAGGGAGTTAAGAGACCTATTTGTTTTCACACCAGTGGGATTAGCATTATCCTCATGAAGATATTCCAACACCCACCCAGAAGAATCCGCACACTGTTTTACATCCTAGATTACTCATTCTTGACAGATCGCCCTCCGTGACATGACATTTCTGTGGTGCCCACCGCCTAGGAACTGTCACACTCTCGCAGCATTTGCTGGTCTTTTGTTTGGGTCCTGCTTTATTTTTTCTGTACAGCTCAGCAATGCTTTAATGTCAGGGGTGAGCAAACTCAAAGCCTAGCTATAGGCTTTTGACTATAATTGGAGTTCTCCCGTCGTGTAGAGGTGATGGAGTTGCTTCAGACAGGAAGAGCCTGTTGCGAACATTTCTGCTCCTGGAAATCAAACAGTCACAGGTTCCTGAGAACCTTTGAGTACAACATGAAAGGTCTTGTTATCAAGTCACCCCAACCAAGCACGAGGAAAAGACTTCCAGTCAAAAATTGGCTAGATATACAATGCTTATTTTGTGCACACTACAAAAATAGCCTAATCTTTCCAGTAGTAATTATCATCCAACATGTTAAATCTATAATTTATGATTTTGAAATATTATTCAATATTTATCTTTAGAAGTTAAAGATGTGCCAGTGCACTATTAGAAATTTTCCGAAGGGCGTGTTGATCACATTCTTATTGTCACTATTTTTGGTTATGCTCTCTATCAACAATGACCTTTGTAAATTGTCAATACTACCCATTCAATGGCTGAGTCAATGGTCACAATGTGTTTACGCCTCAAGCCCAACTCTTAGTATCTTTTATATATCAAAAACAAACAGGCTCTGGGAAGCCTGGTTTTATCAAATTGAAAATCTTATCTCGATTTACACTTCCTGTCTGCACAACTTCCTGTTTTCAAGTTTTCAATTTCCCATTATAAATTTGCGTTCGCATTTATAACTGGTTTTGCCCATTTAAACTCATCGCTCTGTGCAATCTGTCCACTGCTTTCCAACAAACCACCCGCAAAGCTTTCCGCAATTTTTTTTCATCCACCGTTTTATTAGTGAAAGAAGGACTTGCATTTGTATCGCCTTTCATGACCTCAGGATGCTTTAGGATGTATTCATTGTAGTACTGTAGGAAATGAGTGTTTAAGTGGAAATTAAAAAATAGAAAATGTATATATTTCAAAACAGAACACAATTAAACTTATCTATTGAATTGTTCTGTGGCTTTTAATGCCTTTGTTATAATTTTCATTCACAGGCCATAGCAAAAGCCTAAGCTTGGAATTGAGCTTTGCCTCAGAGTAATGAGCTCAAACTTGAAAATAGCAAAAACTGGAGGGGGAGAAAGCGAATTAAAAAAGAATGGGAGGGAAGGAGAGAAAAAGGGACTTTCTCATTGCTTAGTCTTCTTTCACTTCCAGCTGAATTATAAATCATCTCAACTATGTTTTGTTAACTGTTAAAAAGGCCAATGCTGATTCTTAACCTCTGAGAGACAAAGATTTTAATAGAACAACTATGAGACAGGTGGAGAATCAGAGAATGTGTTCCTCAGAAATTTCATCACGAAACACATAAGCGTTTGAGGTACAAGGAAACGTTTATTTCTGTCAGCTGATCAGGGTTTGAGATTTTGTAATTAGTTCTGACTAATCATGAGGAATGAACTTTAACAGTTCAGTTGCCATGTTTGATAAGCTGTCTTACTATCATGACATTATCAGGGCTTTTCTTTTCCCTATGACCCTTTCTTTTATAGAATACTAACTTTTCTGAATTGAACTCTGACTCAGATAGTCTTACACGTTTCTTCAGAGCTCTCCAAATTTTCTTTGAGGCCTCAACCTTGATGAAAGACCATCTCCCTACATGCAAACCCCCAAATGTGCAGAAGAAAATGAACTAATTTCAGTGCCATCCCCAGCAGGAGAACTACTACATAGAACAGAAGGTAATTTGGGATTTTGCCAAGAGACTACTTGCTAGGGATTATACCCTCCAACCAACTAAACTTCAGTTTAGTTTGCATGGACCACTCACTCTGGGGTGGTTGTGAACTTGTAGTCTGGTTGATTAGCTGAAACTTTATGCAGAATTTCATTGATCACCAAACGATTCCTTTAACAGTCCATTTCAGCTGTGGTATTCATGACCACGGTGTTCTTGTTATCACACATGTCTCTGAAATTGTCATTGACTGTATGCCCTCCATTATCAGTCAGAAACTTTGCTGGTGCCCTATGTTGAGTCCCTATCCATTTCTCCATGATTTTGTCTACAATAATCCTTTTGTCCTTACTAAGTATTATTGTAGAAACGCTAAGTCAAGTCACCTGGCCAAAACATGTAGGATGAAAATACTTCTGTCTGTCTCATAGCTTTAGGTCTATGGCAACTACCTCACAAAGTCACATACCATTGGAAGTCTTATAATAGGATGTGGCAGCATCCTCTGATACTTTTACAGATTTCCCACTTCATACTAATCTTATCTATTAGCCTCGCAAACTCTTCATCAACTACATCTACACCTTTGGCAGGACTTTAACCTTTGACAAAATTTGAAAAAATTGACTCTGCAATGTTAGGAGAATTTTTTTCCCTCTCTCTGATTCTTAACACTGGATGCCATTGATACTCATTCTGACTGGCAAAACTGCAAATCAACCGACTTTCCAAAAAATAATTGCCTTACATGCTTCATGACAATTTTCATTTGTGCCTTCATTGTAGAAGGTTTACTCAACAGCATAGAGTATCTCACTAGAGGCTACATCAGTACCAGAGGTTATGGGTTGAATTTTCGCTAATGACGCAGGGAAGGTCAAGCTGGGAAATTTCTCGACTCGGTAGACCCATCTCCATATAAATGGCCTCCGCACGCACTATTTTGCTTTAAGGAGGCAGGGGTGGAATCAAGTTGGGACTGTCAACCTTGGAGGCAGTATAGATGCTGCCACAGAGGTGGACAAGCACTGAGGTGGGCTGGTTGGAAGATCTGTCTCAGTTCTTTGGGACTTTGGCCCAGTTGTATTAAAGAGTGTTAGGCCCTCTAGCCATTACCCCTCACACACCAGCCAATCTCCATGCCCCTCTGTGCCCCATCATTCCCCAGGCTATCTCCACTTCTCCTATGTATCCTCCATAGCCACTCACCCAGTATTTGATATGGGCAGATCTCAGGAGTCATGTGGAGATGAACAAAAATTAAACTTCTAACAATCAAATAGAGGCCTTACGCAAACATTCTTGATACTTAAAAAGAATCTCATTCATACGTAAATCCGCTCATGTGCTCTACCTGTTGTAAAATCAAACAAACATCTATTTCACTAATAACAGCAAGAGAGCTAATCCTTTAATAATTTTTTTTAAATTGTCATTCTAATTGTGAGCACAGCTCCCTATTGGGATAAATGGTTCTGGACATTTTCAAACTCAGCTAAACTCTGGACTCAGCTATAATAACAAACCTTGGGAAATTTAAATAATGGAATATGTTGAAATTGCAAAGACAGATAGCTAATAATTTTTTTCTAAGCTACATCAGATGGCCTGTCAATCAATGCACTCCAGCAGCAGGTGTCTGCTTTTTTACTCTAAGTGAAAGCTGCAGATGTTTGTCCCCCTAACTTTTAGAAGGCAGGGGATTTAAATCACTTCAGATCATTAACCAGACATTAAATCCACCTTCACAAATATTTGTGCCTCCTTCATAAAATCATGGCTCCCACCAAGGGTTAAGGCCATTGGAACAGTGAAACTGGGGTTTGTTTGAACTCATGCCCTGCCCACTTTCCTATTGCTGGCAAAAATGGAAATTGTCAGAAATGGTGTTGGAACCTCTGCATCCGGGTCCTCTGCCATATCATCACAATGTGGAACTTGCTGCCCGACATCAGGCAGGTAGGCCTTAGTGATCAGCGGAGTTGGGGGATTGCAGGGCACAGATGCTATTACTGTGGGGGGGGCTACTCACATGGTGGCGGACACTCCATCGTGGGCAAACTGCCCACAGAGAGGGGAAGTGGTTTTTAATTGGCCACTTACGTGACTTAATTAGTCTCCTGGTGAGTTCCAACATTCCCACTGACAAATGACATGGTGGCGGAATGCTGTTGGGCACGTTCCTCCCCCCAGCCCCCACCCGTGCTTTCCTGCACCACTTTGCCAGCCTACTTGCCTTCTAGCCCGTTGCCAAAGAGGCAGAAAATTCTGGCCTTGCTTTCTGCCAGATTCCACAATGGTGACCAGGATGTAGTTTTCTATTTGCAAATTATTTTCTTGGTTTCAAACCTTCATCTTTAGGCAACCATCGTCTGCTACTATGTTCAATTCCAGAAAGCCAGATAATGAAGGATAGAACAGGAGACAATCTTTATGCACTTCTACAAGCATTTAGTTACAGGGTTGCATATTAAAAGCATGCGCTTCCTAACCTAAAATAACGCAGATTTAGGGTGTTCCTATTTATAGGAACCAGATGTGAATCCCTGGTTAATGGCCACCACTTGTGTGAAATTGCATACAATTAATATACAAGTAACACATTCAATGATAAAACATCAAGGATACAAGAAAAACAGAAATAACCAAGTGAAGAGTAGAACACATACCTCTGCCACTCTGTGTTAACCCCTTCTTGAGGCTTTTCCCTGCCTGGTTGATGCTGTGTAACTACAGAGCTGAAAAAAATAAGTCTTTTTATTAAGATCTTCCATCTCAATGAGGAGGCTTCAGGCTAAACATCATCCAACAACATGCTCTGAAAACTCTACTCCCATTTTGACAACTGTAACAAATTCTAGCGCAGCAGCTGAGATAATCCAAAGTATTCAAAACAAGCCACAACATTCTAAAAAGAAGCTCAATTCGCCTTGTCTCCCAATGTTCTTTAAAAAAAATCCAGGATCCAGCTCTGAATCTGCAGCAAAAACAAATCAGCTCTTCCTTGGGCTATACCCTATCTGTGTACCAAATTTCATTGAAATTTGTACATGAGATTTTGAGATATATTGTTTACAAACAAAAAGACTAATGGGCAGAAAGATTACTTCTGTCCACCCTCATGGTAGAGGTAATCAAGGGGAGGAACTACTAGATTCAAAACATGTAAAAAATACATGGTGATAGAGAAACTTATGTTTTTAAAGTTAGACAAATTTCTAGGACCCGATGGTTTCCTCCTCGTGTTACGATAAAATGTAGGTGAGGAAATTTTTGACGTATTAGTCATGATCTTCCAAAGCAATCATAATTCAGGAATTGTTTTCTTGTATTGGAAAACTACCAATGCCACTCCATGTTATTGGTGGGGGAAGTCCCGCTGTCAGGGTGTTTTTCAGATGGCCAGTATGCTCAGGCATTGGCGGGACCTCCTCCACAATATTGCAAGGAGATGCCAATCACGAGTCAGCAAGCGGGGAGGCAGCCGATCCCACCCAAGGAAGTCATTTGGAGGCTGCCTCCCCACAGGATAGGGGGCCACTTTTGGGAAAATGGTCCATAACTGGGCCTTTAATTATTCAAATTGGCTGCCCACCTCCAGTCGGTGGGCAGTTGAATTACTGGCGTTCCTGCTGATGGGAAACCTCCCCAGCGCTGTGGCTGCATCAGGGAACCATCCTGATAACGTTGTCCATCATTTTACCGACTCAACTGCTGGTGAGAAGAGCAGAACAGTGGATGGACAAAGAGATTTTGGGGTTTGTAACAGAAATCATGAAAAGCTAGAGGGGAGGTACAGAAGATAATTAAAAAGGCTAATGGAATTTTTGGCTTTACCTCAAGAGAGTTGGAGTGCAAAGGTATTGAAACTATATTACAAACTGTACAGATTTCTCAGTTAGTCACCAGTCCTCTGCAAGTCCAAAACAAGGGAGCATAACCTTAGAAGCTGAATTAGGTCATTCAATGCTGATGTCTGAAAATGCTCCTTTATGCAAGGGGTAGTTGAAATCTGGAAATCCCTTCCCTCAAAATACTGTTTAGGTTGGGAGCTCAACTGAAAATTTCAAATTAATTGGTGGATTTAGGATTTACTGACCGTTGTTGGACAAGGGTATTGAGGGTTATGGATGCAAGGCAGGTAGATATACTTCAGATACAGGTTTTTAAAATTCATTTATAGGATGTGGGCATCGCTGGCTAGGCCAGCATTTATTGCCCATCCCTAATTGCCCTTGAGAAGGTGGTGGTGAGCTGCCTTCTTGAACTGCTGCCGTCCATGTGGTGTAAATACACCCACAGTGCTGTTAGAGAGGGAGTCCCAGGCTGTGATCTAATTGCTGGAACCAGCCTGAAGGGTTTAATGGCTTGCTGGTGTTTCAACATACTGTGTGCAACTGTGTACAACAACATACAAACATCAAAACAATGACCAACAGAAAAAGACCCATTGGCCCATCCAGCTATCCCACACAATGTGATCCCTTGTGCACTCCCTGCCACACCTGAGACCATGTGATCTCCT
Organism: Carcharodon carcharias; assembly: GCF_017639515.1. Taxonomy (NCBI): domain Eukaryota; kingdom Metazoa; phylum Chordata; class Chondrichthyes; order Lamniformes; family Lamnidae; genus Carcharodon; species Carcharodon carcharias. Next base: position 126,316,557 of record NC_054468.1, on the reverse strand, counting down.
GGAAGAGGTAAAATATAAGCAACTCTTCAGTCACTTGGTAATACAGAACTTGAACATATTCCAGCCGATGCTTGCAAAACCCAAAACAAAAGGTATACTGTTATATGTGATTTTGTAGTTCAGTAGCACTTGCTGAACAATTCTGAGTGCACTAATAGCTACACTAACAACCAATTTAAGATGATCAGTTGAGCTCTTAACATTGCTCATTTACACTTGCTAAAAGTGACATACACTCATAAGCAGGGTCCCATTTTCTGCAAACAAAAGGAATATGTTCAACCTTATGTCTTTTCTGAAAGACTCGGAGACTTGGGGAGCCTATAGTTCCTTTTGCTTTCTCCATGGCAATGCCTCAGCCAATCAGAGTCAACTTGCCAACCAGTTAGTACCTTCTCTCCTGAAGTATAAATTGTTGTGATTGTTTGAAATTTGGCATTCTTGCATTTGTCCTCAGCAATACTCAAGGTAATTTTTTAGATATCATGCCCTACAACCTCCAGATCTCTTTCCTTCTCCACTGGCTTTATCGTTTAGTCCCTGAAGAGTGTTTTTTTTAATCCAGCATTTATCCTGCCCACATACATTGCAATTTTCCAAGTTGGTTGTTATTTGTCAGGCGTGAACCCAATCACCCAACACATCGAGATCTGCCTGATGCATTTGAACATTATCTATGGCCCTGACACTCGCACAGAGCAAAGAATCATAGAAATTTTATGGCACAGAAAGAGGCCACTTGGCCCATTGTGTCTGCACTGGCTGAAAAACGAGCCACCCAGCCCAACCCCACTTTCCAGCATTTGTTCTGTAACCCTGCAGGTTATCGCACTTGAGGCACATATCCAGACAACATTTGAATGAGTTGAGGGTTTCTACCTCTACTGCTTTTTCAGGCAGAGTTCTAGACTCCCACAACCCTCTGGGTGAAAAAAAGTTCCTCACCTCCCCTCTAATCTTTCTACCAATCACTTTAAATCTATGTCCCCTAGTCACTGACCAATCTGCTAAAGTAAATAGGCCCTTCGCACCCATGCTATCCAGGCCCCTCACAATTTTTTGTACATCTCAATCAAATTGCTCCTCAGCCTCCTCTGTTCCATGGAGAACAACTCCAGCCTATCCATCTTTCTTCATAGCTGCAATTTTCCAATCCTGGCAACATCCTAGTAAATCTCCTCTGTACCCTTTCTAGTGCAATTACATCCTTTCTGTAATGAAGTGACCAGAACGGCACACAGTACTCAAGTTGTGGTCTAACTAATGTTTTATATAGTGCCAACATAACCTCCCTGCTCTTACATTCTATGCCTTGTCTAATAAATGAAAGGATTCCATATGTCTTCTTAACCACCTTATCAACCTGTCCTGCTACCTTCAGAGATCTGTGGACATTCACCCCAAGTTCCCTCATTTCCTCCACACCTCTCAGCATTCTCCCATTTATTGTGTAATCCTCTGCCTTGTTTGGCCTCTCCAAATACAGCACCTCACACTTCTCTGGCTTTAATTCCATTTGCCACTTTTCTGTCCATCTAACTGTTCCATCGATATCTTCCTGCAGCCTACAGCAATCCTCCTCACTATCAACTGTGCAGCCAATGTTTGCAATCCTCTTAATCATTCCCCTTACATATACGCCCAAACTATTAATATATACTGAGCCCAGTGGAACCCCACTGGAAACAGCCTTCCAGTCACAAAAACATCCATCAACAATTACCCTTTGTTTCCTGCCACTGAGCCAATTTTGTATTCAGCTTGCTATATTGCCCTGAATCCCATGGGCTTTTATCTTTTTAACCAGTCTGCCATGTGGGACTTTGTCAAAAGCTTTGCTAAAATCTTGCAGACCATAGTATCATCTGCAATCTTGCAGACCGTGCCCACTACAGCCTTCAATAAAATTAGCAAAGAGCACTGGTCCTATCACCAATCACTGCAGGGCAATGATGGTCATTGGTCCCCAAACAGTTGCATATCTATCTATAACTACTTTTTGCATACAGCCTGTCAGACCGTTATAATCCAGCTCACTATATTGCCACTAATATCAAAGGCTTCATTCTGATAGGGAAGCCTCTTGTGAGGCAGCCTGTCAAAAGCTTTTTGGAGTAGTCAATGTCTATGGGGCTTCCGTAATCCACAATCAAAGTGACTTCTTCAAAAAATACCATCAAATTTCTAAGCCAAAGACTTTCTTTGAAGCCATGTTCGGTGTCTCTAATTGTCCCTTACTATCCAAGCAATAATATATTGCACTCTAATGATTTCCTAAAGCCTCTTTTAATGTCAAACTTATGTGCCTACAGTTACCTGGGTTGTTCTTATCTCCTTTTTTAAAGATGGGAACTACATTAGCCCCCTTCTAATATAAGGGCACTGTCCTATAACACAGTGACTTATTATAAATAAGGTCAAGGTATATGCACAGGACCTGTCCCATCACCCTGAGGACACTCAGGTTGACACCATTTATACCTGGCTGCCCTATATATTTTCAGCTTTCTAATTTTAACCTAAACAAATATGTTCCTCTGTATTAATATTAACAGCTTTATTATTAGCAGCATCATTAAATTCTGGCATCGTCTTCAAGGGGAAACTAATTCAGTGTAAAGTAATTCATCTAACCTTGAATGTCCTTCAATGGCCCAGTGAAGTCTTTGACATTTTTATGACTCTTCACATAAGTGAAAAAAGCTTTTCCCATTACTTGCACAATTGCTACAATCTCCCTTCCATAGTGCTTTTATTTGATCTAACAGCAACCTTTGTTTTCTTTAGCTGTTTCTGGTACCCAAGCGCTCTCTGTTTAGTTTGTGGAAACAGATTTAATTTATACCCTATTTGTCTTTCTGACATGGCCAGTCAGCCACATTGACTTCATCTTACCACACTCCCATTCTTTTGAACTTCGGCGCTTAATTTGTCTTCTGCTTTTTTCTCTCTCTCTTCATATCATTTTTTTCTTCTTTATTCTTTCATGAGATGTGGGTGTTGCAGGCAAGGCTAGCACTTGTTGTCCATCCCTAATTGCCCTTGAACTGAATGGCTTGCTAGGCCATTTCAAAGGACAGTTAAGAGGCAACCACATTGCTGTGGGTCTGGACTCACATGTAGGCCAGACCAGGAAAGGATAGCACATTCCCTTCCCTAAAGGACATTAGTGAACCAGATGGGTTTTAGGACAATTGAAGATAGTTTTATGGTCACCATTACTGAGACTAGCTTTCAATTTTAGATTTTTATTAAATTGAATTTAAATCCCACCAACTGCCATAGTGGGATTTGAACCCATGCCCCCAGTGCATTAGCATGTGGACCTCTGGATTCATATAATGTCCTCATTCTCCAAGGGTTGCTTAATCATTGCTTATGCCATGATATCACAATGCAGAAAGGCAAGGAGGCAGGCCCCAAGAACTACCTCAGCCAATATGGGCACTGAGTTGTACTGCTGACACTGTTTTACTCCATACTCTAGCCATTTAGCCAGCTGAGGTAACCAACCTCTAATCTACCTCTTCTTGTTCCTAAAGGCTTTCTATTTATGTGCCACAGTGGCAACCAATTAACTGGTTCCTAAACTTCTACCATTTTAGTTAAGTTTGTTCTTCTGAAACCTGGACTGAGTTGTACACTTTCAGCATTACTGCTTCTATCTTCCTCCTCCAGGTACCATGCCCAAAGAAGGCTTTGGTGACCTTGGACTTCCATTATCCTTGGCAAAGTACTGCAGTGATTTGCCATTGCCTTCAGCAGTATGGCTGACCAGGAATCTCTCCCATTTTTCCAATCTGCTATCAGGCACTTTGGAAAGATTTGCAGGCTGACACTCAACCAGTTTGTCCACATTACAAACCCACCTTCTATAGCCATCAAGTCCTGGAGTAGGATTTGAACCTCAAAGTATCTAGACTAGAGGTAGCAACATTACCACTGCACTACAAAACCAACTGATTCACTAAGCCTTCATAATACTGATTAGTAAAATATTATAAATTTGAACATTTATCTGTATTTCCTGCAAACTTTTCCATTTTCGGTCCCTAAGCCCACAATTAGTTTGGAAACTGTTTATTTAAATGCATCGCCCTCTAATTATACCCTCACACTTGCGGAGGCAGTGCAGCATCACCAGTCCTGGGATTACTCTTTCCTCTGTTGGGGTTTCCAGCATTCTTTTTGAAGATGTTCACAATTTCACCGGAGAGAAACACATCCATGACGTGACTGCTCACAGTGACAACACTATTTATTTACAGACGGTACAGGAAGGCAGCAATGATGTAATGGGTGATATAATTATGTCATTGTATCACTGATTGCTGTGAATATTTGAAAGGGTCATCGTTTCAATGACTCTCAATCACTTTCCAAAGATCCAGTGTCTGTTTCTGTGCCTGTCCTTGTAATGCCTTTTGTTACCCACCACACAAGATTGTGTTACTCTGGAAGCCAAGATATTCCTCTTTAATAAGATCTTCCCATACTTGTTAATGTTATAAAGGTATAACCACTCTCTTTCACCCCTTTATATTTTATTCTATGATTTCAAACTGCTGCTTCAAAGCATAAATTTGGTGTATTCCTTCCCATCCTGTAACCCCATGACATTTCAGCCACGGACTTCATGAGTGACTGACTCAGCCATAGTCCATTCTCCCCATTCATAATGTCACAGGATGGTCCATTGCACACAATAAATTGTTTTCTCCCTGGCTGCTAGCAACTGAAAACCACAAATAGAGTAATGACAGGCAGCTGATCAATGATGAGTTATATCCCTGGAATACACTCTGGATAATAAAAGAGCACTTGTTTTTCAAGCAATATTTAAAAATAAATTGCTTCCAAAATAAAACCACACTTTATTTTCCTCTGCGTGTTAGATATGGTGAAATAATGAACACGCTCATTATAAATGTGTTAATGAAACCCTGCCTAACACACAGGAAGGAACCTTCCCACACAATTCTTTAGTTAGAAACTGACTTTTTTTCTTATCAATTTCCCCTTTCCTATGATTCACCAAAGACATCGGCTCTTTACAGTTTTTATGTTCTGGTGTTCCTCCAGAACCCCTGGAAGTATCCATTATTTATGTATAAACCTTCACAGTGAGTGCTGACAGGTATTTTAACTGCAAAATCCAACCCGTTCCTGTCCTCACCTGTAACTCTAAATCTGCACCCTCACAGCAGACATTAAGAATAGAGATGAAAAAGAGGAATCCCTTTCTCCTTCAACTCAGGGATTCTGAGATCTATTGTAGAGCTCCTGCTGCTGACTAGTTAACGCAGCAAAGACAGCAGATCAAACCTGCAATCTTCTTGCTTCATCCAGCTCAGTTATTCACCAAGAAGCCACCAGAGATTGACTCACTCTTGATTGTTCAATCTCAGGGTGTAGTGTTATGGCACAGCAGATGGTAAATGCTGAGCTGCTCAGATCCCAAAGGGACACATGAAACAATTGCCACCAACAACTGTTTTGCAATTTGTATATATTTCGAGATACGTGCCTTGAATTCAGTAGTAATAAGACCACCAAGTCTTATACGTGTCTTACAAAACTAAATTAAACCTTTATTAATAGAAGAAATAATTTTAAGCATATATATATATATATATAGATACATCTACAAATTGCTACTATGAAAACTTCTAAATCCCCTAATTAATCTAACCCCCCAGTTACACCTCTGTCAAGCAATAGTAAGAAGCATAGATTTTAAAAGGCTAAATAACACACAATACCCTGAACAGTCGAATTCAAAGTGAGATTTTCTCAGCTTTGGTTGCTTGTAGGCAGCAGCTTGAGGTTTAGATGCTGGAGGCTTTTCACACATGTGTTAGATCTTAGAATTCCTGACCTTACACGCAGCCTTCTCTCCTTTATACATATTTTCCCCTTTGGATGTAAATTCCCATTGGTTCACTATGTCTTTGGACTTTACCTCTCTGTTAATAAAAATCTATCATCGCATCAATTTTACCAGTAATCTTTAGGAAAAAATAAAGACACTGTTTCTTAACTTCTCCTGGTTAGGTGACACATTTCACCCCCTCTTTTGAGTTCAAGCTAGTCTGGTTTATTTAAAAAATGCAAATGTTCCCTTTACACCCCACATTCTAAAACTTCACCCATGTGTACCTACTTAACATTTCAAACCTAACTTATCTTCTGATACATCAAATCCTTCAGACCAGCTGCCTTTAATTCAATTAAGTCCCCTCCACCACTCCCCCCACCCACCCACACACACACACACCCACACACAGACACAGACCCCATTATTACTCTACTTCGCAATAAATTCCAATAGCATTATGAAAATTATTATATCTTCCTTACAGTGGGTAACACGGGGAAAAGTGGCATTTAGGTCCCAGCCCCTGGCTGTCCTGAGGCGTTGGTGGTAGGACTTCTTGAAGTTGGATTTAGTTGAGTTATTTTCTGGGCCACTTCAGAGGACAATTAATAGTCAACCATGGGACTTGAACCCAGGAGCTTCTGGCTCAGAGGCAAAAGAGCTACTAACTGCGTGAGGGCTGACATGGAGATAAGTGAGGTCACTGAGATAGTTGGATAGTTTTGCTAATACTGAGCAAAATTACTATTGAAATGGTGGAAACTGATTTCATAAATAATTTTAAAAGGGAGTTGGACAAGGACTTGAGGAAGAGGTACTTACAGGGTTAAGGACAAAAAGAGGAAATGTGGGATTAAGCCTGGCTGCGCTTTCAAAGAGCCAGTACAGGCAGGATGGGCTGAATGGTCTACTTCTGTCTATGATTTCTATGATTCTATGAATTGAGTATTAATCTGCCAGACACAAGGTCAACTGCTATTTATCAGCCTGCCTTTTCAACATTAGAAAATGTTTCTGCAGCTTTCAATCCTTTTGGAAGCTCCAAATACAGTCGGCTAGGCTGGATTACTTTTGGAGCATGTGAGAGGAGAGAAAAAGAGACACTGCTCCGTATTCTCCACCACTCCATCCTTCATTACAGCATAGCTTAGTATTGAAATTGTGAACCACTTACTATTGTCTGTTGAAACAGGGAGCTAGCTAAGCTTAATAGCTGCAGTAAAAACATTTATGTCGCTAAGTATTGCAATGTTACGCAGCATTTAAAATACAGGAACAGGCCATTCAGCCCAATAGACCCATGACAGTGTTTGTGGTCCCTACAAGCCTCCTCTCACCCTGCTTGTCTCATTGCAACCTGGATTTATGCAGCACATTTAATTCAGAACAACTTCACAGAAATCAAACACAAATAAACCCTGAGTCAGGAAGGGAGATAATAGGAAAAGAAATCAATAGATTGGTTTAAGAGGTGGATATAACCCCCAATTGCGACGCAAAGAGGGGAGGCTTGCACAAGGAACCAGAGATGGAGGGGCAGAGAGTTCTGGGGTTGGTGAAGAGGGGGCAGGGTTGTTGTAGGAAGCTGTAGAGATAGGGAATGGCAAGACCACCAAGATTCAAACATGCAGATTAGAATTTTAAATTGGATGCATCAGAGGACTGGGAGCCAATGCAGGTAAGCAAAGGCAGGAGCAATGGGCGACAGGGACTTATTGTAGTATAGGATATGGGCAGAAGATCTTTGGATAATAGCAAGACAACCAGCTAGGAGAGGACTGGCATTGTTGAGTCTGGAGGTGAGAAACGCATGGATGAAAGTTTTAGCAACAGGGTTGCTAAGGCATGGGTGGAGGAGGACAATGTTACGAGGTGGAAGCGGGCATTGTGATTGCCTTTGACCCAGGAGCAGTACAGTAGAAATGTCTGTGGAATCTGTTATTGTGGTTATGAATGTTTGAAAATATTTTTTAAGAGTTTGCATCCATTATAAAGGGATCAATTTTAATTTTCTTGTATAACAAGAAATACTGGTCCATGTGACCTGGTGACCTCTGACCTGAAATCAATACCAACAAGAAGGAAGTTAAGAAGAAAGTCATTTGGCTGACAGACACAAAGGAGAGCTGCAGATTCAAAATAGAGCTACAAGCAGAGGAGCTGGAAGGTGAAGGAGGGGTGAAGGTGATCAGTGTACAGATGCCAACACAAAGAAAAAGCAGACATAAGTAGAAAGAGGAACACACAGAATTCTTGTGAGGAGAAGAAGCAAATCTCTCTCAGAAGAGGTCATTTTTCTGTTTAGCTCTTGGAGGCACAGTGCGAGCTGGCTAAAAAGGTCTAAAACCTGGAAAGCTGTGTAAATAGTTCAGAGCTAAAGAGCTGGATGCTTTCCCAGAAGTGGTAAAACTGTGAACCGGGGTGTCATTGGTTGGTTGGTTAGTTGAAAGGGAGCTCTGGAAAGCTACACCATCAGGACTGTCATGACCCAAGGGAGAGATGATTCATAGAAGTTTGCCTTGCTGATAATAATTGTACCTGTGAATTTTGAAGGTGAAAGCTGTTATTGGGTAGGGACTCTTGACCTACCCTGAGTGAATAAAGAACAGCATTATTGTGTTTCCATGTAATGCCACATTTGTGCAGGGGAGTGATGTGAATGCTTATGGTTGTGCAAGATGTATCTTTGTTGTATCCACTATTTAAAGTGAAATTACCCTTTTTTTATTTGAAGCATCATTTGCCTGTTAATCCATGTGTAATTTGCATTGGTCTGACTCATGTTAAAATAAAGCTGGAAAAGTGAAATCTTATTGGTAATTTCTTTCTTTGGGGGTCATTCAGTAACTTTAGTTATTTTGGTCTACGGTTCCCCCACAGGGATCATAACAGCAGTCTTTGTGAATGCGAGGATAAAGTGTTGGAAACTCAGGTTAAGGCTGAATATGATGCTGAGGTTGTGAACAGTCTGATCAAAGATGGACTAATGGTCTGACAGCAGAGAAGCAATGGAGGGTTGAAAAGAGGTTTTGGAAAAGTAGAGCTAGGTGTCATCAGTGTACTTATGGAATCTGACTCCATTTCTATGGATGGTGTTGCTGAGGGGCAGTATATAAATGTGGAGGAGGTGGGGGCCAAGGATTGATCCTTGGGGAACTCTGGGGCAATGGTGTGAGAGGGGAAAGAAAATCTATTGCTGACAATCAGACAGGGTTCTTCCACTGGGCTGGCCAATGAGAGAGAGGCTTTGTGTGGTGAACCATGTCAAGGGCTGCTGGATAATCGAGTGGTCAGTAGTTTAGTGGGAATCAGGTCAAAGGGTCTCATTGACAAAATGAGCTTGAAGAGGGCATGAAGAAAGATGGACAGGAAACTGCAGAAACATGTGAGTTTGGGGCTAGGGCAGAGCAGAGCCTGGGGAGAAGGTGGCACTTGATGCTTAATGGAAAGCAGCTGTATCTTAGCGATGAAGATATCCTTGAGTTCCTCACACTTGATGAAGATGGAGATGTTGAAAGCAGTGGGCAAAGGGGGAGGGGATGTTTAAGGAGATATTATTTGAGAGAAAAAAGCTGGGGATTATTACTGTTCTCCAGAAAGGTCCTGGAGCACCTGTGGGAGAAGAGAGTGAGACAGGATAGTGCTTGATGTGGTCCAAATTTGATGATGGATGGAGAATCCAGTGTGTGGCCAAGGATAATGTAAATCAGCATTTGCTTTGCTGAGCTAAGCCATAAGTGAGACGCTATCTTTATTGCCTGAGGAATGATGTTTCTTTTGTTACTTGTGTGGGATTTTCATCCTTTTGGTTGTTCTTATATTGTACAGAAAGGACCAAATTTTGGAGAGACTCAATTATCTACCAGTTCCTTTATTCACTGGGGGTGCCCCGAATTCTGGCAAATGCTTGTATTTGGATGATTGGAAATCTTTGCCTGTCAGGATCTCAGCTGATCACAATTGATTTGAAAGTGTTTCTAACAAATGAACTTCAGAAGGCTTTCGCAATCCTCAGTCTGATCTTCCTTGACAGGCTTGTCTTATTTGGCTATCATTGTGTGTCTAATTGTAAGTCACTCTGAGAGATGCTGTTTGAGGGCAGTAGGAGAAACTGCATCCAGCCCATTAGCTTTACTCAGCAGAGTCTTTCAGTCTTTGTGCCGGTACAGAGTCAGATCCTGACAGCAAACTAATCCTTTGTTGGAATCCCATTACTGTTGTGTGATGTCAAGTGCTATTATTGCAGTCAAAGCTTTATATGCCACATCCAAGCAGATTATTAGCTTGTCATATTTTGGGATGTGGCGCCTTTGAAAGCTATTGTGTAGCTCACAGGGCTAATATATTCAAACTCGTAGCGCAATGTTCAGTTTCAACTCATTTTTCATTTGATCGATATATGTTTATACTGAGCCCTTGCCATTGATTATTTACAAGTCTTTCCTGCCTGTGGGGATATTGGAATCTCATTTTCTAACCTATACCAATCTATTTTATGAAGTTTCCAGCATTCAGGAAATAGAGAATCAAAGTCAGAACAAGGGCATATCAAAGGAATATTACTCTGCAGGGATCCACCCATCCTTAACACTTGAATGCACTTCAGTGGTGTACAAAATATGTCTTCTGATACACAATATCTGGCCGACTATTCTGTAACTTATAAAGGCGGAATTAAACAAATATGTAGAGCCACCAATCATATTAAGTTACCAGTGCTATCTGATGACCTGGTACCTCGCTCAATTTTCAATTACATCAAACTGGCACAGCAATGTGGCAAAGTGGCATCTAAGTGTGACAGGCAGATGCTTCATATGGGGCGCTTCCTGCATGCTGGGAGGGAGCCCCTCAGCAATAACGAAGGGGGTGGTGCTTGGGGTGGGAGGTGGAGGTGTGGGCATAATCCTGAAGTCCTGAGTTGGATTTTAAGCTCTCCTGTCAGTGGGTTTGAAGGCAGGTTGGAGTGTATATTATCCAGTGGGTGCCCTTCCATCGCCTACTTGCGCCTGCAACCCCCTCCGACTGGTCTGAAATTTTATGGGGTCTGGGGGAGCTGTCGGGTGGTCCACCTGCCTTGGCCCTATTGACTCACAGAATCGCAGAATTGTTACGGTGTGGAAGGAGACCATTCGGCCCATCATGTCCGCACTGTCTCTCTGAGCATTTTAACTTAATGCCAATCTCCTGCCTTTTCCCCATAAACCTGCACGTTGTTTCTACTTAAGTAATCATCCAATGTCCTCTTGAGAGCCTCAGTTGAACCTGCCTCCAGCACACTTCCAGGCAGTGCATTCCAAACCCTAACTACTCTCTGTGTGAAAAAGTTTTTTCTCAACTCACATTTGCTTCTTTTGCAAACACTTTAAAACTGTGCCTTCTGGTTCTCAATCCGTTTGCGAGCAGGAACAGTTTCTCCCTATCTACTCTGAGCAGGTCGCTCATGATTTTGAAAGCTTCTATCAAGTCTCCTCTTAGTCTTCTCCTCTCCAAGGAAAACAGTCCCAACTTCTACAATCTTTCCTCATAATTGAAGTGTCTCATCCCTGGAACCATTCCCTTAAACCTCTTCTGCACTCTCTCCAATGTGTTCACATCCCTCCTACAGTGTGGTGCCCAGAACAGTGCACAATACTCCAGCTGAGGTCTAACCAGTGTCCTATATACGTTCATCATAACCACCCTGCTCTTGTACTGTATGGCCCCATTAATGAAGCCTAGAATACTGTATGCTTTAGATACTGCTTTCTCTACCTGTCCTGTCGCCTTTAATGACTTATTTACATATATACCCTCTACTCCTGCATACCCTTTAGAATAGTATCCTTTATTTTATACTTTGTACCAATGTGCATCACCTCACATTTCTCTGCATTGAATTTCACCTGCCACCGATCTGCCCACTCCACCAATGTGTCAATTTCCTTCTGAAGTTCTACACTGTCCTCCTCACAGTTTACAATTCTCCCAAGTTTTATGTCGTCTGCAAGCTTTGGAATTATCCTTTGCACACCAAGATCTAGATAATTTATATATATCAGGAAAAGCAAGGGTCCCAATACCGACCCCTGGGGAATTCCACGACAAATCTTCCAGCCCGAAAAATACCCATTAACCATAACTCTGTTTCCTATCCCTCAGTCAATTTTGTATCCATGTTGCTACTGTCCCTTTTATTCCATGATCTATAACTTTCCTCACAAGTCTGTTGTTCCTGTATCAAATGCCTTTTGGAAGTCCATATATACCACATCAACAGCCTTGCCCTCATCAACCACCTCTGTTAGCTCTTCAAAAAGCTCCAGCAAGTTAGTTAGACATGATTTTCCTTTAACAAATCCATGCTGACTCTTTCCAATTGATCCACATTTTTCCACGTGACTATTAATTCGAACCCGAATAATTGTTTCTGGAAGTTCTCCACCACCGAAGTTAAACTGACTGGTTTGTAATTGCCGGGCAGATCTTTACAAGCTTTTTTTGAACAAGGGCATAATGTTTGTAATTCTCCGGTCCTCCGGCACCTCCCCCGAATCCAGGGAACATTGAAAAATTATTGGCAGTGCCTCTGCAATTTCCATTCTCACTTCTTTCAATATTCTTGGATGCATCTCATCCGGTCCTGGTGCCTTATCAACTTTTAAGTACTGACAACTTATCCAATACCTCCTCCTTATTAATTTTAAACCCTTCTAGTGACTGAGTTTCCTCCTCTGTCACCATGACCTGGGCAGCATCCACCTCATAGGTAAAGACAGATGCAAAGTATTCATTTAACACCTCAGCCATGCCTCCTGCCTCTATGTGTAAATTCCCTTTTTGGTCCCTAATAGGCCTTTTACCACCCTTTTACTATGAGAATACTTTGGGATTTTCTTTTATGTTAGCTGCCAGTCTTTTTCCATAATCCCTCTGTGCTTCTCGTATTTGCTTTGTCACATCTCTTCTGAACCTTCTGTATGCACCTTGGTTTTCAATTGCATTTGCTACCTGACACCTGTCATGAGCACACTTTTTCTTCTTTAACTCAATTTCTATCTCCTTTGTCATCCAGGGAGTTTTGGATTTGTTTGTCCTACCTTTCCCTTTTGCGGGAACGTACCTTGACTGTGCCCAAACCATCTCCTCTTTGAAGGCGGCTTATTGTTCAGCTACTGTTTTTCCCGCCAACCTTTGGTTCCAGTCTATCCGGCCCAGCTCCATTCTTGCCCCATTGAAGTCTGCTCCCTGCCGGTTGATTATTCTTACTCTGAATTGACCAGTGTCCAATTAATGGCCACTTAAGGGCTTAAGGTTGAGAGGGCTGACCTGCTGGGCGGGAGCCATGGGCTCATTGGAAGGGTCTCTCCAAATGTCATTCCCCCGCCCTATTTTAACCCACCTCCTTAGCCTCTTGAACCTGCCACTACCCCGCACCCCCACAATCACTTCCCTCACTGTGACCCCAGGCTTACCCCACCCTGGAACCCTCAGCATTGGAGACAGCCTGCAGTCCCAGCAGTGGCCACCGCTCCCGATGACAGAGCTGCTGCCCAACCAGATGGCTGATCGGGCGGGTCTCTCTCCCCATAAAGGGGTGGCAGTCTCACCTTAAAGTGGCTAATGCTGCTCCCAGTGTTAAATTGCTGTGTGACAGCTGTTGAGATTGCTGTCCCTGACTTCTTAGCTGAGTGGTGGGGGGAGTTGGTTGGGGGGGGTGTGTGAGAGGGGGTGGTGACAGGGACCATGGCATCCTATAAAATCCAGCCCCTGGAGTCTTCATGAATCTATTGCACACAGGTGCCAGCATTGCAACAAAAAAATTCAAAGGACAGTAAAAAATGTGGCAGGAATTTTCCAATGGTGGGGTTTCCTGGGGTTGGCTTAGAGGGAATATTGCAGTAGTGCCTTGACAAGAAGCAACTCAAGTTTAAAATACCTTACCTGCTCTGTGTATTATTTTTATTCTGTAAGGTTTTCTGCATACATATGAAAATTTCACACTGCCAAAAGCAGGGAAACCTAACTTTTTATTCATATCAAATAACCAATCAAAAGCAAATCGAATCACAGAGAGTAGAGTTGATTACTGAGAGGGGAGAAGATGGCATAGTGGTTATGTCACTGGACTAGTAATGCCGAGGCTGAGACTAATGCTCCGTGATTAAAATTCTATTAATAAATCTGGAATCTTAAAAAAAAGTTAGTCTTGGTAATAGTGACCATAAAACTATTGTCAATTGTTGTAAAACCCCATCTGGTTCACTAATGTTCTTTAGGGAAGGAAATCTGCCATCCTGACTTGGTCTGGTCGATATGTGGCTCCAGACCCACAGCAATGTGGTTGACTCTTAAATACCCTCTGAAATGGCCTAGCATGTCTCTCCATTGTATCAAATCACTAAAAAGCCTAAAAGAAATGAAACCAGACAGACCACCTGGCATCAACTTAGGCACTGGAAACAGCAACCGCAAACCCAGCCCTGCCAACCCTGCAAACATCTGGGCATTTGTGACAAAATTGAGAGAGTGTCCCACAGACTATTCAAGCAACAGCCTGGCACAGTCATACTCAATGAATCGTACCTTACAGCCAATGTCACAGTCTCCTTTGTCATCAGTCCACGGTCCGTTGTGTTCTACCAGTAAAATAGACCTACCAGAGGCAGCAGCAGATGCCAGCTGGATGATCCATCTCGGTATCTTACTGAGGTCTCCAACTCACAGTTTCGGTCTTCAGCCAATATGACTCACTCCAAATGATACCGAGAAATGGCTGAAGGCACTGGATGCTGCAAAGGCTATAGGCCCTGACAACATTCTGGCAAGAGCATTGAAGACTTTGCTCCAGGGCTAGCCAAGCCCTTAGCCGAGCTATTCCAGTGCAATGTGGAAAATTGCCCAGGCATGTCCTGTCCACAAAATGCAGGACAAATCCAACGTGGCCAGTTATCGCTTCATCAGCCCACTCTCAATCATCAGCAAAGTGTTGGAAAGGGTTGTCGACAGTGCTGTCAAGCAGAACTTACTCAGTAGGGAGAATTTTCTCCCCAGCGGGTGGGCTGGTTGGGAGCATGCGTGGGCAGGCGAAGAGCCAATTGCCACCCGTGATTGGCTTCACAACACCATTTTACGCGGGCGGACCAATTAAGGCCCGCCCAGCTTGAATGCCTGCCCGATAGTGCTCAGTGCTACCTGTGTGGGTGGGGGGAGGAGGAAGAGTCGGGGCTTGTGCCCTTTCACACATGCACGTGAGAGAGTGCAGAAATCTCCCTCAGGCACAGAGCTGCCTCAGGGAGATGAAGTTCAGAATGAAAATTTTCAACAAAGACAGATGAAAATTATTTAGACATGTCCTCTCTTGTGACAGTGTCACATGAGCTGGGACATGTTTATGAAGTGTGGGAAAAGTATTTATTGAATTATTAAACCCTTCATGAAACCTCATCCCGCCCATGGATGAGGTTTCAGGATAAAGGCAAAGGCCGCCTGGGCTCTTCACCTGCTCGTTAGCCTTAAGGCTGGACAGGCAGCCCTGTTAATTTGGTTAATGGCTGTATTAATGGTCTTAACAGGCCTTTGACAGTTCGAATCCCGTGCCCACCCACCGAACGAAAGATTGGAATGACACAAGGTGATGTCGGGACACAAGCCTGACGTCACCGCGCGTCACTTTACGCATCGGCATACCAGGCCCGTCTCCGCACACTGACAAGAAAATTCTGCCCTGCAACGACCTGCTCCCTGACATTCAGTTTGGGTTTCACCAGGACCACTCAGCCCCTGACCTCATTACAGCCTTGATCCAAGCACAGACAAAAGAACTAGCTCAAGAGATGAGGCGAGAGTGACTCCCTTACATCAAGGTGGCATTTGACCAAGTGGGGCATTAAGGAGCCCAAGAAAAACTGAAATCAATGGGAAGTGGGGGAGAGCTCACCACTGGTTGGAGAATGGTTGTGGAGTTGGAGGGCAATCATCTCAGTCCCAGGACATCAATGCAGGAGTTCCCTAGGGTAGTGTCCTAGGTCCAACCATCTTCAGCTGCTTCATCAATGACCTTCCTTCCATCATAAGATCAGAAGTAAGGATGTTTGCTGATGATTGCACAATGTTCAGCACAATTTGTGACTCCTCAGATACTGAAGCATGTCCATGTCCATAAACAGCAAGACTTGGACAACATTTAGGCTTGGATTGATAAGTGGCATGTAACTTTCATGTCACACAAATGCCAGACAATGACCATCTCCAGTAAGAGACAATCTAAAATAAGAGACATCTCCTCATGTCATTCAATGGCATTACCATCACTGAATCCCCCCATTCTGGGGGTTATCATTGACCAGAATCTGAACAGGGCCAGCCATATAATTATTGTGGCTACAAGAGCAGGTCAGAGGCTAGGAATCCTGTGGCGAGTAACTCACTTCCTGACTCCCCAAAGCCTGACCACCACCTACAAGGCACAAGTCAAGGGCGTGGTGGAATATTTTCCACTTGCCTGGATGAGTGCAGCTACAACAACACTTAAGAAGCTCAACACCTTTCAGGACAAAGCAGCCCACTTGATTGGCACCCCACTATAAACATTGACTCTATCCACAGTAGCAGCAGTGGGTACCATCTACAAGCTGCACTGCAGCAACTCACTAAGGCTCCTGCGAAAGCACCTTCCCAACCCATGACCTCTACCACTTGCAAGCTCCCTTCCAAGCCACACACTACTCTGACTTGGAAATATATCGCCGTTCCTTCTCTGTCGCTGGATCAAAATCCTGGAACTCCCTTCCTAACAGCACTACGGGTGTACCTACACCATATGGACTGCAGCAGTTCAAGAAGGTGGCTCATCACCACCTTCTCAAGGGCAATTAGGGATGAGCAATAAATGCTGGCCTAGCGAGCGACACTCACATCCCATGAACAAAGACATATAAGAAGATTCAATGCTTATTGAACAGAGAAGTATGGTCTGTATCCTCCATTGGCTTGCGGACTGCAGGAGACACATAGACTTTTACAGGGAATCAACAGGTGACAATAACTTGAAATTCATAAAGTATATTTATATTGTCATATTCAATAGAGGCATGTCGTATTATGAACTTTTAGTCAATCCTTTTGAATATTAGATGCAAACAGACTGTTAAGATGACTGCTGCAAGTTATGTGACTTTTGGCATTTGTTCTATGCACAGTATCAAGTCTCTGGCGAATATTTAAATAAATAAGGACATAGGTGAGGGTACCTCATAGCTATTTGTGGAATTCACACATCTCATTGTTTAAGGATAGGCCAACACCTAAAGACTATGAAGTTTCCAGACTGCCTGTCTCCATGTTTCACCCTGAACAAAAGGGAAGAGCAAAACTCAATGCCCAGACAACTTCCCATTGTATCATGATGGTCTCCCCCATCCAAACTAGACTGGGTATGCCTCAGAAGTGTTAACCCAGCAGTCATGCGATCAAAATAAAAATAAAATACTGCAGATGCTGGAAATCTGAAATAAAAACAGAAAACGGTGGAAAATCTCAGCAGGTCTGACAGCATCTGTGAAGAGACAAACAGAGTTAACGCTTCGAGCCCATATGACCCTTCTTCAGAGCTAAAGAGAAGTAGAAATGTGATGAAATTTATACTGTTTAAGCAGGGTGGAGCAGATGAAGCTGGATAGAAGACCAGCGATACGTGGGGGCTAAGGAGAGATTGACAAAGATATCATGGGCAGAAAGCCAAAGGGAGTGTTAATGGTTCTAAAGAAGATTCTGATAGTGGCATAAAGGTAAGAAAGCAGAACGTGTGAATAGTGGAACAAGGGTAAGCACTCTGAAAAAATAGCAAGGAACAGGTAAGAGATGGCACTTTTGGGGTTTGGGCAGGGGGAGGGGGTGGTGGTTGGGGCAAAAGGATAGAAAAGGGAATACAAGGGGGAATAAAAAAAGTAGATAAGACAATGAATGAATCAATAAAAATAAAAATAAATTTTTGCCATCTTTGTCAATCTCTCCTTAGCCCCTGCCTATCGCTGGCCTTCACCTGATCCACTCCACCCCAGAAACAGTACAAATTTCATCACATTTCTACTTCCCTTCAGCTCTGAGGAAGAGTTATATGGAATCGAAACGTTAACTGTCTTTCTCTCTCCACAGATGCTGTCGGACCTGCTGAGTCATGTGATCAAAGCAGGTTTCAGGGACTGCATCATTATTACCCGAGGACCCAGCAGATGAATCAGGACCATCATCCTGAGAACCAGACTCTGAGACTAGCTGCAAGTCATCCAGCAGCCAAAGCACTTAACCTGTTACAGTTTCAAAGTGTACCTGAGAACCAACCTCCTGGATAATAGACTAAAGAAACCTCAACTGCTGTAAACTCTTGACTTACAAAACCCTCACTTCAGCCTGAAATCATTGAACCCTTTCAAGAAACCACAGGCCTGCCACATGGGAGACTGGAAATTGTAAATCAGAAACTAAATGACTGTAATCTGTAAACATGCACTATCTTTATTTATATCCAATCTTTTAGTATGTGTGTGTGTGTGCGCGCACGCGCATACGTGTATCGAATGTGTAATGTGTTAATTCGGGATAAGTGCGTGAGAATAAATAACCTTCTTTATTTTAAACTCTCAAAAATTTGCTGCTGAATTATTTAATTGGAATACACTCTCTAAGGGTAAGAAAAGATGCACCACTTTCCATCAAGAAACACATTGATTACGGGCAGTAAGAAAGCAGGCACATTCTGTCCGCAACAATATATTCATGATATGACATTTTATCTTCATATAAGTCAAATTTCCTTACTTCACAGAACAAGCTTTACAAAGCAGCATTTCAATGTTTATTTACAGGTGAAGTAACAACAAACGAAACATTGAAAGGATTTTCCTTCGTAAGCAAAAATATTTTGCTCATGCTGAGCAGCAGCCTTAGAATAGCAGCCTGCACAGCAACTTCACTTCACCACTGACTGGCTTCTGCGCTGCATCAGTTTGGGAGCTAAATCTCTGCTGAGATTCACACCCTACAACATCAGTAGTTTTATTCTTGGTAGGAAAGTAAAGAATTCTTTTAAACAAAACCTATTAGAGATACAGGGCTGGGTTTTTATGAGGTGGCAGGGTTCTCACTGGCAGACCCCACTTTGGAAGGCAGTGGGAACCTGGGCTGCATTTTAAAGGCAGCAGTCAATTAAGTGGTTGCTGCCGGGTCTGCCAACCAATTAAGGAGAGTGGCCCCTCCCCAAGAGCTGCTGGCCCAATCAAAAGGGCGACAGCTCATTAGTGCTACTGGGAGCGGTGGCCACTACTGGGACTGCATCTGGAGGAAGAAGATGCATTGATGGACGTATGCCATTAATTTGACTCTCACCCAGAAAATTTCAGCTCAAAAAATGTTTGCGTGTAAATTGCTGTGAGCTGTGAGTGGCGCAGTGAGGGCAATGGGGTATCTGGGACCTTAGTGAATGGTGGGACCAACAGTGTACCTGCTTAACCAATGAGATTAAGGGATTGAGACAGAAACAGAGGAATGATTGAGAAGGGAATGGGGTGAATATGAAGCAAATCAGTACAGAAACAGAAATAAACAGAGGAAAGAAAGAATAGATTAAGAGAGAGAAAAAGAGAAAGAAAGGGAGAATTAAGAAAAATGTTGAAAATCTTAAACAACAATTCACTACCTGAAGGAACAAGACACCAGGGGGTCACTTCATTAATTAGATTGATAGCCATTTTATTAATAATTATCAACTGTCAAAAGGTACTTGCGCAGTTAATTACCAGATTTAATGTTCTGATGCGATCTTAATAGACAATTAATATGCAAATACAGCATGTTTTTAAAAATAACTGGGAGGCTAAAGGTGAAATGCTGTCTGTGCAAAGCAAATAGTGGAATGATCTAAGTTCTGGAGATTTGCATTTCACAGTAGCTTTCTTAAACTTCTAAACACGCTGGCCGATTTGCACATTAATAATGACGTGTGTTGTTAAAGCATCATGAATTCACAGTAAGGTCCAGCCCAATGACTTTAAAAATGGAGACCGGGAGCACATAATGATACAGTGAAACAAAGATAGTGCTCTCCAGCGCCAACAAGATAACTGATTGGTAGCCACCACAAACAAATCAAAGCGATTAGGGTCAGAACCCAAAATCTGAAAACTACACTGTTTAAGTTACTATTGTAAGAACAACTTATGAATGCAATTCTTTACCTCTATTTTAACTGAGGTGATAACTCATTTACTTGAACAGATAAGTGCTTCCACTGAAATAGTCAAAAAAGGAATTGTAGTTGAATGTGTTCCATGTTTGAATTTTAATTCAGTGTCCATGCAGCATAATTTCAGGCTCCAAATGTTCTTGATCTCTCATTGTTTAGAGCTAATTGGAGAAATTCTGCCACTAGAAAATTCATTGGGTTTGTACAAAGCCCTCATACCATCAATGTATATTTCCCTTCAAGGGCCAATACGAGGGCTAGGTTACTGCATTTAGATATTCTTAAACCTAGTTGCTGGATATATGAGGAAAGTAAGTTTGCTAACTATTAATCTCTGTCAAGTGAAAAAGGAAAGACTTGCATTTATATGGCACCTTTCATGACCACTGGGTGTCCCAAAGTACTTTACAACCTATGAAGTACTCTTTGAAGCAAAGTCATTGTTATCATGTAGGAAACATGGCAGCCAATTTGAGCACAGAAAGCTCCCACAAACAGTAATGTGATAATGAACAGGTGATTTGTTTTAATGATGTTGATTTTTTTTATTTGTTCTTAGAATGTGTACATTGCTGGTGAGGCCAGCATTTATTGCCAATCTCTAGTTGCTCTTAAGGAGGTGATGGTGAGTTGCCTTCTTGAACTGCTGCAGTCCATGTGGTGTCGGTACACCCATAGTGCTGTTAGGGAGGGAGTTCCAGGATTTTGACCAAACAGTATTGAAGGAACGGTGATATATTTCCAAGTCAGGATGGTGTGTGGACTTAGTGGGGAATTTGCAGGTAGTAGAGGTCGTGGGGTTGGAAGGTACTGTCGAAGGAGCTGTGGTGAGTTGTTGCAGTGCATCTTGTAGATGGTACACACTGCTGCCAGTGTGGATGGAGCCAATGTTTAATGTGGGGAACGATGATATAGTTCCAAGTTAGGATGGTGTCTGACTTGGCAGGGAGCTTGCAGGTGGTGCTGTTTCCATGTATCTGCTACCACTGTGCTTATAGGTAATAGAGGTTGTGGCTTTGGAGAGTACTGTCGGGGGAGCTTTGATGAGTTGCTGCATCTTGTACATGGTGCTCACTGCTGCCACTGTGCGCCCTTGGAGGAGGGACTGAATGTTTAAGGTGGTGGACAGGGTACCACTTAAGTGGACCGCTTTGTCCTAGATGGTGTTAAACTTCTTGAGTGTTGTTGGGGCCTTGTAGATGGTGGACAGGCTTTGAGGAATCATGAGGTGAGTTACTCACTACAGAATTCCAAGCCTCTGACCTGCCCTTGTAGCCATAGTATTTATATGGCTAGTCCAGTTCAGCTTCTGGTCAATGATAACCCTCAGGATGTTGATAGTGGGCGATTCAGCGATGATAATATTTTTGATTGTGAAGGGGAGATGGTTGGATTCTCTCTTGTTGGAGATGGTCATTGCCTGGCACTTTTGCAGCGTGACTATAACTTGCCACTTATCAGCTCAAGCCGGGATATTGTCCAGGTATTGCTGCATTTGGACATGGACTGTTTCAGTATCTGAAAAGTTGTGAATGGTGCTGAACATTGTGCAATCATCAGCGAACATCCCCACTTCTGACCTTATGATGAAAGGAAGGCCATTGATGAAGCAGCTGAAGATAATTGGGCTGAGGACACTACCCTGAGGAACTCCTGCAGTGATGTCTGGAACTGAGATGACTGACCTCCAACAACCACAACCATTTTCCTTTGTGCTTGGTATGACTCCAACTGGCAAAGAGTGTCCCCCCTGATTTCCAGTGACCCCAATTTTATTAGGTCTCCTTGATGCCACACTCGGTCAAATTCTGCCTAGATGTCAAGGACAGTTAATCTTACCTCACTTCTGGAATTCAGCTCTTTTGTTCATGCTTGAACCAAGGCTGTAATGAGCTCTAGAGTTGAGTGGTCTGGTGGAACCAAACTCTCATGCCGTGCATTCCAGATCCTAACCGCTTGCTGTGTGAAAAAGAATTTCCTCATGATGTCGTTGCTTCTTTGCCAATTACCTTTAATCTCCACTCTCTGGTTCTCAATCCTTCCACCAATGGGAACAGTTTCTCCCTATCTAATCTGTCCAGCCACCTCTTGATTTTGAATACCTCTATCAAATCTCCTCTTAGCCTCCTCTTCTCCAAGTAGAACAGTCCCAACTTCTCCAATCTATCTATGTAACTGTAGTTCCTCATCTGTAGAACTATTCTTGTGAATCTTTTTTGCACCCTTTCTAATGCCTTCACATCCTTCCTAAAGTGTGGTGCCCATAATACTCCAGTCGAGGCTGAACCAGTGTTTTATACAGGATTAACATCCTCTAAGCCCCTATTAATAAAGCCCAGGATACTGTATGCTTTTTAACTGCTTTCTCAACCTGCCCTGCCACCTTCAATGATTTATGCACATATACACCCAAGTTTCCCTGTTCCTGCACCTGGTTTAGAATTTATATTTTATTTTATTTTGTTTCGCCCTTTATTTTAAGTTGCATCTCTGCATTCTTCCAACTAAAATGAATCACTTCACAATTCTCTTCATTGAATTTCATCTGCTTCTTGTCTGCCCATTCCACCAACCTGTCTGTCCTTTCAAGTTCCACACTATCCTCCTCAATCTCTTATCATTCACAAATTTTGTAATTATGCCCTGTACACCTAGGTCTAGGTCATTAATATATTATCAGGAAGAGCAGGGGTCCTAACACCGATCCCTGGAGAACTCCACTATAAGCCTTCCTCAAGTTTAAGAAATAACCACTCACTACTCTTTGTTTCCTGTTACTCAGCCAATATCATGTCCATTTTGCTATTGCTCCTTTCATCTCACGAGCTCTGACTTTGCTCACAAATCTGTTGTGTGGCACTTATATTTGTTCATGGATGTGGGCATCGCCAACTCAGCCAGCATTTATTGCCCTTGTTCAGAGGGCATTTAAGAGTCAACCGCATTATTATGGATCTGGAGTCACATGTAGGCCAGGCCAAATAAGCACAGCAGATTTCCTTCCCTAAAGGGAATTAGTGAACCAGACAGGTTTTTTACGACAATCATTACAATTTTAATTCCAGGTTTTTATTGAATTCAAATTCGGCCATGGTGGGATTCAAACCCGAGTCCCCAGAGCGTTAATCCTGGGTCTTTGGATTACCAGCCCAGTGGAATCCATGTACATCACATCCATTACCCTCATCAGCCCTTTCTGTTACCTCAAAAAAAGTCAAGCAAGTTAGTTAAATATGAATTGCCCTTTACAAATCTATGCTGGCTTTCCTTAATTAACTCATGTTTGTCCATGTGATAATTACTTCTGTCCTGAATTATCGTTTCTAAAAGCTTTCCCACCACCGAGGTTAAACTGACTGACCTGCAGGTGCTGAGCTTCTCTTTACACCCTTTTTTGAATAAATGTGTAAGGTTTGCAATTCTCCAGTAATCCGGCACCATGCCTGGGCCTAACGAAGCTTGGAAAATTATTCTCACAATTTCCACTGTCACTTCCATCTGTATCCTTGGGATGCAGCTTATCCGGTATTGGTGCCTTATCAACTTTAAGTGGAAGTGTGTTACAGATCGCTCAGGGGGGTCTAAGCTGTTGCAGCAACATGCACCTTTCCATGCATGTTGTAGTCTGGAGCTATGGATGGTGATGGTAGAAGCTCCAACTTCCTTTCTATCACATGGCTGCCCAGGAATCTCTCCCACTCTTACTACCTGCCCCTGCCATTGGCATGTGTTGGAGGAATTTTCAGGTTGATACTCAACTGCTTGGCCACATTATAAACTCACCATCTCAACATTAAGTAATCTATCCAATACCTTCTCATCAATTTTAAACTCTTCAAGTGCCTGAACTACCTCCTCTTCCACCATGACAGCATCTTCTTCCTTGGTAAAGACAGTTGCAAATTTTTACTTAATACCCCAACTATGCCCGCTGCCTCCATGTGTAAATCCCCTTTTTGGTCCCTAACTGGCCTCACACTTCCTCTAATCACTTTTTTACTATTTATATGCTTGTAGAAGACTTTTGGATTCCCTTTTATGTTAGCTGCCAGTCTCTTCTCATACTTTCTCCTTGCTTCTCTTGTTTGCATTTTCAATTCCCCTCTGAACCTTCTATATTTGGTCTGGCTCTCAGTTGTATTATCCACCTGACATCTGTCATAAGCATGCTTTTTCAGCATCTTCCTAACCTTTCTCTTTTTCATCATCCAGAGAGTTCTGGATTTATTTCCCCCACCTTTCCCCTTTGTGGGACTGTACTTGAACAATCTCTTCTTTAAACACATTGTTCAGTTACAATTTGGCCTGCTCACCTTTGTTTCCAATTTATCTGGGCCATAACCATTCTTAACCCACTGAGTATTTATTCTTATTCTGGATTGTTCTTTACCTTATTCCATAGCCAGCTTAAACTTTATGATACAATGATCCCTGTCCCTTAAATGTTCTCCTACTGACACTTGATCTACTTGGTCCACATTCCCAAGAACCAGATCCAGCAATATCTCCTTTCTGATTGGACTGGAAACATACTGCTGTAGAAAATTCCCCTGAAAACACTTTAGGATCTCTTTCCCTTTGCTGCCCTTTACTCTACTTCTACCCCAGTCTCCATATGGATAACTAAAGCCTCCCATTAAAACTACTCTATGGGCGGAATCGTCCCGTCCCATTGGCGGCAGATATCATGGTGGGTGGGGTGGATGGAAATCAATTTCATGCCAGCCTGAAAACACACAGTGGGATTGTCCACTGGTGTCTGCCATGGCAGAACGCGGATCCCGCTGGAGGCTGGCGTGAACCCAATTTGCATCATCGTAATGGGGTGCAAAAGTAAGGCCCAAAGGGAATCATTCCCCCCCCCACCATGCCCAATTTACCATTATGCTGGTAGGAAAAAATGCCGGCCCAAAACAAGTGAGACGTACAGAAGTCAGGACTTACCATTATGGCCCTGCTCAGATCATGGACATCCAGGGAGAAGGCACTGGAGCCCCACAGGTACCAGTCCCTGGAGGAACATTGCATGCTGGGTGGACCCTCATGAACATGGCTCCACAGCGAAGCAGCTCTCCGAAGGTGGGAGGTCTCTGTTGATGTTTTGGGTCTGCTTTGGAACATCATGGTCTTGGCCATGGGTTGTTTGGTGGAGGTCAGGGGTGGGGGAGAGGAAGGTGCACTGTTGGGGAGGAGTTGTGCGGGAAGAAGGTCTAGGTGTAATGGAAAGAAGAACTTGTATCAAGGTGGGGTGAGGTTTGGAGGAGGGACGAAGGTGTTGGAAAGGTGAAGTTGGGAGGTAGAGGAGGGAGTATGGGGAAGGAGGGTATAACAGGGGAGGTAGGTGTAAGAGGGGAGGGAGGTGTAAAGGAGGGAGTTTGGAGGGAGAAAGGTGTCCAGGAGCAGGAGAGAGTTCACAGATGGGAAGCTGTCCAGGGTGAAGATTGAGTAAGGGTGGAGAAGGGAGTAAGGATGGAGGATGGAGTAAGGTGGAGGGGTGGGGGGTGGGGGGCAGTGGTGGTGGTGGGATGTCCAGATGAACATGCAAGGGAGGGGTCTGTGGAGTCGATGACTGCTTCCTGGAATGTGAACTGAGGGTGGGCATGGGAGGAGGGAATGGTGAGAGTGAGAGGGGGCACAGAGGTAGCTGGGAGGGTGGGAGGGTGAAGGTGCATTGGTGTTGGTAGAAGGGACGGCTGGGTGGTTGCCTTTGACCAAGGGACTGCCCCTTCCACCCCCTATCCCCACCTCCTGGTAGCCTGTGTTGGATTAAAATGCAATCTTGTACTAAAAGTCCTACCTGGCTTGCCATAGTCATGTCACTTCTGCCATGCAGGCCAGGCTGCAGGCAGCCATGTTACACTCAGTTATGATAAAGACATCGTACTAGAAGCAAGGTATTCTTTGATCTCGTAACATGGTGTGAGAAATGGGGATGAGATTGACACTGGTGCATTGTGCAACATCATGACTTTCACAGACCTGTGTGAAGTGGCTCAACATGATGATCCAAAAATGAAGCCCTTGAATGTAAGGTTGAGGCTACATGAGAGCACAATACCTATACTGAGAGGACAAGTTCATCTGAGAGCCCAATGCAATGGCAAGAATGAAGATCTGGAGTTCCAGATCATAGAAGGTAAGCAAAAGCCACTCATCTCAGCTGGAGTAAGTCTAAAGCTTGGACTGGTAACCCTAAATGTGCCAACATGTCACAGCGCACTAAGCCATTGATTGCCGAACAGATCCTAGAGGAATACAAAGATGTTTTGACAGGGTTGAGATACCTACCTGGAGAATATCACCTAGAAGTCAATGAGAGTGTAAACCCAATTCAGCATCTGCTGAGAATAGTTCCAGCTGTTCTCAGATCAAGCCTAAAAGACAAGACTGAAGAGCTGGAACAGAAAGGAGGAATCAAGAAAGTGACAACTCTTACAGACTGGATGAGAAGCATGGTAGCAGTGAACAACCTGGAGAACTGAGAGTATGCTTAGGCCCAAAGGATCTAAATAAAGCTTGAAACAGGTCTCACTACCCCATGCTAACCACAGAAGGAATTTTACTGCAACTTGCCAAGGCAAGGATATCACTACCCTAGATGCGAGGGATGGTTATTGGCAAATGAAGCTGGATGGAAGTAATAGCTTTCTAATGACATTCTGATCACCGTTTGAGAGATACAGATGGTTGTGCATGCCGTCTGGCTCCAGAAGAGTATCAACTCAGACAGCATAAGATCTTCAGATGTGATCTTCCCAGAGTGGAAGTCATAGTGGACGATCTGCTAGTCTATGGATGTGGAGATGGAAGAAGCCATTGCTGACCATGATCAGAATCTAGTGCCACTGTTAGAGAAAGCTCGCCAGATGAACATGAAGCTGAACAAGAAAAAATTGCAACTGAAGATGCCTGAAGGCAAGTACATAGGGCATGTGCTGACAGCAAAAGGTCTTCACCCGGACCCTGACAAGGTGAGAGCTGTATCTGCGATGCAGCGACCAACAGATGTGAAAGCAGCGCAATGATTTGTTGGATTCATGAACTGTTTAGCAAAATTTGTGTCTAATTTGTTGCCAGAGTGTGAACCATTACTCAAGCTCACTGCCAAGGGTGTGCCAGCTCACTGTCAAGGATGTGCAGTGGTACTGGGCACAGAACAAGAAGCAGCATTCTCTAAAATCAAACATCTAGTGACAACAACGCCAGTTCTGAAGCACTATAATGTCAGTGATGATGTTACCTTGCAGTGTGAAGATAGCAAGGCTGGTCATGGAGCAACCCTATAGCAGCAAGAACAGCCAATTGCATTTACATCCAGGGCATTAATGCAAACTGAAAAACACAACGCTCAGGTCCAGGAAGAGTGCCTGGCTATTGTTTTTGCTTGTGAGCATTTTCATCAATACCTGCTTGGGAGAGACTAAGTAACAGTGGAGTCCAACCACAAGACACTTCAAAACACTCAAACCACTACGACCTGCTCCAAAGCGTCTGCAAAGAATGTTACCTCATTTATAAAGATATCATCTGGATGTGACATACAAACAAGGGAAACAGATGTACATTGCAGACATGCTGTCAAGAGCACCGCTCCGTATGGAAAAGTTGAGGATGCTAAAAGGGAATGTGAAATCTTCCAGATTCAACATAAAGCATCAGCTCTGGAAGTTGTCAGCCCAGCAGAGATATTGAATCTGACAGACAAGCACCTTGCTCAAATCAAATGAACTACCCAACAGGATGCAACTCTCCAAGTGCTGCAAGAAGTAATGATGAAAGAAGGGCCTGAGAGCATCAAGAACACACCTGGGGTCACAAGAGCTCATTGGGCACAGAGAGATGGATTGACAGCCCAAGACGGCATCTTGTACAAAGGGAAAAGTCTTTGTCCCTAAGGAAAAGTGAGGAGAGGTTCTGAAGTGCATCCATGCAAGCCATCAAGGAATTGAATTGAGTCGGATGAAGGCAAGGGAAGTGCTCTGCTGGCCAAACATGAGCAATGAAATGAAGGATCACATCAGCCAGTGCAGTGCTTGTAATGAGTACCAAGCTAAACAAGCTAGAGAGGTGCTGATGATGTATGACATCCCAGGCAGACCAAGGATGAAGCTGGGAATAGACCTCTTCGCTATAGCAGAAACTGATTATCTTATCACCATAGACCACTATTCTGCCTACTGGGGGTTAGACCAGTTGACTTCAATGACTACCAGCAAGATTGTAAAATGCCTGAAAGCACACTTCAGTCATTATGGCATTCCAGACAATGTGACGAGTGTCAATGGCCCTTAGTTCACAAGTGAAGAATTCAGCTGCTTCACAAAGAATTGGGAAATACAACACTATACATCATCTCCACACCATCCCCAGTTGAATGGAAAGGCTGAGGTGGCAGTGAAACCAACAAAGGATTCATCAAGAAAATGGGGCAAATATAGCACAGATTTGCCCCATTTGCCCTACAAGACAATCCTCGAGTGGAGAAACACAATGACAAAGTAGTCCAGTCTAAAGACTAATGTTACACTTGACCCAAGCTGTTCTTCCAATAGCAAAAAAGCTACTGAAGCCAGAATCAGTAACAGGCGTGTGTGAAAAAATCCAGATGAAATGGCAGAAAGCCAAATTTCACTTTGACAAAACTGCCAAACTATTGCCAGAGTTGAACATTGGAGAGCTAATCAGGGTACAGACTTTCAATGCTCTCAACAGGAGCCAGCCTAAGTGGCAACTTGGGATACGTGTAGAGCAGTGGTCACCTTAATTGTACACATTGGACGTGCACGACCAAAGACACTGCAGGCATATAAAAACAACTAGAGAAATAGTTCCTTCACTGCAGGGGGCCAATCAGGAAGATAGGATCTCATCAGTTGCACAGAGTACAGAATGACAATCACTGCAAGAGGTCCACTGGTTCCCAACAATGGAAATGGAATAACAACAATAGTTAGCATGGCTACAACAAGTGCCACGGGAAGGACACACCCAGGAGAGGGAACATCACCCAGATGAACAGCCTAAGACAATGCTCACATATACTGTTAGCAGACTTGTGCGATTTCGTGATGATGCATGTTATGCATATGCAGAGACTGATGAGAATAATGAACAATTTATTAATGCATGAGAATAGTTATTGTATAGTGGGTAACTTGGGGAACTCGCAGTTACACATGATAGTGGATGCAAATTCATCTTTAGTTTGTTATGAAAAGGGGGATATTGGATTGAAATGTAATCTTGTACTAAAGGTCCTACCTGGCTTACCATATTCATGCGGCCTCTACTATGAGGGACAGAGTGCAGGCAGCCATGTTACACTCAGTTATAATAAAGACATTGTACTGGAAACAATTTTCTCTTTGATCTTGTAACATTCTACAAGCAATGCCACATGTTATGCTCCCTCCAAGGTGTGTTCCCCACCTGATGCTGGGATAATACCAGCAGCAGTGGGAAGAGGCCCTTAAGTGAACTTTAATTGGCTACTTAAGGGCTTCAATGGGCAGGAAGGCTGTCCAAAAGCCTTCTTGCCGTGGACTTAATCAGGGTGGAAGTGGGAAGGTGGCGGGATCCCTCAGTCCTCCCACCTGGTTAAATCCCATCTCGTCACGGGGTAGGGAATTAAATTCCACCCTGTGTGTGGGTGTGGCGATGGGGGTGAGGGTAAGGATGAAAACTAGGCTTAGTTGTGATGCCTCAGTTGTGGAATAGCCAGCCAACTATCACTGTTTAGGCTGAAACACAAAGAATGTCCACTTGGTTAAGGTATGAGAGGATGTCTGTCAGCTGTGAAACCATATCTCTGAGCAGATGTTACCTTAAAAGAGTTCCTTTGAGGAGCCCCAATGTTTCAGGCAGTGCTCTGCCCAGCATCTGGGCAAATGACTGGAACAGGGGAAAGAGCTAACTCGATATAATGGAGGATGGGAATATGAATGGGATCTTGCTGCTGATTGGTTAGGCTATTGTGTTTGTAAGAAGTAAATCTTTACCAGGGATAACATTACATTTTAAAGTTAACCTCCTCTCATAAATACTACCTCTGTTTGGAAATGTTTCCAAGTCTCTCACCAATTCACATGTTGCAGTTTCAAAACTAGTCTTCATGTGAAATATTATCTTGAGGCAGGTTTCCAGAACAAATACGACACTTGAACAGCTTTCAAAGGCAAAAAGTTCCTAAAACAATGGCCAATTCCTTTTTATCATTCATGCAGTGTTTTGTTTGGTGTAATGTCACTGCTCAGAGTTTTGCATTTTATATCTATGCTAGTGTTGTGTTATTGTTCAGTGTTTAGTGTTGGTGTTTAGGGTTAGTGTTGTGTTCGAGTTAGTGTTAGGATTTGGTGTTAGGATTTAGTGTTAGAATCTATTGTTAGTGTATAGAGTTAGAGTTAATGTTAGCACTTAGTGTGAGTTTAATTGTTTACATAGTTTTGGTATTTTGAGTTATTGTTCAGTTAACGTAATGTTTATGGCAGCCTTCCATCTCATAAGATGGGGGTGGTTGCCTGTTGTGGCTCAGGAGCTCCACTCTGCCATGGCACTCTATGCCATGTTTGCTGCAAGGGAAGACATTGGGCTGAGAAGGTGCATGATTTCCTGGCCTCTGTTTTCTCTGGGCCCTCTTTTTGAGCAGCTGAGCTTCTCGTTTCTGCTCGCCTCTTCCAATGCCCTTCCAAACAGTCAGCCTCCAGAGGTCACAGCCGTCAGTGACAGCCTCCCGCTTGTCAGTGTCAATGTCTGTCATCTTCATATCTCACTTGCAGATGCCCTTGTAGAGGAGGTATGGACGCTCAAGAGGTCATCACCTGGTGGCTGGTTCACTGTAGAGAAGGTCTTTGGGGTATACAGCCATCATTCACTTGATGAACATAGCTGAGCCAGTGCAGACATCATTGGCTTAGCACTGAGTTATGCTGATGGAATTTGCATTCTCCAGAACCTCTGAGTTGGTGACCTTGACCTGCCAAGAAATGCTGAGGATATACGTCTGACACAGCCAAGATGGAAACTGTTCAGCCTTTTCTCCTACCTAGCTTATGTTGTCCAGGTCCCACCACTGTAGAGGGGCACTTGGTGGACTCACAGTTTGGTGCTCTCAGTCAAGTTGCTGTTGTTCCACATTCTCTTCCTCAGCTTGGACATTATAGCTGCAGCTTCTGTGTCTTGATTTCAGCATCAAGTGACAAGTTGCTGGTGATTGTGGAGCCCAGATATGTGAAGATATCAACTACCTCCAGCATCACATTGTTAATGCTGATAGATGGCCTAGACCATGACATTGGTCTTCCTGATGATGATGGTCAAACCAAGCTCTTTACAGGCATGAGAGAGTCTGTCCATTTGCCACAGAAGGTGTTCCTCTGTAGGGAATGTTAATGCAGCATCATCAGTATAACGCAATTCTCTGTTGGGGACTTACTGCACCTTTGTCTTGGATCTCATGTCAGCAAGGCTGAACAACTTTCTGTCAGCTCTGGTATGTAAGTAGATACCCTCTGTAGATGACCAGAAGATATATAACAGCAGCAAAGAGAAGAATACGTGAAAGAGCATCAGTGCCAGAACATGACATTGTTTGACGCCACTGTGCATCTCTAATTGTTCTGATGTTGCCCCATCATAGCTGACCTTAGCCATCATGTTGCCAGGGAAAGAGGAGATCACATTGAGCACCTACGATAGGCAGCCAACCTTCTCTAGCAACTTAATTAGACTACCTCTGTTCACATGGTCAAACACCTTGGTGAAATCAATGAAGGCAAAATATAGTAGCCTCCTTTGTTCACGGCATTTCACTTGCAGCTGCCAGACTGAGAAGATCACGCCAGTTGTAGATCTTACAGAAACCACACTGGGATTCTGGGTAGGAGCTCTCAGCCAGGATCAGCAGCCTGACAAGGGAAACACGGGCAAATATCTTTCCCACGATACTTAGCAAGGAGTTGCCTTGATAGTTGTTGCAATTGATGCACTCGCCCTGCTTCCTGTACAGGGTCACAATCATTGCATCACACATTACCCTGCACTATTGCCTTGTCCTTTCACTTGAACTTTCCAAATCTCCCCTCATATGGACCCTCCCACTTCTGTCGTGCCCTTTGGGATTTTCCCCAGATCAGTTGTCCCAATGCATCCCAATAATCAGATTCAATTCCCTCCTTATTCTACCTGCTCTTCTATAAATTGCAATGTTTCATCCAATCATTGCTAGCTCAGTCACTGAGCTAATCCGCTGAGCATGTTGCAATCTAAAGGAGGGGATCAGCTTCCAGTAAATTAAAGGGTGTTGCATTTGATACATTAAAGAATATTGTGATAACACAGAAGTGGGAACTGTTATGAAAAATATAATAATTTTCATAATATCATTGTGATTTATTGAAAAGGTGGGTTAATAGTGGGATTTGGATTAGTTTCTCTGTTTGAGGTTAATTGTGTGGGAGATTTAATTGAATTAGAGGCAGCTGGTCTGGAGCTTTTGAGTTATGAAAAAGGAAGCTAGGTTTCAAATGCTAAATACGTAAACATGGCTGAAGTTTCAGAATGTGAGGTGTGAGGATCATTTGCATTTAGGTTAAATTAGGTTAGTTTGAATTTCGAAGAGATGGTAGGATGTTACACCTAGCCAGAAGAAGCTAAGCCAAACAGTGTGTTTATTTTTCCCAAATAATTTGAGTACTATGAACGATTTATACTATGAGAAAAGTAAAATTGCAAAGACATATTGGAAAAATGGAATTTAAGTTAAAAAGGGAGAAATATGTATAAAGGAAATGAGGTTATGTGACAGGAGAAAACATTCTAAGATCTAACACGTGTGAAAAGCCTCCAGTTTCTATGCATCAAGTTGCGGCCTACAGGAACTGAAGCTAAGAAAACTCACTGTGAATATCACTGTCCAGGGTATTATGTGCTTTGCCTGGGTCTGTTGAAATTTATTTGTTTTACTGTTGCTTTAATGGAGGTATAACTGGGAGTCAGATTAATTAGGGGATTTAGGAGTTATTATAGAAGTAGTTTATAGGGCTATGTATGCACTTGAAATCTTTTCTTCTATTAATAAATGTTCAATATAGTTTTGTAAAAAAATCTCTAAGACTCGGTGGACTTATTTTTGCTGAATTCAAGGCATTCATCTCGAAATAAAATACAAATTGCAAAACATTTGTGGCAGCTGTTTCATGTTTCCCTCTGGGATTTAAGCAGCTCGGTATTTACCATCCACTGTGCCATGACAGAACTCAGGACAGCCAACCTGTAGTTAAATCAAAATATTGCAGTTGCATCTGTGGAGAGAGAAATAGAGTCAGCTATTCGAGTCTGATATGACTTCTTTGGAACTTTGGAACTTCTGAAGATGAGTCCTATTAGACTCAAGACATTAACTCTGTTTCTTCCTCCACAGATGCTGGCAGACTTGCTGAGTTTTTCCAGCACTTTCTGCTTTTAACCAGCCTGTAGTGTTCAACTGTTCTGTATTTAAATGTGCGAGTCTGTTTATTATTGATACTTGCTGTGCTGGCTTGGTTAAGCCTGGGTGTGGACTCAGAGAAAAGTAAGCAAAGCTGTAGAAAGAGCTGGAAGCCAGAGCATGGAGCAGACTTTTAAAGCACTGTAAATAAAACCTTTAACACACATAGAAACTAATGTCATCTCTGCATAGATCCAAGATATAAAATATACAACACAGCCAACCAGTTACTCGTCATCACCAACTGTTCGGAGAGTGGCTGCTGGTACAGAGCTGGACTGGACATTATTGGCAAGCTGCCTTTGAAGTCCCATGTTTAAATAGAGTCGATGGAATTGAAGTGGAAAAGTGACCATTTAGTCATGCATGGATTTATCAGAGCTGGAGTGATCCCCCAGACTAGTTTTATCCATGTCAGAAGTTGGGTGGGTTGGGAGGGAGTTGGACAGGAATTTTGCAGGCTACTTTTCCCAGGTTGGCCTGGATTTTTACATCTGCCTTCCTCGCTTCTACCAGGAGATCAGATGGTCCTGGGTGCAGTGAGGAGCCTGTATATTGTGATGATCAAGGCAGCGCAGTTGTAGGGGACAGGATGAATGAACCAGTCAGTCTCTTCTTGTCTGTCATGTATCATAGCTTTTAAGCTTCACTTTAACTCCAACATCTTGAATATGAGGTGTTTAACATCTGGAAAAAAAAATGGATGAAAAATGAACAAAATTACTGTGTGTTGCCTAATTTGTTCCAGATTATAGGTCCAGGAAGGGGACAAGGTGTGTTGTGTGGTGGCGTATTACAGCCTCGACACTGCATCTGGACATCAACTATCAACAGGCAATGTCCCTTTGTTCCCTGTCTAAAGCTCTGCAGTGGCCACGGACCCACCACATGCTGCGCATGTTTGTTCCAGAGGGTGCTGACTCTGTGACAAATCATAGAATGGCACAGCACAGGAGGATGCCATTCAGCTCATCGTGACTATGCCATCTCTTTGAAAGAGCTATCCTATTAGTCCCACTTGCTCCCCTGGCTCTTTCCCCATAGATCTGCACATTTCCCATTTCCTTCTGCAGCCTTTGCTGTATGAATCACTCAGCAAGGTCAGTTTTTAACACAAACGAACACAGGAGTAATAAGACTATAAGACATGGAAGCAGAAATTAGGCCATTCGGCCCATTGAGTCTGCTCTGCCATTCAATCATGGCTGATAAGTTTCTCAACCCCATTCTCCCGCCTTCTCCCCGTAACCTTTGATCCCCTTACCAATCAAGAACCTATCTATCTTGGTCTTAAATACACTCAATGACATTGCCTCCACAGCCTTCTGTGGCAATGAATTCCATAGATTCACCACTCTCTGGCAAAAGAAGTTTCTCCTCATCTCTGTTCTAAAATGTCTTCCCTTTATTCTGAGGCTGTGCCCTCGG
Source organism: Carcharodon carcharias (assembly GCF_017639515.1). NCBI lineage: Eukaryota > Metazoa > Chordata > Chondrichthyes > Lamniformes > Lamnidae > Carcharodon > Carcharodon carcharias. The sequence continues at coordinate 126,281,547 of NC_054468.1, read as the reverse complement.
GTCCTAGTCTCTCCTACTAATGGAAACAGTTTCCCCACGTCCACTCTATCCAGGCCTTTCAGTATTCTGTAAGTTTCAATCAGATCCCCCCTCATCCTTCTAAACTCCATTGAGTCCTCAAATGTTCCTCATATGTTAAGCCTTTCGTTCCTGGGATCGTTCTCGTGAACCTCCTCTGGACCCTCTCCAGGGCCAGCACATCCTTCCTGAGATACAGGACCCAAAATTGCTCACAATATTCTAAATGTGGTCTAACCAGAGCCTTATAAAGCCTCAGCAGCACATCCCTGCTTTTATTCTAGTCCTCTTGAAATAAATGCCAGCATTGCATTTGCCTTCCTAACTACCGACTCAACCTGCAAGTTAACCTTAAAAGAATCCTGGACTAAGACTCCAAAGTCCCTTTGCACTCTAGATTTCTGAATTCTCTCCTCATTTAGAAAATAGTCTATGCCTCTCTTCTTCCTACCAAAGTGCATGACCTCACACTTCCCCATGTTGTATTCCATCTGCCACTTCTTTGCCCATTCTCCTAACCTGTCCAAATCCTTCTGCAGCCTCCCCACCGCCTCAATACTACCTGTCCCTCCATCTATCTTTGTATCATCTGCAAACTTAGCCAGGATGCCCTCAGTTCCTTTATCTAGATCATTAATGTTTAAAGTGAAAAGTTGTGGTCCCAACACTGACCCCTGCGGAACTCCACTAGTCACCGGCCGCCATCCTGAGAAGGACCCCCTTATCCCCACTCTCTGCCTCCTGCCAGACAGCCAATCTTCTATCCATGCTAGTACCTTGCCTCTAACACCTCTTACTGAGCAGCCTCCTATGCGGCACATTGTCAAAGGCCTTCTGGAAGTCCAAGTAGATAACATCCATTGGCTCTCCTGTGTCTAACCTGCTCGTTACCTCCTCAAAGAATTCTAACAGATTTGTCAGGCATGACCTCCTGAGTAAGGTGCAGAGAGGGAAGGAGGTTCTGAGTACTTTAAACAAGGGACAACAAAATGTAAGTCAATGAATAACCTGTACTAAGTTGATCTAGAGCAATAAAGCTATTGAAGTTGAGAACAGCGACATTAAAATGGTTCAAACTGCATGAAACACAACTCTGGTATCCATAAATAATAAATAGGAATTAATGGGAAAAATAAATAAAAATAAAACTGGATTAATTACAAATTTATAGGAAGTTAAATCCATCTGCTGAATATAATATAAATTGCAAGTAATTCTTTTATACGTAGAATTAAATTAGAAGCAAATAAATAACTGAAAACTGGAAGTGGCAGTGCTGGCTTCGTGGTGGGACTGTAACGTGTAGGATTTTGTAGACCGTGAGCATGGCTCGTTTTGCCATATTAGCTGGAAACATTTCTACCTTGAGATACTCCAGGTCGGAATCCTCCAGCTCTTTCCCCAAAGCCCCATAAATGTTTCCTTTTCAAGAGTTTATTCAGTTCCCATTTGAAAGTTACTATTGATTCTATTTCCACCACCCTTTCAGGAATCATATTCCAGATCGTAACAACTTGCTCATGTTACGACCAAGTCCGGAGGGGGGAATAAATTCCTCTCATTTCCATTCCTGGGGTTGGTTATGATGGAGTTGGAATTTTCTACAAAGGTGTGATTCTTTTAATTCAATGTGTAAAGCTATGTAAAGAAATGTGCCAGCCAGATCTCTTGAGTTAACAAGTAATGAGTTAGTTTTATTGTTCAAAACTCACTCAGGTAAAAGTGCTAAAAAGGTAAAATCATGTCTGGAATCCCTCGACATTCGCATGCATATACACACACATACACACACATACACACCAGAGAACAAGTTACAAGGTGGAAGAGGTAGAATTGGTAAGAATTAAAGTCTGCAAAAAAGGAGAAATATACAATCCGACATTCCTTTGGTGGTCTTGAAATTCCGGTGGGGTTGTGGCTGATGTAAGCTGCAATTTTTGGAGATTGTCTCTTTTAAAGTGTAATCTGTGTTTTTCGAAAGTAGATGCTGTGGCCCTAGAAGTTCCTTCCGATCAAAATTCTCTATCTCTGTGATATACTCCAAAATGTAACAGGAATAGGGCACCACACTTGAAAATAGCAGGGGGGAGAGAGAGAGACTACTTTTTGCAATGCTTCTTTTGTATCTTCCTTTCTGTAGACTCTCTGATTTTAGCAGCTTGTGCTGCTGTTTTCTGCATTTGGCAATAATGATGGCTGTTGTGATGTGACTGCTTTCAAACTGCATGGTCATTGTTCCCCTTGACAGTGGGATTCTCTGTGACCTTTGGAAGAAGCTCCATAGATCAATAATGGCTTCCAATAGGTCAGGCAATTAATTCCTTGTATCCTGTTATCCACTGTAATAGTCAAAGGTGATTTGAATATTAATCTCTCAGCTATTAACTCCTCAAATAGTCCATTTCCCCTTGATAATGTGGCAAGGGGGTTTTCATGCCTCCAGGGGGGAATGCCATTGTCTTAGTGAGGGTACTACAGGCTTGATAATACTATGACGGGGAATGTGGCTTTCACAAATGCAAATTAGCAGCCATTTTAAAGTCAGTGTCTTAGCTTGGCAAAAGTCTTTTTAAACAAAATTAGAACAGAAAATGCTGGAAAAATGCAGCAGGTCTGGGGAGAGAGAAACAGAGTCAATGTTTCAAGTCCAGTATGACTCACCTTCGGAACTGGAGAAAGGTGGAAATGTGTTGGGTTGTATGCTGATGGAATAGGGGGGAGAACCAGGTGGAGCAAAATAGAAGGTCAGGGATAGGTTAAAGGGCAGAGGTTAAATGATAAAAGGAGTAGTAATGATAGTATTAAAGACTAAAACTTTGGTCTAGTGTAGGTGTTAACAGCAGAATAATGGTCAACACTGTCTGGAAGCAAAGTAGCAGAATGTGCTAATAACAGAAAAAAAGGGTCAGCTCTCTCTGCAAGCAAAAACATGAGAACAAGATACAGACTGGAACTTGGGAGAAAAAAATTCAAAATGGAGGACAGAGTTCTTGATTTGAAGTTGTTGAATTCAATGTTGAGTCCAGAAGGCTGTAAAGTGCCTAACTGGAAGATGACGTCCTGTTCTTCCAGCTTTTAAAGAAGTTCAATATATATCTGACCAGCCAATGAAATTAAAGATTAATATCATGACGTTGGGTGAAGCAAAATTCTCACAGTCCTGTGGCTTTTGTTGGCAATTATTTCAAAATCTGTGTCCTCTGGTTATCAACTTGCCTGTCAGTGGGAAACAGTTTCTCCTTAGTTATGCGCTCAAAGTCCCTCATAATTTTGAATACTAAATCTCCCCTTAACCTTTTACACTCCAAGGAGAATGGTCCCAGCTTCTTGGCCAGTTTATCCTCATAACTGAAGCCCCTCATCCCTGGTATAATTCCAATAACTTTCTTCTAAAGCCCTCTAAAGCCTTGCCTTCCTTGTTAAAATGTAATGCCCAGAATTGGACAGAATAGGTCCAGCTGAGGGCTGACCAGTGATTTATAAAAGTGATTTAATGAATAATATCTTTTTATCTAAATTGGAACTAATTGGTCCATTTAGAATAACCAAGAGTAGATGCTTAGAGTTGCAGTTGTATTGAATCCCAAATTTTCTGTTGACATTTTACAGCAATACTTACCTATATTGTTATGATTCCAACTGAGATTACCCCGGACAAGCCTGACCTATGGTGGAATCCGGCTTGATAGATCCTAACTTTTATTTTTTGTTTAGGTACATGGAGTGTAGCTACTGAACAGAGTCACAGGAGTCAGCTGATAAACTCATAACAAAAGAATAAAACATTTATTCATCAAGAAAAGATCAGCTATACTACAATACTCCTTTATCCACAACTATATCTTTACAGGTGTATACAGATTTATAAGGATAACATAAGTTACAAATGCTATTTTATACTTTAATGTCCACAGTAAGTACACAGTAAGTACACAACCCATGTAAATCTATGGCACCCTGTGGTCGGACACACCACACCCTGAAACCAAGTGACAGATACCACCTCAAACAGATGCAATGAATCTCTCCTTAGTACCCTTCAGATCCCTGTCACACCGTGACCCATCTGGTCTCACTGAACTCTGTCCTTCACACGAGGGTTTCTGATCTCCACTTTCCAAGAACTTGCCTTGGAATTTTCTCCCAAACCAACTTTCTCTCAGACTCAGGCGGCAACAGTACCACTGCTTCACATGCCCATATCAAAAAGTTACAGACATTCAGCTGTCTCTTTGGATCTTCTTGCCTCTTGCAAGCTGTTCTCGCTTTAGATCTGCTTTCTGCAGCTTTTTCCCTTTTAAATCTGAAGCTTGGAGCCTTTTTCTCTGTCCCTCATTCTTAACTTCAATTAACAGGACCTTTTCCAGGTTACTGTCCTTCCTTTGCCTAGAAGATCTTCTTGGGTCTTTCTCTTGTTGTACTCCCCTGGATTTTGGGGTCTTTCTTTAGCTTGGGACTTGCTATCTGTCCCTTGCAGGCTGCTTCTGCCTGGCAGCCATCTTCAGAACCCGCTGAACTCCAACAGCTTCCAAAACAAACTGCTGTTTTTCTTCTTCTCTTTGTCTGTGGGAGGACCTGCCTCTCTGAACCCCTGTTGTTAGGCAACAGCCCAATTCTTCTACCTTTTTTGTTTACCTTCTCTTTAGGAGTCGTAAAACTCCTCACTGGAAATGCAAGTACCTTTTTAAAGTGAAAGTAAAACTCCATTTGACATTTCTTAACACATGGATACAGAAATACAAATCAAACTTAAATTTTAAAGCTAAAACTCATTCCTAACACCTACAAATACCAATGTTACTCACTTAAACTGTCTCTGTTTCCTAACAATGTACAAGAATAATTAGAGTTCAAGGGCAGAATTTAATGTAATTAATGTGAGCTCAGCACACTGCTTGGCGAGCTGGTGAGAACCTGCGTCACTCCTGAGGGCGAGGTCTGACTGGATCACATGTCTGTCAGGCACTTAACTAACCAGCACTGGGCCTTTCATAGAATTCAGGACCTCAGGCTCAAAATCACATCAACACCCCCCACCCCGCCCAGAGCTGCCGGCCAATCAGAGGCCAGCAGCACTCCGTTACAGGCTGTGCCATTGGGAGCAGTGGCAGCTGCTGGTAATACATCCAGAGAGAAGCATAGGGTAGTCAAGGGATCCAGGCCACAGCTGACTGAGGGCGGGATGGGATTTATGAGGTAGGGGGGTAGGGACAGGGGCACTGGAGGCAAGGGCAGTGGGGGGCTTTCAGAGTCCACCCCCACAGCCTGATGCCGGGCCCCTCAATCGGGTACTAAGTCTCTTTGCAGCCTCTCCTGAGATTAAGCGAGCCCAGTTTCCATGGTTCCTGCCACAATTGGCTACATTAAATCCAGCCCCTAGAATCATAGGGTTGAATTTTACAGATCTCAGGAGCAGAATGGCAGGTGGAGGGAGCAGTAAAATTGGGCTTCATGCCAGTGGGACTATCTCCGGTGCTTACCCTGCTGCCAGTTTACCAGTGGCGGGTGTGGGGAGACATCAGGTTCCCTGATCGCCCACGGGCCAATTAAGGCCTTTAAGTGGTCAACTGATGGCCACATAAGGGCCTCCTCCTGCCACAGTGGCGATGTTTCTGGTGCCTGACCACCTGCCCTTGCTGGGTTTTTACCCACAGCAGGAGAGGCCAGCACCAAGTCTCCAGCCCATCAAGTGAAACCTAGTGAGTTGGTGGCCAAGCAAGAGGGGGTTGCTTCCTTTTTGGACTCACTTGCCAATCGGGAACACCCCCAAGGTATTAAACCCCTGTATTTTCCCAACCCCCCTGCTCAGTCCAATCTGGTCCACCATCTCCCCCCCACCACCCCCTCCCACAACTCTCCTCACCAGGCTGGCCTGGCCTCAGCAAGACCCCTGAATTGCCTTGAAGTCTGGCTCCATCGCAGCACACTTTACTCAGGGGACTGCTACAGTCCCAGCAGGAGTCACTGCTCCCGGTTGTGCCGCTGGGACCAGAGAGCTGCTGGCCATTTAATTGACTGGTAGCTCTCAGAGGCGGGACTTCCTCCTTGATGGCGAGCGGAAGTCCAGCATCACGCCAATTAACAGCCTGATGTACAATGCAGCACTGAGGGAGTGCTGCACTGCCGGATGTGCTGTCTTTCAGTAAATTGTCTGCTACTCTCAGGGGAGTACAGCATTATTTTGAAGAAGGACAGGGCAGTTCTCCCTGTTGGCCTGGACAAATACTTATCCCTCAACCAACATCACTAAAAAGCAGATTAACTGGCCATCATCATATTTCGGTTTGTGGGAGCTCGCTGTGTGTAAATTGGCTGCCACATTTCCTTAAATTACAACAGTGGCTACAATTCAAAAGAACTTCATTGGCTGTAAAGCAATTTGGAACACGTTGCGATGGTGAAAGGCACTATATTAATGCAAGTCCTTCCTTTTCTTTTTAATAATAGCTTTTTCAGCATGTACCAATACCTGGTTTGCAAGGGTAACAGACAATGGGAGTTCTCCCTTACCGAAACTCAGAGGTTCTTCCACATTCTGCAAGAAGCACCTTAGGAGTGGGACTGAAAGTGGCCACTCATTTATTGCTCGGGGATCCCTGTATATGCAATGGAGAGCTCGTGAAACAATTGAAAGGTGTGAGGAATTGAAGACACTCGTTGGAATTGTCCCAGATTTGCATAAAGTGTGGTAGAGGTGGGAAAAATGTTGTTTTACCCGCCGGCCGCAATGGTGGGTTCTCGTGCCGTACCGTTCCAGTCCCACTGGAATTATGCAGCCATAGGAAACGTCTCGCTGGCAGGTGGCCTCCGATTTTCCCGCCACACCGTTACCTCACCGCTTGCTCACGCAGGGCGCCATATTCAAACGTGCAGCCATGTGCACACTTCTCAATGCTTGCAGCCCAGGACTGCTCTGGTGAAGACATGGCCCCAAGAGTCAAGAAGAGTGCAGCCCCCCACCCTGATTCAGTGAAGCATCCCTGGGACGCCTTCTGGATGCCTTGTGGGCCTGCTGCGATGTCCTCGTCTCACTACTCCAGCTTGGGAGGTGGTGGCACAGGTGGTCAGTGCCAATGCTGAACACAAGAAGTCAGCCGTCCAGTGCAGAAAATGGATGAATGATCTCATCCGTACTGCCAGAGTAAGGTAACCATCTCATCACTCTAAACTCACACACTTACAAACCCATCACACATTCACTGGCATCTCACTCACTGCCAGATCAGGTGACATCACCATTCACTCTCTCACACGCACCCTCACATCTCCATCTGGCCTTATCTCCTCAGCCCTCACCATCTCTAGGCCACTTGCACAGATCAACATGTGACACCCCCCCCCCACCCCCCCCAACCCCACACACACACACACACACAATGGGATACCCCCCTTCCCCAGAACAGCCCTCATCCTGCAGCCTCTTCCCTTGCCTGAGGCCATTTCTCCCCCTTCCCCAAGCAAGCCCAAGCCCTGCAGCCATTGAAAAGTCACTCCCGCCTTGTGACTGGTCTATTAGGTAGAGACCTGCCTGTGAATCCCCCCTAAAAGTGGCCAGAATGCTGCCTGCGAAGCCTGGCGCTACTAACCAAAGCAAGGTGGGCAAACAAACCTTGAGGTCTTGAGCAAAGTGCAGCCTGCCAGGTGCTCGTCCTTATGTACAGTTGTGAAACACATTGGCATGCTACCATGCCGCTGTGCCTGGATGATTCAGCATGGAGAGATGATTCCCATGACTAGGGCTATAATAAGATGCAAATGTATTAAAATGATGTTTCTGACTTGTGGTGGTGGGAAACGCGGCCCGCCATTGATGGGCGGAGCAGACGATGGCAAACTAGTTTCATGATGGTGTGAAACCGGCTTTTGGCCTTCTTGCCATACTACTCCCCTTGCCTGCTGCCTGCAGTGATGCCCAACGCCAACAGAGCCGGAACATTCTGGCCACTAATCACTTCTCACAAGGCTTTTCCCTCAGAAAAGAAACTAAAACGTCAAAATGGCAACAATGAGAATAGAGAATGCTGCAAATACTCAGCAGGTCAGGCAGCACCTGTGTAGAGCGGAAGGGAGTTAATGTTTCAGATTGATGAATTAGCTTGTTGTTTGTCTCCCACAGTGAATAGTATTTGAATCTCTCTTTGGGTAACTTGTGGCCTAATCTGTATTGAGATGATTTCACTCTACTTAAGAGTAACTTAGGTCTAACTCCAATAGGTTTCTTCAAAAACGACTTCATTTACATTGTAATACATGATAAGCTTCTGGTAAGTACATCTCACTCGCGCCCAGACTATTCCATCTACTCTTCATAGTCTCTTTTACATGACTGCTGACGTCACTATTATATCATGATACACATCACTATTTCCTTACCATAACCATTAACCCATTATTCAACAAAAAATTTGTGAAACGGGCTGCTGAAAGGGGGGTTTTGCTTTTACAAACTGCGCTCTCAGAATTGGGAGACTGTCGCTTGTGAGTGAAGGTGATGCTCTCCAATGCCCCGGCTTCCAGGCTGATAGAGGTTCAAAGCAGCTAAACACAAGAGGGACTGATAGTGGATGAACAGGAGGTTCAGGGGGTAAGTGGTGAAGGCCAGCTCTTCTGCTCTGTATTTTAACCTAACATGAACCAGACCTGCACACTGACCTAAATGAAAAGTGGAACCTGAAAGACAAGGGGTGGGGGGGAAGAAGGGAAGGCAAACTTTGCAGATTGGGGTATATAAAGCTGATTGGTGTTGACAGGCCCTTTATTAAGAAGAATGAATTATTTGTTCCAATCTATTAGATGCTAGACACAGACCATAATCAAAAATTCAGTTGTAGCAATTGAGGATGGTGCTCTAATTGAAGTAGGGATTGCATGGACAAACCCTTATGCTTTACTTGATGTTGAATCAAACCTGCATTTCTCCACAGAGACTGCAGCTACCATTATGAACTCAGTGAAGCGGAGGACTGAAGCTGTATGCTGCACTCTCAAGCTTCCAGTGATACCATTAGTTATAGCTGAATTGCTACTTATATCTTCATTTTGTGTCCAGTTCATTTGCCATGAGAGGGGATGGTAATGCTACTAGACAAGCAATGCAGAGTCATGGGGAGGAATTTTACGGTCCCTTGTCAGCGGACTTGAAGGTGGGCGGGGGCTCATAAAATGCAGCGCACAGCCTGCACACTCCCTAGCTGCCCAGCCCGACCTGCCTCCCATTTTATGGGGGGGTGGGGGGGTGGTGGTGAAAACATTTGGTGACCCATGTGCCCTTGGGCCTATTGAGGCCCTTAAGTGGCCAATTAATGGCCACATAAGCGCCTCATCCTGCCCCCATTGCTATAATACCCATGGCAGGGGGATGCCCACTCTAAGCCTGGCAGCTTCCACTGGGTGAGCTGGTGTCAGGCAAGGGGGTGTGGTGGTGTGGGGCACCTTCTTTGGGGTCCCCCCCCACTTTAACCCTCTCACACTGGCCTCTCGAAGCTGCACCTTGCCAATCCCCTGCCACTCCACTTACCTCTTCGCTGCAGCATTCTGGCCAGGCCTCTCAGATACCCTGCACTTACCTTGAAGCCTGGCTCCACAACCTCCTCTTGTTCGGGAGCTGCCTTTGTCCTACCAGTGGCCACCATTTGAACCTGGCGCTGCTGGGACTACAGAGCTGTTGGCCAACCGATTGGCCGACAGCTCCCTCAGGCGGGACATCCTCCCAAGATGATGGTGGAAGTCTCGTCATAGCCAATTAACTCCCTGCTGAGTGTTAAAAGGCTGCAGGGCGGGTGGTATCAGTGGGGGTGTGTTCCCCAGCGACTCAGCACACCACCTGAAAAATCCCACCCATGGGTACAAATCCCACTACAGCAGCTGATAGAATTTAAATTTAATTAATAAAAAACTCTGGAATATAAAGCTAGTCTCAGTGATGGTGAAACCATGAAACTATAATTAATTGTCGTCATTAAAAAAAACCCATCTGGTTCACTAATGTCCTTTAGGGAAGGAAATCTGCCGTCCTTACCTGGTCTGGCCTACATGTGATTCCAGACCCACAGCAATATGGTTGGCTCTTAATTGACCTCTGACCTAGCAAGCCACTTAGTTCTTAGTTAGTTAGGGCAACCAGGGATGGGCAATAAATGCTGGTCTTGCCAATGATGCCCACATCCCATCAAAGAATAAAAAACTTCCTGCTTCTAGAGGCACTAGTGATTGCAGTACCTAAGATGGATAAATGGCATTGAAGTGCTGAGCATCCATGATCTAATTGAATGGTGGAACAGGCTCGAAGAGCTGAATGACCTACTTCTGAGTGTACTTTCCTAGTTCCCATATTCAGATGTGAACAAGTAAGTAAGGACAGTGGTTTGGGACGTTACATTTCAACTGTTTTACATCTGAGTTAAGTAACCTTAAAGAAGTGCTGCAAAGCTCTATAAATGAGTTTATCTACAAATATTACATAAATTGCTTTTATAAATGTAGTGGGGCCTCTAGCAGCAGGTGGTGATGGTGGGGGAGAGCATTAAGTGAGGGAACTGGTCGGCTCCAGCGTCTTTGACAAGGTGAGGGATGGAGCCAGATGCCGTGAGGGAAGGGAGAATTAGGACTTCAAGACACTAACCAGTATATCACTGGTTAATAAAATAAGGAGTGCTGGTAAATGTCACAGAAAATTTCAACCAATTTGTTTATAAACATTAGACATAGAAAATGGTGTCTGGCCTACATGTGACTCCTATAATTATCCTTGAGTATTTATAAAGTAAGTGCACTGGAGGAGGAACATATATTTGAAGCTCTTATTTTGGAAACTTGGTTATTCCCATGAAATGCTTGCCTATGGACCATTTTCCAGTCTGGTCACAGAAACTACAGGCCTACAGTATTGTGCTTTCCAACAATCCTCTCACCATTGGCTAAGAGAAGTGGAATAGTGGGTGATGCTGTGAACTTAAGGCTGAACAGGGCCTGTACACACTAAAAACAAGATACTGGCTCTGGTTTGACCTCTGATCTGTAGGTTAGTTTTGAGAGACCTTTCTTCTTAAAAAAAAACTTCTCAAACTTCTGGTTGTAATGAATGGTTATCGAACTGAAGCATTAATTCATTTTTTTCCCTCCACAGATGTTGCCCAACCTACTGAACGTTTTATATTTTTATTTCAGATTTCCACCATTCATTGTACTTTTCTATTGTTCCTTAGATTTTTCTTTAATGTATCATGAGGTTTAAGCACACGGACTGCACAAAAGTTAAACATACTGGGTTCCTTTATTCCACTGACATCAAAACTGTTTATATCGTCAAGGGAAAGCTTAACTTCAAGAAACAACTTGTTACAGTGGATATTTACCACCGATGCTCCAAATCTCTGTCCTAGGTGGACCCACAGCTCCTCAGGCGTGTTCAGGCTTGTCCTGTGGCCTAGCTCCTGGCTGCAGTCCTGTCCCCATCTCTCGCCATGAAGCTTCTCAGACTCAGGTGTGCTGCCAGCCAGTCTGACTGGGTCCTAATTCCCCTTCCCAGCTCTTCCGCCAACCTCAGGGGGTTCAAGCTGCCCTAGGCTCTTGCTACACGGCCGCTCACAAGTCCTGGCTTTGTCCTGGCTGATTTCTCCTTCACCTCACAGCATCTGGCTCTGCCGCTCAGCCTGTCAAAGACACTGGAGCCGACCAGTTCCCTTGTTCGGTGCTCTCCCCAACAATCGCCACCTGCTGCCAAGACCCCGCATTATTTATAGAAGTGATTTATGTAATATTTGAGGATAAAGTCATTTATTGATCTTTGCAGCACTTCCTTAAGATTACCTACCTCAGATGTAAAGCAGTTGAGATGTAATGTCCCACACCACCGTACTTAACAGAACAGATTTCATGGCTAACTTGTAATTCGTATCTTGTTGTCATCAGAGAATGTTGAAAGAATCTTGTTTAATTGAACATTCTCAAACTCCAGGTTATTAACATAGATCTGGAGGACCTTAAACTGGGACGATGGAACTCCAATATGTGGTTCACATGCTGCTTGAAGGCAGTCAGTGCAATTGGCTGATCAACAAACACCAACAAACCTGCAAAGGATAAAGTTAGTGTAAAAATCTGACACTCAAACAATAATTCACTGCACTTTATATTAACGCAATTTCAACTCATTTGTTCAAACTGTTTGCATTCATTTACAACAATAAGTGGGCATTACAAGTGGAATTGTATAAGCTACAAATCACTCCTTGTGGTGGTGAGTTCCACACTCTCAACATTCTCTGTTTCCTCCTTTTTCCTTATTGGATTTGTTGATGACTCTCTTTTGTTTCACGCCTGCCCAGTGATTTTTAACTCAGCGGGCAGGTGTGGCGGGCAAGGCTGGGAGCAGTCGCAAAGCTGATCGCCACCCGCGATCAGGCCCTGACCTCGATTTCACGCTGGCTGGCCAATTAATGGCCGGCCAGCCAGTGTAGGTCGCACGCTGCGGTGCTGAGCGCCGCCTGGGTGGGGGGCGGGAGGAGGACGAGTGCGGAAGTTCATGCATGCGCGTGGGAGCGCAGACTGAAAGCTCCCTGAAGGTATAGAGCTGCCTCGGGGAGCTGAGGACCTTTAAAAACACAAATAAAGAATTTTAAAATGTTAAAAACATATCTCCCCATGTGACTCTGTCACATGAGCAGGGACATGTTATAAATGAGATTCGAACATTTTTATTGTATTTTTAATTCCTGTCGAAAACCTCATCCCGCCTGTGGTTAAGGTTTCGTAAAAAATCCAAAGGCCGCGTGGCCGATCAGGCGCTCCTGCCAACCGTAAGGTTGGATGGGCAGTGAAAATTTGCATTTAATTATCACTTTAATGGCCTTAATCAGCCTGTTAATTATCGGCGGGTGCGCTGCCGACTCCTGTGCGCGACCATCGACCAAAATATGGAGCGAGCGCCCAAAGTCATCGCGTGTCATTTTACGCTCGAGCAGGTCGGGCATGTGCCTGTCCCCTCAGCTAAAAATTCTGCCCTATGTCCCCTAGATGAAGTCATTATAGAAATCAATATGGTGGTTAAAGTTAGTATCTCATGAAGCAACGGAAAAGCATATTAATGTTGTAGCGATAGTTTCATTTAATAAAATGGGGTTATTTGGTTTGTGTAGCTAACTGTTGCATTTAGCTTTCCAGTTTGTTCCCATAAATCATTCGACTGCTCTTTGGGACAATTCTCTTATCAGTCATTTGTGACCTGGTAGCACATGAAATTCAATTGCCCTTTGAAGAAACATGGAAGAACAGACAGGGAATAATTTCAGAAGTCTGAATTACGGTGCCTTCCAGGAGTATTGATGTGGAGCAAATGTTGAGTTTCTTTACATACCATTGATTAACTTCAAGGCTTTGAAGATACTGGATAGTTCTTTGGATGTTCTGGTCTAGCAGTAAATTAGTATCAGGGAACCGATATTGTAGCTGAAAGAGCAGCAAGATTTATTGTGCCTCCTCAAGATGCAGAAGATATGGCTGAGTTCTTGTAGAGTAAAGGGTTAACATCAGAAGCATACATGATGCTGATGTAAAAATGACATCAGATTACATGACTGAGAAGTAAGAGAGATCTGGAAGGAAGAGAAGCTCCAACCTTGTGTAGAGGTCCAAATGTGTAAATGCTTACTGTAAATAAATGATTTTAAGAAACTAGAGACTCGGGCAATGTAATTCGGGAGAATAGACAATCCCCAAAACCTTCATCCAGACCCCGAGCACATGATAAAACATGGTGTCAGTGAGTAAAAGGCCCAGTGAATCTTAAAAAGAAGAAACAGGGAGAAAATATATCCTTGAAGGAAGGTAAGAAGAAAAATATTGACTCATCAAGATGTTGGAACATTCCAGGAGCAGCAAATACAAGCTGAGACACAGACCTGAGGACCAGATAGCAGTGTGCACAGGCCCAAAGCAACAAGCAACAGCACAGAAGCAGGAACAATTCCAGTGCTCAGCAGAGGCATGGAAGCCACACAACCACTCCATGAAACATTCCAGATTGTAGAAGGCTCACAACAGGCCCAGAACTCGGACAACTGGATAAAAAAGCTTCTCAAGGTACATAACTACTTCAGGATTACACAAAAAAGATCAAAAAGGCCAGGTCAGTGCATTACTTTATGCAGTAGGATCTATTGCTGATGACATGATAGCAGGGCGGGGGTTGATGAGACTTTAACTTCTTATGAAGAAGTCCTGTAAGCTTTCGACTCTTATTTCAGTGTCTGTCAGAATTTAATAATAGAAGGCTAAATTTAAGGAAAGAAAGCAGAGACCAGGTGAAAGCATGGATTCATTCATCAATGACCCCTGTAGGTTGACAGGGAACTGTGATTATGGAATCTTAAGGATGAGCTGATTGGAGACAGGATTCTAGTCAGTGTCCTAGACAAAGCATTATCAGATTTCTTACAGGCAAGAGAGGATTTAACACTAGTGAAAGCAGTGCAGAACTCCAGTCAAACGGAACTCAGTAAACAGAATCGGGCATTTGTTTGCAGGGAAGGAGGTCCTGTGGAGAAGGTGGAATGAGATCATTCAGCTCGTACGCCATAAAAGACAAAGCATGTCAAAATCTATGGGAGCCAAAATGGGGGAAAGGTGTGCCGATCGCTATTTTGAAATGTCTTCAGTGTGGTGGGCACAAATCGCACAAACAAGAGGAATATTCAGCAGGGGAGGCAGAGTGCCACAAGTGTGGAAAAATGGGCTGTTTGAAAACTGTTTGTCGCTCAAAAACACTGACAACCTGTAAAAAGAGGGAGAAAATTTTAAAACAGAGCAATGTACAAGAAGTGGAAGAACCACAACAAAGGAACAAACCTTCCTCGGGGAGGTAGGTGATAATAAAAACAAGTATTGGAGCATTAAACTCAAAGTGGATGGACACCCCAGAGAGTTTAAACTAGATGAGGAGGGGTTTCTGTTTTATCAGATGAAATCAAATGGCTCAGGCAGATTACTTTGTAACCCTCATCTAACAAATTACAAGCTCCAGGTGGGACAACTTTAAAAGTGAAAGGCCAACTCACGGCAAAGTTGAAATATAAAAACCGGAAATCCTCAAACCTCTCTATTTCATTCAAAATCAATAGCGCTCTCTAATCTGTAGAAAGGCACACTTAAAACTGAAATTAACCTAGACACAGTTGCTGATGAGAACTGTAGCAGTACATTTCCAAAACTGTTTACATAGCTAGGGAAGTTCAAGGTCGAGTTCCATATCACCTTATGAGCTGGTGCTAAACTATTTTGCCTCTTTACACCGAGGAAAGTCCCTCACCCACTCTACTCACCCACTCTAGGGCAAAGTCAAGAGTGAAATAGAAAAGATGCAACAGTAAGGGATTATCTCACCAGTCTCCATGGCAACAAAATGGTGTTCAGGAATGGTACGGTCCCAAAGCCAAACCACTGTGTAAGAATTGGCGTGATTTAACTCAACTAAACAAATCAGTAGAATGTGGCCTCAGTGGATTAGCCTTGCCAAACCAGCCATGAGCACTTTATTTACCAAATTTGATGCGAACAGTGGATTTCAGAGTTGTCCCTGGACAAAGAATCCGGATTGCTGACTGCATTTATAATGCCATTCGGTCAGTATTGTTTCGATAGATTGCCCTTTGGAATACCGCCTGCTCCAGAAATTTTCCAGGAAACGATGTCCAACACTTTAGCAGGCATGGAGGGATTAATATGACATATGGTTGACATACTCATGCATGGCTCAATGAAAAAAAAGCATGATTGCAGAGTCAGAGCCTTCCTGAGGGTCTTACAGGATGCAGGCCTAACACTGAATGAAAAATGTGAATTCGCCTAACATATGACCAAGTTTCTAGGTCAAATAGTACAAGCCACTGGGATCACAGTTGATCCACAAAAAACAAAAATAATCAGAGAATTTCCACATACAGGAACATAACGGAGCTTCAGTGACTCCTCGGGATGGTCCACAAATTTGGCAAGGTCCTGCCAAAATTACTAGAGGTCAATGAGCCCTTGAGACAGCTGTTGAGATGGTGTAGCTGAAATATGAAAGGATTAAGCAACTTTTAATTTCTTCTGAAATCTTGGCACATGACGACACAGAATTACTGACCATAGTAGCAACAGATACATTGTCCACAGATCTGGGGGCAATTTTATTTCAAGTGCAGGAAGGTGGCAGGTGTTGACCTGTCTACTATGCCTCTATTTCACTAACAGAAACAGAACAATGATATGCCATGATAGAAAAAGAAGCATTGGCAGCAATGTGGGAGTGCAAAAACATTTCAGATTATGTTATGAGATTGTGTTGCAAGATCAAAATAGACTATGAGGCATTAGTCACCCTTCTGAACAGAAAAGAAATTGTGAAGATGCCATCCAGAATCCAGAGGTTCAGAGTAAGATTGATGAGATATGACTCCATCACAGAGTATGTGCAAGGGATGTATCAAACAATGGCAGACAAACTGGGTGGAATTTTATGGGAATCATGGTGGGTGGGGCACTTAATTTGGTGGGAGGCAAAAAATCTGTTTCCTGGCAGTGGGATAAATTGTTTGAATTTAGTTCTTCTATCTTTCAAGGCAGGTTAAAGTTGGGTCACACTTCTCAATGAGCAGTGTTGGGAACCCCATTTGCATGCATTAGCATCTCATGCATGTTCATTAAAAGGCAACCTTGCTGGAATTAAGTTCACCCTCCAAATTAAAATCCCCACCAGTGAGAATTTAGAATGTTCAGTTTTACAACTGTATATAAATAGTGTGCAATGGGTGAGCTTCACATCTTCCACAAGTTTGAGGTCAGCAGATGCTGCTCTTGCCTTCTTGGGGACCACATGTAAATTCACTCATTTCAAGTGCAGGTAGCAAAAGCTGTGCCAAGGCTGGACATAGGAGGCAGGCTAAGTGTGGAAGTGATGGGCAGAGTGTCTTAGTGGGTGGGGTCAATGCTGTCGATGGTGGGGTCCTTGGGGGAGATAGAGAGAACAGTCACAGTCAGGGAGTGGAGTGAGATGCGGTAGGGTGGCAGGTCCAGGTTGAGAGTTTGGTAGCTGAATATCTCATTGGGTGGGTCACAGTAGGGGCAAGACATTTGCCTCAGCTAACAGGAGGTGGGAAGAGTTGAGTGCGTATGGGGACAGTAACGGGTGTCGGCTCTGAGGGGAGAGAATGCGTGTGGAAGTGGATTGTGATAGGGTAATGGGAGGAGGATCAAGGGTGACTGAGGGAGGAGGAATAGTGATGTAGGGTGGGTCAAGGGTGATGGGGGCAAGTTGGTGGGTGACAGGGGGATGGCAGCCAACTCGCGATTCCAAACCTCCATTCTCCCAGGTGAATGGTCATGCTTGACAAGGGCTCATGTGGTAAGTCTTTCAATGCTGCCAAGGCAATAGTCTCTTTATAGAGCCTTGAAAGTAGTGCAGGCAAGCGGAATAGTACCAGGTGGAGGAGTCTTGCCCATGGCTCTCATCCAGATGAGAAGGAGGGCCCATCGCTCGTTGGTATAGAACCTGGAGGAACAAGGGCCTGATCAGCAAGAGGCAGCAGGGCCTCAAGAAGGCGAACAGGGCCCAACAGCGACCATTGGCCCAATCATGGATATATCGCAGGCGGCGTTCTTATCCAGAAATGAGCAGAAGGCAATGCCAGAGGCACCTTTGTATGTCCTGGGATGTGGCTGCTCACACCAGCCAACTTCTCCAGTATGAGCTATGGCCATGAGGACTCTGGAGGAGTAGTGTGGAGCTCTTGGCCTGCATTGAGTGAATGGTTGCCTGGGTGCTATTTAAATATGGCTCCAGGACATTTGACTCCATGAGGTAATGGCGGGGCGAGTGACCTCCTGCCTGCCCTGCTGCGAGATTTGCCTTGCTCCTCATGGATGCATGATTAATGATCAGCGGAACAGCAGAAGATCACGCTTGCTCAGCCGTCCCACTGCCCAGCAGTAATCACGCTGACTCTCCTGCCTGCCACCGGACTTGGACTCCAGAATGGAAGATTCCACCTACTGGCACGAATACCATCAGTCATAACAAAAGAAGAAGATTTACACCTCATCAAGGAGTTTGAAGGATATACATACTTACTCACTCAGCACTTACCAACGGCTGCAAAAATGTTGCAGGGAATAAAACAAGCCCAGCAACACGATGAAGAATGTCCCCAGACCTGAGAATATTATCTGGAAAGATGGCCGGTCTATATCCCCACTAATCCGATACTACAGCGCAAGTATCTCACAGTTATTGATGTCACATTAGTCTTCAATGAGATCATCTAGGAATAGCAAAAGGTCTGATTGCTGTACTCTTTTGCACAAGAGCTTTATAGAAGAAATGATTTCTAACTGTCTTAATTGTGCCATAAATGGCCAAGGACAGAAAGGACCACTGTTACCTACTACTTTACCATCAAGGCTGTGGGAGCGTCTGAGGATGGACTTATTTGAATTTAAGGGGAGAACCTTCTTTATTGTCACTGATTACTGCTCCTGATGAATTGAAATAAGCAGATTGCATAGTATCACAACAGAAGATATCTGTAAGAGAATTTACGCTACTCATGGCATCTAAGACATTGTAGTGTCTGACAATGGACAGCAATTTGACAATGAGTTCTTTCTTCCATGAATTTGCAAATGAATGTGGCTTCGTTCATGTAACCTGCTCACCTTACTATCCGCAAATGAATGGAAAAGCTTAGAGAGGGTTATGAGCAGGAAAGTATTTATTGAAGATAAACAAGGATCTTAATCTCCTTGTTCTGTGTTATTGGACCTCACTACTACTAAACAACTTCTCACCACCAGAGTTACTAATGGTAAGGGGATTGAAAACACAGCTTCTGCCTCGAGAACAAAAACTCAAATCCAATGTCACCATGAAAGACCATGAGAGGGTAAAACAGCGTGAGGAAGAAAGGAGAAGGAACCAGGCTTGGAACTTTAATCACAGGCATAGAGCACATGAGTTACTAATGCTGAAGCCCAGAGAGAGAGTGTGGGTCTGGGGCTAACAGAAGGAAGGCACAATCATTGAAATAAACTCCATAACCAAGATTGTTCAGGATTGAGACAGACCAGGGAATCATAAGGAGAAATCGCAGAGCCTTAATATCCTTGGAGGCAAAGCCAGTAGAAACTTGGGCTTACTACTCAGATCCTGGTGAAGAAGAAAGCCTTGCTACGAGTGCTAACCACCCAGGAGAAGAACACTCACACCAACAGGAGGGGGAGTATGGAATATTCTCGACCTCAAAAGGAGATCAGAATGAGATCAGGGAGATTAGTCAAGGCATCTCAAAGACTAACCCTGTCAAGTCTTGGGGGTAGATGTAGGAGGATGTAAATATGATAGGGATAAGGACTTGTGGGGCGATACAGAGTAAAGGGTTAACATCAGAAGCATGCATGATGCTGATGTAATAATGATGTCAGGTCGCAAGACTGAAAAGCAAGAGGAACCTGGAAGTAGAAGAAGCTCCAACCTAGTGTACTTACTGGCCAGAATTTTGATATTGGCGTGTGGGGGCGGGCCTGGTACGCCAACATGTAAAATGACATGCGGTGATGTCAGGCGTGTGCCCCGACGTCACTGTGCCTCATTTAGATCTTTCACTCAGCAGGTGCGCGCCAGAGCCGGCTGTGCACCTGCTGAACTGTCAAAGGCCTGTTAAGGCCATGAAAAACCCAATTAAAGTAATTATCAACACTGGCAAAGAGACCAAGCGGCCTTCACGTTTTTCAGGAAACCTCATCCACGGGCGGTACGAGGTTATTAAATAAATAAATATTTTTGCACAATTCGCCTGTTTGATCCCTTGCGCCCTGTTCTAAGGTACTGGTAATGAAAACATATATTTGTGAGATGAAAAATTGAAGCTGACTACTAATGCGAGTATATGTCATGGTTGAGAAGGGGGTGGCGACTTATACACTGAGTATTTGCAAAATCACGATTTTTGGGGCTGGAAACATGGTGTTTTCTTATGTGTGGAGTCAACTTATACACCATGATTTATGGTAATCGTTTTCTTTTTGTAACAACACATGTGTTTTGAATTTTAAAAAATACTTTTACAGTCTAGTATAAGCTAAAAAAAATGAAGATATGGATGCAATTGGAATTTCTATTTTCCAGTAATTTGTGTTTTTTTAATTCATTCACAGGATGTGGGCCAGAATTTATTGCCCATCCCTAATTGCCCTTGAGAAGGTGGTGGTGAGCTGCCTTCTTGAACCGCTACACCCACAGTGCTGTTCGAAAGGGAGTTCCAGAATTTTGAACCAGAGACAATGAAGGAATGGCGATATATTTCCAAGTCAGGATGGTGCGTGACTTGGAGGGGAACTTACAGGTGGTGTTGTTCCCATCTATCTGCTGCCCTTGTCCTACTTGATGGTATTGGTCATGGGTTTGGAAGTTGCTGTTGAAGGAGCCTTGGTGAATTCCTGCAGTGCATCTTGTAGATGGTACAACAGCTGCCACTTTGCGTCAGTGGTGGAGGGAGTGAATGTTTGTGGATGTGGTGCCATTCAAGTGGGCTGCTTTGTCCTGGACGATGTCAAGCTTCTTGAGTGTTATAGGAGCTGCACTCATCCGGGCAAGCGGGAAGTATTCCATCACATTCCTGACTTGTGCCTTGTAGATGGTGGACAGATTTTGAGGAGTCAGGAGGTGGGTCACTCGTTGCACAATTCCTAGCCTCTGACCTGCTGTTGTAGCCATTGTATTTATATGGCTAGTCCAATTCAGTTTCTGGTCAATGGTATCCCCCAGGATGTTGATAGTAGGGGATTCAGTGATGGTTATGTCATTGAACATCAAGGGGCGATGGTTGGATTTTCTCTTGTTGGAGATGGTCATTGCCTGACACTTGTGTGGCGAGAATGTTACTTGCCACTTGTCAGCCCAAGCCTGGATATTGTCCAGGTCTTGCTGCATTTGGACATGGACTATTTCAGTATCTGAGGAGTTGCAAATGGTGCTGAACATTGTACAATCATCAGCAAACATCCCCACTTCTGATCTTATGATGGTAGGAAGGTCTTTGATGAAGCAGTTGAAGATGGTTGGGCCGAGGACACTACCCTGAGGAACTCCTGCAGTGATGTCCTGGAGTGGAGATGATTGACCTCCAACAACCACAACCATCTTCCTTTGTGCTTGGTATGACTCCAGCCAGTGGAGAGTTTTCCCCCTGATTCCCAATGACTCCAGTTTTGCTAGGGCTCCTTGATGCTACACTCATCTTGGGAGTTCAGCTCTTTTGTCCATGTTTGAACCAAGGCTATAATGAGGTCAGGAGTTGAGTGGCCCTGGTGGAACCCAAACTGGGCATCAGTGAGCAGGTTATTGTTAAGCAAGTGCCGCTTGATAGCACTGTTGATGACTCCTTCCACTGCTTTACTAAGGATGGAGAGTAAACTGATGGGGTTGTAATTGGCCGCGTTGGATTTGTCCTGCTTGTTGCGTACAGGACATACCTGGGCAATTTTCCACATAGCCGGGTAGATGTCAGTATTGTATCTGTACTGGAACAGCTTGGCTAGGGGCACGGCAAGTTCTGGAGCACAAGTCTTCAGTACTATTGCCGGAATATTATCAGGGCCCATAGCCTTTGCAGTATCCAGTGCCTTCAGCTGTTTCTTGATATCATGTGGAGTGAATCAAATTGGCTGAAGACTGGCACCTGTGATGCTGGGGACCTCCAGAGGTGGCTCAAATGGATCATCCACTCGGCACTTCTGGCTGAAGCCTTTCTTTTGCACTGATGTGCTGGGCTCCTCCATCATTGAGGATGGGGATATTTGTGCAGCCTCCTCCTCCAGTGAGTTGTTTAATTGTCCACCACCTTTAATGACTGGATGCGGCAGGACTGCAGAGCTTAGATCTGATCTGTTGGTTGTGGGATCGCTTAGCTCTGTCTATCACTTGCTGCTTATGCTGTTTGGCACGCAAGTAGTCCTGTTTTTTCGCTTCACCAGATTGACACTTCATTTTTAGGTATGCCTGGTGCTGCTCCTGGCATGCCCTCCTGCACTCTTCATTGAACCAGGGTTAATCCTCTGACTAAATGGTAATGGTAGAGTGGGGGATATGCCAGGCCATGAGGTTACAGATTGTGTTTGAGTACAATTCAACTGCTGCTGATGACCAACGATGCATCATGGATGCCCAGTCTTCAGTTGCTAGATCTGTTTGAAATCTATCCCACTTAGTACAATGATAGTGCCACACAACATGATGGAGGGTATTCTCAATGTGAAGGCAGGACTTTGTCTCCACAATAACTGTGGGGTGGCCACTCCTACTGATACTGTCATGGACTGATGTATCTGTGGCAGGCAGGTTGGCGAGTAAAGGTCAAGTATGTTTTTCCCTCACCACCTCCCGCAGACCCAGTCTAGCAGCTGTAATTTAGGACATTGAAGTCCCCCACCCAGATTACATTCTATGCCCTTGTCATCCTCAGTGCTTCCTCCAAGTGGTGTTCAACATAGAGAAGCACTGATTCATCAGCTGAGGGAGGGCAGTACATGGTAACCTAAGGAGGTTTCCTTGCCCGTGTTTGACCTGATGCCATGAGACTTCATGGGGTCAGTGGGACAGGACACACCCAGGGATGGTGATGGTGGTGTCTGGGACATTATCTGTGAGATAAGATTCCATGAGGCTGACTATGTCAGGCTGCTAGTCAGCTCTCCCAATTTTGGCACTAGCCCCCAGATGTTAGTTAAAGAGGTCTTGGCAGGGTCAACAGGGCTGAGATTGCTGTTGTCGTTTTCAGTGGCCTGTCCAGTTTCTTTCCTTTTTTGTGACTTTGTTACAACTGAGTGGCTTGATAGGCCATTTAAAAATCAATCACATTGCTGTGGATCCAGAGTCAGGAGTCATGTGTAGGTCAGCCAGACCAGGTAGGGATGACAGATACCCTCCCCTAAAGGGCAAGGGCATTAGTGATGGGTTTTTACAACAATCAACAATGATTTCATGGCCAATGGTCATCATCAGACTTTTAATTCCATACGTGGCAGAATTTGAACCTGGGTCCCCAGAGCATTACTCCGGGTCTCTGGGTTACTAGGCCAGTGACAATACCATGATGCCATCACCTCCCCTGTGTCTAGGTTACAGTTGAATTGTTAGGGCTCAAACAATTGAAGTACTTATTTCTGTGTTTTCATGTAAGTGAACAATATCAATATTGGGCGGTGGCAACAAATTTGTCAAAGATGGTTGGGTGGCAAGAGAAAATGTCAGAGATCCAGAGCAGGCCCATCAATACCTGAGAAGAGCAAAGACAAGCTCAGGTTTAAGCTACAGGTACTTCCTCAGCCCAGGCTTTGATGAGGGTTCTTTATCCAGAAATTGTGAAAGGTGTTTCTATTAGTAGCACCAACCCACCATTTCCCTTACTGGATACGGAAAGAACTGAATTGTGAAGATCTGGAACGCACTGCCTGAAAGGGGGGTGGAAGCAGGTTCAGGAGCAAGCCTGGGAATATTTGTAGGGCTGTGGGGAGTGGGGCTAATCCAGATAGCTCTTTCAAAGAACTGGTAAAGTCTTGATGGGCTGAATGGTCTCCTTCTGTGCTGTAGTAATTCTATGAACTACTCAGCATTGCCAGCGTGACCTGTTTTTATTTAGATTTCCGGCACTTTCCGTTCTTTCTTTTATCCCTAAAGGTAATTAAGAGCTGGGATGGTGGGTTGGTCAGCGTTTTAGTGTATCATCTGTTTATACAAGTGGAACTAGAGAAACATGCCAAGAGTGGATAGCTTTTAACCTAAAGTATGTGTTGGATGAAAGAAGCAACATCTGGTGGAAAGAATCAATGTTTACATTTCTTTTACATCCTGAGAGAAGACATTTTGGATTTCCTGTACTACTTCATTAAGGTTTTAGTCATGCCTGCCACTTGGCTGTTCTTACTGGATACTTGCTTCATGAATTACATTTAACTATCTTCTGAAAACAAGAGCCACAGAGTTCTTGGCCGCTCTGCAGCGTTAAATCAGAGTGAGCTGTTTTAAATTGAGGTGAAAGCAATTCCTGTTCCAAAATCAAACCCAATCCCACTCACCCACCCCAATATATTTGGACCTTCCAAGTTTTTGTTTGGCAAGGGTATTAAAGGCCATGGAACAAAGGTGGCTCAATGTATCTTAATTCCATGGTGAATTGCAAAAGTGGCTTGAGGGGCAGAATGGCCTTTTCCGGTTCCCACGTTTCCCCATTCTGCCCACCATGCACCTCCCCCATTTCTCCCCCAATGTAAATATATTTAAATGAGGACCAGTGGTGTTGATGCCCTGGATTTCCTGTTTTTTTTAATTCTTTCATGGGATGTGGGCTTTACTTAAGGGCCAGCATTTATTGCCCATCCCTAATTGCCCTTGAACTGAATGGCTTGCCAGGCCATTTCAGAGGGCACTTAAGAGTCAAGCAGGTTATGTAGGAATCACAATTAGACCAGACCAGGTAAGGATGGCAGATTTCCTTCCCTAAAGGGAAGGTAGTGAATTAGATGGGTGTTTTTTTTTGCAACAATCAACAACAGCTGGTCACCCACCATTACTGAGAAAGCTTCAATTCCAAATGTATTAATCAATTGAATTTAAATTCCACCAGCAGCCATGGCAGGATTTGAACTCATATCCCCAGAGCATCAGTCTGGGTCACTAGTCCAGTGACATTACCACTACACTACCATTTCCCCTTAACCTGTGCCACTAATGCATTAGGTGGCCAGCTAGAATCAGAAAGGTAAGGTGGAGTGAAGATGTTTGGAACCTGGAGACTGCTGAAACGTTTCAGTAGTGATTATCATCGTTCAAAAGGACTTTCTGTTGTGGTTACCTTTTGCATTGAACTGGAAGAGGCCACTCAGCCCCTCGAGCCACTTTTGCCTTGGATTTGACTCTGACCACCTGTGGGACTGTGTGACCATTGGGAAATGTTGACACTCTCTGCCCCTATGGTGAGGAGTTCTCAATGTGAACACCATTGCCGTTTACGAGGGGGAAGAGAGGGAGGCAACATAGGAAGCACAGGGCCTCTGAAGAACGTGGTGTGCATGTTTCGCCAAGGAGTTAACATGGGCACTGTGTGACCTACTCCAGGAGGACCTGCAGCCCTGGACAGCTCTCTGCGCTGCTGTGTC
The DNA here is from genome assembly GCF_017639515.1 of Carcharodon carcharias. Classification (NCBI taxonomy): domain Eukaryota; kingdom Metazoa; phylum Chordata; class Chondrichthyes; order Lamniformes; family Lamnidae; genus Carcharodon; species Carcharodon carcharias. The sequence continues at coordinate 126,256,344 of NC_054468.1, read as the reverse complement.
TCTGAAGCTGATGATCATTCTCAACTTTTATGGCACAGGTCCTTCCAGGCAGCTGCAGGAGCTCTCTGCAATATAAGCCAGGCTGACATCCAGGTACGTACTGGGAAGGTGACTGATTCCCTTTCCTGGAGAGCTGAGGAATTCATTGACTTTGGCATCAAAGGGAGGAGGCTGGATCTCACCGGGTTAAAGGGGATCGCTGGCCTTCCCCGAGTCTCAGTCTGTTCTTACATTATTCTAATTCAAAGCAAAGACGAAACAGCTAACCAGTAGAATTGGTTTAAACTGAGTGCAGGCGTATTCTATCTTTACCATTCAAAGACACTGGGCGGAATCTCCTGTGCCTGCTGGTGTCGGGCATGATCGGTGGCGTAAGTGGGCAATATGACACGATTGGTTTTACGATGGTGGGAAACCAGTTTGCGATCGTCCACTCAGCCTGCCGATAGCGGGCCGTGTTTCCCGCCATCTGATGTCAGGAACTCATTGTAATACATCAGCAAATCATTATCAGGCCAGCATGCCAGAATCATCCCCCCACCCACTAGAACGTCCGTCCACACCAGCGGGAAAGCACGCCGATGTGTTTCACAACAGCATCTGATCCTTTGTCCGCCTTCAGCATCCGAGCCCTTCAGGAATACAGCATCATTGGTCTCAAATGCTGAAGAGATGGAGGACAGCCCCTTCTTAAAGGTGCTGAGAGCACACAGAGAGAATGAGAGAACTCTGTGGCACCTGCAGGCATCAGTAACGTTTCCAGGGAGTGTGAGGCCAGACCATCACTTTGGTCTGAAGGCCGCACAGAGAACAGGGGAGAGGCCCTGGACTGAGACACCTGCCTTTATCTTGTGCAGAAAGGTTTCACATCTGAGTAACGGAAACACTGCTCATCGGAACAAGGAGCCATAGGCAGGGAGACATTTTTGAGAGTTTATTGACAATAGTGAACAGTAAGTACAAGTGATTAACACCTCTGCCCAGGTTGTGCAATTAATTCTCCTTAACTTTCCTAACCCTGCCGCGATGTCCTGGTGCTCCCCGGACATCCACAGCAGATGTGGAGGCAGCCTGCTGACTGTGAAGCCCTGTCTGTGATCTCCTTGGCGGTCATCCACTGGAGGGCTGAGACTTGGAGGGGCCTGGTTTTCGGGGTCCTATGCCTCCTCAGCCGGTTGAACTGGAGCTGCTTAGGTCACAGGAAGAGGGGTGTTGGATGGTCCAGTCCCTCTCGGAGTCACCTGGATGGATGGGTCCGGAGTGTGCACCTGCTGATCCTCTTTCCTATGGGTGCCCAAGGGCCCCAGGCTGACTCTTCAAGGAGCAGGGGTAGCGGGAGTGAGATCAAGCTGCCCGGCACCCCTCTCGTGTACACACTGTTGGAGGCCAACTATGGCATCGACGATGGAGTTGAGCCCGTGCAGCAGTGCAGGAGCAAAGTCCTGGACGCAGGTTTCCATGGTGGCCGCCATCCCACCAGTGTTGACCTCAGTGCATTGGCAAGTCGGCACTATCACCTCAGGCTGAAGGTGGACGGGCTCCTCCATCGTGCCTTGCAATCTGAGGAGTCCAGCGGGCTCCCTTCCTGATGTTCCCGAGCTTGCCTTTGCAGCTCCAGCAACTGAGGTGTGACCGAGTCCAGAGGCTTGTCATCTGACTCAGACTTAGCAACGTTTTGGCCTCCAGCAGCCCTCTGAGTGCCAGAAACCTGGGAAGTCCCTGCATCCACCTGCTGTGGATCAGACGGTGCAATGTGCTCACCAGATTGTGATCCCGAGGCTACTCTAAAGCTAGGTCCTACTGAGGTGTGTGTCTCTGCGCTGGTGTAGAGTGTGGGTGAGAGCTGTGATGGGATTTCAGGGGTAGTGCCTCCAGATTCCTCTTCAGAGGTTTCTTTGGGGCTTGATTGGAGGCCCTGGGTAATGGATTCCGTCAGCTGTTTGGCAGATGTGCCTGTGAAAGCAAGGGGAGATAACTAGTGCATGGCAGTGGTCTGTGAAACAGGACACATCACTGAGAGCATGGTTGTCTGATGGATGTTGAACTGCTGGACCCTCACTTGGCAGAGCTCATCGTCAGCACAGGGCCGGTACAGATTCTTGCCGGCCAGCTGGATGGCTCTGTTTTCAAAGTCCGTGAGGACCTTGATTTCGGGCATTCTGCCACCAGTCTGCGACCTCTCCCTCTTATTGTGTGCCAGCTTGTCCTGCATGAATAGACATGGAGAGAGTGTAAGCAGGATGCCTGCCAGGCCAGATGATAAGCATGCCTGGCCTGTGTGGGTGGTGAGTGGTCCCATGGATGGGATGAGGGCAATGATTGCGTGCTTGAAAGAGTGAATGGTCCCTTGAACCGGCGGTGAGTGAAGGCCCTGTGGATGTGTGATGGATTTGTGAATGTGTGAGTTGAGAGTAATGAGATGAGTGACTCACCCTGGCAGAACGGACGAGATCGTTCATCCTCTTGCAGCATTGGGTGGCTGTCCTCTTTTGAAGGGCATTGGCACTGACCACTGCTGCCACCGCCTCCCAATCCGGGTTAGTTGCTGCCCAACCTATGGCCAGAGCAGGGGAAGAGGACTCTATGACATCTAAAAGGGGCTCAAGAGACACGTCACTGAACCTGGGGGCTGCAGTCTCCTTCAGTTTCAGAGCCATGTCTTCCTTGCAGTATTGGTGATCTGGAAGCACTGAGATGTGCGCTTGTAGCTGGACTTTAAATATGGTGCCTGGTGTGATGCAGCGGTGGGCTGATGGCAGGAGGGCGAATGAGATCTCATCCACCATGGAAACGGCGTGTTTCCTGGGAGTGCATAAATAATGTGGCAGGTTTGAGACGATACGGCGTGAAAACCCACCATCGCAGCTGGTGGGCGTTTTACCCACTCGCTACCACACTTAATGCAAACCTGGGATGATTCCGCTTACTGAGGGCTTTATAGAAGGATGAATTTCAGGTACAAAAGGCATCTGTAGGGATAGGCGCATTTAGATATTAGCCTGTGAAGTGCCTTGAGACATTAGAAGCGCTATATAAATAGAAGCTGTTGTAGTTGGAATTAATGTTATAGTGTGGAACTAGGTTAAAACACCAATGGTGGGGGAGGGATGGGGGCTGGGTTATTTTGGATAGCCCTGCACTGGCTGCCTGCTGCGTTACACAACTGTTGCGTCCAGCCAGCTCTACCTGCTCTGTTCTTTGGGCTGCATGCATCAACAGGGGGCCAACAGACTGAAAGAACCATGACTACTGGCTAGATAACTGGCATTCATCTGCATGATTCGCTGCCTGTGGTCACACACCAGCTGCGCATTGAGAGAGCAGGATCCCATTCCGCTCATCAATATGGCCAAGTTCAGATGAGGAGTGCACAAAACAATGTGTGTGCGTTCGAGGGCACCCTGCCAGGGGACCTACAGTGAAGCCTGTAATCCGAGCAAAACCCCCTGTTCACTCAAACCTACCTGACTCTGGTGAGGTGGAACGAGATATATAAGTTTCTCGTTGTACAGAAAACCTCAGAGACTCCCCCACCAATGCAGCAGTATGATGCAAACTACGAAATGCTGTTTATATCTCCAGCAGCAGCCTGAAAAGAACCAGAGGCATAAAACTGAAGAAACATGGTCACCTTGACAACTACGGCAATGCTGTCCTTGCCCTGTTTCGAGGTTGGAGCTGTGGGTGTAGCATGTGGTAGGTTTCAGTCACAACCTCTTTTTGTGAAACAAAGTCATATGAAGCATTTGCCCTCTCTAAAGTTGAGGTAGGAGATTGCTCCTTGAAGATCCCCTGCAGAGATGGTGTCTTGCTGATTGGCCTTCCCTCTCTCCTCTTTATCTCTCTTCTAGCAGCTTGTCCTGCTCTGTGTGATCTCTCTTCATTCTCTCCAAGCAATTCTCAAAGAATCCTACCAGGCCACCCATGTTTGCAAGGAGGCACCTTCTTTCAGCACAAGATTTTAAATGGTACAACATTGACTGCAACAGCAGCTTGGATATTTACTGTAGAGTACTAGAGTCTTTAGTCAAGTTCAGGGATCCTTCAAACACAATTGCAACAGCAGCCAGAATAAATAACCCAGGAACTGACCTGTGAGCACCGCATGATCCTTTAAACTAGTATCGGTCGAGGGGGGACGGTGGGGAGTCCTTATGTCGTTTTAATCATGTTTGGCTGTGTATGGTTAGGGTTGGTGTTAACAGGATTGTGCAGTTCCAAAATGGCAGCTGTGGCTTCAAATCAGCATTGGACAGTGAATAGCACCATAACCATGCATACTTTTATATGTTGCCGGTGGTTATTATGTGGTGTTATTTGGTGTTCATGTGAGAACCTCTTTATTAAGATGGAGTCCTATGAATTTCCTGTTGGAAGTGAACAGGAGTCTAGGACCCCATTTTGGAACCATGTAGCACCTAATGAACAAATACAACATGGCCCACTTTAACTCCCTACCACTTCAAGCATCTCCACCTACCCTTAATGGCTAACATATGTGGGCAAGTTGAACAATTGACCTCTGCGTAAGCACAGGATAATGGTACAGAAAGTATTAGAATAATAACTTATTTACTGTGTTATGAACAATGTATAATTTAAATTGAATTTATATATCTATATAGATGTGTGTATTATGAAAGGTAAAAATGGTTTCAGTTTTATTTAGGTTTGGTTTATGATCCTTGGTGCCTGGGAGTCTGGATAGACTTGTGATCAAAAGGTTTCAGGTTTTTGGGTTTGTTTGTAGGTTTTTTTAAAATGAGGCCTCACACTCTTCACTGGTTTGTGCGTTTGCAAAGATATTGCATAGGGTAAAGAAATAGTGGGAATTTGAATCGTCCTCTTGTGTTTGTATTGTGATCTTTTTAACCTTTTTGTCCGGTGTAATGTTGTTCGCTTTTCATGTTTTAATAAATACTTATTCTTTGTATTAAAAGTTCATCAGCAGATCCTGTGAATTTGTTCAGTAACTTTTTCTCCATGGTTTCTAAAAACAAGTTATGATCAATCAAGCCAGGATTCACTCTTGGCTCTCACTTGCTGGGCTTGTAGCACTGTTTGTGGAAGCTTCCTTTGCACAATTGAGTGCCACATTTTTCAGCACAGCACCGCAGTGGCTGTATTTCAGATATAATCCATTGGTTGTGAGGTGAGATGAGAGTGACTGTCCTTGACATCAAGGCAGCATTTGACTGTGTGTGGCATCAAGCAGCTTGAGCAAAACTGGAGTCAATGGGGTTCAGGGGGAAAACTCTCTGCTGCTTGGAGTCATACCTAGCACAAAGGAAAATGGTTATGATTGTTGGAGGTCAATCATCTCAGTTCCAGGTCATCACTGCAGGAGCTCCGCCCAATCTTCAGCTGCTTCACTAATGATCTTCCCCCAATCGTAAGGTCAGGACTGGGGATGTTCACTGATGATTGCATGACATTCAGCACCATTCGTGACTCCTAAGATACTGAAGCAGTCTGTGTCCATAAACAGCAAGACCTGGACAACTTTCCGTTTGGCCTAATAAGTGGCAAGTAACATTTGCACCACACAAGTGCCAGGCAATGACCATCTCCAACAAGAGAGAATCTAACCACCTCCCTTTGATATTCAATGGCATTACCATCACTGAATCCCCCACTATCAACATCCTGGGGGATACCATTGATCAGAAATTGAACTGGACTAGCCATATAAATACTGTCGCTACAAAAGCAGGTCAGAGGCTGGGAAATCTGTGGTGACTAACTCATCTCCTGATTCCCCAAAGCCTGTCCACCATCCACAAGTCACAAGTTAGGAATGTGATGGAATACTCTCCACTTGCCTGGATGAATGCAGCTCCAGCAGCACTCAAGACGCTTGACACCATCCAGAACAAAGCAGTCTATTTGATTGGTACTCCATCCGCTACCTTAAACGTTCACTTACCCCACCACCGATGCACAGTAGCAGCAGTGTGTACCATCTACAAGATGCACTGTAGCAACTCACCAAGGCTCCTTCAACAGCCTTTTCCAAACCCATGGCCTCTAGAAGGTCAAGGGCAGCAGGTGCAGGGGAACATCACCACCTGCAAGTTCCTTGCTAGCCACATACCATCCTGACTTGGAAATAAATCACCGTTCCTTCACTGTCACTGGGTCAAAATCCTGGGACTCCCTTCCTAACAGCACTGTAAGTGTACCTACACCACATGGACTGCAGCAGTCCATGAAGGCGGCTCACCACCACCTTCTGAAGGGCAATTAGGGATGGGCAATAAATGCTGGCCTAGCCAGCGTTGTCCACTTCCTGTGGAAGAATAAAAAGGACGCTGAGGACATGAGAGGCCTTACTGAAATTCAGTTCCTTTGCTCCTCTCCATGAAGATGGAGCATAATTAAAGGACCTTATTACATGGCGGCCCCAAGAATACGAGGCTCCCCTGGGGAATGGGGCCCCTTGATAAAAGGATGAGTATGGGTTTCACTGATTAGTGAGTCCGATTTGCAGAATGCTGCGTTCAGCAGCCAAGAAAACTGCTGGGTTATGGATGGTGCATTGGTGACCAGCACAAGCCTCATTAAGGCTTCAAAAATTATGTAAAATTACCGTACAGTATCAACTTATTTGATGGCACGGGATTTAACAGCCTTAATTCCCAATGCTTTTGCTCTTATGTTGATTCTCCCATGTGAAATGGGACAGCACTTTGTGGATGAACTGGCCTATAGCACTAGGCTTCTTAATTACTGGTTGGAAAGTTATATTCACTGTGTGCCAACTACAGGGATTTTCTGAATTCTTGTTGGTGTATTCATTTTTATTGCTTAATTGCGACATTTTTTTCTGCAGTGCAAGTACGTTTAGTTCCAACCTAATTTGTTGCAATGATCAGTCCAGCTGCTTTGCAGCCTCCTGCCTGTGCCCAATGGCAACTCCTTTGGGAGTTCAATGACAGTCCTAGACCTGTGGGAAGCAGATGAAGTGTTGAGGGGGATGGACAGTTTAGTATATCTTTCCCTCAGTGCCGTGTATGGACCCCACCTGCTCCGGGATTATTGGTTCAGAAAATCCTTTCTGAACAAAAAGTCGGAGACGCCTTCTTGCCACCTCACAACGACACCACCCAGGCCTGGAGCCTGACCTGCGGTTAACTCGGGTCACAGCAGTGGCCTTGCCCAATGACCTAACAACGATTACAGTTAGCTTTTCCATCTCCAGATCCCTCTGTTCTGGGTTATGTCAATCCTATTAACCCATTTACTGTCTGTAGGTGAATCAAACAAACGTCCACAAGAGATAGCCACATTCACCCCTTTCCCTGTGGAGTAGAGGTGTTAATATAACAGATCATGGAGCTTTGCTCATATGGCAGGAATTCTAAGGATGTGTAGAGTTTCATTGATAAAATAAATGATTTGCATTTATATACCACCTTTCATGACATCCCAAAGGGCTTTGCAGCCAATGAAGCACTCTTGTGATATAGGAAACTTGGCAGTCATTTTATGCACAGCAAGCTGCCACAAACAGCAATAATGATCGGATAATCAACCTCACTTGAAAAAAAAAGATTTTAAAGATTTTTTAAAAAGGGATACCTATTGAGCAGGACATCGGGGGGAACTGCCCTGTTCTTCAGTTTAATACCTCATCCGAAAGTCAACCCCTTTTTATTCGTGATGCCTTTTTTGGGGGATAATATATCTGTATATACCTGCCTTGTTTCACTTATGATTCATTTCAGCTTTAATTCTTTCCTCCATCAGGGTTACGCCAAACGTTCATGGTGGTATCTGAAGCCACAATGTTCTGGCTTGAGAAGGTTGAAGACCCTGAGCACTGTGCAAATGGTGCTCGGATGTTGTGCAAATAGCCCCCTGACAAGCCGGGTGCACTGCGGTCCTCTGGGGCTGCTACCCTGAAATCTCAAAAAGTGCGATCCTCCTTCTACCCACGTTAATCAGCAGCATGCCCACTTAATAACAGAGTGAGCCACATGTTACACCACAATATTGCTTGCCACAGACTCTGCCTCAATCCCCCCACCATGCCACCGCCCCCCACCTTCTGGTCATTTCAGGATTCCTATCATTTCAATTGTTGTTTGACACTGCTCCATTCCAACCCCACAACCCTCACCCCAGCATGTGCTTGTTAAAGGCCAACACATGCTTTAAATCCATTCAGGATGCTTGCGAACATTGAAGCAATATTAATCCTTACATGGAGCTGCTTACCCTTAAGTGCACGCATCCTGTTAAATTTGAGCTACTTGCCAGAGTTTTTGCATCACTCACTAGGCTGGCTGCAGCTATGCTAATTATTCAGATGATTGGACCCTGCAATCAGACCAGTGTGATTTGGCCCAACTCTTTACAGGCAGCCAGCCATTCCTCGCACAAATTGGGCCTGAGTTCTAAAAAAATATTTTTATAACACTTTGTGTGAACTTTTATTAATGGACTGCTGTCATTTCTGTATGGAAATAAATCCGTCTTCCTTAACGAGAGTGCAGTCATACATTTTTCTAGTGACTTGGGATGTTTTGTCACATTAAAGGTGCTATGCAAATATATGGTGTTGTTGTTGATGTTGCCTACCACCATCCTGAGCCAATTGCATCATTTCTCACAAGGCTGTGGTGTTTTGTTCTTAATGGTACTGCCAGCTATGCTGTGGTGCATTTTAATGCGATCCAGAGCACTCAAGCCACTGCTGATGGTTTTTAATGAGTGTCATTCTGTCACTCTGAACAAGTTGTGGTAATGGCAGGCTTTGTAAATAAAATATCTGCCCTGAGCACTTGGAAAGTAATTCAAGGTTGCCTGGTGAGCACTCAATCTCTGCACTATGGGGCAACAGGATGCTGCTTGTCATTTTATGTGAGAGCTACGTGATCTCAGTTGGGTTCTCTGTCAGAAGACTGAGAGCAAAGCAGCGGAACACTGCCAGGGAGGTGGCATCAGCTTAGGTTTATGTGCAGTTAGAATTGCCCCCGGGAGCATTTCCACTTGTGGAAGAGCCCAAAACTCATCGTCATAAACATAAGATAGTCACTAACAAATCCAAAAAGGAATTTAAGTAAAAAAACTTCTTCATCCAAAGTGATTAGAATGTGGAATTTGCTGCCTCATGGAATAGATGCATTAAGGGGAAGCTAGATAAGTACATGAGGGTGGAAGGAACAGAAGGATATGTGGACAGGGTAGATGAAGTTAAGGTGGCAGCAGGCTCATGTGGAGCACAAACACCAGTGTAGATCAGCTGAATGATCTCTCTCCATGTTGTAAAATCCATGTAATTCTATGTAATGTGGAGTTAACAGTAAAGCTAAATCTGCTGGCCCTCCCTTCACTCCCATGGACTTATGTATGATTGGTTACAGTGCAGCATTGACAATAAGTACTTGGGGCACACCTCCGGCTGACAGCTCTTTCATGACATGTGCTGGAAAAAGAGGAGGTAGCGTTCTGCTAGGATAGTATTAGGTATCATTAGGAGAAAAGAAATTGGCTGTTCCAAAGTCATAATAACCCTTTGCTCAAAGGTTTCTGGAACTATGTTAGCACAACCTATGCAGAAAACCCAATTCTGTCTTTAGGTTGAAGATTCATGCAAGTGTTCATTATTTATGTGAGAACATCGAGATTGTTTAGCCAGCTCCATTCTAATGCTTGGCTGATTTCCACACAAATGTGTACTTTCCTGCATGAATCACTGCTCAGGAATGAGAACCTTGGCACCTTTTCCTGTGACTGGGAGTGCCCCATGATGAGTTGACTAGTCAAAGACCGGGATTAAACTGGGACTGTCCTGGTTTGTGTGGCTCTGGACTGGATTAACATAGATCACAGTGTATAAATTGACCCAGCATTAGGTTAACAACATTTTCTCAGTCCCAAAATTCATGGTTTTGCATACACTCGGCATGTAAATTGACCCCCTAAGTGTAGGTAAGTGTATAGTAGTAAATGGGTAAGTGGGTAGGATGTGGCTGGAGATGATTTGGGTGGTCAGTGGGGAGTGAGTCAGATGGTAAAGGGAGATCAGATGGTCATGGTAGGTAGGAGGGGTGGTGGTAGTACGTGCAATGGTTGGTGGGGGGGGTCGGATAGTCAGTCAAGGGGGTCAGATGGTCTGTGATGAGGTGTTGAGTGGTCAATGGGAGGGGTCAGATGGTTAATGGGAGGGGTTGCATGGCTAGTGGGGGTACTGGCAGGTCATTGAGGAAAAGTTGGGTTGTCAGTCGGTGGGGTGGAGGGGGGGAGGGCGCAGTTGGGTGGTCAGGAGGGGGAGGTTGGGTGTTCAGTGAGAGGGTCAAATGGTCAGTGGGAGGAGGTTGGGTGGTCAGTGGGGGGAGTTGGATAGTCAGTGGGGAGTGATCAAAGGGTCAGTGGAGGTGTGGGGGTTGTAATCATGGGGTTGGGAAGGTAGTTATGGGGGCTGGGAGGGTAGTTGGAGGTTGGGGGTAGTCCGGTGGGGTGCTCAGGGGGCCGGGAGGGTAGTCAGGAGGATAGTCAGGTGTCAGGAGTGTAGTCGAGGGTCAGGAGGATAGCCGGGGTTGGGGGGTAGTCAGGGGTAGTTGGGGGTCAGGAGGATAGTCAGGGGGGTCAGGAGGGTTGTCAGGGGGTAGCCAGGTGGTTGGGAAGGTAGTTGGTGGGGTGGTCAGTGGTTTGGGAGGGTAGTCAGGAGTTGGGAGTAGTTGAGGGAGTAGACATGGATTGGGACCTGAATATTAAAGGGTATAGGACATTTAGGAATGACAGGAAGTGAGGAAAAGGTGGAGGGGTGGCTCTATTAGTTAATGATGGTATTAGCACAATAGAGAGGGATGAGCTAAATTCAAGAAACCAGGATGTGGAAACAGTTTGGGTAGAGATGAGAAATTGTAAAGGCAAGAAGTCACTTGTGGGAGTCGTGTACAGGACCCCTAATAGTAACCACATGGTAGGATGGAGCATAAAGGAAGAAATGATGGGAGCTTGTCAGAATGGCACAGTGATAATCATGGGATATTTTAATCTACATGTAGACTGGGAAAGTCTGATGAGCAAAGATAGCCTAGATGAGGAGTTCATAGAATGTTTCCAGGATAGTTTCTTAGAACAGCATGTTCTGGAGCCAATCAGAGAGCAGGCTATATTAGACCCGGTATTGTGCATGAAATGGGATTAATTAATGATCTCATATTGAAGGCTCCCCCAGGTAGCAATTTCTATTATACGCTTCAATTTTACATTCAGTTTGAAGGAGAGAGGAGTGGGTCAGAGACTATGTTTTTAAACTTTAATAAGGGCAATTATGAAGGCATGAAAGCAGGGCTGGCTAAAGTGAATTGGCAAATTAGTTTAAGGAATAAATCAATTGAGATGCAGTGGCAAACATTCAAGGGGATATTTCTAAATACACAGAATAGATACATTCCAACGAGTAGGAGAAAGTCCAAGAGACGGACATTCCCTCCATGCTTAACTAGAAAGGTTAAAGATAGTATCAAACTTAAAGAAAAAGCATATAATTGTGCAAAGACAGGTGGAAGGCCAGAAGATTGGACAGAATATAAGGAACAGCAAAAGATAGCTAAAAGATTAATAAGGAGGGAAAAATTAGAGTACGAGAGAAAGCTAGCCAGAAATATAAAACAGATAGTAAGAGTTTCTATAAATATTTAACAAAAGAAATGAATCAACAAAGTGAGCTTTTGTCCTATAGAAAGTGAGTCTGGAGAATTGATAATGGAAAAGAAGGGAATGGCAGATGAATTGAACAGATATTGTGCATCAGGCTTCACTATAGAGGATACAAGTAACAGCTCAGAAGCAGCTATAAATCAGGAAATGGATGGGAGGGAGGAACTCAGGAAAATTAGAATCACTAGAGAAGTGGTACTGAGTAAATTGTTGGAGCTGTAGCTGACTAGTGCCTGGGTCCTGATGGACCTAAACCTAAGGTCTTAAGAGAAGTGGCTGTGAGATAGTTAGTGCATTGATTTTAATTTCCTCAAACTCCCTCGGTTCAAGGAAGGTCCCATTAGATTGGAAGATAACAAATGTAACTCCATTATTCAAAGAGTGGGGGAGACAGAAAGCAGGAAACTATAGGCCAGTTAGCTTAGCATCTGTCATAGGGAAAATGTTAGAAGGTTTTATTAAAGAAGCTACAGCAGGGCACTTGTTTAAGTTCAAGGTAATCAGGCAGAGTCAACATGGTTTTGTGAAAGGGAAATCATGTTTAACCAACTTATTGGAGTTATCTGAGGAATTAATTGTGCTGTGGATAAAGGGTAGATGTACTGTACTTAGGTTTCCAAAAGGCATTTGATAAAGTGCCACATCAACGGTTATTGCAGAAAATGAAAGCACATGATGTAGAGGGTATTGGCATGGATAGAAAATTGGCTGGCTAACAGGAAGCAGAGTAGACATAAATGGGTCTTTTTCAGCTTGGCAAGATATAATGAGTAGTGTGCCACAGGATTCAGTAGTGGGACACCAACTGTTTTCAATTTGTATAAGTGACTTGGATGAAGGGATGGATGGGATGGTTGCTAAATTTGCTGATGACACAAAGATAGGTAGGAAAGTAATTTGTGAAGAGACATAAGGAAGATACAAAAAGATATAGGTAGGTTACGTGAGTGGGCAAAGGTCTGGCAAATGAAGTTTAATGTGCAAAATTGTGAAATTGTCCATTTTGGCAGGAAGAATAAAAGAGAGGCATACCATCTAAATGGTGAGAGATTGCAGAGCTCTGTAATGCAGAGGGATCTAGTTGAGTTAGTGCATGATTCGTAAAAAAATAGTATGAAGGTAACACAAGTAATTTGGAAAGCTAATAGAATGTTATCATTTATTGTGAGGGGAATTGAATACAAAAATAGGGAGGTTATTCTTCAGTTATACAGAGCACTAGTGAGACCACATTTGAAGTACTGTGCACAACATTGGTCACCTTATTTAAGGAAAGACATAAATGCGTTGGAAGCAGTTCAGAGAAAGTTTGCCAGACTAATACCTGGAATGGGCGGGTTGTCTTATGAGGAAAGAATGGACAGGCTAGGCTTGTATCCACTGGAGTTTAGAAGAATAAGAGGGTCTTGATTGAAACATATACAATCCCGAGGGGACTTGACAGGGTGGATGTGGAGAGGATGTTAGAATCTAGAACTAGGGGCCACTCTTTAAAATAAGGGGTCTCCCATTGAAAACGGAGATGAGGCGCAATTTTTCTCTCAGAGGGTCATGAGCCTTTGGAACTCTTTTCCTGAAAAGGCGATGGAAGCAGAGTCTTTGAATATTTTTGAGGCAGAGGTGGATAGATTCTTGGTAAGCAAGGGGGTGATAGTTTATCAGGGCAGGCGAGATGCAGATTTGGGGTGACTTTCAGACTGGCCATGATCTTGTTGCATGGGGAAGTGAGCTCGGGGGGGGCCGAATGGCCTACTCCTGCTCCTTGCTCATATGTTCATATGTCAGTGGGTTGAGAGGGCAGTTGGATGATAGTTGGGGTCAGGAGGGTCATCGTAGGTGGGTAGTCAGGGGTCAGGAGGGTAGTCAGGGGTGAGGAGGTAATAGGAGGTTCTGGGGGCAAGTGGGGGATTGGGGTGTGAGGTGGGGTTGGGGGGGATCAGTACTATAGATAGCCAGGAATTAAAAATGGTTTCAATTCTTCTGACTTTTCTGGGTAATAATTCCTGTAAGACAGTCAGAACCACCTGAGGTATCCGATTTAAATCGAAGTATAGGGTGGTTCCTAATGCAGGGTAATTGCCCATCAGATGTTTGAATTTCCTGGGCAGTTCTCGTGCAGCCCTTGCATGGGGACATCCAGGGGATCGGGTGGGGGAAGGGGGTGGCAGGGACCCCAGTGCATCTTCTGAGATACCTCCTGAGCACAGCCCCAGTGAAGATCGGTGGTTCTGGGCCTTTATATTCACATTAGTAGTCGGGCTCAATTTTTCACCTCACAGATGGATGTTTTACCTATCGGTACCTTACTGGCTGCAAGGGATCAAGCAGGTGATATGGGCTGTGTTGTGAAGATGTGCTAGAGTTTAAGACATGCCTACACAGCGCAGACCCCATGTGGCGAACGACAAAGATGGTGACCACCCACATCCACACCCATGCCAGCGGTTCACTTTTATCTTTGACGTATAAGTCAACTCCAGTCGGGGGTGGTGGTGGCGGGGGGGGGGGGGGGGGGGGGGGGGGGGTGGGGGTGGGGGGTGTAGTTTTGAGGCTTCAAAGGTTGACTTATACACTGACATTTACGGTAACTGGCAGAGCCCATGGAGTAGCCCTCTCGCCATCTTGCCAAGGATTTCGAGAGCATTTCAATAGCATGTTTAAATTCCATGTGGTATGTGAGAGGTTCTCTTCCCTCGAACGTGCCCCTGTTAGCGAGTCACATTTGGAGCCCCTACTCAGTTGAAAGGAAATATTCTGCAACCAATTAACAACAGCCCTGTGGTTTAGCATATCACCTCACATGCCTGTTAGTTAATAAAAATATGTGTTACTTTCATTTCGAAACCATAATATTTTTCTTGAGCAGCTTTCTGAAAGCCATGTTTGATTAGTGGTCAGAAACAAGTCATTGTGATGAATATGTGGAAAGATATAGTCTTCACTGCTGCAGGCAACACTTCAGAATAATAACACGTGATTGGGGATAGTGGATTTACGAAGACCAGGTTTTTTTTAAGTTAAGCTTCATATCACCTTTAACTCTTATTCATTTATTTATTTCATTCCATTTGCCTCTTGCCTCTTTGCATTCTCCAAGTACTGAAAGAATGTTCTGGAGGAAAAGGATTCTCCACTACCACTGAACAATACAAATCTGGAACATGAACAAGAGGTGGGCAAATATCTGAGGGGCAGAAGCTGGGCTGTGAAGTATTCGCAGCCCAAGAGTTTCCTAGAGTTTAGAAATGAGAGGTGGTCTCATTGAAACATATAACATTTTTAAGATGGTTGACAGGGTAGGTCTTGCGAGGATGTTTCCCCTTGGGGAGTCTAGAACTAGGGGTCACTGTCTCAGAATAAGGGGTCAGTCACTGAGGACTGAGATGAGGAGAAATCTCTTCACTTAAAGGGTTGTGAATCTTTGGAATTCTCCACCCCAGAGAGCTGTGGATGCCCCGGTGTTGTGGCTGGGATCAACAGATTGTTGGATGTCAAGGAATCTAAGGATTTGGGGATAAAGCAGGAAAGTGTACGAAGCTGAGGTGGAAGATCAGGAGTGATCTTATTGAAAGCTGCAGCAGATTCGAAGGGTCGAATGGTCCTGCCCCTATTTCTTATGTTCTTAAGATAAGATGCTGGGAGTTTTCTCAGGGGTCTTCCCGATCATTCTGTGTAATGTCGATGGAACTCCATGGACAGACATGTTGGGCAGATTCTTGTGGAGGTGATGGAGGCCTCAGCTGCTGACTGGAGAGTCGGCAAGAGCCCCATGTCGCTTCTTTTTGGGAAGGCCCGCCACATCATGTGCCACTCAGGTGCTTAACAGGGCAGCAGTGGGCCTTCCCCCAGGATCAAGGACCCCCGGGCATAAGTTCTGCCCACTGAGAGATGCTGGCCAATCAGAGGCTTGCACTCAGCAGTGCCACCAGGAACATGGTGGCTGCTGCCAGTACTACACCCAGCCAAGGCCTCTTATCAAGGAGGGATCCAGGTATAGGTGAGTAGTGGCGGGGTGGGGTAGGGGGAGATCATGGGGTGCAGGGGGGGTGGGTGTGGTTCATGGAGCGGGTGAGGTTGGTCAGCAGCAAGGGCAGAGGGATGGCTGTCAGTGGGACTCCCTTCCCCAATTCTGGGTCTATCGAACAGACACTGTGGCCGGGATTTTCCGGTCCTGTCGTGGGTGGGACCTGCCAGGGTTGAGGTGGCGCCCCAGCCAGAAGCCCATTGACCTGCGGCGAGACCGGAAGATCCCAGTGGTGGGCGGGTGCGGGAAATCCCGCCCACAGGGTGGGCGTCTTCGAGCAGGGGACCCTCCCAACCCTGGGATCCCACAAGCAAATGCGCCAGGGTTTGCTTGTCATGCTCCCGGCATGGCGATCCACCCACCCGCCCAGCAGCAGTGGGATGAGGTCCTTAAGTGGGTACTAAATGCTCACTTAAGAGCCTCAAGCAGCAGCGGAGTGGGAAGCCCTCAGACTTAATCGAGGTGGAGGTGAGATGGTGTCATATAGAGATCCCCATCAACCGCCCCCCCCACCCCCCCGGCCTGATTAAATGCCCCCCAACTGTTAAACTTCCTACGGGGGAGGGGACAAGAACCCTCCCATTAAATGGGGAATCCTGAGGCAAGCATTGGCAAGAGTTCCAATGCTGTCCTTGAGGATGACAAACCTCTGCCACCATGGGGGGAATTGTGTTCCAGTATTAGCCCTGTCTGAGTTTGAAGTGGGAATTTGGACTACCACTTCCGGTGTTATCAATAAAACAAGGAACTAATACAGGAGAAAAAAAAAACTGGTCAGATTCCAAATCCTGAAGTGCATCTTTTAATTCATCGCTTTCCTCAATTTGATCATATTTATGTACAAAGAGGCATCGTAATTGGGATTGGTCTTCAATTGTTCTGTTACAGATACTCAAATTGATGTGCTGTGAGGCAACGGCAAAGTTGCATTTATAAAGCACCTATAGTGCAATTAACATTTCCCAAGCTGCTTCGCCAGGGCGCTATCAGATAAAGTTTGATAACCATCCACATATTAGGGCAGGTGACCAAAAGCTTGGTCGCAGAAGTATGTTTCTTAAGGAGTGTCTCACAGGACAAGAAAGTGTTATAGAGAGGTTTAGGGAGGGTATTATAGCACTTAAGGTTTGCAGCTGAATACATGGCGGATAGTGGTGGAACAATTAAAATACGGAATGGGCAAGAGGCCAGAACTGGAGGAGCATAAGTACCTTGGATGTTTGTAGAGTTGGAGCAAGTTACAGAGAGAAGGAGGGGTGAGACCGCGGAGATAATTAAAAAAACAAGGGTGGAAATTTTAAAATTGATGTATTGCTGGATCGGGAGCCACAGTGAGCTGAGGGGTGACATCCAAAATACTGTCCACTAAACTGAGTTTATTTTTGTTTTAGAGCAGGGATGAGGTTGGGGGATCGGTGGGATGGTGTGTTGCTGATCAAGGTGAAGGACAACGGACAATGGAATATTTTCTACTGTGGGCCCTGGTGTCAGTTACAGGCACTAACAACTACTTGTAGAGTAAAGCTCTTCCTTAACAGGCTCATAGTCCCAAACTCAGGGAAGCTCTCCTCCCCCTACACTAGTGTGATTATTCTCCATTTCCCGGATCAGCCATCCTTCCACTTGGCATTAAGGTTCACAGGACTGCCATGTCCCTGGACTTGCTGGCTTTTTCCCACACTCTCCTGCACCCTTCCTGCCTCCCTATTAGGATTGGGCCTGAGATTCTGCAACCTGGTGGGCAGGGTTCAAGCTGAGAAGGGAGTTTAGGTTCAACTATTTTACACGGAGCGCTGTCATCGTATGGAACAGATTTTCACACAGGACTTTGGAAATGAATAATGGCAGCAAATTCAGGACCATGCTGGGTGGTTTTATTTTTGGTGAATTGAACATAGAAAGTAGTATGGCTGGGATTTCCTGTCCCCATTGGCATCCGTTTCATGACGAGCATGAACAGACAATATGGCGGGAAGGCCAAAAATCGGTTTCACGGCGTCGTGGAACCAGTTTACAGTCGTCCTCTCCACCTGTCAATGGTGGGTCACAATTGCCACCGCTGGATGTCAGAAATATCATTTTAATAAATCTCCATATAACTATGATCCCTGCCCATTGGAACCACCACCCCCCCCCCTCCCCCACACCCGCTGGATCATCTGGGCAGGTCTGTGTGATCGTACATCAATGTGTTTCACAACTGTACATAAATGATGTTCACCTGATGATCTGCAATTCGCTCTGGACTTCGAGGTTTGTTTGCCTACCTTGCTTCAGGCAGGGCTCATGGTCGTCAATGCCAGGCTTCGCAGGCAGCACCACATCACTTTTAGGGGGGCTCACGGGTAGGTCTCTACCTACCGGATCAGCCATTAGGCGGGGGTGACTTTTCAATAGCTGCAGGGCTCGGGCTTGCCTAGGGAAGGGGGAGAAGTGGCCCCAGGAAAGGGAAGAGGCTGCAGGGGGAGGGCTGTATTGGGGAAGGGGGGGTATACCAGGTTGTGTGTGGGGGCTCATGTTGATCTGTGCAAGCAGCCTCAAGATGGTGAGGGCTGAGGAGGAAATCTCCAGAGGAGATAAGGCCAGATGGAGATGTGAGGATGTGTGTGAGAGAGTGGTGATGTTCCTTGAGCTGGCAGTGAGTGAGATGCCTGTGAATGTGTCATGGCCTTGTGAGTTTAAAGTGATGAGATGGTTGCCTTACCCTGGTGGCAGGGATGAGATCATTCATCCTCTTTCTGCACTGGATGGCCAACCTCTTCTGTGCAGCATTGGCACTGACCACCTCTGCCACCGCCTCCCAAGCCGGAGTGATAAGATTGCTGGACCTCCTGGAGCCAGAGCGGGAGTGGAGGACATCACAGCGGGCTTCCAAAAGGCATTACAGTGACAGGTCATTGAACTCTTCCTGGCTTTCAGGGCCATGTCTTCACTGGCGCTGTCCTAGGCTGCAAGCAGTGAGAACTGTGTGCATGGCTGCAGTTTAAATGTGGCGCTTGGAGTGAGGTAATGGCGTGGCGGGCGATTCAGAGGCTGCCGGCAATGAGACAGTGTATTTCCTGTGGCTGCATAATTAATGAGCCAGGAAGTGGAAAGCCGCCACTGCAACCAGCGAGTAAAACATCCTTTCCCGACCCGCTAGCGCACTTAGTGCAAATCTGGGACGATTCCACCCTATGTATGTTGTGAACTGTGGGGGACAAGAAAGATCGACCATAGTAGTCTTTTCTGGTCCCTGACATTCCTACATTGCTTCCAGCCTGACTCAGTCTGTTGTCCTTCCAACTATTTACACCAGCTGGTTTCGCTGTTATAAATAGTGTGAAAACTGCATGAAGTCACTGGACCCTATAACTGAAGACTGCTGTTATTTTTTTTGGTCAAAAAATTTAAGTCAAAGATTAAGAATGCAGGACATCGCAAATGTTGGATTAAAAGTGTAAGAATATAAGACTCAAATACGAGAATTTTGCTGATTCTACACATCATGCATGCCCACTTAAGTAAGGGGCTTCCTGTCTCCACCTCCCAATGAGTAAGAAAAACTCATCAAGGAGAAATGATTAAACTGATAGAAATAAGTATAAAAATGGGAACGTTATAGGAACAAAGTGTCATAGAGGGGGATAGCTCCATAATAGTGGGGTCCCAGGGATGATGGGAGAGCAGGAGACTGCAATGAATAAAAGCAAAATACTGCAGATGCTGGAAATATGAAGTAAAAAACAAAAAGTGCTGGAAAAGCCTCAGCAGGTCTGGCAGCATCTGTGGAAGGAGAAACAAAGTTAACATTTCGAATCCAACAGGACTTTTCTGCAGAACTGAAGAGAGGTAGGAATGTGATGGGTTTTATACCATTGAAAAAGAGGGGAGGAGCAGGTGAAGCAAAAGAGAAGGTCAGGGATAAGATAGAGGACGGGGGAGATTAAATGACAAAGATGTCATGGAGCACAAGACAAAGGGAATCGTAATGATAGTATTAAAGACATAAAGCATTGGTCCAGAGTAGGTGTTAATGGCAGGATAAAGGCCAGCAATGTCTGAAAACAAAAACATGAGAACAAGATACAGGCTGGCACTTGGGGGGGAGAAATTCAAACTTGAGGATAGAGTTCATGGTCTGAAGTTGTTGGACTGTGCAATGAACCTTAATTTCAACATGGAGGGGATACATTTTGATATTGGACAGTAATGTAAAAGGGGCGATAGCGGATCAGCTGCCCATTGTATGCCTCTCCCAGTTGGAATTCAGTGGAAATGGATCTACAATACACTTTAGATCGGTAGATATCGAATAACCCAGGAGGCATGTATATAACCACGAGCTGGTTGAACCCAGTTTATGGGCTAGTAGTAAAAGGCATGGGACCAAACCCAGCCATGATCATGTGTTACTGTAAGGTATGTAGACTGCACCCCTAACTCAGAATATGGTCAAGAGTTGAAATAACTGTAAAGGTTATCGATGGCCATTGTTAACTAAAACTGATGCCTGTTACAGAATCACAGAATTGTTATGGTGCACAAGGAAGCCATTCGGCCCGCCGTGTCTGCACTGGCTCTCTGAGCATGTTAACTTAGTGCTAACCTCCTGCCTTTTCCCTGTAACCCTGCACATTGTTCCTATTTAGATAATCACCCATTGCCCTCTTGAATGCCTCACTTGAACCTGCCTCCACCACACTCCCAGGCAGTGCATTCCAAACCCTAACGACTCGCTGTGTGAAAAAAATTTTT
The DNA here is from genome assembly GCF_017639515.1 of Carcharodon carcharias. NCBI lineage: Eukaryota > Metazoa > Chordata > Chondrichthyes > Lamniformes > Lamnidae > Carcharodon > Carcharodon carcharias. The sequence goes on along the minus strand of NC_054468.1, from coordinate 126,235,910 downwards.
TCACACCTCACATTTGCTCTTTTTGCAAAACACTTTAAAACTTTGCCCTCTGGTTCTCGACCCGTTTACGAGCAGGAACAGTTTCTCACTACCTACTATGCCCAGACCCCTCGTGATTTTGAAAATTTCCACCAAGTCTCCTCTGAGCCTTCTCCCTTCCAAGGAAAATGGTCCCAACCTCTCCAAGCTTTCCTAATAACTGAAGTGTCTCTCATCCCTGGAACCATTCTCGTAAACCTCTTCTGCACTCCTTCCAATGTGCCCAATGTAGTGGCAGTTGCGAGTCACTTAAAAATATTCTGCCCACCCTGTCAGGCCAGCGTACTGAGTGGGGCACATGCCCTGTGTGTATAAAGCTTCTCGATAATTCTGCTGCTTCAGAGGAAAATTATCTCCAGTTATTTTGAGCTCAACACGAGAAACAGAACAAAGGGAGGAAAAACAAAACCCTGAGGTTTGCAACTTTCATCCGTTTCTGCAGGGGCTCAAACAGATTTCTGATAGACGGCCAAATTCTTGCTAATGAGGATTCCAATGATCACAGGGTTTTCAGTTTCCACATTCTTGCTACACTGTCTATCAGTCAGAGTGCAAAGGGTGCAAATGAAAGGCAGCAGCATGAAAAAGCCACACTACCACTTTTCATGCCAAATTAGAAGTGCCTGGCTCTTTAGACCAGACTCTGTGTTTAGCCAGAAGCTCTGATGTGAAAACTCGGTTCCTGTCAGCTGGGGACAGGGAGTTTTGTGATAAAGGATCCTACTCATGGTTGGGGATAAAGAACTGAATGAGGGTTATTTTTGAGAACTGCGGCAATAAAAGATGAGTTGGTGGTTAATGGTTTTTAATCGTTGCCGGAGGTCGTGCTGCAAGTTTAATTACATCTCTGCATCAGACACAATTCTTAATTTCCGTCAATCCAATACATTCTTCAAAGACCCATTGTAGGGTGAACCGTTACGATAGGTGGAGATGTGGAGCAGCAGGCTGCAGAATCATATGCTTTAATATGGCCTACTGGCTGTCAGAGTTGCTTTGAGTGACAGCAACTGCAAAGACATTTCCAGCCTAAACTAATTGCAGAGTTATAGGGGTGAATTATAAGTTGCAGGAGGCCCAGAGTTCGGGAGTGGGTGGTCGGGAGGTGGGAATTTAAAAGTGAGGAAATTGACAACGTATCGTAAAACCAGCTCCAACCCACAGAGTTCCTGCGTTTACCTGCAATGTATTAGAGGCTGCCTGTAAGAAACCCCCTTGGGAAAGTGGGCTGTCAATTTTGCTCTGCTAATTGCTCAATTACAGCAATATTAACATGATTTTTTTGGAATTTAACACTGGGTGCCGAGGTTATTTTTAATTCATTCACGGGATGTGGGCGCCGCTGGCTAGGCCAGCATTTATTGTTCATCCCTGGTTGCCCTTGAGAAGGTGGTGGTGAGTTGTCTTCTTGAACTGCTGCAGTCCCTGTGGTGTAGGTACACCCACAGCGCTGTTAGGAAAGGAGTTCCTGGATTTTGACCCAGTGACAGTGAAAGAGCGGTGAAATTGACCAGAAACTGAACTAGACCAGCTATGTAAATACTGTAGTTATAAGGGCAGGTCAGAGGCTGGAAATTCTCTGGTGAGTAACTCACCTCCTGACTCCCCAAAGCCTGCCCACCATCTACAAGGCACAAGTCAGGAATGTGATGGAATACTCTCCACTTGCCTGGATGAGTGCAGCTCCAACAACACTCAAGAAGCTTGACACCATCCAGGACAAAGCAGCCCACTTGATTGGCACCCAATCCACCACCTTCACCATTCACTCCTTCCACCACCGATGAACATTAGCAGCAGTGTGTACCGTCTACAAGATGCACTGCAGCAACTCACTAATGCTCCTTAGGCAGCACCTTCCAAACCTGTGACCTCTACCACCAAGAAGGACCAGGGCAGCAGATGCATAGGAACATCCCCACTTGGAAGATCCCCTCCAATCCATTCAGCTTCCTGACATAGTACTATATCACTGTTCCTTTCCTGTTGCTGGGTCAAAATCCTGGAACTCCCTTCCTAACAGCAGTGTAGGTATACCTAAATCACAAGGACTGCAGCAGTTCAAGAAGGTAGCTCACCACCACTTTCTCAAGGGCAACAATGGATGGGCAATAAATGCTGGCCTAGCCATGGACGTCCACATCCCATGAATGAATAAGAAAAAGTCAGGATGGTATGTGGCTTGGAGGGGAACTTGCAGGTGGTGGTGTTCCCATGTGCCTGCTGCCCATGTCCTTCTAGTTGGTAGTGGTCGCAGGTTTGGAAGCTCTTGTCGGAGGAGCCTTGGTGAGTTTCTGCAGTGCATCTTGTGGATGGTAAACACTGCTGCTACTGTGTGTCGGTGGTAGAGGGAATGAATATTTGTGGATGGGGTGCCAATCAAGCAGACTGCTTTGTCCTGGATGATGTCAAGCTTCTTGAGTGTTGTTGGAGTGTATTCTATCACACTTTATTTTATATTGACTTTTTCATTTCATAAAAACATAAGAAATCGGAGCAGAAGTATACCATATGGCCCCTGGAGCCTGCGCCCCATTGAATAAGTGACTGTCTGCCTCAGATCCACCTGCTAACAGATCTACTGCTCCACAGGAGAGAGACAATCAGTAGAGAGGTGCAGGAGGCCATATCCACACAGGGCATGTAGGCACAAGATTATCTTCCTCAATATGTCAGTCCACCAGTGTCCCAGGAGGCTCAGGGTCTGGGTGAGGTGCTGGGGAGACCTTTGCAGTCTTCTGGAACCACACCTGTTGGTCACATTTTACCAGGGGGTTGCCAAAGTCACCACCATCCTCAACTTTGTTGCCTCAAGCTCATACCAGGACTTTTGCTGGAACTATTAGCAGAATCTGTCATTCAGCATCCCACAGCTGTGTAAGAGAGCTGACTGAAGTCTTGTTTGCCAGGATAGGCAATTATGCCAACTTTGCCACCAATGATGCCAGTCAAAGTGCGGGGGCACTTGGATTTGCAGCTCTGGGCAGCTTTCCACAAGTGCAGGGCACCATCGGCTGCACGCATGTGGCAGTTAAGGCACCCTTGCGTCATCCAGGAGCATTGTCAACTCACAAAAGCTTCCACTCCATCAATGTGCAGCTGATGCTGGGCCACAAAAAGATGTTCACACAGGCGTTTGCAAGAATCTGGGGTGGCTGCCATGATTCCTTAGTCCTGCAGCCCTCTCTGATCTTTTCACCGCTCAGGCAGACTTGCTTGCTGGCCATTAGGAGACATGGGCCTCAATTTTCAGCTTGGCGGGTGGATGCAGTCAGCAGGCCCGGGATTGGCCGGGAAACGGACCGCTGACCGCGATCGGCCCCCGACCGCGATTTCACGCCGAATGGCCAATTAACAGCTGCCAGGGTGGGGGCGGGAAGAGGGCGGGTGATGACATCAGCGCGGGCGTGGGCCAGCTCTGACAGAAAGCTCCCTGAAGGCAAAACAGCTGCCTCAGGGAGCTGAAACAGCAAAAATAAAGGTATCAAAAGCTGAAAAATAGTGTCCATGCATCATAATCAGTCACCTGAAAATTTAGCCAATGAAAATGCTGTCTACAGAAATTTATTTGTATTTTATTTCATCATGGGAATCTCATCCCTCCCGTGGATGAGGTTTGTTGAAAAACGCAAAAGGTCGCTTGGCCAATTCGCCTGTCCGCCAACCATAAGGTTGGATGGGCTACGAAAAATGACAGACAATTGCGATGCTCATGGGCTTAATTGCTCTCCTAGTTGTCGCGCTTTCAACTTTTGCGCGCAGCCGCCAGCCGAAATATCATGCGGGATGGTGGCACGCTCGCCCGATGTCATCTCGAGCAATTTCACGTCCGATCGGGCTGGGCGTGCTCCCGCCCGATCAGTGTAAATCTCAGCCCATGGAATACCCACTTAAAACATGGTGAATGATCCTGGTGAGGAACCAAACCAATGAGGCCCAAGAGTGACACACTGAAAGTTATACAACAACCAGAAGCATGTTGAAAGTGCACTTCAGGTACTGGACACATCAGGAGGTGCCTTTCATGACACAACAGCCAGGGTCTTCAGAATGGTCATGGTGCACTGTACTCTGCACAGCAGCAAAATTTTGACCTGCAGGAGGATTGAGATGTAGAGCACGGAGCCTCTTCAGACAATTCAAAAAAGGGTATAAGGATACACCCAGGAACTACTGGCCAGACAGTTTATCCTCGATAGTGGGAAAGTTTTCAGAGACAATGATCTGGGACAAAATTAACAGTCACTCGCACAAGTGTGCATGAATTAAGAAAAGGCAGCTCGGATTTATTAAAGGCAAATAGTCATTTGCTGGTACAAACCTTGAGTATTGCTGAAAAAAGAGACATGTCTAAGCTTTTTGTCTTGCACTCATAAGACACCTCGCAAGATTACCAATATAAAGGAAAAACAACAATTTATACAGCATGTGAAGAGAGTGCTGGCAACCACTTGCCAACCGGTCAGCACTCTCTTCGCATACAGTATAAATTGCTGTTTTCCCCTATTTATTGGGATTCTTGTGAGGTGTCCCGATGAGTGCCAGATGAAAAGCTTAGACATGTCTCTTTTTTTCAAAAACACTAAAGGCAAATTGTTAACTAACTTGGTTAAGTTTTTGATGAGGTAACAAAGAGGGTTGATGAGGTTAATGCGGTTGATGTGATGTACATGGGCTTCCAAAAGGCATTTGATAAAGTATCACATAACAGGCTTGACAGAAAAGTTGAAGCTCAGGGAATGAAAGGAACAGAGCCGCATGGATATGAAGTTGGCTGAGTGACAGAAAATAGAGACTAGCGATGAACGTTTGTTTTTCGGATTGGTCCATTGCTTTTTTTGATCTTTACTAATGACTTAGACTTAGGTACACAGGGCACAATTTCAAAATTTGCAGATGACACAAAACTTGGAAGTGTTTTGAAATGTGAGGAGGATGGTGATGGACTTCAAGAGGACATAAACAGGTTGATGGAATGGGTGGACTCATGGCAGATGGAATTTAATGCAGAGAAGTAAGTGATACATTCTGGTAGGGAGAATGAGGAGAGGCATTATAAAATAAAGGACACAATTCTAAAGGAGCTGCAGTAGCAGACAGACCTTTGGGTGCATGTGCATAAATCATTGATGGTGGAGGAGATTTGATCGAGGTGTTCAAAATCATGAGGGGTCTGGACAGAGTAGATAGATACGTCTGAATTTAGGGGGTTTCGCAGCTCTTCTCAAACAGGAATAGACATGGCAGCAAAACTTAGTTGTGAATTAACTTTATTGAGGCAAACTCAGGACAAGTTTGTTAAATTTTTGGATTAACCCAGGCAGTGATTTACATATTAATGCATATTATACTACCTGTGTCAAGAGCTGGATGGTGGAGTGCACAAATCGTCTCTCCTGTGGTTTTGGTCTTTTGGCCTTCCAGCTCCTCTCTTTCTCTCACTCTCTCTCTCTCTCTCTCTCTTTCTCTCTCCTTTGACCCTTGCTTTGTTTGTTCCAAAAATTTCTCTGCTGCACAGGGACAAAGTCAGGATCTCTTTTATCCTGCCTGTGATCTAATTAACCCCTCCGTCTCACCAATCATCCCCAGCCCCTTGCTTGAGCATGCTTTCATGGACAAGCCAGGTATCTGTCATGTGATTCTCACACCATCACATAATGTTTTTCTCACATCCATCTTTGTTCAACCCCCTTATCTCAAAGCTTCAAGGTCTCACACAAAGGGGTCTAGACATTCCAACTTTGTGTTTTTATGTGTACAAGCAATCCGCACAGACAGTCTCAAGGCCTCAGCTTATTGCCGCAAGTAAGCTCTATTTTTTTTTAATAACTTGACACAATTTTCCCATGGTCCCACTACCATCACATCTTTTCTATATTGTGCCTTATTTCCCACTCCATTATACTACCAAAACAAAGTCCCAATTAAGGTAGGTGTTACGTCCTAATAATAAGGTTAGATTTGAACAATTAGTATTCTTGTTAGTATCTTAATGTTCTAACAACACCACTCCCATTGGCGGAAGGAATGAGAGCCCGAGGGCACCGATGAAAGGTGAACAGCAAAACCAAGGCCAACATGAGGGAAAACATTTTACACAGCAGAGGCAGGTTCAACCATTGGGATACAGGGCAACATGTTGGGTACTGACTGAAGTATTTACAATGGGGATTGGGGGTTGGGGAGTGGAAGTGCTTTGGGCCTAGTTCCCATTTCCATGTCCACTTTCACTACCCTCCCTCTCATGGTCCACCGGCCCTTCCCAGCTTGCAGTGAGCTGGAGAGCATTCACTGCAGATGAGTGGGGTGATAGATGGCCAAGGCTAGCATTTGATGAATCATAGTTGATGATCGTATTTCACTTGCTGCTGACATCAAATCAACGTGAGTGACTGTTGTGTGCCATGTGTCTGTTTGATATTTAATTCTGTCATCAGGTAACTGGGAGGCCCCTACCTCCCCACCTCAGACAGACAAACAAGACAAGACTCTGCTAATGTCCAGAGCTTCCTGCTGCCGCAAGATAGGTGGAGGGCCAGCTCTGGTTCTGTGCCTCTCCCTGGTGTTCTGCGTCTCTTCTCCTGCAGGAGGGGAAGAAGAGATCTATGAGTGAGAATAATGGTATGTGTTCAGTAGGTGGATGGACGGCATTTTTGAGTGTAATTATGAAGGAGAGGCTTATGACATTGCATGAAGATGACAGTGAGTGTCAGTGATAGATGTGCAGATAGGATTGTGAGGAAGTGCACAGACAGAGGGGGATGACTGCAAAATAAGTTGGTGTGAGGGCTTTATGCTGGAGTAGGCTTGAGAAGGTAGGGTGAGAAGGTTGGAGTAATCCACACATCAAATATAATTGAATGTGCTGCTATACTCAACTTACATGCCCTAATTAGGACTTTGGATCTAGGACCGTGGTGGCACGCTTTTGCTGCTCACTGCTTCTGCCACCTGCAGCCAAGACTTCTTGGTATCCCTTTCAGTTTTCTTTCCTCCCCTCATTAGGAGAGAATATCTCCCCATGGATCCCAATAGCTTCCAGCACCACATTCAGGGAGGCAACATTAAAGCGAGGCACAGCCTTTGAGTATACATTCCAATCTTTCACTTCCTTGTGTTCGGCTCCCAACACCAGAATCTATCAGACTTCACATCTGTAATCTCCCTTTGAATACTGGAGTTGAAGTTGACTCATGCGGGTTGTCATCACACTCGCTCTACCTAACCGGACATGGAAATGTTATGGTAATACTGTGGCTGGGTTAAAAAAAACACTGACAGACGCATAGCACTTACTTCTGGTACTTCATGTGAATGCACATTTTAGAGTGGGTCATTCAGTTGCCAAAGTGCCAAGATCACGTGGCAACTAATTCTACACTAATTCTTTAGCTTGACATTCCTGTGATACCAACATTAGTACAAAGGGCATAAGCAGCAAATGGTGAAATGTTAAGAGAAAGCACAGGAACCAATAGGAACAGGAGTAGGCCATTCAGCCCCTTGGGCCTGCCCTGCCATTCAATTAAAACTAACTTGATAAAGGGCCTATACTGATGCACCATGATGCAGCTGCAGTCACTAATGAATATTTCATTTTGAGCTTAAAGGAGGATTCAAAATGCCAGCACAGCATCATTGGAGCTATGTTGAAGTGTAGCGGTAAGGGGAAAGGGCAACCCAAGAGTTCAGAGGGCAAAGGAGTCACCAAAATGGCGGCTGGGTCAGCTACCTAAGATAGAGGAACAACACATGAAGAAACCGTGGATTTTTATTCCTGCAGGTCGTAAATTATTCTTAGAAGATATTATGTCTTAAAGTTTAACATTTGATCACCTTCAGGAGGAAGAGCAGAGAGTTGGACCTGTGGGAGACACTCACAGAGCAGAGGAGAGGAGCTCCCAAGAATGCTGGAGTATACTGAGTTTGAAAAAAGTGAACGGTGACATGTTATGGACCATGATGGGAGGAGTGCTCGGTTAATTCTAGCCCCACTTCTCGACAAGTTGTAACAATAGTTTTAATGTTTAATTCACTCACAAAACTGGCCAATATCACAAAACTTTGATACTATTATTCCCAGCATAAAAAGGCTCTAACCAGGCTTCTTTCAATAAACACAAAAAAATCGATTTATTAGAACAAATTATTTTTTTAAAAAGTTAATAAACTGGTTAACATATGTGTTGTAGCTTAGAAGTGTAACAATTTCTTCCTTTTTTGAAAAAAAGATATTCAAACCCTTACACACTCACACACAAACATAAAACGGGACAAAACAAACACCATCCCCTGCAGAGGCTGGAGTATGGGAACCTTTCTTTTAAAAGGGTAAAAATTCGAAAACATCTCAACACTGATGCTCTAACAGAATTCTGGCCACAATAGATCTGGGAGTTCTTTCAGATGGTTTTTTTTTGGTGAAACTGTCCTTGATGACTCTTACTTATCACAACTTTGCGAACTCTCAAAAAAACAGATAAGTTATCCTGATGAAACATTTCTGAGGAAAGTTTAACTCACTCTAAACCGCATATATCACGAAGGTGGGGCAGAGAGAGGGAAAAAGAGAATCTTTTCGTGCAGCCTGCTTCTAAGGCAACCACACTCATCCTGACTGAGAGTTTTTTTAAAGATTAAAATGTTCAAAGAATATTTCCCCTTGGCCGGGTGTTTTTAACCAATCAGCAAGAGTCTTTAGCCTGGCAACAGCAGTTCTTTGTTAACTTACATCTACAAAGTGTCTCCTCCCTCTCCAGGTGTTTGCACCGGACATCTATCTTGACCTATGGTTTCTTGAGGAATGGCATACTCACAGCTCTGAATTGATATTGCAAACTTTTAAAAATAACTCAGGAGGAAGCATGTCCAAAATTCAATATCCTTCAAATTTTCCAAAAATTGGTTCCTCAGGAACGTCACAGGAAAGCTGTAAGTTGATTGGCTGGTGAGTAAATGCTCTTGGGGAGGCTGTGGAAATAGCTGTAAATGAGAAAAATACAGCATTTTTAAAATAATCGTATAACAACTAAAGTGTGTTAAGTATTAGTCGGATTTATGATTTCTAGTAAGATTTATCACAGTTGCAAGGTTTAGTAAATTAAGGCCAAGTTAAATAAAGTTAACATAAATGAAGTAAAGTCAAGACATGGGAGGGCAGCTTGGTCATGTTGAATGCCTGTCCTGTAGTATGTGGGAAATAGCGGATGCTACCAGTGACCTAAATGACCATATGTGCAGGAAACATCACCATCTGCAGGGTCTCAGAGCTCGCGTGGTGGCTGGATTCAATGTGGTGCATCTGCAAGGCTGAGATCAACATGAATAGCATGTTCGGAGAGGTGGTCACACCACAGATTGGGAGCATGGGGGAAGAAGGGGAATGGGGGACATTCAGGCAGCCCAAGAGAACCAGACATGTAGCGCAGGAGTACCCTGAGGTCCCACTCGCTAATCAGTTTACCGTTTTGGATGCTGGTGGTTCCTCAGAGGAGTGCAGTCAGCACCAAGTCTGTGGCACCAAGGGCTGCACAGGAGAGGAGGAAGAAGACGGGAAGAGCAATAATGATAGGAGATTTGTTAGAGGAACAGACAGGCATTTCTGTGGCCATAGACGTGACTGCAGGATGGTATGTTGCGTTGCTGGTGCCAGGGTCAAGGGGTGGCTGCAGGACATTTCTCTGGTGGAGGGTGAACAGCCATAGGTTGTGGTCCATATTGGTACCAAATACTTAAGTAGGAGCAGGGATGAGGTCCTGAAAACGGATTTCAGCGAGCCAGGAAGGAGATTGAAAAGCAGGACCTGCAGTCCAGTAGTCTCAAGGTTACTCCCAGTCCCACTTGCTAGTGGACATAGAAATAGGAGAATTGAGTGATTGCACATGTTGCTGGGAGGACATCAGATTTCAGAGGCATTGGGACTGGTTCTGAGGCAGGTGAGACCTGTACAAGATGGATAGGCTGCATCTGAGCAGGACTGGGACTAACATCCATACAGAGAGGTTTGGTAGTGCTGTTTGGGGAGGGTTTAAACTACATTGGCAAGGGGATGGGGACCTGAGAGGGAGCTCAGATTCGAGGGAAGCAAAACTAGTAAAAAGAGGTAGAAAAGTAGAAAGCAAAAATAGAAGACAAACGAGGCATATGCAAGCATCAAATATGATCAGAATAGCAAATAATGTTAAAAATGCGGAAGTAAAGGCACTCTATCTGAATGCACATTGCATTCATGAAAAGGTCGATGATTTGAGTGCACAAATTAGGTAAATAGGTATGATTTAATTGCCATTACGGAGACGTGGATATAGGGTGACCAAGATTGGGAACTAAATAGCCAAGGATATTCAGCATTTAAGAGGGATAGGCAAAAACAAAAAGGAGGTGGGGTAGCGCTCTTAATAAGGAATGAGACCAGTACATTGGTAAAAAAGGATTTTAGATCAAAGGATCAAGATGTAGTATCAGTTTGGATGGAGCTAAGAAACAGCAAGGGACAGCAAACATTGGTGGGAGTTGTTTATAGGCCACTAAACAGTTGTGCTAATGTTTGGCACAGTATAAATCAGGAAATTAAAGATGCATGTAATGTAGGTAATACAGCAATATTGGCTACTTTAATTTACACATAGACTGGGTTAACCAAATCAGCACTAATGTTCTGGAGGAGGAATTCCTGGAGTGTGTACGAGATAGATTTCTGGAGCAGTGCATTGGGGAACTAATTAGGGATTGGGCTTTTTTGGATTTAGTGTTGTGTAATGAGAAAAAGCTAATTAATAACCATGCCGTCTCTGTTCAAATGCAGCAAGACCTGGACAATATCCAGGCTTGGGTTGACATGTGGCAAGTAACATTTGCGCCACACAAATGCCAGGCATGAATATCTCCAACAAGAGAGAATCTAACCATCGTCCCTTGATGTTCAATGGTATTACCATCACTGAACCCCCACTATCAACATCCTGAGGGTTACCATTGACCAGAAGCTGAATCGGACTAGCCATATAAACACTGTCACTACAAAGCAGGTCAGAGGCTGGGAATCGTGTGGCGATTAACTCACCTCTTGACTCCACAAAGCCTGTCCACCATCTGCAAGGCACAAGTCAGGAGTGTGATGGAACACTCTCCACTTGTCTGGATGAGTGCAGCTCCCACAACACTCAAGAAGCTCGACACCGTTCAGGACAAAGCAGTCCGCTTGATTGGCACCACATCCACAAACATTCACTCCCTCCACCACCATCGCACAGTGGCAGCAGTGTGTACCATATCCAAGACACACTGCAGGAATTAACCAAGGCTCTTCCGACAGCACCTTCCAAACCCACGACCACCACCTTCTAAAGGACAAGGGCAGCAGATGGGAACACTACCACCTGGAGGGTCCCCTCCAAGTCACTCACCACCCTGACTTGGAAATATATCGTCATTCCTTCATTGTCGCTGGGTCAAAATCCTGGAACTCCCTCTCTAATGGCATTGAGGGTGTACCTACACCACATTGTCTGCAGCGGTTCAAGAATGCAGCTCGCCACCACCTTCTCAAGGGCAACTAGGGATGGGCAATAAATGCTGGCCCAGCCAGCAAAGCCCACATCCCATGAATTAATAAAAAGAAAACCTTGCTGTAAAGGAGCCTTTGCGAAATAGTAACCATAATATGAGAGAATTTCACATTAGGTTTGAATGTGACATTGTTCGTTCTGAAACTAGGGCCTTAAGTCTGATGAAAAGAAATGATGAGGGTATGAGGGACAAGTTGGCTATGGTGGGTTGGGAAAATACACTAAAAGATTTGATGGTAGAAAGGCAATGGCTAGTATTTAAAGAAATACTACATGATCTGCAACTGATATACATTCCTCGAAGGCATAAACACACAAAGGGTCATTTAAATCAACCGTGGTTCACAAAAGGCAGTAAAGATTGCATTAGATCAAAGGAAGTGGCTTATAAGGATGCCAGAAAAAATGCTAAACCCGAGGACTGGGAGCAATTTAGAAACCAGCAAAGGAGGACCAAGAAACATATTAAGAAAGGACAAAGAGAATATGAACGTAAACTAGCGAGGAACATAAAGGTTTCTTTAGGTATGTGAACAGGAAAAGATTAGCTAGGACAAATGTGGGCCCATTTCAGTGGGGGATAGGGTTTATAGTGGAGAACAGGGAGCTGGAAGAGAAACTAAACATCTGTCTTCACGGAAGATGATTCAGAAAACCTCCCAGAAATACTAGGCAACCTAGGGACTTGTGAAACTGGTGTGGAGCTAAAAGAATTTTTTTTATTCATTTACAGGATGTGGGCATCGCTGGCTGGGCCAGCATTTATTGCCCATCCCTAACTGCACTTGAGAAGGTGGTGGTGAGTTGTCTCCTTGAAGCGCTGCAGTCCCTGTGTGTAGGTACACCCACAGTGCTGTTAGGGAGGGAATTCCAGGATTTTGACCCAGCGACAGTGAAGGAACAGTGATATATTTCCAAGTCAGGATGGTGAGTGGCTTGGAGGGGATCTTCCAGATGGTGGTGTTCCCATCTATCTGCTGCCCTTGTCATTCTAGATGATAGTGGTTGTGGCATTGGAAGGTGCTGTCCAAGGAGCCTTGGTGAGTTCCTGCAGTGCATCTTGTAGATGCTACACACTGCTGTTACTTTGTGTCGATGGTGGAAGGAGTGAATGTTTGTGAATGACGTGCCAATCAAGCAGGCGGCTTTGTCCTGGATGGTATCCAGCTTCTTGAGTGTTGTGGGAGCTGCACTCATCCACGCAAGTGAAGAGTATTCGATCACACTCCTGACTTGTGCCTTGTAGATGGTGGACCGGATTTGGGGAGTCAGGAGGTGAGTTACTCACTGCAGGATTCTTAGCCTCTGACCTGCTGTTGTGGTGACAGTATTTATATGGTGAGTCGAGTTCAGTTTCTGGTCAATTGTAACCCCCAGGATGTTGATAGTGGGGGACTCAGTGATGGTAATGCCATTGAATGTCAAGTGCAATGGTTAGATTCTCTCTTGTTGGAGGTGGTCATTGCTTGACACTTGTTTGGTGTAAATGTTACTTGCCACTAGTCAGCCCAAGCCTGGATACTGTCCAGGTCTTGCTGCATTTGGACATGGACTGCTTCAGTATTGGAGGTGTCGCAAATCGTGCTGAACATTGTGCAATCATCAGCGAGCATACCCACTTCTGACCTTACGATGGAAGGGAGGTCACTGATGAAGAAGCTGAAGATAGCTGGGCATAGGACACTACCCTGAGGAACTCCTGCAGTGATGTCCTGGAGCTGAGATGATTGACTTCCAACAACCACAACCATTGTCCTTTGTGCTAGGTATGACTCCAACCAGCAATTCCCCAATTCCCACTGACTCCGGTTTTGCTAGGGCTCCTTGATGCCACACTCGGTCAAATGTTGCCTTGATGTCAAGGGCAGTCACTCTCACCTCCCCTCTGGGGTTTCACTTTTTTGTCCATGTTTGAACCAAGGCTGTAGTGAGGTCAGAATTTGAGTGATCTTGGCGGAACCCAAACCGAGTGCCAGTGAGTAGGTTATTGCTAAGCAAATGCTGATTGATAGCACTGTTGATGACCCCTTCCATCACTTTACTGATGATTGACAGTAAACTGATGGGGCAGTAATTGGCCGGGTAGGATTTGTGCAGCTCCCTGTGTACAGGAAATACCTGGGCAATTTTCCAGGTAGATGTCAGTGTTGTAGCTGTACTGGAACAGCTTGGCTAGGGGCATGGCAAGTTCTGGTGCACAAATCTTCAGTACTATTGCTGGAATATTGTCAAGACCCATAGCTTTTGCAGTATCCAGTGTGTTCAGACATTTCTTGATATCACCTGGAGTGAGTCAAATTGGCTGAAGCATCTGTGCTGCTGGTGACCTCCGGACGAGGCTGAGCTGGCTCATCCACATGGCACTTCTGCCTGAAGATTGGTGTGAATGCTTCAGCCTTATCTTTTGCACTGATGTGCTGGGCTCCTCCATCATTGAGGGTGGGGTTATTTGTTGAACCTCCTCCTCCAGTGAGTTGTTTAATTGACTACCACCATTCACAACTGGATGTGTTTAGACTGCAGATCTTAGATCTAATCCATTGGTTGTGGAATCGCTTAACTCTGTCATTCACTTGCTGCTTATTCCGGTTGGCATGCAAGTAGTCCTGTGTTGTAGCTTTACCAGGTTAACACCTCATTTTTAGGTATGCCTGGAGAAAATTTGTATTAGTAAAGAGGTAGTACTTGAATAGCTAACTGGGTTGAAGGCTGATAATTACTCTGGACCGGATGAGCTTCATCCTGAAGTGTTGAAGGAAGTGGTTAGAGAGATAATGGATGCATTGGTGGTTATTTCTTAAACTTCTATAGATTCTGGAAAAGTTCAGGTGGACTGGTGAGTAGCCAATGTAACCCCACTATTTAAGAAGGGAGGAAGAGGGAGAAGGGAGAACTACAGACCTGCTAGTTTGACATCAGTGTAGGGAAAATGTTAGTATCTATTATAAAGGATGTGATAACTGGACATTTAGAAAAGAATGGCAAAATTGGGCAGAGTCAACATGAATTTATGAAAAGGAAAATCACATTTGACAAACTTGTTGAGGTTTTCGAAGATGCTATTTGTAGCATAAATAAAAGAGAACCAGTGGATGTGGTGTATTTGGATTTTAAGGAGGCTTTTGACAAGGTCCCAAACAGGATGTTAGTAAATAAAGTTAGAACGCATTGGATTGTGAGAAATATGTTAGTATGAATTGAGAATTGGTTAACAGACAGAAGGCAGAGAGCAGGAATAAATGGATTATTCTCAGGATGGCAGGCTGTTACTAATGGGATACTAAAAGGATCAGTGCTAGGTCTTCAGCTGTTCACAATCTATATAAATCATTTGGATGTGGTGACCAATTGGTAGATTTACTGATGACACCAAACTGGGTGGGAACTTAAGTTGTGAGGAGGATGCAAGGAAGCTTCAAGCAGATTTGAACAGGCTAAGTGAATGGGCAAGAACGTGGCAAATGGAATATAATGTGAATAAGTGTGAAGTTATACACTTTGGTAGAAAAAACAGAAAGGCACAATATTTCTTAAATGGTTAGAGCTCAGGAAGTGCAGGTGTTCAAAGGGACCTTGATGTCTTTGTTCATGAGTCATGAAAGGCTAGCATGCAGATGCAGCAAGCTATTAGGAAGGCAACTGGTATGTTGGCCTTCAGCACGAGGGGATTTGAGTACAGAAGTAAGGATGTCTTTCTGCAGTTATCTGAGGCCTTGGGGAGACCTCACCTGGAGTATTGTGTATAGTTTTGGTCCTTTTATCTAAGGAGGGTTATATTTGCCCTAGAAGAAGTGCAACGGAGATTCACCAAATTAATCCCTGGGCTGGCGGAATTGTCTTATGAGGAGAGATTGTGAAAACTAGATCTGTATTCCCTAGAGTTTCAAAGAATGAGGGGTGACCTCATTGAAACTTACAAAATTTTTACGGGGTGATACGGGCTGGATGTAGAGAAGATGTTTCCCCTGGCTGGTGAGTCTAAGACCAGGGGACATAATCTCAGGATAAGGGATAGTCCATTTAAGACTGAGATGAGGAGGAATTTCTTCACTCAAGGGGTGCTGAATCTTCGGAATTCTCTACCCCAGAGAGCTGTGGAGCTTAATCATTGAGCATGATCAGGACAGAAATCAATAGATTTCTGAAGACGAATGACACCATGGGATATGGAGATAGTGTGGGAAAGTGCCTTTGAGGTAGATGATCAGCCATGATCTAATTGAATGGCGGAGCAGGCTCAACGGGCCAAATGGCCAGCTCCTGTTCCTATGTTCCTATAATATAATTTGTTTTCTTACATTTCTTTCTGTCTTTTTTCCCCTCTCAATTCAACCTTTCTCTGTATCTAATTTGACTCCAGTTCACCTTGCTTTTCTGTCCTTTCTCTTCCTCTAACCTCAAAACTCATGGGTTAAGGAGATAGACTGTTGGGGGTCCAATCATTCACCAAAGTCCCACATATCTTGTTGTCCTTATTATCAGCTCACACCTCCAGCAAAGTGCGGTACAAAAATGTTCCAACTGCAGGGTGGGGAGGAAATATCAGAGGCTAGAAGCCACACTTCAGTTATAAAAAGCCCTGGTTGGATCACATCCAGAGTACTGTGAACAATTCATAGACGTCTGCAACAAAGATGGAGGCCATTCGGCCCATCATGTCCACACTGGTCAACAAAGATCTGACTACACTAATCCCAATTTCCAGTGCTTGGCCCATAGCCCTGGAGGCTATGGCAACGCAAGTTAATATCTAAATACTTCTTAAATGTAATTAGAATTTTTGACTTAACCACCTTTTCAGGCAGTGAGTTCCAGACTCCCATCACCCTCTGGGTGTAAAAATTTCTCTTCAACTCCCCTCTTAGCCTTCTACCTCTTACCTTAAATCTATGCACCATGGCTATTGAGCCTTCTCCTAATGGAAAAAGTGCCTTCCTATCTACTTTATCTATGCCCCTCATAATTTCATGCACCTCTATCAGGTCCCCTCTCAACCTTTGTTGCTGCAAGGAAAACAACCCCAGCCTATCCAATCTTTCCTCACAGCTCAGACCCTCCAGCCCAGGCAGCATCCTGGTAAATCTCCTCTGCAGCCTCTCCAGTGCAATCACATCCTTCCTATAATGTGGTGACCAGAACTGCAAGCAATACTCCAGCTGTGGCCTAACTAGTGTTTTATACTGTTTCAGCATAACCTCCCTGCTCTTGTATTCTATGCCTAGGCTAATAAAAACAAGTATCCCAAATGCCTTCTTAACCATTTTGTCTACCTGTCTCACTACCTTCATGGATCTATGGATATGCACACCAAGGTCCCTCTGATCTTCAGTACTTTCCAGGCTCCTACCATTCAAAGCATAATCCATTGCCTTGTTAGCCCTCCCCAAGTGCATTACCTCACACTTTTCTGGGCTGAATTCCATTTGTCACAGGTCTGCCCACCTGACCAGTCCATTGATATCCTCCTGCAGTTTACGGCTATCCTCCTCAGTATTTATCACCCCAGAAATTTTTGTGTCATCCATGAACTTCTTGATCATATCTCCTACATTTAAGTCCAATTTATTTATGTACACCACAAACAGCAAGGGCCCAGCACAAAGCCCTGTGAAACCCCATTGGAAACAGGCTTCTAGTCACAGAAATATTTCTCTACCATCACCCTCTGCTTCCTGCCTCTCAGCCAATTTTGGATCCAACGTGCCACTTTGCCTTGGATCCCATGGGCTCTTACTATCTTGCCATGAGGGACCTTATCAAAAACCTTGCTAAAGTCCATGTAGACCACTTCAAATGCAATACTCTCATCAACACTCCTGGTTACCTGCTGAAAAAATCTGATCAAATTTGTCAAACACGACCTTCCCTTAACAAATCTATGTTGACTATCCCTGATTAATCCATGTCTCTTATTCCGTCCCTCAGAATTCTTTCTAGTAACTTCTGCACCACCGAGGTTAGGCTGACTGGCCTGTGATTTCCTAGTCTATCCTTTCCTCCCTTTTTTAATAATGGGACAATGTTAGCAGCCCTCCAGGCCTCTGGCACCTCACCTGTAGCCAGAGAGGATTTAAAAATTACTGCCAGGCCTCTGATATCTCTTCCCTTGCCTCCCTCAACAGCCTGGGATACATCTCATCCGGGTCTGTGGCTTTATCCACTTTTAAGGCCGCTAAATCCGCTAGTACCGCCTCTCTCTCTATGTTAGTTTCCTCTAATATTTCACAGTCCTCAACCCTGATGTCTATACCTGCATCATCTTTTTCCATTGTGAAGACCAAAGCAAAGAATTCATTGAGCACGCATGTCTTCTGGATCCACACACACATTATCTCTATGGTCCCTAATTGGCCCTACTCTTTCCCGAGTCATTCTCTTGCTCTTTATATATTTAAAAAACCTCTTTGGGCTTTCCTTTATTCTACCCACCAATGCTTTCTCATGCACCCTCTTAGCTTTCCTAATTTCCTTTTTAAATTCCCCTCTGCACTTTTTAAACTCCTCTGGGGACTCTACTGTATTGAGCCTTTGGTATCTGCCATAAACTTCTCTTTTTTTCTTAATCCTAACCTTTATGTCCCTTGACATCCAGGGTTCTCCCGACTTGGTCCCCCCCTTTGTCTTTACAGGGACATATTTGCCCTGTACTCTCGCTATTTCCTCCTTGAATGCTTCCCACTGCTCTGACAAAGTTTTATCTGCAAGTAGCTGCTCCCAGTCCACTTGGGCCGAATTTTATCTCATCTTAATAAATTAGCCTGTCCCCAGTTTAGAACTTTTATTCCTGGCCCAACTTTATCCTTTTCCATAACTATCCTAAATCAAACTGAGTTATTGCCACTTTCTCCAAAATGCTCCCCTACTGCCTTCCACTGCCTGGGCTCATTTCCGAATATTAGGTTGATTGGCTGCGTGCCGCCATTTTACATGGGCGGGCCAATTAAGGCCCACCTAGTGTGACACGCACCCGGAAGCGCTCAGCGCTACCTGTGCGGGCAGTGGGGAGGAAGGAGAGTTGCGCATGCATGCGAAAGAGTGCAGAAATCTCCCAGAGGCATGGGGTTGCTTCAGGGAGATTAATTTCATTATGAAACATTGAAAAAAAGAAAAATAAAATTATTCAGACATGTCCCCTCATATGACAGTGTCACGTGAACTGGGACATGTTTATGAATTTTGCTAAAAACTTTTATTTCATTAATAAACCCTTCATGAAATCTCATCCCGCCCTTGGATGAGGTTCCATGAAAAATGCAAAGGCCGCCTGGGCTCTTCACCTGCCCCCCGTCAACCTTAAAGTTGGATGGGCAGCCCTGACAATGAATTTAATTAGTTTATTAATGGCCTTAACAAGCCTTTGACAGTTTGGCGGGCGGCAGCCAACTCTGGTGTGTGCCCGCTGAACTAAAGTTCGGAATGATGCGCGGTGACGTTGGGATGCACGCCCAACATCACCACGCATCATTTTAGGCATCACTGTGTGGGGCACGCCCCTGTACATCAAACAGAAGATTCTGTCCTATGTTTCCTCTGCCTTCCAGACTCACTTACTAGCATTTTAACTTCTAATTCCAGCTCAGCTTCTCTCCCCTCTGAACTACTTTTCAGGATCCCACCCTCCTGTGATTCTGGGACCATGCCTTAAGAAGATTATATTGGCTTTGGAGGGAGATTTACCAGAATGATACCCGGATGCAAAATGATAAAACAAACTAAAGTTATATTCTCTGGAATTTAGAAGATTAAAAGGTGATTTGGTAGAGGTTTTCTAGGTAGTTGAAGGTTTACAGGTGGGCGAGATCAGGAGTAACTATTTCTGCTGGTTGGGGTGTTAAGCACTCAGAGGCATTGTTAAAAAAATTAGAACCAGACCTTGCAGGAGTGAAGTTAGGAAGCACGTCTTTACACAATACATAGGTATAACTTTAGGACTGTTTAAAAATAAGGGGTCGCTCATTTAAGACAGAGATGAGGAGAACTTTTTTCTCTCAGAGGACTGTGAGTTTTTGGATCTCTCTTCCTCAAAAGCCAGTGGAAGCAGAGTCTTTGAATAGTTTTAAGGCAGAGCTAGATAGATTCATGATAAGCAAGGGGGTGAAATGTTATCGGTGGTAGGTGGGAGGTTACAATCAGATCAGCCATCAGCTTGTTGAATGGCAGAGCATGCTCGAGGGGCTGAGCAGCCTATTCCTGCTCATAATTCATATGTTTGTATGTTTGTAGGACTGTCTTCCACAACCATCAAATGATGCTTAGATCAAATGTTAAATTTAAAACTGAGATTGATATGTTTTTGTCGAGCAAAGCTGTTAAGTGAAATGGGACAAAGGCGGACCTGGGGTTAGATCATGGATCAGCCATCATCTTATTGAATGGCAGAACAGGCTGGAGGGGCTGAATGGCTGCCTCCTGTTCCTATGTTACTGTAAGCTAACAATTGGGGTATCCTGCCACGTTCCAGAGAATTCTGGGCCTTTGTTTTTGATCTCCAAAGTTTCCGATGTGAATTTTTGATGGCCTCAATTTCCCATTTCCCATCCATGTACCCATTCTACCCACTGTGCTCAAGCAGGGCTCAAACAAATGGTACGAATTCTCAACACATGTTCTTGTTATCGAGGCGGACACTGCGTCGCTTCATAAAGCTGCTGCACCTGCTGCTGTGACATTGTTGCAAAGCAAATTTAGTTGTGGATCTCAGACACACCCTGATGTGGGGTCAGATTGCGTCATGTGATGTCTCATAGTGTGATTTGACCCACGAATGTTCAAAGAATAATGCAGAAGAGAAAGTTGTACTTGGTAATCTCTTGCTCTTAATGGGATCCAGCATTGAAAATGAATTGAAAATCTGTCTACATTGATGAACGTTAAAAGGGAAAGGAAACATTATCATCCAAGGGGACATATCCCTATTTATTTTTGGTTTATTGGGAACCATTGTGATGATAATTTTTGACAATTATTGTATCATATCTCCTTCATATGCACTCCGTGTGTCAAACTCTAGATAGAGGTGAAGCGCCATTGATTCTACAAACGTACTAGTGAAAACTGATATTGACTTGAATGTCATCCAGGAGACATTTGGTTTCGACTTAAATAGAAAATGGAATAAAGAAAGTCTGACCTTTTAACCCATGGAATATGGAGCTGTTACCTTCCATTGGTGTAGTTGTTCCTTAATTATCACTTACCCAGCATTATTTTAAATTGAATGTGCGGATCCTCCAATTTTGTCAGCTCCAAGCCCCTTGATTACAATAATCTCCATAATGTCTAATGTTAGATGTGATTCCACAATTGGGCAGCACTTGCTGAACAATCTCGAGTGTGCTAAGAATTACACTGACAACTAATTTAAGATTATCAGCCGGTCTTGCGATATAGCCTACTTATGCTTGCTAGAAGCTACGTATATTCATACACATGGCCTTGCCCTCTGCAAGCAGAAAAAGCATGTCCAGCATTGTGCCTTTTTAATTAAACAAAAGAATGAGGAACAATAGACCCAAGCTGCATTCTCCATGGCAACGCTTCGACCAATTAGGGCTGACTGACCAACTAATCATCACCCTTTTCTCATGCAGCATAAATTGGTGCTTCCTTTGAAATTTGGTATTCTTGTGTCTGCCCTGATGAGTGCAAGACAAAAGGCTTTGGCAGTATGTCCCTTTTCTTCAGCAATAAATTGGTGTTACAAATAGTAACACATACATTGTAAATCGCCAGCAGCAGAAGATACCCAGACAGGGCAAGTAGCTAACTGAATAAATAGCACAGGGGTGGGAAATGACCTGGTCACTTGCACTTTGTAGCTGACCATTTTCAAAAACTCACTGCCAGGAGTGTAGATCTAATTGGGAGGAGGCCAGTGTCAGGTGGATGGATTTGTAGATGTGGACAATGGGAGGAGTGGAAAATCTCACTGCTCAGCAGCTGAATGGACAAAACCCCTGGACACACACGTTATCATATCACTGACTGCCTTTTTGACACTGTGCACTTTGTAGAATACCTATGGGCCAATCTTCCTACAAACTCGGAAGCAGGAGGAGAGGATGCAACGAAAGATGGTTCTTGCCGGTCAACAACTGAGGCTGCAAGGCCAGCAGCAGACAGCACCCAGGGGTGGGGTGGGGTGGGGGGGGGCGGGGTGGGTGGTGGGGGTGGGGGGGTGGGAGGCAGCCATTAGGAAAGGCAGCAGCAGACAGCACCCAGGGGTGGGGGGCGGGGGGGGGGTGGGGTTGTTGGGGGTGGGAGGCAGCCATCAGGAAAGGCAGCAGAAAAGAAGGTCACTGGCTGTGCATATTCAGGCAAAACACCTCCAGATGTCCAAGAGGCAATGCCTGAGGCTGTCCCAGGAAGCAGTCACCGAAATCTGCATCAGATCTTGCATCAAGACCTGCAGCTATGTCGATTTGGCAGCAACCCCGTGCCACTACCCCTCAAAGTGCCTGCGATGCTCAACTTTCTCACCACTGGCTGCTGCCATACATAGGCAGGTGGTCTTTGCTGCCATCGCTCATTCCCCTAGAATGCACGGTGTAAATCACTGCGCTCATGTTGCCGTTAGAGCTCCCGGGGAGCAGTATATATGAACCACAAGGGATCCCACTCTCTAAACATTCAACTGTTTTGTGACTAGAGGTGTAGAACCATGCAGGCCTGTGCTCATTTCCCAGGGGGCTCTTGTGACTCAACTATTTTCCAGAACTTGCAGGCCCCAGGGCTTTTTACAGCCCTGGTGCAGATTGACGGTTGGATCCTGGGTGACAAAGGCTGTCGCCTCCGGACCTGGTTGATGACACCAGGAAGGCATCTCCACAGCGCAGTGGAACAGTGCTACACCGCCACCAGAACCATCATCGAACAGACCATTGGCATATTAAAAATGTGATTCTGCTGCCTTGCCACGTCTGGAGGGGTTCTGTAGTATGCACCACACAGTGTTTCATGGATAGATACACTACACGACATGGTCATGCAACATGGCAAACCCTTGCATCAGGATGACAGGAAGGAGCAACATTCCTCCTCAGATGAGGATGAATGGGATGAGCCTCAGTAAGAGGACATGAATGTGCATGAGCCTCTAATGAATGCCAGGGCCATAGAGAGACATGCCAGGGATGCCAGGGACAATCTCATATAAACAAGATTTGCCCAAGATTGAGAAACTTACATGACCATTGCCAGGACAGGTTTGCCTGCTCGGGTAGGTTTGCCAACTGTGATTAAATGTATTCCTGGAGGTTCCACCACATGACTTGCCCCCACACTCCATCCCGCCCCCAAAAGGCTGCAAATGCTGGAAAGACTGAGGTTGGCAGATTTTTATTTTTATTATGTAAGGCTGACAATATGAACCAACGATGGGTAAATGGAGTTCAGAAACAGATCAGATTCAAATTTAACTAAATTGCAATTTAAAATGTGGAGCAGGCTTGAGGATCTATACACTTTAGCCCTTTACCTATTTCCTGATTTTGATTATTTGAAATGTCTATTTCAGCTCCCTCTGCACTCAAGCCCTTCTAAGACTCCCAAAGAAAGTTTCCTTCTTCTGCTTAGCCATTGACTTTCAACTAGTTTTTGTTCTGTCAGACCTCTCTATGTTATTGAAACACTTTCTATACCCTTCCAGATCTATTTCTCTCCATGGATTACATTGATGCTGAAATCGATATCACACTGGGCATCAAGCCAGCTATTCCTCATCGGAGGTGGAAAGCCAGACTCGTTGTTCTCTCCTCCTTTCTTGTTAACAACCCTTCAGCCAACAGTGCAACCTCAGAGCCAACAAGGCACTTATCCAGCAGTCTTACCACTTTTGAACACTATATGCAAGCTTTGGGGAGACTTGGACCATTTGAAAAGGACCCTGCACTTCTCATCTATGTGTTATGCTTGATTAATTCAAATTGCAATGACCTGCTTGTGACTTCAGGCTAAATTCTATGGAGATGCCAGAAGTATCACGTCTTAATTAATTTTTAATTATGTTCAATGGTAATTAAATCAAAGAGCTATTTCCTGCATAATACTCTGTGCTGCCGAGGGAAAATATGAACATAGGACATGGAATTCTCTTCGAGGTGCTTATGTTCTACCCAGTGCAAGTAATGGAAATAAAAGCTGTTTAATGTTCTCTCCAAAAGCTAATCATGAATGCTGCACTCACTTTGAAAGTCATTTTTATAAAAATAAGGGATCACTCCTGTAGGGAAGGGGAGATCGGCCTCTCCCACTAACCTAGTATGGATCACAGGCCCACTGTGACATTCACAGTGACTCACATGCAGTCTAATATTGCTCATGCTCATCGACTGAAACTTTGTTCTCTATTTTCTAGGCAGCAGCAGATCGAGGCTCACAAGGCAGCCCAGCATAATTCCGAGCCCCTAGACCATGTACGAAGAGGAAGATCTGAAAGAACCATCACCTCGCTCACCTGCACCCTTCACCAGCGCAGAGACACAATCCTCGGTAGGACACCACTCTAGGTTAGGCTCGGGATCATTTTCTGGAGAACACCTCACTGACATGTCCCTGCAGCAGCCAGAGGCAGGGACAGCCCAGGTCTCCGGCGCTCAGAGGGCTGCTGGAGACCAGCCACCCGCTCGGTCCGAATCAGATGATGAGCCTCTGGAAGCAGCCGCCAACTCAATGCTGGAGATGCAACGACAGGTGGTGGAACATCAGGCAGAGATTCGACAGTCACTCAGCAGATGAGAGTGAACAATGGAGCAGTCTGACCACATTCTGTCCCATGTCAGGGCTCCGACATGCGACCTTGACGTGTGACCTTGAGGTCACCATGGGAAGGCTGCCGACCACCTTGGCAACCTTGGTCCAGCAGGTCTTGCTGGATTTACACTCAGCCCTGCACTCCATGGCCACAAACCCTGGTGGTCACCATCAAGATGTAAGTGACATGGGGCTGAGGCACCTTGACCTCCCTCCAGGTGCACCATCTCCTGCAGGAGTCAGGGCAAGCCCCTTGGGCACCCACAGGGAGGAAGACCATCAGCTGGATACCATGGGGGCTCCTCTCTGGACACTCCAAGGGTGTGCAGCCGCTCACAGTCTGCTCTGCCTGTGGCCCCATCCAATCTAGCTGCTCAGGCTATTGAGAGTGCATCTGCCTCTGAGCAGAGACCCTTATCAGGTTGGGGCCCCTGCAGGCTTCAGGCCACCAGAGGACACCAATCAAGGTCATCACAGACATCAGGATATAGCAGTCAGTAGGCTGCCTCCACCTCTGCTGTGGATGTCGGGGCTGTACCCAGGTGTAATGGTAGGGCTAGGAAAGTTAAGAAATTTTAATGTCACTATTTTTCCAGGGGGTGCTGTACATGTAAAGAAATTGTACCTTTGTGAATACTTTTGATGGTTATGTGAATGTTTTGGTCAACTGAAGGCATTGTGATTTTGTACTTTGGAATTCTCTTATGTTGAGGTTTAGCGATAGTGATAGTGTCCCACAGTGAGATTCACATTCATGTGATGTCAAACCTCACGTGAACTAGTCTCTGCACCCTTGTGTGATGTCAGGGAAATGTGTTTACATCTTTACTTTAAGTGTGTGATGTAAGCGTTTCTAACCATTCTTCCTCGAGGAACACCATTGTGTGAGGGCAGCTCATCAGCATTGATATTCTAGTGAAATTTGTGTCTCCTCAGTGGTAGTGGCAGAAGTCAAGACATGCACGGGAGGAGGAGATCCCTAGGCATGTCTGCATCTCAGTGGTCCCAGTGTTTGCTATCATTAGATGATAAAAAAAGCTTCAAGTCTTCTCTTGCATTACTCTTATTCCTCAGTGGATTCTCAGTTTCCAGAGTGAGTGCCTTCACAGGGCACCATGGCCTAGCGATTCATGAGGCCAGAACGTGCAAGTGTGAATGCTGGACTGCTGGACTCGCTCTCGCTGCGAGTGATTGGATCCACCTGGAGTGATTCCACCTGGAGCCTGTCAGCAATTAAAGTATCACAGGCATGTCTCCCATGTCTTCCTCCCTCCATGGCGTGATCATGCTTACACTGAGCCTCAGCAGCCTCTTGAGGTTCTTGGGCCCCTGGATCTTCAGCCTCTGATGAGCTCTCATCCTTCTCCAGTTCATCCTCTGGCAGGGGCTCACCTCTATGTATTGCCAGATTGTGAAGGGTGCAACATACTATGATGATGCAGGAAACCCTATCGGGAGTGTATTGGAGTGAGCCACCTGAGCGGTCCAAGCATCTGAAACACATCTTCAGAAGCCCTATGGTCTGCTCTAAAAGGGAGCATGTGGAGCTGTGATCTACATTGTACCTCTCCTTGGAATGACTCTAAGGATGACGCACCAGTGTCATTAGCCAATGTTTCAGTGGGTATCCCTTATCTCCACACAGCCATCCCTGCAGATGTATAGACCCCTTGGCAATCTCCTGGGACCTGGAAGTGACTCAGGATGTAGGAATCATGGCAACTCCCAGGGTACCGTGTCACACATCAGTTGTACATTGATGGAATGGTAGCCCTTATGGTTTATAAAGATTAGGGCTGCTGCCTTGGAGCCTGTACAGCTACATGGGTGCAGTCTATTGTATCCTGCACTCTAGGGAAGCCTGAGATGGCGGCGAAGCCGGTGAATCTCGCAGCCTGGCTATCTTCATCCAGAGCAAACCTGGCTTAATGATGGGCCTTTCTGTAAAGTGTATCTGCGACCTCCTTTGTGCATTGATGTATTGCGGACTGAGAGATGCAGCACAGGTCCCCTGTTGATCCCTGGAAAAGCCCAGGGACAAAGAAATTTAGTGCTGCAGTCACCTTCAAAGCCACTGGCAGGGGATACCCTCCAACTCCACGTGGCATCAGGTCTTCACGAAGAATGTGGCATGTGTGATGTACCAGAGCTCAGGACTAGCGCAGACGTGCACAGCATTGCCCCTCATTCATTTGTAAATAGGAGACTCTTCTACAATAAACCCTAAGTCTGGTGATTCACCTCCATTGTCTGGATCCCTCCTCCTGACCCTCCTGTTCATACTCTGGCTCTGCTTGCCCATTTGACTCCCGCTGGAGCTGCATGTAGAGTTGCCTCTCCCTCCTTCACCTCCTCCATTACATTAGGGCCCTGACAAAGGCAGCATTAAGCCCTGGATTCATTTGTGCTTTCGCCTTCTCTCTGAAAGGAAGCATTAAAAACATTGATGACTAAAAGGTCAAGAAAGTGAAGCTCAGAAAATGAAATTTATGTAAACTTAAGGGTCTATCCTTTTTCCTGACCTACTTGCATGGTGACTGATGCAGTCTTGTTCCTGAGACGCTAGCACACACACCGAGGTGACCAAGATGGCATTGCAGATATGTAACATCTGGAGCCCGGCGAGGAATAGTAAGGTGTAAATGAGATGAGTGATCCAAACTAGCTCTGTGCTCCAATCGCTGATGTGGCATAGTAATGACCAATCAGTTGCTTGTGGTGAATTATGAATGCCAATTCCGCTGAACAGGTCACTGTCCTTCCTATATGATGCAGCTGTGCCTCTTTCACTATTGCCTTCATTCCCAAATTCTAAATTCCTACATGTTACTCTTGAGGCGCAACTACTGTGTTGTGAAGCCACTGAGTTTCTGATGTGCTCCTTTAACAACGCTAGTGAAGACAATGGCTTTCGGTGGCTTACATCCCAAGGAGATCTTCCTCTTTTCTCACTAAGCAGACTCATGTTCACTCTTGCAACACCAACACATAAGAGGGCGCCCCCAGAAAGGGCCACTTAGCCCAGCAGTGCATCCCTCCCACGCTACCTCAGACCCCTTCCAATCAGATTCGCTGGTATTTTTGATTTGAGACGGCGCCATTACTGTGGTACAGCATGATGGTGATTCTCCACCATTACTTCAAAATGCAATTTGACGCTCCCTCTCTCACTAAACATCTGCCTGATATATGCCTGGAACCTCAAGATGTGAAGGTAGAGCTTCCTCCTGTTGTTCTCCAGCCTTCCCCAATACGACTGGATCCCATAGATGTTATGGTGGACAATCCTACCCTCCCCCCCTTCCCCCCACCCCTGAGCCCATCACTTGTGATGTGCCCATGCCCCATGTAGACCTGTACCCACCCCATCTAGAGTCTGTGTGCACAGTCACCTGACGAGGTGAACCCAGCCCCAGGAGAACTTCACATCCCTCCCCCTTCCTTTATTATGTGTTTCCAATCCACAGGCTGCAGATGCCTCCAGTTCCCATCACCATTCCACCTGCAGCCCAGTACAGAGACACCCAATCCCAAGCACAGCGACTGTGAGATAGCCCCGCATACCAAGCTGTGCTTTTTCTCTCTGGAGCACACAGCCCTTGCCCCTCCCTGCAGCTGGAGTACACTGTGCTCCCAATGATTCCTCCTGCTGCCTGCCCGCTGCACTCCTGGGCTGTCTCCTATCTCTGACTCCTGATTATGAGGTCCACATAGCCCCTGGACTGCCTGTACTCTCTGGGTCCTTTCCACATCGCCACAGGAGTGTCTGTGCTCTGACTGCAAGACCAAGGACTTGGACTTTCACAGAGTTCCCTGTTGCCCCAATGACTGAGGACTATAGCTGCCCATCTTCTGAGTCTCTGTGTGACCCATCCCTCTTTGTTTTAATTCATTTATGGGATGTGGGCATCGCTGGCTAGTGTTTACTGCCCATCCCTCATTGCCCTTGTTCAGAGGGCATTTAAGAGTCAATCACATTGCTGTGGAGTCACATGTAGGCCAGACAAGGTAAGGTTGGCAGATTTCCTTCCCTATAGGGCATTAGAGAACCAGATGGGTTTTTACGACAAGCGACAATGCTTTCATGGTCATCATTAGATGATGAAATCTAATCATTAGATTTTTTATTCCAGATTTTTAACTGAATTCAAATTCCACTATCTGCTGTGGTGGGATTCAAATCCGGGTCCTGGGAGCAGTACCCTGAGTCTCTGGAAGCCAATCCAGTGACAATATCACTATGCCATTGCCTCCCCACACTAACAACACCCCCACTCACCACCACCCCTTCCTATTCCAGAGTCTGCGTGCATCCACTTCCAGTCAAACATGCATTATCCCTTCAAACCCCTTGAATGTCAGTGTTTCAAGTACCCTTGACAGGCTCCAGATCCCCACCCCGCAGTCTAACCTCTGCCTTCCATTGTTCCTCTATCTCCTTGCCCCTCTGCCTTCCATCCCTTTACCCCCTCATATCCCTTTCACAGCCTTCCTTCACCATTGACCCCCCTTGTGCGCGTCATCCCCACTCTGCCCTCACCCCCCCAATCCTGGGGGGGCGGTGCTTGTTTCTGAAAGTGAAGCCCTGCCTGAGTACAACTGCACAGTGGTGTCCTTGTGGACAGAGGTGTCATCCACCGGGAGCAGAAGACCCCTGCACTCACCAACCCCAGCCGCAGCACTGGTTAAATGTGAGGCGCCCAGCTTCATTATAATATTTAAATGGACCCTGGGAACAACTTTACTGCTCACCTCCTTTCCTCTGTTAAATGCTCGAAGTGGGCGGCTTGGAGATGGGATGTGATTGTGTTTGAGATGTAAAATTTTTTACATTTCACCCTATCCCAAACCATTCATTTTTGGTATTTAAATTATCCTCATTCAGCCCCAGAATAATACAACCATAGAAAGGGGCCATTTGACCCATTGTTGCTGTCCCAATTAGTTTCTTTCCCCTGCTCTTTCCCCACAATCATGCAAATTTTTCCTTTTTAAGTGTGTATCCAATTCTCTTTGAAAGCTTTAATTGGATCTGCTTCCACCAGCCTTTCAGGCAACGTATTACACATCATAACAACAACCTCTGCGTAGAACATTTTCTTCTTGCCAACTCAGGCTCTCAAATCTGGTGATGCTTCAAAACCAAACTCGGATACACTTATCCTTTTAAACTTTCTGACTGACTAGCGGTACGTTTCCAGCTTGTCTTTAGTATGGCTTTGACCACTATGGTGTCCATGGGGTTGTACTAAAGGCAATTTTAACCTGACTGTCTGAGCAGGAAAACTACCAGATTGAATGGAACACTGGTTTCCTGCCTCTGGACAACATTGACTTTAATGGAGAACAGGAACTTGAGCGTGTTTTAAAAGTAGCGATGCACACGACCCTGTCAGTTTTCTGATGAGCAGACTAGGTTAAAATGGTCCTATCAGACAGTGTTGAGCATTCTATCTAAACGGATGACGTACAAGGTGCTGAGGTGGGAAATAGAAATCAACATTAGCGCCCCAATTTGGAAAGAAAGGAAACAAAATACATTTGGGGTAACATTTGCGACCCAGTTAGTCAATGATTGGGGAACTTATCTGACCACTGCCACTGAAAGAGTAGTTGAGCTGCCAGGTAGCATCTTCCCAACCATTGTCATTGCTTTGACCGAAGTTGCCTGATAAGAGGAAAGTGATAATCAATGGGCTAGAAATCTGATTCACTTTTTCAAAGAGCTAATTAAACTATTGGACAGGGGAATGTTTATGGTTATTGCTTATATGGATTTCCGGAGGGAATTTGATCAAGAGGCTGCCAGCTAAAGTTGAAACTCATGGGATTGAAGACAAATTGTTACTCTGGTTAGGAAATTGGCTGAGCAGATGGAGACAGAGAGGAGACATACTGGGCTGGTACTCTAACTGGCAGCATATAACGATAGGGGTGTCCCACAAGGATCTGTACTGGAGTCTGAACTATTCAATATGTTCATTACCAACTTGAGTGAGGGGATAGAAAGCTACAGATGCAAGTTTGATGAAGATGCAAATATAGACTGTATTGTGAGCAGCATAGATAGCAGCATAGCACTAACTCCAGTGACTTGTAACTTTTACTTACTCTGTAAAATCAAATATTATTCTTCAGCACAAGGCTCCCCTTATGATCATAATGGCAAGAAGCCAAATTTTTAAGCTACCATGGAGAAATGGGTGACCATTCTATGCAGAACGTTCTTAGCAGGATTAATGCAATAAAACTTACATTTCGTTACAGTGTTTTATTCTTCAGTAAGGTAATCCCTTTCCATTCAGAGCAGTTAAAAAGAATTAGCAGAAAGAACTATTGAATTGAAGTGAAATCTATCAAAGTGGATATATTTGCTGTGTTCTAGCAGTAGCTCAATCCATTATACTACTGTAACTATTTACTGATGATGGCATTTTGTCCACTTACTTTACTAAGTGGCTTTTATGACAGGATCTGCTGGCAGAGAATGGCATTTTTGACATATCATTGTCAGCTCGGGCACAGGATCAGTCTGGTTCATTAACTTAAGATCAGCTAAGGCCAAAAGTAGACCGTTTAACCTGCAGCGTTCTGACTATCCCAGTCTTTTATCTAACGGTGCTAACGTTCTGAGTCTGTATGACTCTTCTTCAGAGCTCTGAAGAAGAGTCATATAGACTCGAAATATTAACTCCATTTCTCTCTTCACCGATGCTGCTAGACCAGCTGATATTTTTCCAGCATTTACTGTTTTTATTTCAGATTTCCAGCATCCATGGTATTTTGCTTTTATTTTATCCAATTGTGTTTTGAATGAACTTTCTACTACAATCCCCTGTTGCTATTATCTTCCCTGCAATTGACATTATTCCAAACCTTTGAACAGAGGAATTCTTCCTGCAATCGACTTCTATTTTAAATTTAAATTATCTGGTCCATTTAGCCTGATTTCCTTTAAATAACATGGTGAGTTAATCTTATTGATACTTCATAAACTGTAATGGGATTCTGTTTCTAGATTCTAGACCTTGAGTTTCACTCCTATTGATGATGCCTCATCCATTTTACATTTGAAACCTTTCTAGTTGTTCTTCTCTGCACCCTCATTATGTAGGTTTCTTTGATCTCTGGAGTGAGATCTGAGCAGAGCATTGTAAAGCCTTGCCAGAGCCTCTGTAGACTTAGAGGAATCGATAATACAACTTGGCAGCAGCACATGTTGGAAATTTGGTTGCTGAGGCGTCCATGCCCAATTTGTGGCCTGCAGGGCTCCCATTCCATTTAAGAAAAAAATTAAAAGTAAGACTTTAATTTACAAAGCCCATTGCACCATCATCAGATGTTTCAAAGTGTTTTTCTGCAGCCAATTAAGTATTTTTGAAATGTAGGAAAAAATTAAGTTATTTACCAAGCATGTGAAATCAAAAGAGTCCTATTTACTGGTGAGATATCCTGGCACTCTATTGGCTGATACATGGTCTGGCCTCAATGCCAAGACATTGGCAGTGATGTGTTTACTTTCACTGGCCTGATCCTTTCTAAGTTCCCGTATGCTAATTTTACTCCATCCGTTGCATATTTATTTTCTCTCCAAAGATTATACACATAGAGGTCTGGATGCAGCTTTGCAAATGGAGCGCAGGTTGCAAACAGAGTGAGCTGATCCATGTTTGGTGAGCAGGGAGTTTGGTGAGGGGGGAGGAATTGCTTTTTTTAAAGTTCTTTATCTATTATTTTCATACTTGGGTGCAGTGGAAGGAGCTGTTTTGTGAGTAACTGGTAAGCCAACTAGGAATTAAGAAATATATAACTCTTAGTTGAAGGTGATATTAATATTTAATAACTACAGTAAATCATAGTGTACATAGGAATTATTTTAAGTTAATTAAGAAAGTAATTAGATTAAACTAACTAAATAACATAAGTGACAATGGTAGGAACAGGTGTTGCATGGCAGGGTGTTGTGTTGCAGCTATGGAATGTGGGTTTTCCTGGACTGAACACAATCCAGGGCAAACATGTCTACAGAAAGTCTAAGCAGCTAGAGGGATTCTGAACCAGGATTATTGATCTAGGAACCAAACTGCTGATACTTCACAATATCAGAGAGGGGGAGAAATATCTAAATACATCGTACCAGAAGAAGGTCACACCTCTTAGAATAAGGTCACCTTATATAGTCAGCGGTGAGGATCAGAAGGTCATAACTATGAGTGAGGCAGATAAAGGGACTACACATACAGTAGTGGAGGAGCCTTAGACTTTGCAATTGTCAAGCAGGTTGGATATGCCTGCAACCTGTGTGGGTGAAAGCGAGGTCTGCAAGATGGATGAGTAGAGGAATCACTCAAGGGGGGTAGCAAAAAGGATTGTAGGGTAGTAGGGGACAGTATAGTCAGGGAATAGACACTGTTTTCTGCACCTAAGCATAAGAATCCAGATGGCTGTGTTGCCTGCCTGATGCCAGGGTTCAGGGTATCTGCTCAGAGCTGGAGAGGAACTTGCAGTGGGGGGGATATTCCAGTTGTTGTGGTCTATGTAAGCACCAGCAACATAGGTAGAGCAAGGAAAGAGGTTCTGGACAGAGAGTGTGTGGAGCTATGTAAATTACAAAGCAGAACCTCAAAGGTAATAAAGTCTGGATTATTACCTGAGCCACATGCAAATTGGCATAGGGGAAATAAAATTAGAGAGGTGAAGGTGTGGCTCAAGGACTGGTGTGGGAGAAGTGCACTCCGGTTTATGGGGTACTGGCACCAGTTGGGGCGGTCTACACTGAATCATGCTGGGACCAGTGCTCTAGCGAGCCACATAACTAAGGGAGTAGGGAAGGTTTTAAACTAAATAGTGGGGACAAGGGATCAAATTTGAGAAAATGTGGTAAATCAAAGATTAGATCAAAGGCAAGAGAGAAAGTTATTAATTTGAGGAATGATAAACAGGCCGTGACAGGAAGGGACAGAGCATACAAATCTAAAGATAAATCAGCAGATAAGGCTAGAGGTCACACAATAATAAAAGGATAAAATTAAAGGCTCTGTATCTGAAAGCACGTAGCATTAGAAACGAAACAGAAGAATGGTAGCTCAAATAGAAATAAATAAGTATGATCTGATAGCCATTACAGAGATGTGGCTGCAGGATGACATAAATTGGGACCTGAATGTTGAAGGATATATGACATTTAGGAAGGACAGGAAGCTAGGAAAAGGTGGAGGGGTGGCTCTGTTAATTAATGATCGTATTGGCGCAATAAAGAGGAACGAACTAAGTTCAGGAAACCAGCATGTAGAAGCAGTTTGGATAGAGATGAGAAATCATAAAGGCAAGAAGATCCGCTAATAGTATCCATACAGTAGGATGGTGTATAAAGGAAGAAATAATGGGAGCTTGTCAGAAAGGTACAGCGATAATCATGGGGAATTTTAATTTACATACAGACTGGAAAAATCAGATGAGCAAAGGTAGCATAGATGAGGAATTCATAGAATATTTTCAGGATAGTTTCTTAGAACAGAATATTCTGGCATCAATCAAGAAGCAGGCTATACTAGACCTGGTATTGTGCAGTGAGTTAGGACTAATTAATGACCTCATAGTGAAGGCACTCTTAGGTAACAGCGATCATAATATGATTGAATTTTATATTCAGTTTGAGGGAGAAAAGAGTGGGTTTAAGACTAGTATTTTAAACCTAAATAAGGGAAATGTGGGCATGAAAGCAGAGCTAGCTAAAGTGAACTGGCAAATTAGGTTAAGGGATAGGTCAATAGAGATGCAGTAGCAGACATTTAAAAGTATATTTCACAATACACATTCCAATGAGAAAGAAAAATTTCAAGGGGAGGACCCACCATCCTGGGTTAACTAAAAAGTTAAAGACAGTTAAAGTCTAAAAAGAAAAAGTATATCATTGCATAAAGGAGGCTGGCAGGTCAGAAGATTGGACGGAATATAAAAACAGCAAAGAATGACTATAAGATTAATAAGGAGGGAATAATTAAAATGTGAGAGAAAGCTAGCTAGAAATATAAAGATAAATAGTAAGAGTTTCTATAGTTATTTAAATAAGGGAAGAATTAACAAAGTGATCATTGATCTGATAGAAAGTGAGCCTGGGAAATTAATAATGGCAAGTAGGGAGATGGCAGATGAATTGAACAGGTATTTTGCATCAGCTTTCAC
Organism: Carcharodon carcharias; assembly: GCF_017639515.1. Taxonomy (NCBI): domain Eukaryota; kingdom Metazoa; phylum Chordata; class Chondrichthyes; order Lamniformes; family Lamnidae; genus Carcharodon; species Carcharodon carcharias. The sequence goes on along the minus strand of NC_054468.1, from coordinate 126,201,369 downwards.
TATTGAGGATACAAGTAACATCCCAGAAATATCTGTAAATTAGGAAATGGGAGGGAGGAACTCAGGAAAATTACAATCACCAGGGAAGTAGTTGGAGATGTGAGCTGACAAATCCCCAAGTCCTGATGGACTTCACCCTGGGGTCTTAAAAGAAGTGGTGAGTGAGATCGTTGTGGTGTTGGTTTTCATTTTAAAAATTCCGTAGATTTGGGATGGTTTCATTAGATTGGAAAATAGTAAATATAACCCCTTTATTCAAAAAAGGGGGAGACAGAAAGCAGGAAGCTATAGGCCTGTTAGCTTAGCGTCTGTCATAGGGAAAATGTTAGAAGCTAGTGTTAAAGTTGTTATAGCAGGGAACTTAGAAAAATTCAAGGCAATCAGACAGAGTCAACATGGTTTTGTGAAAGGGTTTAACTCTTATGTTTAACCCTAAATGTTTAACCAACTTATTAGAGTTCTTTGAAGGAGTCATATGTGGATAAAGTGGAGCTGGTGGATGTACTGTAGTTAGATTTCCAGAAGGCATTTGGTAAGGTATACATCAAAGATTATTGTGGAAAATAAAAGCTCATAGTGTAAGTAGTAACATATTGGCATGGATAGAAGATTAGTGTGCTAACAGGAAACAGAGAGGAGGCATAAATGGGTCTTTTTCTGGTTGGCAGGATGTGACGAGTGGTGTGCCACAGCGTTCTGTGATGGAGCCTCAACTTTTTACAATTTATGTAAGTGACTTGGATGAAGGGATCGAAGGTATGGTTGCTAAATTTGCTGATGATGCAGAGATAGTAGGAAAGTAAATTGGGAAGAGGACATAAGGAGGATACAAAGGGATATAGTTAGGTTAAGTGAGTGGGCAAAGTCTGGCAAATGGAGTATAATGTGAGCAAATATGAAATTGTCCATTTTGGCAGGAAGAATAAAAAAGAAGCATATTATTTGAATGGTGAGAGACTGCAGAGCTCTGAGATTCAGAGGGACCTGGGTGTCCTAGTGCATGAATATCAAAAGGTCAGTATGTAGGTACAGCAAGTAATTAGGAAAGCTATTAGAATGTTATTATTTATTGTGAGGGGAATTGATTACAAAAGTAGGGAAGCTATGCTTCAGTTATACAGGGCATTGTTGAGACCATATCTGGAGTACTGTGTACAGTATTGGTCTCTTTATTTAGGGAAGGATGTAAATGCATAGTTCAGAAAAAGCTTACTAGACTAATACCAGGAATGGGAGGGTTGCCTTATGAGGAAAGGTTGGATAAGTTAGGCTTGTACCTGCTGGAGTTTAGAAGAGTAAGAAGTGACTTGATTGAGACATATAAAATCATGTTGGGACTTGAGAGGGTGGATGTGGAGAGGGTGTGATCTTGTTGAATGGCAGAGCATGCTCGAGGAGCTGAGTGGCCTCTTCCTGCTCCTAATGTGTATGTTTGTATGTATTTAACTTGCCCAATGAAAAACCTTTCACACTTTGCAGAAGTAAAATTTCAACTGCTGTAATTGTGAGCGTGGGTTGTCTTGAGGGCAGTTTGGACAGGCTAGGCTCGTATCTGCTGGAGTTTAGAAGAGTAAGGGGCAACTTGATTGAAACATATAAGATCCTGAGGGGTCTTGACAGGGTGGATGTGGAAAGGATTTTTCCTTTTGTGGAAAGTAGTGTCTATTTTGGCCATTTTAGGATTGGTATTGGACATTGATGAATGAGGTTAGGCCTAAGCATTTCTAAAAGACCACATTGTCAATAAAGACTAATGACATGGTCTCTTTCTAATTGACCATATTTCCTTGTATCCAGCAATATGCTACTGTATAACCTTTTAGAACATTCATATCCAACCTGTTTTTTCTTACTTCCTTTCTCAACAGCTTGCATCTATATAGCGTCTTTACTGTATTAAAACATCCCAAGGTGCTTCATAGACACATTATAAAGCAAAATTTGACACTGAACCGCAGAAGAAGATATTAGGACTGATGGTCCAAAACATGATCAAAGAGAGAGGTTTTTAAAGAGTGTTAGGTTTATGCCACCACCTCACCCCACCTCTAGCACCAAAATCTCACTGCCAGTTAAAATGTCTCCCATGCTCCAATAATCTTATAATCCTCCCTGATTTCCCAGATTCATGCAGGAAAAAGCAAAGAATTCCGTTAGAATTGGAAACCATTTTTGTTTGATTCTCGCAAAATACAGAGGTAAGCTTTGGAAACAACTTAGTAGAGACTGGAGGGTTACAGCTTCAGGTGAATTAATAATCTTCAAGCTGAATCAAATATTGACGGCATTTACTACAAATTAATCCGTTTTCATTTTCTGACTGCATAACTTTTCAAATAAGCTCATAAAATATGTAATTTGACAAGACTTCTGATACAACCTCTAAAATAATTCTATTTTCCCTCATAATGCATCTTCTTGAAATAAGCATCAAGGCTGTCAAGATTTCAGTCGAGACCAGTAATGTTTTTATTGTCTTTAGAATCCAAAAACACAGGTATAAAACAGAAGAATTTTACTACACAGAAATCAAAGCACATGAATACTAATAAATACACTCTACCTTAAATAGTCAGTTACATTAAAGTTATCGAAAGTACAATGAACTCAGTTACTTACAATGTGCATCCAACCTTCTTCACTCCACTTTCCTTCTACACCCATTTGACATACACCCCAATAAGGTCATGTCAGGTGGTTATCAAAAATTGGAAGATTAACTGGTTGGTTTGAGTACTGCTGCAAAAATTTTTACATGGACTGAGATTTCTTGGGTGTCCTGCTTACTTCTAGCAAGGTTATCTCTTCAAATTTCTTTAAACATCCTACGGTTGCAAATTTCCTGTTTACCACAGGTGTCTCTAGCATCTTAAGCATAGCCACTTTGGGTTAGAACCGTCCTGGTTTCTGATATTCTTTAACTCTGGAGTTTTACCTCTAAAACTCTCACTTTCTCTCTCTCTCTCTCTCTCTCTCTCAGCTTGGCTATAGCAGAAGTTCAACTCACTTTTAGGAGTCTTTCACTTTACAAGAGTTTAAACTCTTTTAGTTAATACACAAATTTTCAACTGAACTCTTTTTGAGAGACATGTTCTCTCTTCTGCGGCCAGCTTAAGCTAAAACCCAAAACAAACTGCTTGAGCACAAACATGCCCCTATAATTAACTTTTGTTGACTGGGTTTGTTCCTCTATTGTTCATTTTCCATGCAACCTGGTCACATAGTCATTTACTGAAAGCTAGCTACTTTTTTATAACCAGAACTCATATCTTCGAGTAACCTAGTTCTTAAAGGGCCCATCAGTCCAAGAGAAAATATAAACCTTTTTCCTAAGTGCACATAGGCCATCAAGGGCATATAAACAATGATTTGTTTAGTTGACCTGAGCTGGCAATGCATCTACTGATTTTTTTTCTTCACAAAGTAAAATATTTCACTATAGCAATATCTTCTTCTTGCCAAGGTTGTCCCTTGGCGATTATTCGCTGAACCATGGTAAAGTGCCATGATTTCTTACTACGGGTAGGGCAAGGAGGCAAACCTCAAGTCAGCTGGAACATGGGTTGAGGCGCATGCTGTTTGCATTAATCTGATCCTAATGTTAGCCATTTAGTCGACTAACAGGTCCTCCTATATACCAAAGCCAATGCCATTATGGCAATCATAGGAAATCAACAGGAAAGTAAGTCAACAACAAGCCCATAGAGAACTTGCAGTTATTTTAAATTGAGACATTATGGTCATAAATCACGATTGAACAGGTACACCAGGGCTGTGGTAAATTTGAGACATTTGGTTAATATTATGGGCTGGATTTTCCCTTCGGGGATGGGAAGCAGAAGTTGGGAATTTCTCCAGGCACCAAAACTGGGGTGAAACAGTCACTCATTGGGATTTTTACAATGGGGAGGGGGAGTCCCCCCATAATTGACATGGAGGCAGGTTCTCTGTCCAATCAAAGGCGCTGGACAGGCTCTTGGAACTGGAAGGCCAATCAGAGGCAGCAGTAGGCTGTGATGGCAGGTGAGTTAAAGAGAGGGCACTTCAAAATGGGTAAACCCTCTGCGGGGCAGCCTGCACCTGCTCCTGCAGTCAGTTGGATAGGGAGGGCATCTAGGCCTGCCTGCAGCAGCGCATACCTGCCTCAGCCTGCCTCTGCAAATACAGCCCAGAGCTGGGGTACAGGTACACCAGCTGGCAGGGCTAATTTTTGCCCTGCTCACCTCTGACTTTGGCCCCGGCATTTATAGGGTGCATGTATATTACAACTTTAACATCAGTGTCAAGCGATCCCTGCTTCACAAAAACACTAAAGGTATTCTTTGACTTGGGTCAGTCTCATCCATGCTAGCTGAGCTTTGCAGGAGCATCAGGTTATATCTGGAATGGGAGTGTGTGCCACTGGAATAAATTACAGTTTATAAGTAAATGCAAATACTTTAATTGCATTGGGACTGTTACAAGCAGTGTAAGCATTTTGATAGTCCACATTACTTTATGCAAGACTGCTTTTGTCTCAGAGGGATTTTGCTGCCATCTTTTCATTTACATATAAATTGTAATATTGGAGAAAAGATGCTGAAGGCTGTGCTGGGGTTGGCATCTCCCTTAACTTGGCACCAGTGCAATTTGTGGGTTTTAATGAGCTGTCCTCTCTTGCACTTTTTGAAAGCAGAACTAATGTCTCCTGTGAACCAAATTTCACAGTTTCCTGGCCTTGAGGAGACCTTGTATATTTGCAGAGTCAAACAAACTAACTTCACTAGGTCACTTGACACTTTGCTCTCCTCCCAGCCATTCCAGAACGAGGTAATGTCACACCTCACTCAAGCTATGTTCTATTAAGTCTGACCTAACTAGATTCATTTGCTGAAATTAGGGCCCAATTTTAACTCTGTGTAAGCGAATGGGTTTTGGATGAATTGCCTGTCATGATCACGCTCCAACATCTGACACTGCTCCCCTCCCCCGCTCCCCCAATCACATCTTGTCCTGCTCCTGGCCCCAATGCCAGAACACTCCCGTGATCCATGACCACTTGATCCCTCGGGACCTGACCTCCCCACAACACCACCCCCTCCCCCCCCCCCCCCCCCCCCCCCCCCCCCCCCCCCCCCCCCCCCCCCCAGCCCCATGATTATCAGCCCTTGTAACCCCCATTCCAGATCCTGGACTCGGTTCTTAGATCCACTTATGCGCAAGCTACAGTAACTCTAGCAATAGCCTGATCTTGCACTACGCCAATAGCCTCAAATATCAATGGCTACTGAGGCCCTGGGCCTAATATCCAGGGTGCATTGCGCCTCAACATTGATCTGTAGAGTAGGAACTCTGATTAGTAACTCTAAAGACAAATTTATTTTAGTCAATCATAGAATCTTACAACACAGAAGGAGGACATTTGGCCCATCGTGCCTGTGCTGGCTTTTTGAAAGTGCTATCCAATTAGTCCCACTCATCTGCAATTTCACTATGGCCCTACAATCGAGTTAATGGAGGTTAAAAATTTTGAACATTGATATGAACTTGTCAAAAATATGACCAGCTCAACCTTTGATACGAAATTCATGCAATTCACTGGCATTGCTCCTCTTAATCTAACAGCGACACCTGGAGTCTGCACATGTACAGGAAAACTCAGAAATCCAGAAGTTGCTGTCAGTAATTCCAGGCACCTCCACAGGTTGCGCTATTGAGACCCCCAAGGCAGCAATCAATTAGAAATCACTGAACTGACGAGAACTTGCACTTTACACTATCGGTCCCACTATAAAAACCATTGAAAAAGTTACAGCTTGTTGAATAAGGAGCAAATGGGTTTTTAATAGTTTTTTAAGTTCATAACTTCTGCTGAACAGTCTCACTGATCCTCATAAACTAAACCTACATTTGAGGTTTTCAAAGCTCTCCATTTTGACAAAAAGACACGCATATTGAAAAATGTACTTTGCTTGTTTATGATATTACAGTTTCTACCTTGATCCCACAAATATACCCCAATTATTTACTTTGCTCTCTGCAAAATTAAATTAAACATAATAGATAATCAATGTACTTGGTTTGCTGCCTGTGAGAATACTGCAATATGATTGGCTGCTTACCCTGCTTAATGACATCATTGCTGCTGGACCTTGGCGATCCCTTTGGCTGGGTGGCAGATTTAAACCAACATTGGAAAGAAATGAAATCCACGTCACAGAGATTGCTGGATCCTTGTGGGCAGCTTTCTTCAAGATCATGAGTGATCACTATTGCTTCATCACTGACTCCAAAACCAGGCCAACAAGTCAGTAGCAGCAGGACAGCATAATATTCAGCAATAACAGGTAACTTCAATAGAAATAAAAATGAAGAGAGATGTAACCCAGGCTGTCAAATCACCATCATCATGCTACACTATCACAGTCACTGAGTCAATGTCACCTTCTCTGTACCTTCAGCTCCAACTGCATTTTAGGAAACATTGGGAATGCCCATTCTTTGTGGGGGAGGGTGTTTCCAGAGCCCGCAGGTCATGTGGGACCAGGATGTGGGGGTGAGGTAACGCAGGGTCATGGGCCGGACCAGGAATTGAAGCATGGGGTTGGGAAGGGGTTAGCATGGCTTGGAGTTGCAGGGGAGAGACACTGGGGTTCATGGGGGCCAGAGTGTGGTGGTGGGGGGTGGGGGTAGTGGGGGGGAATGGGTTGGTGATAGGAGATCCGATGTCAGCAGTGTGGGGTCGAGGGCCGGTAGTGGAGTCTCGGTGAGCAGTGACGATCAGGAGGCAGTGCTGACTGTCTCAGGGCACGCCACTGTTCAGGGCAGGGACCTCAGGTAGGCCCCTTATTTCCAAATACTTTAGGTGTGGGTAAAGAACGCCTCTTATTTGTCCATACCCAATGTGATGGGGGAAAGAGGTGGGCACACTTCGTGCCTGAACGGTATGTGTGCTTCCTTTTGGCTATTTTGTGGCCTAGTAGGCTGTGTAACACCCAAAAACTATTGGCTATAGCAGCTCAATCTCCAGTACAAGGTTCTTAACCTCCTTCCTACAATTACCTCAAGTTTGTCTGTTATATAGATTGGTTCAGTGGAGCTAAATCACCGGGTGTAATTTACGGTACTTAATTTTCTTCTGACAGCTTCATACTGAGAGTGCTACTGTCCCTAGTTATTAGCTAGGAAATTACTACTCAGTCCATTTTAAACAATGTGCATGGAGGCTGAGGATCTTTTAAGCTTCCATATGGTAATCATGATAAATTTTCAAGTTGCGTTGGTAATTTTTTTTTTAGTAATATTGCACTTGCTGTGCAGTATTCTGAAAAATTAATGGCTTGTGTTACAATTGGCACTTTGGTGCATAATATTCCCTTTGTCTTCAGACACCTTAGGAATATTCTGTTAATCAGCATCAACTCATGCAGAGTTATGACAGAGCTGCTGCACAAAGTTGAAGCCAAGGAGTGAATCGCACTGCAGAATCAGTAGAATGGCGGTGGAAATTTGGGCTCTTTGTATAGCAGTACAAGGCCTCAGTAAGCTCATAGAGTCATAAAAATTTACAGCCATGCTAACCCCTTCCCAACCCCTTCATTTAAGGGGGAAGAAAATGAGGCCATTCAACCCATTTTGTTTGTGCCGGCCGACAAGGTGCCATCCAGCCTAAAACCACTTCCTGGTTCTTGATCTGCAGCCTTGTCAGTTATGGCATGTCAAGTGAATATCTAAGCGCTTTTTAAATGATATGAGCTACAACTCCTTTAGGCAGTGAGTTCCAGATCCCCACCACCCTCTGGGTGAAACAACGTCCTCTTAAATCGACTCGCTCACTTCCTACCAAGTTCTAAATCTAAGTGCTAAATGATAGAACTGGCAAAAGTGATAACTATTCCAATTATCAGAGAAGATTTCCTCTGGGTGGCATATCCAGCAGGATCTTAAGTCTGTTCTTTATAAACAGGTTAATCATTTTAATATTTATACGGCATAAATAACTGGTCTCTGTATCAGGGATGTAGGGTTGTAATTCCAGTCAGCTAAGCCCTATGCTCAGGAACTCCATCTCTCGACTTCTCCATATCTCCTTCCTCCTTAAAGATACTTCTTAAAATCTATCCCTTCACCTGTCTTAGTATCTCCCTACATGGCTTGGTGTCACTATTTGTGTGATTACCCTCTGGTGAAGCACTTTGGGCTGTTTTACTACATTAAGGGTGTAATATAAGTGCAAGTTGTTTGTATTGGAGTCAACATTATTTCTTTCCACATATGCTAACTGATCTGCTGTTGCATCCAGCATTATTAGTCCTTGATTCAAATTTGCAGGTATTTTGGTAATCATTATGGAACATTTAATTCCCGTTTACAATGCTTGTGTCATGCTGCAATACTAATGCAGCATTTGTATCAGTCATGGTACAAATTCAATGCAAACACAGCAACTGAAATGCTTTATAAGTCTGCCTGACCACCATATCCATGACCCAATGCAGTGAGTGGGCAGGGGATCCTGAGTTGGCTCCATTGTCTTCATTGGCTGCCGCTGGATTCGAGGATGGCATCGACTCAGGGTCTCGAGTTTCTGCAATGGGTCTTCATGTGAATGAACAGGCCAATTCTCGATCCAGAGATCTTTAGACACATGAGGCAGGGCGTCCCACAAGGCAGTGGGATCTGGAGTGAAGGATTTGCTTCCTTTTCGTTCCTTCTCTGCTATCGCTCTGCCTCATCATTAAGACGTTGGGACTCAAAGCGTGGAACAGTTTGACGGACAATTTGTTACCTTTCTGACTCTGAAGCTGAGGCATGGCAACATTGACCTTAATGGGAGGAGCTCACTACCAATCGCTCAGAATGGCTCCAGTAGAATAGCTGGGAGCTCCCTCAGTGCACAAGAATTTGAAGCATTGAAGCACCCATTACTGGGGAGAGACCTTAATCATACTTCTGCCAGGGAAAGGTCATCCAGCAATGGCTATAACCAGTCAAACCCCTTACCATGGGGTACCTAACACCATCCGAGTCATGGTGAAGGGCAGTGAGGAAGGAACAGTTATGGATCCATCCTTCTTCACCAAGAGGATCCTATTCAAGCTGTGTGGTTTTGAGGCTGCGGAGTTCTACTGCCTACAGGACTTCCCCAGCACTGAATTTTTTGATGTGACGTTTAAGCAAGTGGCAGCTTGTGTCAAGCTCCTGAAGGTGTTTGAGGAGAAGAAAGACCTGCGGGAGATGAAGATCCTGACGGCGGAGCCGCTCTTTGCTCTGCCATTGCAACGAGACCGGGTAGCGATGGTGCATCTTTACAACCCCTTCGTCCCTGTCGCTGACGTGCTCACCTTCCTTACCAGGTACTTCGATAAGGTTGGGAGCTGCACCGCGGTTAGAGACGATTTCGGGATCTAGACATGTAAACGCCAGGTTAAGGTCACGCTCAAGACCGACGGTAAGGGAGCCATCTTCCACCCTCCTTCCAGATTCGCTATCGGGGGAAGCTGTGGCTACCTTGTCTATGCTGGGCAACCAAAACTCTGTCGCTCATGCTGCAAGGCTGGTCATGTGGCGGCCAACTGCAGCGCCGTCCTCTGCAAGAACTGCAAACAGGAAGGGCACCAGACAAAAGACTGTAAACAGGCTAAGTGCTGCAACCTGTGTGGCGAGGCAAGTCACCTCTACAGGACCTGCCCCAAACGTTGCCGTACTTACACACAGGCAGCCAAAGCCAACGAGGGGGAAGCAGAAGAAATGCCTCGTGTCACTCCAACCACCAAGGCCCCCAGGGAGAACAATGGGACAAAGGAGGACACAGAGAGAGACAAGGTGGAGGAAAAGATTGGGACAACAGACGGCCAATCAACAACACTGCCCCCTGAACCTCCCACTCCTCAGGAGAGCGAATCAATGGAGGAGGAGGAGGCAGCAGTGGGAAAGCAGCAGGGGGAGTGGCAGCTGGTGAAGAGAGTCAAAAGGAAGAAGGGGCTAAGAAGAAACCAAGCCACTTCCCAGACAAGAGGCAAGAGGCGTCTCCCATCCGACACGGATAACAAGAGCAGCAGCAGCTCTTCGGACAAAGAAGGGCCAGGGCGGCACCGACAGAAGAAGCGGCAAATGCTAGGGAGTTGGAGGACGAGACACCCAAGCTCCAGAACATTGGCTGAGCGGCTGGCGGTTTTTCAGCAGCTCCCACTGCTGCTGGCGACCTCCAGGCCGGTCATTCTGGGCGGTGACTTCAACTGCATCATCAATACGGCTGGACGATCCGGCAGGGCCGAAAGCAGATTGGACGCTATGTCCAGATCCCTGATGGAAACAGTAAAGGATGCCAAGCTGCACGACGTCTTCAGCAACCCTGCAGACAGTGCGCAGCGTAGATACACCTGGTCGTGGCCTGACGGGTCCGTCTGTTCCAGGATAGATTTCCTGTTTGTGTCCAGTGCATTCGCAGTCAGATCCACCGACGTCAAGCTGGTGTTTTTCTCTGACCACTGCCTCCTACTGGCTGACTGCCACTTAGTAAAGGACCAGAGGGTGGGCAGGGGGGCATGGAAGCTAAACGTGCAACTGCTGACCCCAGAAAACATTGAGGAGCTCAAGAGGGATTACAAAGGTTGGAGAACCGTGAAACCCCACTTTGAGTCACTGACACACTGGTGGGAAGCGATCAAGGGAAACATCAAGAGGTTTTTCATCTTCAAAGGCACCCAGAAAGCTAGAAAGGAACAGAGGGAAATGTCCCGACTCCAGAAAAACATGCAGAATCTGCTCTGGCTGCGGTCGATGGTGGTCGATGTCAAGGAGGAACTCTGAGAGGTGAAGAGCCAGCAAGCCTCGCTCTTTGCCTCGGAGGCCTCCAAGATCATCTTCAGTTCCACAGTCCTCTCCGTGGAGCAGGACAAGACGTGCTCACGTTTCTTCTTCCAAAAGGTACACAGAGAGAGCTCTGTGATCAGCAGCCTGAAGGAAGAAGATGGCTCAGTAAAGTCATCACAGTCCGACATTTTGAGGATCAGCAAATCCTTTTATGCCGGATTGTATGACGTGAAGCCCACAGACAGCACGGCCTCCCAGTCCTTCCTGTCCTCTATCACGGAGGTATTAGACGACAGTACATGGGAGAGCCTGGACAAACCGCTAACTCCTGACAAACTGCCTAAGGCCCTTGAGTCCTTCGAGAAGAGTAAAACTCCCGGAAGCGACGACTTGCCGGCGGAGTTGTATTTGGCTCTGTGGGACTGGATCAGCCCGGACCTGCTAGAAGTATACGAGAGTATGCTCCTGGCCGGCAGTATGTCAGTCCATGAGGAAAGGCATTATCACCCTCATCTACAAGCACAAGTGGGAAAGGGAGGAAATTAGAAATTGGTGACCCATTTCACTGTTGAATGTGGACTATAAGTTTCTGTCCAAAGTCATCGCCAGTCGGGTCAAATCCCCTCTGGGATCCACCCTGACCAGACCTGCACTGTGCCGGACAGGAAGATCTCTGACAGCCTTGTGCTGCTCAGGGATACGATTGCCTATGTACAGGACAGGGGTGTGGATACCTGCCTCATCAGCCTGGATCAGGAGAAGGCCTTTGACAGAATATCGCACACCTACATGGTGGATGTGCTCTCCAAAATGGGGTTTGGGGAGGGAATTCACAATAGGATCCAACTGCTCTACACTAACTTCAGTAGTGCAGTCTCAATCAATGGGTGGGAATCAGATAGCTTTCCTATTAAATCTGGAGTCAGGCAGGGCTGCCCTCTCTCGCCTGTTCTTCTCGTGTGTTGCATAGAACCCTTTGCTGAGTCCATCAGGAAGGATCCAGGCAGAAGAGGAGTGACAATCCCAGGTAGTGGAGGCACTCAGATCAAAGCCTCCCTGTACATGGACGATGTTGCCGTCTTCTGCTCGGATCCCCTGTCGGTGCACAGACTGATCCACAACTGCGACCAGTTTGAACTGGCCTCGGGAGCCAAGGTAAATCATGGGAAGAGCGAGGCTATGTTCTTTGGGAACTGGGCTGACCGATCCTTTGTCCCCTTCACTGTCAGGGCTGACGGCCTGAACGTGCTGGGGATATGGTTCGGAGGGACCAGGGCATGTGTTAGAAACTGGAAGGAGCGAGTGTCTATGGTGAAAAGGAAACTGGACATGTGGGAGCGACGGTCCCTCTCCATTGCGGGTAAGAATCTGGTCATCAGGTGTGAGGCACTCTCGCTGTTGCTGTACGTGGCGCAGGTCTGGCCCATTCCACACTCCTGCGTGGTGGCGATCACCCGAGCCATCTTCAGCTTTATCTGGAGGTCAAAAATGGATCATGTCCGCAGGGACATGATGTACAAGCCTCTAGATAAAGAGGGAATAAACGTGCCCAACATCGCCCTCATACAGATGGCCACCTTTGTGTGTGGCTGCATCAAGCAGGGCGTAGACCCTCAGTATGCAAACACCAAGTGTCACTACATGCTGAGGTTCTACCTGTCCCCAGTGTTGCGAAGGATGGGTCTGGCCACGCTGCCGTGGAACGTTCCAAGTAGTTGGACCATGCCGTACCACCTGTCCCTCGTGGAAAAATTTATGCAGAGAAACACCTTTGACCACAAGTCCATCAGGCAGTGGTCGGCACGTAACGTCTTAAAGGCCCTGAGGGAAAAGGAGATGGTGGACCTGGTGGGATGGTTCCCCAAGCAGATTGTCAAAGTCAAAAACAAAAACAAAAAACTGCGGATGCTGGAAATACAAAACAAAAACAGAATTACCTGGAAAAACTCAGCAGGTTTGGCAGCATCGGCGGAGAAGAAAAGAGTTGACGTTTCGAGTTCTGTCGAAGGGTCATGAGGACTCGAAACGTCAACTGTCAAAGTTATTTGGCAGAATGCCTCATCGCCAGAACTTTCCAACAAGCACCAAGACGTAGCTTGGCTGGTGGTGAGAAAGGCCCTCCCTGTCAGATCCTTCCTACATGCCCGGAGTCTCACCCCCTCGGCACGTTGCCCTCGAGGTGGCTGTGGTGGGGAAGAGACCGTTGTTCACCTCCTTGTAGATTGTGCCTTTGCAAAGAAAGTCTGGAGAGAGATGCAGCAGTTTCTGTCGAGGTTCGTCCCGGGCAGTTCTGTGACACAGGACTCTGTGCTCTATGGGCTGTTCCCAGGGACACACACCGAGACAAACATCAACTGCAACTGGAGGATCATCAACTCGGTAAAAGACAGCTCTTTGGTCTGCCCGTAACTTGTTGGTCTTCCAGCGCAAAGAGTTATCCTCGACTGAGTGTTGAAGACTGGCACATTCCAAGGTCCAGGACTACATTCTGAGGGACGCACTAAAGTTTGGGGCAGCCGCCTCAAAGGCGCAATGGGGAAGGGTCGCTGCCTAAGACCTTTCTGCCATAGGGCACCGAGGGGCTGGGAACTGATGAGAGCCCCTCGGGATGTACAACTCAAAATGAATGTCTGCCAATGATTGTAATATTCATTGTTTGTACTGATACACCTTGTGATTCATGTTGTAAAAGTTGAACCTGATTGTATTTTTGTGATGGTGATTTTGAAATGGTTTGAAATGTTGTTGAAGATTTATGAATAAAGTATATTTTTGCAAAAAACAAAAATTGAAGCACCTGTTGCAGACTGGCACATTCCAAGGTGCAGGACTATGTGCTGAGGGACGCACTAAAGCTTGGGGCAGCCGCCGCAAAGGCTCAATGGGGAAAGGTCTGTCTAAGACCTCTCTGCCACAGTGCACCGACGGGCTGGGAATTGTATAGACCCCTCGGACTGTATGGCTCACAATAAATGTATACATTGGATACTAATTGTATTATAATCGTATTGAAGCACCTCAGAGCGCAACATGATGTATGTTGAGAACTCCAATCCCATTGCGCTGTCTATAACGACCGTATTGAATTGACTGTAATATTCATTGATTGTATTGAAGTACCTCGTGATCCATGTGTAAAAGTTGAATCTGATTGTACTTTTTGTGATGGCCATTTAGAAATGTTTTGTTTAGAAATGTTTTGTAATGTTCTTCCAGATAATTTATGAATAATTTCAAAAAAAAAAAATTCACTACCCTTCCTGAAATGGCCGGTACTGGTGCCACTCTCTTGACTCTGTTGATTTGTTGCTGGTAAATCGATTATAATGTACCATCAGCCCTATATAAAAGAATCCCAGGCTTTCTGGTTTCTTTTTAAAGTATAAGTCGATTATAATGTACCATCAGCACTGCAGCAATTGTCTTCAGAGCGTGGTGTGTCAGGAGTGTTTTGGAGCATTTCAACTAGCCAATCAGGTACTTGTGACATGCATGTAAAGGGGTCATTTTGACCAAATGCAATAGTGCAATGCAGGCAATGATGAATCTGCAGTTGATTTTGCATCTTCCCCAAGACTTATTTCCAGTGATGCCAAGGGAGCAATATAATATGGGATACCAATTTTCTATCCTCCATGTTACATTGTAATACCAAGTCAAAACCACCCCAATGATACAGCTCCCTTAACACCAACAACAACTTACATTTACCATCCGAAGGCATCTCACAGGAGCATTCACAGGAACACAGAATTGTTACTACGCTGAAGGAGACCATTCATGTCTACACTGGCTCTCTGAATGAGGAACTCACTTAGTGCTATTTCCCTGCCTTCTCCCCGTAACTCTGCACATTCTTCCTTGTTCAATGACAGCCTAATTCCCTTTCATATGCCTCCATGGAACCTACCACCAGCACACTCTCAGGCAGCATATTTCAAATCCTAACTACTCGCTGTGCGCAAAATGTTTTCCTCATGCAGGCTAACATGCAGGTGCAGCAGGCAATTAGGAAGGCTAATGGTACGTTAGCCTTTATCGCAAGAGGATTTGGGTACAGGAGTAGCAAAGTCTTGCTTCAACTGTAAAGAAGCTTGGTTAGACCACACCTGAAGTACTGTGTGCAGTTTTGGTCCCCTTTCCTTAGAAAGGATATTATTGCCACAGAGGGAGTGCAATGAAGGTTCACCAGACTTGTTCTGGGGATAGCGGGACTGTCCTATGAAGAGAGATTGGGGAAACTGGGCCTGTATTCTATACAGTTTTTAAGAATGAGAGGTGATCTTATTGAAACCTACAAAATACTTAAAGGGATAGACAGGGTAGATGCAGGTAAGATGTTTTGCCTGGTTGGGGAGTCTAGAACCAAGGGACACAATTTCAAAATAAGGAAGAGGCCACTTAGGACCGAAAAGAGAAGTTGTTTTACTCAGAGGGTTGTGAATCTTTAGAATTCTCTACCCCAGAGGTATGTGGAAGCTCAGTCAGTGAGTATGCTTAAAGCACAGATTGACAGATTTCTAAATACCAATGACATAAAGGGATATGGGGATAGTGTGGGAAAAAGGCATTGAAGTGGATGAACAGCGATGATCGTATTGATTGGTGGAGTAGGATCGATGGGCTGAATGGCCTACTCCTGCTCCTATGTTCCTCATGTTGCTTTTGTTTCCATTGCCAATTACTTTAAATCTGTGTCCTCATGTTCTCAATCCTTTCATGGCTGGAGCATTATAAAATAAAGTATGACTCCAAGACACATAAGGAGAAGGTCAGGTGACCAAAAGCTTGGTCAATGAGGTAGGTTTTAAAGAGTGTCTTAAAGGCGGAAGATGAGATAGAAAGACAGAGGGGTGTATGGAGGGAATTCCAGAACTTGGGACCTAGGCAACTGAAGGCACTGCTACCAATGGTGGAATGAATGAAACCAGGGATGCTCAAGAAGCCAGAATTGGATGAGTGCAGATATGCCAGAGGGTTGTAGGGCTGGAGGAGATTACAGAGATTGGGAGGGGAGAACATGGGGGGATTTGGAAATAAGGGAGGGAACTGTAAAATCAAGACCTTGCTAGCGGGCTAACCAGGGATCTTTTGAAATACTGGTGGCTATGCAGAGCCTCATTCTTAATGATGTGGGTAGTTAATTCCATAATGCTTAATAAGGCATTGAGATGAAACAGCATAAGAGAGATGGTCCACATTTTAATTAGCATCACTACTTTCACCATATGTCTTCCTTTTATTGTGCAGAGCTTCGATGACTCAGAGAATTTGATTATGCTCAGTGAACTGTTATTAATTAATGCTTAATGAATGTTTTTGCTTGCAATAGGTATAATTACAATATTCTTCCCCTTTTCAGACAATGTGCTTATAAAAATTAATTAAATATTTACACAGGACAAAACAGACCAGAGGGATTAAATGCCGCTTTCAGATTTCCTTTCCACTTGACGTTTTCTTGATACAGTGCCCATGTTGAAATCTTTAAAACAAATAGGTTGTCCACGTACTGAATTTGCTGAAATTGGTTCAGGCTGATTGTCTATATGCTTTTAAAGTGAGTTGAGCTTTTTTGCATTTCTGGTGCCTGTGGCAGACGTTCCTCAAATGAAACCATCCCCTCAAAGATGCCCCTTTGATCAGCAAACTAATCTCCACAA
This sequence comes from Carcharodon carcharias, assembly GCF_017639515.1. Taxonomy (NCBI): domain Eukaryota; kingdom Metazoa; phylum Chordata; class Chondrichthyes; order Lamniformes; family Lamnidae; genus Carcharodon; species Carcharodon carcharias. The sequence goes on along the minus strand of NC_054468.1, from coordinate 126,184,912 downwards.
GCTGTTCAGAGAGCAATGCTACTGATCTGTTCCAAGGGAATTTGAAGCCAAATTTTTAGTTCAGAAGCTGCTGCCAAGCCTCAGTCACTTGCTAGCCCCGATCAAGTGTGGCCCTGTGCTGACTGCCGATTCATCACAGTGGCTACAGTCTTTGAGTACGTGAGGCCTGTGTTTCTATAGCACCCTACACAACCTCGGGACATCTCAAAGCCCTTCACAGTCAGCGAGAGCAGTCACTGGGTGAAATTTTCCATTCTGGGACTGAGTCCTGTGGCGGGGAGCAGGAATAGGGTGTGTTTCCTGCTGTAAAGGCCAGTGGGAATTTGCCACAGAGGGAGTGCAATGAAGGTTCACCAGGCTTGTTCCGGGGACGGCGGGACTGTCCTATGAAGAGAGATTGGGGAAGCTGGGCCTGTATTCTTTAGAGTTTTGAAGAATGAGAGGCGATCTCATTGAAACCTACAAAATGCTTAAAGGGATAGACAGGATAGATGCAGGTAAGATGTTTCCCCTGTTTGGGGAGTCTAGAACCAGGGAACACAATTTCAAAATAAGGGGGAAGCCCAGCATATTGTGCAACGCTGGCCTAATTAATTATCCAGCTGGGGTTTTCTCAACATTTTGCGGGGTGGGGGGTGGGGAGGGGGGAGGTGCTGGTTGGCTCATTGTCCCCCACCATATCCAGGCACCATATTTAAAAGGCACCTAGACATCAACTTAGCCACCATTGAAAGAGAAGATCCACCTCCTGGAAGCTACTGCAGATAGAAGGTCCACCTTCAGTAAGACCCTGTGGATAGAAGATCCACCTCCAGTAAGATCCTGCAGATAGAAGATCCACCTCCAGTAAGATCCTGCAGATAAAAGATCCACCTCCAGTAAGATCCTGCAGATAGAAGATCCACCTCCAGTAAGATCCTGCAGATAAAAGATCCACCTCCAGTAAGATCCTGTGGATATAAGATCCACCTCCAGTAAGATCCTGCAGATAAAAGATCCACCTCCAGTAAGATCCTGCAGATAAAAGATCCACCTCCAGTAAGATCCTGCAGATAAAAGATCCACCTCCAGTAAGATCCTGCAGATAGAAGATCCACGTCCAGTAAGATCCTGCAGATAAAATATCCACCTCCAGTAAGATCCTGCAGATAAAAGATCACCTCTAGTAAGATCCTGCAGATAGAAGATCCACCTCCAGTAAGATCCTGCAGATAAAAGATCCACCTCCAGTAGGATCCTGCAGATAAAAGATCCACCTCCAGTAAGATCCTGCAGATAAAAGATCCACCTCCAGTAGGATCCTGCAGATATAAGATCCGCCCCTGGAAGATCCTGCAGCTTGGAGGTCCAGGTGGTAGATGGGCCACCCACCCACTGCTGCACATGGTGTTGCAGGATGGTCGGTCGCTGGAGGCTTCCATCTTCCCTTCCGGTCCCTGCAAGCTGCCCCAGGCCTTCTTACAGGTAAGCCTGATAAGTGCATGCCACGTTGGTCTGGATGTGTTCCAGGCCGGCCTGGTATCCCGCTGGTGGTCCGGAAAGTTGGACTGGGGTGGGGGGGCGGTGGGGATGGTCGATTCCAGTCAAGCCTTCACCAGCTTCCCATTAACGGGATGCAAAACGGCCGGCCTCTGGCGGGAATGGCGACCGGCCATGCGGGGGAGGGGAGGGCACATCCCCACTGTCATTTTACACAGATGGGAACTGATTTTTCAGTTCCTGCCACATTGTCAGTTTCCCCCCTCGCCTGCCGTTGGTGGAAGTGGGGGTAGGAGCAGGAGTACTGGAAAAATCTTCCCACTGCTGTAATGCAGGAAATGTGGCAGCCAATTTGTGAGTAGCAAGTTCCCTGCAAGCAGCAATGTAATAATGACCAGACCATCTGTTTTAGTAGTGTTGATTGAAGTATAAACTTCACCCAATTGCTGGGGAGAATTCTCCTGCTCTCCTTCCAATAATCACATGGGGTCTTTTACATCCATCTGAGAGTGCAGACTGGGTTTCATTTTAGCTCTAAAAGATGGCATCACCAGCACAGATTTTAGGCTTAGATCACTAGAGTGTGATTTGAACCCCCAAACCTCTGTTTCAGAGGCAAAAAAAAGCACTATCAATGTGCTATAGCCAGTGCTTAACAGCAGTAGGAGAAATGCATTGACAATGTAATAGTTTTTACATGCAACCAGTTGGCAGGTGGAGGAGGGAGGAATTGAGGCTGCCCAGTGGGTTGTTCAGTTTAGGCCTATTTTGATCGGCCAGTAAGGGTGACACTGGGTTACCCCCCAGGATCACCAGACAAGAATCACCATAACATGTGCTGCTCTTAAGATAACGCTAATGAAACATGAGGCTGAATTTTAAGCTCCCCAAAAACAGGTGGTTTGGAGTTGAGCCAATGGCTAACAATGGTTAAAAATCTCAAATCTAATGCCAAGCCCCCTCCAACTTGCCCACTTTCAGGTTTAACAGAGGCAGGACAATCAGAGAAGGGCATCCAATCTGCTCCCAGGAGGAAGGTTGGTAATTTAAATATTTTAATGAGTCTGAAAGCCTCTGGTTTAATGCACTTTAAAGGTTCCACCACAGCTGGCTGAGTCTCCTGGCCTAAGGAAACTCAACAACTGAAGGGAGGCGAGAACTTTTATAGCACTGCTTGTGGACCAGGGAGAGCAGTTAGTCCCCCTCAACAAAGTCTCCTAGGATGGGGGAGGGGGGTGGGGTGGTGGGGGGCTGGCAGGAGGGGTGGTAAATTTGGCCCCCCAAAATTGGATACCACCAGGTGTTTGGGATCACACCCCATACTGGGATTCAGCCCTACCCCTATGGCCAGGGATCAGACTCAACACTGAGATTACACCCCTTGGGGACGGGTATCCCCTCCCAGGATTTGGCAGTCCCCCACTCCCTGGTTGGGGATCGGACCTGCACTCTGCTCTCGTGTTCTTCCTTCATGAATGGAAGACGAGCCCATTCATCAGCCTGACATCCTCGCCAACTAAGGTGCGAGTGGTGAAGTTAAACATCCATCGTATGCGGGGAAATCCTGACTTCTATGTTTCCAGTCTGAAACTCTGCCTCACACCGCCCCCCCTTGCCTAAGCAATCTGCCACTGTTAATACTCAGACCATATGGTCAGATCAGACTGAAAGAAACTCAACATGAGTAGAGAAGTCCCAAGCAAAGCAAGAGAAACCTTTCCAACTAAACCAGATTGTTGAATGCCATGCCTATGAGACACCCAACATCATGTGTTACCCACTGCTCATTAAAAGTCTCAAGCAAACTAACAAACCGTATTTTAGGAGCTGATGAAAGGTCGTGGGTGCTGGGTTTGGTTAAAGTCCTTGTATGCATTTTTTAGATCAGCTCAGTGGCAAAGAAGCTGCGGGGAACTGGTGACAAGCAATAAAAGCACTGGACAAACACCAGAGCAGCCAGATTAACCACTATTTAACCACTCTTATTTTACTGGATTGTGTGAGATTCCTGGACCATTAGAGTTTATGAGATGTCTAAATCTAGCATTTTTTTTAAAGATCCTCGGAGCAGATTAGCTTACCCATCGCCCAATGCCCCACCTCTGTTAAACCTGGAAGTGGGCAAGTTGGATGGGAGTTTGGAGTTAGATGTGGAAAAGCAGGTAATATGGAGCTCCTTACAGATCTAACAGCAATTTAACATCTTTCCCCTCTGTTTTCCAACCAGCGCTTCCATTCTAGAGACTTGAGTACATAATATAGACTGACACTGCAGTGCAGTAGAGAGGGAGCACTGCACTGTTGCAGGTGTCATCTTTTCAAATGGGAAGTTGAACCAAAATCCAGTGTAGTCTCTCAGGTATTAAAAGTTCCATGACACTGTTTAGATGAAGAGCAGGCGTGCTCTCCCTGGCATCCTGGCTAATATTTATCCCTCAAACGACATCACTAAAGTGGATGACCAGGTCATTAACACATGTTTCCTACATTGCAAGAGTGAGAATATGTCAAAAATACCTCACTTTTGAGACATATTGAGGATGTAAAAGGCACTATAGAAATGCAAGGGATTTCTTTAAGTGATATCTCAGAGGCCAATATCTTACCTCTTATCGATGTTAGGCTATTAAGTGTAGAGTTGCCTGCATGAAATTTATTACACTCCTTAAAGAGAAATATTGCATTTGCCTGGTTCCAGTCCTGTGGAACCCTACAGGTGCTTGTGGAATTTTCTGATGTTCCCCACAAATTTCCTCCTTCAGTTCCTTAGGGTGTATGTCAGATCTTAGGAATCAATGTAGCTAAATAATGGAAGAGTTAAAATGAAGCTTAGAACCCAAAGATAAGACACCATAATATCATAGGGCCATCTTTGCAAACTATGTTCCCGTCTAGAAAGGCTACACATTGGGAGCAGAGAGCTTTGTAAAATTACCTCCTGAGTCTCTGTTCGATTTAGTAGGCAATGAAACAAAAAAGAAGATTGAAATGTCACAATATTAAATGGAAGTTTTCTAGGAGTATTCACGGTTTAGGTAATTAAATTGACTAATTCTTGTAGCACACTCAATTATCCTAGAGCACTCAGTGTGGCTCAGGTACTTGATGAGATAACAGGATGTAAGGTTGACAACTGCTCAAAGGTGTCTGATATACATCCTAGGGAACTGAAGGAGGAAATTTATGGGGAGCATCAGAAAATTCTACAAGAACCTGTAGGGTTCCACAGGACTGGAATCAGGCGAATGCAATATTTCTCTTTAAGGAGCGTAACAAATTTCATGCAGGCAACTCTACACTTAATAGCCTAATATCGATAAGAGTAAGATATTAGAATCTCCTACAAAGGACAGTTGAAGAAGTACCAATTGATCAATAACTTAATCACAAATTCCCAGCATATGGCTTTAGAAGAGACAGTCCTAATTCCTTGACTTTGATGCTATTGATAAAGTAGATAGTATTCATTTGGACTGGGAAAAATGCTTGCCTAAGTCCCCCATAATTATTTCTAATTAAAGTAAAAGCCTCAGGAACCCAGGGTAGGACATGGTGTTGCATAAGGAACTTGATGCCCAACCAGAAAGTGAAAGGTTTGATGCTCAATTGGAGGGACACAGTTTGAGTGCGGTCTCGAAGGAGCCAGTGTTTGGTTCCCTATCCTTTTCAAGCCTTGTGAATGACCTGGATGTCAAACTAACTGATAGCTGGCTGAACGTGCCAAGCATACTAATAATAGTAGCTGCAGCAAAAGGTTTGCTAAATAACGTAACTCTGTTTAACAATTAAGCTGACACATGGCAAATGAAATGTAACTTTGATAAATGTAAGATACTACACTTAGACCAAGTTTAGGTATACGAGCAATGGACCAGAGTGAATGGTAAAAAAGACTAGGGTGGAATTTGATTCCCCACTGGGAGTGGGTTCAGAGGTGGGCATGGGTTTTGGGTGCAGAGGCTGCTGTAGAATCAGAATAAGGTGAAGAGCGGGGTGCCCATCAACTCCCCAACAACACCCCCACCCCACCCTTATTAAGTCAGGGGCAGGGCAGGTTGAGGACAGCCTTCCTGTCTGGAGGCCAATTGAGGCCCTTCAGTGACCAATTAAGCCACATGGGGAAGCTACTCAGTAAAAGCTGATCGGCACATTGCGACCACAGAGGATTCCCCCCTCCTCTGGTAAGGACCCACCCCTCTACCCTCCGCAACAACCACCCCACCAGCCCTAACTGCGGCCTGCCTGACTGGCACTGGTGAGCCTAACCAACTTAACTGGACTCCCGAGCCTTCTCCATCTTCACTGCTCCAAGGCCTACCATGGTAGTAGCAATGACCATTGCTCCCGGTGGCACTGCTGGAGCTGAAGAGATACCAGCCCCTAATTGGTCAGCAGCTCTTGGAGGCGGAATCTTCAGTCTTAAGGGGATGGGAGCACCAACGCCAGGCAGTTAACCGGGGGCTTCTGAAAATGATTGTGGCGGGGTTGCCCCCGGCTTTCCGGCCTGTGAATGGGGCCGGCATTATATTCAGTCCTCAGGAGGCAATGACATTGTACTTGTAACTGAAACAAAATTTTTTTGCTTTGCATCAATGCTGCAGCTGTGGTGTAAAGTGAGACTCGCAGAGAGGGGAATAAGACTACCCAGTGAAGGCCAAGAGGAGGTTAGTTCAAGGTGCTGAAAACCAAGAAGGGTTTTGAGAGGTGAAATAGTTTCCAGTGACAGATATGTTGCCACCCAGGGGACATAGTTTGAAAGCAATTGCCAAAAAAAGGTAACATATTTATTATGCCGCACATTCAAATATTGTGTTTGGATTTGCTCACTGTGCCACAAAAAAACTAAATTTTATTGAAAGGTTTTTTAAATTCATTTATGGGATATGTGCTTCGCTGGCTAGGCCAACATTTATTGCTCATTCCTAATTGCCCTTGAGAAGGTGAGCTGCCTTCTTGAACCGCTGCAGTCCATGTGGTGTAGGTGCACCCACAGTGCCATTAGGGAGGGAGTTCCAGGCTTTTGACCCAGCGACAGTGAAGGAACAGTGATTGTGCAGTGGTATTGTCATTGGGTGGGTAACCCAGAGACCCAGCATAATGGTCTGGAATTAAAAGTTTAATGATGACCATTAAAAAAAAAACATTGTCAATTGCTGGGGAAAAAAACCCATCTGGTTCTAATGCCTTTTAGGGAAGGAAATCTGCTGTCCTTACCTGGCCTGCATGTGACTCAGACCCAAAGCAATGTGGTTGACTCTTAAATGCTCCTTGAAATGGCCTAGCGAGCCATTCAGTTAAATTAGGGATGGGCAATAAATGCCCACATTCCATGAACGAATATTTATATGGCATTTCATGGCTAGTTCAGTTCAGTTTCTGGTAAATGGTAACCCCCAGGATGTTGATAGTTGCGGATTCAGTGATGGTAATGCCATTGAACATCAAGGGGCGATGGTTAGATTCTCTTTTGTTGGAGATGGTCATTGCCTAGCATTTGTGTGGCATGAATGTTACTTGCCACTTGTCAGCCCAAGCCTGGATATTGTCCAGCTCTTTCTGCGTTTGGACATGGACTGATTCAGTATCTGAGGCATTACAAATGGTGCTGAACATTGTGCCATCATCAGCGAACATCCCTACTTGATGGAAGGAAGGTCATTGATGAAGATTGTTGGGCCTAGGACACTACCCCCTGAGGAACTCCTGCAGTTCTATCCTGGAACTGAGATGATTGACCTTCAACAACCACCACCATCTTCCTTTGGGCTCGGTATGACTCCAACCAGCAGAGAGTTTTCCCCTGATTCTCATTGATTCTCTTGTTTTGCTAGGGCCCCTCGGTGTCACACTTGGTCAAATGCTGCTTTGAATGCAAGGGCAGTTACTCTCACCTCACCTCTGGGGTTAGACTCTTATATCTATGTTTGAACCAAGGCTGTAATGAGGTCAAGAGCTGAGTGGCCCTGGTGGAACCCAAACCGAGTGTCAGTGAGCAGGTTATTGCTAAGCAAGTGCCACTTGATAGCACTGTTGATGACCCCTTCCATCACGGTACTGATGGTGGTGAGTAGGCTGACTGGGTGGTAATTGGCCAGGTTGGATTTGCCCTACTTTTTGTGTACAGGACATGCCTTGGCAATCTTCCACATGGCCGGGTAGATGCCAGTGTTGTAGCTGTACTAGAACAGCCTGGCTAGGGTGCGGCAAGTTTAGGAGCACGTGTCTCTATTACCGGAATATCGTCAGGGCCTGTAGTCTTTGCCCTGATGCACAGAATAAAGCAATAAGACTGACCTTAAGTGCAATATGTGGAGGTGCATTATAGGGAATAATGAGAGAAGCTTAACCTTTGCCACCTAGGACATGGGATCTCTTGTAATAATAGGTTTTCCTCATCTTGCCTCCAGTGTCTTGGGGCAGGACTCATTAGCGATGCAGCCTTTAAATACACCCCCATGTGTGCAAACATTAATGTCCTTGCAGAGCAACAGTATTCTTCTTTAAAGAGACTTTGTGCAAGCCTTGGGACAGATTTACCTGAGCATATTCCTCTCAGTTAGTAAAAGCTAATTCTGTATAAAAATACATAATCCAAGTCGCAAAATTCTCTTCAAATCTGTTTTTGAGTAAAAAAATGGGAAAGGTTGAGCATAGTAAAGGTCAAATGTGTTTCAATTTGAAAGCCCACCCCATCACATCGACATTAATTATGCAATATTTTGCTTAATGAGACCTATTACCAAAGCGACAAAGTATACTTCATGTATTCAGTGGCAGGACTAGCAAGTCTGACATGGGATTACCATATACCAGACAACACAGACTCCACAGTTCAACAACTGGGCAAAAATAAGCCTTCTCCCAACACTCGCCTGTCTGTTGTTTTGGCCGACACATGTCAAAAATGTTTAAAATAAAATGTTTAAAATAAAATAAAATAAAAGTTGTCATGTTTTTATAATGATATAAAGGCACCAATCACACATAAGGGATTGTGTCAACACATTGTGGGTTCACTTATTGGGACGAGGCACATGTGAACAAATATACATGGATCGAAAGCTTGAAGACACATCAGTAGCAGAGTTATGCTTGTCTGTTCTGCTCAAAAGCAAAAGTGAGACTCAAATTGGATCACATGACACATTATCATCCAGTGATGTCATGCTGCAATCCCTTAAGAGAACATTATAATAGAAGTAAGCACAGTCTTTGTGATGGCAAGGACATGGGTGGTAAACTCTATCTGGGAATGAATACCAAACCAAAGTCTGGTCAAGCCTAAGGCAGCTGGAGAAGGGGAATGAAATCAAAAATCAAAAAACAAAAATATCATTACTGATAGCGGAATAACCAACTGACTTTAGATCCTGCAACATTTTCCATTTAATACAAGAAAATTAGTGCATTTTAATTGGAAGCCCAAGAACCAACCATTACATTGCATGACATGGAATTTCCAGCAGAGAAGCAGACCATTTGACCCACATGGTCCTTGTTGGTATTTATGTTGCACCTGAGCCTCTTTCTATCTCTTTTCATCAGCGTATCTATATTCCTTTCCCCTCAATCTATTTATCTAAGTTCCCCTTAAGTGCAGCTCTGCCTTTTAAGCCGTTGAGAAATGTGTTGTGTTGTTATAATGGTATAGGCACCAATCGCTCATAAGGGATTGTGTAAACACATTGTAGGTTCATTTGTTTAGACTTGGCACATGAGAATATTTATACACAGGCAGAAAGCTTGAAAACATCAGCAGAAGAGCTACATTTGTGTGTTCTGCCCAAAGGCAAAAGTGAAACTAAGACTGGATGACATGACACACTTCCTTTCTAATGATGTCATGCTGCTACCCCAACAGAATGCAACACTGACTCCACTGCACAATCAAAAATAGATAAATTAAAAAATAATAAATTCCTCAAGGATATTGCAAATTTAGAAATAGTCGTTTGGTAGTACAGAACTAGAATATTGCTGAAGAAAGGGACATTTTAGCAAAGCTTTTCAATTGCACTTATCAGGACAAATGTAAGAATCAGCATTGACTTACCAACCAATCAGCTCCTTTTTGTCCTGTAGTATAAATTGTTGTGACTGTTTAAAATTTGACATTCTTGCATTTGTCCTGATGAGTGCAAGGCAAAAATCTTCAGCAACATGTCTCTCTTTTCAGCAATTTAGAAATGTATACAACACTATGCATTGCTGAATATTATTAATTCAATTTCTCAATAGCTTCTCATCACATCTGGCACAGAGCAAATGATGCATGTGTTTCAAAGATGCCTGTCAATACACGCTACACATTTAGAGAGCTTTGTATTAAAACAATGGAAAGTTAATATTTCCAGTTTCCTGTTTCTTCTGATTATCTTTATGATATCATTATTCATTCATATTTCACATTCCAGTTGCTTACTGCCCGTCCTAGCCTGAGGGGAAAGAGCATCCTAATTTACAGCTTTCACGCTACACAGTTTGACAGTTTTGCATTAAGATAATACAGAAGAAATACTTTTGGTTTTCTGATTGTTCACCACAATACTGTTCAATCATATTTGACATTCCAACTGTTTAACGTCTGCTGAACCTCACTGCTCCTAGCTTGAGGTGAATCAGTACCATTTTTATACACAACACTGTCGTCCATTTTATCAAGCTTTTGCCAAATATTGCTCATCCTCTTTCCTCTTTCTTCATCCTGTTTGGTGTCCTGGTTTTGTCCACAGCTGTATAAAGTGTTTGGAGGCACAGAGTCAGTGCTCACTGACAATACCCCATGTCTACACTATCTTTCTTGTCCCCTGCATGGTCTCTGTGCTGTCAGACTGTTTGTCCGACATCCAGTCTTGGGGTGAGTCTTAACATCCTCTAGTTTAACACCGGGGAAGACTGAAACCATTGTCTGTCACAAACCCCTCTCCTTCACCACTGATTCCATTCCCCTTCTCCAGCTGCCTTAGGCTTGGCCAGACTTTGGTCTGCTATTCAATCCCAGATAGAGTTTCCCACCCCATGTCCTTGCCATCACAAAGACTGTGCTTACTTCTGTTATAATGTGCCCTCAAGAGATTCCAGCATGACATCATTGGAAGGAAGTGTGTCATGTGATCCAATTTTAGTCTCACTTTTGCTTTTGAGCAGAACATACCTGCACAACTCTGCTGCTGATGTGCCTTCAAAATTTCCATCCATGTATATATATTCCCATGTGCCTCATCCGATTAAGTGAACCCACAATATGTTGACACAATCCCTTATGTGTGATTGGTGTCTTTATATCATTGTAAAAACACGACAACTTCCAGCTTTGTAATATTGTCTGTCTGTGCCCCAACCTCCTCCTCTGCATTGCTGAAAGTTTTACTTTGTATCTGGGTCAGCAAATACTTGACTATGCTGGTACTCTCTGTGGGCCTCCTATTCTTCACCCTCCAGCTGATCATAAACTGCCAGATGGATTAAATCCCCTCGCCCATCATTCTCCCAAACCTATGTCAGTCATCTGTTTCCTCAGGGCCAAATTCGAAATGCTCATGCTTCTGTGGCTTCATCACACCCTATCTCTGCAGCCTCCTTCAGCACCTTTCTCTTTCTCCAAAGGAAAGTTTTGCTCCTCTGACTCTGCTTCCTTCTGTATCCTCCTATCTCTTTACCTACTGTTGGAAGTGGAGCCTTCAGATGCCTGTGACCTACTGTTTCCATCTCTAAGAAGCTCCCCCCCAATGACACCTTCCTCTTTAAAAGCCTCCTCAAAAAACCCTGTCAGCCAAGTTGTTCCTTCTAGTACACCTACCCCTGGCTTAACATCCATTATTAAAACATGCCTGTCTGTGAAGTGCCTTGGAAACTTTTTTACATTGACATAAGAACAGAAGAAATAAGTGCTGGAGTTGACGGTTTTGCTCTTCCAGCTTGCTCCACCATTCAACAAGATCTTGGCTGATGTTCTACCTCAACTCCCTCTACCTCCATGTCCCTTAATTCCTTAGTATCCAATAATCCATCGACCCCTGTCTTGTATATACTCAATGACTGAGTATCCACAGCTTCTCGGAGTTAGAGAATTCCAAAGACTCACAGGTCAGTTCTAAGTGTCCAGCCCCTTATTTTGACACCGTGGCATGGATTTAATGCTGAGTGCGGGCACCCAGCACCCCAACGTAAATGCCGAGGGTGAGCCCAGCTCCATTTGGCCAGCTTGCCCTCACTTCAGGTATGAGGTGAGATTTCTGCCCCTCTCCAGGAGGTTGCCCTGCCTCTTGGGGCCACCAACCAATTGGAGGCTGGCAGCTCTACAGTATCAGCAGTGCCATTGGGAGCGGTGGCCACTGCCGGTACTTAACCAAGGACATCTTAGAGGTCTTCAGCATTGGGTGATGGGTTGAATTCCCTTGATTTGGACAGGCTGACTAATGCGATTATCTGTCGTGGGCTCCTGTTGGTACGGTAGTTGCTGGACATGGACTAAGAAACAATTTGATGACTTCTTTTGATTTCTGGGAATTGTGTTTATAATGTTTGCCCCCTGCAGCGAAATCCCTTGATTTTTAAAAATTCATTCATGGGATGTAGGTGTCGCTGGTTAGGCCAGCATTTATTGCCCTTCCCTAATTGCCCTTGAGAAGGTGTTGGTGAGCTGCATTCTTGAACCACTGCAGTCCCTGTGGTGTAGGTACACCCACAGTGCTGTAAGGAAGGAAGTTCCAGGACTTTGACCTAGCGACAGTGAAGGAACAGCAATATATTTCCAAGTCAGGATGGTGTGTGGCTTTTAGGGGATCTTCCAGTTGGTGGTGTTCCCATGTACCTGCTACCCTTGTCCTTCTAGATGGTAGTGGTCGTGAGTTCGGAAGGTGCTGCCTAAGGAAATTTGGTGAGTTCCTGCAATGCATCTTGTAGATGGTACACACTGCTGCTACTGTGCATCGGTGGTGGAGAGAGTGAATGTTTGTGGAAGGGCTGCCATTCAAGCGGGCTGCTTTGTCCTGATGGTGTCAAGCTTCTTGAGTGTTGTTGAAGCTGCACTCATCTAGGCAAGTGGTGAGCATTCCATCATATTCCTAACTTGTGACTTGTAGTTAGTGGACGGGCTTTGGGAAGTCAGGAAGTGAGTTACTTGCTGAAGGATTCCTAGCCCCTGGCCTGCTCTTGTTGCCACTGTGTTTACATGGTTAGTCCAGTTCAGTTCCTGGTGAAGTGAAAAACATGGAGTCAAAATCTGCAGAGGTTTCGTCGAGCCTCTGGGTGCTAATGATCTGGTCAACAACTGGTTACACAAAGTAAAGGAACAAACTGACCCAGATTAGCTGTGTATTGGTAAGGAGACATGAGGCCATTCGGTACTTCACATAGTTATCTTACCCTGTCTTCCAGTGGTGAGCTCTGTGCGGGTCTTTGATGCTTGGAAAGAGGTGGGATGGGGCAGAGATTGCTTGTGCAGCACTGTCATCACAACCCTTCTTCGGTGAGGCTGTTGCTGAGGCAACCTTGTGAGCTGTCGGTCCAAATGAGGATTGTTGTAGTCATGGGCCATGGGTGTTCAATGTATGGCACCAACTGTTATCTAGATTGGTGCCACCACCACTGCTACCATGTTTAGAGAGTGTGCAAGGCCTAATATCTTGCCAGGAGGAACTGTAGCAGATGCGGGCATTTACATAAAACCAGCTTATTTGCACTATGTATAATATATACAAGGTGGGTTACTGAGTAGGCATATCCTCTCTAAGAGTTGGTGGTCTGCTGTATAGAGTCTCTAGCGCATGGCTGTTGATGCCACAGGGGCAACACAATCTATCTCACTCATTTTTATGTCTATTCCATGAACCCTTTACACTACAACCAGCCCAGAGTCAACCATGCCCGGCTACACATTGGGCACAGGCCTGTACCACCGCCTGTTAAATGGAGTCGTTGTGGGATAAAGTTCTTAGGTAGACATTAATTGCTCCCTTAAGAGCCTCAGTTGGTCCGCGGACAGGCAGCCCTCCTGTTGCTTCTCCTGTCGCTCTCGTAAAATCACAGTGGGGAGGAGCAGGGTGCGGACGAACAAGCAGGCCGTTGTTGGCAATGGCAGCCCTATTTCATGGGTCCACCCACCTGCTTTCCCACCAATGGGTAGCCCATAAAATCCACTCGTGTGACTTCACTAGATTCCCCAACCCAGAGAAATACTTTCTCAGCACCTACCCTGACAAGCCCCTTAAGAATTTCATATGTTTCAATTAGATCACCAAGTGGTGTCCAAAGTTTTTAAAGGTACTACATAGATGCAAGTTGTAGTAGTCATAGTGCTCATCTCCTGTCATCTGATCCTTGATAATTTTGTACTTATGCAACCTATTTTCGCAATCACAATCTAAGCTAATTGGCTACATCATCCAAGCCTCCCAGTGTTATAAATGCAGAGCTAATCGAATAAATTCACTGATCCTCTGCTTCTGACCTTGAAGAGAATGGAGGTGGGAGATGGAGATACAATGCATTAAACCCAAATATCCGATCCATGCTCTACTCAAGCACAACTGTCCACCAGGAGTACAAGCTTCATGAATTTACCTACGCCTGCTGCCAATCTCCTCCTCTCCAACCTGTGTCCTCTTAATCTTGCTTCACAACACAAGCTTTGAAATATCGGAGACTAAAGTTTCACATTTCTGAGGGAATCTCTCTCTGCTGGTTCAGCGTGTCCAATGACCTGTTCAAACTAAATAACTTCACTCCTTTGCCAGGATAGTAGTGAGAGGAATTCCAGACAAATACATTAAACTTTGGCCGCACTGGCAATCTTTGGCCTAATTTTGAGACACTTAGGCCATTAAACAACACTGTGCACTGCACTTCTGGCTACCTCTGGTGTAATTCATGTGGCGTGCCATTGCTGGGAAGGCTGGAACAATGCTCTCAATGTTGGCACACAGGGAATGCAAAACCACCATTCCGTCTGATTTGACACACGCCTTTGAAACTTGGATTATGTAAGTCCAAGTGCACGCCTGTGTTTATCATCCTGATCGGGACAATCGGGGGAACAAATTTTACTCATCTCTGAATCATAGGGTAGGATTTTCCAGGTAGCGGGAGCCATTTTCCCATAGTGGGAAGAGAAGCAGACTGGTAGGCCTTATCTGGGGCCATTTTACAGGGCTGACGGAGCATTTTGGGTATTCCCCCCGCCCTGCCCTCTGCCCCCCCGCAACCCTCAGCCTCCTGAATTTGTTCTGAAACATACTGGGCCAATCTCCCTAGTTCATTGGCTCGCCTCTCCTGACAACATTGTTGAGGCTTCAGAGCTGCTGGCAGCAACAAATTAAGAGACAGCCTGTGGTAAAATCACCAAGGAGCTCCCGCTGCTGGCAAGTGCAGGTTTGACATCCACTTTTCTCCTTGACATTGGGGTTCCTAAGCCCGCAGTAAAATTAAGGCCTTGCTTGCTGCCTGTCTCTGAACCTGCTACTTTGCATCAATACCCTTTTGAGGGTACAGTGCCCAGAATTGTCCACATATTTACAAATGAGTTTGACTGTGTGATAAAACTCTGAGTTGGAAGGTCACGGATTCAACTCCCACTCTGAGAACTTGGGCATACGACCCAGACAGATGCTTCAGTGTAGTCCTGAGGAAGCGCTGCACAGTCCAACTGAAACCTCAACGGCTGTCTCAGGTGGAAGTAAAAGATCAGGCATCATTCAAAGGGAGGTGATGGTGTAGTGGTAATGTCATCAGGCTAGTAATCCAGTGACATAGGCTGATCCTCTGGGGACATGGGTTCAGATCCCACCACAGTTAATAACTGGAATTGTAAGCTAATCTTAGTAATGGTGACCAGGAAGTGATGGTTGTAAAAGCCCACCTGCTTCAATAATGTCCTTAGGGAAGAAAATTTGTCATCTTTACCTGGAATGATTTGCATGTGACTCCAGACCCACAGCAATGTGGTGCCCTCTGAAATGGCTGATCAAGCTGCTAAGTAATTCCCTCCTAACAGCACTGTGGAAGTACCTACACCAAATGGAATGCAGTGGTCCACCACCTTCTCAAGGGCAATTAAAGATGGGCAATAAATGTTGGCTGAGCAAGTGATGACCATGTGCTGTGAAAGAGTGTTTTACGCTTAAATTCAAGGAAGAGGAGGGAGGGTGTGCCACCAAAACAGATCAGTTGGTCACTTTTCTTTCATTGCGGTTTGTGGAATCTTGCTGTGCATACATTGGCTGCTCTAATTCACAACAACGGCTACACTTCAAAACAATCCGTCGAGCATCCGAGATAGATAGGTTCTTGATTGGTAAGGGGATCAAAGGTTACAGGGAGAAGGCGGGAGAATGGGGTTGAGAAACTTATCAGCCATGATTGAATGGTGGAGCAGACTCAATGGGCTGAATGGTCTAATTTCTGCTCCTATGTATTATGGTCTTATGGACTGTGAAGTGCTTTGGGAATGACCTGACCCAGCCAAAGGCGCTCTGCACGTTAGCTCATTCAGTTCTTCTTCCCAAAGTAGTACAGGATTAGTGGAATTTTGTTGGATTTATCAGTGAGAACTTTATAAGGAATTTCTTTCCAGCTGTTCTATCTACAGCTGCAGCCGCTTGTTGATGCGCACGCATAGGAAAATATTTGTGGCTTTGTGCCTTGATGCTGACATGATGTATTTTTTGTAACTAAGATTAGAAATTATAAAAGAAAGAAAAGAACGTGCAACATTTAGGTATTTAATTAAGAAAACCTTAAAGAAATAGCCCAATATAATTTTAAGGATAATGAATTGGGACAGATCTTGCTCTCACTATACAGTAGAATACTAATCACAACAACTTAGGGTCATTGGGCTATGGAAATCGGCCCTGAATTGGTCATTCACTGGAAATCACGAGGGGTGGAATTGTCCCAGATTTGCACTAATCGCAGTAGTGGGTGGGAACAGAGAGTTTTGTCAGCAGCCGCAATGACGGGTTTTCACGTTGTATCGTCGCGTTCCCAGCACATCCTGCCTCATTAATGGGAAACACGCCGGATCGCTGGCAGACGAGCTCGGATTTGCCTGCCACATGGTGACCTCAACGCTTCCTTGCTCAGGGCACTATATTTAAAGCACAGCCTACTTCCTTTCCACAGACCAGGACTGCTCCAGGTGACAGTTGGCCCTGAAAGCAAAGAAGATGGTAGTGCCCAAGTTTAGTGACGCCTCTCTGGGGTGCCTGTTGGACACAGTGGAAGGCCACCATGATGTCTTCTACCCCAACTCTGGCCGCAGGAGGTCCACCAGAGTCACCAATCCAGCCTGGGAGGAGGTGGCTGTGGCGGTCAGTGCCACAGAGGAGGTCAGAGGAGGTCAGCCATCCAGTGCAGGAAGAGGGTGAATGCTTTCATCCAGGTAAGTCAACCACCTCATCATTCTCAACTCACATGCCCACAAACCCATCACACACCCACAGGGATCTGACATCTCCAGGGACAACACCACTAACTCTCACACACACCCTCACATCTCCATTAGGCTCATATCTTCTGGAGCTTGCATCCTCATCCTGTCCATGGCTCCACTCACCACACAATCATTCTACACAGTGGCATGTGTCCTGCTCACACTCCCTCCATCTGTTTTCATACAGGAGAAGCTGACTTACAATTGCGGGGCGAGGTTCCAGACCGGGGGTGGAGTTGTCCACATTAGGCCCCTCACTCACTTTAAGGAGTGTGCCATCGTGCTAACTGGTGAGGATGTGGACCGTACCTGCGGTGAGGTTGGCAGTGAGCACCCACGTGAGGATTCTGTACCAAATCATCCCTCTGTCAACGAGTGTTCTCTCTCCATGACTCTGCTGCCATGCACTAATTATCTCTACTTTGGCTCACAGGGAGCTCTGTCAAGCGACCAACACCCTCAGCTAGCCAGTCCCTCAACTCCATCCACATCCTCACCTCTAGTAAAGACGACTTCTCCTCCATTGAAGAGCTGGAAATAATCAGCCTGGAAGACCCATCACAGCTCTTACCCACACCCTCCCCCAGCGCAGAAGCACACACCTTGGTGGGACCTAGATCTAGAGCACCTAGATCTAAATCACACCTGGTGGTCACCACACGGACACGTGTCCGCAGCAGGAGGCAGGTTCAGCCAAGCTCCCTGGCACTCAGAGGACTGCTGGGAAAAGGCATCTGTGAGGTCTGAGTCAGATGACGAGCCTCTGGATTTGGCTATCCAACTCATCGTGGAGAGTCAGCAGAAGGTGGGGGAACATCACGCAGAGCTGCTGGGAATCCTCAGTAGAGTGGCACCCAAGTCAGAGGAGTGCGTCTGTCTTTGATGAAGTGGTACCTATATGTACACATATGGAGGTCTCCATGGGAAGGATGGCAGATGCCATGGAGACACTGGTCCAACAGAACGCAGAGATGCATGCAGACCTGCACTCCATCGTGGTAGTTCCTGCAGTGGCAAAGCAAGAGGAAGTGGGGTGCCCCTTCCCCTCAAGGAGTCAGGCTGGGGCCCTGGGGCACTTGAAGGGAGGAGAAGTGGCAGCTGGACAACCCTGGGTCATCCACTCAGGAATCGCAGAGGCTGTCCTATCCTCCGAGTCTCCTTTGCCTCTGACCCCCCTCAGCCTCATCCTCTGTCACTGCAGAGGGAGCAATTGGCCCACAGGAGGACAGCCTAAGCAGGCCGGGGCCCTCAAGGCCTCAGCTCTCCAGAGGACACAGGCTGAAGTCATCAGAGGCAACAGGGCCAACCATTGCACAGGCTGTCCCCACCCCTGCTGCAGATGTCAGGGCAGCACCTAGAAGAAGTGTGAGGCCTAGAAAAGTTAAGAAACTCTGATCACAAGTGGTTGCACAGGTGAACAAATTTTGTCACTTTATAATCTGAAAATACTTACACTTTCACTGAATAATATGTAATGTTGTCTTTCAGCCTCATTTACAGGCTTTGTGTGTCCTCCCCCTGCTTCCCCCATCACAATCAGTTCAGTTGTACACAGCCAGACCATAAGTGATTCTGGAGGGAGAAGTGTGTGTGTGTGTGTGAGCCTCATGCGAGCACCCTCCCATGCACGTGTAGCCTTCCTCCATCACGCACATCTCACTGACCTGAGCATTTTCAATGTTGCCTGCTGGGGTTGGTTCCCTTTCAATTGTCCATCTGAGCTGATCTGCATCTCCGCCTACTAATCAACTCCCATGCAGCACCCGTGCCCATCCAATATGAGGCTCTGCTCACTTTCAATTCTAACAGCCATGGTAGTTGTTAAGTTTCTGATTAACTCCCCTGTCCTTTCACCCTGAAGGTGAGTGATTAAGGCACTGGCTTAGAACAGTTTAAGTAATCATCAATAGTGATGGCATTATTATGTGTTAAGATGCAATGAAAGTCATCCATGATCTTTTTAACAATGAAGAACTTGAGGATTCCAAAATATGTAATGAACATAGAACTAGAAGCCTCTACAGATGGATTGAATTGTTTAAATGATTCTGATAGGCAGGACTACTGTGGAGGAGGGTTTATTCTTGACATCTAGAGTTTCTGATGCCAATGTCCTTTTAACCATCACGGCCCAAAATGACTCTTCTAGATACCTAACTTTGGTGCTATAGCTGATCTGCTGCTGAAACCCCCATCCATGCCTTTGTTATCTCGAGACTTGGATTTTTCCAGTGGATTCCTGGACGGCCTCCCATCTTCCACCCTCCATAAACTCAAGCTCATCCAAAATTCTGCAGCCTATATCCTAATTCACAACAAGCTCTGTTCACCCTGTTGTATGATGTCGTATGTGCCTGAACGCCACCATAACTTAAAAGTGTTTGGTAGAGCAAGAGTCAACGTGGGACTGGAGAATAGCACTGGCCTCACAGTATGGTGCATAAAGTCACATGGTAATAGACTGAGAGAACAGAATAGAAAGAACACTCTCTGAAACCAGCCTGCATGGAGACAACAGCTTCAGAATCACAGAATCTTTACAGTGGAGAAGGGGGCCATTTGGTCCATCAAGTCTGCACTTGCTCGCTGAAAGAGCATTCTACCTAGTCCCACTCCTCTGAATTATCCCCATAACCTTGCACATTCTTTCTTTTCAGGTAGCAATCCAATTCCCTTTTGACTACCTTGATTGAACCTGCTTCAACCACCCTCTCAGGAAGTTCATTCAGACTCCAACCATCCTCTGAGTGAAAAAGTTTTTCCTCACATCATACTTAATCCTTTTGTCAATTACTTTGAATCTGTGCCCACTAGTTCTTGATGCTCCCTTCAGTGGGAACAGCTTCTCACTATTTACCCTGTCCATACCCTTCGGGATCTTGAATACCTCTATCAAGTCTCCTTTCAGCCTTCTTTTCTCCAAGGAAAACAGCCACAACCTCTCCAATATATCCTCACAGCTACAATTCTTCATCCTTGGAATCATTCTTGTGAATCTCTGTACTCTCTCCAATGCCCTCACATCCTTCCTCAAGCATGGCAGCCAGAACTGGATGCAATACTCCAGATGAGGCCTAACTAGCATCTTATATGAGTTCAACCTTGGACCTGTAAATAGTTAAAGGTTAACAATAAAGGGTTCAAATTTACATATACAAGTCTCAAGATCTCATCGTTGAGACACCTCCACAAATCATAATACAACATGGTTGGCAGCAATGGGAGCTCCTACAAGATATTACATCAGAGATAGTACCATGATCCGACATGGTGATTCGTAGTAATATGAGAGGTGGCAGTTAAATGCATGAACTCAGAATAGTATCTCAACATATGAAATACTAAAAGCATCTGAAGACAATCTAGAGAGGCAAGCACCTAAGAAGAAAACTTGAAGAAAAAGTTGAAGAAACTTCACTACAGACTTAGAAGTTGATGAATCCATAGGAGTGAGTGAAAGTTTATTGCAAGGCCCCTGAGCGTTGCAGAGTTAAGGAACCTGGTCACAAATGGATGAGCAAAAATACAAAAGGTGCAAGATCCAGAGTGGCACAGATTCAAAGAATCTGATCTGCCCACAACATGGTGAGCAAAAATACAAAAAAAGCCATACTTACATTATAGAATAGCTGATGGCCCCAGGGCTCAGCATCCAGAGAGCAGCTGAAAGAGATCAGCAAGTAAAAAACAAAGGTTTAAAAAATGTTGTAAATATCAGATGACAAAGTCAAAAGTTTAAGAAGAACCTGCAAAGTTTAAAACAAAAAGAGACCCGCAAAGTTTAAAAAAGAAGTACTGTCCTTTAAGTTTAAGAAAAAACAGGCCCCTGATTGGACCACAAGCCCATTGGGTCTCCTGGAGTGTGGGACATTCAAGGGGAAAGAGAAGTCACCTTCAGAGTTTAAAGGCAGCAATCTCTGCTGTGGCTTTCTTTAAAAAGAAAAGAAGACATTTTCAGAGTTTAAAAGTTTAAAAAAATGAGGTGGCAAACTACTGGAGAGACCACCAAAATCCTAAAAGCATGGGAAAATCACAGACAGAGAAAACGGCAGCTGCACTGACAGCTCTTAAAGGGGACACAGCATTTACAGTGGTAACTACAAGATAAGAAAACAGCTATGGACAGAACATTGGAAGAGACCCCAGAGTGAGGGCAACTCTGCCCAGGGCAGCAAGAGACTCCAGAGAGAGAGAGGAGAACTCCACAAGGAGCAACCAGAGACCCCAGAGAGAGGGCAACTCCACCAAGGGCAACAAGAGACCCAGAGAGAGCAGAGAGAGAGAGGACAACTCCGCCGAGGACAACAAGAGACCCCAGAGAGCAGACAACTCCTAATAAAGTGGCAAGGGCAACAAAAGATCCCAGAGAGAAGGGCAAGCAGAGACCCCAGAGGGAGGGCACCAAATTACACCAGAGACAGGCCAACAGAAGATCCCAGAGCATGAGGTAACT
Organism: Carcharodon carcharias; assembly: GCF_017639515.1. Taxonomy (NCBI): domain Eukaryota; kingdom Metazoa; phylum Chordata; class Chondrichthyes; order Lamniformes; family Lamnidae; genus Carcharodon; species Carcharodon carcharias. The sequence goes on along the minus strand of NC_054468.1, from coordinate 126,163,547 downwards.
CAAAAGAAGCAAAATGTGCAAAAGATAAATGAAGCTGTTCTACAGGAAAATGCTTGCATCTGAGCTGAACTGAAAGATTTAAAGCACAAGATTAAAGCTGAGTATACAGCTTTGAAAACACATGATAAACTAAAGTATTCAATGAGCCAAGCTGCTCAAGATCTGAACAAACAAGCTTCAGAGATGACGCAAAGGTGTCTCTTCCAATGTTCTGTCCATAGCTGTTTTCTTATTTTGTAGTTACCACTGTAAATGCTGTGTCCCCTTTAAGAGCTGTCAGTGCAGCTGCCGTTTTCTCTGTCTGTGATTTTCCCATGCTTTTGTGATTTTGGTGGGCTCTCCAGTAGTTGGCCACCTCATAATGATCCTCAATTCCACAGTTGGCAAATCAAAGCAGGAGTTTGGACACTCCTAGATGTTCAGCCAGGCAAACCCGTGGGCATAAAAAGCATGCAAAGAATACGCGAGCCTGAGAGACCCCCTTGAGGGATCAATATGTAGCCACAGAAAGACATGAGGAGCTACAGAGGACGTTGAATATTACTACACAGAAAGCTGCACTGGAATTGTCAATAGCAATGAAACAATGCATTGAAGCCCAGACTGAATTGGCAAGAGGTCAAGAAGAAAATAAACTGTTGAAAGAACAACTGATTACCCTTGAAGATCAAATGCAAAAGGAATGCATAACCGTTCAGCAGCATGAAGAAATGAAGACTGTCTCAAACTGCAGAATGGAAGCACAGCAGAAGAAACTTGAGGAGGTTATTAAATGACAGGAAAGCTCAAGGTGAAGCAAGTAAGCTTCGCAAAGAAGAGAAAAACCTGTTGAAAGGCCTTCACATGTTACAAGAATCCCTTAGGTCAAAGTTTATTCTTCTGGAAAATTACAAGGGGAAGGAAAATGAATTTAATGTCACTCTGAACCAACTGAAGAACCAGTTGGCAGAGAAGGCTCAGCAATGTTCAATATCCCAGGAGGAAGCCAAAAGCTACAGGAAAGAGACTGAAGATCTGAAGAAGCAGTTGAATGGAAAAAAAGGAGGCATGGAAAGGAAAAGCTGTAGCACTTTCCAAACTGTGAGCAGATAATGAAACTGTGAGTAGCACAACTATAGAACTGAAACAGGTTAAGACTTTGCTGAACTCAGACCTGGCCAATAGTGAATCCAAAATGAAGGACAAGGACAAAGTTCTATTGCAGGCAGAGAAAGAAAAGACAGAAATGAGATCAGAAAATGTAAATCCAACACTGAAGAGTAATGCACTAGAAGAATAAAAAACTGAGCTGAATGAACAGATTCAAGATTCATAACCTTGCTAAAGGATTTGAAAATAAAACTGAAAAAGATGTCTGGCTGGGATTGTGAAACAAGTGAAGATGAAGGTTCTGTTTGTGAAACTTCCACATCCAGCAAGAATTTGGTGGACATCATGGAACAAGAAAATTCCACTCTAGGATGAGCGGAGTGCACATTCCCTTCAAAAGTAATGAAACAAACCCACAGTGGCTGAAAAAGCAGACAAGTTGTTAACAGAGAAACACAACTCAATGGAGGGCAAAAAACAAATTGAATGGAGATAGCCAAGTACCAGAAACACAGAGTACTGTTACCATTCCTCCAAATGTGACAGACTGAGATATGGAAGAATTGTCTAGCCTCAAGACCAACTGAATTTATAAAGTCAGAGAAGGTGGAGCAGGGATAGAAATTAAAGATTGTATGATAAATAGTTATACTCTGTTAGAAGGGATATTTTTCTTTGGTGAAGAAGGGAGATATTGTATGTGCCTGCATGTCACTGTAATGTAAAGGTGCTTGGTAGAGCAAGGGTTTTCATGGGAGTGGAGAATAGCACCGCCCACAGTATGGTGCATAGTGTAACATGGTAATAGTCTGAGAGAACGGTTTAGAAAGAACACCCTGGAATAAGCAGACAACAGCTCCATGCATGACAGTTACCTGGGATCTGTAAATACTTTAAGCTTAATAATAAAGGATTCATGTTTAAATATACAAGTCTCAAGATCTCATCGTTGAGAAACCTCCATGCACCACAATACAACACATCCATCACCCCTTCGCTTGTCGACCTTGTTTGATGGTGCCTTAATTTTGAAATTCTCATCCTGTTTTCAAATCCATCCATGGCCTCACCTCTCCCTGTCTCTGTTACCTGTTGCAGCCCTTCTGGGATCTCTGCTTTCTTCTGATTCTGGCCTCTTGCACATCCTTGGTTTTTATCACGCCACTGTTGGTGGCCGTGCCTCCCTCTGCCTAAGCCCTAAGTCCCTCTGGAATTCCCCAAATCTCTGCCCCGATGTCCTCCTTTAAGATGGTCCTTAAAAGCTACCTCTTTGGCCAAGCTTTAGGTCACCTGTCCTATTATGTCCTTATGTGTCTCAGTCTCATATTTTGTTTGATTATGCCCCAGTGAAGTACCTTCAACCATTATACTACACTGAAGTTGCTATATAAATGCATGTTGTTTATTGTTGCTGTTTCATCTGCTGTTAATTGGATTTCTTATGTTAGTGGTACCTTACCTCAACTCATGTCTTCAATTAAAGCAAAACTTCAAAAGGTGCATGACATGTCTCTGCCTCGCCTGAGTTGTATATGAAGAAATCCTAATGCTGCTTGAATACCAGGGCTGTTTTAATTCAGGCTCAGGAAGGCCAGTTTCTGTAAGTCAGTTCCTTGCTTTTATACAACTATCTTCAGAGGCCCCTGAGATTGGCATCACTCCCACCATACTGACATAAACAAATTTTCCTTTATTCTTTCATGGGATGTGGGCGTCCCTGACAAGGGCAGAATTTGTTGCCCATCCCTAATTGCTCTTGAACTGAGTGGCTTGCCACACCACTTCAGAAGGCAGTTAAGAGTCATCCACATTGTTGTGGGTCTAGAGTCACATGTAGTGACATGTAGGCCAGACCAGGTAAGGATGGCAGATTTCCTCCCCTAAACAACATTAGTGAACAAGGTGGGTTTTTACAACAATCGATGGTCACCATTACTGGGACTAGCTTTATAATTCCAGATTTTTATTAATTGAATTCAAATTCCACCAGCTGCCTTGGTTGACCTGGAACACCTGTTCCTATATCAATAGCCTGGACCTCTTCGAGTCCAGTGACATTACCTCTATGCCATCATCTCTCCATAATAATCAACAATAAAAGAAAATTTGGCAAAGTTGGAAAGAGAAAGGTGAAAAAGACACTCAGAATGTAAGAATATTCCACGCACCCCCTCCCCCGCCCTGCCCCCGCAATAACTGGAGAGAAAATGGGAATCAGTGGGCAAGAAAGAGGAATCTAGAAATGAGCTTAACCAGTGATACCAAATGGAACAGTCAGAAATTCTTCCAGGATTATACCAACGAGATGACTATCGAAGAAGAATTGAGATCTATTAAAAATGCAAGTGCAGTTCAACCTGAGGAAAAATGAGTAAGAGTCACAACATCACAAATGCCTTTTTTCCCTGGATGGATTTACTAATGAAAACATAGGGGGCAAGCTGATCATCCATCATAGGAGTTTCCACAGCTAAAAAGTGGGTCAGGTTTTCACTCTTTTCACAGGCCCCGATATCAAGAATAGGTGGGGAATACCAGGTCACAAAAATCCAGTGCAAAATCCTTCTGAGCAGAGTTTTACATCCCCCACCAGGCAGATTTGAAGGTGGAAGGGCTCAAAAAATGCAAAATGGGGTCTGCCCACCACCTACACATTCGCCCCAAGCTTGCTCCCATTATGGGAGGCGGTGGTGGTATCAGGCAGCCCACACACTCTTGGGTTTATTGAAGCCCTTAAGTGGCCTTTGTCTTGTTCTACTCCTGCTCCTATTTTACCTGCGGCAGGGGGAGGACCCATGCCAGGTGGGTGGTCTCGCAGCTTTTACTGGGTGAGCTGGTGTCAGATAAGAGGGGGGTACCTGCTTTGGGGGTCCTCTGTGTCCATCAGAGGCAGCCCTCCAAAAGGTCATACCCTCATTTTAACCCTACTTCCTGGCCTCTCAAACCCAGCCCCCCAAATCCTTCAGTCCACTCACTGGGGCCTGCTTAATACCCCAGACTTACCTTCAGTCTGGCCTCCTTATCCTCCTCCTCTTTGGGGTCTGCCTGTAGTCCCTGCAGTGGCCACACTTGAGCGTGGCGCTGCTAGGACTACAGAGCTGCCAATCTGATTGGCTGGCAACTTTCTAACATGGGGCTTCCTCCCCAGGAGGGGGCAGAAGCCTCACCCTTAGTAAATTAACGTCCTGTCGAGCGTAAAATGGCTGCCTGGCAGTCGGTATTGATTGGGATGTGTTCCCTGGCAACTCCTGAACTCATCCAAACAACCTTGCCCTCAGAGTTGTTGTAGAACTTCAGCCAGACTCCATTTTCCCTGGGTGGAGTAAGGCAGCAGGGGTAGGGGCAGTCAGGAGCAGACAATAGAAATTTCCATCTGACACAGAGCAGCTCTTGAGTAGAATGTGCCACTGGCTATCCCCCCACCCCACATCCTTCTCCTTTTCTGAATACTTCAACTCGGAGGAACCTCCTGTTAGGGGAGTAGAAGGCAAAGATTAATTAATGACAACTCGTACAAACTTCAAGAAAGCCTTTGTGTCAGCTGAAAAGCTATATTTCAAGAAGGGCACAAAAATACTGAAAGATACTTAACTTGAAAACCAGACCTGCCTGTCTGGCCTGGCTGACCGAAAGAAACTTACCTCCCCTTCAAGGATACCTTGGCATGCAGGGTCCCCCTTCCTTGTCTTGCAGTACCAACAGCGGCCACCACTAATGGTGGCGCTGCTGAGAATGCCTCTGATTGGGCCAGTAGCTCTGAGAGGCGAGCTGCCGTCTTCAATTGGACAACAGCCCCGGCGGCGACCGGTGAGTTGGCCACCGCCAGCAAAATGCCACTCTACTGGCTGCAAGCCGCCAATACGGAGTCAACTCCTACCTTCCGTCCATGCAGTGGCACTTCTCCAACTGTCATAAAATTCAGCCCTACCTGCTTGTTCTCCTGCTGGAGGTGGATACACCAATTTTATTCTCAATTGGGGAGCTAAAACTGTTAGAGAAACTGGCTTAGTGTGCTGAATATGGGCATGGAGCAGCTCAGCTGAAGTCCTTTAAGGTCTCCAGTCTGAGGGACTGGTGGATTCAGAGCAAAGAACAACCTTTACCAGCCAAGTGATTCTCCAGACTGAGAAGTTTAAAGAATTTCGCTTCTTAGTGTTCACGCTTTTGAGGTGGAGGGTGGGGAATGGGGGAGAAGGATGTGAGTGAAAATGAGCTGCCGATGGCTGGCATGAAAATTAGGGAGAGAGGGGTGTGACTCAAGAGGAACAAGGGTCAGAATTAAGAAAAGGATGGAGGACAGGAGGGAGAATGGGGTTAGAAAGACAGCAGTGAGGAAAGATAAGGCTGAAGGAAGTGACGGTGGGAGGAAAAGGATGGGAGTAAAGATGAGTGTGAGTAACAGGATGAACGATGATAGTGAGGATCGTTGGGAGAAAAGGAGGGCTTGAGTTTTCTCTCAACATGAGGAATTTCTCCTTTTGCAACCTAACTTCTTGGCACCTCTGTGGCTTGGTTGCCCCCGTGTATGGGTGATTGTCATTGGCTGGTCTCGCAATTTGCATTTTATGAATGTCACATGTTGCTTATGGCTGGTTATTTTTGTTTGCAGTTTTTGTGTAAGAGATCTACTCCTACCTCCGCCATATTGCTCATCTCCGCCACTGCATCTGGCCTCTGCTGATTAAACTTTCATCCATGCTCTTACTTCCAGACTCAACTATTCCAACACTGTAACTGGCCAGACTCCCAACTTCCACCCTCCATAAACTAGAGCTCATCCAAAAGTCTGCTGCACCAAATCCCGTTCATCCATCATCCCAGTGCCCCCTTACTGACACGGCTTCCAGCCCAGCAACATATGGATTTAAAATTCTCATCCTCATGTTCAAACCCCACAACCCCCCTCCATTTTCCTGCCATTCCTCATCTCTGTAACTTTCTCCTCCAGTGCCACAACCCGCCAAGATCTCCGCACTCCCCTCCAACTCCGGCCTCTTGCACATTCCTGATTCTCATCACTCCATATTTGGCGGGTACCCCTTCAGCTCTGGAGTTCCGTCCCTAAACCTTTATGCCTTTCCACCTTGCTCTCCTCCTTTAAGACACTCTTCAAAACCTATTGTCAAAACTTGCCCTTTTGCATCATTCGGCGCTGGGTGTCAATTTTACTTGTCTGATTATGCCCCTGTGACACGCCTTGGGGCATTCACTACATTAGAGTTGCTATATAAATGCAAGTTGTTGTTGTTGTAAGAGACTGTTTGAATTTCCTGTGCACCGATGTCCCTATTTCTGCATAAATCGTGCATTCTACTTACTGATTTTGACACAAGCTGTCAGCCTCCCTCCCTGAAGTATTGGACATTCCTGGGTTAAGTGACTCACTTTACTCTCTAAACTCATTGGTTCAGGCTTAGTATCTGCACGCTTGTACCAGAGGGTTCAGGTGCTTTGGGCGTAAGGTGGCCAGAATCATGAATTATGCTAATCCTGCTTAAGATTTCCAATGGGATTTAAGAAGTTGTATTCTGATACGATGAACCACTTTTCTCACAATGGAATCGGACCCAAGGTAAGATTTTAGTGTTTCCAACAGCAAAGAAAAATGACACATTCTGCTTGTACTGTATTTGAATCTCATTCCAGTATGATTTCTCCCTGGGGTTGCCAACTCTCCAGCATTGCCCTGGAGTCTCCAGGGGTTTATGGTTAATCTCTTGGACAAGCCTGTTGAGCTAACTGAGAGGGAAAGCATAGGGGCATTGAAAGGACATTTGTAAAACGAAAAGATAATTAACTATAAAAATATTGGAGATAGGGAATAAAGATGGTTTTACTGGGTAGGAATTTATTCAGGTAGGATATAATGTGAAAGTATTTCTAGGTATGCAGCCAAATCAAAGTTGGCAAGCCTATATCTGGCTCTATATTTGGGCTTCATTTTAATATTAGCAATGTGTGATGTTTGTTTTGCTTCTTTCCTCCTTTCTCCCCTGCTCTGTTGTGGAGGTTATGGGCAGATTTCAACTCTGTGGGAAATATTTTCCCAATCTATTCCTGCCAACGGGAAAATTTCCCAGGGAGGAGTCAGTTGCAGATTGGCTGCAGAGGCAGCAGCCAATTTAAATAATTGAGACCCCAATTAGAGGCAATTTTTCTGGTTCATTGGAATTTTCTTGGTGATGGAGCGGCCCCCTAGTCACACAGGAAAGTTCCCAGCTCAGTGGAGGAGGCTGCCCTCTGGAAGGATGGCAGTCTGTCGGAGCTGGAGGCTCCATGCCCGATTGATGGGGTTACAGGCAATGAAGACTTTCCCCTCCATTCCGTGGTGCCTGCTGCCTTCCCCCTCTAAAATACTTCATTTTTGTTTATCAAACAGTCACTTGGTAGTGCAGAGCTTGAACATTGCTGAAAAGAATGCGACACTCATCAGGACAAACACAAGAATGCCAAATTTCAAAGGGTTCTGATTGGTTGGCAAGTTGCCAATCTAAAAAGGCGTTCTGCCCACCACACAACTGAGCAACATTGTGCTGGTGCGATGCCAGGTACGTAGACCATACATACCAGCGAATGGCAGATTAAATTAAATAGTGTGTTCCTTCGGTCACTTGTAATAGGCAGAGTGCAGACTCTGCTCAACCAGTCCATGCTTGCCAAACCAAAAACAAAACATCTACTGTTAGATGTGATTCCATGATTGGTCAGCACTAGTTGAACAATCCTGAGTCCACTAATAGGTCAGGATTTATTGTCCATCCCTAAATGCATTTGAGAAAGGAGTAGGTGAGCCATCTTCTTGAACTGCTGCAGTCCCTGTGGTGTAGGCACTCCCACAGTGCTGTGGAGTTCCAGGATTTTGACCCAGCGACGGTGAAGGAACGGCAATATATTTCCAAGTTAGTATGGTATGCTGTTTGGAGGGGAACTTGCACCATGTCCTTGTCCTACTAGGTGGTAGAGGTCGCTGGCTTGACCGGTGCAGTCGAAAAAGCCTTGGCGATTTGCTGCAGTGCATCTTGGTAGATGGTACACACTGCTGCCACTATGTGCTGATGGTGGAGGGACTGAATGGTTTAGGTGATGCATGGAGTGCCAATCAAGTGGGCTGCTTGTCCTGAATGGTGTCAAGCTTCTTGAGTGTTGTTGGGTCTGCACTTATCCAGGGAAGTGGAGAATATTCCATCACGCTCCTGAATTGTATCTTGTAGGTGGTTGAAAGTCTTTAGGGAGACAATAGGTGAGCCACTCACCAAGAGAATTCCTGGCCTCTGACCTATTCTTGGAGCCATGCTATTTATGTAGTTGAACCAATTCAGTTTCTGGTGAATGGTGACCCCACTCCCTGCCCCGGGATGTTGATAGTGAGGGACTCTGCGATGGTAATGGCAATGAATGTCAAGGGGAAATGGTTAGATTTTCTCTTGTTGGAGATGGTCATTGCCTGCCACTTGTGTGGTGCGAATGTTACATGCTACTTATAAGTCCAAGCCTCGACATTGTCCAGGTCTTGCTGCATGCGGACATGACCTGTTTCAGTATCTGAGGAATCACAAATGGTCCTGAGCATTGTACAATCATCAGCGAACATCCCCATTTCTGACCTTATGATGGAAGGAAGGTCATTGATGAAGCAGCTGAAGATGATTGCGCCGAGGACACTGTCCTCAGGAACTCCTGTACTGATGCCCTGGAACTGAGATGATTGACCTCCAACAACCACAACCATCTTCCTTTGTGCTAAATATGACTCCAACCAGCGGAGAGTTTTCCCCCTGATTCCCATTGACTTCAGTTTTTTTAGGGGTCCTTGATGCCACATTTAGTCAAATGCTGCCTTGTTGTCAAGGGCAGTCACTCTCATCTCACCCCTGGAGTTCAGCTCTTTTGTCCATGTTTGAATCAACGTTGTAATGAGGTCAGGAGCTGAGTGATTCTGGTGGAACCCAAACTGTGCAACAGTGAGCAGGTTATTATTGAGTAAGTGCTGCTTGATAGCACTGTTGACAACACCTTCTATCACTTTGCTGATGACTGAGAGTGGACCTATGGGGCAGTAATTGGCTGGAATGGACTTGTCCTGTTTTTGTGGACAGGACATACCTGGGCAATTTTCCATTTTGTCAGGTGGATGTCAATCTTGTAGCTGCACTTTTGGGCCCAATTAAATTGTTGCATTCTATTCTTTCTTGAATCATTATATTTCTTCTACACAATTCAGTCCCATTCGCAATTCCTCAGAGGCTGAAGCAGTCAGTATCCATATGCAGCAAGACCTGGACAACATTTGGCCTTGGGCTGATAAGTGGCAAGTTATATTTGGGCCACATATGTACCAGGCAAGTGGTATCCAATAAGAGAGAACCTAACCAGCTTAACTTGATCATGTTACCATTGACCAGAAACTGAACTGGACCATCCATCAAAATACTGTGGCTACAAGAGCAGGTCAGAGGCTGGAAATTCTATGGCAAGTAACTCACTTCCTGACTTCCCAAAGCCTGTCCATCATCTACAAGGCACAAGTCAGGAGTGTGATGGAATACTCTCCACTTGTCTGGATAAGTGCAGCTCCAACAACACTCAAGAAACACAATGTCATTCAGGACAAAGCACCCACTTGCTTGGTAACCCATCCACCATCTTCAACATTCACTCCCTCCAACACTGGCACACAGTGACAGCAGTGTGTACCATCTACAAGATGCAGTGCTTCAACTCACCAAGACTTTTTCAACAGCATCTTCCAAACCCACAAATTCTACCACCTACAAGGGCAGTGAATGCATGGCAGAACCATCACCTGCATTGTTCCCCTCCAAGTCACTCACCATCCTGACTTGGAAATATATCGCCGTTCCTACACTGTTGCTGGGTCACAATTCTGGAACTCCCTCCCTAACAGCACCGTGGATGTACCTACACTACATGGATTGCAGCGGTTCAAGGAGGCAGCTCACCACCACCTTCTCAAGGGCAACTAGGGATGGGCAATAAATGCTGGCCCAGCCAGCGAGGCCCACATCCCATGAAAGGATTTTTTTTTTAAGTTGCGATTTGGGAAGTAATTCCATATCTGAATTTAAGAATTATATTTTAAACGAGTGGCATTAATACAATGTGCCATGGCCAGCAGTGAGATGAAAATCTCCAGCAACTGACCATGAATTATTCAAACAGTCCATTATGTACAGACATTTCTTGAAGCCCACTGCTGGATGTGACACATCCTCTCTTCAAAGCACAGCAGGTTCATTTTAAAATTGAGATTTAATTCAATTTGGAAACTGTTTTCAAGGCAAACTATTCATTTCAAAGACATGAATCAGCTGTGTAAGGATTCAGATGAAGGTTCTATTCTCTCAGTGAAAAGCATGGAAGTGGGAAAGAAAGTAAGGAGTGCTCCAGAAATCAGAGATAGCAATAAAGAAGTTTGAGGGGGATTCACCCCCACAACCCCAACCGATTTCGCCACACCGTGATGACCAAGGTTTCCCATCACCACCCACGCAACGTCACCCACAGCACCCAATTTCCACTTTCCATCTATGTTACAAGGGCTGCCAAGGCAAAAGTGGAGTGAGAGCAGATAATGGCCGAGAACGCATAGCAGTGTCGATAGTAGAATGGCAAAAGCAGCACAATGAAGAATAATATACCAACACAGGCTTTGTGCAAATGTAGTATACCAACACAGGCTTTGTGCAAATGTAGGATACCAACACAGGCTTTGTGCAAATGTAGTATACCAACACAGGCCTTGTGCAAATGTAGTATACCAAATCAGGCTTTGTGCAAATGTAGTATAACAACACATGTCTTTGCGTAAATGTAGGATACCAACACAGGCTTTGTGCAAAAGTAGGATACCAACACAGGCTTTTTGTAAATGTAGGATACCAACACAGGCTTTGTGCAAATGTAGGATACCAACACAGGCTTTCTGTAAATGTAGGATACCAACACAGGCTTTCTGTAAATGTAGGATACCAACACAGCTTTGTGTAAATGTAGGATACCAACACAGGCCTTGTGCAAATGTAGGATAACAACACAGGCTTTGTGCAAATGTACTATACCAACACATGTCTTTGTGTAAATGTAGGATAGCAACACAGGCTTTGTGCAAATGTAGTATACCATCACAAGCTTTGTGCAAAAGTAGGATACCAACACAGGCTTTTGTAAATGTAGGATACCAACATAGGCTTTGTGTAAATGTAGCATACCAACACAGGCTTTGTGCAAATGTAGGATACCAACACAGGCTTTGTGTAAATGTAGGATACAAACACAGGCTTTGAGCAAATGTAGGATACCAACACAGGCTTTTTGTAAATGGAGCAAACCAAAACAGGCATTGTGTAAATGTAGCATACCAACACAGGCTTTGTGCGAATGTAGTATGCCAACACAGGCATTGTGCAAATGTAGGATACCAACACAGGCTTTGTGCAAATGTAGGATACCAACACAGGCTTTGCACAAATGTAGGATACCAATATAGTCTTTGTGAAAATGTAGTATACCAAAACAGTCTTTGTGTAAATGTAGGATACCAACACAGGCTTTGTGCAAATGTAGGATACCAACACAGGCTTTCTGTAAATGTAGGATACCAACACAGGCTTTCTGTAAATGTAGGATACCAACACAGCTTTGTGTAAATGTAGGATACCAACACAGGCCTTGTGCAAATGTAGGATAAAAACACAGGCTTTGTGCAAATGTACTATACCAACACATGTCTTTGTGTAAATGTAGGATACCAACACAGGCTTTGTGCAAATGTAGTATACCATCACAAGCTTTGTGCAAAAGTAGGATACCAACACAGGCTTTTGTAAATGTAGGATACCAACATAGGCTTTGTGTAAATGTAGCATACCAACACAGGCTTTGTGCAAATGTAGGATACCAACACAGGCTTTGTGTAAATGTAGGATACAAACACAGGCTTTGTGCAAATGTAGGATACCAACACAGGCTTTTTGTAAATGGAGCAAACCAAAACAGGCATTGTGTAAATGTAGCATACCAACACAGGCTTTGTGCGAATGTAGTATACCAACACAGGCATTGTGCAAATGTAGGATACCAACACAGGCTTTGTGCAAATGTAGGATACCAACACAGGCTTTGCACAAATGTAGGATACCAATATAGTCTTTGTGAAAATGTAGTATACCAAAACAGTCTTTGTATAAATGTAGGATACCAACACATGCTTTGTGCAGATGTAGTATACCAACACAGGCATTGTGCAAATGTAGGATACCAATATAAACTTTGTGCAAATGAAGTATACCAACACAGGCTTTGCGGAAATGTAGTATACCAACACATGTCTTTGTGCAAATGTAGTATAACAACACATGTCTTTGTGCAAATGTTGAATACCAAACAGGTTTTGTGTAAATGTAGTATACCAACACAGGCTTTGTGCAAATGTAGTATACCAACACAGGCTTTGTGCAGATGTAGTATACCAACACAGGCTTTTTGTAAATGAAGCATGCCAACACAAGCTTTGTGCAAATGTAGGATACCAATATAGACTTTGTGCAAATGTAGTATAACAAGACATGTCTTTGCGGAAATGAAGGATACCAACACAGGCTTTTTGCGAATGTAGTATACCAACACAGGCATTGTGCAAATGTAGTATACCAACTCAGGCTTTGTGCAAATGTAGTATACCAACACGGGCTTTGTGCAAATGTAGGATACCAATATAGACTTTGTGCAAATGTAGTATAACAACAAATGTCTTTGCATAAATGTAGGATACCAACACAGGCTTTGTGCGAATGTTGTATAGCAACACAGGCATTGTGCAAGTGTAGTATACCAACACAGGCTTTGAGCAAATGTACTATACCAACACAGGCTTTGTGCAAATGTAGGATACCAATATAGTCTTTGTGCAATGTAGTATAGCAACACATGTCTTTGTGCAAATGTTGAATACCAAACAGGCTTTGTGTAAATGTAGTATACCAACACAGGCTTTGTGCAAATGTAGTATACCAACACAGGCTTTGTGTAAATGTAGGATACCAACACAGGCTTTTTGTAAATGTAGGATACCAACACAGGCTTTGTGTAAATACAGGCTTTGGTAGTAAACCAACACATGTCTTTGTGCAAATGTAGTAAACCAACACATGTCTTTGTGCAAATGTTGAATACCAAACAGGCTTTGTGTAAATGTAGTATACCAACACAGGCTTTGTGCAAATGTAATATACGAACACAGGCTTTGTGCAAATGTAGTATACCAACACAGGCTTTTTGTAAATGAAGCATGCCAACACAAGCTTTGTGCAAATGTAGGATACCAATATAGACTTTGTGCAAATGTAGTATAACAAGACATGTCTTTGCGGAAATGAAGGATACCAACACAGGCTTTTTGCGAATGTAGTATACCAACACAGGCATTGTGCAAATGTAGTATACCAACTCAGGCTTTGTGCAAATGTAGTATACCAACACAGGCTTTGTGCAAATGTAGGATACCAATATAGACTTTGTGCAAATGTAGTATAACAACAAATGTCTTTGCATAAATGTAGGATACCAACACAGGCTTTGTGCGAATGTTGTATAGCAACACAGGCATTGTGCAAATGTAGTATACCAACACAGGCTTTGAGCAAATGTACTATACCAACACAGGCTTTGTGCAAATGTAGGATACCAATATAGTCTTTGTGCAAATGTAGTATAGCAACACATGTCTTTGTGCAAATGTTGAATACCAAACAGGTTTTGTGTAAATGTAGTATACCAACACAGGCTTTGTGCAAATGTAGTATACCAACACAGGCTTTGTGTAAATGTAGGATACCAACACAGGCTTTTTGTAAATGAAGGATACCAACACAGGCTTTGTGTAAATGTAGTATAGCAACACAGGCTTTGTGCAAATGTAGGATACCAACACAGGCTTTGTGCAAATGTAGTACACCAACACAGGATTTCTGCAAATGTAGTATCCCAACAGAGGCTTTGTGCAAATGTAGTATACCAACACAGGCTTTGTGCAAATGTAGGATACCAACACAGGCTTTGCGCAAATGTAATATAGCAACACATGTCTTGCTGCAAATGAAGTATACCAACACATGTCTATGCGCAAATGTAGTATACAAATAAATGGCTTAGTGCAAATGTGGTATACCAACAAATGTCTTTATGCAAATGTAGTATACCAACACATTTCTTTGTGCAAATGTAGTATACCAACACAGACTTTGTGCAAATGTAGTATACCAGCACCGGCTTTGTGTAAATGTAGGATACCAACACAGGCTTTGTGGAAATGTAACGTACCAACACAGGCTTTGTGCAAATGTAGGATACCAACAAAGGCTTTGAGACAATGTAGGACACCAACACAGGCTTTTTGTAAATGTAGGATAGCAACACAGGCTTAGTGTAAATTGTGTATACCAGCACAGGCTATGTGCAAATATAGGATACCAACACAGGCTTTGTGCAAATGTAGGATACAAACACAGGCTTTGTGAAAATGTAGGATACCAAGACAAGTCTTAGTGCAAATGTAGTATAGCAACAAATGTCTTTGTGCAAATGTTGAATACAAAACAGGCTTTGTGTAAATGTAGGATACCAACACAGGCTTTGTGCAAGTGTAGTATACCAACACAGGATTTGTGCAATTGTAGTATACCAACACATATCTTTGTGCAAATGTTGTATAACAAACAGGCTTTGTGTAAATGTAGTGTACCAACACAGGATTTGTGCAAATGTAGTATACCAACACAGGCTTTGTGTAAATGTAGTATACCAACACAGGCTATGTGCAAATGCAGGATACCAATACAGGCTTTGTGCAAATGTAGTATACCAGCACAGGCTTTGTGCAAATGTAGTATACCAACACAGGCTTTGTGCAATTGTAGTATACCAACACATATCTCTGTGCAAATGTAGTATACCAACACATGTCTTTGTGCAAATGTTGTATAACAAACAGGCTTTGTGTAAACGTAGTATACCAACACAGGATTTGTGCAAATGTAGTATACCAACACAGGCTTTGTGTAAATGTAGGATACCAACACAGGCTATGTGCAAATGCAGGATACCAATACAGGCTTTGTGCAAATGTAGTATACCAGCACAGGCTTTGTGCAAATGTAGTATACCAACACAGGCTTTGTGCAAATGTAGGATACCAATATAGTCTTTGTACAAATGTAGTATACCAACACAGTCTTTGTGTAAATGTAGGATACCAACACAGGCTTTGTGCAAATGTAGTATACCAACACAGGCATTGTGCAAATGTAGTATACCAACTCAGGCTTTGTGCAAATGTAGTATACCAACACAGGCTTTGTGCAAATGTAGGATACCAATATAGACTTTGTGCAAATGTAGTATAACAACAAATGTCTTTGCGTAAATGTAGGATACCAACACAGGCTTTGTGCGAATGTAGTATACCAACAAAGGCATTGTGCAAATGTAGTATACCAACACAGGCTTTGAGCAAATGTACTATACCAACACAGGCTTTGTGCAAATGTAGGATACCAATATAGTCTTTGTGCAAATGTAGTATAGCAACACATGTCTTTGTGCAAATGTTGAATACCAAACAGGTTTTGTGTAAATGT
This sequence comes from Carcharodon carcharias, assembly GCF_017639515.1. Classification (NCBI taxonomy): domain Eukaryota; kingdom Metazoa; phylum Chordata; class Chondrichthyes; order Lamniformes; family Lamnidae; genus Carcharodon; species Carcharodon carcharias. Next base: position 126,147,804 of record NC_054468.1, on the reverse strand, counting down.
AGTATACCAACACAGGCTTTGTGCAAATGTAGTATACCAACACATGTCTTTGGGCAAATGTAGGATACTAACACAGACTTTGTGTAAATGTAGGATATCAACACAGGCTTTTTGTAAATATAGGATACCAACACAGGCTTTGTGTAAATGTAGGATGCCAACACAGTCTTTGCTCAAATGTAGTATACCAACACATGTCTTTGCGCAAATGTAGTATACAAATAAATGGCTTAGTGCAAATGTGTTATACCAACACATGTCTTTGTGCAAATGTAGTATACCAACACATTTCTTTGTGCAAATGTAGTATACCAACACAGGCTTTGTGCAAATGTAGTATACCAGCACCGGCTTTGTGTAAATGTAGGATAACAACAAAGGGTTTGTGCAAAAGTGGTATACCAACACAGGATTTTTGTAAATGTAGGATACCAACACAGGCTTTGTGGAAATGTAACGTACCAACACAGGCTTTGTGCAAATGTAGGATACCAACAAAGGCTTTGAGACAATGTAGGACACCAACACAGGCTTTTTGTAAATGTAGGATAGCAACACAGGCTTTGTGTAAATTGTGTATACCAGCAAAGGCGATGTGCAAATATAGGATACCAACACAGGCTTTGTACAAATGTAGGACACAAACACAGGCTTTGTGAAAATGTAGGATACCAAGACATGTCTTAGTGCAAATGTAGTATAGCAACAAATGTCTTTGTGCAAATGTTGAATACCAAACAGGCTTTGTGTAAATGTAGGATACCAACACAGGCTTTGTGCAAATGTAGTATACAAACACAGGCTTTGTGCAACTGTAGTATACCAACACATATCTTTGTGCAAATGTAGTATACCAACACAAGTCTTTGTGCAAATGTTGTATAACAAACAGGCTTTGTGTAAATGTAGTATACCAACACAGGATTTGTGCAAATGTAGTATACCAACACAGGCTTTGTGTAAATGTAGTATACCAACACAGGCTATGTGCAAGTGCAGGATACCAATACAGGCTTTGTGCAAATGTAGTATACCAACACAGGCTTTGTGCAAATGTAGTTTACCAACACAGGCTTTGCGCAAATGTAGTAAACAAACACAGGCTTTGTGAAAATGTAGGATACCAATATAGTCTTTGTGCAAATGTAGTATAACAACACATGTCTATGCGTAAATTTAGGATACAAACAAAGGCTTTGTGCGAATGTAGTATACCAACACAGGCATTGTGCATATGTAGTATACCAAAACAGGCTTTGTGCTAAAGTAGGATACCAACACAGGCTTTTGCAAATGTAGGATACCAACACAGGCTTTGTGTAAATGTAGCATACCAACACAGGCTTTGTGCAAATGTCGGATACCAACACAGGCTTTGTGTAAATGTAGGATACCAACACAGGCTTTGTGCAAATGGAGGATACCAACATAGGCTTTTTGTAAATGGAGCAAACCAAAACAGGCTTTGTGTAATTGTAGCATACCAACACAGGCATTGTGCAAATGTAGTATACCAGCGCAGGCTTTGTGCAAATGTAGTATACCAACACAGGCTTTGTGCCAATTTAGGATACCAATATAGTCTTTGTGCAAATGTAGTATAACAACAAATGTCTTTGCTTAAATGTAGGATACCAACACAGGCTTTGTGCAAATGTAGTATACCAACACAGGCATTGTGCAAATGTAGTATACCAACACAGGCTTGGAGCAAATGTAGTATAGGAACACATGTCTTGCTGCAAATGTAGTATAGCAACACATGTCTTTGTGCAAATGTTGAATACCAAACTGGTTTTGTGTAAATGTAGTATACCAACACAGGCTTTGTGCAAATGTAGTATACCAACACAGGCTTTGTGCAAATGTAGTATACCAACACAGGATTTGTGCAATTGTAGTATACCAACACATATCTTTGTGCAAATGTTGTATAACAAACAGGCTTTGTGTAAATGTAGTATACCAACACAGGCTTTGTGTAAATGTAGTATACCAACACAGGCTATGTGCAAATGCAGGATACCAATACAGGCTTTGTGCAAATGTAGTATACCAGCACAGGCTTTGTGCAAATGTAGTATACCAATACAGGCTTTGTGCAATTGTAGTATACCAACACATATCTCTGTGCAAATGTAGTATACCAACACATGTCTTTGTGCAAATGTTGTATAACAAACAGGCTTTGTGTAAACGTAGTATACCAACACAGGATTTGTGCAAATGTAGTATACCAACACAGGCTTTGTGTAAATGTAGGATACCAACACAGGCTATGTGCAAATGCAGGATACCAATACAGGCTTTGTGCAAATGTAGTATACCAGCACAGGCTTTGTGCAAATGTAGTATACCAACACAGGCTTTGTGCAAATGTAGGATACCAATATAGTCTTTGTACAAATGTAGTATACCAACACAGTCTTTGTGTAAATGTAGGATACCAACACAGGCTTTTTGCGAATGTAGTATACCAACACAGGCATTGTGCAAATGTAGTATACCAACTCAGGCTTTGTGCAAATGTAGTATACCAACACAGGCTTTGTGCAAATGTAGGATACCAATATAGACTTTGTGCAAATGTAGTATAACAACAAATGTCTTTGCATAAATGTAGGATACCAACACAGGCTTTGTGCGAATGTAGTATACCAACACAGGCATTGTGCAAATGTAGTATACCAACACAGGCTTTGAGCAAATGTACTATACCAACACAGGCTTTGTGCAAATGTAGGATACCAATATAATCTTTGAGCAAATGTAGTATAGCAACACATGTCTTTGTGCAAATGTTGAATACCAAACAGGTTTTGTGTAAATGTAGTATACCAACACAGGCTTTGTGCAAATGTAGTATACCAACACATGTCTTTGGGCAAATGTAGGATACTAACACAGACTTTGTGTAAATGTAGGATATCAACACAGGCTTTTTGTAAATATAGGATACCAACACAGGCTTTGTGTAAATGTAGGATGCCAACACAGTCTTTGCTCAAATGTAGTATACCAACACATGTCTTTGCGCAAATGTAGTATACAAATAAATGGCTAAGTGCAAATGTGGTATACCAACACATGTCTTTGTGCAAATGTAGTATACCAACACATTTCTTTGTGCAAATGTAGTATACCAACACAGGCTTTGTGCAAATGTAGTATACCAGCACCGGCTTTGTGTAAATGTAGGATAACAACCAAGGGTTTGTGCAAATGTGGTATACCAACACAGGATTTTTGTAAATGTAGGATACCAACACAGGCTTTGTGGAAATGTAACGTACCAACACAGGCTTTGTGCAAATGTAGGATACCAACAAAGGCTTTGAGACAATGTAGGACACCAACACAGGCTTTTTGTAAATGTAGGATAGCAACACAGGCTTTGTGTAAATTGTGTATACCAGCAAAGGCGATGTGCAAATATAGGATACCAACACAGGCTTTGTGCAAATGTAGGATACAAACACAGGCTTTGTGAAAATGTAGGATACCAAGACAAGTCTTAGTGCAAATGTAGTATAGCAACAAATGTCTTTGTGCAAATGTTGAATACCAAACAGGCTTTGTGTAAATGTAGGATACCAACACAGGCTTTGTGCAAATGTAGTATACAAACACAGGCTTTGTGCAACTGTAGTATACCAACACATATCTTTGTGCAAATGTAGTATACCAACACAAGTCTTTGTGCAAATGTTGTATAACAAACAGGCTTTGTGTAAATGTAGTATACCAACACAGGATTTGTGCAAATGTAGTATACCAACACAGGCTTTGTGTAAATGTAGTATACCAACACAGGCTATGTGCAAGTGCAGGATACCAATACAGGCTTTGTGCAAATGTAGTATACCAACACAGGCTTTGTGCAAATGTAGTTTACCAACACAGGCTTTGCGCAAATGTAGTAAACAAACACAGGCTTTGTGAAAATGTAGGATACCAATATAGTCTTTGTGCAAATGTAGTATAACAACACATGTCTATGCGTAAATTTAGGATACAAACAAAGGCTTTGTGCGAATGTAGTATACCAACACAGGCATTGTGCATATGTAGTATACCAAAACAGGCTTTGTGCTAAAGTAGGATGCCAACACAGGCTTTTGCAAATGTAGGATACCAACACAGGCTTTGTGTAAATGTAGCATACCAACACAGGCTTTGTGCAAATGTCGGATACCAACACAGGCTTTGTGTAAATGTAGGATACCAACACAGGCTTTGTGCAAATGGAGGATACCAACATAGGCTTTTTGTAAATGGAGCAAACCAAAACAGGCTTTGTGTAATTGTAGCATACCAACACAGGCATTGTGCGAATGTAGTATACCAACACAGGCATTGTGCAAATGTAGTATACCAGCGCAGGCTTTGTGCAAATGTAGTATACCAACACAGGCTTTGTGCCAATTTAGGATACCAATATAGTCTTTGTGCAAATGTAGTATAACAACAAATGTCTTTGCTTAAATGTAGGATACCAACACAGGCTTTGTGCAAATGTAGTATACCAACACAGGCACTGTGCAAATGTAGTATACCAACACAGGCTTGGAGCAAATGTAGTATAGGAACACATGTCTTGCTGCAAATGTAGTATAGCAACACATGTCTTTGTGCAAATGTTGAATACCAAACTGGTTTTGTGTAAATGTAGTATACCAACACAGGCTTTGTGCAAATGTAGTATACCAACACAGGCTTTGTGCAAATGTAGTATACCAACACAGGATTTGTGCAATTGTAGTATACCAACACATATCTTTGTGCAAATGTTGTATAACAAACAGGCTTTGTGTAAATGTAGTATACCAACACAGGATTTGTGCAAATGTAGTATACCAACACAGGCTTTGTGTAAATGTAGTATACCAACACAGGCTATGTGCAAATGCAGGATACCAATACAGGCTTTGTGCAAATGTAGTATACCAGCACAGGCTTTGTGCAAATGTAGTATACCAACACAGGCTTTGTGCAATTGTAGTATACCAACACATATCTCTGTGCAAATGTAGTATAAAAACACATGTCTTTGTGCAAATGTTGTATAACAAACAGGCTTTGTGTAAATGTAGTATACCAACACAGGATTTGTGCAAATGTAGTATATCAACACAGGCTTTGTGTAAATGTAGGATACCAACACAGGCTATGTGCAAATGCAGGATACCAATACAGGCTTTGTGCAAATGTAGTATACCAGCACAGGCTTTGTGCAAATGTAGTATACCAACACAGGCTTTGTGCAAATGTAGGACACCAATATAGTCTTTGTACAAATGTAGTATACCAACACAGTCTTTGTGCAAATGTAGGATACCAACACAGGTTTTTTGCGAATGTAGTATACCAACACAGGCATTGTGCAAATGTTGTATACCAACTCAGGCTTTGTGCAAATGTAGTATACCAACACAGGCTTTGTGCAAATGTAGGATACCAATATAGACTTTGTGCAAATGTAGTATAACAACAAATGTCTTTGCATAAATGTAGGATACCAACACAGGCTTTGTGCGAATGTAGTATACCAACACAGGCATTGTGCAAATGTACTATACCAACACAGGCTTTGTGCAAATGTAGGATACCAATATAATCTTTGAGCAAATGTAGTATAGCAACACATGTCTTTGTGCAAATGTTGAATTCCAAACAGGTTTTGTGTAAATGTAGTATACCAACACAGGCTTTGTGCAAATGTAGTATACCAACACATGTCTTTGGGCAAATGTAGGATACTAACACAGACTTTGTGTAAATGTAGGATATCAACACAGGCTTTTTGTAAATGTAGGATACCAACACAGGCTTTGTGTAAATGTAGGATGCCAACACAGTCTTTGCTCAAATGTAGTATACCAACACATGTCTTTGCGCAAATGTAGTATACAAATAAATGGCTTAGTGCAAATGTGTTATACCAACACATGTCTTTGTGCAAATGTAGTATACCAACACATTTCTTTGTGCAAATGTAGTATACCAACACAGGCTTTGTGCAAATGTAGTATACCAGCACCGGCTTTGTGTAAATGTAGGATAACAACAAAGGGTTTGTGCAAAAGTGGTATACCAACACAGGATTTTTGTAAATGTAGGATACCAACACAGGCTTTGTGGAAATGTAACGTACCAACACAGGCTTTGTGCAAATGTAGGATACCAACAAAGGCTTTGAGACAATGTAGGACAACAACACAGGCTTTTTGTAAATGTAGGATAGCAACACAGGCTTTGTGTAAATTGTGTATACCAGCAAAGGCGATGTGCAAATATAGGATACCAACACAGGCTTTGTGCAAATGTAGGATACAAACACAGGCTTTGTGAAAATGTAGGATACCAAGACAAGTCTTAGTGCAAATGTAGTATAGCAACAAATGTCTTTGTGCAAATGTTGAATACCAAACAGGCTTTGTGTAAATGTAGGATACCAACACAGGCTTTGTGCAAATGTAGTATACAAACACAGGCTTTGTGCAACTGTAGTATACCAACACATATCTTTGTGCAAATGTAGTATACCAACACAGGCTTTGTGTAAATGTAGTATACCAACACAGGCTATGTGCAAGTGCAGGATACCAATACAGGCTTTGTGCAAATGTAGTATACCAACACAGGCTTTGTGCAAATGTAGTTTACCAACACAGGCTTTGCGCAAATGTAGTAAACAAACACAGGCTTTGTGAAAATGTAGGATACCAATATAGTCTTTGTGCAAATGTAGTATAACAACACATGTCTATGCGTAAATTTAGGATACAAACAAAGGCTTTGTGCGAATGTAGTATACCAACACAGGCATTGTGCATATGTAGTATACCAAAACAGGCTTTGTGCTAAAGTAGGGTACCAACACAGGCTTTTGCAAATGTAGGATACCAACACAGGCTTTGTGTAAATGTAGCATACCAACACAGGCTTTGTGCAAATGTCGGATACCAACACAGGCTTTGTGTAAATGTAGGATACCAACACAGGCTTTGTGCAAATGGAGGATACCAACATAGGCTTTTTGTAAATGGAGCAAACCAAAACAGGCTTTGTGTAATTGTAGCATACCAACACAGGCTTTGTGCGAATGTAGTATACCAACACAGGCATTGTGCAAATGTAGTATACCAGCGCAGGCATTGTGCAAATGTAGTATACCAACACAGGCTTTGTGCCAATTTAGGATACCAATATAGTCTTTGTGCAAATGTAGTATAACAACAAATGTCTTTGCTTAAATGTAGGATACCAACACAGGCTTTGTGCAAATGTAGTATACCAACACAGGCATTGTGCAAATGTAGTATACCAGCACAGGCTTTGTGCAAATGTAGTATACCAACACAGGCTTTGTGCAAAGGTAGTATACCAACACAGGCTTTGTGCCAATTTAGGATACCAATATAGTCTTTGTGCAAATGTAGTATAACAACAAATGTCTTTGCATAAATGTAGGATACCAACACAGGCTTTGTGCAACTGTAGTATACCAACACAGGCATTGTGCAAATGTAGTATACCAACACAGGCTTGGAGCAAATGTACTATACCAACACAGGCTTTGTGCAAATGTAGGATACCAATATAATCTTTGTGCAAATGTAGTATAGCAACACATGTCTTTGTGCAAATGTTGAATACCAAACAGGTTTTGTGCAAATGTTGAATACCAAACAGGTTTTGTGTAAATGTAGTATACCAACACAGGCTTTGTGCAAATGTAGTATACCAACACAGGCTTTGTGTAAATGTAGGATACCAACACAGGCTTTTTGTAAATGAAGGATACCAACACAGGCTTTGTGCAAATGTAGGATACCAACACAGGCTTTGTGCAAATGTAGTATACCAACATTGGCTTTGTGCAAATGTAGTATAACATCACATGTCTATGCGTAAATGTAGGATACAAACAAAGTCTTTGTGCAAATGTAGTATACCAACACAGGCATTGTGCAAATGTAGTATACCAACACAGGCTTTGTGCTAAAGTAGGATACCAACACAGGCTTTTGCAAATGTAGGATACCAACACAGGCTTTGTGTAAATGTAGCATACCAACACAGGCTTTGTGCAAATGTCGGATACCAACACAGGCTTTGTGTAAATGTAGGATACCAACACAGGCTTTGTACAAATGTAGGATACCAACATATGCTTTTTGTAAATGGAGCAAACCAAAACAGGCTTTGTGTAAATGTAGCATACCAACACAGGCTTTGTGCGCATGTAGTATACCAGCACAGGCATTGTGCAAATGTAGTATACCAACACAGGCTTTGTGCAAATTTAGGATACCAATATAGTCTTTGTACAAACGTAGTATACCAACACAGTCTTTGTTTAAATGTAGGATACCAACACATGCTTTGTGCAGATGTAGTATACCAACACAGGCATTGTGCAAATGTAGCATGCCAACACAAGCTTTGTGCAAATGTAGGATACCAATATAGATTTTGTGCAAATGTAGTATAACAAGACATGTCTTTGCGGAAATGAAGGATACCAACACAGGCTTTTTGCGAATAGTATACCAACACAGGCATTGTGCAAATGTAGTATACCAACTCCGGCTTTGTGCAAATGTAGTATACCAACACAGGCTTTGTGCAAATGTAGGATACCAATATAGTCTTTGTGCAAATGTAGTATAGCAACACATGTCTTTGTGCAAATGTTGAATACCAAACAGGTTTTGTGTAAATGTAGTATACCAACACAGGCTTTGTGCAAATGTAGTATACCAACACATGTCTTTGGGCAAATGTAGGATACTAACACAGACTTTGTGTAAATGTAGGATATCAACACAGGCTTTTTGTAAATATAGGATACCAACACAGGCTTTGTGTAAATGTAGGATGCCAACACAGTCTTTGCTCAAATGTAGTATACCAACACAGGCTTTGCTCAAATGTAGTATACCAACACATGTCTTTGTGCAAATGTAGTATAGCAACACATGTCTTTGTGCAAATGTTGAATACCAAACAGGTTTTGTGCAAATGTTGAATACCAAACAGGTTTTGTGCAAATGTAGGATACCAACACAGGCTTTGTGTAAATGTAGGATACCAACACAGGCTTTGTGTAAATGTAGGATACCAACACAGGCTTTGTGTAAATGTAGGATACCAACAAAGGCTTTGTGCAAATATATTATACCAACACAGGCTTTGTGTAAATGTAGGATACCAATATAGACTTTGTGCTAATGTAGTATAACAACACAATGTCTTTGCGTAAATGTCGTATACCAACACAGGCTTAGTGCGAATGTAGTATACCAACACAGGATTTGTGCAAATGAAGGATACCAATATGGTCTTTGTGCAAATGTAGTATAACAACAAATGTCTTTACGTATATGTAGGATACCAACACAGGCTTTGTGCGAATGTAGTATACCAACACAGGCTTTGTGCAAATGTAGTATACCAACACAGGATTTGTGCAAATTTAGTATACCAATATAGTCATTGTGCAAATGTAGTATAACAACACATGTCTTTGCGTAAATGTAGGATACCAACACCGGCTTTTTTTAAACGTAGCAAACCAACAAAGGCTTTGTGTAAATGTAGGATACCAACACAGGCTTTGCGCAAATGTAATATAGCAACACATGTCTTGCTGCAAATGTCGTATACCAACACATGTCTTTGTGCAAATGTTGAATACCAAACAGGCTTCGTGCAAATGTAGTATACCAACGCAGGCTTTGCGCAAATGTAGTATACCAACACAGGCATTGTGTAAATGTAGGATACCAACACAGGCTTTTTGTAAATGTAGGATACCAACACAGGCTTTGTGCAAATGCAGGATACCATAACAGGCTTTGTGAAAATGCAGGATACCATTATAGTCTTTGTGCAAATGTAGTATAACAACACATGTCTATGCGTAAATGTAGGATACAAACAAAGGCTTTGTGTGAATGTACTATACCAACAAAGGCATTGTGCAAATGTAGTTTACCAACACAGGCTTTGTGCAAATGTAGTATACCAACACAGGCTTTGAGTAAATGTAGGATACCAATATAGTCTTTTTGCAAATGTATTATACCAACACAGTCTTTGTGTAACTGTAGGATACCAACACAGGCTTTGTGCAGATGTAGTATACCAACACAGGCATTGTGCAAATGTAGTATACCAAAACAGGCTTTGTGCTAAAGTAGGATACCAACACAGGCTTTTGCAAATGTAGGATACCAACACAGGCTTTGTGTAAAAGTAGCATACCAACACAGGCTTTGTGCAAATGTCGGATACCAACACAGGCTTTGTGTAAATGTAGGATACCAACACAGGCTTTGTGCCAATTGAGGATACCAACATAGGCTTTTTGTAAATGGAGCAAACCAAAACAGGCTTTGAGTAAATGTAGCATACCAACACAGGCGTTGTGCGCATGTAGTATACCAACACAGGCATTGTGCAAATGTAGTATACCAGCACAGGCTTTGTGCAAATGTAATATACCAACACAGGCTTTGTGCCAATTTAGGATACCAATATAGTCTTTGTGCAAATGTAGTATAACAACAAATGTCTTTGCATAAATGTAGGATACCAACACAGGCTTTGTGCAAATGTAGTATACCAACACAGGCATTGTGCAAATGTAGTATACCAACAGAGGCTTGGAGCAAATGTACTATACCAACACAGGCTTTGTGCAAATGTAGGATAACAATATAATCTTTGTGCAAATGTAGTATAGCAACACATGTCTTTGTGCAAATGTTGAATACCACACAGGTTTTGTGCAAATGTTGAATACCAAACAGGTTTTGTGTAAATGTAGTATACCAACACAGGCTTTGTGCAAATGTAGTATACCAACACAGGCTTTGTGTAAATGTAGGATACCAACACAGGCTTTTTGTAAATGCAGGATACCAATACAGGCTTTGTGCAAATGTAGGATACCAATATAGACTTTGTGCAAATGTAGTATAGCAACACAGGCTTTGTGTAAATGTAGGATACCAACACAGGCTTTGAGCAAATGTAGGATACCAACACAGGCTTTGTGCAAATGTAGTATACCAAAACAGGCTTTGTGCAAATGTAGTATACCAACACTGGCTTTGTGTAAATGTTGTATACCAAGACAGGCTTTTTGTAAATGTAATATAGCAACACATGTCTTGCCGCAAATGTAGTAAACCAACACGTGTCTTTGTGCAAATGTTGAATAACAAACAGGCTTCGTGCAAATGTAGTATACCAACACAGGCTTTGCGCAAATGTAACATACCAACACAGGCTTTGTGTAAGTGTCGGAAACCAACACAGGCTTTGTGCAAATGTAGTATACCAACGCAGGCTTTGCGCAAATGTACTATATCAAAACATGTCTTTGTGCAAATGTAGTATACCAACACGGGCTTTGTGCAAATGTAGTATACCAACACAGGCTTTGTGCAAATGTAGTGTACCAACACAGGCTTTGCGCAAATGTAGTATACCAACACATGTCTTTGTGCAAATGAAGTATACCAACACAGGCTTTGTGTAAATGTAGGATACCAACACAGGCTTTTTGTAAATGAAGGATACCAACACAGGATTTGTGTAAATGTAGTATACCAACACAGGCTTTGTGCAAATGTAGTATACCAACACAGGCTTTTTGTAAATGTAGGATACCACTACTGGCTTTGAGTAAATGTAGTATACCAACACAGGCTTTGTGCAAATGCAGGATACCAACACAGGCTTTGTGCAAATGTAGGATATCAACACAGGCTTTGTGCAAATGCAGCATACTAACAAAGGCTTTTTGTAAATGTAGCAAACCAACACAGGCTTTGTGTAAATGTAGCATACCAACACAGGCTTTGTGCGAAAGTAGTATACCAACACAGGCATTGGGCAAATGTCGGATACCAACACAGGCTTTGTGCAAATGTAGTATACCAACACAGGCTTTGTGCAAATGTTGTTTACCAATATAGTCTTTGTGCAAATGTAGTATAACAACAAATGTCTTTGCGTAAATGTCGTATACCAACACAGGCTTAGTGCGAATGTAGTATACCAACACAGGATTTGTGCAAATGAAGGATACCAATATGGTCTTTGTGCAAATGTAGTATAACAACAAATGTCTTTACGTATATGTAGGATACCAACACAGGCTTTGTGCGAATGTAGTATACCAACACAGGCTTTGTGCAAATGTAGTATACCAACACAGGATTTGTGCAAATTTAGTATACCAATATAGTCATTGTGCAAATGTAGTATAACAACACATGTCTTTGCGTAAATGTAGGATACCAACACCGGCTTTTTTTAAACGTAGCAAACCAACAAAGGCTTTGTGTAAATGTAGGATACCAACACAGGCTTTGCGCAAATGTAATATAGCAACACATGTCTTGCTGCAAATGTCGTATACCAACACATGTCTTTGTGCAAATGTTGAATACCAAACAGGCTTCGTGCAAATGTAGTATACCAACGCAGGCTTTGCGCAAATGTAGTATACCAACACAGGCATTGTGTAAATGTAGGATACCAACACAGGCTTTTTGTAAATGTAGGATACCAACACAGGCTTTGTGCAAATGCAGGATACCATAACAGGCTTTGTGAAAATGCAGGATACCATTATAGTCTTTGTGCAAATGTAGTATAACAACACATGTCTATGCGTAAATGTAGGATACAAACAAAGGCTTTGTGTGAATGTACTATACCAACAAAGGCATTGTGCAAATGTAGTTTACCAACACAGGCTTTGTGCAAATGTAGTATACCAACACAGGCTTTGAGTAAATGTAGGATACCAATATAGTCTTTTTGCAAATGTATTATACCAACACAGTCTTTGTGTAACTGTAGGATACCAACACAGGCTTTGTGCAGATGTAGTATACCAACACAGGCATTGTGCAAATGTAGTATACCAAAACAGGCTTTGTGCTAAAGTAGGATACCAACACAGGCTTTTGCAAATGTAGGATACCAACACAGGCTTTGTGTAAAAGTAGCATACCAACACAGGCTTTGTGCAAATGTCGGATACCAACACAGGCTTTGTGTAAATGTAGGATACCAACACAGGCTTTGTGCCAATTGAGGATACCAACATAGGCTTTTTGTAAATGGAGCAAACCAAAACAGGCTTTGAGTAAATGTAGCATACCAACACAGGCGTTGTGCGCATGTAGTATACCAACACAGGCATTGTGCAAATGTAGTATACCAGCACAGGCTTTGTGCAAATGTAATATACCAACACAGGCTTTGTGCCAATTTAGGATACCAATATAGTCTTTGTGCAAATGTAGTATAACAACAAATGTCTTTGCATAAATGTAGGATACCAACACAGGCTTTGTGCAACTGTAGTATACCAACACAGGCATTGTGCAAATGTAGTATACCAACACAGGCTTGGAGCAAATGTACTATACCAACACAGGCTTTGTGCAAATGTAGGATAACAATATAATCTTTGTGCAAATGTAGTATAGCAACACATGTCTTTGTGCAAATGTTGAATACCACACAGGTTTTGTGCAAATGTTGAATACCAAACAGGTTTTGTGTAAATGTAGTATACCAACACAGGCTTTGTGCAAATGTAGTATACCAACACAGGCTTTGTGTAAATGTAGGATACCAACACAGGCTTTTTGTAAATGCAGGATACCAATACAGGCTTTGTGCAAATGTAGGATACCAATATAGACTTTGTGCAAATGTAGTATAACAACAAATGTCTTTGCATAAATGTAGGATACCAACACAGGCTTTGTGCGAATGTAGTATACCAACACAGGCATTGTGCAAATGTATTATACCAACACAGGCTTTGTGCAAATGTAGGATACCAATATAATCTTTGAGCAAATGTAGTATAGCAACACATGTCTTTGTGCAAATGCTGAATACCAAACAGGTTTTGTGTAAATGTAGTATACCAACACAGACTTTGTGCAAATGTAGTATACCAACACATGTCTTTGGGCAACTGTTGAATACCAAACAGGCTTTGTGCAAATGTAGTATACCAACACAGGCTTTGGGCAAATGTAGGATACTAACACAGACTTTGTGTAAATGTAGGATATCAACACAGGCTTTTTGTAAATGTAGGATACCAACACAGGCTTTGTGTTAATGTAGTATACCAAAACTGCCTTTGTGCAAATGTAGTATACCAACACAGGCTTTGTGTAAATGTAGGATGCCAACACAGTCTTTGCGCAAATGTAGTATACCAACACATGTCTTTGCGCAAATGTAGTATACAAATACATGTCTTTCTGCAAATGGAGTATACCAACACATGGCTTTGTGCAAATGTAGTATACCAACACAGGCTTTGTTTAAATGTAGGATACCAACACAGGGTTTGTGCAAATGTGGTATACCAACACAGGCTTTTTGTAAATGTAGGATACCAACACAGGCTTTGTGTAAATTTAGCGTACCAACACAGGCTTTGTGCAAATGTAGGATACCAACAAAGGCTTTGAGACAATGTAGGACACCAACACAGGCTTTTTGTAAATGTAGGATAGCAACACAGGCTTTGTGTAAATTGTGTATACCAGCACAGGCTATGTGCAAATATAGGATACCAACACAGGCTTTGTGCAAATGTAGGATACAAACACAGGCTTTGTGAAAATGTAGGATACCAAGACAAGTCTTAGTGCAAATGTAGTATAGCAACAAATGTCTTTGTGCAAATGTTGAATACCAAACAGGCTTTGTGTAAATGTAGGATACCAAAACAGGCTTTGTGCAAATGTAGTATACCAACACAGGCTTTGTGCAATTGTAGTATACCAACACATATCTTTGTGCAAATGTAGTATACCAACACAAGTCTTTGTGCAAATGTTGTATAACAAACAGGCTTTGTGTAAATGTAGTATACCAACACAGGATTTGTGCAAATGTAGTATACCAACACAGGCTTTGTGTAAATGTAGTATACCAACACAGGCTATGTGCAAGTGTCGTATACCAACCCTGGCATTGTGCAAATGTAGTATACCAACACAGCCTTTGTGCAAATATAGTATACCAACACAGGCTTTGTGCAAATGTATGATCCCAATATAGACTTTGTTCAAATGTAGTATAACAACAGATGTCTTTGCGTAAATGTCGTATACCAACACAGGCTTTGTGCGAATGTAGTATACCAACACAGGATTTGTGCAAAAGAAGGATACCAATATGTTGTTCGTGCAAATGTAGTATAACAACAAATGTCTTTACGTATATGTAGGATACCAACACGGGCTTTTTGCGAATGTAGTATACCAACACAGGCATGGTGCAAATGTAGTATACCAACACAGGCTTTGTGCAAATGTAGTATGCCAAAACATGTCTTTTTGCAAATGTAGGATACCAACACAGGCTTTGTGCAGATGTTGTATACCAACGCAGGCTTTGTGCAAATGTAGGATACCAACACAGGCTTTGTGTAAATGTAGGATACCAACACAGGCTTTGTGCAAATGTAGGATAACAACACAGGCTTTGTGCAAATGTAGTATACCAATATAGTCATTGTTCAAATGTAGTATAACAACACATGTCTTTGCGTAAATGTAGGATACCAACACCGGCTTTTTTTAAACGTAGCAAACCGACAAAGGCTTTGTGTAAATGTAGGATACCAACACAGGCTTTGCGCAAATGTAATATAGCAACACATGTCTTGCTGCAAATGTCGTATACCAACACATGTCTTTGTGCAAATGTTGAATACCAAACAGGCTTCGTGCAAATGTAGTAAACCAACGCAGGCTTTGCGCAAATGTAGTATACCAACACAGGCATTATGTAAATGTAGGATACCAACACAGGCTTTTTGTAAATGTAGGATACCAACACAGGCTTTGTGCAAATGCGGGATACCATAACAGGCTTTGTGAAAATGCAGGATACCATTATATTCTTTGTGCAAATGTAGTATAACAACACATGTCTATGCGTAAATGTAGGATACAAAAAAAGGCTTTGTGCGAATGTACTATACCAACAAAGGCATTGTGCAAATGTAGTTTACCAACACAGGCTTTGTGCAAATGTAGTATACCAACACAGGCTTTGAATAAATGTAGGATACCAATATAGTCTTTTTGCAAATGTATTATACCAACACAGTCTTTGTGTAACTGTAGGATACCAACACAGGCTTTGTGCAGATGTAGTATACCAACACAGGCTTTGTGCAAATGTAGTATACTAACACAGGCTTGGTGTAAATGTAGGATACCAACACAGGCTTCGTGTAAATGTAGGATACCAACACAGGCTTTGTGCAAATATAGTATACCAACACAGGCTTTGTGCAAATGTATGATCCCAATATAGACTTTGTGCAAATGTAGTATAACAACACATGTCTTTGCGTAAATGTCGTATACCAACACAGGCTTTGTGCGAATGTAGTATACCAACACAGGATTTGTGCAAATGAAGGATACCAATATGTTGTTCGTGCAAATGTAGTATAACAACAAATGTCTTTACGTATATGTAGGATACCAACACAGGCTTTTTGCGAATGTAGTATACCAACACAGGCATGGTGCAAATGTAGTATACCAACACAGGCTTTGTGCAAATGTAGTATACCAACACAGGATTTGTGCAAATGTAGTATACCAATATAGTCTTTGTGAAAATGTAGTATAACAACACATGTCTTTGCGTAAATGTAGGATACCAACACAGGCTTTTTTTAAACGTAGCAAACCAAAACAGGCTTTGTGTAAATGTAGGATACCAACACAGGCTTTGTGCAGATGTTGTATACCAACGCAGGCTTTGTGCAAATGTAGGATACCAACACAGGCTTTGTGTAAATGTAGGATACCAACACAGGCTTTGTGCAAATGTAGGATAACAACACAGGCTTTGTGCAAATGTAGTATAGCAACACAGGCTTTGTGTAAATGTAGGATACCAACACAGGCTTTGAGCAAATGTAGGATACCAACACAGGCTTTGTGCAAATGTAGTATACCAAAACAGGCTTTGTGCAAATGTAGTATACCAACACTGGCTTTGTGTAAATGTTGTATACCAAGACAGGCTTTTTGTAAATGTAATATAGCAACACATGTCTTGCCGCAAATGTAGTAAACCAACACGTGTCTTTGTGCAAATGTTGAATAACAAACAGGCTTCGTGCAAATGTAGTATACCAACACAGGCTTTGCGCAAATGTAACATACCAACACAGGCTTTGTGTAAGTGTCGGAAACCAACACAGGCTTTGTGCAAATGTAGTATACCAACGCAGGCTTTGCGCAAATGTACTATATCAAAACATGTCTTTGTGCAAATGTAGTATACCAACACGGACTTTGTGCAAATGTAGTATACCAACACAGGCTTTGTGCAAATGTAGTGTACCAACACAGGCTTTGCGCAAATGTAGTATACCAACACATGTCTTTGTGCAAATGAAGTATACCAACACAGGCTTTGTGTAAATGTAGGATACCAACACAGGCTTTTTGTAAATGAAGGATACCAACACAGGATTTGTGTAAATGTAGTATACCAACACAGGCTTTGTGCAAATGTAGTATACCAACACAGGCTTTTTGTAAATGTAGGATACCACTACTGGCTTTGAGTAAATGTAGTATACCAACACAGGCTTTGTGCAAATGCAGGATACCAACACAGGCTTTGTGCAAATGTAGGATATCAACACAGGCTTTGTGCAAATGCAGCATACTAACAAAGGCTTTTTGTAAATGTAGCAAACCAACACAGGCTTTTTGTAAATGTAGTATACCAACACAGGCTTTGTGCGAAAGTAGTATACCAACACAGGCATTGGGCAAATGTCGTATACCAACACAGGCTTTGTGCAAATGTAGTATACCAACACAGGCTTTGTGCAAATGTTGTTTACCAATATAGTCTTTGTGCAAATGTAATATACCAACACAGTCCTTGTGTAAATGTAGTATACCAACACAGGCTTTGTGCAGATGTAGTATACCAACACAGGCTTTGTGCAAATGTAGGATACCAACACAGGCTTTGTGTAAATGTAGGATACCAACACAGGCTTTGTGCAAATGTAGGATAGCAACACAGGCTTTGTGCAAATGTAGTATACCAACACAGGCTTTGTGCAAATGTTGTTTACCAATATAGTCTTTGTGCAAATGTAGTATACCAACACAGTCCTTGTGTAAATGTAGTATACCAACACAGGCTTTGTGCAGATGTAGTATACCAACACAGGCTTTGTGTAAATGTAGTATACCAACACAGGCTTTGCGCAAATGTAATATAGCAACACATGTCTTGCTGCAAATGTCGTATACCAACACATGTCTTTGTGCAAATGTTGAATACCAAACAGGCTTCGTGCAAATGTAGTATACCAACGCAGGCTTTGCGCAAATGTAGTATACCAACACAGGCATTGTGTAAATGTAGGATACCAACACAGGCTTTTTGTAAATGTAGGATACCAACACAGGCTTTGTGCAAATGCAGGATACCATAACAGGCTTTGTGAAAATGCAGGATACCATTATATTCTTTGTGCAAATGTAGTATAACAACACATGTCTATGCGTAAATGTAGGATACAAAAAAAGGCTTTGTGCGAATGTACTATACCAACAAAGGCATTGTGCAAATGTAGTTTACCAACACAGGCTTTGTGCAAATGTAGTATACCAACACAGGCTTTGAATAAATGTAGGATACCAATATAGTCTTTTTGCAAATGTATTATACCAACACAGTCTTTGTGTAACTGTAGGATACCAACACAGGCTTTGTGCATATGTAGTATACCAACACAGGCTTTGTGCAAATGTAGTATACTAACACAGGCTTTGTGTAAATGTAGGATACCAACACAGGCTTCGTGTAAATGTAGGATACCAACACAGGCTTTGTGCAAATATAGTATACCAACACAGGCTTTGTGTAAATGTAGGATACCAATATAGTCTTTGTGCAAATGTAGTATACCAGTACAGTCTTTGTGTAAATGTAGGATACCAGCACATGCTTTGTGCAGATGTCGTATACCAACCCTGGCATTGTGCAAATGTAGTATACCAACACAGGCTTTGTGCAAATGTATGATCCCAATATAGACTTTGTTCAAATGTAGTATAACAACACATGTCTTTGCGTAAATGTCGTATACCAACACAGGCTTTGTGCGAATGTAGTATACCAACACAGGATTTGTGCAAATGAAGGATACCAATATGTTGTTCGTGCAAATGTAGTATAACAACAAATGTCTTTACGTATATGTAGGATACCAACACAGGCTTTTTGCGAATGTAGTATACCAACACAGGCATGGTGCAAATGTAGTATACCAACACAGGCTTTGTGCAAATGTAGTATACCAACACAGGATTTGTGCAAATGTAGTATACCAATATAGTCTTTGTGCAAATGTAGTATAACAACACATGTCTTTGCGTAAATGTAGGATACCAACACTGGCTTTTTTTAAACGTAGCAAACCAAAACAGGCTTTGTGTAAATGTAGGATACCAACACAGGCTTTGTGCAGATGTTGTATACCAACGCAGTCTTTGTGCAAATGTAGGATACCAACACAGGCTTTGTGTAAATGTAGGATACCAACACAGGCTTTGTGCAAATGTAGGATAACAACACAGGCTTTGTGCAAATGTAGTATAGCAACACAGGCTTTGTGTAAATGTAGGATACCAACACAGGCTTTGTGCAAATGTAGTATACCAACAAAGGCCTTGTGCAAATGTAGTATACCAAAACAGGCTTTGTGCAAATGTAGTATACCAACACAGGCTTTGCGCAAATGAAGTATACCAACGCATGTCTTTGTGCAAATGTAATATAGCAACACATGTCTTGCTGCAAATGTACTATACCAACACGTCTTTGTGCAAATGTAATATACAAACACATGTCTTTGTGCAACTGTTGAATACCAAACAGGCTTTGTGCAAATGTAGTATACCAACACAGGCTTTGGGCAAATGTAGGATACTAACACAGAAGTTGTGTAAACGTAGGATACCAACACAGGCTTTTTGCAAATGTAGGATACCAACACAGGCTTTGTGTAATTGTAGTATACCAACACTGCCTTTGTGCAAATGTAGTATACCAACACAGGATTTGTGTAAATGTCGGATGCCAACACAGTCTTTGCCCAAATGTAGTATACCAACAGAAGTCTTTGCGCAAATGTAGTATACAAATACATGTCTTTCTGCAACTGTAGTATACCAACACATGGCTTTGTGCAAATGTAGTATACCAACACAGGCTTTGTTTAAATGTAGGATACCAACACAGGGTTTGTGCAAATGTGGTATACCAACACAGGCTTTTTGTAAATGTAGGATACCAACACAGGCTTTGTGTAAATTTGGCGTACCAACACAGGCTTTGTGCAAATGTAGGATACCAACACAGGCTTTGTGACAATGTAGTACACCAACACAGGCTTTTTGTAAATGTAGGATAGCAACACAGGCTTTGTGTAAATTGTGTATACCAACACAGGCTATGTGCAAATGTAGGATACCAAGACAGGCTTTGTGCAAATGTAGTATACCAACAAAGGCTTTGTGTAAATGTAGGATACCAACACAGGCTTTGTGCAAATGTAATATAGCAACACATGTCTTGCCGCAAATGTAGTAAACCAACACGTGTCTTGGTGCAAATGTTGAATAACAAACAGGCTTCGTGCAAATGTAGTATACCAACACAGGCTTTGCACAAATGTAACATACCAACACAGGCTTTGTGTAAATGTCGGAAACCAACACAGGCTTTGTGCAAATATAGTATACCAACACAGGCTTTGTGTAAATGTAGGATACCAATATAGTCTTTGTGCAAATGTAGTATACCAGTACAGTCTTTGTCTAAATGTAGGATACCAACACATGCTTTGTGCAGATGTCGTATACCAACCCTGGCATTGTGCAAATGTAGTATACCAACACAGCCTTTGTGCAAATATAGTATACCAACACAGGCTTTGTGCAAATGTATGATCCCAATATAGACTTTGTTCAAATGTAGTATAACAACAGATGTCTTTGCGTAAATGTCGTATACCAACACAGGCTTTGTGCGAATGTAGTATACCAACACAGGATTTGTGCAAAAGAAGGATACCAATATGTTGTTCGTGCAAATGTAGTATAACAACAAATGTCTTTACGTATATGTAGGATACCAACACGGGCTTTTTGCGAATGTAGTATACCAACACAGGCATGGTGCAAATGTAGTATACCAACACAGGCTTTGTGCAAATGTAGTATGCCAAAACATGTCTTTTTGCAAATGTAGGATACCAACACAGGCTTTGTGCAGATGTTGTATACCAACGCAGGCTTTGTGCAAATGTAGGATACCAACACAGGCTTTGTGTAAATGTAGGATACCAACACAGGCTTTGTGCAAATGTAGGATAACAACACAGGCTTTGTGCAAATGTAGTATACCAATATAGTCATTGTTCAAATGTAGTATAACAACACATGTCTTTGCGTAAATGTAGGATACCAACACCGGCTTTTTTTAAACGTAGCAAACCGACAAAGGCTTTGTGTAAATGTAGGATACCAACACAGGCTTTGCGCAAATGTAATATAGCAACACATGTCTTGCTGCAAATGTCGTATACCAACACATGTCTTTGTGCAAATGTTGAATACCAAACAGGCTTCGTGCAAATGTAGTAAACCAACGCAGGCTTTGCGCAAATGTAGTATACCAACACAGGCATTATGTAAATGTAGGATACCAACACAGGCTTTTTGTAAATGTAGGATACCAACACAGGCTTTGTGCAAATGCGGGATACCATAACAGGCTTTGTGAAAATGCAGGATACCATTATATTCTTTGTGCAAATGTAGTATAACAACACATGTCTATGCGTAAATGTAGGATACAAAAAAAGGCTTTGTGCGAATGTACTATACCAACAAAGGCATTGTGCAAATGTAGTTTACCAACACAGGCTTTGTGCAAATGTAGTATACCAACACAGGCTTTGAATAAATGTAGGATACCAATATAGTCTTTTTGCAAATGTATTATACCAACACAGTCTTTGTGTAACTGTAGGATACCAACACAGGCTTTGTGCAGATGTAGTATACCAACACAGGCTTTGTGCAAATGTAGTATACTAACACAGGCTTGGTGTAAATGTAGGATACCAACACAGGCTTCGTGTAAATGTAGGATACCAACACAGGCTTTGTGCAAATATAGTATACCAACACAGGCTTTGTGCAAATGTATGATCCCAATATAGACTTTGTGCAAATGTAGTATAACAACACATGTCTTTGCGTAAATGTCGTATACCAACACAGGCTTTGTGCGAATGTAGTATACCAACACAGGATTTGTGCAAATGAAGGATACCAATATGTTGTTCGTGCAAATGTAGTATAACAACAAATGTCTTTACGTATATGTAGGATACCAACACAGGCTTTTTGCGAATGTAGTATACCAACACAGGCATGGTGCAAATGTAGTATACCAACACAGGCTTTGTGCAAATGTAGTATACCAACACAGGATTTGTGCAAATGTAGTATACCAATATAGTCTTTGTGAAAATGTAGTATAACAACACATGTCTTTGCGTAAATGTAGGATACCAACACAGGCTTTTTTTAAACGTAGCAAACCAAAACAGGCTTTGTGTAAATGTAGGATACCAACACAGGCTTTGTGCAGATGTTGTATACCAACGCAGGCTTTGTGCAAATGTAGGATACCAACACAGGCTTTGTGTAAATGTAGGATACCAACACAGGCTTTGTGCAAATGTAGGATAACAACACAGGCTTTGTGCAAATGTAGTATAGCAACACAGGCTTTGTGTAAATGTAGGATACCAACACAGGCTTTGAGCAAATGTAGGATACCAACACAGGCTTTGTGCAAATGTAGTATACCAAAACAGGCTTTGTGCAAATGTAGTATACCAACACTGGCTTTGTGTAAATGTTGTATACCAAGACAGGCTTTTTGTAAATGTAATATAGCAACACATGTCTTGCCGCAAATGTAGTAAACCAACACGTGTCTTTGTGCAAATGTTGAATAACAAACAGGCTTCGTGCAAATGTAGTATACCAACACAGGCTTTGCGCAAATGTAACATACCAACACAGGCTTTGTGTAAGTGTCGGAAACCAACACAGGCTTTGTGCAAATGTAGTATACCAACGCAGGCTTTGCGCAAATGTACTATATCAAAACATGTCTTTGTGCAAATGTAGTATACCAACACGGGCTTTGTGCAAATGTAGTATACCAACACAGGCTTTGTGCAAATGTAGTGTACCAACACAGGCTTTGCGCAAATGTAGTATACCAACACATGTCTTTGTGCAAATGAAGTATACCAACACAGGCTTTGTGTAAATGTAGGATACCAACACAGGCTTTTTGTAAATGAAGGATACCAACACAGGATTTGTGTAAATGTAGTATACCAACACAGGCTTTGTGCAAATGTAGTATACCAACACAGGCTTTTTGTAAATGTAGGATACCACTACTGGCTTTGAGTAAATGTAGTATACCAACACAGGCTTTGTGCAAATGCAGGATACCAACACAGGCTTTGTGCAAATGTAGGATATCAACACAGGCTTTGTGCAAATGCAGCATACTAACAAAGGCTTTTTGTAAATGTAGCAAACCAACACAGGCTTTGTGTAAATGTAGCATACCAACACAGGCTTTGTGCGAAAGTAGTATACCAACACAGGCATTGGGCAAATGTCGTATACCAACACAGGCTTTGTGCAAATGTAGTATACCAACACAGGCTTTGTGCAAATGTTGTTTACCAATATAGTCTTTGTGCAAATGTAATATACCAACACAGTCCTTGTGTAAATGTAGTATACCAACACAGGCTTTGTGCAGATGTAGTATACCAACACAGGCTTTGTGCAAATGTAGGATACCAACACAGGCTTTGTGTAAATGTAGGATACCAACACAGGCTTTGTGCAAATGTAGGATAGCAACACAGGCTTTGTGCAAATGTAGTATACCAACACAGGCTTTGTGCAAATGTTGTTTACCAATATAGTCTTTGTGCAAATGTAGTATACCAACACAGTCCTTGTGTAAATGTAGTATACCAACACAGGCTTTGTGCAGATGTAGTATACCAACACAGGCTTTGTGCAAATGTAGTATACCAACACAGGCTTTGAGCAAATGTACTATACAAACACAGGCTTTGTGCAAATGTAGGATACCAATATAGTCTTTGTGCAAATGTAGTATAGCAACACATGTCTTTGTGCAAATGTTGAATACCAACACAGGCTTTGTGCAAATGTAGTATACCAACACAGGCTTTGCTCAAATGTAGTATACCAACACATGTCTTTGTGCAAATGTAGTATAGCAACTCATGTCTTTGTGCAAATGTTGAATACCAAACAGGTGTTGTGTAAATGTAGTATACCAACACAGGCTTTGTGCAAATGTAGTATACTAACACAGGCTTTGTGTAAATGTAGGATACCAACACAGGCTTTGTGTAAATGTCGGATACCAATATAGACTTTGTGCTTATGTAGTATAACAACACAATGTCTTTGCGTAAATGTCGTATACCAACAGAGGCTTTGTGCGAATGTAGTATACCAACACAGGATTTGTGCAAATGAAGGATACCAATATGGTCTTTGTGCAAATGTAGTATAACAACAAATGTCTTTACGTATATGTAGGATACCAACACAGGCTTTGTGCGAATGTAGTATACCAACACAGGCTTTGTGCAAATGTAGTATACCAACACAGGATTTGTGCAAATGTAGTATACCAATATAGTCATTGTTCAAATGTAGTATAACAACACATGTCTTTGCGTAAATGTAGGATACCAACACCGGCTTTTTTTAAACGTAGCAAACCAACAAAGGCTTTGTGTAAATGTAGGATACCAACACAGGCTTTGCGCAAATGTAATATAGCAACACATGTCTTGCTGCAAATGTCGTATACCAACACATGTCTTTGTGCAAATGTTGAATACCAAACAGGCTTCGTGCAAATGTAGTATACCAACGCAGGCTTTGCGCAAATGTAGTATACCAACACAGGCATTGTGTAAATGTAGGATACCAACACAGGCTTTTTGTAAATGTAGGATACCAACACAGGCTTTGTGCAAATGCAGGATACCATAACAGGCTTTGTGAAAATGCAGGATACCATTATATTCTTTGTGCAAATGTAGTATAACAACACATGTCTATGCGTAAATGTAGGATACAAAAAAAGGCTTTGTGCGAATGTACTATACCAACAAAGGCATTGTGCAAATGTAGTTTACCAACACAGGCTTTGTGCAAATGTAGTATACCAACACAGGCTTTGAATAAATGTAGGATACCAATATAGTCTTTTTGCAAATGTATTATACCAACACAGTCTTTGTGTAACTGTAGGATACCAACACAGGCTTTGTGCATATGTAGTATACCAACACAGGCTTTGTGCAAATGTAGTATACTAACACAGGCTTTGTGTAAATGTAGGATACCAACACAGACTTCGTGTAAATGTAGGATACCAACACAGGCTTTGTGCAAATATAGTATACCAACACAGGCTTTGTGTAAATGTAGGATACCAATATAGTCTTTGTGCAAATGTAGTATACCAGTACAGTCTTTGTGTAAATGTAGGATACCAGCACATGCTTTGTGCAGATGTCGTATACCAACCCTGGCATTGTGCAAATGTAGTATACCAACACAGGCTTTGTGCAAATGTATGATCCCAATATAGACTTTGTTCAAATGTAGTATAACAACACATGTCTTTGCGTAAATGTCGTATACCAACACAGGCTTTGTGCGAATGTAGTATACCAACACAGGATTTGTGCAAATGAAGGATACCAATATGTTGTTCGTGCAAATGTAGTATAACAACAAATGTCTTTACGTATATGTAGGATACCAACACAGGCTTTTTGCGAATGTAGTATACCAACACAGGCATGGTGCAAATGTAGTATACCAACACAGGCTTTGTGCAAATGTAGTATACCAACACAGGATTTGTGCAAATGTAGTATACCAATATAGTCTTTGTGCAAATGTAGTATAACAACACATGTCTTTGCGTAAATGTAGGATACCAACACAGGCTTTTTTTAAACGTAGCAAACCAAAACAGGCTTTGTGTAAATGTAGGATACCAACACAGGCTTTGTGCAGATGTTGTATACCAACGCAGGCTTTGTGCAAATGTAGGATACCAACACAGGCTTTGTGTAAATGTAGGATACCAACACAGGCTTTGTGCAAATGTAGGATAACAACACAGGCTTTGTGCAAATGTAGTATAGCAACACAGGCTTTGTGTAAATGTAGGATACCAACACAGGCTTTGAGCAAATGTAGGATACCAACACAGGCTTTGTGCAAATGTAGTATACCAAAACAGGCTTTGTGCAAATGTAGTATACCAAAACAGGCTTTGTGCAAATGTAGAATACCAACACTGGCTTTGTGCAAATGTTGTATACCAAGACAGGCTTTTTGTAAATGTAGGATACCAACACAGGCTTTGTGTAAATGTAACGTACCAACACCGGCTTTGTGCAAATGTAGGAGACCAACAGAGGCTTCGTGTCAAAGTAGGATACCAACACAGGATTTTTGTAAAAGTAAAATAGCAACACAGGCTTTGTGTAAATGCAGTATACCCACACTGACTTTGTGCAAATGTAGGATACCAACACAGTCTTTGTGCAAATGTAGTATACAATATAGTCTTTGTGCAAATGTAGTATAACAACACATGTCTTTGCGTAAATGTAGGATACCAACACAGGCTTTTTTAAAACGTAGCGAACCAAAACAGGCTTTGTGTAAATGTAGGATACCAACACAGGCTTTGTGTAAATGTAGCGTACCAACACAGGCTTTGTGAAAATGTAGGAGACCAACAGAGACTTCGTGTCAAAGTATGATACCAACACAGGAATTTTGTAAAAGTAAAATAGCAACAGAGGCTTTGTGTAAATGCAGTATACCCACACAGACTTTGTGCAAATGTAGGAGACCAACAGAGTCTTCGTGTCAAAGTAGGATACCAACACAGGGTTTGTGCAAATGTGGTATACCAACACAGGCTTTTTGTAAAAGTAAAATAGCAACACAGGCTTTGTGTAAATGCAGTATACCAACACAGGCTTTGTGTATATGTAGCGAACCAACACAGGCTTTGTGCAAATGTAGGATACAAACACAGGCTTTGTGCAAATGTAGTATACCACCAAAGGCTTTGTGCAAATGTAGTATACCAACACAGGCTTTGTGCAAATGTAGTATACCAACACAGGCTTTGCGCAAATGAAGTATACCAACACATGTCTTTGTGCAAATGTAATATAGCAACACATGTCTTGCTGCAAATGTAGTATACCAACACATGTCTTTGTGCAAATGTAATATACAAACACATGTCTTTGTGCAACTGTTGAATACCAAACAGGCTTTGTGCAAATGTAGTATACCAACACAGGCTTTGGGCAAATGTAGGATACTAACACAGAATTTGTGTAAATGTAGGATACCAACACAGGCTTTTTGCAAATGTAGGATACCAACACAGGCTTTGTGTAAATGTAGTATACCAACACTCCCTTTGTGCAAATGTAGTATACCAACACAGGATTTGTGTAAATGTAGGATGCCAACACAGTCTTTGCCCAAATGTAGTATACCAACAGAATTCTTTGCGCAAATGTAGTATACAAATACATGTCTTTCTGCAACTGTAGTATACCAACACATGGCTTTGTGCAAATGTAGTATACCAACACAGGCTTTGTTTAAATGTAGGATACCAACACAGGGTTTGTGCAAATGTGGTATACCAACACAGGCTTTTTGTAAATGTAGGATACCAACACAGGCTTTGTGTAAATTTGGCGTACCAACACAGGCTTTGTGCAAATGTAGGATACCAACACAGGCTTTGTGACAATGTAGTACACCAACACAGGCTTTTTGTAAATGTAGGATAGCAACACAGGCTTTGTGTAAATTGTGTATACCAACACAGGCTATGTGCAAATGTAGGATACAAAGACAGGCTTTGTGCAAATGTAGTATACCAACAAAGGCTTTGTGTAAATGTAGGATACCAACACAGGCTTTGTGCAAATGTAATATAGCAACACATGTCTTGCCGCAAATGTAGTAAACCAACACGTGTCTTGGTGCAAATGTTGAATAACAAACAGGCTTCGTGCAAATGTAGTATACCAACACAGGCTTTGCGCAAATGTATCATACCAACACAGGCTTTGTGTAAATGTCGGAAACCAACACAGGCTTTGTGCAAATGTAGTATACCAACACAGGCTTTGTGTAAATGTAGGATACCAATATAGTCTTTGTGCAAATGTAGTATACCAGTACAGTCTTTGTGTAAATGTAGGATACCAACACATGCTTTGTGCAGATGTCGTATACCAACCCTGGCATTGTGCAAATGTAGTATACCAACACAGGCTTTGTGCAAATGTATGATCCCAATATAGACTTTGTGCAAATGTAGTATAACAACACATGTCTTTGCGTAAATGTCGTATACCAACACAGGCTTTGTGCGAATGTAGTATACCAACACAGGATTTGTGCAAAAGAAGGATACCAATATGTTGTTCGTGCAAATGTAGTATAACAACAAATGTCTTTACGTATATGTAGGATACCAACACGGGCTTTTTGCGAATGTAGTATACCAACACAGGCATGGTGCAAATGTAGTATACCAACACAGGCTTTGTGCAAATGTAGTATGCCAAAACATGTCTTTTTGCAAATGTAGGATACCAACACAGGCTTTGTGCAAATGTAGTATACCAACGCAGGCTTTGCGCAAATGTAGTATACCAACACAGGCATTGTGTAAATGTAGGATACCAACACAGGCTTTTTGTAAATGTAGGATACCAACACAGGCTTTGTGCAAATGCAGGATACCATAACAGGCTTTGTGAAAATGCAGGATACCATTATATTCTTTGTGCAAATGTAGTATAAGAACACATGTCTATGCGTAAATGTAGGATACAAAAAAAGGCTTTGTGCGAATGTACTATACCAACAAAGGCATTGTGCAAATGTAGTTTACCAACACAGGCTTTGTGCAAATGTAGTATACCAACACAGGCTTTGAATAAATGTAGGATACCAATATAGTCTTTTTGCAAATGTATTATCCCAACACAGTCTTTGTGTAACTGTAGGATACCAACACAGGCTTTGTGCATATGTAGTATACCAACACAGGCTTTGTGCAAATGTAGTATACTAACACAGGCTTGGTGTAAATGTAGGATACCAACACAGGCTTCGTGTAAATGTAGGATACCAACACAGGCTTTGTGCAAATATAGTATACCAACACAGGCTTTGTGCAAATGTATGATCCCAATATAGACTTTGTGCAAATGTAGTATAACAACACATGTCTTTGCGTAAATGTCGTATACCAACACAGGCTTTGTGCGAATGTAGTATACCAACACAGGATTTGTGCAAATGAAGGATACCAATATGTTGTTCGTGCAAATGTAGTATAACAACAAATGTCTTTACGTATATGTAGGATACCAACACAGGCTTTTTGCGAATGTAGTATACCAACACAGGCATGGTGCAAATGTAGTATACCAACACAGGCTTTGTGCAAATGTAGTATACCAACACAGGATTTGTGCAAATGTAGTATACCAATATAGTCTTTGTGCAAATGTAGTATAACAACACATGTCTTTGCGTAAATGTAGGATACCAACACAGGCTTTTTTTAAACGTAGCAAACCAAAACAGGCTTTGTGTAAATGTAGGATACCAACACAGGCTTTGTGCAGATGTTGTATACCAACGCAGGCTTTGTGCAAATGTAGGATACCAACACAGGCTTTGTGTAAATGTAGGATACCAACACAGGCTTTGTGCAAATGTAGGATAATAACACAGGCTTTGTGCAAATGTAGTATAGCACCACAGGCTTTGTGTATATGTAGGATACCAACACAGGCTTTGAGCAAATGTAGGATACCAACACAGGCTTTGTGCAAATGTAGTATACCAAAACAGGCTTTGTGCAAATGTAGTATACCAACACTGGCTTTGTGTAAATGTTGTATACCAAGACAGGCTTTTTGTAAATGTAATATAGCAACACATGTCTTGCCGCAAATGTAGTAAACCAACACGTGTCTTTGTGCAAATGTTGAATAACAAACAGGCTTCGTGCAAATGTAGTATACCAACACAGGCTTTGCGCAAATGTAACATACCAACACAGGCTTTGTGTAAGTGTCGGAAACCAACACAGGCTTTGTGCAAATGTAGTATACCAACGCAGGCTTTGCGCAAATGTACTATACCAAAACATGTCTTTGTGCAAATGTAGTATACCAACACAGGCTTTGTGCAAATGTAGTATACTAACACAGGCTTTGTGCAAATGTAGTATACCAACACAGGCTTTGCGCAAATGTAGTATACCAACACATGTCTTTGTGCAAATGAAGTATACCAACACAGGCTTTGTGTAAATGTAGGATACCAACACAGGCTTTTTGTAAATGAAGGATACCAACACAGGATTTGTGTAAATGTAGTATACCAACACAGGCTTTGTGCAAATGTAGTATAACAACACAGGCTTTGTGCAAATGTAGGATACCAACACAGGCTTTTTGTAAATGTAGGATACCACTACAGGCTTTGAGTAAATGTAGTATACCAACACAGGCTTTGTGCAAATGCAGGATACCAACACAGGCTTTGTGCAAATGTAGGATATCAACACAGGCTTTGTGCAAATGCAGCATACTAACAAAGGCTTTTTGTAAATGTAGCAAACCAACACAGGCTTTGTGTAAATGTAGCATACCAACACAGGCTTTGTGCGAAAGTAGTATACCAACACAGGCATTGGGCAAATGTCGTATACCAACACAGGCTTTGTGCAAATGTAGTATACCAACACAGGCTTTGTGCAAATGTTGTTTACCAATATAGTCTTTGTGCAAATGTAGTATACCAACACAGTCCTTGTGTAAATGTAGTATACCAACACAGGCTTTGTGCAAATGTAGGATACCAACACAGGCTTTGTGTAAAAGTAGGATACCAACACAGGCTTTGTGCAAATGTAGGATAGCAACACAGGCTTTGTGCAAATGTAGTATACCAACACAGGCTTTGTGCAAATGTTGTTTACCAATATAGTCTTTGTGCAAATGTAGTATACCAACACAGTCCTTGTGTAAATGTAGTATACCAACACAGGCTTTGTGCAGATGTAGTATACCAACACAGGCTTTGTGCAAATGTAGGATACCAACACAGGCTTTGTGTAAATGTAGGATACCAACACAGGCTTTGTGCAAATGTAGGATAGCAACACAGGCTTTGTGCAAATGTAGTATAGCAACACCGGCTTTGTGTTAATGTAGGATACCAACACATGCATTGTGCAAATGTAGGATACCAACACAGGCTTTGTGCAAATGTAATATAGCAAGACATGTCTTGCTGCAAATGTAGTGTACCAACACATGTCTTTGTGCAAATGTTGAATACCAAACAGGCTTCGTGCAAATGTAGTATACCAACACAGGCTTTGCGCAAATGGAGTATACCAACACAGGTTTTGTGTAAATGTAGGATACCAACACAGGCTTTGTGCAAATGTAGTATACCAACACAGGCTTTGCGCAAATGTAGCAAACCAACACATGTCTTTGTGCAAATGTAGTAAACCAACACATGTCTTTGTGCAAATGTTGAATACCAAACAGGCTTTGTGCAAATGTAGTATACCAACACAGGCTTTGTGCAAATGTAGTATACCAACACAGGCTTTGTGTAAATGTAGGATACCAACACATGCTTTTTGTAAATGAAGGATACCAACACAGGCTTTGTGTAAATGCAGTATACCAACACGGGCTTTGTGCAAATGTAGTATACCAACAGAGGCTTTGGGCAAATGTACTTTACCAACACAGGCTTTGTGCAACTGTAGTATCCCAACACAGGCTTTGTGCAAATGTAGGATAGCAACACAGGCTTTGTGTAAATGTAGGATACCAACACAGGCTTTGAGCAAATGTAGGATACCAACACAGGCTTTGTGCAAATGTAGTATACCAAAACAGGCTTTGTGCAAATGTAGTATACCAACACTGGCTTTGTGTAAATGTTGTATACCAAGACAGGCTTTTTGTAAATGTAATATAGCAACACATGTCTTGCCGCAAATGTAGTAAACCAACACGTGTCTTTGTGCAAATGTTGAATAACAAACAGGCTTCGTGCAAATGTAGTATACCAACACAGGCTTTGCGCAAATGTAACATACCAACACAGGCTTTGTGTAAGTGTCGGAAACCAACACAGGCTTTGTGCAAATGTAGTATACCAACGCAGGCTTTGCGCAAATGTACTATATCAAAACATGTCTTTGTGCAAATGTAGTATACCAACACGGGCTTTGTGCAAATGTAGTATACCAACACAGGCTTTGTGCAAATGTAGTGTACCAACACAGGCTTTGCGCAAATGTAGTATACCAACACATGTCTTTGTGCAAATGAAGTATACCAACACAGGCTTTGTGTAAATGTAGGATACCAACACAGGCTTTTTGTAAATGAAGGATACCAACACAGGATTTGTGTAAATGTAGTATACCAACACAGGCTTTGTGCAAATGTAGTATACCAACACAGGCTTTTTGTAAATGTAGGATACCACTACTGGCTTTGAGTAAATGTAGTATACCAACACAGGCTTTGTGCAAATGCAGGATACCAACACAGGCTTTGTGCAAATGTAGGATATCAACACAGGCTTTGTGCAAATGCAGCATACTAACAAAGGCTTTTTGTAAATGTAGCAAACCAACACAGGCTTTGTGTAAATGTAGCATACCAACACAGGCTTTGTGCGAAAGTAGTATACCAACACAGGCATTGGGCAAATGTCGTATACCAACACAGGCTTTGTGCAAATGTAGTATACCAACACAGGCTTTGTGCAAATGTTGTTTACCAATATAGTCTTTGTGCAAATGTAATATACCAACACAGTCCTTGTGTAAATGTAGTATACCAACACAGGCTTTGTGCAGATGTAGTATACCAACACAGGCTTTGTGCAAATGTAGGATACCAACACAGGCTTTGTGTAAATGTAGGATACCAACACAGGCTTTGTGCAAATGTAGGATAGCAACACAGGCTTTGTGCAAATGTAGTATACCAACACAGGCTTTGTGCAAATGTTGTTTACCAATATAGTCTTTGTGCAAATGTAGTATACCAACACAGTCCTTGTGTAAATGTAGTATACCAACACAGGCTTTGTGCAGATGTAGTATACCAACACAGGCTTTGTGCAAATGTAGTATACCAACACAGGCTTTGAGCAAATGTACTATACAAACACAGGCTTTGTGCAAATGTAGGATACCAATATAGTCTTTGTGCAAATGTAGTATAGCAACACATGTCTTTGTGCAAATGTTGAATACCAACACAGGCTTTGTGCAAATGTAGTATACCAACACAGGCTTTGCTCAAATGTAGTATACCAACACATGTCTTTGTGCAAATGTAGTATAGCAACTCATGTCTTTGTGCAAATGTTGAATACCAAACAGGTGTTGTGTAAATGTAGTATACCAACACAGGCTTTGTGCAAATGTAGTATACTAACACAGGCTTTGTGTAAATGTAGGATACCAACACAGGCTTTGTGTAAATGTCGGATACCAATATAGACTTTGTGCTTATGTAGTATAACAACACAATGTCTTTGCGTAAATGTCGTATACCAACAGAGGCTTTGTGCGAATGTAGTATACCAACACAGGATTTGTGCAAATGAAGGATACCAATATGGTCTTTGTGCAAATGTAGTATAACAACAAATGTCTTTACGTATATGTAGGATACCAACACAGGCTTTGTGCGAATGTAGTATACCAACACAGGCTTTGTGCAAATGTAGTATACCAACACAGGATTTGTGCAAATGTAGTATACCAATATAGTCATTGTTCAAATGTAGTATAACAACACATGTCTTTGCGTAAATGTAGGATACCAACACCGGCTTTTTTTTAAACGTAGCAAACCAACAAAGGCTTTGTGTAAATGTAGGATACCAACACAGGCTTTGCGCAAATGTAATATAGCAACACATGTCTTGCTGCAAATGTCGTATACCAACACATGTCTTTGTGCAAATGTTGAATACCAAACAGGCTTCGTGCAAATGTAGTATACCAACGCAGGCTTTGCGCAAATGTAGTATACCAACACAGGCATTGTGTAAATGTAGGATACCAACACAGGCTTTTTGTAAATGTAGGATACCAACACAGGCTTTGTGCAAATGCAGGATACCATAACAGGCTTTGTGAAAATGCAGGATACCATTATATTCTTTGTGCAAATGTAGTATAACAACACATGTCTATGCGTAAATGTAGGATACAAAAAAAGGCTTTGTGCGAATGTACTATACCAACAAAGGCATTGTGCAAATGTAGTTTACCAACACAGGCTTTGTGCAAATGTAGTATACCAACACAGGCTTTGAATAAATGTAGGATACCAATATAGTCTTTTTGCAAATGTATTATACCAACACAGTCTTTGTGTAACTGTAGGATACCAACACAGGCTTTGTGCATATGTAGTATACCAACACAGGCTTTGTGCAAATGTAGTATACTAACACAGGCTTTGTGTAAATGTAGGATACCAACACAGACTTCGTGTAAATGTAGGATACCAACACAGGCTTTGTGCAAATATAGTATACCAACACAGGCTTTGTGTAAATGTAGGATACCAATATAGTCTTTGTGCAAATGTAGTATACCAGTACAGTCTTTGTGTAAATGTAGGATACCAGCACATGCTTTGTGCAGATGTCGTATACCAACCCTGGCATTGTGCAAATGTAGTATACCAACACAGGCTTTGTGCAAATGTATGATCCCAATATAGACTTTGTTCAAATGTAGTATAACAACACATGTCTTTGCGTAAATGTCGTATACCAACACAGGCTTTGTGCGAATGTAGTAT
The DNA here is from genome assembly GCF_017639515.1 of Carcharodon carcharias. Taxonomy (NCBI): domain Eukaryota; kingdom Metazoa; phylum Chordata; class Chondrichthyes; order Lamniformes; family Lamnidae; genus Carcharodon; species Carcharodon carcharias. Next base: position 126,112,574 of record NC_054468.1, on the reverse strand, counting down.
ACCAACACAGGATTTGTGCAAATGAAGGATACCAATATGTTGTTCGTGCAAATGTAGTATAACAACAAATGTCTTTACGTATATGTAGGATACCAACACAGGCTTTGTGCGAATGTAGTATACCAACACAGGCATTGTGCAAATGTAGTATACCAACACAGGCTTTGTGCAAATGTAGTATACCAACACAGGATTTGTGCAAATGTAGTATACCAATATAGTCTTTGTGCAAATGTAGTATAACAACACATGTCTTTGCGTAAATGTAGGATACCAACACAGGCTTTTTTTAAACGTAGCAAACCAAAACAGGCTTTGTGTAAATGTAGGATACCAACACAGGCTTTGTGCAGATGTAGTATACCAACACAGGCTTTGTGCAAATGTAGGATACCAACACAGGCTTTGTGTAAATGTAGGATACCAACACAGGCTTTGTGCAAATGTAGGATACCAACACAGGCTTTGTGCAAATGTAGTATAGCAACACAGGCTTTGTGTAAATGTAGGATACCAACACAGGCTTTGAGCAAATGTAGGATACCAACACAGGCTTTGTGCAAATGTAGTATACCAAAACAGGCTTTGTGCAAATGTAGTATACCAAAACAGGCTTTGTGCAAATGTAGAATACCAACACTGGCTTTGTGCAAATGTTGTATACCAAGACAGGCTTTTTGTAAATGTAGGATACCAACACAGGCTTTGTGTAAATGTAACGTACCAACTCAGGCTTTGTGCAAATGTAGGAGACCAACAGAGGCTTCGTGTCAAAGTAGGATACCAACACAGGATTTTTGTAAAAGTAAAATAGCAACACAGGCTTTGTGTAAATGCAGTATACCCACACTGACTTTGTGCAAATGTAGGATACCAACACAGTCTTTGTGCAAATGTAGTATACCAATATAGTCTTTGTGCAAATGTAGTATAACAACACATGTCTTTGCGTAAATGTAGGATACCAACACAGGCTTTTTTTAAACGTAGCGAACCAAAACAGGCTTTGTGTAAATGTAGGATACCAACACAGGCTTTGTGTAAATGTAGCGTACCAACACAGGCTTTGTGAAAATGTAGGAGACCAACAGAGACTTCGTGTCAAAGTATGATACCAACACAGGAATTTTGTAAAAGTAAAATAGCAACAGAGGCTTTGTGTAAATGCAGTATACCCACACAGACTTTGTGCAAATGTAGGAGACCAACAGAGTCTTCGTGTCAAAGTAGGATACCAACACAGGGTTTGTGCAAATGTGGTATACCAACACAGGCTTTTTGTAAAAGTAAAATAGCAACACAGGCTTTGTGTAAATGCAGTATACCAACACAGGCTTTGTGTATATGTAGCGAACCAACACAGGCTTTGTGCAAATGTAGGAGACCAACACAGGCTTTGTGCAAATGTAGTATACCAACAAAGGCCTTGTGCAAATGTAGTATACCAAAACAGGCTTTGTGCAAATGTAGTATACCAACACAGGCTTTGCGCAAATGAAGTATACCAACGCATGTCTTTGTGCAAATGTAATATAGCAACACATGTCTTGCTGCAAATGTACTATACCAACACATGTCTTTGTGCAAATGTAATATACAAACACATGTCTTTGTGCAACTGTTGAATACCAAACAGGCTTTGTGCAAATGTAGTATACCAACACAGGCTTTGGGCAAATGTAGGATACTAACACAGAAGTTGTGTAAACGTAGGATACCAACACAGGCTTTTTGCAAATGTAGGATACCAACACAGGCTTTGTGTAATTGTAGTATACCAACACTGCCTTTGTGCAAATGTAGTATACCAACACAGGATTTGTGTAAATGTCGGATGCCAACACAGTCTTTGCCCAAATGTAGTATACCAACAGAAGTCTTTGCGCAAATGTAGTATACAAATACATGTCTTTCTGCAACTGTAGTATACCAACACATGGCTTTGTGCAAATGTAGTATACCAACACAGGCTTTGTTTAAATGTAGGATACCAACACAGGGTTTGTGCAAATGTGGTATACCAACACAGGCTTTTTGTAAATGTAGGATACCAACACAGGCTTTGTGTAAATTTGGCGTACCAACACAGGCTTTATGCAAATGTAGGATACCAACACAGGCTTTGTGACAATGTAGTACACCAACACAGGCTTTTTGTAAATGTAGGATAGCAACACAGGCTTTGTGTAAATTGTGTATACCAACACAGGCTATGTGCAAATGTAGGATACAAAGACAGGCTTTGTGCAAATGTAGTATACCAACAAAGGCTTTGTGTAAATGTAGGATACCAACACAGGCTTTGTGCAAATGTAATATAGCAACACATGTCTTGCCGCAAATGTAGTAAACCAACACGTGTCTTGGTGCAAATGTTGAATAACAAACAGGCTTCGTGCAAATGTAGTATACCAACACAGGCTTTGCGCAAATGTAACATACCAACACAGGCTTTGTGTAAATGTCGGAAACCAACACAGGCTTTGTGCAAATGTAGTATACCAACACAGGCTTTGTGTAAATGTAGGATACCAATATAGTCTTTGTGCAAATGTAGTATACCAGTACAGTCTTTGTGTAAATGTAGGATACCAACACATGCTTTGTGCAGATGTCGTATACCAACCCTGGCATTGTGCAAATGTAGTATACCAACACAGGCTTTGTGCAAATGTATGATCCCAATATAGACTTTGTGCAAATGTAGTATAACAACACATGTCTTTGCGTAAATGTCGTATACCAACACAGGCTTTGTGCGAATGTAGTATACCAACACAGGATTTGTGCAAAAGAAGGATACCAATATGTTGTTCGTGCAAATGTAGTATAACAACAAATGTCTTTACGTATATGTAGGATACCAACACGGGCTTTTTGCGAATGTAGTATACCAACACAGGCATGGTGCAAATGTAGTATACCAACACAGGCTTTGTGCAAATGTAGTATGCCAAAACATGTCTTTTTGCAAATGTAGGATACCAACACAGGCTTTGTGCAAATGTAGTATACCAACGCAGGCTTTGCGCAAATGTAGTATACCAACACAGGCATTGTGTAAATGTAGGATACCAACACAGGCTTTTTGTAAATGTAGGATACCAACACAGGCTTTGTGCAAATGCAGGATACCATAACAGGCTTTGTGAAAATGCAGGATACCATTATATTCTTTGTGCAAATGTAGTATAAGAACACATGTCTATGCGTAAATGTAGGATACAAAAAAAGGCTTTGTGCGAATGTACTATACCAACAAAGGCATTGTGCAAATGTAGTTTACCAACACAGGCTTTGTGCAAATGTAGTATACCAACACAGGCTTTGACTAAATGTAGGATACCAATATAGTCTTTTTGCAAATGTATTATCCCAACACAGTCTTTGTGTAACTGTAGGATACCAACACAGGCTTTGTGCATATGTAGTATACCAACACAGGCTTTGTGCAAATGTAGTATACTAACACAGGCTTGGTGTAAATGTAGGATACCAACACAGGCTTCGTGTAAATGTAGGATACCAACACAGGCTTTGTGCAAATATAGTATACCAACACAGGCTTTGTGCAAATGTATGATCCCAATATAGACTTTGTGCAAATGTAGTATAACAACACATGTCTTTGCGTAAATGTCGTATACCAACACAGGCTTTGTGCGAATGTAGTATACCAACACAGGATTTGTGCAAATGAAGGATACCAATATGTTGTTCGTGCAAATGTAGTATAACAACAAATGTCTTTACGTATATGTAGGATACCAACACAGGCTTTTTGCGAATGTAGTATACCAACACAGGCATGGTGCAAATGTAGTATACCAACACAGGCTTTGTGCAAATGTAGTATACCAACACAGGATTTGTGCAAATGTAGTATACCAATATAGTCTTTGTGCAAATGTAGTATAACAACACATGTCTTTGCGTAAATGTAGGATACCAACACAGGCTTTTTTTAAACGTAGCAAACCAAAACAGGCTTTGTGTAAATGTAGGATACCAACACAGGCTTTGTGCAGATGTTGTATACCAACGCAGGCTTTGTGCAAATGTAGGATACCAACACAGGCTTTGTGTAAATGTAGGATACCAACACAGGCTTTGTGCAAATGTAGGATAATAACACAGGCTTTGTGCAAATGTAGTATAGCACCACAGGCTTTGTGTATATGTAGGATACCAACACAGGCTTTGAGCAAATGTAGGATACCAACACAGGCTTTGTGCAAATGTAGTATACCAAAACAGGCTTTGTGCAAATGTAGTATACCAACACTGGCTTTGTGTAAATGTTGTATACCAAGACAGGCTTTTTGTAAATGTAATATAGCAACACATGTCTTGCTGCAAATGTAGTATACCAACACATGTCTTTGTGCAAATGTTGAATACCACCAGGCTTCGTGCAAATGTAGTATACCAACAAAGGCTTTGCGCAAATGTAGTATACCAACACAGGCTTTGTGTAAATGTCGGAAACCAACACAGGCTTTGTGCAAATGTAGTATACCAACGCAGGCTTTGCGCAAATGTACTATACCAAAACATGTCTTTGTGCAAATGTAGTATACCAACACAGGCTTTGTGCAAATGTAGTATACTAACACAGGCTTTGTGCAAATGTAGTATACCAACACAGGCTTTGCGCAAATGTAGTATACCAACACATGTCTTTGTGCAAATGAAGTATACCAACACAGGCTTTGTGTAAATGTAGGATACCAACACAGGCTTTTTGTAAATGAAGGATACCAACACAGGATTTGTGTAAATGTAGTATACCAACACAGGCTTTGTGCAAATGTAGTATAACAACACAGGCTTTGTGCAAATGTAGGATACCAACACAGGCTTTTTGTAAATGTAGGATACCACTACAGGCTTTGAGTAAATGTAGTATACCAACACAGGCTTTGTGCAAATGCAGGATACCAACACAGGCTTTGTGCAAATGTAGGATATCAACACAGGCTTTGTGCAAATGCAGCATACTAACAAAGGCTTTTTGTAAATGTAGCAAACCAACACAGGCTTTGTGTAAATGTAGCATACCAACACAGGCTTTGTGCGAAAGTAGTATACCAACACAGGCATTGGGCAAATGTCGTATACCAACACAGGCTTTGTGCAAATGTAGTATACCAACACAGGCTTTGTGCAAATGTTGTTTACCAATATAGTCTTTGTGCAAATGTAGTATACCAACACAGTCCTTGTGTAAATGTAGTATACCAACACAGGCTTTGTGCAAATGTAGGATACCAACACAGGCTTTGTGTAAAAGTAGGATACCAACACAGGCTTTGTGCAAATGTAGGATAGCAACACAGGCTTTGTGCAAATGTAGTATACCAACACAGGCTTTGTGCAAATGTTGTTTACCAATATAGTCTTTGTGCAAATGTAGTATACCAACACAGTCCTTGTGTAAATGTAGTATACCAACACAGGCTTTGTGCAGATGTAGTATACCAACACAGGCTTTGTGCAAATGTAGGATACCAACACAGGCTTTGTGTAAATGTAGGATACCAACACAGGCTTTGTGCAAATGTAGGATAGCAACACAGGCTTTGTGCAAATGTAGTATAGCAACACCGGCTTTGTGTTAATGTAGGATACCAACACATGCATTGTGCAAATGTAGGATACCAACACAGGCTTTGTGCAAATGTAATATAGCAAGACATGTCTTGCTGCAAATGTAGTGTACCAACACATGTCTTTGTGCAAATGTTGAATACCAAACAGGCTTCGTGCAAATGTAGTATACCAACACAGGCTTTGCGCAAATGTAGTATACCAACACAGGCTTTGTGTAAATGTAGGATACCAACACAGGCTTTGTGCAAATGTAGTATACCAACACAGGCTTTGCGCAAATGTAGTATACCAACACATGTGTTTGTGCAAATGTAGTATAGCAACACATGTCTTTGTGCAAATGTTGAATGCCAAACAGGTTTTGTGCAAATGTAGTATACCAACACAGGCTTTGTGCAAATGTAGTATACCAACACAGGCTTTGTGTAAATGTAGGATACCAACACATGCTTTTTGTAAATGAAGGATACCAACACAGGCTTTGTGTAAATGCAGTATACCAACACGGGCTTTGTGCAAATGTAGTATACCAACAGAGGCTTTGGGCAAATGTACTTTACCAACACAGGCTTTGTGCAACTGTAGTATACCAACACAGGCTTTGTGCAAATGTAGGATACCAACACAGGCTTTGTGCAAATGTAGTATATCAACAAAGGCTTTGTGTAAATGTAGTATACCAACACAGGCTTTGCGCAAATGTAGTATACCAACTCATGTCTTTGTGCAAATGCAATATAGCATCACAAGTCTTGCCGCAAATGTAGTATACCAACACATGTCTTTGTGCAAATGTATAACAAACAGGCTTTGTGTAAATGTAGTATACCAACACAGGCTTTGTGCAAATGTACCATACCAGCACAGGCTTTCTGTAAATGTAGGATACCAACACAGGCTTTTTGTAAATGCAGGATACCAACACAGGCTTTGAGCAAATGTAGTATAGGAACACATGTCTTGCTGCAAATGTAGTATAGCAACACATATCTTTGTGCAAATGTTGAATACCAAACAGGTTTTGTGTAAATGTAGTATACCAACACAGGCTTTGTGCAAATGTAGTATACCAACACAGGCTGTGTGTAAATGTAGGATACCAACACAGGCTTTTTGTAAATGAAGGATACCAACACAGGCTTTGTGCAAATGTAGGATACCAACACTGGCTTTGTGCAAATGTAGTATACCAACACAGGCTTTGTGCAAATGTAGAATACCAACAGAGGCTTTGTGTAAATGTAGTAAACCAACACAGGCTTTGTGCAAATGTAGGATACCAAAACAGGCTTTGTGTAAATGTAGTACACCAACACATGTCTTTGTGCAAGTGTAGTATACCAATACATGTCTTTGTGCAAATGTAATATACCAACATATGTCTTTGTGCAAACATAGGATACCAACACAGGCTGTGCGCAAATGTAGTATACCGACACATGTCTTTGTGCAAATGTAGTATTCCAAAACATGTCTTTGTGCAAATGTAGTAGACCAATACATGTCTTTGTGCAAATGTAATATACCAACACATATCTTTGTGCAAATGTTGAATACCAAACAGGCTTTGTGCAAATGTAGTATACCAACACAGGCTTGGGGAAAATGTAGGATAATAACACAGGCTTTGTGTAAGTGTAGGATACTAACACAGGCTTTTTGTAAATGTAGTATACCAACTCAGGCTAATGTGTAAATGTAGTATACCAACACTGCCTTTGTGCAAATGTAGTATACCAACAAAGGCTTTGTGTAAATGTAGGATGCCAACTCACTCTTTGCGCAAATGTAGTATACAAATACATGTCTTTCTGCAAATGTAGTACACCAACACATGGCTTTGTGCAAATGTAGTATATCAACACATTTCTTTGTGCAAATGTAGTAAACCAACACAGGCTTTGTGCAAATGTAGTATACCACCACAGGCTTTGTTTAAATGTAGGATACCAACACAGGGTTTGTGCAAATGTGGTATACCAACACAGGCTTTTTGTAAATGTAGGATACCAACACAGGCTTTGTGGAAATTTAGCGTACCAACACAAGCTTTGTGCAAATGTAGGATACCAACAAAGGCTTTGTGACAATGTAGGACACCAACACAGGCTTTTTGTAAATGTAGGATAGCAACACAGGCTTTGTGTAAATTGTGTATACCAACACAGCCTATGTGCAAATGTAGGATAGCAACACAGGCTTTGTGCAAATGTAGGATACAAACACAGGCTTTGTGCAAATGTAGGATACCAACACAAGTCTTAGTGCAACTGTAGTATACCAACACAGGCTTTGTGCAAATGTAGGATACCAACACAGGCTTTGTGCAAATGTAGTATATCAACAAGGGCTTTGTGTAAATGTACTATACCAACACAGGCTTTGCGCAAATGTATTATACCAACACATGTCTTTGTGCAAATGTAATATAGCAACACAAGTCTTGCCGCAAATGTAGTATACCAACACATGTCTTTGTGCAAATGTATAACAAACAGGCTTTGTGTAAATGTAGTATACCAACACAGGCTTTGTGCAAATGTACTATACCAGCACAGGCTTTTTGTAAATGTAGGATACCAACACAGGCTTTGTGAAAATGTTTTACACCAACACAGGCTTTGTACAAATGTAGGATACCAACACAGGCTTTTGCAAATGTAGGTTACCAACACAAGTCTTTGTGCAAATATAGTATACCAACACATGTCTTTGTGCAAATGTTGAATACCACACAGGCTTTGAGCAAATGTATTATACCAACAAATGTCTTTGTGCAAATGTAGTATACCAACAAATGTCTTTGTGCAAATGTTTAATAACAAACAGGCTTTGTGTAAACGTAGGATACCAACACAGGCTTTGTGCAAATGTAGCATACCAACACAGGCTTTGCGCAATTGTAGTATACCAACACATATCTTTGTGCAAATGTAGTATACCAACACATGTCCTTGTGCAAATGTTGTATAACAAACAGGCTTTGTGCAAAAGAAGCATACTAACACAGGCTTTTTGTAAATTTTGAAAACCAACACAGGCTTTGTGTAAATGTAGCATACCAACACAGGCTTTGTGCGAATGTAGTATACCAACACAGGCATTGTGCAAATGTAGTATACCAACACAGGCTTTGTGCAAATGTAGCATACCAACACAGGCTTTGTGCAAATGTAGCATACCAATATAGTCTTTGTGCAAATGTAGTATACCAACACAGTCTTTGTGTAAATGTAGTATACCAACACAGGCTTTGTGCAGATGTAGTATACCAACACAGGCTTTGTGCAAATGTAGGATACCAACACAGGCTTTGTGTAAATGTAGGATACCAACACAGGCTTCGTGCAAATGTAGGATACCAACACAGGCTTTGTGCAAATGTAGTATACCAACACAGGCTTTGTGCAAATGTAGGATACCAACACAGTCTTTGTGCAAATGTAGTATACCAACACAGTCTTTGTGCAAATGTAGGATACCAACACAGGCTTTGTGCAAATGTAGTATACCAACACAGGCTTTGTGCAAATGTAGCTATACCAACACAGGCTTTGTGCAAATGTAGTATACCAACACAGGCTTTGTGCAAATGTATGATACCAACTCAGACTTTGTGCAAATGTAGTATACCAACACAGGTCTTTGTGTAAATGTAGTATACCAACACAGGCTTTGTGCGAATGTAGTATACCAACACAGGATTTGTGCAAAAGAAGGATACCAATATGTTGTTCGTGCAAATGTAGTATAACAACAAATGTCTTTACGTATATGTAGGATACCAACACGGGCTTTTTGCGAATGTAGTATAGCAACACAGGCATGGTGCAAATGTAGTATACCAACACAGGCTTTGTGCAAATGTAGTATGCCAAAACATGTCTTTTTGCAAATGTAGGATACCAACACAGGCTTTGTGCAGATGTTGTATACCAACGCAGGCTTTGTGCAAATGTAGGATACCAACACAGGCTTTGTGTAAATGTAGGATACCAACACAGGCTTTGTGCAAATGTAGGATAACAACACAGGCTTTGTGCAAATGTAGTATACCAACACAGGATTTGTGCAAATGTAGTATACCAATATAGTCATTGTTCAAATGTAGTATAACAACACATGTCTTTGCGTAAATGTAGGATACCAACACCGGCTTTTTTTAAACGTAGCAAACCGACAAAGGCTTTGTGTAAATGTAGGATACCAACACAGGCTTTGCGCAAATGTAATATAGCAACACATGTCTTGCTGCAAATGTCGTATACCAACACATGTCTTTGTGCAAATGTTGAATACCAAACAGGCTTCGTGCAAATGTAGTATACCAACGCAGGCTTTGCGCAAATGTAGTATACCAACACAGGCATTGTGTAAATGTAGGATACCAACACAGGCTTTTTGTAAATGTAGGATACCAACACAGGCTTTGTGCAAATGCAGGATACCATAACAGGCTTTGTGAAAATGCAGGATACCATTATATTCTTTGTGCAAATGTAGTATAACAACACATCTATGCGTAAATGTAGGATACAAAAAAGGCTTTGTGCGAATGTACTATACCAACAAAGGCATTGTGCAAATGTAGTTTACCAACACAGGCTTTGTGCAAATGTAGTATACCAACACAGGCTTTGAATAAATGTAGGATACCAATATAGTCTTTTTGCAAATGTATTATACCAACACAGTCTTTGTGTAACTGTAGGATACCAACACAGGCTTTGTGCATATGTAGTATACCAACACAGGCTTTGTGCAAATGTAGTATACTAACACAGGCTTGGTGTAAATGTAGGATACCAACACAGGCTTCGTGTAAATGTAGGATACCAACACAGGCTTTGTGCAAATATAGTATACCAACACAGGCTTTGTGCAAATGTATGATCCCAATATAGACTTTGTGCAAATGTAGTATAACAACACATGTCTTTGCGTAAATGTCGTATACCAACACAGGCTTTGTGCGAATGTAGTATACCAGCACAGGATTTGTGCAAATGAAGGATACCAATATGTTGTTCGTGCAAATGTAGTATAACAACAAATGTCTTTACGTATATGTAGGATACCAACACAGGCTTTTTGCGAATGTAGTATACCAACACAGGCATGGTGCAAATGTAGTATACCAACACAGGCTTTGTGCAAATGTAGTATACCAACACAGGATTTGTGCAAATGTAGTATACCAATATAGTCTTTGTGCAAATGTAATATAACAACACATGACTTTGCGTAAATGTAGGATACCAACACAGGCTTTTTTTAAACGTAGCAAACCAAAACAGGCTTTGTGTAAATGTAGGATACCAACACAGGCTTTGTGCAGATGTTGTATACCAACGCAGGCTTTGTGCAAATGTAGGATACCAACACAGGCTTTGTGTAAATGTAGGATACCAACACAGGCTTTGTGCAAATGTAGGATAACAACACAGGCTTTGTGCAAATGTAGTATAGCAACACAGGCTTTGTGTAAATGTAGGATACCAACACAGGCTTTGAGCAAATGTAGGATACCAACACAGGCTTTGTGCAAATGTAGTATACCAAAACAGGCTTTGTGCAAATGTAGTATACCAACACTGGCTTTGTGTAAATGTTGTATACCAAGACAGGCTTTTTGTAAATGTAATATAGCAACACATGTCTTGCCGCAAATGTAGTAAACCAACACGTGTCTTTGTGCAAATGTTGAATAACAAACAGGCTTCGTGCAAATGTAGTATACCAACACAGGCTTTGCGCAAATGTAGTATACCAACACAGGCTTTGTGTAAGTGTCGGAAACCAACACAGGCTTTGTGCAAATGTAGTATACCAACACAGGCTTTGCGCAAATGTACTATACCAAAACATGTCTTTGTGCAAATGTAGTATACCAACACAGGCTTTGTGCAAATGTAGTATACCAACACAGGCTTTGTGCAAATGTAGTATACCAACACAGGCTTTGCGCAAATGTAGTATACCAACACATGTCTTTGTGCAAATGTAGTATACCAACACAGGCTTTGTGTAAATGTAGGATACCAACACAGGCTTTTTGTAAATGAAGGATACCAACACAGGATTTGTGTAAATGTAGTATACCAACACAGGCTTTGTGCAAATGTAGTATAACAACACATGCTTTGTGCAAATGTAGGATACCAACACAGGCTTTCGGTAGATGTTGTATACCAACACAGGCTTTGTGCAAATGTAGGATACCAACACAGGCTTTGTGCTAATGTAGTATACCAACACAGGCTTGTGCAAATTGTAGGATACCAACACAGGCTTTGTGCAAATGTAGTATACCAACACAGGCTTTGTGCAAATGTAGTATACCAACCCATGCTTTGTGCAAATGTAGTATACCAACACAGTCTTTGTGCAAATGTAGTATACCAAACACAGGCTTTGTGTAAATGTAGTATACCAACACAGGCTTTGTGCAAATGTAGGATACCAACACAGGCTTTTGTGCTAAATGTAGGATACCAACACAGGCTTTGTGCAAATGTAGGATACCAACACAGGCTTTGTGTAAATGTAGTATACCAACACAGGCTTTGTGCAAATGTAGTATACCAACACAGGCTTTGTGCAAATGTAGCATACTAACACAGGCTTTGTGTAAATGTAGCATACCAACACAGATTTTGTGCGAATGTAGTATGCCAACACAGGCTTTGTGCAAATGTAGTATACCAACACAGTCTTTGTGTAAATGTAGTATACCAACACAGGCTTTGTGCAGATGTAGTATACCAACACAGGCTTTGTGCAAATGTAGGATACCAACACAGGCTTTGTGTAAATGTAGGATACCAACACAGGCTTTGTGCAAATGTAGGATACCAACACAGGCTTTGTGCAAATGTAGTATACCAACACAGGCTTTGTGCAAATGTTGTTTACCAATATAGTCTTTGTGCAAATGTAGTATACCAACACAGTCCTTGTGTAAATGTAGTATACCAACACAGGCTTTGTGCAGATGTAGTATACCAACACAGGCTTTGTGCAAATGTAGGATACCAACACAGGCTTTGTGTAAATGTAGGATACCAACACAGGCTTTGTGCAAATGTAGGATAGCAACACAGGCTTTGTGCAAATGTAGTATAGCAACACCGGCTTTGTGTTAATGTAGGATACCAACACAGGCATTGTGCAAATGTAGGATACCAACACAGGCTTTGTGCAAATGTAATATAGCAACACATGTCTTGCTGCAAATGTAGTATACCAACACATGTCTTTGTGCAAATGTTGAATACCAAACAGGCTTCGTGCAAATGTAGTATACCAACACAGGCTTTGCGCAAATGTAGTATACCAACACAGGCTTTGTGTAAATGTAGGATACCAACACAGGCTTTGTGCAAATGTAGTATACCAACACAGGCTTTGTGTAAATGTAGGATACCAACACAGGCTTTTTGCAAATGTAGGATACCAACACATGTCTTTGTGTAAATGTTGAATACCAAACTGGCTTTGTGCAAATGTAGTATACCAACACAGGCTTTGTGCAAATGTAGTATACCAACACAGGCTTTGTGCAAATGTAGGATACCAACACAGGCTTTGTGTAAATGTAGTATACCAACACAGGCTTTGTGCAAATGTAGGATACCAACACAGACTTGGTGCAAATGTAGTATACCAACACATGTCTTTGTGTAAATGTAGTACACCAACACATGTCTTTGTGCAAATGTAGTATACCAATACATGTCTTTGTGCAAATGTAATATACCAACATATGTCTTTGTGCAAACATAGGATATCAACACAGGCTGTGCGCAAATGTAGTATACCAACACATGTCTTTGTGCAAATGTAGTATACCAACACATTTCTTTGTGCAAATGTAGTATACCAACACAGGCTTTGTGCAAATGTAGTATACCAACACAGGCTTTGTGCAAATGAAGTATACCAACACATGTCTTTGTTCAAATGTAATATAACAACACATGTCTTTGCGTAAATGTAGGATACCAACACAGGCTTTTTTAAACGTAGCAAACCAAAACAGGCTTTGTGTAAATGTAGGATACCAACACAGGCTTTGTGCAGATCTTGTATACCAACGCAGGCTTTGTGCAAATGTAGGATACCAACACAGGCTTTGTGTAAATGTAGGATACCAACACAGGCTTTGTGCAAATGTAGGATAACAACACAGGCTTTGTGCAGATGTTGTATACCAACGCAGGCTTTGTGCAAATGTAGGATACCAACACAGGCTTTGTGTAAATGTAGGATACCAACACAGGCTTTGTGCAAATGTAGGATAACAACACAGGCTTTGTGCAAATGTAGTATAGCAACACAGGCTTTGTGTAAATGTAGGATACCAACACAGGCTTTGAGCAAATGTAGGATACCAACACAGGCTTTGTGCAAATGTAGTATACCAAAACAGGCTTTGTGCAAATGTAGTATACCAACACTGGCTTTGTGTAAATGTTGTATACCAAGACAGGCTTTTTGTAAATGTAATATAGCAACACATGTCTTGCCGCAAATGTAGTAAACCAACACGTGTCTTTGTGCAAATGTTGAATAACAAACAGGCTTCGTGCAAATGTAGTATACCAACACAGGCTTTGCGCAAATGTAACATACCTACACAGGCTTTGTGTAAGTGTCGGAAACCAACACAGGCTTTGTGCAAATGTAGTATACCAACGCAGGCTTTGCGCAAATGTACTATACCAAAACATGTCTTTGTGCAAATGTAGTATACCAACACAGGCTTTGTGCAAATGTAGTATACCAACACAGGCTTTGTGCAAATGTAGTATACCAACACAGGCTTTGCGCAAATGTAGTATACCAACACATGTCTTTGTGCAAATGAAGTATACCAACACAGGCTTTGTGTAAATGTAGGATACCAACACAGGCTTTATGTAAATGAAGGATACCAACACAGGATTTGTGTAAATGTAGTATACCAACACAGGCTTTGTGCAAATGTAGTATAACAACACAGGCTTTCTGCAAATGTAGGATACCAACACAGGCTTTTTGTAAATGTAGGATACCACTACAGGCTTTGAGTAAATGTAGTATACCAACACAGGCTTTGTGCAAATGCAGGATACCAACACAGGCTTTGTGCAAATGTAGGATATCAACACAGGCTTTGTGCAAATGCAGCATACTAACAAAGGCTTTTTGTAAATGTAGCAAACCAACACAGGCTTTGTGTAAATGTAGCATACCAACACAGGCTTTGTGCAAATGTAGTATAGCAACACAGGCTTTGTGCAAATGTTGTTTACCAATATAGTCTTTGTGCAAATGTAGTATACCAACACAGTCCTTGTGTAAATGTAGTATACCAACACAGGCTTTGTGCAGATGTAGTATACCAACACAGGCTTTGTGCAAATGTAGGATACCAACACAGGCTTTGTGTAAATGTAGGATACCAACACAGGCTTTGTGCAAATGTAGGATAGCAACACAGGCTTTGTGCAAATGTAGTATACCAACACAGGCTTTGTGCAAATGTTGTTTACCAATATAGTCTTTGTGCAAATGTAGTATACCAACACAGTCCTTGTGTAAATGTAGTATACCAACACAGGCTTTGTGCAGATGTAGTATACCAACACAGGCTTTGTGCAAATGCAGGATACCAACACAGGCTTTGTGCAAATGTAGGATATCAACACAGGCTTTGTGCAAATGCAGCATACTAACAAAGGCTTTTTGTAAATGTAGCAAACCAACACAGGCTTTGTGTAAATGTAGCATACCAACACAGGCTTTGTGCAAATGTAGTATAGCAACACCGGCTTTGTGCAAATGTTGTTTACCAATATAGTCTTTGTGCAAATGTAGTATACCAACACAGTCCTTGTGTAAATGTAGTATACCAACACAGGCTTTGTGCAGATGTAGTATACCAACACAGGCTTTGTGCAAATGTAGGATACCAACACAGGCTTTGTGTAAATGTAGGATACCAACACAGGCTTTGTGCAAATGTAGGATAGCAACACAGGCTTTGTGCAAATGTAGTATACCAACACAGGCTTTGTGCAAATGTTGTTTACCAATATAGTCTTTGTGCAAATGTAGTATACCAACACAGTCCTTGTGTAAATGTAGTATACCAACACAGGCTTTGTGCAGATGTAGTATACCAACACAGGCTTTGTGCAAATGTAGGATACCAACACAGGCTTTGTGTAAATGTAGGATACCAACACAGGCTTTGTGCAAATGTAGGATAGCAACACATGCATTGTGCAAATGTAGGATACCAACACAGGCTTTGTGCAAATGTAATATAGCAACACATGTCTTGCTGCAAATGTAGTATACCAACACATGTCTTTGTGCAAATGTTGAATACCAAACAGGCTTCGTGCAAATGTAGTATACCAACACAGGCTTTGCGCAAATGTAGTATACCAACACAGGCTTTGTGTAAATGTAGGATACCAACACAGGCTTTGTGCAAATGTAGTATACCAACACAGGCTTTGCGCAAATGTAGTATACCAACACATGTGTTTGTGCAAATGTAGTATAGCAACACACGTCTTTGTGCAAATGTTGAATGCCAAACAGGTTTTGTACAAATGTAATATACCAACACAGGCTTTGTGCAAATGTAGTATACCAACACAGGCTTTGTGTAAATGTAGGATACCAACACATGCTTTTTGTAAATGAAGGATACCAACACAGGCTTTGTGTAAATGCAGTATACCAACACGGGCTTTGTGCAAATGTAGGATACCAACACAGGCTTTGTGCAAATGTAGTATACCAACAGAGGCTTTGGGCAAATGTACTTTACCAACACAGGCTTTGTGCAACTGTAGTATCCCAACACAGGCTTTGTGCAAATGTAGGATACCAACACAGGCTTTGTGCAAATGTAGTATATCAACAAAGGCTTTGTGTAAATGTAGTATACCAACACAGGCTTTGCGCAAATGTAGTATACCAACACATATCTTTGTGCAAATGCAATATAGCATCACAAGTCTTGCCGCAAATATAGTATACCAACACATGTCTTTGTGCAAATGTATAACAAACAGGCTTTGTGTAAATGTAGTATACCAACACAGGCTTTGTGCAAATGTACTATACCAGCACAGGCTTTCTGTAAATGTAGGATACCAACACAGGCTTTTTGTAAATGTAGGATACCAACACAGGCTTTGAGCAAATGTAGTATAGGAACATATGTCTTGCTGCAAATGCTGTATAGCAACACATGTCTTTGTGCAAATGTTGAATACCAAACAGGTTTTGTGGAAATGTAGTATACCAAAACAGGCTTTGTGCAAATGTACCATACCAGCACAGGCTTTCTGTAAATGTAGGATACCAACACAGGCTTTTTGTAAATGCAGGATACCAACACAGGCTTTGAGCAAATGTAGTATAGGAACACATGTCTTGCTGCAAATGTAGTATAGCAACACATATCTTTGTGCAAATGTTGAATACCAAACAGGTTTTGTGTAAATGTAGTATACCAACACAGGCTTTGTGCAAATGTAGTATACCAACACAGGCTTTGTGTAAATGTAGGATACCAACACATGCTTTTTGTAAATGAAGGATACCAACACAGGCTTTGTGTAAATGCAGTATACCAACACGGGCTTTGTGCAAATGTAGTATACCAACAGAGGCTTTGGGCAAATGTACTTTACCAACACAGGCTTTGTGCAACTGTAGTATCCCAACACAGGCTTTGTGCAAATGTAGGATACCAACACAGGCTTTGTGCAAATGTAGTATATCAACAAAGGCTTTGTGTAAATGTAGTATACCAACACAGGCTTTGCGCAAATGTAGTATACCAACACATATCTTTGTGCCAATGCAATATAGCATCACAAGTCTTGCCGCAAATGTAGTATACCAACACATGTCTTTGTGCAAATGTATAACAAACAGGCTTTGTGTAAATGTAGTATACCAACACAGGCTTTGTGCAAATGTACCATACCAGCACAGGCTTTCTGTAAATGTAGGATACCAACACAGGCTTTTTGTAAATGCAGGATACCAACACAGGCTTTGAGCAAATGTAGTATAGGAACACATGTCTTGCTGCAAATGTAGTATAGCAACACATATCTTTGTGCAAATGTAGAATACCAACAGAGGCTTTGTGTAAATGTAGTAAACCAACACAGGCTTTGTGCAAATGTAGGATACCAAAACAGGCTTTGTGTAAATGTAGTACACCAACACATGTCTTTGTGCAAATGTAGTATACCAATACATGTCTTTGTGCAAATGTAATATACCAACATATGTCTTTGTGCAAACATAGGATACCAACACAGGCTGTGCGCAAATGTAGTATACCGACACATGTCTTTGTGCAAATGTAGTATTCCAACACATGTCTTTGTGCAAATGTAGTAGACCAATACATGTCTTTGTGCAAATGTAATATACCAACACATATCTTTGTGCAAATGTTGAATACCAAACAGGCTTTGTGCAAATGTAGTATACCAACACAGGCTTGGGGAAAATGTAGGATAATAACACAGGCTTTGTGTAAGTGTAGGATACTAACACAGGCTTTTTGTAAATGTAGTATACCAACTCAGGCTAATGTGTAAATGTAGTATACCAACACTGCCTTTGTGCAAATGTAGTATACCAACAAAGGCTTTGTGTAAATGTAGGATGCCAACTCAGTCTTTGCGCAAATGTAGTATACAAATACATGTCTTTCTGCAAATGTAGTATACTAACACATGTCTTTGTGCAAATGTAGTATATCAACACATTTCTTTGTGCAAATGTAGTAAACCAACACAGGCTTTGTGCAAATGTAGTATACCAACACAGGCTTTGTTTAAATGTAGGATACCAACACAGGGTTTGTGCAAATGTGGTATACCAACACAGGCTTTTTGTAAATGTAGGATACCAACACAGGCTTTGTGGAAATTTAGCGTACCAACACAAGCTTTGTGCAAATGTAGGATACCAACAAAGGCTTTGTGACAATGTAGGACACCAACACAGGCTTTTTGTAAATGTAGGATAGCAACACAGGCTTTGTGTAAATTGTGTATACCAACACAGCCTATGTGCAAATGTAGGATAGCAACACAGGCTTTGTGCAAATGTAGGATACAAACACAGGCTTTGTGCAAATGTAGGATACCAACACAAGTCTTTGTGTAAATGTAGTATACCCACACTGACTTTGTCCAAATGTAGGATACAAACACAGGCTTTGTGCAAATGTAGTTTACCAACAAAGGCTTTGTGCAAATGTAGTATACCAACACAGGATTTGTGCAAATGTAGTATACCAACACATGTCTTTGTGCAAATGTAATATAGCATCACAAGTCTTGCCGCAAATGTAGTATACCAACACATGTCTTTGTGCAAATGTATAACAAACAGGCTTTACGTAAATGTAGTATACCAACACAGGCTTTGTGCAAATGTACTATACCAGCACAGGCTTTTTGTAAATGTAGGATACCAACACAGGCTTTGTGAAAATGTTTTACATCAACACAGGCTTTGTGCAAATGTAGGATACCAACACAGGCTTTTGCAAATGTAGGTTACTAACACAAGTCTTTGTGCCAATATAGTATACCAACACATATTTTTGTGCAAATGTTGAATACCACACAGGCTTTGAGCAAATGTATTATACCAACAAATGTCTTTGTGCAAATGTAGTATACCAACAAATGTCTTTGTGCAAATGTTTTATACCAAACAGGCGTTGTGTAAACGTAGGATAACAACACAGGTTTTGTGCAAATGTAGCATACCAACACAGTCTTTGCGCAATTGTAGTATACCAACACATATCTTTGTGCAAATGTAGTATACCAACACATGTCTTTGCGCAAATGTTGTATAACAAACAGGCTTTGTGCAAATGTAGCATACTGACAAAGGCTTTTTGTAAATGTAGCAAACCAACACAGGCTTTGTGTAAATGTAGCATACCAACACAGGCTTTTTGCGAATGTGGTATACCAACACAGGCATTGTGCAAATGTAGTATACCAACACAGGCTTTGTGCAAATGTAGTATATCAACACAGGCTTTGTGCAAATGTAGCATACCAATATAGTCTTTGTGCAAATGTAGTATACCAACACAGTCTTTGTGTAAATGTAGTATACCAACACAGGCTTTATGTAGATGTAGTATACCAACACAGGCTTTGTGCAAATGTAGTATACTAACACAGGCTTTGTTTAAATGTAGGATATCAACACAGGCTTCGTGTAAATGTAGGATACCAACACAGGCTTTGTGCAAATATAGTATACCAACACAGGCTTTGTGTAAATGTAGGATACCAATATAGTCTTTGTGCAAATGTAGTATACCAGTACAGTCTTTGTGTAAATGTAGGATACCAACACATGCTTTGTGCAGATGTCGTATACCAACCCTGGCATTGTGCAAATGTAGTATACCAACACAGGCTTTGTGCAAATATAGTATACCAACACAGGCTTTGTGCAAATGTATGATCCCAATATAGACTTTGTGCAAATGTAGTATAACAACACATGTCTTTGCGTAAATGTCGTATACCAACACAGGCTTTGTGCGAATGTAGTATACCAACACAGGATTTGTGCAAAAGAAGGATACCAATATGTTGTTCGTGCAAATGTAGTATAACAACAAATGTCTTTACGTATATGTAGGATACCAACACGGGCTTTTTGCGAATGTAGTATACCAACACAGGCATGGTGCAAATGTAGTATACCAACACAGGCTTTGTGCAAATGTAGTATGCCAAAACATGTCTTTTTGCAAATGTAGGATACCAACACAGGCTTTGTGCAGATGTTGTATACCAACGCAGGCTTTGTGCAAATGTAGGATACCAACACAGGCTTTGTGTAAATGTAGGATACCAACACAGGTTTGTGCAAATGTAGGATAACAACACAGGCTTTGTGCAAATGTAGTATACCAACACAGGATTTGTGCAAATGTAGTATACCAATATAGTCATTGTTCAAATGTAGTATAACAACACATGTCTTTGCGTAAATGTAGGATACCAACACCGGCTTTTTTTAAACGTAGCAAACCGACAAAGGCTTTGTGTAAATGTAGGATACCAACACAGGCTTTGCGCAAATGTAATATAGCAACACATGTCTTGCTGCAAATGTCGTATACCAACACATGTCTTTGTGCAAATGTTGAATACCAAACAGGCTTCGTGCAAATGTAGTATACCAACGCAGGCTTTGCGCAAATGTAGTATACCAACACAGGCATTGTGTAAATGTAGGATACCAACACAGGCTTTTTGTAAATGTAGGATACCAACACAGGCTTTGTGCAAATGCAGGATACCATAACAGGCTTTGTGAAAATGCAGGATACCATTATATTCTTTGTGCAAATGTAGTATAACAACACATGTCTATGCGTAAATGTAGGATACAAAAAAAGGCTTTGTGCGAATGTACTATACCAACAAAGGCATTGTGCAAATGTAGTTTACCAACACAGGCTTTGTGCAAATGTAGTATACCAACACAGGCTTTGAATAAATGTAGGATACCAATATAGTCTTTTTGCAAATGTATTATACCAACACAGTCTTTGTGTAACTGTAGGATACCAACACAGGCTTTGTGCATATGTAGTATACCAACACAGGCTTTGTGCAAATGTAGTATACTAACACAGGCTTGGTGTAAATGTAGGATACCAACACAGGCTTCGTGTAAATGTAGGATACCAACACAGGCTTTGTGCAAATATAGTATACCAACACAGGCTTTGTGTAAATGTAGGATACCAATATAGTCTTTGTGCAAATGTAGTATACCAGTACAGTCTTTGTGTAAATGTAGGATACCAGCACATGCTTTGTGCAGATGTCGTATACCAACCCTGGCATTGTGCAAATGTAGTATACCAACACAGGCTTTGTGCAAATGTATGATCCCAATATAGACTTTGTTCAAATGTAGTATAACAACACATGTCTTTGCGTAAATGTCGTATACCAACACAGGCTTTGTGCGAATGTAGTATACCAACACAGGATTTGTGCAAATGAAGGATACCAATATGTTGTTCGTGCAAATGTAGTATAACAACAAATGTCTTTACGTATATGTAGGATACCAACACAGGCTTTTTGCGAATGTAGTATACCAACACAGGCATGGTGCAAATGTAGTATACCAACACAGGCTTTGTGCAAATGTAGTATACCAACACAGGATTTGTGCAAATGTAGTATACCAATATAGTCTTTGTGCAAATGTAGTATAACAACACATGTCTTTGCGTAAATGTAGGATACCAACACAGGCTTTTTTTAAACGTAGCAAACCAAAACAGGCTTTGTGTAAATGTAGGATACCAACACAGGCTTTGTGCAGATGTTGTATACCAACGCAGGCTTTGTGCAAATGTAGGATAACAACACAGGCTTTGTGCAAATGTAGTATAGCAACACAGGCTTTGTGTAAATGTAGGATACCAACACAGGCTTTGAGCAAATGTAGGATACCAACACAGGCTTTGTGCAAATGTAGTATACCAAAACAGGCTTTGTGCAAATGTAGTATACCAAAACAGGCTTTGTGCAAATGTAGGATACCAACACTGGCTTTGTGCAAATGTTGTATACCAAGACAGGCTTTTTGTAAATGTAGGATACCAACACAGGCTTTGTGTAAATGTAACGTACCAACACCGGCTTTGTGCAAATGTAGGAGACCAACAGAGGCTTCGTGTCAAAGTAGGATACCAACACAGGATTTTTGTAAAAGTAAAATAGCAACACAGGCTTTGTGTAAATGCAGTATACCCACACTGACTTTGTGCAAATGTAAGATACCAACACAGTCTTTGTGCAAATGTAGTATACCAATATAGTCTTTGTGCAAATGTAGTATAACAACACATGTCTTTGCGTAAATGTAGGATACCAACACAGGCTTTTTTTAAACGTAGCGAACCAAAACAGGCTTTGTGTAAATGTAGGATACCAACACAGGCTTTGTGTAAATGTAGCGTACCAACACAGGCTTTGTGAAAATGTAGGAGACCAACAGAGACTTCGTGTCAAAGTATGATACCAACACAGGAATTTTGTAAAAGTAAAATAGCAACAGAGGCTTTGTGTAAATGCAGTATACCCACACAGACTTTGTGCAAATGTAGGAGACCAACAGAGTCTTCGTGTCAAAGTAGGATACCAACACAGGGTTTGTGCAAATGTGGTATACCAACACAGGCTTTTTGTAAAAGTAAAATAGCAACACAGGCTTTGTGTAAATGCAGTATACCAACACAGGCTTTGTGTATATGTAGCGAACCAACACAGGCTTTGTGCAAATGTAGGAGACCAACACAGGCTTTGTGCAAATGTAGTATACCAACAAAGGCCTTGTGCAAATGTAATATACCAAAACAGGCTTTGTGCAAATGTAGTATACCAACACAGGCTTTGCGCAAATGAAGTATACCAACGCATGTCTTTGTGCAAATGTAATATAGCAACACATGTCTTGCTGCAAATGTACTATACCAACACATGTCTTTGTGCAAATGTAATATACAAACACATGTCTTTTTGCAACTGTTGAATACCAAACAGGCTTTGTGCAAATGTAGTATACCAACACAGGCTTTGGGCAAATGTAGGATACTAACACAGAAGTTGTGTAAACGTAGGATACCAACACAGGCTTTTTGCAAATGTAGGATACCAACACAGGCTTTGTGTAATTGTAGTATACCAACACTGCCTTTGTGCAAATGTAGTATACCAACACAGGATTTGTGTAAATGTCGGATGCCAACACAGTCTTTGCCCAAATGTAGTATACCAACAGAAGTCTTTGCGCAAATGTAGTATACAAATACATGTCTTTCTGCAACTGTAGTATACCAACACATGGCTTTGTGCAAATGTAGTATACCAACACAGGCTTTGTTTAAATGTAGGATACCAACACAGGGTTTGTGCAAATGTGGTATACCAACACAGGCCTTTTGTAAATGTAGGATACCAACACAGGCTTTGTGTAAATTTGGCGTGCCAACACAGGCTTTGTGCAAATGTAGGATACCAACACAGGCTTTGTGACAATGTAGTACGCCCACACAGGCTTCTTGTAAATGTAGGATAGCAACACAGACTTTGTGTAAATTGTGTATACCAACACAGGCTATGTGCAAATGTAGGATACCAAGACAGGCTTTGTGCAAATGTAGTATACCAACAAAGGCTTTGTGTAAATGTAGGATACCAACACAGGCTTTGTGCAAATGTAATATAGCAACACATGTCTTGCCGCAAATGTAGTAAACCAACACGTGTCTTGGTGCAAATGTTGAATAACAAACAGGCTTCGTGCAAATGTAGTATACCAACACAGGCTTTGCGCAAATGTAACATACCAACACAGGCTTTGTGTAAATGTCGGAAACCAACACAGGCTTTGTGCAAATGTAGTATACCAACACAGGCTTTGTGTAAATGTAGGATACCAATATAGTCTTTGTGCAAATGTAGTATACCAGTACAGTCTTTGTGTAAATGTAGGATACCAACACATGCTTTGTGCAGATGTCGTATACCAACCCTGGCATTGTGCAAATGTAGTATACCAACACAGGCTTTGTGCAAATATAGTATACCAACACAGGCTTTGTGCAAATGTATGATCCCAATATAGACTTTGTGCAAATGTAGTATAACAACACATGTCTTTGCGTAAATGTCGTATACCAACACAGGCTTTGTGCGAATGTAGTATACCAACACAGGATTTGTGCAAAAGAAGGATACCAATATGTTGTTCGTGCAAATGTAGTATAACAACAAATGTCTTTACGTATATGTAGGATACCAACACGGGCTTTTTGCGAATGTAGTATACCAACACAGGCTTTGTGCAAATGCAGGATACCATAACAGGCTTTGTGAAAATGCAGGATACCATTATATTCTTTGTGCAAATGTAGTATAACAACACATGTCTATGCGTAAATGTAGGATACAAAAAAAGGCTTTGTGCGAATGTACTATACCAACAAAGGCATTGTGCAAATGTAATTTACCAACACAGGCTTTGTGCAAATGTAGTATACCAACACAGGCTTTGAATAAATGTAGGATACCAATATAGTCTTTTTGCAAATGTAGATACCAACACAGGCTTTGTGCAAATGTAGTATACCAACACAGGCTTTGTGCAAATGTAGTATACCAACACAGGCTTTGTGCAAATGTAGGATACCAACACAGGCTTTGTGTAAATGTAGGATACCAACACAGGCTTTGTGCAAATGTAGGATACCAACACAGGCTTTGTGCAAATGTAGTATACCAACACAGGCTTTGTGCAAATGTAGGATACCAACACAGGCTTTGTGCAAATGTAGTATACCAACACAGGCTTTGTGCAAATGTAGTATACCAACACAGGCTTTGTGCAAATGTAGTATACCAACACAGGCTTTGTGCAAATGTAGTATACCAACACAGGCTTTGTGCAAATGTAGGATACCAACACAGGCTTTGTGCAAATGTAGTATACCAACACAGGCTTTGTGCAAATGTAGTATACCAACACAGGCTTTGTGCAAATGTAGTATACCAACACAGGCTTTGTGCAAATGTAGGATACCAACACAGGATTTGTGCAAATGTAGTATAACAACAAATGTCTTTACGTATATGTAGGATACCAACACAGGCTTTTTGCGAATGTAGTATACCAACACAGGCATGGTGCAAATGTAGTATACCAACACAGGCTTTGTGCAAATGTAGTATACCAACACAGGATTTGTGCAAATGTAGTATACCAATATAGTCTTTGTGCAAATGTAGTATAACAACACATGTCTTTGCGTAAATGTAGGATACCAACACAGGCTTTTTTTAAACGTAGCAAACCAAAACCGGCTTTGTGTAAATGTAGGATACCAACACAGGCTTTGTGCAGATGTTGTATAACAACGCAGGCTTTGTGCAAATGTAGGATACCAACACAGGCTTTGTGTAAATGTAGGATACCAACACAGGCTTTGTGCAAATGTAGGATAACAACACAGGCTTTGTGCAAATGTAGTATAGCAACACAGGCTTTGTGTAAATGTAGGATACCAACACAGGCTTTGAGCAAATGTAGGATACCAACACAGGCTTTGTGCAAATGTAGTATACCAAAACAGGCTTTGTGCAAATGTAGTATACCAAAACAGGCTTTGTGCAAATGTAGGATACCAACACTGGCTTTGTGCAAATGTTGTATACCAGGACAGGCTTTTTGTAAATGTAGGATACCAACACAGGCTTTGTGTAAATTTGGCGTACCAACACAGGCTTTGTGCAAATGTAGGATACCAACACAGGCTTTGTGACAATGTAGTACACCAACACAGGCTTTTTGTAAATGTAGGATAGCAACACAGGCTTTGTGCAAATGTAGGATACCAAGACAGGCTTTGTGCAAATGTAGTATACCAACAAAGGCTTTGTGTAAATGTAGGATACCAACACAGGCTTTGTGCAAATGTAATATAGCAACACATGTCTTGCCGCAAATGTAGTAAACCAACACGTGTCTTGGTGCAAATGTTGAATAACAAACAGGCTTCGTGCAAATGTAGTATACCAACACAGGCTTTGCGCAAATGTAACATACCAACACAGGCTTTGTGTAAATGTCGGAAACCAACACAGGCTTTGTGCAAATGTAGTATACCAACACAGGCTTTGTGTAAATGTAGGATACCAATATAGTCTTTGTGCAAATGTAGTATACCAGTACAGTCTTTGTGTAAATGTAGGATACCAACACATGCTTTGTGCAGATGTCGTATACCAACCTGGCATTGTGCAAATGTAGTAACCAACACAGGCTTTGTGCAATATAGTATACCAACACAGGCTTTGTGCAAATGTATGATCCCAATATAGACTTTGTGCAAATGTAGTATAACAACACATGTCTTTGCGAAATGTCGTATACCAACACAGGCTTTGTGCGAATGTAGTATACCAACACAGGATTTGTGCAAAAGAAGGATACCAATATGTTGTTCATGCAAATGTAGTATAACAACAAATGTCTTTACGTATATGTAGGATACCAACACGGCTTTGTTCGAATGTAGTATAGCAACAAAGGCATTGTGCAAATGTAGTATACCAACACAGGCTTTGTTCAAATGTAGTATGCCAAAACATGTCTTTTTGCAAATGTAGGATACCAACACAGGCTTTGTGCAGATGTTGTATACCAACGCAGGCTTTGTGCAAATGTAGGATACCAACACAGGCTTTGTGAAAATGTAGGATACCAACACAGGCTTTGTGCAAATGAAGGATAACAACACAGGCTTTGTGCAAATGTAGTATACCAACACAGGATTTGTGCAAATGTAGTATACCAATAAGTCATTGTTCAAATGTAGTATACCAACACATGTCTTTGGTAAATGTAGGATACCAACACCGGCTTTTTTTAAACGTAGCAAACCGACAAAGGCTTTGTGTAAATGTAGGATACCAACACAGGCTTTGCGCAAATGTAATATAGCAACACATGTCTTGCTGCAAATGTCGTATACCAACACATGTCTTTGTGCAAATGTTGAATACCAAACAGGCTTCGTGCAAATGTAGTATACCAACGCAGGCTTTGCGCAAATGTAGTATACCAACACAGGCATTGTGTAAATGTAGGATACCAACACAGGCTTTTTGTAAATGTAGGATACCAACACAGGCTTTGTGCAAATGCAGGATACCATAACAGGCTTTGTGAAAATGCAGGATACCATTATATTCTTTGTGCAAATGTAGTATAACAACACATCTATGCGTAAATGTAGGATACAAAAAAAGGCTTTGTGCGAATGTACTATACCAACAAAGGCATTGTGCAAATGTAGTTTA
The DNA here is from genome assembly GCF_017639515.1 of Carcharodon carcharias. NCBI lineage: Eukaryota > Metazoa > Chordata > Chondrichthyes > Lamniformes > Lamnidae > Carcharodon > Carcharodon carcharias. The sequence continues at coordinate 126,085,002 of NC_054468.1, read as the reverse complement.
CCAACACAGGCTTTGTGCAAATGTAGTATACCAACACAGGCTTTGAATAAATGTAGGATACCAATATAGTCTTTTTGCAAATGTATTATACCAACACAGTCTTTGTGTAACTGTAGGAAACCAACACAGGCTTTGTGCATATGTAGTATACCAACACAGGCTTTGTGCAAATGTAGTATACTAACACAGGCTTGGTGTAAATGTAGGATACCAACACAGGCTTCGTGTAAATGTAGGATACCAACACAGGCTTTGTGCAAATATAGTATACCAACACAGGCTTTGTGCAAATGTATGATCCCAATATAGACTTTGTGCAAATGTAGTATAACAACACATGTCTTTGCGTAAATGTCGTATACCAACACAGGCTTTGTGCGAATGTAGTATACCAGCACAGGATTTGTGCAAATGAAGGATACCAATATGTTGTTCGTGCAAATGTAGTATAACAACAAATGTCTTTACGTATATGTAGGATACCAACACAGGCTTTTTGCGAATGTAGTATACCAACACAGGCATGGTGCAAATGTAGTATACCAACACAGGCTTTGTGCAAATGTAGTATACCAACACAGGATTTGTGCAAATGTAGTATACCAATATAGTCTTTGTGCAAATGTAATATAACAACACATGACTTTGCGTAAATGTAGGATACCAACACAGGCTTTTTTAAACGTAGCAAACCAAAACAGGCTTTGTGTAAATGTAGGATACCAACACAGGCTTTGTGCAGATGTTGTATACCAACGCAGGCTTTGTGCAAATGTAGGATACCAACACAGGCTTTGTGTAAATGTAGGATACCAACACAGGCTTTGTGCAAATGTAGGATAACAACACAGGCTTTGTGCAAATGTAGTATAGCAACACAGGCTTTGTGTAAATGTAGGATACCAACACAGGCTTTGAGCAAATGTAGGATACCAACACAGGCTTTGTGCAAATGTAGTATACCAAAACAGGCTTTGTGCAAATGTAGTATACCAACACTGGCTTTGTGTAAATGTTGTATACCAAGACAGGCTTTTTGTAAATGTAATATAGCAACACATGTCTTGCCGCAAATGTAGTAAACCAACACGTGTCTTTGTGCAAATGTTGAATAACAAACAGGCTTCGTGCAAATGTAGTATACCAACACAGGCTTTGCGCAAATGTAACATACCTACACAGGCTTTGTGTAAGTGTCGGAAACCAACACAGGCTTTGTGCAAATGTAGTATACCAACGCAGGCTTTGCGCAAATGTACTATACCAAAACATGTCTTTGTGCAAATGTAGTATACCAACACAGGCTTTGTGCAAATGTAGTATACCAACACAGGCTTTGTGCAAATGTAGTATACCAACACAGGCTTTGCGCAAATGTAGTATACCAACACATGTCTTTGTGCAAATGAAGTATACCAACACAGGCTTTGTGTAAATGTAGGATACCAACACAGGCTTTATGTAAATGAAGGATACCAACACAGGATTTGTGTAAATGTAGTATACCAACACAGGCTTTGTGCAAATGTAGTATAACAACACAGGCTTTGTGCAAATGTAGGATACCAACACAGGCTTTTTGTAAATGTAGGATACCACTACAGGCTTTGAGTAAATGTAGTATACCAACACAGGCTTTGTGCAAATGCAGGATACCAACACAGGCTTTGTGCAAATGTAGGATATCAACACAGGCTTTGTGCAAATGCAGCATACTAACAAAGGCTTTTTGTAAATGTAGCAAACCAACACAGGCTTTGTGTAAATGTAGCATACCAACACAGGCTTTGTGCAAATGTAGTATAGCAACACCGGCTTTGTGCAAATGTTGTTTACCAATATAGTCTTTGTGCAAATGTAGTATACCAACACAGTCCTTGTGTAAATGTAGTATACCAACACAGGCTTTGTGCAGATGTAGTATACCAACACAGGCTTTGTGCAAATGTAGGATACCAACACAGGCTTTGTGTAAATGTAGGATACCAACACAGGCTTTGTGCAAATGTAGGATAGCAACACAGGCTTTGTGCAAATGTAATATACCAACACAGGCTTTGTGCAAATGTTGTTTACCAATATAGTCTTTGTGCAAATGTAGTATACCAACACAGTCCTTGTGTAAATGTAGTATACCAACACAGGCTTTGTGCAGATGTAGTATACCAACACAGGCTTTGTGCAAATGTAGGATACCAACACAGGCTTTGTGTAAATGTAGGATACCAACACAGGCTTTGTGCAAATGTAGGATAGCAACACAGGCTTTGTGCAAATGTAGTATACCAACACAGGCTTTGTGCAAATGTTGTTTACCAATATAGTCTTTGTGCAAATGTAGTATACCAACACAGTCCTTGTGTAAATGTAGTATACCAACACAGGCTTTGTGCAGATGTAGTATACCAACACAGGCTTTGTGCAAATGTAGGATACCAACACAGGCTTTGTGTAAATGTAGGATACCAACACATGCTTTGTGCAAATGTAGGATAGCAACACAGGCTTTGTGCAAATGTAGTATAGCAACACCGGCTTTGTGTTAATGTAGGATACCAACACATGCATTGTGCAAATGTAGGATACCAACACAGGCTTTGTGCAAATGTAATATAGCAACACATGTCTTGCTGCAAATGTAGTATACCAACACATGTCTTTGTGCAAATGTTGAATACCAAACAGGCTTCGTGCAAATGTAGTATACCAACACAGGCTTTGCGCAAATGGAGTATACCAACACAGGTTTTGTGTAAACGTAGGATACCAACACAGGCTTTGTGCAAATGTAGTATACCAACACACGCTTTGCGCAAATGTAGTATACCAACACATGTGTTTGTGCAAATGTAGTATAGCAACACACGTCTTTGTGCAAATGTTGAATGCCAAACAGGTTTTGTGCAAATGTAATATACCAACACAGGCTTTGTGCAAATGTAGTATACCAACACAGGCTTTGTGTAAATGTAGGATACCAACACATGCTTTTTGTAAATGAAGGATACCAACACAGGCTTTGTGTAAATGCAGTATACCAACACGGGCTTTGTGCAAATGTAGGATACCAACACAGGCTTTGTGCAAATGTAGTATACCAACAGAGGCTTTGGGCAAATGTACTTTACCAACAAAGGCTTTGTGCAACTGTAGTATACCAACACAGACTTTGTGCAAATGTAGGATACCAACACAGGCTTTGTGCAAATGTAGTATATCAACAAGGGCTTTGTGTAAATGTAGTATACCAACACAGGCTTTGCGCAAATGTAGTATACCAACACATGTCTTTGTGCAAATGCAATATAGCATCACAAGTCTTGCCGCAAATGTAGTATACCAACACATGTCTTTGTGCAAATGTTGTATAACAAACAGGCTTTGTGTAAATGTAGTATACCAACACAGGCTTTGTGCAAATGTACTATACCAGCACAGGCTTTCTGTAAATGTAGGATACCAACACAGGCTTTTTGTAAATGCAGGATACCAACACAGGCTTTGAGCAAATGTAGTATAGGAACACATGTCTTGCTGCAAATGTAGTATAGCAACACATGTCTTTGTGCAAATGTTGAATACCAAACAGGTTTTGTGTAAATGTAGTATACCAACACAGGCTTTGTGCAAATGTAGTATACCAACACAGGCTTTGTGTAAATGTAGGATACCAACACAGGCTTTTTGTAAATGAAGGATACCAACACAGGCTTTGTGTAAATGTAGTATACCAACACAGGCTTTGTGCAAATGTAGGATACCAACACTGGCTTTGTGCAAATGTAGTATACCAACACAGGCTTTGTGCAAATGTAGAATACCAACAGAGGCTTTGTGTAAATGTAGTAAACCAACACAGGCTTTGTGCAAATGTATGATCCCAATATAGACTTTGTGCAATGTAGTATAACAACACATGTCTTTGCGTAAATGTCGTATACCAACACAGGCTTTGTGCGAATGTAGTATACCAGCACAGGATTTGTGCAAATGAAGGATACCAATATGTTGTTCGTGCAAATGTAGTATAACAACAAATGTCTTTACGTATATGTAGGATACCAACACAGGCTTTTTGCGAATGTAGTATACCAACACAGGCATGGTGCAAATGTAGTATACCAACACAGGCTTTGTGCAAATGTAGTATACCAACACAGGATTTGTGCAAATGTAGTATACCAATATAGTCTTTGTGCAAATGTAATATAACAACACATGTCTTTGCGTAAATGTAGGATACCAACACAGGCTTTTTTTAAACGTAGCAAACCAAAACAGGCTTTGTGTAAATGTAGGATACCAACACAGGCTTTGTGCAGATCTTGTATACCAACGCAGGCTTTGTGCAAATGTAGGATACCAACACAGGCTTTGTGTAAATGTAGGATACCAACACAGGCTTTGTGCAAATGTAGGATAACAACACAGGCTTTGTGCAGATGTTGTATACCAACGCAGGCTTTGTGCAAATGTAGGATACCAACACAGGCTTTGTGTAAATGTAGGATACCAACACAGGCTTTGTGCAAATGTAGGATAACAACACAGGCTTTGTGCAAATGTAGTATAGCAACACAGGCTTTGTGTAAATGTAGGATACCAACACAGGCTTTGAGCAAATGTAGGATACCAACACAGGCTTTGTGCAAATGTAGTATACCAAAACAGGCTTTGTGCAAATGTAGTATACCAACACTGGCTTTGTGTAAATGTTGTATACCAAGACAGGCTTTTGTAAATGTAATATACGCAACACATGTCTTTGCGCAAATGTAGTAAACCACACGTGGCTTTGTGCAAATGTTGGAATACCAAACAGGCTTTGTGCAAATGTTAGTATACCAACACAGCTTTGTGCAAATGTACATACCTACACAGGCTTTGTGTAAGTGTAGGAAACCAACACAGGCTTGTGCAAATGTAGTATACCAACAGCAGGCTTTGTGCAAATGTATATACAACACATGTCTTTGTGCAAATGTAGTATACCAACAGAGGCTTTGTGCAAATGTAGTATACCAAACAGGCTTTGTGCAAATGTAGTATACCAACACAGGCTTTGTGTAAATGTAGTATACCAACACATGTCTTTGTGCAAATGAAGTATACCAACACAGGCTTTGTGTAAATGTAGGATACCAACACAGGCTTTGTGCAAATGAAGGATACCAACACAGGCTTTGTGCTAATGTAGTATACCAACACAGGCTTTGTGTAAATGTAGTATAACAACACAGGCTTTGTGCAAATGTAGGATACCAACACAGGCTTTTTGTAAATGTAGGATACCACTACAGGCTTTGAGTAAATGTAGTATACCAACACAGGCTTTGTGCAAATGCAGGATACCAACACAGGCTTTGTGCAAATGTAGGATATCAACACAGGCTTTGTGCAAATGCAGCATACTAACAAAGGCTTTTTGTAAATGTAGCAAACCAACACAGGCTTTGTGTAAATGTAGCATACCAACACAGGCTTTGTGCAAATGTAGTATAGCAACACCGGCTTTGTGCAAATGTTGTTTACCAATATAGTCTTTGTGCAAATGTAGTATACCAACACAGTCCTTGTGTAAATGTAGTATACCAACACAGGCTTTGTGCAGATGTAGTATACCAACACAGGCTTTGTGCAAATGTAGGATACCAACACAGGCTTTGTGTAAATGTAGGATACCAACACAGGCTTTGTGCAAATGTAGGATAGCAACACAGGCTTTGTGCAAATGTAGTATACCAACACAGGCTTTGTGCAAATGTTGTTTACCAATATAGTCTTTGTGCAAATGTAGTATACCAACACAGTCCTTGTGTAAATGTAGTATACCAACACAGGCTTTGTGCAGATGTAGTATACCAACACAGGCTTTGTGCAAATGTAGGATACCAACACAGGCTTTGTGTAAATGTAGGATACCAACACATGCTTTGTGCAAATGTAGGATAGCAACACAGGCTTTGTGCAAATGTAGTATAGCAACACCGGCTTTGTGTTAATGTAGGATACCAACACATGCATTGTGCAAATGTAGGATACCAACACAGGCTTTGTGCAAATGTAATATAGCAACACATGTCTTGCTGCAAATGTAGTATACCAACACATGTCTTTGTGCAAATGTTGAATACCAAACAGGCTTCGTGCAAATGTAGTATACCAACACAGGCTTTGCGCAAATGGAGTATACCAACACAGGTTTTGTGTAAATGTAGGATACCAACACAGGCTTTGTGCAAATGTAGTATACCAACACACGCTTTGCGCAAATGTAGTATACCAACACATGTGTTTGTGCAAATGTAGTATAGCAACACACGTCTTTGTGCAAATGTTGAATGCCAAACAGGTTTTGTGCAAATGTAATATACCAACACAGGCTTTGTGCAAATGTAGTATACCAACACAGGCTTTGTGTAAATGTAGGATACCAACACATGCTTTTTGTAAATGAAGGATACCAACACAGGCTTTGTGTAAATGCAGTATACCAACACGGGCTTTGTGCAAATGTAGGATACCAACACAGGCTTTGTGCAAATGTAGTATACCAACAGAGGCTTTGGGCAAATGTACTTTACCAACACAGGCTTTGTGCAACTGTAGTATCCCAACACAGGCTTTGTGCAAATGTAGGATACCAACACAGGCTTTGTGCAAATGTAGTATATCAACAAAGGCTTTGTGTAAATGTAGTATACCAACACAGGCTTTGCGCAAGTGTAGTATACCAACACATATCTTTGTGCAAATGCAATATAGCATCACAAGTCTTGCCGCAAATATAGTATACCAACACATGTCTTTGTGCAAATGTATAACAAACAGGCTTTGTGTAAATGTAGTATACCAACACAGGCTTTGTGCAAATGTACTATACCAGCACAGGCTTTCTGTAAATGTAGGATACCAACACAGGCTTTTTGTAAATGTAGGATACCAACACAGGCTTTGCGCAAATGTAATATAGCAACACATGTCTTGCTGCAAATGTCGTATACCAACACATGTCTTTGTGCAAATGTTGAATACCAAACAGGCTTCGTGCAAATGTAGTATACCAACGCAGGCTTTGCGCAAATGTAGTATACCAACACAGGCATTGTGTAAATGTAGGATACCAACACAGGCTTTTTGTAAATGTAGGATACCAACACAGGCTTTGTGCAAATGCAGGATACCATAACAGGCTTTGTGAAAATGCAGGATACCATTATATTCTTTGTGCAAATGTAGTATAACAACACGTCTATGCGTAAATGTAGGATACAAAAAAAGGCTTTGTGCGAATGTACTATACCAACAAAGGCATTGTGCAAATGTAGTTTACCAACACAGGCTTTGTGCAAATGTAGTATACCAACACAGGCTTTGAATAAATGTAGGATACCAATATAGTCTTTTTGCAAATGTATTATACCAACACAGTCTTTGTGTAACTGTAGGATACCAACACAGGCTTTGTGCAGATGTAGTATACCAACACAGGCTTTGTGCAAATGTAGTATACTAACACAGGCTTGGTGTAAATGTAGGATACCAACACAGGCTTCGTGTAAATGTAGGATACCAACACAGGCTTTGTGCAAATATAGTATACCAACACAGGCTTTGTGCAAATGTATGATCCCAATATAGACTTTGTGCAAATGTAGTATAACAACACATGTCTTTGCGTAAATGTAGTAAACCAACACAGGCTTTGTGCAAATGTAGTATACCACCACAGGCTTTGTTTAAATGTAGGATACCAACACAGGGTTTGTGCAAATGTGGTATACCAACACAGGCTTTTTGTAAATGTAGGATACCAACACAGGCTTTGTGTAAATTTAGCGTACCAACACAGGCTTTGTGCAAATGTAGGATACCAACACAGGCTTTGTGACAATGTAGGACACCAACACAGGCTTTTTGTAAATGTAGGATAGCAACACAGGCTTTGTGTAAATTGTGTATACCAACACAGGCTATGTGCAAATTTAGGATACCAACACAGGCTTTGTGCAAATGTAGGATGCAAACACAGGCTTTGTGCAAATGTCGGATACCAACACAAGTCTTAGTGCAAATGTATTATACCAACACATGTCTTTGTGCAAATGTTGAATACCAAACAGGTTTTGTGTAAATGTAGTATACCTACACAGGCTTTGTGCAAATGTAGTATACCAACACAGGCTTTGTGTAAATGTAGGATACCAACACATGCTTTTTGTAAATGTAGGATACCAACACAGGCTTTGAGCAAATGTAGGATACCAACACAGGCTTGTGCAAATGTAGTATACCAAAACAGGCTTTGTGCAAATGTAGTATACCAACACTGGCTTTGTGTAAATGTTGTATACCAAGACAGGCTTTTTGTAAATGTAATATAGCAACACATGTCTTGCCGCAAATGTAGTAAACCAACACGTGTCTTTGTGCAAATGTTGAATAACAAACAGGCTTCGTGCAAATGTAGTATACCAACACAGGCTTTGCGCAAATGTAACATACCTACACAGGCTTTGTGTAAGTGTCGGAAACCAACACAGGCTTTGTGCAAATGTAGTATACCCACGCAGGCTTTGCGCAAATGTACTATACCAAAACATGTCTTTGTGCAAATGTAGTATACCAACACAGGCTTTGTGCAAATGTAGTATACCAACACAGGCTTTGTGCAAATGTAGTATACCAACACAGGCTTTGCGCAAATGTAGTATACCAACACATGTCTTTGTGCAAATGAAGTATACCAACACAGGCTTTGTGTAAATGTAGGATACCAACACAGGCTTTATGTAAATGAAGGATACCAACACAGGATTTGTGTAAATGTAGTATACCAACACAGGCTTTGTGCAAATGTAGTATAACAACACAGGCTTTGTGCAAATGTAGGATACCAACACAGGCTTTTTGTAAATGTAGGATACCACTACAGGCTTTGTGTAAATGTAGTATACCAACACAGGCTTTGTGCAAATGCAGGATACCAACACAGGCTTTGTGCAAATGTAGGATATCAACACAGGCTTTGTGCAAATGCAGCATACTAACAAAGGCTTTTTGTAAATGTAGCAAACCAACACAGGCTTTGTGTAAATGTAGCATACCAACACAGGCTTTGTGCAAATGTAGTATAGCAACACCGGCTTTGTGCAAATGTTGTTTACCAATATAGTCTTTGTGCAAATGTAGTATACCAACACAGTCCTTGTGTAAATGTAGTATACCAACACAGGCTTTGTGCAGATGTAGTATACCAACACAGGCTTTGTGCAAATGTAGGATACCAACACAGGCTTTGTGTAAATGTAGGATACCAACACAGGCTTTGTGCAAATGTAGGATAGCAACACAGGCTTTGTGCAAATGTAGTATACCAACACAGGCTTTGTGCAAATGTTGTTTACCAATATAGTCTTTGTGCAAATGTAGTATACCAACACAGTCCTTGTGTAAATGTAGTATACCAACACAGGCTTTGTGCAGATGTAGTATACCAACACAGGCTTTGTGCAAATGTAGGATACCAACACAGGCTTTGTGTAAATGTAGGATACCAACACATGCTTTGTGCAAATGTAGGATAGCAACACAGGCTTTGTGCAAATGTAGTATAGCAACACCGGCTTTGTGTAAATGTAGGATACCAACACAGGCATTGTGCAAATGTAGGATACCAACACAGGCTTTGTGCAAATGTAATATAGCAACACATGTCTTGCTGCAAATGTAGTATACCAACACATGTCTTTGTGCAAATGTTGAATACCAAACAGGCTTCGTGCAAATGTAGTATACCAACACAGGCTTTGCGCAAATGGAGTATACCAACACAGGTTTTGTGTAAATGTAGGATACCAACACAGGCTTTGTGCAAATGTAGTATACCAACACACGCTTTGCGCAAATGTAGTATACCAACACATGTGTTTGTGCAAATGTAGTATAGCAACACACGTCTTTGTGCAAATGTTGAATGCCAAACAGGTTTTGTGCAAATGTAATATACCAACACAGGCTTTGTGCAAATGTAGTATACCAACACAGGCTTTGTGTAAATGTAGGATACCAACACATGCTTTTTGTAAATGTAGGATACCAACACAGGCTTTGTGTAAATGCAGTATACCAACACGGGCTTTGTGCAAATGTAGGATACCAACACAGGCTTTGTGCAAATGTAGTATACCAACAGAGGCTTTGGGCAAATGTACTTTACCAACACAGGCTTTGTGCAAATGTAGTATACCAACACAGGCTTTGTGCAAATATAGGATACCAACACAGGCTTTGTGCAAATGTAGTATATCAACAAAGGCTTTGTGTAAATGTAGTATACCAACACAGGCTTTGCGCAAATGTAGTATACCAACACATATCTTTGTGCAAATGCAATATAGCATCACAAGTCTTGCCGCAAATATAGTATACCAACACATGTCTTTGTGCAAATGTATAACAAAAAGGCTTTGTGTAAATGTAGTATACCAACACAGGCTTTGTGCAAATGTACTATACCAGCACAGGCTTTCTGTAAATGTAGGATACCAACACAGGCTTTTTGTAAATGTAGGATACCAACACAGGCTTTGAGCAAATGTAGTATAGGAACATATGTCTTGCTGCAAATGCTGTATAGCAACACATGTCTTTGTGCAAATGTTGAATACCAAACAGGTTTTGTGGAAATGTAGTATACCAAAACAGGCTTTGTGCAAATGTACCATACCAGCACAGGCTTTCTGTAAATGTAGGATACCAACACAGGCTTTTTGTAAATGCAGGATACCAACACAGGCTTTGAGCAAATGTAGTATAGGAACACATGTCTTGCTGCAAATGTAGTATAGCAACACATATCTTTGTGCAAATGTTGAATACCAAACAGGTTTTGTGTAAATGTAGTATACCAACACTGGCTTTGTGCAAATGTAGTATACCAACACAGGCTTTGTGTAAATGTAGTATACCAACACAGGCTTTGTGTAAATGTAGGATACCAACACAGGCTTTTTGTAAATGAAGGATACCAACACAGGCTTTGTGTAAATGTAGTATACCAACACAGGCTTTGTGCAAATGTAGGATACCAACACTGGCTTTGTGCAAATGTAGTATACCAACACAGGCTTTGTGCAAATGTAGAATACCAACAGAGGCTTTGTGTAAATGTAGTAAACCAACACAGGCTTTGTGCAAATGTAGGATACCAAAACAGGCTTTGTGTAAATGTAGTACACCAACACATGTCTTTGTGCAAATGTAGTATACCAATACATGTCTTTGTGCAAATGTAATATATCAACATATGTCTTTGTGCAAACATAGGATACCAACACAGGCTGTGCGCAAATGTAGTATACCGACACATGTCTTTGTGCAAATGTAGTATTCCAACACATGTCTTTGTGCAAATGTAGTAGACCAATACATGTCTTTGTGCAAATGTAATATACCAACACATATCTTTGTGCAAATGTTGAATACCAAACAGGCTTTGTGCAAATGTAGTATACCAACACAGGCTTGGGGCAAATGTAGGATACTAACACAGGCTTTTTGTAAATGTAGTATACCAACTCAGGCTTTGTGTAAATGTAGTATACCAACACTGCCTTTGTGCAAATGTAGTATACCAACAAAGGCTTTGTGTAAATATAGGATGCCAACTCAGTCTTTGCGCAAATGTAGTATACAAATACATGTCTTTCTGCAAATGTAGTATACTAACACATTTCTTTGTGCAAATGTAGTATATCAACACATTTCTTTGCGCAAATGTAGTAAACCAACACAGGCTTTGTGCAAATGTAGTATACCAACACAGGCTTTGTTTAAATGTAGGATACCAACACAGGGTTTGTGCAAATGTGGTATACCAACACAGGCTTTTTGTAAATGTAGGATACCAACACAGGCTTTGTGTAAATTTAGCGTACCAACACAAGCTTTGTGCAAATGTAGGATACCAACACAGGCTTTGTGACAATGTAGGACACCAACACAGGCTTTTTGTAAATGTAGGATAGCAACACAGGCTTTGTGTAAATTGTGTATACCAACACAGCCTATGTGCAAATGTAGGATAGCAACACAGGCTTTGTGCAAATGTAGGATACAAACACAGGCTTTGTGCAAATGTAGGATACCAACACAAGTCTTAAAGCAACTGTAGTATACCAACACAGGCTTTGTGCAAATGTAGGATACCAACACAGGCTTTGTGCAAATGTGGTATATCAACAAAGGCTTTGTGTAAATGTAGTATACCAACACAGGCTTTGCGCAAATGTAGTATACCAACACATGTCTTTGTGCAAATGTAATATAGCATCACAAGACTTGCCGCAAATGTAGTATACCAACACATGTCTTTGTGCAAATGTATAACAAACAGGCTTTATGTAAATGTAGTATACCAACACAGGCTTGTGCAAATGTACTATACCAGCACAGGCTTTTTGTAAATGTAGGATACCAACACAGGCTTTGTGAAAATGTTTTACATCAACACAGGCTTTGTGCAAATGTAGGATACCAACACAGGCTTTTGCAAATGTAGGTTACTAACACAAGTCTTTGTGCCAATATAGTATACCAACACATATTTTTGTGCAAATGTTGAATACCACACAGGCTTTGAGCAAATGTATTATACCAACAAATGTCTTTGTGCAAAGGTAGTATACCAACAAATGTCTTTGTGCAAATGTTGTATAACAAACAGGCTTTGTGCAAATGTAGCATACTGACAAAGGCTTTTTGTAAATGTAGCAAACCAACACAGGCTTTGTGTAAATGTAGCATACCAACACAGGCTTTTTGCGAATGTGGTATACCAACACAGGCATTGTGCAAATGTAGTATACCAACACAGGCTTTGTGCAAATGTAGTATATCAACACAGGCTTTGTGCAAATGTAGCATACCAATATAGTCTTTGTGCAAAAGTAGTATACCAACACAGTCTTTGTGTAAATGTAGTATACCAACACAGGCTTTATGTAGATGTAGTATACCAACACAGGCTTTGTGCAAATGTAGTATACTAACACAGGCTTTGTTTAAATGTAGGATACCAACACAGGCTTCGTGTAAATGTAGGATACCAACACAGGCTTTGTGCAAATATAGTATACCAACACAGGCTTTGTGTAAATGTAGGATACCAATATAGTCTTTGTGCAAATGTAGTATACCAGTACAGTCTTTGTGTAAATGTAGTATACCAACACATGCTTTGTGCAGATGTCGTATACCAAACCTGGCATTGTGCAAATGTAGTATACCAACACAGGCTTTGTGCAAATATAGTATACCAACACTGGCTTTGTGCAAATGTATGATACCAATATAGACTTTGTGCAAATGTAGTATACCAATATGTTCTTCGTGCAAATGTAGTATAACAACAAATGTCTTTACGTATATGTAGGATACCAACACAGGCTTTGTGCGAATGTAGTATACCAACACAGGCATGGTGCAAATGTAGTATACCAACACAGGCTTTGTGCAAATGTAGTATACCAACACAGGATTTGTGCAAATGTAGTATACCAATATTGTCTTTGTGCAAATGTAGTATAACAACACATGTCTTTGCGTAAATGTAGGATACCAACACAGGCTTTTTTTAAACGTAGCAAACCAAAACAGGCTTTGTGTAAATGTAGGATACCAACACAGGCTTTGTGCAGATGTTGTATACCAACGCAGGCTTTGTGCAAATGTAGGATACCAACACAGGCTTTGTGTAAATGTAGGATACCAACACAGGCTTTGTGCAAATGTAGGATAACAACACAGGCTTTGTGCAAATGTAGTATAGCAACACAGGCTTTGTGTAAATGTAGGATACCAACACAGGCTTTGAGCAAATGTAGGATACCAACACAGGCTTTGTGCAAATGTAGTATACCAAAACAGGCTTTGTGCAAATGTAGTATACCAACACTGGCTTTGTGTAAATGTTGTATACCAAGACAGGCTTTTTGTAAATGTAATATAGCAACACATGTCTTGCCGCAAATGTAGTAAACCAACACGTGTCTTTGTGCAAATGTTGAATAACAAACAGGCTTCGTGCAAATGTAGTATACCAACACAGGCTTTGCGCAAATGTAACATACCTACACAGGCTTTGTGTAAGTGTCGGAAACCAACACAGGCTTTGTGCAAATGTAGTATACCAACGCAGGCTTTGCGCAAATGTACTATACCAAAACATGTCTTTGTGCAAATGTAGTATACCAACACAGGCTTTGTGCAAATGTAGTATACCAACACAGGCTTTGTGCAAATGTAGTATACCAACACAGGCTTTGCGCAAATGTAGTATACCAACACATGTCTTTGTGCAAATGAAGTATACCAACACAGGCTTTGTGTAAATGTAGGATACCAACACAGGCTTTATGTAAATGAAGGATACCAACACAGGATTTGTGTAAATGTAGTATACCAACACAGGCTTTGTGCAAATGTAGTATAACAACACAGGCTTTGTGCAAATGTAGGATACCAACACAGGCTTTTTGTAAATGTAGGATACCACTACAGGCTTTGAGTAAATGTAGTATACCAACACAGGCTTTGTGCAAATGCAGGATACCAACACAGGCTTTGTGCAAATGTAGGATATCAACACAGGCTTTGTGCAAATGCAGCATACTAACAAAGGCTTTTTGTAAATGTAGCAAACCAACACAGGCTTTGTGTAAATGTAGCATACCAACACAGGCTTTGTGCAAATGTAGTATAGCAACACCGGCTTTGTGCAAATGTTGTTTACCAATATAGTCTTTGTGCAAATGTAGTATACCAACACAGTCCTTGTGTAAATGTAGTATACCAACACAGGCTTTGTGCAGATGTAGTATACCAACACAGGCTTTGTGCAAATGTAGGATACCAACACAGGCTTTGTGTAAATGTAGGATACCAACACAGGCTTTGTGCAAATGTAGGATAGCAACACAGGCTTTGTGCAAATGTAGTATACCAACACAGGCTTTGTGCAAATGTTGTTTACCAATATAGTCTTTGTGCAAATGTAGTATACCAACACAGTCCTTGTGTAAATGTAGTATACCAACACAGGCTTTGTGCAGATGTAGTATACCAACACAGGCTTTGTGCAAATGTAGGATACCAACACATGCTTTGTGCAAATGTAGGATAGCAACACAGGCTTTGTGCAAATGTAGTATAGCAACACCGGCTTTGTGGTAATGTAGGATACCAACACATGCATTATGCAAATGTAGGATACCAACACAGGCTTTGTGCAAATGTAATATAGCAACACATGTCTTGCTGCAAATGTAGTATACCAACACATGTCTTTGTGCAAATGTTGAATACCAAACAGGCTTCGTGCAAATGTAGTATACCAACACAGGCTTTGCGCAAATGGAGTATACCAACACAGGTTTTGTGTAAATGTAGGATACCAACACAGGCTTTGTGCAAATGTAGTATACCAACACACGCTTTGCGCAAATGTAGTATACCAACACATGTGTTTGTGCAAATGTAGTATAGCAACACACGTCTTTGTGCAAATGTTGAATGCCAAACAGGTTTTGTGCAAATGTAATATACCAACACAGGCTTTGTGCAAATGTAGTATACCAACACAGGCTTTGTGTAAATGTAGGATACCAACACATGCTTTTTGTAAATGAAGGATACCAACACAGGCTTTGTGTAAATGCAGTATACCAACACGGGCTTTGTGCAAATGTAGGATACCAACACAGGCTTTGTGCAAATGTAGTATACCAACAGAGGCTTTGGGCAAATGTACTTTACCAACACAGGCTTTGTGCAACTGTAGTATCCCAACACAGGCTTTGTGCAAATGTAGGATACCAACACAGGCTTTGTGCAAATGTAGTATATCAACAAAGGCTTTGTGTAAATGTAGTATACCAACACAGGCTTTGCGCAAATGTAGTATACCAACACATATCTTTGTGCAAATGCAATATAGCATCACAAGTCTTGCCGCAAATATAGTATACCAACACATGTCTTTGTGCAAATGTATAACAAACAGGCTTTGTGTAAATGTAGTATACCAACACAGGCTTTGTGCAAATGTACTATACCAGCACAGGCTTTCTGTAAATGTAGGATACCAACACAGGCTTTTTGTAAATGCAGGATACCAACACAAGCTTTGAGCAAATGTAGTATAGGAACACATGTCTTGCTGCAAATGTAGTATAGCAACACATATCTTTGTGCAAATGTTGAATACCAAACAGGTTTTGTGTAAATGTAGTATACCAACACAGGCTTTGTGCAAATGTAGTACACCAACACAGGCTTTGTGTAAATGTAGTATACCAACACAGGCTTTGTGTAAATGTAGGATACCAACACAGGCTTTTTGTAAATGAAGGATACCAACACAGGCTTTGTGTAAATGTAGTATACCAACACAGGCTTTGTGCAAATGTAGGATACCAACACTGGCTTTGTGCAAATGTAGTATACCAACACAGGCTTTGTGCAAATGTAGAATACCAACAGAGGCTTTGTGTAAATGTAGTAAACCAACACAGGCTTTGTGCAAATGTATGATCCCAATATAGACTTTGTGCAAATGTAGTATAACAACACATGTCTTTGCGTAAATGTCGTATACCAACACAGGCTTTGTGCGAATGTAGTATACCAGCACAGGATTTGTGCAAATGAAGGATACCAATATGTTGTTCGTGCAAATGTAGTATAACAACAAATGTCTTTACGTATATGTAGGATACCAACACAGGCTTTTTGCGAATGTAGTATACCAACACAGGCATGGTGCAAATGTAGTATACGAACACAGGCTTTGTGCAAATGTAGTATACCAACACAGGATTTGTGCAAATGTAGTATACCAATATAGTCTTTGTGCAAATGTAATATAACAACACATGTCTTTGCGTAAATGTAGGATACCAACACAGGCTTTTTTTAAACGTAGCAAACCAAAACAGGCTTTGTGTAAATGTAGGATACCAACACAGGCTTTGTGCAGATGTTGTATACCAACGCAGGCTTTGTGCAAATGTAGGATACCAACACAGGCTTTGTGTAAATGTAGGTTACCAACACAGGCTTTGTGCAAATGTAGGATAACAACACAGGCTTTGTGCAAATGTAGTATAGCAACACAGGCTTTGTGTAAATGTAGGATACCAACACAGGCTTTGAGCAAATGTAGGATACCAACACAGGCTTTGTGCAAATGTAGTATACCAAAACAGGCTTTGTGCAAATGTAGTATACCAACACTGGCTTTGTGTAAATGTTGTATACCAAGACAGGCTTTTTGTAAATGTAATATAGCAACACATGTCTTGCCGCAAATGTAGTAAACCAACACGTGTCTTTGTGCAAATGTTGAATAACAAACAGGCTTCGTGCAAATGTAGTATACCAACACAGGCTTTGCGCAAATGTAACATACCTACACAGGCTTTGTGTAAGTGTCGGAAACCAACACAGGCTTTGTGCAAATGTAGTATACCAACGCAGGCTTTGCGCAAATGTACTATACCAAAACATGTCTTTGTGCAAATGTAGTATACCAACACAGGCTTTGTGCAAATGTAGTATACCAACACAGGCTTTGTGCAAATGTAGTATACCAACACAGGCTTTGCGCAAATGTAGTATACCAACACATGTCTTTGTGCAAATGTAGTATACCAACAGAGGCTTTGTGTAAATGTAGTATACCAACACAGGCTTTGTGCAAATGTTGAATACCAAACAGGATTTGTGTAAATGTAGTATACCAAAACAGGCTTTGTGCAAATGTGGTAAACGAGCACAGGCTTTGTGCAAATGTAGGATACCAACACAGGCTTTGTGTAAATGTAGGATACCAACACAGGATTTTTGTAAATGTAGTATACCAACACAGCCTTTGTGCAAATGTAGTACACCAACACATGTCTTTGTGCAAATGTTGTATAACAAAGAGGCTTTGTGCAAATGAAGCATACTAACACAGGCTTTTTGTAAATTTTGCGAACCAACACAGGCTTTGTGTAAATGTAGCATACCAACACAGGCTTTGTGCAAATGTAGTATAGCAACAAAGGCATTGTGCAAATGTAGTATACCAATATAGTCTTTGTGCAAATGTAGTATACCAACACAGTCTTGTGTAAATGTAGTATACCAACACAGGCTTTGTGCAATGTAGGATACCAACACAGGCTTTGTGCAAATGTAGTATACCAACACAGGCTTTGTGCAAATGTAGGATACCAACACAGGCTTTGTGCAAATGTAGGATACCAACACAGGCTTTGTGCAAATGTAGTATACCAACACAGGCTTTGTGCAAATGTAGTTTACCAACACAGGCTTTGTGCAAATGTAGTATACCAAACAGGCTTTGTGTAAATGTAGTATACCAACACAGGCTTTGAGCAAATGTGGTATACGAACACAGGCTTTGTGCAAATGTAGGATACCAACACAGGCTTTGTGCAAATGTAGGATACCAACACAGGATTTTTGTAAATGTAGGATACCAACACAGGCTTTGTGCAAATGTAGTATAGCAACACAGGCTTTGTGCAAATGTAGGATACCAACACAGGCTTTGTGCAAATGTAGGATACCAACACAGGCTTTGTGCAAATGTAGGATACCAACACATGTCTTTGTGCAAATGTAGTATACCAACACATGTCTTTGTGCAAATGTTGAATACCAAACAGGCTTTGAGCAAATGTAGTATACCAACACAGGCTTTGCGCAAATGTAGTAAACCAACACATGTCTTTGTGCAAATGTAGGATACCAACACCTGCTTTGTTGCAAATGTTAGTATACCAACAACGCTTTGCGCAAATGTAGTATACCAACACATGTCTTTCTGCAAATGTAGTATAGCAACACATGTCTTTGTGCAAATGTTGAATGCCAAACAGGTTTTGTGTAAATGTAGTATACCAACACAGGCTTTGTGCAAATGTAGTATACCAACACAGGCTTTGTGTAAATGTAGGATACCAACACATGCTTTTTGTAAATGAAGGATACCAACACAGGCTTTGTGTAAATGCAGTATACCAACACGGGCTTTGTGCAAATGTAGGATACCAACACAGGCTTTGTGCAAATGTAGTATACCAACAGAGGCTTTGGGCAAATGTACTTTGCCAACACAGGCTTTGTGCAACTGTAGTATACCAACACAGGCTTTGTGCAAATGTAGTATACCAACACAGGCTTTGTGCAAATGTAGTATACCAACACAGGCTTTGTGCAAATGTAGTATACCAACACAGGCTTTGTGCAAATGTAGTATACCAACACAGGCTTTGTGCAAATGTAGTATACCAACACAGGCTTTGTGCAAATGTAGTATACCAACACAGGCTTTGTGCAAATGTAGTATACCAACACAGGCTTTGTGCAAATGTAGTATACCAACACAGGCTTTGTGCAAATGTAGTATACCAACACAGGCTTTGTGCAAATGTAGTATACCAACACAGGCTTTGTGCAAATGTAGTATACCAACACAGGCTTTGTGCAAATGTAGTATACCAACACAGGCTTTGTGCAAATGTAGTATACCAACACAGGCTTTGTGCAAATGTAGTATACCAACACAGGCTTTGTGCAAATGTAGTATACCAACACAGGCTTTGTGCAAATGTAGTATACCAACACAGGCTTTGTGTAAATGTAGTATACCAACACAGGCTTTGTGCAAATGTAGGATACCAACACAGGCTTTGTGCAAATGTAGGATACCAACACAGGCTTTTTGACAATGTAGCATTACAACACAGGCTTTGTGTAAATGTAGCATACCAACACAGGCTTTGTGCAAATGTAGGATACCAACAGAGGCTTTGTGTAAATGTAGGATACCAACACAGGCTTTTTGTAAATGTAGGATACCACTACAGGCTTTGAGTAAATGTAGTATACCAACACAGGCTTTGTGCAAATGCAGGATACCAACACAGGCTTTGTGCAAATGTAGTATACCAACACAGGCTTTGTGCAAATGTTGTTTACCAATATAGTCTTTGTGCAAATGTAGTATACCAACACAGTCCTTGTGTAAATGTAGTATACCAACACAGGCTTTGTGCAGATGTAGTATACCAAGACAGGCTTTGTGCAAATGTAGTATAGCAACACCGGCTTTGTGTTAATGTAGGATACCAACACAGGCTTTGTGCAAATGTAGGATACCAACACAGGCTTTGTGCAAATGTAGGATACCAACACAGGCTTTGTGCAAATGTAGTATACCAACACAGGCTTTCCGAAAATGTAGTATACCAACACATGTCTTTGTAAAAATGTAGTATACCAACACAGGCTTTGTGCAAATGTAGGATACCAACACAGGCTTTGTGCAAATGTAGTATACCAACACAGGCTTTGTGCAAATGTAGTATACCAACACAGGCTTTGTGCAAATGTAGTATACCAACACAGGCTTTGTGCAAATGTAGTATACCAACACAGGCTTTGTGCAAATGTAGTATACCAACACAGGCTTTGTGCAAATGTAGTATACCAACACAGGCTTTGTGCAAATGTAGTATACCAACACAGGCTTTGTGCAAATGTAGTATACCAACACAGGCTTTGTGCAAATGTAGTATACCAACACAGGTGTTGTGTAAATGTAGTATACCAACACAGGCTTTGTGCAAATGTAGTATACAAACACAGGCTTTGTGCAAATGTAGGATACCAACACAAGCTTTGTGCAAATGTAGTATACCAACAAAGGCTTTGTGTAAATGTAGGATACCAACACAGGCTTTGTGCAAATGTAGTATACCAACACAGGCTTTGTGTAAATGTAGGATACCAACACAGGCTTTGTGCTAAGTAGAATACCAACACAGGCTTTGTGCAAAATGTAGGATACCAACACAGGCTTTGGGTTAATGTAGCATACGAACACAGGCTTTGTGCAAATGTAGGATACCAACACAGGCTTCGTGTCAATGTAGGATATCAACAAAGTCTTTTTGTAGAAGTAGAATAGTAACACAGTCTTTGTGTAAATGTAGTATACCCACACAGGCTTTGTGCAAATGTAGGATACAAACACAGGCTTTGTGCAAATGTAGTATACCAACAAAGGCTTTGTGCAAATGTAGTATACCACTCATGGTCTTTGTGCAAATGTAGTATACAACACAGGCTTTGTGCAAATGTAGTATACCAACACAGGCTTTGTGCAAATGTAGTATACCAACACAGGCTTTGTGCAAATGTAGTATACCAACACAGGCTTTGTGCAAATGTAGTATACCAACACAGTCTTTGTGCAAATGTAGTATACCAACACAGGCTTTGTGCAAATGTAGGATACCAACACAGGCTTTGTGTAAATGTAGGATACCAACACAGGCTTTGTGTAAATGTAGTATACCAACACAGGCTTTGTGCAAATGTAGTATACCAACACAGGCTTTGTGCAAATGTAGGATACCAACACAGGCTTTGTGCAAATGTAGGATACCAACACAGGCTTTGTGTAAATGTAGTATACCAACACAGGCTTTGTGCAAATGTAGGATACCAACACAGGCTTTGTGCAAATGTAGGATACCAACACAGGCTTTGTGCAAATGTAGTATAACAACACAGGCTTTGTGTAAATGTAGTATACCAACACAGGCTTTGTGTAAATGTAGCTTACAAAAACAGGCTTTGTGTAAATGTAGTATACCAACACAGGCTTTGTGCAAATGTAGTATACCAACACAGGCTTTGTGCAAATGTAGTATACCAACACATGTGTTTGTGCAAATGTAGTATACCAACACAGGCTTTGTGCAAATGTAGTATACCAACACAGGCTTTGTGCAAATGTAGGATACCAACACAGGCTTTGTGCAAATGTAGGATACCAACACAGGCTTTGTGTAAATGTAGGATACCAACACAGGCTTTGTGCAAATGTAGTATACCAACACAGGCTTTGTGCAAATGTTGTATACCCAACACAGGCTTTGTGTAAATGTAGTATACCAACACAGGCTTTGTGCAAATGTAGTATACCAACACAGGCTTTGTGAAATGTAGTATACCAACACAGGCTTTGTGCAAATGTTGTATACCAACACAGGCTTTGTGCAAATGTAGCATACCAACACAGGCTTTTTGCAAATGTAGGATACCAACACATATCTTTGTGCAAATGTAGTATACCAACACAGGCTTTGTGCAAATGTAGTATACCAACACAGGCTTTGTGTAAATGTAGGATACCAACACAGGCTTTGTGCAAATGTAGTATAGCAACACAGGCTTTGTGCAAATGTAGTATACCAACACAGGCTTTGTGCAAATGTAGGATACCCAACACAGGTCTTTGTGCAAATGTAGTATACCAACACAGGCTTTGTGTAAATGTAGTATACCAACACAGGCTTTGCAGCAGATGTAGTATACCAACACAGGCTTTGTGCAAATGTAGTATACCAACACAGGCTTTGTGCAAATGTAGAATACCAACACAGGATTTTTGTAAATGTAGGATACCAACACAGGCTTTGTGCAAATGTAGGATACCAACACAGGCTTTGTGCAAATGTAGTATACCAACACAGGCTTTTTGCAAATGTAGGATACCAACACATGTCTTTGTGCAAATGTAGTATACCAACACATGTCTTTGTGCAAATGTTGAATACCAAACAGGCTTTGTGTAAATGTAGTATACCAACACAGGCTTTGTGCAAATGTAGCATACCAACACAGGCTTTGTGCAAATGTAGTATACCAACACAGGCTTTGTGCAAATGTAGTATACCAACACAGGCTTTGTGCAAATGTAGTATACCAACACAGGTTTTGTGCAAATGTAGTATACCAACACAGGCTTTGTGCAAATGTAGTATACCAACACAGGTCTTTTGTGCAAATGTAGTATAGCAACACAGGCTTTGTGCAAATGTAGTATACCAACACAGGCTTTGTGCAAATGTAGGATACCAACACAGGCTTTGTGCAAATGTAGTATACAAACACAGGCTTTGTGCAAATGTAGTATATCACCAAAGGCTTTGTGCAAATGTAGTATACCAACACAGGATTTGTGCAAATGTAGTATACCAACACAGGCTTTGCGCAAATGAAGTATACCAACAGGCTTTGTGTAAATGTAGTATACAACACAGGCTTTTGTGCAAATGTAGTATACCAACACAGGCTTTGTGTAAATGTAGTTATACCAACACAGGCTTTGTGCAAATGTAGTATACCACACAGGGCTTTTGTAAATGTAGATACCAACACAGGCTTTGTGCAATGTAGTATACCAACACAGGCTTTGTCGCAAATGTAGGATACCACTCACTGGCTTTGTGCAAATGTATATACCAACCCTGGCTTTGGTGCTAATGTAGTATACCAACACAGGCTTTGCGCAAATGTAAGTATACCTAACAATGGTCTTGTGCAAATTGTATACTAGCAACAAGGCTTGCAAATGTAGTATACCAACACATGTCTTTGTGCAAATGTAGATTCCTAACACAGAATTTGTGTAAATGTAGTATACCAACAGGCCTTCTGTGAATTGTATGTACCAGCACAGGGCTTTTGTCAAATGTAGGCTACCAACTCAGGCTTTTTGTCAATGTAAGGGATACCAACACAGAGCTTGTGTCAATGTAGTATACCAACACAGGACTTGTTCAAATGTGGCATACCAACACAGGCTTTTTGTAAATGTAAGATACCAACACAGGCTTTGTGCAAATGTAGTATACCAACACAGGCTTTGTGCAAATGTAGGATACAACACAGGCTTTGTGCAAATGTTGGATACCAACACAGGCTTTGTGCAAATGTAGATACGCACCACAGGCTTTGTGCCTAAATGCAGTATACCAACACAGGCTTTGTGCAAATGTCGTATACCAACACAGGCCTTTGTGTACAATGTAGTATACCAACACTAGGCTTTGTGCAATATGTAGTATAACAACACAAGCTTTTTTGTAAATGTAGCTTACCAACACAGGCTTTGTGCTAAATGTCGATACAACACAGGCTTTGTGCAAATGTAGTATACCAACACAGGCTTTTGTGTCAATGTGATATCATACCAACAGAGCTTTTGTAAATGTAGATAAGCCAACACATGCTTTGCTTGCTAAATGTATGATACCCAAACAGACTTTGTGCAAATGTAGTACTAGCAACACATGTCTTTTGCTGCAAATGTAGTATACCAACACAGGCTTTGTGCAAATGTAGTATACCAACACAGGCTTTGTGCAAATGTAGTATACCAACACAGGCTTTGTGCAAATGTAGTATACCAACACAGGCTTTGTGCAAATGTAGTATACCAACACAGGCTTTGTGCAAATGTAGTATACCAACACAGGCTTTGTGCAAATGTAGTATACCAACACAGGCTTTGTGCAAATGTAGTATACCAACACAGGCTTTGTGCAAATGTAGTATACCAACACAGGCTTTGTGCAAATGTAGTATACCAACACAGGCTTTGTGCAAATGTAGTATACCAACACAGGCTTTGTGCAAATGTAGTATACCAACACAGGCTTTGTGCAAATGTAGTATACCAACACAGGCTTTGTGCAAATGTAGTATACCAACACAGGCTTTGTGCAAATGTAGTATACCAACACAGGCTTTGTGCAAATGTAGTATACCAACACAGGCTTTGTGCAAATGTAGTATACCAACACAGGCTTTGTGCAAATGTAGTATACCAACACAGGCTTTGTGCAAATGTAGTATACCAACACAGGCTTTGTGCAAATGTAGTATACCAACACAGGCTTTGTGCAAATGTAGTATACCAACACAGGCTTTGTGCAAATGTAGTATACCAACACAGGCTTTGTGCAAATGTAGTATACCAACACAGGCTTTGTGCAAATGTAGTATACCAACACAGGCTTTGTGCAAATGTAGTATACCAACACAGGCTTTGTGCAAATGTAGTATACCAACACAGGCTTTGTGCAAATGTAGTATACCAACACAGGCTTTGTGCAAATGTAGTATACCAACACAGGCTTTGTGCAAATGTAGTATACCAACACAGGCTTTGTGCAAATGTAGTATACCAACACAGGCTTTGTGCAAATGTAGTATACCAACACAGGCTTTGTGCAAATGTAGTATACCAACACAGGCTTTGTGCAAATGTAGTATACCAACACAGGCTTTGTGCAAATGTAGTATACCAACACAGGCTTTGTGCAAATGTAGTATACCAACACAGGCTTTGTGCAAATGTAGTATACCAACACAGGCTTTGTGCAAATGTAGTATACCAACACAGGCTTTGTGCAAATGTAGTATACCAACACAGGCTTTGTGCAAATGTAGTATACCAACACAGGCTTTGTGCAAATGTAGTATACCAACACAGGCTTTGTGCAAATGTAGTATACCAACACAGGCTTTGTGCAAATGTAGTATACCAACACAGGCTTTGTGCAAATGTAGTATACCAACACAGGCTTTGTGCAAATGTAGTATACCAACACAGGCTTTGTGCAAATGTAGTATACCAACACAGGCTTTGTGCAAATGTAGTATACCAACACAGGCTTTGTGCAAATGTAGTATACCAACACAGGCTTTGTGCAAATGTAGTATACCAACACAGGCTTTGTGCAAATGTAGTATACCAACACAGGCTTTGTGCAAATGTAGTATACCAACACAGGCTTTGTGCAAATGTAGTATACCAACACAGGCTTTGTGCAAATGTAGTATACCAACACAGGCTTTGTGCAAATGTAGTATACCAACACAGGCTTTGTGCAAATGTAGTATACCAACACAGGCTTTGTGCAAATGTAGTATACCAACACAGGCTTTGTGCAAATGTAGTATACCAACACAGGCTTTGTGCAAATGTAGTATACCAACACAGGCTTTGTGCAAATGTAGTATACCAACACAGGCTTTGTGCAAATGTAGTATACCAACACAGGCTTTGTGCAAATGTAGTATACCAACACAGGCTTTGTGCAAATGTAGTATACCAACACAGGCTTTGTGCAAATGTAGTATACCAACACAGGCTTTGTGCAAATGTAGTATACCAACACAGGCTTTGTGCAAATGTAGTATACCAACACAGGCTTTGTGCAAATGTAGTATACCAACACAGGCTTTGTGCAAATGTAGTATACCAACACAGGCTTTGTGCAAATGTAGTATACCAACACAGGCTTTGTGCAAATGTAGTATACCAACACAGGCTTTGTGCAAATGTAGTATACCAACACAGGCTTTGTGCAAATGTAGTATACCAACACAGGCTTTGTGCAAATGTAGTATACCAACACAGGCTTTGTGCAAATGTAGTATACCAACACAGGCTTTGTGCAAATGTAGTATACCAACACAGGCTTTGTGCAAATGTAGTATACCAACACAGGCTTTGTGCAAATGTAGTATACCAACACAGGCTTTGTGCAAATGTAGTATACCAACACAGGCTTTGTGCAAATGTAGTATACCAACACAGGCTTTGTGCAAATGTAGTATACCAACACAGGCTTTGTGCAAATGTAGTATACCAACACAGGCTTTGTGCAAATGTAGTATACCAACACAGGCTTTGTGCAAATGTAGTATACCAACACAGGCTTTGTGCAAATGTAGTATACCAACACAGGCTTTGTGCAAATGTAGTATACCAACACAGGCTTTGTGCAAATGTAGTATACCAACACAGGCTTTGTGCAAATGTAGTATACCAACACAGGCTTTGTGCAAATGTAGTATACCAACACAGGCTTTGTGCAAATGTAGTATACCAACACAGGCTTTGTGCAAATGTAGTATACCAACACAGGCTTTGTGCAAATGTAGTATACCAACACAGGCTTTGTGCAAATGTAGTATACCAACACAGGCTTTGTGCAAATGTAGTATACCAACACAGGCTTTGTGCAAATGTAGTATACCAACACAGGCTTTGTGCAAATGTAGGATACCAACACAGGCTTTGTGCAAATGTAGGATACCAACACAGGCTTTGTGCAAATGTAGTATACCAACACAGGCTTTGTGCAAATGTAGTATACCAACACAGGCTTTGTGCAAATGTAGTATACCAACACAGGCTTTGTGCAAATGTAGTATACCAACACAGGCTTTGTGCAAATGTAGTATACCAACACAGGCTTTGTGCAAATGTAGTATACCAACACAGGCTTTGTGCAAATGTAGTATACCAACACAGGCTTTGTGCAAATGTAGTATACCAACACAGGCTTTGTGCAAATGTAGTATACCAACACAGGCTTTGTGCAAATGTAGTATACCAACACAGGCTTTGTGCAAATGTAGTATACCAACACAGGCTTTGTGCAAATGTAGTATACCAACACAGGCTTTGTGCAAATGTAGTATACCAACACAGGCTTTGTGCAAATGTAGTATACCAACACAGGCTTTGTGCAAATGTAGTATACCAACACAGGCTTTGTGCAAATGTAGTATACCAACACAGGCTTTGTGCAAATGTAGTATACCAACACAGGCTTTGTGCAAATGTAGTATACCAACACAGGCTTTGTGCAAATGTAGTATACCAACACAGGCTTTGTGCAAATGTAGTATACCAACACAGGCTTTGTGCAAATGTAGTATACCAACACAGGCTTTGTGCAAATGTAGTATACCAACACAGGCTTTGTGCAAATGTAGTATACCAACACAGGCTTTGTGCAAATGTAGTATACCAACACAGGCTTTGTGCAAATGTAGTATACCAACACAGGCTTTGTGCAAATGTAGTATACCAACACAGGCTTTGTGCAAATGTAGTATACCAACACAGGCTTTGTGCAAATGTAGTATACCAACACAGGCTTTGTGCAAATGTAGTATACCAACACAGGCTTTGTGCAAATGTAGTATACCAACACAGGCTTTGTGCAAATGTAGTATACCAACACAGGCTTTGTGCAAATGTAGTATACCAACACAGGCTTTGTGCAAATGTAGTATACCAACACAGGCTTTGTGCAAATGTAGTATACCAACACAGGCTTTGTGCAAATGTAGTATACCAACACAGGCTTTGTGCAAATGTAGTATACCAACACAGGCTTTGTGCAAATGTAGTATACCAACACAGGCTTTGTGCAAATGTAGTATACCAACACAGGCTTTGTGCAAATGTAGTATACCAACACAGGCTTTGTGCAAATGTAGTATACCAACACAGGCTTTGTGCAAATGTAGTATACCAACACAGGCTTTGTGCAAATGTAGTATACCAACACAGGCTTTGTGCAAATGTAGTATACCAACACAGGCTTTGTGCAAATGTAGTATACCAACACAGGCTTTGTGCAAATGTAGTATACCAACACAGGCTTTGTGCAAATGTAGTATACCAACACAGGCTTTGTGCAAATGTAGTATACCAACACAGGCTTTGTGCAAATGTAGTATACCAACACAGGCTTTGTGCAAATGTAGTATACCAACACAGGCTTTGTGCAAATGTAGTATACCAACACAGGCTTTGTGCAAATGTAGTATACCAACACAGGCTTTGTGCAAATGTAGTATACCAACACAGGCTTTGTGCAAATGTAGTATACCAACACAGGCTTTGTGCAAATGTAGTATACCAACACAGGCTTTGTGCAAATGTAGTATACCAACACAGGCTTTGTGCAAATGTAGTATACCAACACAGGCTTTGTGCAAATGTAGTATACCAACACAGGCTTTGTGCAAATGTAGTATACCAACACAGGCTTTGTGCAAATGTAGTATACCAACACAGGCTTTGTGCAAATGTAGTATACCAACACAGGCTTTGTGCAAATGTAGTATACCAACACAGGCTTTGTGCAAATGTAGTATACCAACACAGGCTTTGTGCAAATGTAGTATACCAACACAGGCTTTGTGCAAATGTAGTATACCAACACAGGCTTTGTGCAAATGTAGTATACCAACACAGGCTTTGTGCAAATGTAGTATACCAACACAGGCTTTGTGCAAATGTAGTATACCAACACAGGCTTTGTGCAAATGTAGTATACCAACACAGGCTTTGTGCAAATGTAGTATACCAACACAGGCTTTGTGCAAATGTAGTATACCAACACAGGCTTTGTGCAAATGTAGTATACCAACACAGGCTTTGTGCAAATGTAGTATACCAACACAGGCTTTGTGCAAATGTAGTATACCAACACAGGCTTTGTGCAAATGTAGGATACCAACACAGGCTTTGTGCAAATGTAGTATACCAACACAGGCTTTGTGCAAATGTAGTATACCAACACAGGCTTTGTGCAAATGTAGTATACCAACACAGGCTTTGTGCAAATGTAGTATACCAACACAGGCTTTGTGCAAATGTAGTATACCAACACAGGCTTTGTGCAAATGTAGTATACCAACACAGGCTTTGTGCAAATGTAGTATACCAACACAGGCTTTGTGCAAATGTAGTATACCAACACAGGCTTTGTGCAAATGTAGTATACCAACACAGGCTTTGTGCAAATGTAGTATACCAACACAGGCTTTGTGCAAATGTAGTATACCAACACAGGCTTTGTGCAAATGTAGTATACCAACACAGGCTTTGTGCAAATGTAGTATACCAACACAGGCTTTGTGCAAATGTAGTATACCAACACAGGCTTTGTGCAAATGTAGTATACCAACACAGGCTTTGTGCAAATGTAGTATACCAACACAGGCTTTGTGCAAATGTAGTATACCAACACAGGCTTTGTGCAAATGTAGTATACCAACACAGGCTTTGTGCAAATGTAGTATACCAACACAGGCTTTGTGCAAATGTAGTATACCAACACAGGCTTTGTGCAAATGTAGTATACCAACACAGGCTTTGTGCAAATGTAGTATACCAACACAGGCTTTGTGCAAATGTAGTATACCAACACAGGCTTTGTGCAAATGTAGTATACCAACACAGGCTTTGTGCAAATGTAGTATACCAACACAGGCTTTGTGCAAATGTAGTATACCAACACAGGCTTTGTGCAAATGTAGTATACCAACACAGGCTTTGTGCAAATGTAGTATACCAACACAGGCTTTGTGCAAATGTAGTATACCAACACAGGCTTTGTGCAAATGTAGTATACCAACACAGGCTTTGTGCAAATGTAGTATACCAACACAGGCTTTGTGCAAATGTAGTATACCAACACAGGCTTTGTGCAAATGTAGTATACCAACACAGGCTTTGTGCAAATGTAGTATACCAACACAGGCTTTGTGCAAATGTAGTATACCAACACAGGCTTTGTGCAAATGTAGTATACCAACACAGGCTTTGTGCAAATGTAGTATACCAACACAGGCTTTGTGCAAATGTAGTATACCAACACAGGCTTTGTGCAAATGTAGTATACCAACACAGGCTTTGTGCAAATGTAGTATACCAACACAGGCTTTGTGCAAATGTAGTATACCAACACAGGCTTTGTGCAAATGTAGTATACCAACACAGGCTTTGTGCAAATGTAGTATACCAACACAGGCTTTGTGCAAATGTAGTATACCAACACAGGCTTTGTGCAAATGTAGTATACCAACACAGGCTTTGTGCAAATGTAGTATACCAACACAGGCTTTGTGCAAATGTAGTATACCAACACAGGCTTTGTGCAAATGTAGTATACCAACACAGGCTTTGTGCAAATGTAGTATACCAACACAGGCTTTGTGCAAATGTAGTATACCAACACAGGCTTTGTGCAAATGTAGTATACCAACACAGGCTTTGTGCAAATGTAGTATACCAACACAGGCTTTGTGCAAATGTAGTATACCAACACAGGCTTTGTGCAAATGTAGGATACCAACACAGGCTTTGTGCAAATGTAGTATACCAACACAGGCTTTGTGCAAATGTAGTATACCAACACAGGCTTTGTGCAAATGTAGTATACCAACACAGGCTTTGTGCAAATGTAGGATACCAACACAGGCTTTGTGCAAATGTAGTATACCAACACAGGCTTTGTGCAAATGTAGTATACCAACACAGGCTTTGTGCAAATGTAGTATACCAACACAGGCTTTGTGCAAATGTAGTATACCAACACAGGCTTTGTGCAAATGTAGTATACCAACACAGGCTTTGTGCAAATGTAGTATACCAACACAGGCTTTGTGCAAATGTAGTATACCAACACAGGCTTTGTGCAAATGTAGTATACCAACACAGGCTTTGTGCAAATGTAGTATACCAACACAGGCTTTGTGCAAATGTAGTATACCAACACAGGCTTTGTGCAAATGTAGTATACCAACACAGGCTTTGTGCAAATGTAGTATACCAACACAGGCTTTGTGCAAATGTAGTATACCAACACAGGCTTTGTGCAAATGTAGTATACCAACACAGGCTTTGTGCAAATGTAGTATAACCAACACAGGCTTTGTGCAAATGTAGTATACCAACACAGGCTTTGCAGCAAAGGTAGTAATACCAACACATGTCTTTGTGCAAAGTAGTATACCAACACAGTCTTTGTGCAAATGTTGCTATAACAAACAGGCTTTGTGCAAATGTAGTATACCGAACAAAGGCTTTGTGCAAATGTAGGATACCAACACAGGCTTTTGTAAATGTAGATACCAACACAGGCTTTGGGTAAATGTAGGATACCAACACAGGCATTTTGTGCAAAGTAGGATACCAACACAGGCTTTGTGCAAATGTAGTATACCAACACAGGCTTTGTGCAAATGTAGTATACCAACACAGGCTTTGTGCAAATGTAGTATACCAACACAGGCTTTGTGCAAATGTAGTATACCAACACAGGCTTTGTGCAAATGTAGTATACCAACACAGGCTTTGTGCAAATGTAGTATACCAACACAGGCTTTGTGCAAATGTAGTATACCAACACAGGCTTTGTGCAAATGTAGTATACCAACACAGGCTTTGTGCAAATGTAGTATACCAACACAGGCTTTGTGCAAATGTAGTATACCAACACAGGCTTTGTGCAAATGTAGTATACCAACACAGGCTTTGTGCAAATGTAGTATACCAACACAGGCTTTGTGCAAATGTAGTATACCAACACAGGCTTTGTGCAAATGTAGTATACCAACACAGGCTTTGTGCAAATGTAGTATACCAACACAGGCTTTGTGCAAATGTAGTATACCAACACAGGCTTTGTGCAAATGTAGTATACCAACACAGGCTTTGTGCAAATGTAGTATACCAACACAGGCTTTGTGCAAATGTAGTATACCAACACAGGCTTTGTGCAAATGTAGTATACCAACACAGGCTTTGTGCAAATGTAGTATACCAACACAGGCTTTGTGCAAATGTAGTATACCAACACAGGCTTTGTGCAAATGTAGTATACCAACACAGGCTTTGTGCAAATGTAGTATACCAACACAGGCTTTGTGCAAATGTAGTATACCAACACAGGCTTTGTGCAAATGTAGTATACCAACACAGGCTTTGTGCAAATGTAGTATACCAACACAGGCTTTGTGCAAATGTAGTATACCAACACAGGCTTTGTGCAAATGTAGTATACCAACACAGGCTTTGTGCAAATGTAGTATACCAACACAGGCTTTGTGCAAATGTAGTATACCAATATAGTCTTTGTGCAAATGTAGGACACAAACACAGGCTTTGTGCAAATGCAGGATACCAACACAGGCTTTGTGCAAATGTATTATACCAACACAGGCTTTGGTCAAATGTATTATAGCAACACCGGCTTTGTGTAAATGTAGGATACCAACACAGGATTTTTGCAAATGTAGTATACAACACAGGCTTGTGCAAATGTAGGATACCATCACAGGCTTTGGCAAAGTAGGACACCAACATAGGCTTTGTGTCAAATGTAGTTTTACCAACAAAGCTTTGTAAATGAAGATAACCAACACAGGCTTTGTGCAAATGTAGGATACCAGCGCAGGCTTTGTGCAAATGTAGGATATCAACACAGGCTTTGTGTAAATGTAGGATACCAACACAGGCTTTGTGCAAATGTAGTATCCAACACTGCTTTTGCAAATGTAGTATACCAACACAGGCTTTGTGCAAATGTAGTATACCAACACAGGCTTTGTGCAAATGTAGGAAACCAACAAAGGCTTTTTGCAAATTAGTTACCAACACAGGATTTTGGCAACAAGTCGAATACCAACACATGCTTTGTGCAAATGTAGTATACCAACACAGGCTTTGTGCAAATGTAGTATACCAACACAGGCTTTGTGCAAATGTAGTATACCAACACAGGCTTTGTGCAAATGTAGTATACCAACACAGGCTTTGTGCAAATGTAGTATACCAACACAGGCTTTGTGCAAATGTAGTATACCAACACAGGCTTTGTGCAAATGTAGTATACCAACACAGGCTTTGTGCAAATGTAGTATACCAACACAGGCTTTGTGCAAATGTAGTATACCAACACAGGCTTTGTGCAAATGTAGTATACCAACACAGGCTTTGTGCAAATGTAGTATACCAACACAGGCTTTGTGCAAATGTAGTATACCAACACAGGCTTTGTGCAAATGTAGTATACCAACACAGGCTTTGTGCAAATGTAGTATACCAACACAGGCTTTGTGCAAATGTAGTATACCAACACAGGCTTTGTGCAAATGTAGTATACCAACACAGGCTTTGTGCAAATGTAGTATACCAACACAGGCTTTGTGCAAATGTAGTATACCAACACAGGCTTTGTGCAAATGTAGTATACCAACACAGGCTTTGTGCAAATGTAGTATACCAACACAGGCTTTGTGCAAATGTAGTATACCAACACAGGCTTTGTGCAAATGTAGTATACCAACACAGGCTTTGTGCAAATGTAGTATACCAACACAGGCTTTGTGCAAATGTAGTATACCAACACAGGCTTTGTGCAAATGTAGTATACCAACACAGGCTTTGTGCAAATGTAGTATACCAACACAGGCTTTGTGCAAATGTAGTATACCAACACAGGCTTTGTGCAAATGTAGTATACCAACACAGGCTTTGTGCAAATGTAGTATACCAACACAGGCTTTGTGCAAATGTAGTATACCAACACAGGCTTTGTGCAAATGTAGTATACCAACACAGGCTTTGTGCAAATGTAGTATACCAACACAGGCTTTGTGCAAATGTAGTATACCAACACAGGCTTTGTGCAAATGTAGTATACCAACACAGGCTTTGTGCAAATGTAGTATACCAACACAGGCTTTGTGCAAATGTAGTATACCAACACAGGCTTTGTGCAAATGTAGTATACCAACACAGGCTTTGTGCAAATGTAGTATACCAACACAGGCTTTGTGCAAATGTAGATACCAACACAGGCTTTGTGCAAATGTAGTATACCAACACAGGCTTTGTGCAAATGTAGTATACCAACACAGGCTTTGTGCAAATGTAGTATACCAACACAGGCTTTGTGCAAATGTAGTATACCAACACAGGCTTTGTGCAAATGTAGTATACCAACACAGGCTTTGTGCAAATGTAGTATACCAACACAGGCTTTGTGCAAATGTAGTATACCAACACAGGCTTTGTGCAAATGTAGTATACCAACACAGGCTTTGTGCAAATGTAGTATACCAACACAGGCTTTGTGCAAATGTAGTATACCAACACAGGCTTTGTGCAAATGTAGTATACCAACACAGGCTTTGTGCAAATGTAGTATACCAACACAGGCTTTGTGCAAATGTAGTATACCAACACAGGCTTTGTGCAAATGTAGTATACCAACACAGGCTTTGTGCAAATGTAGTATACCAACACAGGCTTTGTGCAAATGTAGTATACCAACACAGGCTTTGTGCAAATGTAGTATACCAACACAGGCTTTGTGCAAATGTAGGATACCAACACAGGCTTTGTGCAAATGTAGGATACCAACACAGGCTTTGTGCAAATGTAGTATACCAACACAGGCTTTGTGCAAATGTAGTATACCAACACAGGCTTTGTGCAAATGTAGTATACCAACACAGGCTTTGTGCAAATGTAGTATACCAACACAGGCTTTGTGCAAATGTAGTATACCAACACAGGCTTTGTGCAAATGTAGGATACCAACACAGGCTTTGTGCAAATGTAGGATACCAACACAGGCTTTGTGCAAATGTAGTATACCAACACAGGCTTTGTGCAAATGTAGTATACCAACACAGGCTTGGGCAAATGTAGATACCAACACAGGCTTTGTGCAAATGTAGGATTACCAACAAAGGCTTTGTGCAAATGTAGGATACCAACACAGGCTTTGTGCAAATGTAGGATACCAACACAGGCCTTTGTGCTAAATGTAGTATACCAACACAGGCTTTGTGCAAATGTAGTATACCAACACATGCTTTTGTGCTAATGTAGGATACCAACAAGGCTTTTTGTCAAATGAAGGATACCAACACAGGCTTTGTGCAAATGTAGCTATACCAACACATGCTTTGTGCAAATGTAGTTACCAACACAGGCTTTTGTGCAAATGTAGTATACCAACACAGGCTTTGTGCAAATGTAGGATACCAACACAGGCTTGTTTGCAAATGTAGGATACCAACACAGGCTTTGTGTAAATGTATATACCAACACAGGCTTTGTGCAGATGTAGTATACCAACACAGGCTTTGTGCAAATGTAGGATACCAACACAGGCTTTGTGTAAATGTAGGATACCAACACAGGCTTTGTGCAAATGTAGTATACCAACACAGGCTTTGTGCAAATGTAGTATACCAACACAGGCTTTGTGCAAATGTAGTATACCAACACAGGCTTTGTGCAAATGTAGTATACCAACACAGGCTTTGTGCAAATGTAGTATACCAACACAGGCTTTGTGCAAATGTAGTATACCAACACAGGCTTTGTGCAAATGTAGTATACCAACACAGGCTTTGTGCAAATGTAGTATACCAACACAGGCTTTGTGCAAATGTAGTATACCAACACAGGCTTTGTGCAAATGTAGATACCAACACAGGCTTTGTGCAAATGTAGTATACCAACACAGGCTTTGTGCAAATGTAGTATACCAACACAGGCTTTGTGCAAATGTAGTATACCAACACAGGCTTTGTGCAAATGTAGTATACCAACACAGGCTTTGTGCAAATGTAGTATACCAACACAGGCTTTGTGCAAATGTAGTATACCAACACAGGCTTTGTGCAAATGTAGTATACCAACACAGGCTTTGTGCAAATGTAGTATACCAACACAGGCTTTGTGTAAATGTAGTATACCAACACAGGCTTTGTGCAAATGTAGGATACCAACACAGGCTTTGTGCAAATGCAGGATACCAACACAGGCTTTGTGCAAATGTAGTATACCAACACAGGCTTTGTGCAAATGTAGTATACCAACACAGGCTTTGTGCAAATGTAGTATACCAACACAGGCTTTGTGCAAATGTAGTATACCAACACAGGCTTTGTGCAAATGTAGTATACCAACACAGGCTTTGTGCAAATGTAGTATACCAACACAGGCTTTGTGCAAATGTAGTATACCAACACAGGCTTTGTGCAAATGTAGTATACCAACACAGGCTTTGTGCAAATGTAGTATACCAACACAGGCTTTGTGCAAATGTAGTATACCAACACAGGCTTTGTGCAAATGTAGTATACCAACACAGGCTTTGTGCAAATGTAGTATACCAACACAGGCTTTGTGCAAATGTAGTATACCAACACAGGCTTTGTGCAAATGTAGTATACCAACACAGGCTTTGTGCAAATGTAGTATACCAACACAGGCTTTGTGCAAATGTAGTATACCAACACAGGCTTTGTGCAAATGTAGTATACCAACACAGGCTTTGTGCAAATGTAGTATACCAACACAGGCTTTGTGCAAATGTAGTATACCAACACAGGCTTTGTGCAAATGTAGTATACCAACACAGGCTTTGTGCAAATGTAGTATACCAACACAGGCTTTGTGCAAATGTAGTATACCAACACAGGCTTTGTGCAAATGTAGTATACCAACACAGGCTTTGTGCAAATGTAGTATACCAACACAGGCTTTGTGCAAATGTAGTATACCAACACAGGCTTTGTGCAAATGTAGTATACCAACACAGGCTTTGTGTAAATGTAGTATACCAACACAAGCTTTGTGCAAATGTAGTATACCAACACAGGCTTTGTGCAAATGTAGTATACCAACACAGGCTTTGTGCAAATGTAGTATACCAACACAGGCTTTGTGCAAATGCAGGATACCAACACAGGCTTTGTGCAAATGTAGTATACCAACACAGGCTTTGTGCAAATGCAGGATACCAACACAGGCTTTGTGCAAATGTAGTATACCAACACAGGCTTTGGGCAAATGTAGCATTCCAACACAGGCTTTGCGCAATGTAGTAAACCAACACATGTCTTTGTGCAAATGTTGAATACCAAACAGGCTTTGTGTAAATGTAGTATACCAACACAGGCTTTGTGCAAATGTAGTATACGAACACAGGCTTTTTGCAAATGTAGTATACCAACACAGGCTTTGTGCAAATGTAGTATACCAAACATGTTTTGTGCGAATGTAGGATACCAACACAGGCTTTGTGCAAATGTAAGATACCAACACAGGCTTTGTGCAAATGTAGTATACCAACACAGGCTTTGTGCAAATGTAGGATACCATCACAGGCTTTGTGCAAATGTAGTATACCAACACAGGCTTTGTGCAAATGTAGTATACCAACACAGGCTTTGTGCAAA
Organism: Carcharodon carcharias; assembly: GCF_017639515.1. NCBI lineage: Eukaryota > Metazoa > Chordata > Chondrichthyes > Lamniformes > Lamnidae > Carcharodon > Carcharodon carcharias. Next base: position 126,047,214 of record NC_054468.1, on the reverse strand, counting down.
TGTAGTATACCAACACAGGCTTTGTGCAAATGTAGTATACCAACACAGGCTTTGTGCAAATGTAGTATACCAACACAGGCTTTGTGCAAATGTAGTATACCAACACAGGCTTTGTGCAAATGTAGTATACCAACACAGGCTTTGTGCAAATGTAGTATACCAACACAGGCTTTGTGCAAATGTAGTATACCAACACAGGCTTTGTGCAAATGTAGTATACCAACACAGGCTTTGTGCAAATGTAGTATACCAACACAGGCTTTGTGCAAATGTAGTATACCAACACAGGCTTTGTGCAAATGTAGTATACCAACACAGGCTTTGTGCAAATGTAGATACCAACACAGGCTTTGTGCAAATGTAGTATACCAACACAGGCTTTGTGCAAATGTAGTATACCAACACAGGCTTTGTGCAAATGTAGTATACCAACACAGGCTTTGTGCAAATGTAGTATACCAACACAGGCTTTGTGCAAATGTAGTATACCAACACAGGCTTTGTGCAAATGTAGTATACCAACACAGGCTTTGTGCAAATGTAGTATACCAACACAGGCTTTGTGCAAATGTAGTATACCAACACAGGCTTTGTGCAAATGTAGTATACCAACACAGGCTTTGTGCAAATGTAGGATACCAACACAGGCTTTGTGCAAATGTAGTATACCAACACAGGCTTTGTGCAAATGTAGTATACCAACACAGGCTTTGTGCAAATGTAGTATACCAACACAGGCTTTGTGCAAATGTAGTATACCAACACAGGCTTTGTGCAAATGTAGTATACCAACACAGGCTTTGTGCAAATGTAGTATACCAACACAGGCTTTGTGCAAATGTAGTATACCAACACAGGCTTTGTGCAAATGTAGTATACCAACACAGGCTTTGTGCAAATGTAGTATACCAACACAGGCTTTGTGCAAATGTAGTATACCAACACAGGCTTTGTGCAAATGTAGTATACCAACACAGGCTTTGTGCAAATGTAGTATACCAACACAGGCTTTGTGCAAATGTAGGATACCAACACAGGCTTTGTGCAAATGTAGTATACCAACACAGGCTTTGTGCAAATGTAGTATACCAACACAGGCTTTGTGCAAATGTAGTATACCAACACAGGCTTTGTGCAAATGTAGGATACCAACACAGGCTTTGTGCAAATGTAGTATACCAACACAGGCTTTGTGCAAATGTAGTATACCAACACAGGCTTTGTGCAAATGTAGTATACCAACACAGGCTTTGTGCAAATGTAGTATACCAACACAGGCTTTGTGCAAATGTAGTATACCAACACAGGCTTTGTGCAAATGTAGTATACCAACACAGGCTTTGTGCAAATGTAGATACCAACACAGGCTTTGTGCAAATGTAGGATACCAACACAGGCTTTGTGCAAATGTAGTATACCAACACAGGCTTTGTGCAAATGCAGGATACCAACACAGGCTTTGTGCAAATGTAGTATACCAACACAGGCTTTGTGCAAATGTAGGATACCAACACAGGCTTTGTGCAAATGTAGTATACCAACACAGGCTTTGTGCAAATGTAGTATACCAACACAGGCTTTGTGCAAATGTAGTATACCAACACAGGCTTTGTGCAAATGTAGTATACCAACACAGGCTTTGTGCAAATGTAGTATACCAACACAGGCTTTGTGCAAATGTAGGATACCAACACAGGCTTTGTGCAAATGTAGTATACCAACACAGGCTTTGTGCAAATGTAGTATACCAACACAGGCTTTGTGCAAATGTAGTATACCAACACAGGCTTTGTGCAAATGTAGTATACCAACACAGGCTTTGTGCAAATGTAGTATACCAACACAGGCTTTGTGCAAATGTAGTATACCAACACAGGCTTTGTGCAAATGTAGTATACCAACACAGGCTTTGTGCAAATGTAGTATACCAACACAGGCTTTGTGCAAATGTAGTATACCAACACAGGCTTTGTGCAAATGTAGTATACCAACACAGGCTTTGTGCAAATGTAGGATACCAACACAGGCTTTGTGCAAATGTAGTATACCAACACAGGCTTTGTGCAAATGTAGTATACCAACACAGGCTTTGTGCAAATGTAGTATACCAACACAGGCTTTGTGCAAATGTAGTATACCAACACAGGCTTTGTGCAAATGTAGTATACCAACACAGGCTTTGTGCAAATGTAGTATACCAACACAGGCTTTGTGCAAATGTAGTATACCAACACAGGCTTTGTGCAAATGTAGTATACCAACACAGGCTTTGTGCAAATGTAGTATACCAACACAGGCTTTGTGCAAATGTAGTATACCAACACAGGCTTTGTGCAAATGTAGTATACCAACACAGGCTTTGTGCAAATGTAGTATACCAACACAGGCTTTGTGCAAATGTAGTATACCAACACAGGCTTTTTGCAAATGTAGTATACCAACACAGGCTTTGTGCAAATGTAGTATACCAACACATGCTTTGTGTAAATGTATTAAACCAACACAGGCTTTGTGCAAATGTAGGTATCCAACACAGGCTTTGTTCAATTGTAGGATACCAACAAAGGTTTTGCACAAATTGAGTACACCAACACAGGCTTTGCGCAAATGTAGGATACCAACACAGGCTTTTTGCAAATGTTATATACCAACACGGGCTTTGTGCAAAATGTTGAATACCAACACAGGCTTTGTGCAAATGTAGGATACCAACACAGGCTTTGTGCAAATGTGTATACCAACCCTGGCTTTGTGTAAATGTAGTATACCAACACAGGCTTTGTGCAGATGTAGTATAACAACACAGGCTTTGTGCAAATGTGTATACCAACACAGGCTTTGTGTAAATGTAGATACCAACACAGGCTTTGTGCAAATGTAGTATACCAACACAGGCTTTGTGCAAATGTAGTATACCAACACATGTCTTTGTGCAAATGTAGTATACCAACACATGTCTTTGTGCAAATGTAGGATGCCAACACAGGCTTTGTGCAAATGTAGTATACCAACACAGGCTTTGTGCAAATGTAGTATACCAACACAGGCTTTGTGCAAATGTAGTATACCAACACAGGCTTTGTGCAAATGTAGTATACCAACACAGGCTTTGTGCAAATGTAGTATACCAACACAGGCTTTGTGCAAATGGATACCAACACAGGCTTTGTGCAAATGTAGTATACCAACACAGGCTTTGTGCAAATGTAGTATACCAACACAGGCTTTGTGCAAATGTAGTATACCAACACAGGCTTTGTGCAAATGTAGTATACCAACACAGGCTTTGTGCAAATGTAGTATACCAACACAGGCTTTGTGTAAATGTAGTATACCAACACAGGCTTTGTGCAAATGTTGTATACGAGCACCGGCTTTGTGCAAATGTAGGATACCAAAACAGGCTTTGTGCAAATGTAGGATACCAACACAGGCTTTGTGCAAATGTAGTATATCAACAAGGGCTTTGTGTAAATGTAGTATACCAACACAGGCTTTGTGCAAATGTACTATACCAGAAAAGGCTTTCTGTAAATGTAGGATACCAACACAGGCTTTGTGCAAATGTAGTATACCAACACAGGCTTTGTGCAAATGTAGTATACCAACACAGGCTTTGTGCAAATGTAGTATACCAACACAGGCTTTGTGCAAATGTAGTATACCAACACAGGCTTTGTGCAAATGTAGTATACCAACACAGGCTTTGTGCAAATGTAGTATACCAACACAGGCTTTGTGCAAATGTAGTATACCAACACAGGCTTTGTGCAAATGTAGGATACCAACACAGGCTTTGTGTAAATGTAGTATACCAACACAGGCTTTGTGCAAATGTAGTATACCAACACAGGCTTTGTGCAAATGTAGTATACCAACACAGGCTTTGTGCAAATGTAGGATACCAACACAGGCTTTGTGTAAATGTAGGATACCAACACAGGCTTTGTGCAAATGTAGGATACCAACACAGGCTTTGTGCAAATGTAGCATACCAACACAGGCTTTGCGCAATTGTAGATACCAACACAGGCTTTGTGCAAATGTAGTATACCAACACAGGCTTTGCGCAAATGTAGTATACCAACACAGGCTTTGTGCAAATGCAGGATACCAACACAGGTTTGGTGCAAATGTGGTATACCCACACTGGCTTTATGTAAATGTAGTATACCAATACTGGCTTTGTCCAAATGTAGTATAACAACACATGCTTTGTGTAAATGTAGTAAACCAACACAGGCTTTTTGTAAACGTAGCATACCAACACAGGCTTTGTGTAAATGTAGTATACCCAACACAGACTTTGTGCAAATGTAGGATAGCAACACAGGCTTTGTGCAAATGTAGTATACCAACAACGGTTTTGTGCAAATGTAGCGTACCAACACAGGCTTTGTGCAAATGTAGTATACCAACATAGGCTTTGTGCAAAAGTAGGACACCAACGTAGGCTTTGTGCAAATCTAGTTTACCAACAAAGGCTTTGCACAAATGTAGGATACCAACACAGTCTTTGTGCAAATTCTGTATACCAACAAAGGCTTTTTGCAAATGTAGTATACCAACACAGGCTTTGTGCAAATTTAGTATACCAACACATGCTTTGTGTAAATGTAGTAAACCAACACTGGCTTTTTGCAAATGTAGCATCCCACCACAGGCTTTGTGTAAATGTAACGTACCAACAGAGGCTTTGTGCAAATGTAGTATACCACCAAAGGCTTTGCACAAATGTAGGATACCAACACAGGTGTTCTGCAAATGTAGTATACCAACACAGGCTTTGTGCAAATGTAGGATGCCAACACAGGCATTGTGTAAATGTAGTATACCAACACAGGCTTTGTGCAAATGCAGGAAACCAACACAGGCTTTGTGCACATTTAGTATACCAACACATGTCTTTGTACAAATGTAGGATACCAACAAAGGCTTTGTGCATGTGTAGAAAACCAACACAGGCTTTGCGCAAATGTAGTATACCAACACTTGTCTTTGTGCAAATTTAGTATACCAACACATGTCTTTGTGCAAATGTTGAATACCAAACAGGCTTTGTGCAAATGTAGGATACCAACACAGGATTTGTGCAAATGTAGCATACCAACACAGGCTTTGTGCAAATGTTGTATACCAACACCTGTCTTTGTGCAGATGTAGAATACCAACACAGGCTTTGTGTAAATGTAGTATAACAAACAGTCTTTTTGCAAATGTAGGATACCAACACAGGCTTTGTGTAAATGCAATATACCAACACATGCTTTGTGCAAATGCAGTATCCCAACACAGGCTTTGTGCAAATGTAGGATACAAACACTGGCTTTGTGCAAATGTATTATACCAACACAGGCTTTGTGCAAATGTAGTATACCATCACTGGCTTTATGTAAATGTAGTATACCAATACAGGCTTTGTGTAAATGTAATATACCAACACAGGCTTTGTGCAAATGAAGGATACCATGACAGGCTTTGTGCAAATGTAGGATAACAACACATGTCTTTGTGTAAATATAGGATACCAACACAGGCTTTGTGCAAATGTAGTATACCAACAAATGCTTTGCACAAATGTAGGATACCAACACAGGCTTTTTGCATATGTAGTATACCAGCACAGGCTTTGTATAAATGTACTATACCAACAGACGCTTTGTGCAAATGTAGGATACCAACATAGGCTTTGTGCGAATGTAGGATACCAACACAGGATTTTTGTAAAAGACGAATACCAACACAGGCTTTGTGAAAATGAAGGATACCAACACTGGCTTTGTGCAATGTAGGATACCAACACAGGCTTTGCGTAAATGAAGGATAACAACACAGGCTTTATGTAAATGTGGTATACCAATACAGGCTTTGTGTAAATGTTGTATACCAATACAGGCATTGTGTAAATGTAATATACCAACACAGGCTTTGTGCAAATGTAGGATACCAAGACACGCTTTGTGCAAATGTAGGGTACCAACACATGTCTTTGTGTAAATGTAGGATACCAACACAGACTTTGTGCAAATGCAGTATACCAACACAGGCTTTGTGCAAATGTAGGATACCAACACAGGCTTTGTGCAAATTTAGTATACCAACACAGGCTTTGTGCAAATGTAGTATACCAACACATGCTTTGTGTAAATGTAATAAACCAACACTGGCTTTTTGTAAATGTAGCATCCCAACACAGGCTTTGTGTAAATGTAGCCTACCAACAGAGGCTTTGTGCAAATGTAGTATACCAACAAAGGCTTTGCACAAATGTAGGATACCAACACAGGTGTTCTGCAAATGTAGTATACCAACACAGGCTTTGTGCAAATGTTGTATACCAACACAGGCTTCTTGTAAATGTAGGATACCAACACAGGCTTTGTGTAAATGTAGTATACCAACACAGGCTTTGTGCAAATGCAGGATACCAACACAGGCTTTGTGCCAAATGTAATATACAACACAGGCTTTGCTGCAATGTAGTATACCAACACGGCTTTTTGCAAATGTTAGGATACCAACACAGGCTTCGTGTAAATGTAGTATACCAACATAGCTTTGGCGCAAATGTAGTAATACCAACACAGGCTTTGTGCAAATGTAGGATACCAACACAGGCTTTGTGCAAATTAGTATACCAACACAGGCTTGTGCACAATGTTAGTATACCAACACATGTGCTTTGTGCAAATGTAGTATACCAACACTGGCTTTTTGCTAAATGTAGGATACCAAACAGGCTTTGTGTAAATGTAGATACCAACACAGTGCTTTGTGTCAAATGTAGTAAACCAACACTGGCTTTGCTAAATGTAGGATCCAACACAGGCTTTGTGCAAATGTAGTATAGCAACACAGGCTTTGTGTAAATGCAGGATACCAACACTGGCTTTGTGCAAATGTCGGATACCAACACAGGCTTTGTGCAAATGTAGTATACCAACACAGGCTTTGTGCAAATGTAGTATACCAACACAGGCTTTGTGCAAATGTAGTATACCAACACAGGCTTTGTGTAAATGTAGTATACCAACACAGGCTTTGTGCAAATGTAGTATACCAACACAGGCTTTGTGCAAATGTAGGATACCAACACAGGCTTTGTGCAAATGTAGTATACCAACACAGGCTTTGTGCAAATGTAGTATACCAACACAGGCTTTGTGCAAATGTAGGATACCAACACAGGCTTTGTGCAAATGTAGTATAGCAACACAGGCTTTGTGCAAATGTAGGATACCAACACAGGCTTTGTGCAAATGTAGGATACCAACACAGGCTTTGTGCAAATGTAGTATACCAACACAGGCTTTGTGTTAATGTAGGATACCAACACAGGCTTTGTGCAAATGTAGGATACCAACACAGGCTTTGTGCAAATGTAGGATACCAACACAGGCTTTGTGCAAATGTAGTATACCAACACAGGCTTTTTGTAAATGTAGTATACCAACACAGGCTTTGTGCAAATGTAGTATACCAACACAGGCTCTGTGCAAATGTAGGATACCAACACAGGCTTTGTGCAAATGTAGGATACCAAAACAGGATTTGTGCAAATGTAGGATACCAACACAGGCTTTGTGCAAATGTAGTATACCAACACAGGCTTTGTGCAAATGTAGGATACAAACACAGGCTTTGTGCAAATGTAGTATACCACCAAAGGCTTTGTGCAAATGTAGTATACCAACACAGGATTTGTGCAAATGTAGTATACCAACACAGGCTTTGTGCAAATGTAGGATACCAACACAGGCTTTGTGCAAATGTAGTATAGCAACACAGGCTTTGTGTTAATGTAGGATACCAACACAGGCTTTGTGCAAATGTAGGATACCAACACAGTCTTTGTGCAAATGTAGTATACCAACACAGGCTTTGTGCAAATATAGTATACCAACACAGGCTTTTGGTAAATGTAGTATACCAACACAGGCTTTGTGCAAATGTAGTATACCAACACAGGCTTTGTGCAAATGTAGGATACCAACACAGGCTTTGTGCAAATGTAGTATACCAACACAGGCTTTGTGCAAATGTAGCATACCAACACAGGCTTTGTGCAAATGTAGGATACCAACACAGGCTTTGTGTAAATGTAGGATACCAACACAGGCTTTGTGCAAATGTAGTATACCAACACAGGCTTTGTGCAAATGTAGGATACCAACACAGGCTTTGTGCAAATGTAGTATACCAACACAGGCTTTGTGCAAATTTAGTATACCAACACAGGCTTTGTGCAAATGTAGTATACCAACACAGGCTTTGTGCAAATGTAGTATACCAACACAGGCTTTGTGCAAATGTAGTATACCAACACAGGCTTTGTGCAAATGTAGTATACCAACACAGGCTTTGTGCAAATGTAGTATACCAACACAGGCTTTGTGCAAATGTAGGATACCAACACAGGCTTTGTGCAAATGTAGTATACCAACACAGGCTTTGTGCAAATGTAGTATACCAACACAGGCTTTGTGCAAATGTAGTATACCAACACAGGCTTTGTGCAAATGTAGTATACCAACACAGGCTTTGTGCAAATGTAGTATACCAACACAGGCTTTGTGCAAATGTAGTATACCAACACAGGCTTTGTGTTAATGTAGGATACCAACACAGGCTTTGTGCAAATGTAGGATACCAACACAGGCTTTGTTCAAATGTAATATACCAACGCAGGCTTTGTGCAAATGTTGTATACCAACACAGGCTTTGTGCAAATGTAGGATACCAACACAGGCTTTGTGCAAATGTAGTATACCAACACAGGCTTTGTGCAAATGTAGTATAACAACACAGGCTTTTTGTAAATGTAGGATACCAACACAGGCTTTGTGCAGATGTAGTATACCAACACAGGCTTTGTGCAAATGTAGGATACCAACACAGGCTTTGTGCAAATGTAGTATACCAACACAGGCTTTGTGCAAATGTAGGATACCAACACAGGCTTTGTGCAAATGTAATATACCAACACAGGCTTTGTGCAAACGTAGAATACCAAGACAGGCTTTGTGCAAATGTAGTATACCAACACAGGCTTTGTGCAAATGTAGTATAACAACACAGGCTTTGTGCAAATGTATGATACCAACACAGGCTTTGTGTTAATGTAGCGTACGAATACAGGCTTTGTGCAAATGTAGGATACCAACACAGGCTTCGTGTCAATGTAGGATATCAACAAAGTCTTTTTGTAGAAGTAGAATAGCAACACAGTCTTTGTGTAAATGTAGTATACCCACACTGACTTTGTCCAAATGTAGATACCAACACAGGCTTTGTGCAAATGTAGTATACCAACACAGGCTTTGTGCAAATGTAGGATACCAACGCAGGCTTTGTGTAAATGTAGAATACCAACACAGGCTTTTGTAGCAAATGAGCATACCGAACACATGTCTTTGTGCTAAATGTAGTATACCAACACAGGCTTTGTGAATGTAGTATACCAACACAGGATTTGTAGAAAATTGCTAGTTACCCACACAGGCTTTTGTGCAAATGTAATATACCAACACATGTCTTTGTGCAAATGTAGTTATACCAACACAGGACTTTGTGTCAAATGTAGTGATACCAACAAAGGCTTTTTGGTCAAGTGAAGGATACCAACACAGGCTTTGCTGCTAATGTAGTATACCAACACATGGCATTTGTGCAAATGTAGTATACCAACACAGGCGTTGTGCTAAATTTAGTTATCCCAACAGGCATTGTGCAATGTCTAGGATATACCAACACAGCTTTGTGAAAATGTAGCTATACCAACACAGGCTTTGTGCTAAATGTACGTATACCAACACCTGCTTTTGTCATATGGAATGATACCAAGCACAGGCTTTGTGTAATGTAGTATACAAACAGGTGCTTTGTGCAAATGTAGGATACCAACACGAGCTTTGTGTAAATGTAGTATACCAACACAGGCTTTGTGCAAATGTAGCTGCCAACACAGGCTTTGTGCAAATGTAGTATACCAACACAGGCTTTGTGCAAATGTAGCATACCAACACAGGCTTTGTGCAAATGTAGGATACCAACACAGGCTTTGTGCAAATGTAGTATACCAACACAGGCTTTGTGCAAATGTAGGATACCAACACAGGCTTTGTGCAAATGTAGTATACCAACACAGGCTTTGTGTAAATGTAGTATACCAACACAGGCTTTGTGCAAATGTAGTATACCAACACAGGCTTTGTGCAAATGTAGTATACCAACACAGGCTTTGTGCAAATGTAGTATACCAACACAGGCTTTGTGCAAATGCAGGATACCAACACAGGCTTTGTGCAAATGTTTTATACCAACACAGGCTTTGTGTAACTGTAGTATAACAGCACAGGCTTTGTGCAAATGTTGTATACGAGCACCGGCTTTGTGCAAATGTAGGATACCAAAACTGACTTTGTGTAAATGTAGGATACCAACACAGGCTTTGTGCAAATGTAGGATACCAACACAGGCTTTGTGCAAATGTAGGATACCAACACAGGCTTTGTGCAAATGTAGTATACCAACAGAGGCTTTGTGCAAATGTAGTATACCAACACAGGCTTTGTGCAAATGTAGTATACCAACACAGGCTTTGTGCAAATGTAGTATACCAACACAGGCTTTGTGCAAATGTAGGATACCAACACAGGCTTATTGTAAATGTAGGATACCAACACAGGCTTTGTGTAAATGTAGTATACCAACACAGGCTTTGTGCAAATGTAGTATACCAACACAGGCTTTGTGCAAATGTAGTATACCAACACAGGCTTTGTGCAAATGTAGGATACCAACACAGGCTTTGTGCAAATGTAGGATACCAACACAGGCTTTGTGCAAATGTAGTATACCAACACAGGCTTTGTGCAAATGTAGGATACCAACACAGGCTTTGTGTAAATGTAGGATACCAACACAGGCTTTGTGCAAATGTAGTATACCAACACAGGCTTTGTGCAAATGTAGGATACCAACACAGGTGTTCTGCAAATGTATTATACCAACACAGGCTTTGTGCAAATGTAGGATGCCAACACAGGCTTTTTGTAAATGTTGGATACCAACACAGGAATTGTGAAAATGTAGTATACCAACACAGGCTTTGTGCAAATGCAGGAAACCAACACAGGCTTTGTGCAAATTTAGTTTACCAACACATGACTTTGTACAAATGTAGGGTACCAACAAAGGCTTTGTGCATGTGTAGGATACCAACACAGGCTTTGTGAAAATGTAGCATACCAACACAGGCTTTGTGCAAATGTTGTATACCAACACCTGTCTTTGTGCAGATGTAGGATACCAACACAGGCTTTGTGTAAATGTAGTATAACAAACAGTCTTTTTGCAAATGTAGGATACCAACACAGGCTTTGTGTAAATGTAATATACCAACACATGCTTTGTGCAAATGCAGTATCCCAACACAGGCTTTGTGCAAATGTAGGATACAAACACTGGCTTTGTGCAAATGTAGTATACCAACACAGGCTTTGTGCAAATGTAGTATACCAACACAGGCTTTGTGCAAATGTAGTATACCAACACAGGCTTTGTGCAAATGTAGTATACCAACACAGGCTTTGTGCAAATGTAGGATACCAACACAGGCTTTGTGCAAATGTAGGATACCAACACAGGCTTTGTGCAAATGTAGGATACCAACACAGGCTTTGTGCAAATGTAGTATACCAACACAGGCTTTGTGCAAATGTAGTATACCAACACAGGCTTTGTGCAAATGTAGTATACCAACACAGGCTTTGTGCAAATGTAGGATACCAACACAGGCTTTTGTAAATGTAGTATACCAACACAGGCTTTGTGCAAATGTAGGATACCAACACAGGCTTTGTGCAAATGTAGATACCAACACAGGCTTTGTGCAAATGTAGGATACCAACACAGGCTTTGTGCAAATGTAGTATACCAACACAGGCTTTGTGCAAATGTAGGATACCAACAGAGCTGTTCTGCAAATGAGATATACATAACTCTACTCTGTGCAAATTTAGTATACCAACACATGTCTTTGTGCAAAGTAGAATACCCAAACAAGCTTTTGAGCAAATGTTAGGATAGCAAACACCGGCTTTGTGCAATGTAGTATAGCAACACATGCTTTGTGATAATGTAGGTCTACCAACACAGGCTTTGTGTAATGTAGTATACCAACGCAGCTTTTGTGTAAATGTAATATACCAACATAGGCTTTAGTGCAAACAGTAGATAACCACGACAGGCTTTGTGCAAAAAGTACGATAACAACACAGGCTTTGTGCAAAATGTAGTACACCAACACAGGCTTTGTGCAAATTTAGTATACCAACACAGACTTGTGTAAATGTAGTATACCAACACAGGCTTTGTGTAAATGTAGCATACCAAGACAGGGCTTTGTGAAAATGTAGGATACCCAACAGGCTCTTGTGCAAATGTAGGATACCAACAAAGGCTTTTGCAAATGTAGGATACCAACACAGGTGTTCTGCAAATGTAGTATACCAACACAGGCTTTGTGCAAATGTAGGATACCAACACAGACTTTGTGCAAATGTAGTATACCAACAAATGCTTTGCACAAATGTAGGATACCAACAAGGCATTTTGCATAAATGTAGTATACCAGCACAGGCTTTGTGCAAATGTACGATACCAACAGAGGCTTTGTGCAAATGTAGCATACCAACACTGGCATTGTGCAAATGTAGGATACCAACACAGGCTTTGTGTAAATGTAGGATACCAACACAGGCTTTTTGTAAATGTAGGATACCAACACAGGCTTTGTGTAAATGTAGTATACAACACAGGCTTTGTGCAAATGTAGGATACCATGACAGGCTTTGTGCAAATGTAGGATAACAACACATGTCTTTGTGTAAATATAGGATACCAACACAGGCGTTGTGCAAATGTAGTACACCAACAAATGCTTTGCACAAATGTAGGATACCAACACAGGCTTTTTGCATATGTAGTATACCAGCACAGTCTTTGTATAAAAGTAGTATACCAACAGAGGCTTTGTGCAAATGTAGGATACCAACATAGGGTTTGTGCTAATGTAGGATACCAACACAGGATTTTTGTAAATGACGAATACCAACACAGGCCTTGTGTAAATGAAGGATACCAACACTGGCTTTGTGCAAATGTAGGATACCAACACAGGCTTTGCGTAAATCAAGGATACCAACACAGGCTTTATGTAAATGTGGTATACCAATACAGGCTTTGTGTAAATGTTGTATACCAATACAGGCTTTGTGTAAATGTAATATACCAACACAGGCTTTGTGCAAATGTAGGATACCAAGAAACGCTTTGTGCAAATGTAGGGTACCAACGCATGTCTTTGTGTAAATGTAGGATACCAACACAGACTTTGTGCAAATGTAGTATACCATCAAATGCTTTGCACAAACGTAGGATACCAACACAGGCTTTGTGCAAATGTAGATACCAACACAGGCTTTGTGTAAATGTAGTATACCAACACAGGCTTTGTGCAAATGTAGGATACCAACACAGGCATTGTGCAAATGTAGTATACCAACACAGGCTTTGTGCAAATGTAGGATACCAACACAGTCTTTGTGCAAATGTAGGATACCAACACAGGTTTTTTGCAAATGTAGGATACCAACACATGTCTTTGTGCAAATGTAGTATACCAACACATGTCTTTGTGCAAATGTTGAATGCCAAACAGGCTTTGAGCCAATGTAGTATACCAACAAATGTCTTTGTGCAAATGTAGTATACCAACAAATGTCTTTGTGCAAAGTAGATACCAACACTGGCTTTGTGTAAATGTAGATACCAACACAGGCTTTGTGTAAATGAGCATACCAAACAGGCTTTGTGCAAATGTAGTATACCAACAAAGGCTTTGTGCAAATGTAGTATACCAACACAGGTCTTTGTGCAAATGATGAATACCAACACAGCCTTTGTGTAAATGAAGGATACCAACACTGGCTTTGTGCAAATGTAGGATACCAACACAGGCTTTGCGTAAATGAAGGATACCAACACAGGCTTTATGTAAATGTGGTATACCAATACAGGCTTTGTTTAAATGTTGTATACCAATACAGGCTTTGTGTAAATGTAATATACCAACACAGGCTTTGTGCAAATGTAGGATACCAAGAAACGCTTTGTGCAAATGTAGGGTACCAACACATGTCTTTGTGTAAATGTAGGATACCAACACAGACTTTGTGCAAATGTAGTATACCAACAAATGCTTTGCACAAATGTAGGCTACCAACACAGGCTTTTTTGCATATGTAATATTACAGCACAGGCTTTGCATAAATGTAGTATACCAACACAGGCTTTGTGCAAATGTAGGATACCAACACTGGATTTGTGCAAATGTAGTGTACCAACACTGGCTTTGTGCAAATGTAGGATATCAACACAGGCTTTGTAGCGATGTTGGATACCAACAACACCTGGCTTGTGCTAAATGTAGTATAACCAACACATCTTTTTGAAAATGTAGGATACCAACACCTGGCTTTGTTGCAAATGCTAGGATACCAACACTGGCATTTGAGCAAATGTATATACGAAACACAGGCCTTTGTGCAAATGTAGTATACCATCACCTGGCTTTGTGTAAATGTAGTATACAAACACTGGCTTTGTGTCAATGTAATATACCAACTCAAAGGCTTTTGTGCTAAAATGAAGGATAACATCGACAGGGCTTTAGTGCAAATGTAGGTATACCAACACATTTCTTTGTGTAAATGTTAGGATACCAACACAGGCTTTTTGCATATGTAGTATACCAAGCACAGGCTTTGTCTAAATGTACTATACCAAACGACGCTTTGTGCAAATGTAGGATACCAACACTAGGCATTGTGTAAATGTAGCTACCAACACAGGACTTTTTGCTAAAAGCAGATACCAACACAGGCTTTGTGCTAAATTGAGGATACCAACACTGGCTTTGTGGAAATGTAGTATACCAACACAGGCTTTGTGCAAATGTAGTATACCAACACATGCTTTGTGTAAATGTAGTAAACCAACACTGGCTTTTTGTAAATGTAGCATCCCAACACAGGCTTTGTGTAAATGTAGCGTAGCAACACAGGCTTTGTGCAAATGTTGTATACCAACAAAGGCTTTGCACAAATGTAGGATACCAACACAGGTGTTCTGCAAATGTAGTATACCAACACAGGCTTTGTGCAAATGTTGTATACCAACACAGGCTTCTTGTAAATGTAGGATACCAACACAGGCATTGTGTAAATGTAGTATACCAACACAGGCTTTGTGCAAATGCAGGAAACCAACACAGGCTTTGTGCAAATTTAGTATACCAACACATGTCTTTGTACAAATGTAGGATACCAACAAAGGCTTTGTGCATGTGTAGAAAACCAACACAGGCTTTGCGCAAATGTAGTTTACCAACACTTGTCTTTGCGCAAATGTTGTATACCAACACCTGTCTTTGTGCAAATGCAGTATACCAACACAGGCTTTGTGCAAATGTAGGATACCAACACAGGCTTTGTGCAAATGTAGCATACCAACACAGGCTTTGTGCAAATGTTTTATACCAACACCTGTCTTTGTGCAGATGTAGGATACCAACACAGGCTTTGTGTAAATGTAGTATAACAAACAGTCTTTTTGCAAATGTAGGATACCAACACAGGCTTTGTGTAAATGTAATATACCAACACATGCTTTGTGCAAATGCAGTATACCAACACAGGCTTTGTGCAAATGTAGGATACAAACACAGGCTTTGTGTAAATGTAATATTCCAACACAGGCTTTGTGCAAATGTAGGATACCATGACAGGCTTTGTGCAAATGTAGGATAACAACACATGTCTTTGTGTAAATATAGAATACCAACACAGGCATTGTGCAAATGTAGTATAACAACAAATGCTTTGCACAAATGTAGGATACCAACACAGGCTTTTTGCATATGTAGTATACCAGCACAGGCTTTGTATAAATGTAGTATACCAACAGAGGCTTTGTGCAAATGTAGGATACCAACATAGGCTTTGTGCTAATGTAGGATACCAACACAGGATTTTTGTAAATGACGAATACCAACACAGGCTTTGTGTAAATGAAGGATACCAACACTGGCTTTGTGCAAATGTAGGATACCAACACAGGCTTTGCGTAAATGAAGGATACCAACACAGGCTTTATGTAAATGTGGTATACCAATACAGGCTTTGTGTAAATGTAATATACCAACACAGGCTTTGTGCAAATGTAGGGTACCAACACATGTCTTTGTGTAAATGTAGGATACCAACACAGACTTTGTGCAAATGTAGTATACCAACAAATGCTTTGCACAAATGTAGGATACCAACACAAGCTTTTTTGCATATGTAGTATTACAACACAGGCTTTGTATAAGTGTAGTATACCAACACTGGCTTTGTGCAAATGTAGGATACCAACACAGGCTTTGTGTAAATGTAGGATACAAACACAGGCTTTTTGTGAATGTAGGATACCAACACAGGCTTTGTGCAAAAGTAATATACAACACAGGCTTTGTGCAAATGTAGGATACCATGACAGGCTTTGTGCAAATGTAGGATAACAACACATGTCTTTGTGTAAATATAGGATACCAACACAGGCGTTGTGCAAATGTAGTATACCAACAAATGCTTTGCACAAATGTGGGATACCAACACAGGCTTTTTGCATATGTAGTATACCAGCACAGTCTTTGCATAAATGTAGTATACCAACAGAGGCTTTGTGCAAATGTAGGATACCAACATAGGGTTTGTGCTAATGTAGGATACCAACACAGGATTTTTGTAAATGACGAATACCAACACAGGCCTTGTGTAAATGAAGGATACCAACACTGGCTTTGTGCAAATGTAGGATACCAACTCAGGCTTTGCGTAAATGAAGGATACCAACATAGGCTTTATGTGAATGTGGTATACCAATACAGGCTTTGTGTAAATGTTGTATACCAATACAGGCTTTGTGTAAATGTAATATACCAACACAGGCTTTGTGCAAATGTAGGATACCAAGAAACGCTTTGTGCAAATGTAGGGTACCAACACATGTCTTTGTGTAAGTGTAGGATACCAACACAGACTTTGTGCAAATGTAGTATGCCATCAAATGCTTTGCACAAATGTAGGATACCAACACAGGCTTTTTTGCATATGTAATATTACAGCACAGGCTTTGCATAAATGTAGTATACCAAAACAGGCTTTGTGCAAATGTAGGATACCAACACAGGCTTTGTGCAAATGTAGCGTACCAACACTGGCTTTGTGCAAATGTAGGATACCAACACAGGCTTTGTGTAAATGTAGGATACCAACACAGACTTTTTGTAAATGTAGGATACCAACACAGGCTTTGTGTAAATGTAGTATACCAACACAGGCTTTGTGCAAATGTAAGATACCAACACAGGCTTTGTGCAGATGTAGGACACCAACATAGGCTTTGTGCAAATCTAGTTTACAAACAAAGGTTTTGCACAAATTTAGTATACCAACACAGGCTTTGCGCAAATGTAGTTTGCCAACACAGGCTTTGTGCAAATGTAGTATACCAACACAGGCTTTTTGCAAATGTGGTATACCAACACAGGCTTTGTGCAAATGTAGGATACCAACACAGGCTTGGTGCAAATGTAGCGTACCAACACTGGCTTTGTGCAAATGTAGGATACCAACACAGGCTTTGTGTAAATGTAGGATACCAACACAGGCTTTTTGTAAATGTAGGATACCAACACAGGCTTTGTGTAAATGAAGGATACCAACACTGGCTTTGTGCAAATGTAGGATACCAACACAGGCTTTGCGTAAATGAAGGATACCAACACAGGCTTTATGTAAATGTGGTATACCAATACAGGCTTTGTGTAAATGTTGTATACCAATACAGGCTTTGTGTAATTGTAATATACCAACACAGGCTTTGTGCAAATGTAGGATACCAAGACAGGCTTTGTGCAAATGTAGGGTACCAACACATGTCTTTGTGTAAATGTAGGATACCAACACAGACTTTGTGCAAATGTAGTATACCAACAAATGCTTTGCACAAATGTAGGATACCAACACAGGCTTTTTTGCATATGTAGTATTACAGCACAGGCTTTGCATAAATGTAGTATACCAACACAGGCTTTGTGCAAATGTAGGATACCAACACAGGCTTGGTGCAAATGTAGCGTACCAACACTGGCTTTGTGCAAATGTAGGATACCAACACAGGCTTTGTGTAAATGTAGGATACAAACACAGGCTTTTTGTGAATGTAGGATACCAACACAGGCTTTGTGCAAAAGTAATATACAACACAGGCTTTGTGCAAATGTAGGATACCATGACAGGCTTTGTGCAAATGTAGGATAACAACACATGTCTTTGTGTAAATATAGGATACCAACACAGGCGTTGTGCAAATGTAGTATACCAACAAATGCTTTGCACAAATGTGGGATACCAACACAGGCTTTTTGCATATGTAGTATACCAGCACAGTCTTTGCATAAATGTAGTATACCAACAGAGGCTTTGTGCAAATGTAGGATACCAACATAGGGTTTGTGCTAATGTAGGATACCAACACAGGATTTTTGTAAATGACGAATACCAACACAGGCCTTGTGTAAATGAAGGATACCAACACTGGCTTTGTGCAAATGTAGGATACCAACTCAGGCTTTGCGTAAATGAAGGATACCAACATAGGCTTTATGTGAATGTGGTATACCAATACAGGCTTTGTGTAAATGTTGTATACCAATACAGGCTTTGTGTAAATGTAATATACCAACACAGGCTTTGTGCAAATGTAGGATACCAAGAAACGCTTTGTGCAAATGTAGGGTACCAACACATGTCTTTGTGTAAGTGTAGGATACCAACACAGACTTTGTGCAAATGTAGTATGCCATCAAATGCTTTGCACAAATGTAGGATACCAACACAGGCTTTTTTGCATATGTAATATTACAGCACAGGCTTTGCATAAATGTAGTATACCAAAACAGGCTTTGTGCAAATGTAGGATACCAACACAGGCTTTGTGCAAATGTAGCGTACCAACACTGGCTTTGTGCAAATGTAGGATACCAACACAGGCTTTGTGTAAATGTAGGATACCAACACAGACTTTTTGTAAATGTAGGATACCAACACAGGCTTTGTGTAAATGTAGTATACCAACACAGGCTTTGTGCAAATGTAAGATACCAACACAGGCTTTGTGCAGATGTAGGACACCAACATAGGCTTTGTGCAAATCTAGTTTACAAACAAAGGTTTTGCACAAATTTAGTATACCAACACAGGCTTTGCGCAAATGTAGTTTGCCAACACAGGCTTTGTGCAAATGTAGTATACCAACACAGGCTTTTTGCAAATGTGGTATACCAACACAGGCTTTGTGCAAATGTAGGATACCAACACAGGCTTGGTGCAAATGTAGCGTACCAACACTGGCTTTGTGCAAATGTAGGATACCAACACAGGCTTTGTGTAAATGTAGGATACCAACACAGGCTTTTTGTAAATGTAGGATACCAACACAGGCTTTGTGCAAAAGTAATATACAACACAGGCTTTGTGCAAATGTAGGATACCATGACAGGCTTTGTGCAAATGTAGGATAACAACACATGTCTTTGTGTAAATATAGGATACCAACACAGGCGTTGTGCAAATGTAGTATACCAACAAATGCTTTGCACAAATGTAGGATACCAACACAGGCTTTTTGCATATGTAGTATACCAGCACAGTCTTTGTATAAATGTAGTATACCAACAGAGGCTTTGTGCAAATGTAGGATACCAACATAGGGTTTGTGCTAATGTAGGATACCAACACAGGATTTTTGTAAATGACGAATACCAACACAGGCCTTGTGTAAATGAAGGATACCAACACTGGCTTTGTGCAAATGTAGGATACCAACTCAGGCTTTGCGTAAATGAAGGATACCAACACAGGCTTTGTGCAGATGTAGGACACCAACATAGGCTTTGTGCAAATCTAGTTTACAAACAAAGGTTTTGCACAAATTTAGTATACCAACACAGGCTTTGCGCAAATGTAGGATGCCAACACAGGCTTTGTGCAAATGTAGTATACCAACACAGGCTTTTTGCAAATGTAGTATACCAACACAGGCTTTGTGCAAATGTAGGATACCAACACAGGCTTGGTGCAAATGTGGTATACCAACACCTGTCTTTGTGCAGATGTAGGATACCAACACAGGCTTTGTGTAAATGTAGTATTACAAACAGTCTTTTTGCAAATGTAGGATACCAACACAGGCTTTGTGTAAATGTAGTATTACAAACAGCCTTTTTGCAAATGTAGGATACCAACACAGCCTTTGTGTAAATGTAATATACCAACACATGCTTTGTGCAAATGCAGTATACCAACACAGGCTTTGTGCAAATGTAGGATACCAACACAGGCTTTGTGCAAATGTAGTATACTAACACAGGCTTTGTGCAAATGTCGTATACCAACACTGGCTTTATGTAAATGTAGTATACCAATACAGGCTTTGTGTAAATGTTGTATACCAATACAGGCTTTGTGTAAATGTAATATATCAACACAGGCTTTGTGCAAAAGTAGGATACCAAGACAGGCTTTGTGCAAATGTAGGGTACCAACAAATGTCTTTGTGTAAATGTAGGATACCAACACAGGCTTTGTGCAAATGTAGTATACCAACAAATGCTTTGCACAAATGTAGGATACCAACACAGGCTTTTTGCATATGTATTATACCAGCACAGGCTTTGTATAAATGTAGTATACCAACACAGGCTTTGTGCAAAAGTAGGATACCAAGACAGGCTTTGTGCAAATGTAGGGTACCAACAAATGCTTTGCACAAATGTAGGATACCAACACAGGCTTTTTGTAAATGTAGGATACCAACACAGGCTTTGTGTAAATGTAGTATACCAACACAGGCTTTGTGCAAATGTAGGATACCAACATAGGCTTTGTGCTAATGTAGGTTACCAACACAGGCTTTGCGTAAATGAAGGATACCAACACAGGCTTTATGTAAATGTGGGATACCAATACAGGCTTTGTGTAAATGTTGTATACCAATACAGGCTTTGTGTAAATGTAATATACCAACACAGGCTTTGTGCAAATGTAGGATACCAAGAAACGCTTTGTGCAAATGTAGGGTACCAACACATGTCTTTGTGTAAATGTAGGATACCAACACAGACTTTGTGCAAATGTAGTATACCAACAAATGCTTTGCACAAATGTAGGATACCAACACAGGCTTTTTTGCATATGTAATATTACAGCACAGGCTTTGCATAAATGTAGTATACCAACACAGGCTTTGTGCAAATGTAGGATACCAACACTGGATTTGTGCAAATGTAGTGTACCAACACTGGCTTTGTGCAAATGTAGGATATCAACACAGGCTTTGTGTAAATGTAGGATACCAACACAGACTTTTTGTAAATGTAGGATACCAACACAGGCTTTGTGTAAATGTAAGATGCCAACACAGGCTTTGTGCAGATGTAGGACACCAACATTGGCTTTGGGCAAAAAAAAGTTTACAAACAAAGTTTTTGCACAAATTTAGTATACCAACACAGGCTTTGCGCAAATGTAGGATACCAACACAGGCTTTGTGCAAATGTAGTATACCAACACAGGCTTTTTGCAAATGTAGTATACCAACACAGGTTTTGTGCAAATGTAGGATACCAACACAGGCTTGGTGCAAATGTGGTATACCAACACTGGCTTTGTGTAAATGTAGTATACCAACACAGGTTTTTGTAAATGTAGTATAACAAACAGGCTTTGTGCAAAAGTACGACACCAACGTAGGCTTTGTGCAAATCTAGTTTACCAACAAAGTCTTTGCACAAATGTAGGATACCAACACAGGCTTTGTGCAAATTTAGTATACCAATATAGGCTTTTTGCAAATGTAGTATACCAACACAGGCTTTGTGCAAATGTAGTATACCAACACATGCTTTGTGTAAATGTAGTAAACCAACACTGGCTTTTTGTAAATGTAGCATCCAAACACAGGCTTTGTGTAAATGTAGCGTACCAACAGAGGCTTTGTGCAAATGTAGTATACCAACAAAGGCTTTGCACAAATGTAGGATACCAACACAGGTGTTCTGCAAATGTAGTATACCAACACAGGCTTTGTGCAAATGTAGGATACCAACACAGACTTTGTGCAAATGTAGTATACCAACACATGCTTTGTGTAAATGTAGTAAACCAACACTGGCTTTTTGTAAATGTAGCATCCAAACACAGGCTTTGTGTAAATGTAGCATACCAACACATGCTTTGTGCAAATGTAGTATACCAACACAGGTTTTTGTAAATGTAGTATAACAAACAGGCTTTGTGCAAAAGTACGACACCAACGTAGGCTTTGTGCAAATCTAGTTTACCAACAAAGTCTTTGCACAAATGTAGGATACCAACACAGGCTTTGTGCAAATTTAGTATACCAATATAGGCTTTTTGCAAATGTAGTATACCAACACAGGCTTTGTGCAAATGTAGTATACCAACACATGCTTTGTGTAAATGTAGTAAACCAACACTGGCTTTTTGTAAATGTAGCATCCAAACACAGGCTTTGTGTAAATGTAGCGTACCAACAGAGGCTTTGTGCAAATGTAGTATACCAACAAAGGCTTTGCACAAATGTAGGATACCAACACAGGTGTTCTGCAAATGTAGTATACCAACACAGGCTTTGTGCAAATGTAGGATACCAACACAGACTTTGTGCAAATGTAGTATACCAACAAATGCTTTGCACAAATGTAGGATACCAACACAGGCTTTTTTGCACATGTAGTATTACAGCACAGGCTTTGCATAAATGTAGTATACCAACACAGGCTTTGTGCAAATGTAGGATACCAACACAGGCTTTGTGCAAATGTAGCGTACCAACACTGGCTTTGTGCAAATGTAGGATACCAACACAGGCTTTGTGTAAATGTAGGATACCAACACAGGCTTTGTGTAAATGTAATATACCAACACAGGCTTTGTGCAAATGTAGGATACCAAGAAACGCTTTGTGCAAATGTAGGGTACCAACACATGTCTTTGTGTAAATGTAGGATACCAACACAGACTTTGTGCAAATGTAGTATACCAACAAATGCTTTGCACAAATGTAGGATACCAACACAGGCTTTTTTGCATATGTAATATTACAGCACAGGCTTTGCATAAATGTAGTATACCAACACAGGCTTTGTGCAAATGTAGGATACCAACACTGGATTTGTGCAAATGTAGTGTACCAACACTGGCTTTGTGCAAATGTAGGATATCAACACAGGCTTTGTGTAAATGTAGGATACCAACACAGACTTTTTGTAAATGTAGGATACCAACACAGGCTTTGTGTAAATGTAAGATGCCAACACAGGCTTTGTGCAGATGTAGGACACCAACATTGGCTTTGGGCAAAAAAAAGTTTACAAACAAAGTTTTTGCACAAATTTAGTATACCAACACAGGCTTTGCGCAAATGTAGGATACCAACACAGGCTTTGTGCAAATGTAGTATACCAACACAGGCTTTTTGCAAATGTAGTATACCAACACAGGTTTTGTGCAAATGTAGGATACCAACACAGGCTTGGTGCAAATGTGGTATACCAACACTGGCTTTGTGTAAATGTAGTATACCAACACAGGTTTTTGTAAATGTAGTATAACAAACAGGCTTTGTGCAAAAGTACGACACCAACGTAGGCTTTGTGCAAATCTAGTTTACCAACAAAGTCTTTGCACAAATGTAGGATACCAACACAGGCTTTGTGCAAATTTAGTATACCAATATAGGCTTTTTGCAAATGTAGTATACCAACACAGGCTTTGTGCAAATGTAGTATACCAACACATGCTTTGTGTAAATGTAGTAAACCAACACTGGCTTTTTGTAAATGTAGCATCCAAACACAGGCTTTGTGTAAATGTAGCGTACCAACAGAGGCTTTGTGCAAATGTAGTATACCAACAAAGGCTTTGCACAAATGTAGGATACCAACACAGGTGTTCTGCAAATGTAGTATACCAACACAGGCTTTGTGCATATGTAGGATACCAACACAGACTTTGTGCAAATGTAGTATACCAACACATGCTTTGTGTAAATGTAGTAAACCAACACTGGCTTTTTGTAAATGTAGCATCCAAACACAGGCTTTGTGTAAATGTAGCATACCAACACATGCTTTGTGCAAATGTAGTATACCAACACAGGTTTTTGTAAATGTAGTATAACAAACAGGCTTTGTGCAAAAGTACGACACCAACGTAGGCTTTGTGCAAATCTAGTTTACCAACAAAGTCTTTGCACAAATGTAGGATACCAACACAGGCTTTGTGCAAATTTAGTATACCAATATAGGCTTTTTGCAAATGTAGTATACCAACACAGGCTTTGTGCAAATGTAGTATACCAACACATGCTTTGTGTAAATGTAGTAAACCAACACTGGCTTTTTGTAAATGTAGCATCCAAACACAGGCTTTGTGTAAATGTAGCGTACCAACAGAGGCTTTGTGCAAATGTAGTATACCAACAAAGGCTTTGCACAAATGTAGGATACCAACACAGGTGTTCTGCAAATGTAGTATACCAACACAGGCTTTGTGCAAATGTAGGATACCAACACAGACTTTGTGCAAATGTAGTATACCAACAAATGCTTTGCACAAATGTAGGATACCAACACAGGCTTTTTTGCACATGTAGTATTACAGCACAGGCTTTGCATAAATGTAGTATACCAACACAGGCTTTGTGCAAATGTAGGATACCAACACAGGCTTTGTGCAAATGTAGCGTACCAACACTGGCTTTGTGCAAATGTAGGATACCAACACAGGCTTTGTGTAAATGTAGGATACCAACACAGGCTTTTTGTAAATGTAGGATACCAACACAGGCTTTGTGCAAAAGTAATATACAACACAGGCTTTGTGCAAATGTAGGATACCATGACAGGCTTTGTGCAAATGTAGGATAACAACACATGTCTTTGTGTAAATATAGGATACCAACACAGGCGTTGTGCAAATGTAGTACACCAACAAATGCTTTGCACAAATGTAGGATACCAACACAGGCTTTTTGCATATGTAGTATACCAGCACAGTCTTTGTATAAAAGTAGTATACCAACAGAGGCTTTGTGCAAATGTAGGATACCAACATAGGGTTTGTGCTAATGTAGGATACCAACACAGGATTTTTGTAAATGACGAATACCAACACAGGCCTTGTGTAAATGAAGGATACCAACACTGGCTTTGTGCAAATGTAGGATACCAACACAGGCTTTGCGTAAATCAAGGATACCAACACAGGCTTTATGTAAATGTGGTATACCAATACAGGCTTTGTGTAAATGTTGTATACCAATACAGGCTTTGTGTAAATGTAATATACCAACACAGGCTTTGTGCAAATGTAGGATACCAAGAAACGCTTTGTGCAAATGTAGGGTACCAACGCATGTCTTTGTGTAAATGTAGGATACCAACACAGACTTTGTGCAAATGTAGTATACCATCAAATGCTTTGCACAAACGTAGGATACCAACACAGGCTTTTTTGCATATGTAATATTACAGCACAGGCTTTGCATAAATGTAGTATACCAAAACAGGCTTTGTGCAAATGTAGGATACCAACACAGGCTTTGTGCAAATGTAGCATACCAACACTGGCTTTGTGCAAATGTAAGGTACAAACACATGTCTTTGTGTAAATGTAGGATACCAACACAGGCTTTGTGCAAATGTAGTATAACAACAAATGTTTTGCACAAATGTAGGATACCAACACAGGCTTTTTGCATATGTATTATACCAGCACAGGCTTTGTATAAATGTAGTATACCAACACAGGCTTTGTGCAAAAGTAGGATACCAAGACAGGCTTTGTGCAAATGTAGGGTACCAACAAATGTCTTTGTGTAAATGTAGGATACCAACACAGGCTTTGTGTCAATGTAGTATACCAACACAGGCTTTGTGCAAATGTAGGATACCAACATAGGCTTTGTGCTAATGTAGGTTACCAACACAGGATTTTTGTAAATGACGAATACCAACACAGGCTTTGTGTAAATGAAGGATACCAACACTGGCTTTGTGCAAATGTAGGATACCAACACAGGCTTTGCGTAAATGAAGGATACCAACACAGGCTTTATGTAAATGTGGTATACCAATACAGGCTTTGTTTAAATGTTGTATACCAATACAGGCTTTGTGTAAATGTAATATACCAACACAGGCTTTGTGCAAATGTAGGATACCAAGAAACGCTTTGTGCAAATGTAGGGTACCAACACATGTCTTTGTGTAAATGTAGGATACCAACACAGACTTTGTGCAAATGTAGTATACCAACAAATGCTTTGCACAAATGTAGGCTACCAACACAGGCTTTTTTGCATATGTAATATTACAGCACAGGCTTTGCATAAATGTAGTATACCAACACAGGCTTTGTGCAAATGTAGGATACCAACACTGGATTTGTGCAAATGTAGTGTACCAACACTGGCTTTGTGCAAATGTAGGATATCAACACAGGCTTTGTGTAAATGTAGGATACCAACACAGACTTTTTGTAAATGTAGGATACCAACACAGGCTTTGTGTAAATGTAAGATGCCAACACAGGCTTTGTGCAGATGTAGGACACCAACATTGGCTTTGGGCAAAAAAAAGTTTACAAACAAAGTTTTTGCACAAATTTAGTATACCAACACAGGCTTTGCGCAAATGTAGGATACCAACACAGGCTTTGTGCAAATGTAGGATACCAACACAGGCTTTTTGCAAATGTAGTATACCAACACAGGCTTTGTGCAAATGTAGGATACCAACACAGGCTTGGTGCAAATGTGGTATACCAACACTGGCTTTGTGTAAATGTAGTATACCAACACAGGTTTGTGTAAATGTAGTATAACAAACAGGCTTTGTGCAAAAGTAGGACACCAGCGTAGGCTTTGTGCAAATCTAGTTTACCAACAAAGTCTTTGCACAAATGTAGGATACCAACACAGGCTTTGTGCGAATTTAGTATACCAACATAGGCTTTTTGCAAATGTAGTATACCAACACAGGCTTTGTGCAAATGTAGTATACCAACACATGCTTTGTGTAAATGTAGTAAACCAACACTGGCTTTTTGTAAATGTAGCATCCCGACACAGGCTTTGTGTAAATGTAGCGTACCAACAGAGGCTTTGTGCAAATGTAGTATACCAACAAAGGCTTTGCACAAATGTAGGATACCAACACAGGTGTTCTGCAAATGTAGTATACCAACACAGGCTTTGTGCAAATGTAGGATACCAACACAGGCTTTTTGTAAATGTAGGATACCAACACAGGCATTGTGTAAATGTAGTATACCAACACAGGCTTTGTGCAAATGCAGGAAACCAACACAGGCTTTGTGCAAATTTAGTATACCAACACATGTCTTTGTACAAATGTAGGATACCAACAAAGGCTTTGTGCATGTGTAGAAAACCAACACAGGCTTTGCGCAAATGTAGTTTACCAACACTTGTCTTTGTGCAAATTTAGTATACCAACACATGTCTTTGAGAAAATGTTGAATACCAAACAGGCTTTGTGCAAATGTAGGATACCAACACAGGCTTTGTGCAAATGTAGCATACCAACACAGGCTTTGTGCAATGTTGTATACCAACACCTGTCTTTGTGCAGATGTAGGATACCAACACAGGCTTTGTGTAAATGTAGTATAACAAACAGTCTTTTTGCAAATGTAGGATACCAACACAGGCTTTGTGTAAATGTAATATACCAACACATGCTTTGTGCAAATGCAGTATACCAACACAGGCTTTGTGCAAATGTAGGATACAAACACTGGCTTTGTGTAAATGTTGTACACCAACACAGGCTTTGTGTAAATGTAATATACCAACACAGGCTTTGTGCAAATGTAGGATACCATGACAGGCTTTGTGCAAATGTAGGATAACAACACATGTCTTTGTGGAAATATAGGATACCAACACAGGGTTGTGCAAATGTAGTATACCAACAAATGCTTTGCACAAATGTAGGATACCAACACAGGCTTTTTGCATATGTAGTATACCAGCAATGGCTTTGTATAAATGTAGTATACCAACAGAAGCTTTGTGCAAATGTAGGATACCAACATAGGCTTTGTGCTAAGGTAGGATACCAACACAGGATTTTTGTAAATGACGAATACCAACACAGGCTTTGTGTAAATGAAGGATACCAACACTGGCTTTGTGCAAATGTAGGATACCAACACAGGCTTTGCGTAAATGAAGGATACCAACACAGGCTTTATGTAAATGTGGTATACCAATACAGGCTTTGTGTAAATGTAATATACCAACACAGGCTTTGTGCAAATGTAGGGTACCAACACATGTCTTTGTGTAAATGTAGGATACCAACAGAGACTTTGTGCAAATGTAGTATACCAACAAATGCTTTGCACAAATGTAGGATACCAACACAAGCTTTTTTGCATATGTAGTATTACAACACAGGCTTTGTATAAATGTAGTATACCAACACAGGCTTTGTGCAAATGTAGGATACCAACACAGTCTTTGTGCTAAAGTAGGATACCAACACAGGATTTTTGTAAATGAAGCAGACAAGCACAGGCTTTGTGTAAATGTAGCGTACCAACTCTGGCTTTGTGCAAATGTAGGATACCAACACAGGCTTTGTGTAAACGTAGGATGCCAACACAGGCTTTATGTAAATGTAGGATACCAACACAGGTTTTGTGTAAATGTAGAATACCAACACAGGCTTTGTGCAAATTTAACATACCAACACAGGCTTTGTGCAGATGTAGGACACCAACATAGGCTTTGTGCAAAACTTGTTTACCAACAAAGGTTTGCAAAAATGTAGTATAGCAACACAGGCTTTGCGCAAGCGTAGGATACCAACACAGGCTTTGTGCAACTGTAGTATACCAACACAGGCTTGGTGCAAATGTGGTATACCAACATTGGCTTTGTGCAAATGTAGTATAACAACACAGGCTTTGTCCAAATGTAGTATACCAACACATGATTTGTGTAAATGTAGTAAACCAACACAGGCTTTTTGTTTAACGTAGCATACCAACACAGGCTTTGTGTAAATGTAGCCTACCAACACAGGCTTTGTGCAAATGTAGTATACCAACACATGTCTTTGCGCAAATGTAGGATACCGACAAAGGCTTGTGCAAATGTAGGATACCAACACAGGCTTTGCGCAATTGTAGTATGACAACGTATGACTATGTGCAAATTTAGTATGCCAACACATGTCTTTGTGCAAATGTTGAATACCAAACAGGCTTTGTGCAAATGCAGGATACTAACACAGGCTTTCTGCAAATGTAGTATACCAACACAGGCTTTGTGTAAATGTAGTATACCAAACAGGTTTTGTGCAAATATAGGATACCAACACCGGCTTTGTGCAAATGTAGTATACCAACACTGCCTTTGTGTAAATGTAGTATACCAACACTGGCTTTGTGTAATTGTAGTATACCAACACAGGCTTTGTGTAAATGTAGTATACCAAACAGGTTTTGTGCAAATATAGGATACCAACACCGGCTTTGTGCAAATGTAGTATACCAACACCGCCTTTGTGTAAATGTAGTATACCAACACTGGCTTTGTGTAAATGTAGTATACCAACACAGGCTTTGTGTAAATGTAGTATACCAACACAGGCTTTGTGTAAATGTAATATACCAACATAGGCTTTGTGCAAACGTAGAATATCAAGACAGGCTTTGTACAAATGTAGGATACCAACACAGGCTTTGTGCAAAGGTAGGACTCCAACATAGGCTTTGTGCAAATCTAGTTTACCAACAAAGGCTTTACACAAATGTAGGATACCAACACCGGCTTTGAGCAAATGTAGGATACCAAACAGGTTTTGCGCAAATGTAGGATACCAACACAGGCTTTGTGCAAATGTAGTACACCAACACCGGCTTTGTGTAAATGTAGTATACCAAAACTGGCTTTGTGTAAATGTACTATACCAACACAGGCTTTGTGTAAATGTAGTATACCAACACAGGCTTTGTGTAAATGTAATATACCAACATAGGCTTTGTGCAAACGTAGAATACCAAGACAGGCTTTGTGCAAATGTAGGACACCAACATAGGCTTTGTGCAAATCTAGTTTACAAACAAAGGTTTTGCACAAATTTTGTATACCAACACAGGCTTTGCGCAAATGTAGGATACCAACACAGGCTTTGTGCAAATGTAGTATACCAACACAGGCTTTTTGCAAATGTAGTATACCAACACAGGCTTTGTGCAAATGTAGGATACCAACACAGGCTTGGTGCAGATGTGGTATACCAACACTGGCTTTGTGTAAATGTAGTATACCAACACAGGCTTTGTGCAAATGTTGTATAAAAAACAGGCTTTTGCAAATGTAGGATACCAACACAGGCTTTGTGCAAATGTAGCATACCAACACAGGCTTTGTGCAAATGTTGTATACCAGCACCTGTCTTTGTGCAGATGTAGGATACCAACACAGGCTTTGTGTAAATGTAGTATTACAAACAGTCTTTTTGCAAATGTAGGATACCAACACAGGCTTTGTGTAAATGTAGTATTACAAACAGTCTTTTTGCAAATGTTGGATACCAACACAGGCTTTGTGTAAATGTAATATACCAACACATGCTTTGTGCAAATGCAGTATACCAACACAGGCTTTGTGCAAATGTAGGATACCAACACAGGCTTTGTGCAAATGTAGTATACCAACACAGGCTTTGTGCAAATGTAGTATACCAACACTGGCTTTATGTAAATGTAGCATACCAATACAGGCTTTGTGTAAATGTTGTATACCAATACAGGCTTTGTGTAAATGTAATATATCAACACAGGCTTTGTGCAAAAGTAGGATACCAAGACAGGCTTTGTGCAAATGTAGGTTACCAACACATGTCTTTGTGTAAATGTAGGATACCAACAAAGGCTTTGTGCAAATGTAGTATACCAACAAATGCTTTGCACAAATGTAGGATACCAACACAGGCTTTTTGCATATGTATTATACCAGCACAGGCTTTGTATAAATGTAGTATACCAACACAGGCTTTGTGTAAATGTAGTATACCAACACAGGCTTTGTGCAAATGTAAGATACCAACACAGTCTTTGTGCAGATGTAGGACAACCACATAGGCTTTGTGCAAATCTAGTTTGCCAGCAAAGGTTTTGCACAAATGTAGTATACCAACACAGGCTTTGCGCAAATGTAGGATACCAACACAGGCTTTGTGCAAGTGTAGTATACCAACACAGGCTTTGTGCTAATGTAGGATACCAACACAGGATTTTGGTAAATGAAGGATACCAACACAGGCTTTGTGTAAATATAGGATACCAACACTGGCTTTGTGCAAATGTAGGATACCAACACAGGCTTTGTGTAAATGTAGTATACCAACACAGGCTCTATGTAAATGTAGTATACCAATACAGGCTGTGTGTAAATGTTGCATACCAATACAGGCTTTGTGTAAATGTAATATATCAACACAGGCTTTGTGCAAATGTAGGATACCAACACAGGCTTTGTGCAAATGTAAGGTACAAACACATGTCTTTGTGTAAATGTAGGATACCAACACAGGCTTTGTGCAAATGTAGTATAACAACAAATGCTTTGCACAAATGTAGGATACCAACACAGGCTTTTTGCATATGTAGTATACCAGCACAGGCTTTGTATAAATGTAGTATACCAACACAGGCTTTGTGCAAATGTAGGATACCAACACAGGCTTTGTGCTAATGTAGGATACCAACACAGGATTTTTGTAAATGAAGCCAGACAAGCACGGGCTTTGTGTAAATGTAGCGTACCAACTCTGGCTTTGTGCAAATGTAGGATACCAACACAGGCTTTGTGCAAACGTAGGATGCCAACACAGGCTTTATGTAAATGTAGGATACCAACACAGGTTTTGTGTAAATGTAGAATACCAACACAGGCTTTGTGCAAATTTAACATACCAACACAGGCTTTGTGCAGATGTAGGACACCAACATAGGCTTTGTGCAAAACTTGTTTACCAACAAAGGTTTGCAAAAATGTAGTATACCAACACAGGCTTTGCGCAAGCGTAGGATACCAACACAGGCTTTGTGCAAATGTAGTATACCAACACAGGCTTGGTGCAAATGTGGTATACCAACATTGGCTTTGTGTAAATGTAGTATAACAACACAGGCTTTGTCCAAATGATGTATACCAACACATGATTTGTGTAAATGTAGTAAACCAACACAGGCTTTTTGTTTAACGTATCATACCAACACAGGCTTTGTGCAAATGTAGGATACCAACACAGGCTTTGCGCAAATGCAGGATACTAACACAGGCTTTCTGCAAATGTAGTATACCAACACAGGCTTTGTGTAAATGTAGTATACCAAACAGGTTTTGTGCAAATATAGAATACCAACACCGGCTTTGTGCAAATGTAGTATACCAACACCGCCTTTGTGTAAATGTAGTATATCAACACTGGCTTTGTGTAAATGTAGTATACCAACACAGGCTTTGTGTAAATGTAGTATACCAACACAGGCTTTGTGTAAATGTAATATACCAACATAGGCTTTGTGCAAACGTAGAATATCAAGACAGGCTTTGTACAAATGTAGGATACCAACACAGGCTTTGTGCAAAGGTAGGACTCCAACATAGGCTTTGTGCAAATCTAGTTTACCAACAAAGGCTTTACACAAATGTAGGATACCAACACAGGCTTTGAGCAAATGTAGGATACCAACACAGTCTTTGCGCAAATGTAGTATAACAACGTATGACTATGTGCAAATTCAGTATACCAACACATGTCTTTGTGCAATTGTTGAATACCAAACAGGCTTTGTGCAAATGAGGATACTAACACAGGCTTTGAGTAAATGTAGTATACCAACACAGGCTTTGAGTAAATGTAGTATACCAAACAGGTTTTGTGCAAATGTAGTACACCAACACCGGCTTTGTGTAAATGTAGTATACTAAAACTGGTTTTGTGTAAATGTAGTATACCAAGACAGGCTTTGTGCAAATGTAGGACACCAACATAGGCTTTGTGCAAATCTAGTTTAGCAACAAAGGCTTTGCACAAATGTTGGATACCAACACAGGCTTTGTGCAAATGTAGTATACCAACACATGCTTTGTGTAAATGTAGTAAACCAACACTGGCAATTTGTAAATGCAGCATCCCAACACAGGCTTTGTGTAAATGTAGTGTACCAACACAGGCTTTGTGCAAATGTAGTATACCAACACATGTCTTTGTGCAAATGGAGGATACCAACAAAGGCTTTGTGCAAATGTAGTATACCAACACAGGCTTTCCACAAATGTAGTATGCCAACACATGTCTTTGTGCTAATTTAGTAAACCAATACATGTCTTTGAGCAAATGTTGAATAACAAACAGGCTTTGTGCAAACGTAGGATACTAACACAGGCTTTCAGCAAATGTAGTATACCAACACAGGCTTTCAGCAAATGTAGTATACCAACACAGGCTTTGCATAAATGTAGGATACCAACACAGGCTTTTTGTAAATGTAGGATACCAACACAGGCTTTTTGTAAATGTAGTATAACAAACAGGCTTTTTGCAAATGTAGGATACCAACACAGGCTTTGTGCAAATGTAGCATACCAACACAGGCTTTGTGCAAATGTTGTATACCAGCACCTGTCTTTGTGCAGATGTAGGATACCAACAGAGGCTTTGTGTAAATGTAGTATTACAAACAGTCTTTTTGCAAATGTAGGATACCAACACAGGCTTTGTGCAAATGTAGGATACCAACACAGGCTTTGTACAAATGTAGGATACCAACACAGGCTTTGTGCAAATGTAGTATACCAACATAGGCTTTGTGCAAATGTAGTATACCAACACTGGCTTTATGTAAATGTAGTATACCAACACAGGCTTTCTGCAAATGTAGTATACAAACACAGGCTTTGTGCAAATGTAGTATACCAAAACATGTCTTTTTGCAAATGTAGGATACCAACACAGGCTTTGTGTAAATGTAGGGTAACAACACATGTCTTTGTGTAAATGTAGGATACCAACACTGGCTTTGTGCAAATGTAGTATAACAACAAATGCTTTGCACAAATGTAGGATACCAACACAGGCTTTTTGCATATGTAGTATACCAGCACAGGCTTTGTATAAATGTAGTATACCAACACAGGCTTTGTGCAAATGTAGGATACCAATACAGGCTTTATGTAAATGTAGCGTACCAACACTGGCTTTGTGCAAATGTAGGATACCAACACAGGCTTTGTGTAAATGTAGGATACCAACACAGGCTTTTTGTAAATGTAGGATACCAACACATGCTTTGTGCAAATGCAGTATACCAACACAGGCTTTGTGCAAATGTACGATACCAACACAGGCTTTGTGCAAATGTAGTATACCAACACAGGCTTTGTGCAAATGTAGTATACCAACACTGGCTTTATGTAAATGTAGCATACCAATACAGGCTTTGTGTAAATGTTGTATACCAATACAGGCTTTGTGTAAATGTAATATATCAACATAGGCTTTGTGCAAAAGTAGGATACCAAGACAGGCTTTGTGCAAATGTAGGGTACCAACACATGTCTTTGTGTAAATGTAGGATACCAACAAAGGCTTTGTGCAAATGTAGTATACCAACAAATGCTTTGCACAAATGTAGGATACCAACACAGGCTTTTTGCATATGTATTATACCAGCACAGGCTTTGTATAAATGTAGTATACCAACACAGGCTTTGTGCAAATGTAGGATACCAACACAGGCTTTGTGTAAATGTAGCGTACCAACACAGGCTTTGTTTAAATGTAGGATACCAACACAGGCTTTTTGTAAATGTAGGATACCAACACAGGTTTTGTGTAAATGTAGTATACCAACACAGGCTTTGTGCAAATGTAAGATACCAACACAGTCTTTGTGCAGATGTAGGACAACCACATAGGCTTTGTGCAAATCTAGTTTACCAGCAAAGGTTATGCACAAATGTAGCATACCAACACAGGCTTTGCGCAAATGTAGGATACCAACACAGGCTTTGTGCAAGTGTAGTATACCAACACAGGCTTTGTGCTAATGTAGGATACCAACACAGGATTTTGGTAAATGAAGGATACCAACACAGGCTTTGTGTAAATGTAGGATACCAACACTGGCTTTGTGCAAATGTAGGATACCAACACAGGCTTTGTGTAAATGTAGTATACCAACACAGGCTTTATGTAAATGTAGTATACCAATACAGGCTGTGTGTAAATGTTGCATACCAATACAGGCTTTGTGTAAATGTAATATATCAACACAGGCTTTGTGCAAATGTAGGATACCAACACAGGCTTTGTGCAAATGTAAGGTACCAACACATGTCTTTGTGTAAATGTAGGATACCAACACAGGCTTTGTGCAAATGTAGTATACCAACAAATGCTTTGCACAAATGTAGGATACCAGCACAGGCTTTTTGCATATGTAGTATACCAGCACAGGCTTTGTATAAATGTAGTATACCAACACAGGCTTTGTGCAAATGTAGGATACCAACACAGGCTTTGTGCTAATGTAGGATACCAACACAGGATTTTTGTAAATGAAGCAGACAAGCACAGGCTTTGTGTAAATGTAGCGTACCAACTCTGGCTTTGTGCAAATGTAGGATACCAACACTGGCTTTGTGTAAACATAGGATGCCAACACAGGCTTTACGTAAATGTGGGATACCAACACAGGTTTTGTGTAAATGTAGAATACCAACACAGGCTTTGTGCAAATTTAACATACCAACACAGGCTTTGTGCAGATGTAGGACACCAACATAGGCTTTGTGCCAAACTTGTTTACCAACAAAGGTTTGCAAAAATGTAGTATACCAACACAGGCTTTGCGCAAGCGTAGGATACCAACACAGGCTTTGTGCAACTGTAGTATACCAACACAGGCTTGGTGCAAATGTGGTATACCAACATTGGCTTTGTGTAAATGTAGTATAACAACACAGGCTTTGTCCAAATGTAGTATACCAACACATGATTTGTGTAAATGTAGTAAACCAACACAGGCTTTTTGTTTAACGTAGCATACC
Organism: Carcharodon carcharias; assembly: GCF_017639515.1. Classification (NCBI taxonomy): domain Eukaryota; kingdom Metazoa; phylum Chordata; class Chondrichthyes; order Lamniformes; family Lamnidae; genus Carcharodon; species Carcharodon carcharias. The sequence continues at coordinate 126,010,863 of NC_054468.1, read as the reverse complement.
AACACAGGCTTTGTGTAAATGTAGCCTACCAACATAGGCTTTGTGCAAATGTAGTATACCAACACATGTCTTTGCGCAAATGTAGGATACCAACACAGGCTTTGTCCAAATGTAGTATAACAACGTATGACTATGTGCAAATTTAGTATGCCAACACATGTCTTTGTGCAAATGTTGAATACCAAACAGGCTTTGTGCAAATGCAGGATACTAACACAGGCTTTCTGCAAATGTAGTATACCAACACAGGCTTTGTGTAAATGTAGTATACCAAACAGGTTTTGTGCAAATATAGGATACCAACACCGGCTTTGTGCAAATGTAGTATACCAACACCGCCTTTGTGTAAATGTAGTATACCAACACTGGCTTTGTGTAATTGTAGTATACCAACACAGGCTTTGTGTAAATGTAGTATACCAAACAGGTTTTGTGCAAATATAGGATACCAACACCGGCTTTGTGCAAATGTAGTATACCAACACCGCCTTTGTGTAAATGTAGTATACCAACACTGGCTTTGTGTAAATGTAGTATACCAACACAGGCTTTGTGTAAATGTAGTATACCAACACAGGCTTTGTGTAAATGTAGTATACCAACATAGGCTTTGTGCAAACGTAGAATATCAAGACAGGCTTTGTACAAATGTAGGATACCAACACAGGCTTTGTGCAAAGGTAGGACTCCAACATAGGCTTTGTGCAAATCTAGTTTACCAACAAAGGCTTTACACAAATGTAGGATACCAACACAGGCTTTGAGCAAATGTAGGATACCAACACAGGCTTTGCGCAAATGTAGTATAACAACGTATGACTATGTGCAAATTCAGTATACCAACACATGTCTTTGTGCAATTGTTGAATACCAAACAGGCTTTGTACAAATGTAGAATACTAACACAGGCTTTCTGCAAATGTAGTATACCAACACAGGCTTTGAGTAAATGTAGTATACCAAACAGGTTTTGCGCAAATGTAGGATACCAACACAGGCTTTGTGCAAATGTAGTACACCAACACCGGCTTTGTGTAAATGTAGTATGCCAAAACTGGCTTTGTGTAAATGTACTATACCAACACAGGCTTTGTGTAAATGTAGTATACCAACACAGGCTTTGTGTAAATGTAATATACCAACATAGGCTTTGTGCAAACGTAGAATACCAAGACAGGCTTTGTGCAAATGTAGGACACCAACATAGGCTTTGTGCAAATCTAGTTTACAAACAAAGGTTTTGCACAAATTTTGTATACCAACACAGGCTTTGCGCAAATGTAGGATACCAACACAGGCTTTGTGCAAATGTAGTATACCAACACAGGCTTTTTGCAAATGTAGTATACCAACACAGGCTTTGTGCAAATGTAGGATACCAACACAGGCTTGGTGCAAATGTGGTATACCAACACTGGCTTTGTGTAAATGTAGTATACCAACACAGGCTTTGTGCAAATGTTGTATAAAAAACAGGCTTTTGCAAATGTAGGATACCAACACAGGCTTTGTGCAAATGTAGCATACCAACACAGGCTTTGTGCAAATGTTGTATACCAGCACCTGTCTTTGTGCAGATGTAGGATACCAACACAGGCTTTCTGTAAATGTAGTATTACAAACAGTCTTTTTGCAAATGTAGGATACCAACACAGGCTTTGTGTAAATGTAGTATTACAAACAGTTTTTTTGCAAATGTTGGATACCAACACAGGCTTTGTGTAAATGTAATATACCAACACATGCTTTGTGCAAATGCAGTATACCAACACAGGCTTTGTGCAAATGTAGGATACCAACACAGGCTTTGTGCAAATATAGTATACCAACACAGGCTTTGTGCAAATGTAGTATACCAACACTGGCTTTATGTAAATGTAGCATACCAATACAGGCTTTGTGTAAATGTTGTATACCAATACAGGCTTTGTGTAAATGTAATATATCAACACAGGCTTTGTGCAAAAGTAGGATACCAAGACAGGCTTTGTGCAAATGTAGGGTACCAACACATGTCTTTGTGTAAATGTAGGATACCAACAAAGGCTTTGTGCAAATGTAGTATACCAACAAATGCTTTGCACAAATGTAGGATACCAACACAGGCTTTTTGCATATGTATTATACCAGCACAGGCTTTGTATAAATGTAGTATACCAACACAGGCTTTGTGCAAATGTAGGATACCAACACAGGCTTTGTGTAAATGTAGCGTACCAACACAGGCTTTGTTTAAATGTAGGATTCCAACACAGAGTTTTTGTAAATGTAGGATACCAACACAGGCTTTGTGTAAATGTAGTATACCAACACAGGCTTTGTGCAAATGTAAGATACCAACACAGTCTTTGTGCAGATGTAGGACAACCACATAGGCTTTGTGCAAATCGAGTTTACCAGCAAAGGTTATGCACAAATGTAGTATACCAACACAGGCTTTGCCCAAATGTAGGATACCAACACAGGCTTTGTGAAAGTGTAGTATACCAACACAGGCTTTGTGCTAATGTAGGATACCAACACAGGATTTTGGTAAATGAAGGATACCAACACAGGCTTTGTGTAAATGTAGGATACCAACACAGGCTTTATGCAAATGTAGTATAACAGCAAATGCTTTGCACAAATGTAGGATACCAACACAGGCTTTTTGCATATGTAGTATACCAGCACAGGCTTTGTATAAATGTAGTATACCAACACAGGCTTTGTGCAAATGTAGGATACCAACACAGGCTTTGTGCTAATGTAGGATACCAACACAGGATTTTTGTAAATGAAGCAGACAAGCACAGGCTTTGTGTAAATGTAGCGTACCAACTCTGGCTTTGTGCAAATGTAGGATACCAACACAGGCTTTGTGTAAACGTAGGATACCACTACAGGCTTTGAGCAAATGTAGGATACCAACACAGGCTTTGCGCAAATGTAGTATAACAACGTATGACTATGTGCAAATTCAGTATACCAACACATGTCTTTGTGCAATTGTTGAATACCAAACAGGCTTTGTACAAATGTAGAATACTAACACAGGCTTTCTGCAAATGTAGTATACCAACACAGGCTTTGAGTAAATGTAGTATACCAAACAGGTTTTGCGCAAATGTAGGATACCAACACAGGCTTTGTGCAAATGTAGTACACCAACACCGGCTTTGTGTAAATGTAGTATGCCAAAACTGGCTTTGTGTAAATGTACTATACCAACACAGGCTTTGTGTAAATGTAGTATACCAACACAGGCTTTGTGTAAATGTAATATACCAACATAGGCTTTGTGCAAACGTAGAATACCAAGACAGGCTTTGTGCAAATGTAGGACACCAACATAGGCTTTGTGCAAATCTAGTTTACAAACAAAGGTTTTGCACAAATTTTGTATACCAACACAGGCTTTGCGCAAATGTAGGATACCAACACAGGCTTTGTGCAAATGTAGTATACCAACACAGGCTTTTTGCAAATGTAGTATACCAACACAGGCTTTGTGCAAATGTAGGATACCAACACAGGCTTGGTGCAAATGTGGTATACCAACACTGGCTTTGTGTAAATGTAGTATACCAACACAGGCTTTGTGCAAATGTTGTATAAAAAACAGGCTTTTGCAAATGTAGGATACCAACACAGGCTTTGTGCAAATGTAGCATACCAACACAGGCTTTGTGCAAATGTTGTATACCAGCACCTGTCTTTGTGCAGATGTAGGATACCAACACAGGCTTTCTGTAAATGTAGTATTACAAACAGTCTTTTTGCAAATGTAGGATACCAACACAGGCTTTGTGTAAATGTAGTATTACAAACAGTTTTTTTGCAAATGTTGGATACCAACACAGGCTTTGTGTAAATGTAATATACCAACACATGCTTTGTGCAAATGCAGTATACCAACACAGGCTTTGTGCAAATGTAGGATACCAACACAGGCTTTGTGCAAATATAGTATACCAACACAGGCTTTGTGCAAATGTAGTATACCAACACTGGCTTTATGTAAATGTAGCATACCAATACAGGCTTTGTGTAAATGTTGTATACCAATACAGGCTTTGTGTAAATGTAATATATCAACACAGGCTTTGTGCAAAAGTAGGATACCAAGACAGGCTTTGTGCAAATGTAGGGTACCAACACATGTCTTTGTGTAAATGTAGGATACCAACAAAGGCTTTGTGCAAATGTAGTATACCAACAAATGCTTTGCACAAATGTAGGATACCAACACAGGCTTTTTGCATATGTATTATACCAGCACAGGCTTTGTATAAATGTAGTATACCAACACAGGCTTTGTGCAAATGTAGGATACCAACACAGGCTTTGTGTAAATGTAGCGTACCAACACAGGCTTTGTTTAAATGTAGGATACCAACACAGAGTTTTTGTAAATGTAGGATACCAACACAGGCTTTGTGTAAATGTAGTATACCAACACAGGCTTTGTGCAAATGTAAGATACCAACACAGTCTTTGTGCAGATGTAGGACAACCACATAGGCTTTGTGCAAATCTAGTTTACCAGCAAAGGTTATGCACAAATGTAGTATACCAACACAAGCTTTGCGCAAATGTAGGATACCAACACAGGCTTTGTGAAAGTGTAGTATACCAACACAGGCTTTGTGCTAATGTAGGATACCAACACAGGATTTTGGTAAATGAAGGATACCAACACAGGCTTTGTGTAAATGTAGGATACCAACACTGGCTTTGTGCAAATGTAGGATACCAACACAGGCTTTGTGTAAATGTAGTATACCAACACAGGCTTTATGTAAATGTAGTACACCAATACAGGCTGTGTGTAAATGTTGCATACCAATACAGGCTTTGTGTAAATGTAATATATCAACACAGGCTTTGTGCAAATGTAGGATACCAAGACAGGCTTTGTGCAAATGTAAGGTACAAACACATGTCTTTGTGTAAATGTAGGATACCAACACAGGCTTTATGCAAATGTAGTATAACAGCAAATGCTTTGCACAAATGTAGGATACCAACACAGGCTTTTTGCATATGTAGTATACCAGCACAGGCTTTGTATAAATGTAGTATACCAACACAGGCTTTGTGCAAATGTAGGATACCAACACAGGCTTTGTGCTAATGTAGGATACCAACACAGGATTTTTGTAAATGAAGCAGACAAGCACAGGCTTTGTGTAAATGTAGCGTACCAACTCTGGCTTTGTGCAAATGTAGGAAACCAACACAGGCTTTGTGTAAACGTAGGATACCACTACAGGCTTTGAGCAAATGTAGGATACCAACACAGGCTTTGCGCAAATGTAGTATAACAACGTATGACTATGTGCAAATTCAGTATACCAACACATGTCTTTGTGCAATTGTTGAATACCAAACAGGCTTTGTACAAATGTAGAATACTAACACAGGCTTTCTGCAAATGTAGTATACCAACACAGGCTTTGAGTAAATGTAGTATACCAAACAGGTTTTGCGCAAATGTAGGATACCAACACAGGCTTTGTGCAAATGTAGTACACCAACACCGGCTTTGTGTAAATGTAGTATGCCAAAACTGGCTTTGTGTAAATGTACTATACCAACACAGGCTTTGTGTAAATGTAGTATACCAACACAGGCTTTGTGTAAATGTAATATACCAACATAGGCTTTGTGCAAACGTAGAATACCAAGACAGGCTTTGTGCAAATGTAGGACACCAACATAGGCTTTGTGCAAATCTAGTTTACAAACAAAGGTTTTGCACAAATTTTGTATACCAACACAGGCTTTGCGCAAATGTAGGATACCAACACAGGCTTTGTGCAAATGTAGTATACCAACACAGGCTTTTTGCAAATGTAGTATACCAACACAGGCTTTGTGCAAATGTAGGATACCAACACAGGCTTGGTGCAAATGTGGTATACCAACACTGGCTTTGTGTAAATGTAGTATACCAACACAGGCTTTGTGCAAATGTTGTATAAAAAACAGGCTTTTGCAAATGTAGGATACCAACACAGGCTTTGTGCAAATGTAGCATACCAACACAGGCTTTGTGCAAATGTTGTATACCAGCACCTGTCTTTGTGCAGATGTAGGATACCAACACAGGCTTTCTGTAAATGTAGTATTACAAACAGTCTTTTTGCAAATGTAGGATACCAACACAGGCTTTGTGTAAATGTAGTATTACAAACAGTTTTTTTGCAAATGTTGGATACCAACACAGGCTTTGTGTAAATGTAATATACCAACACATGCTTTGTGCAAATGCAGTATACCAACACAGGCTTTGTGCAAATGTAGGATACCAACACAGGCTTTGTGCAAATATAGTATACCAACACAGGCTTTGTGCAAATGTAGTATACCAACACTGGCTTTATGTAAATGTAGCATACCAATACAGGCTTTGTGTAAATGTTGTATACCAATACAGGCTTTGTGTAAATGTAATATATCAACACAGGCTTTGTGCAAAAGTAGGATACCAAGACAGGCTTTGTGCAAATGTAGGGTACCAACACATGTCTTTGTGTAAATGTAGGATACCAACAAAGGCTTTGTGCAAATGTAGTATACCAACAAATGCTTTGCACAAATGTAGGATACCAACACAGGCTTTTTGCATATGTATTATACCAGCACAGGCTTTGTATAAATGTAGTATACCAACACAGGCTTTGTGCAAATGTAGGATACCAACACAGGCTTTGTGTAAATGTAGCGTACCAACACAGGCTTTGTTTAAATGTAGGATACCAACACAGAGTTTTTGTAAATGTAGGATACCAACACAGGCTTTGTGTAAATGTAGTATACCAACACAGGCTTTGTGCAAATGTAAGATACCAACACAGTCTTTGTGCAGATGTAGGACAACCACATAGGCTTTGTGCAAATCTAGTTTACCAGCAAAGGTTATGCACAAATGTAGTATACCAACACAAGCTTTGCGCAAATGTAGGATACCAACACAGGCTTTGTGAAAGTGTAGTATACCAACACAGGCTTTGTGCTAATGTAGGATACCAACACAGGATTTTGGTAAATGAAGGATACCAACACAGGCTTTGTGTAAATGTAGGATACCAACACTGGCTTTGTGCAAATGTAGGATACCAACACAGGCTTTGTGTAAATGTAGTATACCAACACAGGCTTTATGTAAATGTAGTATACCAATACAGGCTGTGTGTAAATGTTGCATACCAGTACAGGCTTTGTGTAAATGTAATATATCAACACAGGCTTTGTGCAAATGTAGGATACCAAGACAGGCTTTGTGCAAATGTAAGGTACAAACACATGTCTTTGTGTAAATGTAGGATACCAACACAGGCTTTATGCAAATGTAGTATAACAGCAAATGCTTTGCACAAATGTAGGATACCAACACAGGCTTTTTGCATATGTAGTATACCAGCACAGGCTTTGTATAAATGTAGTATACCAACACAGGCTTTGTGCAAATGTAGGATACCAACACAGGCTTTGTGCTAATGTAGGATACCAACACAGGATTTTTGTAAATGAAGCAGACAAGCACAGGCTTTGAGTAAATGTAGCGTACCAACTCTGGCTTTGTGCAAATGTAGGATACCAACACAGGCTTTGTGTAAACGTAGGATGCCAACACAGGCTTTATGTAAATGTAGGATACCAACACAGGTTTTGTGTAAATGAAGAATACCAACACAGGCTTTGTGCAAATTTAACATACCAACACAGGCTTTGTGCAGATGTAGGACACCAACATAGGCTTTGTGCAAAACTTGTTTACCAACAAAGGTTTGCAAAAATGTAGTATACCAACACAGGCTTTGCGCAAGCGTAGGATACCAACACAGGCTTTGTGTAAATGTAGTATAACAACACAGGCTTTGTCCAAATGTAGTATACCAACACATGATTTGTGTAAATGTAGTAAACCAACACAGGCTTTTTGTTTAACGTAGCATACCAACACAGGCTTTGTGTAAATGTAGCCTACCAACACAGGCTTTGTGCAAATGTAGTATACCAACTCATGTCTTTGCGCAAATTTACTATGCCAACACATGTCTTTGTGCAAATGTAGGATACCAACACAGGCTTTGCGCAAATGCAGGATACTAACACAGGCTTTCTGCAAATGTAGTATACCAACACAGGCTTTGTGTAAATGTAGTATACCAAACAGGTTTTGTGCAAATATAGGATACCAACACCGGCTTTGTGCAAATGTAGTATACCAACACTGCCTTTGTGTAAATGTAGTATACCAACACTGGCTTTGTGTAAATTTAGTATACCAACACAGGCTTTGTGTAAATGTAGTATACCAACACAGGCTTTGTGTAAATGTAATATACCAACATAGGCTTTGTGCAAACGTAGAATATCAAGACAGGCTTTGTACAAATGTAGGATACCAACACAGGCTTTGTGCAAAGGTAGGACTCCAACATAGGCTTTGTGCAAATCTAGTTTACCAACAAAGGCTTTACACAAATGTAGGATACCAACACAGGCTTTGAGCAAATGTAGGATACCAACACAGGCTTTGCGCAAATGTAGTATAACAACGTATGACTATGTGCAAATTCAGTATACCAACACATGTCTTTGTGCAATTGTTGAATACCAAACAGGCTTTGTGCAAATGTAGGATACTAACACAGGCTTTGAGTAAATGTAGTATACCAACACAGGCTTTGAGTAAATGTAGTATACCAAACAGGTTTTGTGCAAATGTAGTACACCAACACCGGCTTTGTGTAAATGTAGTATACCAAAACTGGCTTTGTGTAAATATAGTATACCAACACAGGCTTTGTGTAAATGTAGTATACCAACACAGGCTTTGTGTAAATGTAATATACCAACATAGGCTTTGTGCAAATGTAGTATACCAACACATGCTTTGTGTAAATGTAGTAAACCAACACTGGCATTTTGTAAATGTAGCATCCCAACACAGGCTTTGTGTAAATGTAGTGTACCAACACAGGCTTTGTGCAAATGTAGTATACCAACACATGTCTTTGTGCAAATGGAGGATACCAACAAAGGCTTTGTGCAAATGTAGGATACCAACACAGGCTTTCCACAAATGTAGTATGCCAACACATGTCTTTGTGCTAATTTAGTAAACCAATACATGTCTTTGTGCAAATGTTGAATAACAAACAGGATTTGTGCAAACGTAGGATACTAACACAGGCTTTCAGCAAATGTAGTATACCAACACAGGCTTTCAGCAAATGTAGTATACCAACACAGGCTTTGAGTAAATGTAGTATACCAAACAGGTTTTGTGCAAATGTAGGATACCAACACAGGCTTTGTGCAAATGTTGTACACCAACACCGGCTTTGTGTAAATGTAGTATACAAAAACTGGCTTTGTGTAAATGTACTATACCAACACAGGCTTTGTGTAAATGTAGTATACCAACACAGGCTTTGTGTAAATGTAATATACCAACATTGGCTTTGTGCAAACGTAGAATACCAAGACAGGCTTTGTGCAAATGTAGGACAGCAACATAGGCTTTGTGCAAATCTAGTTTAGCAACAAAGGCTTTGCACAAATGTTGGATACCAACACAGGCTTTGTGCAAATGTAGTATACCAACACATGCTTTGTGTAAATGTAGTAAACCAACACTGGCATTTTGTGAATGTAGCATCCCAACACAGGCTTTGTGTAAATGTAGTGTACCAACACAGGCTTTGTGCATATGTAGTATACCAACACATGTCTTTGTGCAAATGGAGGATACCAACAAAGGCTTTGTGCAAATGTAGTATACCAACACAGGCTTTCCACAAATGTAGTATGCCAACACATGTCTTTGTGCTAATTTAGTAAACCAATACATGTCTTTGTGCAAATGTTGAATAACAAACAGGCTTTGTGCAAACGTAGGATACTAACACAGGCTTTCAGCAAATGTAGTATACCAACACAGGCTTTCAGCAAATGTAGTATACCAACACAGGCTTTGCGTAAATGTAGGATACCAACACAGGCTTTTTGTAAATGTAGGATACCAACACAGGCTTTGTGTAAATGTAGTATAACAAACAGGCTTTTTGCAAATGTAGGATACCAACACAGGCTTTGTGCAAATGTAGCATACCAACACAGGCTTTGTGCAAATGTTGTATACCAGCACCTGTCTTTGTGCAGATGGAGGATACCAACAGAGGCTTTGTGTAAATGTAGTATTACAAACAGTCTTTTTGCAAATGTAGGATACCAACACAGGCTTTGTGTAAATGTAATATACCAACACATGTTTTGTGCAAATGCAGTATACCAACACAGGCTTTGTGCAAATGTAGGATACCAACACAGGCTTTGTGCAAATGTAGTATACCAACATAGGCTTTGTGCAAATGTAGTATACCAAAACATGTCTTTTTGCAAATGTAGTATACCAACACAGGCTTTGTGTAAATGTAGGGTAACAACACATGTCTTTGTGTAAATGTAGGATACCAACACTGGCTTTGTGCAAATGTAGTATAACAACAAATGCTTTGCACAAATGTAGGATACCAACACAGGCTTTTTGCATATGTAGTATACCAGCACAGGCTTTGTATAAATGTAGTATACCAACACAGGCTTTGTGCAAATGTAGGATACCAATACAGGCTTTATGTAAATGTAGCGTACCAACACTGGCTTTGTGCAAATGTAGGATACCAACACAGGCTTTGTGTAAATGTAGGATACCAACACAGGCTTTTTGTAAATGTAGGATACCAACACAGGCTTTGTGTAAATGTAGTATACCAACACAGGCTTTGTGCAAATGTAAGATACCAACACAGGCTTTGTGCAGATGTAGGACACCAACATAGGCTTTGTGCAAATCAAGTTTGCCAACAAAGGTTTTGCACAAATGTAGTATACCAACACAGGCTTTGAGCAAATGTAGCATACCAACACAGGTTTGTTCAAGTGTAGTATACCAACACAGGCTTTTTGCAAATGTAGTATACCAACACAGGCTTTGTGCAAATGTAGGATACCAACACTGGCTTGGTGCAAATGTGGTATACCAACACTGGATTTGTGTAAATGTAGTATAACAACACAGGCTTTGTCCAAATGTAGTAAACCAACACATGATTTGTGTAAATGTAGTAAACCAACACAGGCTTTTTGTAAACGTAGCATACCAACACAGGCTTTGTGTAAATGTAGCCCACCAACACAGGCTTTGTGCAAATGTAGTATACCAACACATGTCTTTGCGCAAATGTAGGATACCGACAAAGGCTTTGTGCAAATGTAGGATACCAACACAGGCTTTGCGCAAATGTAGTATACCAACACATGTCTTTGTGCAAATGTAGGATACCAACAAAGGCTTTGAGCAAATGTAGGATACCAACACAGGCTTTGTGCAAATGTAGGATACCAACACATGTCTTTGTGCAAATGTAGGATACCAACAAAGGCTTTGTGCAAATGTAGGATACCAACACAGGCTTTCCACAAATGAAGTATGCCAACACATGTCTTTGTGCTAATTTAGTAAACCAATACATGTCTTTGTGCAAATGTTGAATAACAAACAGGCTTTGTGCAAATGTAGGATACTAACACAGGTTTTCAGCAAATGTAGTATACCAACACAGGCTTTCTGCAAATTTAGTATACCAACACAGGCTTTGCGTAATTGTAGGATACCTACACAGGCTTTTTGTAAATGTAGGATACCAACACAAGCTTTGTGTAAATGTATTATACCAACACAGGCTTTGTGCATATGTAAGATACCAACACAGGCATTGTGCAAATCTAGTTTACCAACAAAGGTTTTGCACAAATGTAGTATACCAACACAGGATTTGTGCAGATGTAGGACACGAGCACAGGCTTTGTGCAAATGTAGTATACCAACACAGGCTTTTTGCAAATGTAGTATACCAACACAGGCTTTGTGCAAATGTAGGATACCAACACAGGCTTGGTGCAAATGTGGTATACCAACACTGGCTTTGTGTAAATGTGGTATACCAACACAGGCGTTGTCCAAATGTAGTATACCAACACATGCTGTGTGTAAATGTAGTAAACCAACACAGGCTTTTTGTAAATGTAGCATACGAACACAGGCTTTGTGTAAATGTAGCCTACCAACACAGGCTTTGTGCAAATGTAGTATACCAACACATGTCTTTGCGCAAATGTAGGATACTGACAAAGGCTTTGTGCAAAAGTAGTATACCAACACAGGCTTTGCGCAAATGTAGTATACCAACACATGTCTTTGTGCTAATTTAGTAAACCAATACATGTCTTTGTGCAAATGTTGAATAACAAACAGGCTTTGTGCAAATGTAGGATACTAACACAGGCTTTCAGCAAATGTAGTATACCAACACAGGCTTTCTGCAAATGTAGTATACCAACACAGGCTTTGCGCAAATGTAGTATACCAACACATGTCTTTGTGCAAACGTAGGATACCAACAAAGGCTTTGAGCAAATGTAGGATACCAACACAGGCTTTGCGCATATGTAGTATAACAACGTATGACTATGTGCAAATTTAGTATGCCAACACATGTCTTTGTGCAAATGTTGAATACCAAACAGGCTTTGTGCAAATGCAGGATACTAACACAGGCTTTCTGCAAATGTAGTATACCAACACAGGCTTTGTGTAAATGTAGTATACCAAACAGGTTTTGTGCAAATGTAGGATACCAACACCGGCTTTGTGCAAATGTAGTATACCAACACCGCCTTTGTGTAAATGTAGTATACCAACACAGGCTTTGTGTAAATGTAGTATACCAACACAGGCTTTGTGTAAATGTAATATACCAACATAGGCTTTGTGCAAACGTAGAATATCAAGACAGGCTTTGTACAAATGTAGGATACTAACACAGGCTTTGTGCAAAGGTAGGACTCCAACATAGGCTTTGTGCAAATCTAGTTTACCAACAAAGGCTTTACACAAATGTAGGATACCAACACAGGCTTTGAGCAAATGTAGGATACCAACACAGGCTTTGCGCAAATGTAGTATAACAACGTATGACTATGTGCAAATTCAGTATACCAACACATGTCTTTGTGCAATTGTTGAATACCAAACAGGCTTTGTGCAAATGTAGGATACTAACACAGGCTTTGAGTAAATGTAGTATACCAACACAGGCTTTGAGTAAATGTAGTATACCAAACAGGTTTTGTGCAAATGTAGTACACCAACACCGGCTTTGTGTAAATGTAGTATACCAAAACTGGCTTTGTGTAAATATAGTATACCAACACAGGCTTTGTGTAAATGTAGTATACCAACACAGGCTTTGTGTAAATGTAATATACCAACATAGGCTTTGTGCAAATGTAGTATACCAACACATGCTTTGTGTAAATGTAGTAAACCAACACTGGCATTTTGTAAATGTAGCATCCCAACACAGGCTTTGTGTAAATGTAGTGTACCAACACAGGCTTTGTGCAAATGTAGTATACCAACACATGTCTTTGTGCAAATGGAGGATACCAACAAAGGCTTTGTGCAAATGTAGGATACCAACACAGGCTTTCCACAAATGTAGTATGCCAACACATGTCTTTGTGCTAATTTAGTAAACCAATACATGTCTTTGTGCAAATGTTGAATAACAAACAGGATTTGTGCAAACGTAGGATACTAACACAGGCTTTCAGCAAATGTAGTATACCAACACAGGCTTTCAGCAAATGTAGTATACCAACACAGGCTTTGAGTAAATGTAGTATACCAAACAGGTTTTGTGCAAATGTAGGATACCAACACAGGCTTTGTGCAAATGTTGTACACCAACACCGGCTTTGTGTAAATGTAGTATACAAAAACTGGCTTTGTGTAAATGTACTATACCAACACAGGCTTTGTGTAAATGTAGTATACCAACACAGGCTTGTGTAAATGTAATATACCAACATAGGCTTGGCGCAAACGTAGAATACCAAGACAGGCTTTGTGCAAATGTAGGACACCAACATAGGCTTTGTGCAAATCTAGTTTACCAACAAAGGCTTTGCACAAATGTTGGATACCAACACAGGCTTTGTGCAAATGTAGTATACCAACACATGCTTTCTGTTAATGTAGTAAACCAACACTGGCATTTTGTGAATGTAGCATCCCAACACAGCCTTTGTGTAAATGTAGCATCCCAACACAGGCTTTGTGCAAATGTAGTATACCAACACATGTCTTTGTGCAAATGCAGGATACCAACAAAGGCTTTGTGCAAATGTACAATACCAACACAGGCTTTCCGCAAATGTAGTATACCAACACATGTCTTTGTGCAAATTTAGTAAACCAATACATGTCTTTGTGCAAATGTTGAATAACAAACAGGCTTTGTGCAAACGTAGGATACTAACACAGGCTTTCTGCAAATGTAGTATACCAACACAGGCTTTGTGCAAATGTAGTATACCAACACAGGCTTTGTGTAAATGTAGTATACCAACACAGGCTTTTTGTAAATGTAGGATACCAACACAGGCTTTGTGTAAATGTAGTATAACAAACAGGCTTTTTGCAAATGTAGGATACCAACACAGGCTTTGTGCAAATGTAGCATACCAACACAGGCTTTGTGCAAATGTTGTATACCAGCACCTGTCTTTGTGCAGATGGAGGATACCAACAGAGGCTTTGTGTAAATGTAGTATTACAAACAGTCTTTTTGCAAATGTAGGATACCAACACAGGCTTTGTGTAAATGTAGGATACCAACACAGGCTTTGTGCAAATGTAGGATACCAACACAGGCTTTGTGTAAATGTAGTATACCAACACAGGCTTTGTGCAAATGTAAGATACCAACACAGGCTTTGTGCAGATGTAGGACACCAACATAGGCTTTGTGCAAATCAAGTTTGCCAACAAAGGTTTTGCACAAATGTAGTATACCAACACAGGCTTTAAGTAAATGTAGCATACCAACACAGGTTTGTTCAAGTGTAGTATACCAACACAGGCTTTTTGCAAATGTAGTATACCAACACAGGCTTTGTGCAAATGTAGGATACCAACACTGGCTTGGTGCAAATGTGGTATACCAACACTGGATTTGTGTAAATGTAGTATAACAACACAGGCTTTGTCCAAATGTAGTAAACCAACACATGATTTGTGTAAATGTAGTAAACCAACACAGGCTTTTTGTAAACGTAGCATACCAACACAGGCTTTGTGTAAATGTAGCCTACCAACACAGGCTTTGTGCAAATGTAGTATACCAACACATGTCTTTGCGCAAATGTAGGATACCGACAAAGGCTTTGTGCAAATGTAGGATACCAACACAGGCTTTGCGCAAATGTAGTATACCAACACATGTCTTTGTGCAAATGTAGGATACCAACAAAGGCTTTGAGCAAATGTAGGATACCAACACAGGCTTTGTGCAAATGTAGTATACCAACACATGTCTTTGTGCAAATGTAGGATACCAACAAAGGCTTTGTGCAAATGTAGGATACCAACACAGGCTTTCCACAAATGAAGTATGCCAACACATGTCTTTGTGCTAATTTAGTAAACCAATACATGTCTTTGTGCAAATGTTGAATAACAAACAGGCTTTGTACAAATGTAGGATACTAACACAGGTTTTCAGCAAATGTAGTATACCAACACAGGCTTTCTGCAAATGTAGTATACCAACACAGGCTTTGCGTAATTGTAGGATACCTACACAGGCTTTTTGTAAATGTAGGATACCAACACAAGCTTTGTGTAAATGTAGTATACCAACACAGGCTTTGTGCATATGTAAGATACCAACACAGGCATTGTGCAAATCTAGTTTACCAACAAAGTTTTTGCACAAATGTAGTATACCAACACAGGATTTGTGCAGATGTAGGACACGAGCACAGGCTTTGTGCAAATGTAGTATACCAACACAGGCTTTTTGCAAATGTAGTATACCAACACAGGCTTTGTGCAAATGTAGGATACCAACACAGGCTTGGTGCAAATGTGGTATACCAACACTGGCTTTGTGTAAATGTGGTATACCAACACAGGCGTTGTCCAAATGTAGTATACCAACACATGCTTTGTGTAAATGTAGTAAAGCAACACAGGCTTTTTGTAAATGTAGCATACGAACACAGGCTTTGTGTAAATGTAGCCTACCAACACAGGCTTTGTGCAAATGTAGTATACCAACACATGTCTTTGCGCAAATGTAGGATACTGACAAAGGCTTTGTGCAAAAGTAGTATACCAACACAGGCTTTGCGCAAATGTAGTATACCAACACATGTCTTTGTGCTAATTTAGTAAACCAATACATGTCTTTGTGCAAATGTTGAATAACAAACAGGCTTTGTGCAAATGTAGGATACTAACACAGGCTTTCAGCAAATGTAGTATACCAACACAGGCTTTCTGCAAATGTAGTATACCAACACAGGCTTTGCGCAAATGTAGTATACCAACACATGTCTTTGTGCAAACGTAGGATACCAACAAAGGCTTTGAGCAAATGTAGGATACCAACAAAGGCTTTGCGCATATGTAGTATAACAACGTATGACTATGTGCAAATTTAGTATGCCAACACATGTCTTTGTGCAAATGTTGAATACCAAACAGGCTTTGTGCAAATGCAGGATACTAACACAGGCTTTCTGCAAATGTAGTATACCAACACAGGCTTTGTGTAAATGTAGTATACCAAACAGGTTTTGTGCAAATGTAGGATACCAACACCGGCTTTGTGCAAATGTAGTATACCAACACCGCCTTTGTGTAAATGTAGTATACCAACACAGGCTTTGTGTAAATGTAGTATACCAACACAGGCTTTGTGTAAATGTAGTATACCAACACAGGCTTTGTGTAAATGTAATATACCAACATAGGCTTTGTGCAAACGTAGAATACCAAGACAGGCTTTGTACAAATGTAGGATACCAACACAGGCTTTGTGCAAAAGTGGGACACCAACATAGGCTTTGTGCAAATCTAGTTTACCAACAAAGGCTTTGCACAAATGTAGGATACCAACAAAGGCTTTGAGCAAATGTAGGATACCAACACAGGCTTTGCGCAAATGTAGTATAACAACGTATGACTATGTGCAAATTCAGTATACCAACACATGTCTTTGTGCAATTGTTGAATACCAAACAGGCTTTGTGCAAATGTAGGATACTAACACAGGCTTTCTGCAAATGTAGTATACCAACACAGGCTTTGTGTAAATGTAGTATACCAAACAGGTTTTGTGCAAATGTAGGATACCAACACAGGCTTTGTGCAAATGTAGTATACCAACACCGGCTTTGTGTAAATGTAGTATACCAAAACTGGCTTTGTGTAAATGTAGTATACCAACACAGGCTTTGTGTAAATGTAGTATACCAACACAGGCTTTGTGTAAATGTAATATACCAACATAGGCTTTGTGCAAACGTAGAATACCAAGACAGGCTTTGTGCAAATGTAGGACACCAACATAGGCTTTGCACAAATGTTGGATACCAATACAGGCTTTGTGTAAATGTAGCGTACCAACACTGGCTTTGTGCAAATGTAGGATACCAACACAGGCTTTGTGTAAATGTAGGATACCAACACAGGCTTTGTGTAAATGTAGTATACCAACACAGGCTTTGTGCAAATGTAAGATAACAACACAGGCTTTGTGCAGATGTAGGACACCAACATAGGCTTTGTGCAAATCAAGTTTACCAACAAAGGTTATGCACAAATGTAGTATACCAACACAGGCTTTGAGCAAATGTAGCATACCAACACAGGTTTGTTCAACTGTAGTATACCAACACAGGCTTTGTGCAAATGTAGGATACCAACACAGGCTTTGTGTAAATGTAGTAAACCAACACAGGCTTTTTGTAAACGTAGCATACCAAAACAGGCTTTGTGTAAATGTAGCCTACCAACACAGGCTTTGTGCAAATGTAGTATACCAACACATGTCTTTGCGCAAGTGTAGGATACTGACAAAGGCTTTGTGCAAAAGTAGTATACCAACACAGGCTTTGCACAAATGTAGTATACCAACACATGTCTTTGTGCTAATTTAGTAAACCAATACATGTCTTTGTGCAAATGTTGAATAACAAAAAGGCTTTGTGCAAATGAAGGATACGAACACAGGCTTTCAGCAAATGTAGTATACCAACACAGGCTTTCTGCAAATGTAGTATACCAACACAGGCTTTGCGCAAATGTAGTATACCATCACATGTCTTTGGGCAAACGTAGGATACCAACAAAGGCTTTGAGCAAATGTAGGATACCAACACAGGCTTTGCGCATATGTAGTATAACAACGTATGACTATGTGCAAATTTAGTATGCCAACACATGTCTTTGTGCAAATGTTGAATACCAAACAGGCTTTGTGTAAATGTAGTATACCAAGCAGGTTTTGTGCAAATGTAGGATACCAACACCAGCTTTGTGCAAATGTAGTATACCAACACCGCCTTTGTGTAAATGTAGTATACCAACACAGGCTTTGTACAAATGTAGGATACCAAGACAGGATTTGTGCAAAGGTAGGACACCAACATAGGCTTTGTGCAAATCTAGTTTACCAACAAAGGCTTTGCACAAATGTAGGATACCAACAAAGGCTTTGAGCAAATGTAGGATACCAACACAGGCTTTGCGCAAATGTAGTATAACAACGTATGACTATGTGCAAATTCAGTATACCAACACATGTCTTTGTGCAATTGTTGAATACCAAACAGGCTTTGTGCAAATGTAGGATACTAACACAGGCTTTCTGCAAATGTAGTATACCAACACAGGCTTTATGTAAATGTAGTATACCAAACAGGTTTTGTGCAAATGTAGGATACCAACACAGGCTTTGTGCAAATGTAGTATACCAACACAGGCTTTGTGTAAATGAAATATACCAACATAGGCTTTGTGCAAACGTAGAATACCAAGACAGGCTTTGTACAAACGTAGGATACCAACATAGGCTTTGTGCAAATCTAGTTTACCAACAAAGGCTGTGCACAAATGTAGGATACCAACACAGGCTTTGTGCAAATGTAGTATACCGACACAAGCTTTTTGCAAATGTAGTATACCAACACAGACTTTGTGCAAATGTAGTATACCAAAACTGGCTTTGTGTAAATGTAGTATACCAACACAGGCTTTGCGTAAATGTAGTATACCAACACAGGCTTTGTGTAAATGTAATATACCAACATAGGCTATGTGCAAACGTAGAATACCAAGACAGGCTTTGTGCAAATGTAGGACACCAACATAGGCTTTGTGCAAATCTAGTTTACCAACAAAGGCTTGGCACAAATGTTGGATACCAATACAGGCTTTGTGTAAATGTAGCGTACCAACACTGGCTTTGTGCAAATGTAGGATACCAACACAGGCTTTGTGTAAATGTAGGATACCAACACAGGCTTTGTGTAAATGTAGTATACCAACACAGGCTTTGTGCAAATGTAAGATAACAACACAGGCTTTGTGCAGATGTAGGACACCAACATAGGCTTTGTGCAAATCTAGTTTACCAACAAAGGTTTTGCACAAATGTAGTATACCAACACAGGATTTGTGCAGATGTAGGACACGAGCACAGGCTTTGTGCAAATGTAGTATACCAACACAGGCTTTTTGCAAATGTAGTATACCAACACAGGCTTTGTGCAAATGTAGGATACCAACACAGGCTTTGTGTAAATGTAGTAAACCAACACAGGCTTTTTGTAAACGTAGCATACCAAAACAGGCTTTGTGTAAATGTAGCCTACCAACACAGGCTTTGTGCAAATGTAGTATACCAACACATGTCTTTGCGCAAGTGTAGGATACTGACAAAGGCTTTGTGCAAAAGTAGTATACCAACACAGGCTTTGCACAAATGTAGTATACCAACACATGTCTTTGTGCTAATTTAGTAAACCAATACATGTCTTTGTGCAAATGTTGAATAACAAACAGGCTTTGTGCAAATGAAGGATACTAACAAGGGCTTTGTGCAAAAGTAGTATACCAACACAGGCTTTGCACAAATGTAGTATACCAACACATGTCTTTGTGCTAATTTAGTAAACCAATACATGTCTTTGTGCAAATGTTGAATAACAAACAGGCTTTGTGCAAATGTAGGATACTAACACAGGCTTTCAGCAAATGTAGTATACCAACACAGGCTTTCTGCAAATGTAGTATACCAACACAGGCTTTGCGCAAATGTAGTATACCAACACATGTCTTTGTGCAAACGTAGGATACCAACAAAGGCTTTGAGCAAATGTAGGATACCAACACAGGCTTTGCGCATATGTAGTATAACAACGTATGACTATGTGCAAATTTAGTATGCCAACACATGTCTTTGTGCAATTGTTGAATACCAAACAGGCTTTGTGCAAATGCAGGATACTAACACAGGCTTTCTGCAAATGTAGTATACCAACACAGGCTTTGTGTAAATGTAGTATACCAAACAGGTTTTGTGCAAAAGTAGGATACCAACACCAGCTTTGTGCAAATGTAGTATACCAACACCGCCTTTGTGTAAATGTAGTATACCAACACAGGCTTTGTACAAATGTAGGATACCAAGACAGGATTTGTGCAAAGGTAGGACACCAACATAGGCTTTGTGCAAATCTAGTTTACTAACAAAGGCTTTGCACAAATGTAGGATACCAACAAAGGCTTTGAGCAAATGTAGGATACCAACACAGGCTTTGCGCAAATGCAGTATAACAACGTATGACTATGTGCAAATTCAGTATACCAACACATGTCTTTGTGCAATTGTTGAATACCAAACAGGCTTTGTGCAAATGTAGGATACTAACACAGGCTTTCGGCAAATGTACTATACCAACACAGGCTTTGTGCATATGTAGTATACCAAACAGGTTTTGTGCAAATGTAGGATACCAACACAGGCTTTGTGCAAATGTAGTATACCAACACAGGCTTTCCACAAATGTAGTATGCCAACACATGTCTTTGTGCTAATTTAGTAAACCAATACATGTCTTTGTGCAAATGTTGAATAACAAACAGGCTTTGTGCAAACGTAGGTTACTAACACAGGCTTTCAGCAAATGTAGTATACCAACACAGGCTTTCAGCAAATGTAGTATACCAACACAGGCTTTGCGTAAATGTAGGATACCAACACAGGCTTTTTGTAAATGTAGGATACCAACACAGGCTTTGTGTAAATGTAGTATAACAAACAGGCTTTTTGCAAATGTAGGATACCAACACAGGCTTTGTGCAAATGTAGCATACCAACACAGGCTTTGTGCAAATGTTGTATACCAGCACCTGTCTTTGTGCAGATGGAGGATACCAACAGAGGCTTTGTGTAAATGTAGTATTACAAACAGTCTTTTTGCAAATGTAGGATACCAACACAGGCTTTGTGTAAATGTAATATACCAACACATGTTTTGTGCAAATGCAGTATACCAACACAGGCTTTGTGCAAATGTAGGATACCAACACAGGCTTTGTGCAAATGTAGTATACCAACATAGGCTTTGTGCAAATGTAATATACCAACACTGGCTTTATGTAAAAGTAGTATACCAACACAGGCTTTCTGCAAATGTAGTATACAAACACAGGCTTTGTGCAAATGTAGTATTCCCAAACATGTCTTTTTGCAAATGTAGGATACCAACACAGGCTTTGTGTAAATGTAGGGTAACAACACATGTCTTTGTGTAAATGTAGGATACCAACACTGGCTTTGTGCAAATGTAGTATAACAACAAATGCTTTGCACAAATGTAGGATACCAACACAGGCTTTTTGCATATGTAATATACCAGCACAGGCTTTGTATAAATGTAGTATACCAACACAGGCTTTGTGCAAATGTAGGATACCAATACAGGCTTTATGTAAATGTAGCGTACCAACACTGGCTTTGTGCAAATGTAGGATACCAACACAGGCTTTGTGTAAATGTAGGATACCAACACAGGCTTTTTGTAAATGTAGGATACCAACACAGGCTTTGTGTAAATGTAGTATACCAACACAGGCTTTGTGCAAATGTAGGATACCAACACAGGCTTTGTGCAGATGTAGGACACCAACATAGGCTTTGTGCAAATCAAGTTTGCCAACAAAGGTTTTGCACAAATGTAGTATACCAACACAGGCTTTGAGCAAATGTAGCATACCAACACAGGTTTGTTCAAGTGTAGTATACCAACACAGGCTTTTTGCAAATGTAGTATACCAACACAGGCTTTGTGCAAATGTAGGATACCAACACTGGCTTGGTGCAAATGTGGTATACCAACACTGGATTTGTGTAAATGTAGTATAACAACACAGGCTTTGTCCAAATGTAGTAAACCAACACATGATTTGTGTAAATGTAGTAAACCAACACAGGCTTTTTGTAAACGTAGCATACCAACACAGGCTTTGTGTAAATGTAGCCCACCAACACAGGCTCTGTGCAAATGTAGGACACCAACATAGGCTTTGTGCAAATCTAGTTTACCAACAAAGGCTTGGCACAAATGTTGGATACCAATACAGGCTTTGTGTAAATGTAGCGTACCAACACTGGCTTTGTGCAAATGTAGGATACCAACACAGGCTTTGTGTAAATGTAGGATACCAACACAGGCTTTGTGTAAATGTAGTATACCAACACAGGCTTTGTGCAAATGTAAGATAACAACACAGGCTTTGTGCAGATGTAGGACACCAACATAGGCTTTGTGCAAATCTAGTTTACCAACAAAGGTTTTGCACAAATGTAGTATACCAACACAGGATTTGTGCAGATGTAGGACACGAGCACAGGCTTTGTGCAAATGTAGTATACCAACACAGGCTTTTTGCAAATGTAGTATACCAACACAGGCTTTGTGCAAATGTAGGATACCAACACAGGCTTTGTGTAAATGTAGTAAACCAACACAGGCTTTTTGTAAACGTAGCATACCAAAACAGGCTTTGTGTAAATGTAGCCTACCAACACAGGCTTTGTGCAAATGTAGTATACCAACACATGTCTTTGCGCAAGTGTAGGATACTGACAAAGGCTTTGTGCAAAAGTAGTATACCAACACAGGCTTTGCACAAATGTAGTATACCAACACATGTCTTTGTGCTAATTTAGTAAACCAATACATGTCTTTGTGCAAATGTTGAATAACAAACAGGCTTTGTGCAAATGAAGGATACTAACAAGGGCTTTGTGCAAAAGTAGTATACCAACACAGGCTTTGCACAAATGTAGTATACCAACACATGTCTTTGTGCTAATTTAGTAAACCAATACATGTCTTTGTGCAAATGTTGAATAACAAACAGGCTTTGTGCAAATGTAGGATACTAACACAGGCTTTCAGCAAATGTAGTATACCAACACAGGCTTTCTGCAAATGTAGTATACCAACACAGGCTTTGCGCAAATGTAGTATACCAACACATGTCTTTGTGCAAACGTAGGATACCAACAAAGGCTTTGAGCAAATGTAGGATACCAACACAGGCTTTGCGCATATGTAGTATAACAACGTATGACTATGTGCAAATTAAGTATGCCAACACATGTCTTTGTGCAAATGTTGAATACCAAACAGGCTTTGTGCAAATGCAGGATACTAACACAGGCTTTCTGCAAATGTAGTATACCAACACAGGCTTTGTGTAAATGTAGTATACCAAACAGGTTTTGTGCAAAAGTAGGATACCAACACCAGCTTTGTGCAAATGTAGTATACCAACACCGCCTTTGTGTAAATGTAGTATACCAACACAGGCTTTGTACAAATGTAGGATACCAAGACAGGATTTGTGCAAAGGTAGGACACCAACATAGGCTTTGTGCAAATCTAGTTTACTAACAAAGGCTTTGCACAAATGTAGGATACCAACAAAGGCTTTGAGCAAATGTAGGATACCAGCACAGGCTTTGCGCAAATGCAGTATAACAACGTATGACTATGTGCAAATTCAGTATACCAACACATGTCTTTGTGCAATTGTTGAATACCAAAAAGGCTTTGTGCAAATGTAGGATACTAACACAGGCTTTCGGCAAATGTACTATACCAACACAGGCTTTGTGCATATGTAGTATACCAAACAGGTTTTGTGCAAATGTAGGATACCAACACAGGCTTTGTGCAAATGTAGTATACCAACACAGGCTTTCCACAAATGTAGTATGCCAACACATGTCTTTGTGCTAATTTAGTAAACCAATACATGTCTTTGTGCAAATGTTGAATAACAAACAGGCTTTGTGCAAACGTAGGATACTAACACAGGCTTTCAGCAAATGTAGTATACCAACACAGGCTTTCAGCAAATGTAGTATACCAACACAGGCTTTGCGTAAATGTAGGATACCAACACAGGCTTTTAGTAAATGTAGGATACCAACACAGGCTTTGTGTAAATGTAGTATAACAAACAGGCTTTTTGCAAATGTAGGATACCAACACAGGCTTTGTGCAAATGTAGCATACCAACACAGGCTTTGTGCAAATGTTGTATACCAGCACCTGTCTTTGTGCAGATGGAGGATACCAACAGAGGCTTTGTGTAAATGTAGTATTACAAACAGTCTTTTTGCAAATGTAGGATACCAACACAGGCTTTGTGTAAATGTAATATACCAACACATGTTTTGTGCAAATGCAGTATACCAACACAGGCTTTGTGCAAATGTAGGATACCAACACAGGCTTTGTGCAAATGTAGTATACCAACATAGGCTTTGTGCAAATGTAATATACCAACACTGGCTTTATGTAAATGTAGTATACCAACACAGGCTTTCTGCAAATGTAGTATACAAACACAGGCTTTGTGCAAATGTAGTATACCAAAACATGTCTTTTTGCAAATGTAGGATACCAACACAGGCTTTGTGTAAATGTAGGGTAACAACACATGTCTTTGTGTAAATGTAGGATACCAACACTGGCTTTGTGCAAATGTAGTATAACAACAAATGCTTTGCACAAATGTAGGATACCAACACAGGCTTTTTGCATATGTAGTATACCAGCACAGGCTTTGTATAAATGTAGTATACCAACACAGGCTTTGTGCAAATGTAGGATACCAATACAGGCTTTATGTAAATGTAGCGTACCAACACTGGCTTTGTGCAAATGTAGGATACCAACACAGGCTTTGTGTAAATGTAGGATACCAACACAGGCTTTTTGTAAATGTAGGATACCAACACAGGCTTTGTGTAAATGTAGTATACCAACACAGGCTTTGTGCAAATGTAAGATAACAACACAGGCTTTGTGCAGATGTAGGACACCAACATAGGCTTTGTGCAAATCAAGTTTGCCAACAAAGGTTTTGCACAAATGTAGTATACCAACACAGGCTTTGAGCAAATGTAGCATACCAACACAGGTTTGTTCAAGTGTAGTATACCAACACAGGCTTTTTGCAAATGTAGTATACCAACACAGGCTTTGTGCAAATGTAGGATACCAACACTGGCTTGGTGCAAATGTGGTATACCAACACTGGATTTGTGTAAATGTAGTATAACAACACAGGCTTTGTCCAAATGTAGTAAACCAACACATGATTTGTGTAAATGTAGTAAACCAACACAGGCTTTTTGTAAACGTAGCATACCAACACAGGCTTTGTGTAAATGTAGCCTACCAACACAGGCTTTGTGCAAATGTAGTATACCAACACAGGCTTTGCGCAAATGTAGTATACCAACACATGTCTTTGTGCAAATGTAGGATACCAACAAAGGCTTTGAGCAAATGTAGGATACCAACACAGGCTTTGTGCAAATGTAATATACCAACACATGTCTTTGTGCAAATGTAGGATACCAACAAAGGCTTTGTGCAAATGTAGGATACCAACACAGGCTTTCCACAAATGAAGTATGCCAACACATGTCTTTGAGCTAATTTAGTAAACCAATACATGTCTTTGTGCAAATGTTGAATAACAAACAGGCTTTGTGCAAATGTAGGATACTAACACAGGCTTTCAGCAAATGTAGTATACCAACACAGGCTTTCTGCAAATGTAGTATACCAACACAGGCTTTGCATAAATGTAGGATACCTACACAGGCTTTTTGTAAATGAAGTATACCAACACAAGCTTTGTGTAAATGTAGTATACCAACACAGGCTTTGTGCATATGTAAGATACCAACACAGGCATTGTGCAAATCTAGTTTACCAACAAAGTTTTTGCACAAATGTAGTATACCAACACAGGATTTGTGCAGATGTAGGACACGAGCACAGGCTTTGTGCAAATGTAGTATACCAACACAGGCTTTTTGCAAATGTAGTATACCAACACAGGCTTTGTGCAAATGTAGGATACCAACACAGGCTTGGTGCAAATGTGGTATACCAACACTGGCTTTGTGTAAATGTGGTATACCAACACAGGCGTTGTCCAAATGTAGTATACCAACACATGCTTTGTGTAAATGTAGTAAACCAACACAGGCTTTTTGTAAACGTAGCATACCAACACAGGCTTTGTGTAAATGTAGCCTACCAACACAGGCTTTGTGCAAATGTAGTATACCAACACATGTCTTTGCGCAAATGTAGGATACTGACAAAGGCTTTGTGCAAAAGTAGTATACCAACACAGGCTTTAAGCAAATGTAGTATACCAACACATGTCTTTGTGCTAATTTAGTAAACCAATACATGTCTTTGTGCAAATGTTGAATAACAAACAGGCTTTGTGCAAATGTAGGATACTAACACAGGCTTTCAGCAAATGTAGTATACCAACACAAGCTTTCTGCAAATGTAGTATACCAACACAGGCTTTGTGCAAATGTAGTATGCCAACACATGTCTTTGTGCAAACGTAGGATACCAACAAAGGCTTTGAGCAAATGTAGGATACCAACACAGGCTTTGCGCATATGTAGTATAACAACGTATGACTATGTGCAAATTTAGTATGCCAACACATGTCTTTGTGGAAATGTTGAATACCAAACAGGCTTTGTGCAAATGCAGGATACTAACACAGGCTTTCCGCAAATGTAGTATACCAACACAGGCTTTGTGTAAATGTAGTATACCAAACAGGTTTTGTGCAAATGTAGGATACCAACACCGGCTTTGTGCAAATGTAGTATACCAACACCGCCTTTGTGTAAATGTAGTATACCAACACTGGCTTTGTGTAAATGTAGTATACCAACACAGGCTTTGTGTAAATGTAGTATACCAACACAGGCTTTGTGTAAATGTAATATACCAACATAGGCTTTGTGCAAACGTAGAATACCAAGACAGGCTTTGTACAAATGTAGGATACCAACAGAGGATTTGTGCAAAGGTAGGACACCAACATAGGCTTTGTGCAAATCTAGTTTACCAACAAAGGCTTTGCACAAATGTAGGATACCAACAAAGGCTTTGAGCAAATGTAGGATACCAACGTATGACTATGTGCAAATTCAGTATACCAACAGATGTCTTTGTGCAATTGTTGAATAGCAAACAGGCTTTGTGAAAATGTAGGATACTAACACAGGCTTTCGGCAAATGTAGTATACCAACACAGGCTTTGTGTAAATGTAGTATACCAAACAGGTTTTGTGCAAATGTAGGATACCAACACAGGCTTTGTGCAAATGTAGTATACCAACACCGGCTTTGTGTAAATGTAGTATACCAAAACTGGCTTTGTGTAAATGTAGTATACCAACACAGGCTTTGTGTAAATGTAGTATACCAACACAGGCTTTGTGTAAATGTAATATACCAACATAGGCTTTGTGCAAACGTAGAATACCAAGACAGGCTTTGTGCAAATGTAGGACACCAACATAGGCTTTGCACAAATGTTGGATACCAATACAGGCTTTGTGTAAATGTAGCGTACCAACACTGGCTTTGTGCAAATGTAGGATACCAACACAGGCTTTGTGTAAATGTAGGATACCAACACAGGCTTTGTGTAAATGTAGTATACCAACACAGGCTTTGTGCAAATGTAAGATAACAACACAGGCTTTGTGCAGATGTAGGACACCAACATAGGCTTTGTGCAAATCAAGTTTACCAACAAAGGTTATGCACAAATGTAGTATACCAACACAGGCTTTGAGCAAATGTAGCATACCAACACAGGTTTGTTCAAGTGTAGTATACCAACACAGGCTTTTTGCAAATGTAGTATACCAACACAGGCTTTGTGCAAATGTAGGATACCAACACAGGCTTTGTGTAAATGTAGTAAACCAACACAGGCTTTTTGTAAACGTAGCATACCAAAACAGGCTTTGTGTAAATGTAGCCTACCAACACAGGCTTTGTGCAAATGTAGTATACCAACACATGTCTTTGCGCAAGTGTAGGATACTGACAAAGGCTTTGTGCAAAAGTAGTATACCAACACAGGCTTTGTACAAATGTAGTATACCAACACATGTCTTTGTGCTAATTTAGTAAACCAATACATGTCTTTGTGCAAATGTTGAATAACAAAAAGGCTTTGTGCAAATGAAGGATACGAACACAGGCTTTCAGCAAATGTAGTATACCAACACAGGCTTTCTGCAAATGTAGTATATCAACACAGGCTTTGCGCAAATGTAGTATACCAACACATGTCTTTGGGCAAACGTAGGATACCAACAAAGGCTTTGAGCAAATGTAGGATACCAACACAGGCTTTGCGCATATGTAGTATAACAACGTATGACTATGTGCAAATTTAGTATGCCAACACATGTCTTTGTGCAAATGTTGAATACCAAACAGGCTTTGTGTAAATGTAGTATACCAAACAGGCTTTGTACAAATGTAGGATACCAAGACAGGATTTGTGCAAAGGTAGGACACCAACATAGGCTTTGTGCAAATCTAGTTTACCAACAAAGCCTTTGCACAAATGTAGGATACCATCAAAGGCTTTGAGCAAATGTAGGATACCAACACAGGCTTTGCGCAAATGTAGTATAACAACGTATGACTATGTGCAAATTCAGTATACCAACACATGTCTTTGTGAAATTGTTGAATACCAAACAGGCTTTGTGCAAATGTAGGATACTAACACAGGCTTTCTGCAAATGTAGTATACCAACACAGGCTTTATGTAAATGTAGTATACCAAACAGGTTTTGTGCAAATGTAGGATACCAACACAGGCTTTGTGCAAATGTAGTATACCAACACAGGCTTTGTGTAAATGAAATATACCAACAAAGGCTTTGTGCAAACGTAGAATACCAAGACAGGCTTTGTACAAACGTAGGATACCAACATAGGCTTTGTGCAAATCTAGTTTACCAACAAAGGCTGTGCACAAATGTAGGATACCAACACAGGCTTTGTGCAAATGTAGTATACCGACACAAGCTTTTTGCAAATGTAGTATACCAACACAGGCTTTGTGCAAATGTAGCATACCAAAACTGGCTTTGTGTAAATGTAGTATACCAACACAGGCTTTGCGTAAATGTAGTATACCAACACAGGCTTTGTGTAAATGTAATATACCAACATAGGCTATGTGCAAACGTAGAATACCAAGACAGGCTTTGTGCAAATGTAGGACACCAACATAGGCTTTGTGCAAATCTAGTTTACCAACAAAGGCTTTGCACAAATGTTGGATACCAATACAGGCTTTGTGTAAATGTAGCGCACCAACACAGGCTTTGTGTAAATGTAGTATACCAACACAGGCTTTGTGCAAATGTAAGATAACAACACAGGCTTTGTGCAGATGTAGGACACCAACATAGGCTTTGTGCAAATCTAGTTTACCAACAAAGGTTTTGCACAAATGTAGTATACCAACACAGGATTTGTGCAGATGTAGGACACGAGCACAGGCTTTGTGCAAATGTAGTATACCAACACAGGCTTTTTGCAAATGTAGTATACCAACACAGGCTTTGTGCAAATGTAGGATACCAACACAGGCTTTATGTAAATGTAGTAAACCAACACAGGCTTTTTGTAAACGTAGCATACCAAAACAGGCTTTGTGTAAATGTAGCCTACCAACACAGGCTTTGGGCAAATGTAGTATACCAACACATGTCTTTGCGCAAGTGTAGGATACTGACAAAGGCTTTGTGCAAAAGTAGTGTACCAACACAGGCTTTGCAGAAATGTAGTATACCAACACATGTCTTTGTGCTAATTTAGTAAACCAATACATGTCTTTGTGCAAATGTTGAATAACAAACAGGCTTTGTGCAAATGTAGGATACTAACACAGGCTTTCAGCAAATGTAGTATACCAACACAGGCTTTCTGCAAATGTAGTATACCAACACAGGCTTTGCGCAAATGTAGTATACCAACACATGTCTTTGTGCAAACGTAGGATACCAACAAAGGCTTTGAGCAAATGTAGGATACCAACACAGGCTTTGCGCATATGTAGTATAACAACGTATGACTATGTGCAAATTAAGTATGCCAACACATGTCTTTGTGCAAATGTTGAATACCAAACAGGCTTTGTGCAAATGCAGGATACTAACACAGGCTTTCTGCAAATGTAGTATACCAACACAGGCTTTGTGTAAATGTAGTATACCAAACAGGTTTTGTGCAAAAGTAGGATACCAACACCAGCTTTGTGCAAATGTAGTATACCAACACCGCCTTTGTGTAAATGTAGTATACCAACACAGGCTTTGTACAAATGTAGGATACCAAGACAGGATTTGTGCAAAGGTAGGACACCAACATAGGCTTTGTGCAAATCTAGTTTACTAACAAAGGCTTTGCACAAATGTAGGATACCAACAAAGGCTTTGAGCAAATGTAGGATACCAACACAGGCTTTGCGCAAATGTAGTATAACAACGTATGACTATGTGCAAATTCAGTATACCAACACATGTCTTTGTGCAATTGTTGAATACCAAACAGGCTTTGTGCAAATGTAGGATACTAACACAGGCTTTCGGCAAATGTAGTATACCAACACAGGCTTTGTGTAAATGTAGTATACCAAACAGGTTTTGTGCAAATGTAGGATACCAACACAGGCTTTGTGCAAATGTAGTATACCAACACCGGCTTTGTGTAAATGTAGTATACCAAAACTGGCTTTGTGTAAATGTAGTATACCAACACAGGCTTTGTGTAAATGTAGTATACCAACACAGGCTTTGTGTAAATGTAATATACCAACATAGGCTTTGTGCAAACGTAGAATACCAAGACAGGCTTTGTGCAAATGTAGGACACCAACATAGGCTTTGTGCAAATCTAGTTTACCAACAAAGGCTTTGCACAAATGTTGGATACCAATACAGGCTTTGTGTAAATGTAGCGTACCAACACTGGCTTTGTGCAAATGTAGGATACCAACACAGGCTTTGTGTAAATGTAGGATACCAACACAGGCTTTGTGTAAATGTAGTATACCAACACAGGCTTTGTGCAAATGTTAGATAACAACACAGGCTTTGTGCAGATGTAGGACACCAACATAGGCTTTGTGCAAATCAAGTTTACCAACAAAGGTTATGCACAAATGTAGCATACCAACACAGGTTTGTTCAAGTGTAGTATACCAACACAGGCTTTTTGCAAATGTAGTATACCAACACAGGCTTTGTGCAAATGTAGGATACCAACAATGGCTTGGTGCAAATGTGGTATACCAACACTGGATTTGTGTAAATGTAGTATAACAACACAGGCTTTGTCCAAATGTAGTAAACCAACACATGATTTGTGTAAATGTAGTAAACCAACACAGGCTTTTTGTAAACGTAGCATACCAACACAAGCTTTGTGTAAATGTAGCCTACCAACACAGGCTTTGTGCAAATGTAGTATACCAACACATGTCTTTGCGCAAATGTAGGATACCGACAAAGGCTTTGTGCAAATGTAGGATACCAACTCAGGCTTTGCGCAAATGTAGTATACCAACACATGTCTTTGTGCAAATGTAGGATACCAACAAAGGCTTTGTGCAAATGTAGGATACCAACTCAGGCTTTGCGCAAATGTAGTATACCAACACATGTCTTTGTGCAAATGTAGGATACCAACAAAGGCTTTGAGCAAATGTAGGATACCAACACAGGCTTTGCGCAAATGTAGTATAACAACGTATGACTATGTGCAAATTCAGTATACCAACACATGTCTTTGTGCAATTGTTGAATACCAAACAGGCTTTGTGCAAATGTAGGATACTAACACAGGCTTTCTGCAAATGTAGTATACCAACACAGGCTTTGTGTAAATGTAGTATACCAAACAGGTTTTGTGCAAAAGTAGGATACCAACACCAGCTTTGTGCAAATGTAGTATACCAACACAGGCTTTGTGCAAATGTAAGATAACAACACAGGCTTTGTGCAGATGTAGGACACCAACATAGGCTTTGTGCAAATCAAGTTTACCAACAAAGGTTATGCACAAATGTAGTATACCAACACAGGCTTTGAGCAAATGTAGCATACCAACACAGGTTTGTTCAAGTGTAGTATACCAACACAGGCTTTTTGCAAATGTAGTATACCAACACAGGCTTTGTGCAAATGTAGGATACCAACACAGGCTTTGTGTAAATGTAGTAAACCAACACAGGCTTTTTGTTAACGTAGCATACCAAAACAGGCTTTGTGTAAATGTAGCCTACCAACACAGGCTTTGTGCAAATGTAGTATACCAACACATGTCTTTGCGCAAGTGTAGGATACTGACAAAGGCTTTGTGCAAAAGTAGTATACCAACACAGGCTTTGCACAAATGTAGTATACCAACACATGTCTTTGTGCTAATTTAGTAAACCAATACATGTCTTTGTGCAAATGTTGAATAACAAAAAGGCTTTGTGCAAATGAAGGATACGAACACAGGCTTTCAGCAAATGTAGTATACCAACACAGGCTTTCTGCAAATGTAGTATACCAACACAGGCTTTGCGCAAATGTAGTATACCAACACATGTCTTTGGGCAAACGTAGGATACCAACAAAGGCTTTGAGCAAATGTAGGATACCAACACAGGCTTTGCGCATATGTAGTATAACAACGTATGACTATGTGCAAATTTAGTATGCCAACACATGTCTTTGTGCAAATGTTGAATACCAAACAGGCTTTGTGTAAATGTAGTATACCAAACAGGCTTTGTACAAATGTAGGATCCCAAGACAGGATTTGTGCAAAGGTAGGACACCAACATAGGCTTTGTGCAAATCTAGTTTACCAACAAAGCCTTTGCACAAATGTAGGATACCAACAAAGGCTTTGAGCAAATGTAGGATACCAACACAGGCTTTGCGCAAATGTAGTATAACAACGTATGACTATGTGCAAATTCAGTATACCAACACATGTCTTTGTGAAATTGTTGAATACCAAACAGGCTTTGTGCAAATGTAGGATACTAACACAGGCTTTCTGCAAATGTAGTATACCAACACAGGCTTTATGTAAATGTAGTATACCAAACAGGTTTTGTGCAAATGTAGGATACCAACACAGGCTTTGTGCAAATGTAGTATACCAACACAGGCTTTGTGTAAATGAAATATACCAACAAAGGCTTTGTGCAAACGTAGAATACCAAGACAGGCTTTGTACAAACGTAGGATACCAACATAGGCTTTGTGCAAATCTAGTTTACCAACAAAGGCTGTGCACAAATGTAGGATACCAACACAGGCTTTGTGCAAATGTAGTATACCGACACAAGCTTTTTGCAAATGTAGTATACCAACACAGGCTTTGTGCAAATGTAGTATACCAAAACTGGCTTTGTGTAAATGTAGTATACCAACACAGGCTTTGCGTAAATGTAGTATACCAACACAGGCTTTGTGTAAATGTAATATACCAACATAGGCTATGTGCAAACGTAGAATACCAAGACAGGCTTTGTGCAAATGTAGGACACCAACATAGGCTTTGTGCAAATCTAGTTTACCAACAAAGGCTTGGCACAAATGTTGGATACCAATACAGGCTTTGTGTAAATGTAGAGTACCAACACAGGCTTTGTGTAAATGTAGTATACCAACACAGGCTTTGTGCAAATGTAAGATAACAACACAGGCTTTGTGCAGATGTAGGACACCAACATAGGCTTTGTGCAAATCTAGTTTACCAACAAAGGTTTTGCACAAATGTAGTATACCAACACAGGATTTGTGCAGATGTAGGACACGAGCACAGGCTTTGTGCAAATGTAGTATACCAACACAGGCTTTTTGCAAATGTAGTATACCAACACAGGCTTTGTGCAAATGTAGGATACCAACACAGGCTTTATGTAAATGTAGTAA
Organism: Carcharodon carcharias; assembly: GCF_017639515.1. Taxonomy (NCBI): domain Eukaryota; kingdom Metazoa; phylum Chordata; class Chondrichthyes; order Lamniformes; family Lamnidae; genus Carcharodon; species Carcharodon carcharias. The sequence continues at coordinate 125,976,565 of NC_054468.1, read as the reverse complement.
ACCAACACAGGCTTTTTGTAAACGTAGCATACCAAAACAGGCTTTGTGTAAATGTAGCCTACCAACACAGGCTTTGTGCAAATGTAGTATACCAACACATGTCTTTGCGCAAGTGTAGGATACTGACAAAGGCTTTGTGCAAAAGTAGTGTACCAACACAGGCTTTGCAGAAATGTAGTATACCAACACATGTCTTTGTGCTAATTTAGTAAACCAATACATGTCTTTGTGCAAATGTTGAATAACAAACAGGCTTTGTGCAAATGTAGGATACTAACACAGGCTTTCAGCAAATGTAGTATACCAACACAGGCTTTCTGCAAATGTAGTATACCAACACAGGCTTTGCGCAAATGTAGTATACCAACACATGTCTTTGTGCAAACGTAGGATACCAACAAAGGCTTTGAGCAAATGTAGGATACCAACACAGGCTTTGCGCATATGTAGTATAACAACGTATGACTATGTGCAAATTTAGTATGCCAACACATGTCTTTGTGCAAATGTTGAATACCAAACAGGCTTTGTGCAAATGCAGGATACTAACACAGGCTTTCTGCAAATGTAGTATACCAACACAGGCTTTGTGTAAATGTAGTAAACCAAACAGGTTTTGTGCAAAAGTAGGATACCAACACCAGCTTTGTGCAAATGTAGTATACCAACACCGCCTTTGTGTAAATGTAGTATACCAACACAGGCTTTGTACAAATGTAGGATACCAAGACAGGATTTGTGCAAAGGTAGGACACCAACATAGGCTTTGTGCAAATCTAGTTTACTAACAAAGGCTTTGCACAAATGTAGGATACCAACAAAGGCTTTGAGCAAATGTAGGATACCAACACAGGCTTTGCGCAAACGTAGTATAACAACGTATGACTATGTGCAAATTCAGTATACCAACACATGTCTTTGTGCAATTGTTGAATACCAAACAGGCTTTGTGCAAATGTAGGATACTAACACAGGCTTTCGGCAAATGTAGTATACCAACACAGGCTTTGTGTAAATGTAGTATACCAAACAGGTTTTGTGCAAATGTAGGATACCAACACAGGCTTTGTGCAAATGTAGTATACCAACACCGGCTTTGTGTAAATGTAGTATACCAAAACTGGCTTTGTGTAAATGTAGTATACCAACACAGGCTTTGTGTAAATGTAGTATACCAACACAGGCTTTGTGTAAATGTAATATACCAACATAGGCTTTGTGCAAACGTAGAATACCAAGACAGGCTTTGTGCAAATGTAGGACACCAACATAGGCTTTGTGCAAATCTAGTTTACCAACAAAGGCTTTGCACAAATGTTGGATACCAATACAGGCTTTGTGTAAATGTAGCGTACCAACACTGGCTTTGTGCAAATGTAGGATACCAACACAGGCTTTGTGTAAATGTAGGATACCAACACAGGCTTTGTGTAAATGTAGTATACCAACACAGGCTTTGTGCAAATGTTAGATAACAACACAGGCTTTGTGCAGATGTAGGACACCAACATAGGCTTTGTGCAAATCAAGTTTACAAACAAAGGTTATGCACAAATGTAGCATACCAACACAGGTTTGTTCAAGTGTAGTATACCAACACAGGCTTTTTGCAAATGTAGTATACCAACACAGGCTTTGTGCAAATGTAGGATACCAACAATGGCTTGGTGCAAATGTGGTATACCAACACTGGATTTGTGTAAATGTAGTATAACAACACAGGCTTTGTCCAAATGTAGTAAACCAACACATGATTTGTGTAAATGTAGTAAACCAACACAGGCTTTTTGTAAACGTAGCATACCAACACAGGCTTTGTGTAAATGTAGCCTACCAACACAGGCTTTGTGCAAATGTAGTATACCAACACATGTCTTTGCGCAAATGTAGGATACCGACAAAGGCTTTGTGCAAATGTAGGATACCAACTCAGGCTTTGCGCAAATGTAGTATACCAACACATGTCTTTGTGCAAATGTAGGATACCAACAAAGGCTTTGAGCAAATGTAGGATACCAACACAGGCTTTGCGCAAATGTAGTATAACAACGTATGACTATGTGCAAATTCAGTATACCAACACATGTCTTTGTGCAATTGTTGAATACCAAACAGGCTTTGTGCAAATGTAGGATACTAACACAGGCTTTCTGCAAATGTAGTATACCAACACAGGCTTTGTGTAAATGTAGTATACCAAACAGGTTTTGTGCAAAAGTAGGATACCAACACCAGCTTTGTGCAAATGTAGTATACCAACACCGCCTTTGTGTAAATGTAGTATACCAACACAGGCTTTGTACAAATGTAGGATACCAAGACAGGATTTGTGCAAAGTTAGGACACCAACATAGGCTTTGTGCAAATCTAGTTTACCAACAAAGGCTTTGCACAAATGTAGGATACCAACAAAGGCTTTGAGCAAATGTAGGATACCAACACAGGCTTTGCGCAAATGTAGTATAACAACGTATGACTATGTGCAAATTCAGTATACCAACACATGTCTTTGTGCAATTGTTGAATACCAAACAGGCTTTGTGCAAATGTAGGATACTAACACAGGCTTTCGGCAAACGTAGTATACCAACACAGGCTTTGTGTAAATGTAGTATACCAAACAGGTTTTGTGCAAATATAGGATACCAACACAGTCTTTGTGCAAATGTAGTATACCAACACCGGCTTTGTGTAAATGTAGTATACCAAAACTGGCTTTGTGTAAATGTAGTATACCAACACAGGCTTTGTGTAAATGTAGTATACCAACACAGGCTTTGTGTAAATGTAATATACCAACATAGGCTTTGTGCAAACGTAGAATACCAAGACAGGCTTTGTGCAAATGTAGGACACCAACATAGGCTTTGTGCAAATCTAGTTTACCAACAAAGGCTTTGCACAAATGTTGGATACCAATACAGGCTTTGTGTAAATGTAGCGTACCAACACTGGCTTTGTGCAAATGTAGGATACCAACACAGGCTTTGTGTAAATGTAGGATACCAACACAGGCTTTGTGTAAATGTAGTATACCAACACAGGCTTTGTGCAAATGTAAGATACCAACACAGGCTTTGTGCAGATGTAGGACACCAACATAGGCTTTGTGCAAATCAAGTTTGCCAACAAAGGTTTTGCACAAATGTAGTATACCAACACAGGCTTTGAGCAAATGTAGCATACCAACACAGGTTTGTTCAAGTGTAGTATACCAACACAGGCTTTTTGCAAATGTAGTATACCAACACAGGCTTTGTGCAAATGTAGGATACCAACAATGGCTTGGTGCAAATGTGGTATACCAACACTGGATTTGTGTAAATGTAGTATAACAACACAGGCTTTGTCCAAATGTAGTAAACCAACACATGATTTGTGTAAATGTAGTAAACCAACACAGGCTTTTTGTAAACGTAGCATACCAACACAGGCTTTGTGTAAATGTAGCCTACCAACACAGGCTTTGTGCAAATGTAGTATACCAACACATGTCTTTGCGCAAATGTAGGATACCGACAAAGGCTTTGTGCAAATGTAGGATACCAACTCAGGCTTTGCGCAAATGTAGTATACCAACACATGCCTTTGTGCAAATGTAGGATACCAACAAAGGCTTTGAGCAAATGTAGGATACCAACACAGGCTTTGCGCAAATGTAGTATAACAACATATGACTATGTGCAAATTCAGTATACCAACACATGTCTTTGTGCAATTGTTGAATACCAAACAGGCTTTGTGCAAATGTAGGATACTAACACAGGCTTTCTGCAAATGTAGTATACCAACACAGGCTTTGTGTAAATGTATATATAGCAAACAGGTTTTGTGCAAATGTAGGATACCAAAACAGGCTTTGTGCAAATGTAGTATACCAACACCGGCTTTGTGTAAATGTAGTATACCAAAACTGGCTTTGTGTAAATGTAGTATACCAACACAGGCTTTGTGTAAATGTAGTATACCAACACAGGCTTTGTGTAAATGTAATATACCAACATTGGCTTTGTGCAAACGTAGAATACCAAGAAGGGCTTTGTGCAAATGTAGGACAGCAACATAGGCTTTGTGCAAATCTAGTTTAGCAACAAAGGCTTTGCACAAATGTTGGATACCAACACAGGCTTTGTGCAAATGTAGTATACCAACACAGGCTTTTTGCAAATGTAGTATACCAACACAGGCTTTGTGCAAATGTAGTATACCAACACATGCTTTGTGTAAATGTAGTAAACCAACACTGGCATTTTGTAAATGTAGCATCCCAACACAGGCTTTGTGTAAATGTAGCGTACCAACACAGGCTTTGTGCAAATGTAGTATACCAACACATGTCTTTGTGCAAATGTAGGATACCAACAAAGGCTTTGTGCAAATGTAGGATACCAACACAGGCTTTCCACAAATGAAGTATGCCAACACATGTCTTTGTGCTAATTTAGTAAACCAATACATGTCTTTGTGCAAATGTTGAATAACAAACAGGCTTTGTGCAAACGTAGGATACTAACACAGGCTTTCAGCAAATGTAGTATACCAACACAGGCTTTCTGCAAATGTAGTATACCAACACAGGCTTTGCGTAAATGTAGGATACCTACACAAGCTTTGTGTAAATGTAGTATACCAACACAGGCTTTGTGCATATGTAAGATACCAACACAGGCATTGTGCAAATCTAGTTTACCAACAAAGGTTTTGCACAAATGTAGTATACCAACACAGGATTTGTGCAGATGTAGGACACGAGCACAGGCTTTGTGCAAATGTAGTATACCAACACAGGCTTTTTGCAAATGTAGTATACCAACACAGGCTTTGTGCAAATGTGGTATACCAACACTGGCTTTGTGTAAATGTGGTATACCAACACAGGCGTTGTCCAAATGTAGTATACCAACACATGCTTTGTGTAAATGTAGTAAACCAACACAGGCTTTTTGTAAACGTAGCATACCAACACAGGCTTTGTGTAAATGTAGCCTACCAACACAGGCTTTGTGCAAATGTAGTATACCAACACATGTCTTTGCGCAAATGTAGGATACTGACAAAGGCTTTGTGCAAAAGTAGTATACCAACACAGGCTTTGCGCAAATGTAGTATACCAACACATGTCTTTGTGCTAATTTAGTAAACCAATACATGTCTTTGTGCAAATGTTGAATAACAAACAGGCTTTGTGCAAATGTAGGATACTAACACAGGCTTTCAGCAAATGTAGTATACCAACACAGGCTTTCTGCAAATGTAGTATACCAACACAGGCTTTGTGCAAATGTAGTATACCAACACATGTCTTTGTGCAAACGTAGGATACCAACAAAGGCTTTGAGCAAATGTAGGATACCAACACAGGCTTTGCGCATATGTAGTATAACAAAGTATAACTATGTGCAAATTTAGTATGCCAACACATGTCTTTGTGGAAATGTTGAATACCAAACAGGCTTTGTGCAAATGCAGGATACTAACACAGGCTTTCTGCAAATGTAGTATACCAACACAGGCTTTGTGTAAATATAGTATACCAAACAGGTTTTGTGCAAATGTAGGATACCAACACCGGCTTTGTGCAAATGTAGTATACCAACACCGCCTTTGTGTAAATGTAGTATACCAACACTGGCTTTGTGTAAATGTAGTATACCAACACAGGCTTTGTGTAAATGTAATATACCAACATAGGCTTTGTGCAAACGTAGAAAACCAAGACAGGCTTTGTACAAATGTCGGATACCAACACAGGATTTGTGCAAAGGTAGGACACCAACATAGGCTTTGTGCAAATCTAGTTTACCAACAAAGGCTTTGCACAAATGTAGGATACCAACAAAGGCATTGAGCAAATGTAGGATACCAACACAGGCTTTGCGCAAATGTAGTATAACAACGTATGACTATGTGCAAATTCAGTATACCAACACATGTCTTTGTGCAATTGTTGAATACCAAACAGGCTTTGTGCAAATGTAGGATACTAACACAGGCTTTCTGCAAATGTAGTATACCAACACAGGCTTTGTGTAAATGTAGTATACCAAACAGGTTTTGTGCAAATGTAGGATACCAACACAGGCTTTGTTCAAATGTAGTATACCAACACCGGCTTTGTGTAAATGTAGTATACCAAAACTGGCTTTGTGTAAATGTACTATACCAACACAGGCTTTGTGTAAATGTAGTATACCAACACAGGCTTTGTGTAAATGTAATATACCAACATAGGCTTTGTGCAAATGTAGAATACCAAGACAGGCTTTGTGCAAATGTAGGACACCAACATAGGCTTTGTGCAAATCTAGTTGACCAACAAAGGCTTTGCACAAATGTTGGATACCAACACAGGCTTTGTGCAAATGTAGTATACCAACACAGGCTTTGTGCAAATGTAGTATACGAACACATGCTTTGTGTAAATGTAGTAAACCAACACTGGCATTTTGTAAATGTAGCATCCCAATACAGGCTTTGTGTAAATGTAGCGTACCAACACAGGCTTTGTGCAAATGTAGTATACCAACACATGTCTTTGTGCAAATGGAGGATACCAACAAAGGCTTTGTGCAAATGTAGGATACCAACACAGGCTTTCCACAAATATATTATGCCAACACATGTCTTTGTGCTAATTTAGTAAACCAATCCATGTCTTTGTGCAAATGTTGAATAACAAACAGGCTTTGTGCAAACGTAGGATACTAACACAGGCTTTCAGCAAATGTAGGATACCAACACAGGCTTTCTGCAAATGGAGTATACCAACACAGGCTTTGCGTAAATGTAGGATACCAACACAGGCTTTTTGTAAATGTAGGATACCAACACAAGCTTTGAGTAAATGTAGTATACCAAAACAGGCTTTGTGCATATGTAAGATACCAACACAGGCTTTGTGCAAATCTAGTTTACCAACAAAGGTTTTGCACAAATGTAGTATACCAACACAGGATTTGCGCAAATGTAGGATACCAACACAGGCTTTGTGCAATTGTAGTATACCAACACAGGCTTTTTGCAAATGTAGTATACCAACACAGGCTTTGTGCAAATGTAGTATACCAACACAGGCTTTGTGCAAATGTAGGATACCAACACAGGCTTGGTGCAAATGTGGTATACCAACACTGGCTTTGTGTAAATGTAGTATACCAACACAGGCTTTGTCCAAATGTAGTATACCAACACATGCTTTGTGTAAATGTTGTAAACCAACACAGGCTTTTTGTAAACGTAGCATACCAACACAGGTTTTGTGTAAATGTAGACTACCAACACAGGCTTTGTGCAAATGTAGTATACCAACACATGTCTTTGCGCAAATGTAGGATACCGACAAAGGCTTTGTGCAAATGTAGGATACCAACACAGGCTTTGCGCAAATGTAGTATACAAACACATGTCTTTGTGTTGGTATCTTACATTTGCACAAAGCCTGTGTTGGTATCCTACATTTACACAAAGCCTGTGTTGGTATCCTTCATTTACAAAAAGCCTGTGTTGGTATCCTACATTTACACAAAGCCTGTGTTGGTGTCCTACATTTGCACAAAGCCAGTGTTGGTACGCTACATTTACACAAAGCCTGTGTTGGTATCCGTCATTTTCAAAAAGCCTGTGTTGGTGTCCTACATTAGCACAATGCCTGTGTTGGTATCCTACATTTGCACAAAGCCTGAGTTGGTATACTACATTTGTGCAAAGCCTTTGTTGGTATCCAACATTTGCACAAAGCCTGTCTTGGTATCCGACGTTTGCACAAAGCATGTGTTGTTATAGTACATTTGCACAAAGCCTGTGTTGGTATACTACTTTTACACAAAGCCTGTGTTGTTATCCTACATTTGCACAAAGCCTTTGTTGGTACCTACTTTTGCACAAAGACATGTGTTGGTATACTACATTTACACAAAGACATGTGTTGGTATCCTACATTTACAAAAAGCTTGTGTTGCTATCCTACATTTACACAAAGCCTGTGTTGTTATCCTACATTTGCACAAAGCCTGTGTTGCTATACTACATTTGCACAAAGCCTGTGTTGGTATACTACATTTGCAGAAAGCCTGTGTTAGTATCCTACATTTGCACAAAGCCTGTTTGGTATTCAACATTTGCACAAAGACATGTGTTGGTATACTAAATTTGCAAAAAGTCATATGTTGGTATACTACATTTGCACAAAGCCTTTGTTGGTATCCTACATTTGCACAAAGACATGTGTTGGTATACTACATTTGCGCAAAGCCTGTTTTGGTACGCTACATTTACACAAAGCCTGTGTGGGTATGCTACATTTACAAAAAGCCTCTGTTGGTTTACTACATTTACACAAAGCCGGTGTTGGTATAATACATTTGCACAAAGCCTGTGTTGGTATAGTACATTTACACAAAGCCAGTGTTGGTATACCACATTTGCACAAAGCCAGTGTTGGTACGCTACATTTACGCAAAGCTTGTGTTGGTATCATTCATTTACAAAAAGCCTGTGTTGGTATCCTACATTTGCACAAAGCCTGTATTGATATATTACATTTGCACAAAGCCTCTGTTGGTATACTACATTTACACAAAGCCTGTGTTGGTATCCTACATTTGCAAAAAGCCTGTTTGGTATACTAAATTTACACAAACCCTGTGTTGGTATCCTACATTTGCACAAAGACATGTGTTGGTATACTACATTTGCACAAAGCCTGTGTTGGTATACTACTTTTACACAAAGCCTGTGTTGTTATCCTACATTTGCACAAAGCCTTTGTTGGTACCTACTTTTGCACAAAGACATGTGTTGGTATACTACATTTACACAAAGACATGTGTTGGTATCCTACATTTACAAAAAGCTTGTGTTGCTATCCTACATTTACACAAAGCCTGTGTTGTTATCCTACATTTGCACAAAGCCTGTGTTGGTATACTACATTTGCACAAAGCCTGTGTTGGTATATCACATTTGTACAAAGCCTGTGTTGCTATACTACATTTACACAAAGCCTGTGCTGGTATCCTAGATTTACACAAAGCCTGTTTGGTATTCAACATTTGCACAAAGACATGTGTTGGTATACTGAATTTGCACAAGGTCATGTGTTGTTATACTACATTTGCCCAAAGCCTGTGTTGGTATCCGACATTTGCACAAAGGCTTTGTTGGTATCCTACATTTGCACAAAGACATGTGTTGGTATACTACATATGCACAAAGCCTGTGTTGGTATCCTGCATTTGTACAAAGCCTGTGTTGGAATCCTAAATTTACAAAAAGCCTGCATTGGTATCCTAAATTTACACAAAGCCTGTGTTGGTATCCTACATTTACACAAAGCCTGTGTTGGTGTCCTACATTTGCACAAAGCCAGTGTTGGTACGCTACATTTACACAAAGCCTGTGTTGGTATCCGTCATTTTCAAAAAGCCTGTGTTGGTGTCCTACATTAGCACAATGCCTGTGTTGGTATCCTACATTTGTACAAAGCCTGAGTTGGTATACTACATTTGTGCAAAGCCTTTGTTGGTATCCAACATTTGCACAAAGCCTGTCTTGGTATCCGACGTTTGCACAAAGCCTGTGTTAGTATATTACATTTACACAAAGCCTGTGTTGGTATACAACATTTACACAAAGCCTGTGTTGGTATCCTACATCTGCACAAAGACAGGTGTTGGTATACAACATTTGCACAAAGCCTGTGTTGGTATGCTACATTTGCACAAAGCCTGTGTTGGTATCCTACATTTGCACAAAGCCTGTTTGGTATTCAACATTTGCACAAAGACATGTGTTGGTATACTAAATTTGCACAAAGCCTTTGTTGGTATCCTACATTTGCACAAAGACATGTGTTGGTATACTACACTTGCACAAAGCCTGTGTTGGTACGCTACATTTACACAAAGACTGTGTTGGTATGATACATTTACAAAAAGCCTGTGTTGGTTTACTACATTTACACAAAGCCGGTGTTGGTATAATACATTTGCACAAAGCCTGTATTGGTAAACTACATTTACACAAAGCCAGTGTTGGTATACCACATTTGCACAAAGCCTGTGTTGGTATCCTACATTTGCACAAAGCCTGTGTTGGTATCCTATATTTACACAAAGCCTCTGCTGGCATACTACATTTGCACAAAGCCTGTGTTGGTATCCTACATTTATGCATAGCCTTTGTTGGTAAACTAGATTTGCACAAAGCCTGTGTTGGTATCCTACATTTGCACAAAGCCTGTCTTGCTGTTCTACGTTTGTACAAAGCCTATGTTTGTATATTACATTTACACAAAGCCTGTGTTGGTATACTACATTAACAGAAAGCCTGTGTTGGTATACTGCATTTACACAAAGCCAGTGTTGGTATACTACATTTACACAAAGCAGGTGTTGGTATACTACATTTGCAGAAAGCCTGTGTTGGTAACCTACATTTGCACAATGCCTGTGTTGGTATGCTACATTGGCACAAATCCTGTGTTGGTATACTACATTTATACAAAGCCAGTGGTGGTATCGTACATTTGCACAAAACCTGTTTGGTATAGTACATTTATACAAAGCCTGTGTTGGTATACTAAATTTGCAGAAAGCCTGTGTTAGTATCCTATATTTGCACAAAGCCTGTTTGGTATTCAACATTTGCACAAAGACATGTGTTGGTATACTAAATTTGCAAAAAGTCGTATGTTGGTATACTACATTTGCACAAAGCCTTTGTTGGTATCCTACATTTGCACAAAGACATGTGTTGGTATACTACATTTGCGCAAAGCCTGTTTTGGTACGCTACATTTACACAAAGCCTATGTTGGTATGCTACATTTACAAAAAGCCTGTGTTGGTTTAAAAACATTTACAGAAAGCATGTGTTGGTATACTACATTTGCACAAAGCCAGTGGTGGTATCGTACATTTGCACAAAACCTGTTTGGTATAGTACATTTATACAAAGCCTGTGCTGGTATACTACATTTGCAGAAAGCCTGTGTTAGTATCCTACATTTGCACAAAGCCTGTTTGGTATTCAACATTTGCACAAAGACATGTGTTGGTATACTAAATTTGCAAAAAGTCATATGTTGGTATACTACATTTGCACAAAGCCTTTGTTGGTATCCTACATTTGCACAAAGACATGTGTTGGTATACTACATTTGCGCAAAGCCTGTTTTGGTACGCTACATTTACACAAAGCCTGTGTGGGTATGCTATATTTACAAAAAGCCTCTGTTGGTTTACTACATTTACACAAAGCCGGTGTTGGTATAATACATTTGCACAAAGCCTGTGTTGGTATAGTACATTTACACAAAGCCAGTGTTGGTATACCACATTTGCACAAAGCCAGTGTTGGTACGCTACATTTACGCAAAGCTTGTGTTGGTATCATTCATTTACAAAAAGCCTGTGTTGGTATCCTACATTTGCACAAAGCCTGTATTGATATATTACATTTGCACAAAGCCTCTGTTGGTATACTACGTTTACACAAAGCCTGTGTTGGTATCCTACATTTGCAAAAAGCCTGTTTGGTATACTAAATTTACACAAACCCTGTGTTGGTATCCTACATTTGCACAAAGACATGTGTTGGTATACTACATTTGCACAAAGCCTGTGTTGGTATACTACTTTTACACAAAGCCTGTGTTGTTATCCTACATTTGCACAAAGCCTGTGTTGGTATACTACATTTGCACAAAGCCTGTGTTGGTATACTACATTTGCAGAAAGCCTGTGTTAGTATCCTACAAATTTACAAAAAGCCTGCACTGGTATCCTAAATTTACACAAAGCCTGTGTTGGTATCCTACATTTGCACAAAGCCTGTGTTGGTATACTACATTTGCACAAAGCCTGTGTTGGTATACTACATTTGCAGAAAGCCTGTGTTAGTATCCTACAAATTTACAAAAAGCCTGCACTGGTATCCTAAATTTACACAAAGCCTGTGTTGGTATCCTACATTTGCACAAAGCCTGTGTTGGCACGCAACATTTACACAAAGCCTGTGTTGGTATGCTACATTTACAAAAAGCCTGTGTTGGTATCCTACATTTGCGCAAAGCCTATGTTGGTGTACTACATTTACAGGAAGCCTGTTCTGGTATACCACATTTGCACAAAGCCTGTGTTGGTATCCTACATTTACGCAAAGCCAGTGTTGGTATACCACGTTTGCACAAAGCCTGTGTTGGTATCCTTCATTTGCACAAAGCCTGTGTTGGTATCCTATATTTACACAAAGCCTCTGCTGGCATACTACATTTGCACAAAGCCTGTGTTGGTATCCTACATTTATGCAAAGCCTTTGTTGGTAAACTAGATTTGCACAAAACCTGTGTTGGTATCCTACATTTGCACAAAGCCTGTCTTGCTATTCTACGTTTGTACAAAGCCTATGTTTGTATATTACATTTACACAAAGCCTGTGTTGGTATACTACATTAACAGAAAGCCTGTGTTGGTATACTACATTTACACAAAGCCAGTGTTGTTATACTACATTTACACAAAGCAGGTGTTGGTATACTACATTTGCAGAAATCCTGTGTTGGTAACCTACACTTGCACAATGCCTGTGTTGGTATGCTACATTGGCACAAATCCTGTGTTGGTATACTACATTTATACAAAGCCAGTGGTGGTATCGTAAATTTGCACAAAACCTGTTTGGTATAGTACATTTATACAAAGCCTGTGTTGGTATACTACATTTGCAGAAAGCCTGTGTTAGTATCTTACATTTGCACAAAGCCTGTTTGGTATTCAACATTTGCACAAAGACATGTGTTGTTATACTAAATTTGCAAAAAGTCATATGTTGGTATACTACATTTGCACAAAGCCTTTGTTGGTATCCTACATTTGCACAAAGACATGTGTTGGTATACTACATTTGCGCAAAGCCTGTTTTGGTACGCTACATTTACACAAAGCCTGTGTTGGTATGCTACATTTACAAAAAGCCTGTGTTGGTTTAAAAACATTTACACAAAGCCGGTGTTGGTATAATACATTTGCACAAAGCCTGTGTTGGTATAGTACATTTACACAAAGCCAGTGTTGGTATACCACATTTGCACAAAGCCAGTGTTGGTACGCTACATTTACGCAAAGCTTGTGTTGGTATCATTCATTTACAAAAAGCCTGTGTTGGTATCCTACATTTGCACAAAGCCTGTATTGATATATTACATTTGCACAAAGCCTGTGTTGGTATATCACATTTGTACAAAGCCTGTGTTGCTATACTACATTTACACAAAGCCTGTGCTGGTATCCTAGATTTACACAAAGCCTGTTTGGTATTCAACATTTGCACAAAGACATGTGTTGGTATACTGAATTTGCACAAGGTCATGTGTTGTTATACTACATTTGCCCAAAGCCTGTGTTGGTATCCGACATTTGCACAAAGGCTTTGTTGGTATCCTACATTTGCACAAAGACATGTGTTGGTATACTACATATGCACAAAGCCTGTGTTGGTATCCTGCATTTGTACAAAGCCTGTGTTGGAATCCTACATTTACAGAAAGCCTGCATTGGTATCCTACATTTACAAAAAGCCTGTGTTGGTATCCTACATTTACACAAAGCCTGTGTTGGTATCCTACATTTGCACAAAGCCAGTGTTGGTACGCTACATTTACACAAAGCCTGTGTTGGTATCCTTCATTTACAAAAATCCTTTGTTGGTATCCTACATTAGCACAAAGCCTGTGTTGGTATCCTACATTTGCACAAAGCCTCTGTTGGTATACTAGATTTGCACAAAACCTGTGTTGGTATCCTACATTTGCACAAAGCCTGTCTTGCTATTCTACGTTTGTACAAAGCCTATGTTTGTATATTACATTTACACAAAGCCTGTGTTGGTATACTACATTAACAGAAAGCCTGTGTTGGTATACTACATTTACACAAAGCCAGTGTTGTTATACTACATTTACACAAAGCAGGTGTTGGTATACTACATTTGCAGAAATCCTGTGTTGGTAACCTACACTTGCACAATGCCTGTGTTGGTATGCTACATTGGCACAAATCCTGTGTTGGTATACTACATTTATACAAAGCCAGTGGTGGTATCGTAAATTTGCACAAAACCTGTTTGGTATAGTACATTTATACAAAGCCTGTGTTGGTATACTACATTTGCAGAAAGCCTGTGTTAGTATCTTACATTTGCACAAAGCCTGTTTGGTATTCAACATTTGCACAAAGACATGTGTTGTTATACTAAATTTGCAAAAAGTCATATGTTGGTATACTACATTTGCACAAAGCCTTTGTTGGTATCCTACATTTGCACAAAGACATGTGTTGGTATACTACATTTGCGCAAAGCCTGTTTTGGTACGCTACATTTACACAAAGCCTGTGTTGGTATGCTACATTTACAAAAAGCCTGTGTTGGTTTAAAAACATTTACACAAAGCCGGTGTTGGTATAATACATTTGCACAAAGCCTGTGTTGGTATAGTACATTTACACAAAGCCAGTGTTGGTATACCACATTTGCACAAAGCCAGTGTTGGTACGCTACATTTACGCAAAGCTTGTGTTGGTATCATTCATTTACAAAAAGCCTGTGTTGGTATCCTACATTTGCACAAAGCCTGTATTGATATATTACATTTGCACAAAGCCTCTGTTGGTATACTACATTTACACAAAGCCTGTGTTGGTATCCTACATTTGCAAAAAGCCTGTTTGGTATGCTAAATTTACACAAACCCTGTGTTGGTATCCTACATTTGCACAAAGCCTGTGTTGGTATACTACATTTGCACAAAGCCAGTGTTGGTATCCTACATTTACACAAAGCCGGTGTTGGTATACTACATTTGCACAAAGCCTGTGTTGGTATACTACTTTTACACAAAGCCTGTGTTGTTATCCTACATTTGCACAAAGCCTTTGTTGGTACCTACTTTTGCACAAAGACATGTGTTGGTATACTACATTTACACAAAGCCTGTGTTGGTATCCTACATTTACAAAAAGCTTGTGTTGCTATCCTACATTTACACAAAGCCTGTGTTGTTATCCTACATTTGCACAAAGCCTGTGTTCGTATCCTACATTTGCAAAAATCCTTTTTGGTATACTACATTTACACAAAGCCTGTGCTGGTATCCTAGATTTACACAAAGCCTGTTTGGTATTCAACATTTGCACAAAGACATGTGTTGGTATACTGAATTTGCACAAGGACATGTGTTGTTATAATACATTTGCCCAAAGCCTGTGTTGGTATCCGACATTTGCACAAAGGCTTTGTTGGTATCCTACATTTGCACAAAGACATGTGTTCGTATACTACATACGCACAAAGCCTGTGTTGGTATCCTGCATTTGTACAAAGCCTGTGTTGGAATCCTAAATTTACAAAAAGCCTGCATTGGTATCCTAAATTTACACAAAGCCAGTGTTGGTATCCTACATTTGCAAAAAGCCTGTGTTGGCACGCAACATTTACACAAAGCCTGTGTTGGTATGCTACATTTACAAAAAGCCTGTGTTGGTATCCTACATTTGCGCAAAGCCTATGTTGGTATACTACATTTACAGGAAGCCTGTTCTGGTATACTACATTTGCACAAAGCCTGTGTTGGTATCCTACACTTGTGCAAAGCCTTTGTTAGTATACCACATTTGCGCAAACCTTGTGTTGGTATCCTACATTTGCACAAAGCCTGTGTTGGTATCCTACATTTGCAGAAAGCCTGTGTTGGTATCCTACGTTTGCACAAAGCCTGTGATGGTATATTACATTTACACAAAGCCTCTGTTGGTATACTACATTTACACAAAGCCTGTGTTGGTATACTACATTTACACAAAGCCAGTGTTGGTATCCTACATTTGCACAAAGCCTGTGTTGGTATCCTACATTTGCACAAAGCCTGTAATGATATATTACATTTACACAAAGCCTCAGTTGGTATACTACATTTACACAAAGTCTGTGTTGGTATCCTACATTTGCACAAAGCCTGTATTGATATATTACATTTGCACAAAGCCTCAGTTGGTATACTACATTTACACAAAGCCTGTGTTGGTATCCTACTTTTGCATAAAGCCTTTATTGATATATTACATTTGCACAAAGCGTCTGTTGGTATACTACATTTACACAAAGCCTGTGTTGGTATCCTACATTTGCAAAAAGCCTGTTTGGTATACTAAATTTACACAAACCCTGTGTTGGTATCCTACATTTGCACAAAGACATGTGTTGGTATATTACATTTGCACAAAGCCTGGGTTGGTATACTACTTTTACACAAAGCCTGTGTTGTTATCCTACATTTGCACAAAGCCTTTGTTGGTACCTACTTTTGCACAAAGACATGTGTTGGTATACTACATTTACACAAAGCCTGTGTTGGTATCCTACATTTACAAAAAGCTTGTGTTGCTATCCTACATTTACACAAAGCCTGTGTTGTTATCCTACATTTGCACAAAGCCTGTGTTGGTATACTACATTTGCACAAAGCCTGTGTTGGTATATCACATTTGTACAAAGCCTGTGTTGCTATACTACATTTACACAAAGCCTGTGTTCATATCCTACATTTGCAAAAATCCTTTTTGGTATACTATATTTACACAAAGCCTGTGCTGGTACCCTAGATTTACACAAAGCCTGTTTGGTATTCAACATTTGCACAAAGACATGTGTTGGTATACTGAATTTGCACAAGGTCATGTGTTGTTATAATACATTTGCCCAAAGCCTGTGTTGGTATCCGACATTTGCACAAAGGCTTTGTTGGTATCCTACATTTGCACAAAGACATGTGTTGGTATACTACATATGCACAAAGCATGTTTTGGTATCCTGCATTTGTACAAAGCCTGTGTTGGAATCCTAAATTCACAAAAAGCCTCCATTGGTATCCTAAATTTACACAAGGCCTGTGTTGGTATCCTACATTTGCACAAAGCCTGTGTTGGCACGCAACATTTACACAAAGCCTGTGTTGGTATGCTACATTTACAAAAAGCCTGTGTTGGTATCCTACATTTGCGCAAAGCCTATGTTTGTATACTACATTTACAGGAAGCCTGTTCTGGTATACTACATTTGCACAAAGCCTGTGTTGGTATCCTACATTTGTGCAAAGCCTTTGTTAGTATACCACATTTGCACAAACCTTGTGTTGGTATCCTACATTTGCACAAAGCCTGTGTTGGTATGCTACATTTGCAGAAAGCCTGTGTTGGTATCCTACGTTTGCACAAAGCCTGTGATGGTATCTTACATTTACACAAAGCCTCTGTTGGTATACTACATTTACACAAAGCCTGTGTTGGTATACTGCATTTACACAAAGCCAGTGTTGGTATACTACATTTGCACAAAGCCTGTGTTGGTATCCTACATTTGCACAAAGCCTGTAATGATATATTACATTTGCACCAAGCCTCAGTTGGTATACTACATTTACACAAAGCCTGTGTTGGTATCCTACATTTGCACAAAGCCTGTATTGATATATTACATTTGCACAAAGCCTCTGTTGGTATACTAGATTTACACAAAGCCTGTGTTGGTATCCTACATTTGCAGAAAGCCTGTATTGATATATTACATTTGCACAAAGCCTCAGTTGGTATACTACATTTACACAAAGCCTGTGTTGGTATCCTACTTTTGCATAAAGCCTTTATTGATATATTACATTTGCACAAAGCGTCTGTTGGTATACTACATTTACACAAAGCCTGTGTTGGTATCCTACATTTGCACAAAGACATGTGTTGGTATATTACATTTGCACAAAGCCTGGGTTGGTATACTACTTTTACACAAAGCCTGTGTTGTTATCCTACATTTGCACAAAGCCTTTGTTGGTACCTACTTTTGCACAAAGACATATGTTGGTATACTACATTTACACAAAGCCTGTGTTGGTATCCTACATTTACACAAAGCCTGTGTTGTTATCCTACATTTGCACAAAGCCTGTGTTGGTATACTACATTTGCACAAAGCCTGTGTTGGTATATCACATTTGTACAAAGCCTGTGTTGCTATACTACATTTACACAAAGCCTGTGTTCGTATCCTACATTTGCAAAAATCCTTTTTGGTATACTACATTTACACAAAGCCTGTACTGGTATCCTAGATTTACACAAAGCCTGTTTGGTATTCAACATTTGCACAAAGACATGTGTTGGTATACTGAATTTGCACAAGGTCATGTGTTGTTATACTACATTTGCCCAAAGCCTGTGTTGGTATCCGACATTTGCACAAAGGCTTTGTTGGTATCCTACATTTGCACAAAGACATGTGTTGGTATACTACATATGCACAAAGCCTGTGTTGGTATCCTGCATTTGTACAAAGCCTGTGTTGGAATCCTAAATTCACAAAAAGCCTCCGTTGGTATCCTAAATTTACACATGGCCTGTGTTGGTATCCTACATTTGCACAAAGCCTGTGTTGGCACGCAACATTTACACAAAGCCTGTGTTGGTATGCTACATTTACAAAAAGCCTGTGTTGGTATCCTACATTTGCGCAAAGCCTATGTTGGTATACTACATTTACAGGAAGCCTGTTCTGGTATACTACATTTGCACAAAGCCTGTGTTGGTATCCTACATTTGTGCAAAGCCTTTGTTAGTATACCACATTTGCACAAACCTTGTGTTGGTATCCTACATTTGCACAAAGCCTGTGTTGGTATGCTACATTTGCAGAAAGCCTGTGTTGGTATCTTACGTTTGCACAAAGCCTGTGATGGTATCTTACATTTACACAAAGCCTCTGTTGGTATACTACATTTACACAAAGCCTGTATTGGTATACTACATTTACACAAAGCCAGTGTTGGTATACTACATTTGCACAAAGCCTGTGTTGGTATCCTACATTTGCACAAAGCCTGTAATGATATATTACATTTGCACAAAGCCTCAGTTGGTATACTACATTTACACAAAGCCTGTGTTGGTATCCTACATTTGCACAAAGCCTGTATTGATATATTACATTTGCACAAAGCCTCTGTTGGTATACTAGATTTACACAAAGCCTGTGTTGGTATCCTACATTTGCACAAAGCCTGTATTGATATATTACATTTGCACAAAGCCTCAGTTGGTATACTACATTTACACAAAGCCTCTGTTGGTATCCTACTTTTGCATAAAGCCTTTATTGATATATTACATTTGCACAAAGCCTCAGTTGGTATACTACATTTACACAAAGCCTGTGTTGGTATCCTACATTTGCACAAAGACATGTGTTGGTATATTACATTTGCACAAAGCCTGGGTTGGTATACTACTTTTACACAAAGCCTGTGTTGGTATTATACATTTGCACAAAGCCTGTGTTGGCACGCAACATTTACACAAAGCCTGTGTTGGTATGCTACATTTACAAAAAGCCTGTGTTGGTATCCTACATTTGCGCAAAGCCTATGTTGGTATACTACATTTACAGGAAGCCTGTTCTGGTATACTACATTTGCACAAAGCCTGTGTTGGTATCCTACATTTGTGCAAAGCCTTTGTTAGTATACCACATTTGCACAAACCTTGTGTTGGTATCCTACATTTGCACAAAGCCTGTGTTGGTATCCTACATTTGCAGAAAGCCTGTGTTGGTATCCTACGTTTGCACAAAGCCTGTGATGGTATCTTACATTTACACAAAGCCTCTGTTGGTATACTACATTTACACAAAGCCTGTGTTGGTATACTACATTTACACAAAGACATGTGTTGGTATACTACATTTGCACAAAGCCTGTGTTGGTATCCTGCATTTGTACAAAGCCTGTGTTGGAATCCTAAATTTACAAAAAGCCTGCATTGGTATACTACATTTACACAAAGCCTGTGTTGGTATACTACATTTACACAAAGACATGTGTTGGTATACTACATTTGCACAAAGCCTGTGTTGGTATCCTACATTTGCACAAAGCCTGTAATGATATATTACATTTGCACAAAGCCTCAGTTGGTATACTACATTTACACAAAGCCTGTGTTGGTATCCTACATTTGCACAAAGCCTGTATTGATATATTACATTTGCACAAAGCCTCTGTTGGTATACTAGATTTACACAAAGCCTGTGTTGGTATCCTACATTTGCACAAAGCCTGTATTGATATATTACATTTGCACAAAGCCTCAGTTGGTATACTACATTTACACAAAGCCTCTGTTGGTATCCTACTTTTGCATAAAGCCTTTATTGATATATTACATTTGCACAAAGCCTCAGTTGGTATACTACATTTACACAAAGCCTGTGTTGGTATCCTACATTTGCACAAAGACATGTGTTGGTATATTACATTTGCACAAAGCCTGGGTTGGTATACTACTTTTACACAAAGCCTGTGTTGGTATTATACATTTGCACAAAGCCTGTGTTGGCACGCAACATTTACACAAAGCCTGTGTTGGTATGCTACATTTACAAAAAGCCTGTGTTGGTATCCTACATTTGCGCAAAGCCTATGTTGGTATACTACATTTACAGGAAGCCTGTTCTGGTATACTACATTTGCACAAAGCCTGTGTTGGTATCCTACATTTGTGCAAAGCCTTTGTTAGTATACCACATTTGCACAAACCTTGTGTTGGTATCCTACATTTGCACAAAGCCTGTGTTGGTATCCTACATTTGCAGAAAGCCTGTGTTGGTATCCTACGTTTGCACAAAGCCTGTGATGGTATCTTACATTTACACAAAGCCTCTGTTGGTATACTACATTTACACAAAGCCTGTGTTGGTATACTACATTTACACAAAGACATGTGTTGGTATACTACATTTGCACAAAGCCTGTGTTGGTATCCTGCATTTGTACAAAGCCTGTGTTGGAATCCTAAATTTACAAAAAGCCTGCATTGGTATCCTAAATTTACACAAAGCCTGTGTTGGTATCCTACATTTGCACAAAGCCTGTGTTGGCATGCAACATTTAAACAAAGCCTGTGTTGGTATGTTACATTTACAAAAAGCCAGTGTTGGTATCCTACATTTGCGCAAAGCCTATGATGGTATACTACATTTACAGGAAGCCTGTGCTGGTATACTACATTTGCACAAAGCCTGTGTTGGTATCCTACATTTGTGCAAAGCCTTTGTTAGTATACCACATTTGCACAAACCTTGTGTTGGTATCCTACATTTGCTCAAAGCCTGTGTTGGTATACTACATTTACACAAAGCCTGTGTTGGTATACTACATTTACACAAAGCCAGTGTTGGTATACTACATTTGCACAAAGCCTGTGTTGGTATCCTACATTTGCACAAAGGCTGTATTGATATATTACATTTGCACAAAGCCTCTGTTGTTATACTACATTTACACAAAGCCTGTATTGATATATTACATTTGCACAAAGCCTCTGTTGGTGTATTACATTTACACAAAGCCTGTGTTGGTATGCTACATTTGCAAAAACCCTGTTTGGTATACTAAATTTACACAAAGCCTGTGTTGGTATCCTACATTTGCACAAAGACATGTGTTGGTATACTACATTTGCACAAGGCCTGTGTTGGTATACTACTTTTACACAAAGCCTGTGTTGTTATCCGACATTTGCACAAAGCCTTTGTTGGTACCTACTTTTGCACAAAGACATGTGTTGCTATCCTACATTTACACAAAGCCTGTGTTGTTATCCTACATTTGCACAAAGCCTGTGTTGGTATACTACATTTGCACAAAGCCTGTGTTGGTATTTCACATTTGTACAAAGCCTGTGTTGCTATACTACATTTACACAAAGCCTGTGTTCGTATCCTACATTTGCAAAAATCCTTTTTGGTATACTACATTTACACAAAGCCTGTGCTGGTATCCTAGATTTATACAAAGCCTGTTTGGTATTCAACATTTGCACAAAGACATGTGTTGGTATACTGAATTTGCACAAGGTCATGTGTTGTTATACTACATTTGCCCAAAGCCTGTGTTTGTATCCGACATTTGCACAAAGGCTTTGTTGGTATCCTACATTTGCACAACAACATGTGTTGGTATCCTACATTTGCACAAAGCCTGTGTTGGTATACAACATTTACACAAAGCCTGTGTTGGTATATTACATATACACAAAGCCAGTGTTGGTATAATACTTTTGCAAAAAGCCTGTGGTGGTATACTACATTTACACAAAGCCAGTGTTGGTATACTACATTTGCACAAAGCCTCTTTTGGTATCCTCCATTTGCACAAAGCCTGTGTTGGTATCCTACATTTGCACAAAGCCTGTGCTGGTATACTACATTTACACAAAGCCTGTGCTGGTATATTACATTTGCACAATGCCTGTGTTGGTATCCTACATTTGTGCAAAGCCTTTGTTGGTATACTAGATTTGCACACACCCTAGTCGATATCATACATTTGCACAGAGCCTGTGTTGGTATCCTACATTTGCACAATGCCTTTCTTTATATCCTACGTTTGCACAAAGCCTGTGTTGGTATATTACATTTACACAAAGCTTGTGTTGGTATACTACACTTACACAAAGCCAGTGTTGGTATACTACGTTTACACAAAGCCGGTGTTGGTATACTACATTTGCACAAAGCCTGTGTTGCTATACTACATTTGCACAAAGCCTGTGTTGGGATGCTACATTTACAAAAAGCCAGTGTTGGTTTACTACATTTATACAAAGCATGTGTTGGTATACTACATTTGCACAAAGCCTGTGTTGGTATACTACATTTACACAAAGCCAGTGTTGGTATACTACATTTGCACAAAGCCTGTGTTGGTATCCTACATTTGTGCAAAGCATTTGTTGGTAAACTAGATTTGCACAAAGCCTATGTTGGTGTCCTACATTTGCACAAAGCCTGTGTTGGTATCGTACATTTGCACAAAGCCTGTCTTGGTATTCTACGTTTGCACAAAGCCTATGTTGGTACATTACATTTACACAAAGCCTGTGTTGGTATACTACATTTACACAAAGCCTGTGTTGGTATGCTACATTTACACAAAGCCTGTGTTGGTATACTACATTTGCACAAAGCCTGTGTTGGTATCCTACATTTGCACAAAACCTGTTTGGTATACTACATTTACACAAAGCCTGTGTTGGTATACTACATTTACACAAAGCCTGTATTAGTATCATACATTTGCACAAAGCCGGTTTGGTATTCAACATTTGCACAAAGACATTTGTTGGTATACTAAATTTGCACATAATCATACGTTGTTATATTACATTTGCGCAAAGCCTGTGTTGGTAACCTACATTTGCACAAAGGCTTTGTTGGTATCCTACATTTGCACAAAGACATGTGTTGGTATACTACATATGCACAAAGCCTGTGTTGGTATCCTGCATTTGTACAAAGCCTGTGTTGGAATCCTAAATTTACAAAAAGCCTGCATTGGTATCCTAAATTTACACAAAGCCTGTGTTGGTATCCTACATTTGCACAAAGCCTGTGTTGGCATGCAACATTTACACAAAGCCTGTCTTGGTATGCTACATTTACAAAAAGCCTGTGTTGGTATCCTACATTTGCGCAAAGCCTATGATGGTATACTACATTTACAGGAAGCCTGTTCTGGTATACTACATTTGCACAAACCTTGTGTTGGTATCCTACATTTGCACAAAGCCTGTGTTGGTATCCTACATTTGCAGAAAGCCTGTGTTGGTATCCTACGTTTGCACAAAGCCTGTGATGGTATATTACATTTACACAAAGCCTCTGTTGGTATACTACATTTACACAAAGCCTGTGTTGGTATCCTACATTTGCGCAAAGCCTATGTTGGTATACTACATTTACAGGAAGCCTGTTCTGGTATACTACATTTGCACAAAGCCTGTGTTGGTATCCTACATTTGTGCAAAGCCTTTGTTAGTATACCACATTTGCACAAACCTTGTGTTGGTATCCTACATTTGCACAAAGCCTGTGTTGGTATGCTACATTTGCAGAAAGCCTGTGTTGGTATCCTACGTTTGCACAAAGCCTGTGATGGTATCTTACATTTACACAAAGCCTCTGTTGGTATACTACATTTACACAAAGCCTGTGTTGGTATACTGCATTTACACAAAGCCAGTGTTGGTATACTACATTTGCACAAAGCCTGTGTTGGTATCCTACTTTTACACAAAGCCTGTGTTGCTATCCAACATTTGCACAAAGCCTTTGTTGGTACCTACTTTTGCACAAAGACATGTGTTGGTATACTACATTTACACAAAGCCTGTGTTGGTATCCTACATTTACAAAAAGCTTGTGTTGCTATCCTACATTTACACAAAGCCTGTGTTGTTATCCTACATTTGCACAAAGCCTGTGTTGGTATACTACATTTGCACAAAGCCTGTGTTGGTATATCACATTTGTACAAAGCCTGTGTTGCTATACTACATTTATACAAAGCCTGTGTTCGTATCCTACATTTGCAAAAATCCTTTTTGGTATACTACATTTACACAAAGCCTGTGCTGGTATCCTAGATTTACACAAAGCCTGTTTGGTATTCAACATTTGCACAAAGACATGTGTTGGTATACTGAATTTGCACAAGGTCATGTGTTGTTATACTACATTTGCCCAAAGCCTGTGTTGGTATCCGACATTTGCACAAAGGCTTTGTTGGTATCCTACATTTGCACAAAGACATGTGTTGGTATACTATGTATGCACAAAGCCTGTGTTGGTATCCTGCATTTGTACAAAGCCTGTGTTGGAATCCTAAATTTACAAAAAGCCTGCATTGGTATCCTAAATTTACACAAAGCCTGTGCTGGTATCCTACATTTGCACAAAGCCTGTGTTGGCATGCAACATTTACACAAAGCCTGTGTTGGTATGCTACATTTACAAAAAGCCTGTGTTGGTATCCTACATTTGCGCAAAGCCTATGTTGGTATACTACATTTACAGGAAGCATGTTCTGGTATCCTACATTTGCACAAAGCCTGTATTGATATATTACATTTGCACAAAGCCTCAGTTGGTATACTACATTTACAAAAAGCCTGTGTTGCTATCCTACATTTACACAAAGCCTGTGTTGTTATCCTACATTTGCACAAAGCCTGTGTTGGTATACTACATTTGCACAAAGCCTGTGTTGGTATTTCACATTTGTACAAAGCCTGTGTTGCTATACTACATTTACACAAAGCCTGTGTTCGTATCCTACATTTGCAAAAATCCTTTTTGGTATACTACATTTACACAAAGCCTGTGCTGGTATCCTAGATTTGCACAAAGCCTGTTTGGTATTCAACATTTGCACAAAGACATGTGTTGGTATACTGAATTTGCACAAGGTCATGTGTTGTTATACTACATTTGCCCAAAGCCTGTGTTTGTATCCGACATTTGCACAAAGGCTTTGTTGGTATCCTACATTTGCACAACAACATGTGTTGGTATCCTACATTTACACAAAGCCTGTGTTGGTATACAACATTTACACAAAGCCTGTGTTGGTATATTACATTTACACAAAGCCAGTGTTGGTATAATACTTTTGCAAAAAGCCTGTGGTGGTATACTACATTTACACAAAGCCAGTGTTGGTATACTACATTTGCACAAAGCCTCTTTTGGTATCCTCCATTTGCACAAAGCCTGTGTTGGTATCCTACATTTGCACAAAGCCTGTGCTGGTATACTACATTTACACAAAGCCTGTGCTGGTATATTACATTTGCACAATGCCTGTGTTGGTATCCTACATTTGTGCAAAGCCTTTGTTGGTATACTAGATTTGCACACACCCTAGTCGATATCATACATTTGCACAGAGCCTGTGTTGGTATCCTACATTTGCACAATGCCTTTCTTTATATCCTACGTTTGCACAAAGCCTGTGTTGGTATATTACATTTACACAAAGCTTGTGTTGGTATACTACACTTACACAAAGCCTGTGTTGGTATACTACACTTACACAAAGCCTGTGTTGGTATACTACATTTACACAAAGCCTGTGTTGGTATACTACGTTTACACAAAGCTGGTGTTGGGATGCTACATTTACAAAAAGCCAGTGTTGGTTTACTACATTTATACAAAGCATGTGTTGGTATACTACATTTGCACAAAGCCTGTGTTGGTATACTACATTTACACAAAGCCAGTGTTGGTATACTACATTTGCACAAAGCCTGTGTTGGTATCCTACATTTGTGCAAAGCATTTGTTGGTAAACTAGATTTGCACAAAGCCTATGTTGGTGTCCTACATTTGCACAAAGCCTGTGTTGGTATCGTACATTTGCACAAAGCCTGTCTTGGTATTCTACGTTTGCACAAAGCCTATGTTGGTACATTACATTTACACAAAGCCTGTGTTGGTATACTACATTTACACAAAGCCTGTGTTGGTATGCTACATTTACACAAAGCCTGTGTTGGTATACTACATTTGCACAAAGCCTGTGTTGGTATCCTACATTTGCACAAAACCTGTTTGGTATACTACATTTACACAAAGCCTGTGTTGGTATACTACATTTACACAATGCCTGTATTAGTATCATACATTTGCACAAAGCCGGTTTGGTATTCAACATTTGCACAAAGACATTTGTTGGTATACTAAATTTGCACATAATCATACGTTGTTATACTACATTTGCGCAAAGCCTGTGTTGGTATCCTACATTTGCACAAAGGCTTTGTTGGTATCCTACATTTGCACAAAGACATGTGTTGGTATACTACATATGCACAAAGCCTGTGTTGGTATCCTGCATTTGTACAAAGCCTGTGTTGGAATCCTAAATTTACAAAAAGCCTGTGTTGGTATCCTAAATTTACACAAAGCCTGTGTTGGTATCCTACATTTGCACAAAGCCTGTGTTGGCATGCAACATTTACACAAAGCCTGTCTTGGTATGCTACATTTACAAAAAGCCTGTGTTGGTATCCTACATTTGCGCAAAGCCTATGATGGTATACTACATTTACAGGAAGCCTGTTCTGGTATACTACATTTGCACAAACCTTGTGTTGGTATCCTACATTTGCACAAAGCCTGTGTTGGTATCCTACATTTGCAGAAAGCCTGTGTTGGTATCCTACGTTTGCACAAAGCCTGTGATGGTATATTACATTTACACAAAGCCTCTGTTGGTATACTACATTTACACAAAGCCTGTGTTGGTATACTACATTTATACAAAGCCAGTGTTGGTATACTACATTTGCACAAAGCCTGTGTTGGTATCCTACATTTGCACAAAGGCTGTATTGTATATTACATTTGCACAAAGCCTCTGTTGGTATACTACATTAACACAAAGCCTGTGTTGGTATCCTACATTTGCAAAAAGCCTGTTTGGTATACTACATTTACACAAACCCTGCGTTGGTATCCTACATTTGCACAAAGCATGTGTTGTTATAGTACATTTGCACAAAGCCTGTGTTGGTATACTACTTTTACACAAAGCCTGTGTTGTTATCCTACATTTGCACAAAGCCTTTGTTGGTATACTACATTTGCACAAAGCCTGTGTTGCTATCCTACATTTACACAAAGTCTGTGTTGTTATCCTACATTTGCACAAAGCCTGTGTTGGTATACTACATTTGCACAAAGCCTGTGTTGGTATATCACATTTTTACAAAGCCTGTGTTGCTATACTACATTTACACAAAGCCTGTGTTCGTATCCTACATTTGCAAAAATCCTTTTTGGTATACTACATTTACACAAAGACTGTGCTGATATCCTAGATTTATACAAAGCCTGTTTGGTATTCAACATTTGCACAAAGACATGTGTGGGTATACTGAATTTGCACAAGGTCATGTGTTGTTATACTACATTTGCCCAAAGCCTGTGTTTGTATCCGACATTTGCACAAAGGCCTTGTTGGTATCCTACATTTGCACAACAACATGTGTTGGTATCCTACATTTACACAAAGCCAGTGTTGGTATACTACGTTTACACAAAGCCGGTGTTGGTATACTACATTTGCACAAAGCCTGTGTTGCTATACTACATTTGCACAAAGCCTGTGTTGGGATGATACATTTACAAAAAGCCAGTGTTGGTTTACTACATTTATACAAAGCATGTGTTGGTATACTACATTTGCACAAAGCCTGTGTTGGTATACTACATTTGCACAAAGCCTGTGTTGGTATCCTACATTTGTGCAAAGCATTTGTTGGTAAACTAGATTTGCACAAAGCCTATGTTGGTGTCCTACATTTGCACAAAGCCTGTGTTGGTATCGTACATTTGCACAAAGCCTGTCTTGGTATTCTACGTTTGCACAAAGCCTATGTTGGTACATTACATTTACACAAAGCCTGTGTTGGTATACTACATTTACACAAAGCCTGTGTTGGTATACTACATTTACACAAAGCCTGTGTTGGTATACTACATTTGCACAAAGCCTGTGTTGGTATCCTACATTTGCACAAAACCTGTTTGGTATACTACATTTACACAAAGCCTGTGTTGGTATACTACATTTACACAAAGCCTGTATTAGTATCATACATTTGCACAAAGCCGGTTTGGTATTCAACATTTGCACAAAGACATTTGTTGGTATACTAAATTTGCACATAATCATACGTTGTTATCTTACATTTGCGCAAAGCCTGTGTTGGTATCCTACATTTGCACAATGCCTTTCTTTATATCCTACGTTTGTACAAAGCCTGTGTTGGTATATTACATTTACACAAAGCTTGTGTTGGTATACTACACTTACACAAAGCCTGTGTTGGTATACTACATTTACACAAAGCCAGTGTTGGTATACTACGTTTACACAAAGCCGGTGTTGGTATACTACATTTGCACAAAGCCTGTGTTGCTATACTACGTTTGCACAAAGCCAGTGTTGGTATACTACATTTGCACAAAGCCTGTGTTGGTATCCTACATTTGTGCAAAGCATTTGTTGGTAAACTAGATTTGCACAAAGCCTATGTTGGTGTCCTACATTTGCACAAAGCCTGTGTTGGTATCGTACATTTGCACAAAGCCTGTCTTGGTATTCTACGTTTGCACAAAGCCTATGTTGGTACATTACATTTACACAAAGCCTGTGTTGGTATACTACATTTACACAAAGCCTGTGTTGGTATACTACATTTACACAAAGCCAGTGTTGGTATACTACTTTTAAACAAAGCCGGTGTTGGTATACTACATTTGCACAAAGCCTGTGTTGGTATCCTACATTTGCACAAAACCTGTTTGGTATACTACATTTACACAAAGCCTGTGTTGGTATACTACATTTACACAAAGCCTGTATTAGTATCATACATTTGCACAAAGCCGGTTTGGTATTCAACATTTGCACAATGAGATTTGTTGGTATACTAAATTTGCACATAATCATACGTTGTTATATTACATTTGCGCAAAGCCTGTGTTGGTGTCCTACATTTGCACAAAGGCTTTGTTGGTATCCTACATTTGCACAAAGACATGTGTTGGTATACTACATATGCACAAAGCCTGTGTTGGTATCCTGCATTTGTACAAAGCCTGTGTTGGAATCCTAAATTTACAAAAAGCCTGCATTGGTATCCTAAATTTACACAAAGCCTGTGTTGGTATCCTACATTTGCACAAAGCCTGTGTTGGCACGCAACATTTACACAAAGCCTGTATTGGTATGCTACATTTACAAAAAGCCTGTTTTGGTATCCTACATTTGCGCAAAGCCTATGATGGTATACTACATTTACAGGAAGCCTGTGTTGGTATCCTACATTTGCACAAAGCCTGTGATGGTATATTACATTTACACAAAGCCTCTGTTGGTATACTACATTTACACAAAGCCTGTGTTGGTATACTACATTTACACAAAGCCAGTGTTGGTATACTATATTTGCACAAAGCCTGTGTTGGTATCCTACATTTGCACAAAGGCTGTATTGATATATTACATTTGCACAAAGCGTCTGTTGGTATACTACATTTACACAAAGCCTGTGTTGGTATCCTACATTTGCACAAAGCATGTGTTGGTATAGTACATTTGCACAAAGCCTGTGTTGGTATACTACTTTTACACAAAGCCTGTGTTGTTATCCTACATTTGCACAAAGCCTTTGTTGGTATCCTACTTTTGCACAAAGACATGTGTTGGTATACTACATTTACACAAAGCCTGTGTTGGTATCCTACATTTACAAAAAGCTTGTGTTGCTATCCAACATTTACACAAAGCCTGTGTTGGTATCCTACATTTGGACAAAGCCTGTGTTGGTACGCTTCATTTAAACAAAGCCTGTGTTGGTATACTACATTTACAAAAAGCCTGTGTTGGTATCATACATTTACAGAAAGCCTGTGGTGTTATCCGACATTTGCACAAAGCTTGTGTTGGTCTCCTACATTTGCATAAAGCCAGTGTTGTTATACTACATTTGCGCAAAGCCTGTGTTGGTATACTACATTTACAAAAAGCCTGTGTTGGTATACTACATTTGCACAAAGCCTGTGTTGGTATCCTACATTTTCACAAAGCCTGTGTTGGTATACTACATTTGCACAAATCCTGTGTTGGTATACTACATTTGCACAAATCCTGTGTTGGTATCCTACATTTGCACAAAGCCTTTGTTGGTATATCGCATTTCCACAAAGCCTGTGTTGCTATACTGCATTTACACAAATCCTGTGTTCGTATCCTTCATTGGCAAAAATCCTTTTTGGTATGATACATTTACACAAAGCCTGTGCTGGTATCCTAGATTTACAAAAAGCCTGTTTGGTATTCAACATTAGCACAAAGACATGTGTTGGTATACTGAATTTGCACAAGGTCGTGTGTTGTTATTCTACATTTGCCCAAAGCCTGTGTTGGTATCCGACATTTGCACAAAGGCTTTGTTGGTATCCTACATTTGCACAAAGACATGTGTTGGTATCCTATGTTTACACAAAGCCTGTGTTGTTATACAACATTTACACAAAGCCTGTGTTGGCATATTACATTTACACAAATCCAGTGTTGGTATACTACTTTTGCAAAAAGCCTGTGTTGGTATCCTACATTTACACAAAGCCTGTGTTGGTATCCTTCATTTACAAAAATCCTGTGTTGGCATCCTACATTAGCACAAAGCCTGTGTTGGTAGCCTACATTTGCACAAAGCCTATGTTGGTATACTACATTTATACAAAGCCTGTGCTGGTATACTACATCTGCAAAAAGCCTGTGTTGGTATCCTACATTTGTGCAAAGCATTTGTTGGTATACTACATTTGCTCAACGCCTGTGTTGGTATCCTACATTTACACAAAGACATGTGTTGGTATCCTACATTTGCACAAAGCCTGTCTTGGTATCCTACATTTGCACAAAGCCTGTGTTGTTATATTACATTTACACAAAGCCAGTGTTGGTATACTACATTTACACAAAGCCGGTGTTGGTATAGTACATTTGCAGAAAGCCTGTGTTAGTATCCTACATTTGCACAAAGCCTGTTTGTTATTCAACATTTGCACAAAGACATGTGTTTGTATACTAAATTTACAGAAAGACATGTGTTGGGAAAATACATTTGCGGAAAGCCTGTGTTGGTATCCTACATTTGCACAAAGCATTAGTTGGTATCCTACATTTGCACAAAGATATGTGTTGGTATACTACATTTGCACAAAGCCTGTGTTGGTACGCTACATTTACACAAAGCCTGTGTTGGGATGCTACATTTACAAAAAGCCAGTGTTGGTATACTACATTTACACAAAGCCAGGGTTGGTATACTACATTTAAACCAAGCCTGTGTTGGTATCCTACATTAGCACAAAGCCTCTTTGGTATACTACATTTACACAAAGCCTGTGTTGGTATCCTACATTTGCAAAAGACATGTTTTGGTATACTACATTTGCACAAAGCCTGTGTTGGTATACAACATTTGCAGCAAGCCTGTGTTGGTATACTACATTTTCAGAAAGCCTGTGTTAGTATCCTACGTTAGCACAAAGCCTGTTTGTTATTCAACATTTGCACAAAGACATGTTTTGGTTTACTAAATTTGCACAAAGACATATGTTGATATAGTACATTTGCGGAAAGCCTGTGTTGGTATCGTACATTTGCACAAAGCCTTTGTTGGTATCCTACATTTGCACAAAGACATGTGTTGGTATACTACATTTGCACAAAGCCTCTTTTGGTACGCTACATTTACAAAAAGCCTGTGTTGGGATGCTACATTTACAAAAAGCCAGTGTTGGTTTACTACATTTACACAAAGCATGTGTTGGTGTTCGACATTTGCACAAAGCCTGTGTTGGTATACTACATTTGTAAAAAGCTTGTGTCGGTATACTACATTTGCACAAAGCCTGTGTTGGTATCCTACATTTGTGCACAGCCTTTGTTGGGAAACTAGATTTGCACAAAGACTTTGTTGGTATCCTACGTTTGTACTAAGCCTGTGTTGCTATACTACATTTGTGCAAAACCTTTGTTGGTAAACTAGATTTGCACAAAGCCTATGTTGGTGTCCTAATTTTGCACAAAGCCTGTGTTGGTATCCTACATTTACAAAAAGCCTGTGTTGGTATCCTACATTTACACAAAGCCTGTCTTGGCATCCTACATTTGCACAAAGCCAGTGTTGGTATCCTACATTTACACAAAGCCTGTGTTGGTATCCTTCATTTACAAAAATCCTGTGTTGGCATCCTACATTAGCACAAAGCCTGTGTTGGTAGCCTACATTTGCACAAAGCCTATGTTGGTATACTACATTTATACAAAGCCTGTGCTGGTATACTACATCTGCAAAAAGCCTGTGTTGGTATCCTACATTTGTGCAAAGCATTTGTTGGTATACTGCATTTGCTCAACACCTGTGTTGGTATCCTACATTTACACAAAGACATGTGTTGGTATCCTACATTTGCACAAAGCCTGTCTTGGTATCCTACATTTGCACAAAGCCTGTGTTGTTATATTACATTTACACAAAGCCAGTGTTGGTATACTACATTTACACAAAGCCGGTGTTGGTATAGTACATTTGCAGAAAGCCTGTGTTAGTATCCTACATTTGCACAAAGCCTGTTTGTTATTCAACATTTGCACAAAGACATGTGTTTGTGTACTAAATTTACAGAAAGACATGTGTTGGTAAAATACATTTGCGGAAAGCCTGTGTTGGTATCCTACATTTGCACAAAGCATTAGTTGGTATCCTACATTTGCACAAAGATATGTGTTGGTATACTACATTTGCACAAAGCCTGTGTTGGTACGCTACATTTACACAAAGCCTTTGTTGGGATGCTACATTTACAAAAAGCCAGTGTTTGTATACTACATTTACACAAAGCCAGGGTTGGTATACTACATTTAAACCAAGCCTGTGTTGGTATCCTACATTAGCACAAAGCCTCTTTGGTATACTACATTTACACAAAGCCTGTGTTGGTATCCTACATTTGCAAAAGACATGTTTTGGTATACTACATTTGCACAAAGCCTGTGTTGGTATACTACATTTGCAGCAAGCCTGTGTTGGTATACTACATTTGCAGAAAGCCTGTGTTAGTATCCTACATTAGCACAAAGCCTGTTTGTTATTCAACATTTGCACAAAGACATGTGTTGTTTTACTAAATTTGCACAAAGACATGTGTTGGTATACTACATTTGCGGAAAGCCTGTGTTGGTATCCGACATTTGCACAAAGCCTTTGTTGGTATCCTACATTTGCACAAAGAAATGTGTTGGTATACCACATTTGCGCAAAGCCTGTGTTGGTATCCTACATTTGCACCAAGCCTTTGTCGGTATCCTACCTTTGCGCAAAGACATGCGTTGGTTTACTACATTTGCACAAAGCCTGTGTTGGTAGGCTACATTTACACCAAGCCTGTGCTGGTATGCTACGTTTACAAAAAGCCAGTGTTATTTTCCTACATTTACACAAAGCATGTGTTGTTATACTACATTTGCACAAAGCCTGTGTTGGTATACTACATTTGCAGAAAGCCTGTGTTGGTATACTATATTTGCAGAAAGCCTGTGTTAGTATCCTACGTTTGCACAAAGCCTTTTTGGTATTCAACATTAGCACAAAGACATGTATTGGTTTACTAAATTAGCACAAAGTCATGTGTTGGTATACAACATATGTGGAAAGCCTGTGTTGGTATCCTACATTTGCACAAAGACATGTGTTGGTACACTACATTTGCACAAAGCCTGTTTTGGTACGCTACATTTACACAAAGCCTGTGTTGGGATGCTACATTTACAAAATGCCAGCGTTGGTTTACTACATTCACACAAAGCATGTGTTCGTATACTACATTTGCACAAAGCCTGTGTTGGTATACTACATTTGCAAAAAGCCTGTGTTGGTATACTACATTTGCACCAAGGCTGCGTATGTATCCAACATTTGTGCAAAGCCTTTGTTGGTAAACAGGATTTGCACAAAGCCTCTGTTGGTGTCCTACATTTGCACAAAACCTGTGTTGGTATTCTACGTTTGCACAAAGCCTATGTTGGTATATTACATTTACACAAAGCCTGTGTTGGTATACTACATTTGCACAAAGCCAGTTTTGGTATACTACTTTTACACAAAGCCGGTGTTGGTATCTTACATATGCACAAACCTGTGTTGGTATACTACATTTACACAAAGCCTGTGTTGGTATCCTACATTTACAAAAAGCCTGTGTTGGTATCCTACATTTACACAAAGCCTGTGTTGGTATCCTACATTTGTGCAAAGCCTTTGTTGGTAAACTAGATTTGCACTAAGCCTATGTTGGTGTCCTACATTTGCACAAAGCCTGTGTTGGTATCCTACATTTGTACAAAGCCTGTCTTGGTATTCTTCGTTTGCACAAAGCCTATGTTGGTATATTACATTTACACAAAGCCTGTGTTGGTATACTACATTTACACAAAGCCAGTGTTGGTATCCTACATTTACACAAAGCCGGTGTTGGTATACCACATTTGCACAAAGCCTGTGTTGGTATACTATATTTGCAGCAAGCCTGTGTTGGTATACTACATTTGCAGTTAGCCTGTGTTAGTATCCTACATTAGCACAAAGCCTGTTTGTTATTCAACATTTGCACAAAGACATGTGTTGTTTTACTAAATTTGCACAAAGACATGTGTTGGTATACTACATTTGCGGAAAGCCTGTGTTGGTATCCGACATTTGCACAAAGCCTGTGTTGGAATGCTACATTTGCACAAAGCCTGTGTTGGTACGCTACATTTACACAAAGCCTGTGTTGGGATGCTACATTTACAAAAAGCCAGTGTTGGTTTACTACATTGACACAAAGCATGTGTTGGTATACTACATTTGCACAAAGCCTGTGTTGGTATACCACATTTACACAAAGCCAGTGTTGGTATGCTACATTTAAACCAAGCCTGTGTTGGTATCCTACATTTGCACAAAGCCTCTTTGGTATACTACATTTACACAAAGCCTGTGTTGGTATCCTACATTTGCAAAAGACATGTTTTGGTATACTACATTTGCACAAAGCCTGTGTTGGTATACAACATTTGCAGCAAGCCTGTGTTGGTATACTACATTTGCAGAAAGCCTGTGTTAGTATCCTACATTAGCACAAAGCCTGTTTGTTATTCAACATTTGCACAAAGACATGTGTTGGTTTACTAAATTTGCACAAAGACATATGTTGATATAGTACATTTGCGGAAAGCCTGTGTTGGTATCGTACATTTACACAAAGCCTGTGTTGGGATGCTACATTTACAAAAAGCCAGTGTTGGTTTACTACATTTACACAAAGCATGTGTTGGTGTTCGACATTTGCACAAAGCCTGTGTTGGTATACTACATTTGTAAAAAGCTTGTGTCGGTATACTACATTTGCACAAAGCCTGTGTTGGTATCCTACATTTGTGCAAAGCCTTTGTTGGTAAGCTAGATTTGCACAAAGCCTATGTTGGTATCCTACGTTTGTACAAAGCCTGTCTTGGTATTCTACGTTTGCACAAAGCCTATGTTGGTATATTTCATTTACACAAAGCCTGTGTTGGTATACTACATTTACACAAAGCCTGTGTTGGTATACTACATTTACACAAAGCCAGTGTGGGTATACTACATTTACACAAAGCCGGTGTTGGTATACTACATTTGCACAAAGCCTGTGTTGGTATCCCACATTTGCACAAAACCTTTGTGGTATACTACATTTACACAAAGCCTGTGTTGGTATACTACATTTGCACAAAGTCTGTTTGGTATTCAACATTTGCACAAAGACATGTGTTGGTATACTACATTTGCGCAAAGCCTGTGTTGGTATCCTACATTTGCACAAAGCCTTTGTCGGTATCCTACATTTGCGCAAAGACATGTGTTGGTATACTGCATTTGCACAAAGAGTGTGTTGGTAGGCCACATTTACACAAAGCCTGTGTTGGTATGCTACGTTTACAAAAAGCCTGTGTTGGTTTACTACATTTACACAAAGCATGTGTTGGTATACTACATTTGCACAAAGTCTGTGTTGGTATACTACATTTACACAAAGCCAGTGTTGGTATACCACATTTGCATAAAGCCTGTGTTGGTATCCTACATTTGCACAAAGCCTGTGTTTGTATACTACATTTGCAATAATCCTGTGTTGGTATACTACATTTGCACAAAGCCTTTGTTGGTATCCTACATTTGCGCAAAGCCTGTGTTGCTATAGTACATTTGTGCAAAACCTTTGTTGGTAAACTAGATTTGCAGAAAGCCTATGTTGGTGTCCTACATTTGCACAAAGCCTGTGTTGGTATCTTACATTTGCACAAAGCCTGTGTTGGTATACTACATTTACACAAAGCCTGTGTTGGTATCCTACATTTACAAAAAGCCTGTGTTGGTATCCTACATTTACACAAAGCCTGTCTTGGCATCCTACATTTGCACAAAGCCAGTGTTGGTATCCTACATTTACACAAAGCCTGTGTTGGTATCCTTCATTTACAAAAATCCTGTGTTGGCATCCTACATTAGCACAAAGCCTGTGTTGGTAGCCTACATTTGCACAAAGCCTATGTTGGTATACTACATTTATACAAAGCCTGTGCTGGTATACTACATCTGCAAAAAGCCTGTGTTGGTATCCTACATTTGTGCAAAGCATTTGTTGGTATACTACATTTGCTCAACGCCTGTGTTGGTATCCTACATTTACACAAAGACATGTGTTGGTATCCTACATTTGCACAAAGCCTGTCTTGGTATCCTACATTTGCACAAAGCCTGTGTTGTTATATTACATTTACACAAAGCCAGTGTTGGTATACTACATTTACACAAAGCCGGTGTTGGTATAGTACATTTGCAGAAAGCCTGTGTTAGTATCCTACATTTGCACAAAGCCTGTTTGTTATTCAACATTTGCACAAAGACATGTGTTTGTATACTAAATTTACAAAAAGACATGTGTTGGTAAAATACATTTGTGGAAAGCCTGTGTTGGTATCCTACATTTGCACAAAGCATTAGTTGGTATCCTACATTTGCACAAAGATATGTGTTGGTATACTACATTTGCACAAAGCCTGTGTTGGTATCCTACATTGGCACAAAACCTGTGTTGGTATCCTACATTTGTGCAAAGCCTTTGTTGGTAAGCTAGATTTGCACAAAGCCTATGTTGGTATCCTACGTTTGTACAAAGCCTGTCTTGGTATTCTACGTTTGCACAAAGCCTATGTTGGTATATTTCATTTACACAAAGCCTGTGTTGGTATACTACATTTACACAAAGCCTGTGTTGGTATACTACATTTACACAAAGCCAGTGTGGGTATACTACATTTACACAAAGCCGGTGTTGGTTTACTACATTTGCACAAAGCCTGTGTTGGTATCCTACATTTGCACAAAACCTTTGTGGTATACTACATTTACACAAAGCCTGTGTTGGTATACTACATTTGCACAAAGTCTGTTTGGTATTCAACATTTGCACAAAGACATGTGTTGGTATACTACATTTGCGCAAAGCCTGTGTTGGTATACTACATTTGCACAAAGCCAGTTTTGGTATACTACTTTGACACAAAGCCGGTGTTGGTATCTTACATATGCACAAACCTGTGTTGGTATACTACATTTACACAAAGCCTGTGTTGGTATCCTACATTTACAAAAAGCCTGTGTTGGTATCCTACATTTACACAAAGCCTGTGTTGGTATCCTACATTTGTGCAAAGCCTTTGTTGGTAAACTAGATTTGCACTAAGCCTATGTTGGTGTCCTACATTTGCACAAAGCCTGTGTTGGTATCCTACATTTGTACAAAGCCTGTCTTGGTATTCTTCGTTTGCACAAAGCCTATGTTGGTATATTACATTTACACAAAGCCTGTGTTGGTATACTACATTTACACAAAGCCAGTGTTGGTATCCTACATTTACACAAAGCCGGTGTTGGTATACCACATTTGCACAAAGCCTGTGTTGGTATACTATATTTGCAGCAAGCCTGTGTTGGTATACTACATTTGCAGTTAGCCTGTGTTAGTATCCTACATTAGCACAAAGCCTGTTTGTTATTCAACATTTGCACAAAGACATGTGTTGTTTTACTAAATTTGCACAAAGACATGTGTTGGTATACTACATTTGCGGAAAGCCTGTGTTGGTATCCGACATTTGCACAAAGCCTGTGTTGGAATGCTACATTTGCACAAAGCCTGTGTTGGTACGCTACATTTACACAAAGCCTGTGTTGGGATGCTACATTTACAAAAAGCCAGTGTTGGTTTACTACATTGACACAAAGCATGTGTTGGTATACTACATTTGCACAAAGCCTGTGTTGGTATACCACATTTACACAAAGCCAGTGTTGGTATGCTACATTTAAACCAAGCCTGTGTTGGTATCCTACATTTGCACAAAGCCTCTTTGGTATACTACATTTACACAAAGCCTGTGTTGGTATCCTACATTTGCAAAAGACATGTTTTGGTATACTACATTTGCACAAAGCCTGTGTTGGTATACAACATTTGCAGCAAGCCTGTGTTGGTATACTACATTTGCAGAAAGCCTGTGTTAGTATCCTACATTAGCACAAAGCCTGTTTGTTATTCAACATTTGCACAAAGACATGTGTTGGTTTACTAAATTTGCACAAAGACATATGTTGATATAATACATTTGCGGAAAGCCTGTGTTGGTATCGTACAGTTGCACAAAGCCTTTGTTGGTATCCTACATTTGCACAAAGACATGTGTTGGTATACTACATTTGCACAAAGCCTCTTTTGTTACGCTACATTTACACAAAGCCTGTATTGGGATGCTACATTTACAAAAAGCCAGTGTTGGTTTACTACATTTACACAAAGCATGTGTTGGTGTTCGACATTTGCACAAAGCCTGTGTTGGTATACTACATTTGTAAAAAGCTTGTGTCGGTATACTACATTTGCACAAAGCCTGTGTTGGTATCCTACATTTGTGCAAAGCCTTTGTTGGTAAGCTAGATTTGCACAAAGCCTATGTTGGTATCCTACGTTTGTACAAAGCCTGTCTTGGTATTCTACGTTTGCACAAAGCCTATGTTGGTATATTTCATTTACACAAAGCCTGTGTTGGTATACTACATTTACACAAAGCCTGTGTTGGTATACTACATTTACACAAAGCCAGTGTGGGTATACTACATTTACACAAAGCCGGTGTTGGTATACTACATTTGCACAAAGCCTGTGTTGGTATCCCACATTTGCACAAAACCTTTGTGGTATACTACATTTACACAAAGCCTGTGTTGGTATACTACATTTGCACAAAGTCTGTTTGGTATTCAACATTTGCACAAAGACATGTGTTGGTATACTACATTTGCGCAAAGCCTGTGTTGGTATCCTACATTTGCACAAAGCCTTTGTCGGTATCCTACATTTGCGCAAAGACATGTGTTGGTATACTGCATTTGCACAAAGAGTGTGTTGGTAGGCCACATTTACACAAAGCCTGTGTTGGTATGCTACGTTTACAAAAAGCCTGTGTTGGTTTACTACATTTACACAAAGCATGTGTTGGTATACTACATTTGCACAAAGTCTGTGTTGGTATACTACATTTACACAAAGCCAGTGTTGGTATACCACATTTGCACAAAGCCTGTGTTGGTATCCTACATTTGCACAAAGCCTGTGTTTGTATACTACATTTGCAATAATCCTGTGTTGGTATACTACATTTGCACAAAGCCTTTGTTGGTATCCTACATTTGCGCAAAGCCTGTGTTGCTATAGTACATTTGTGCAAAACCTTTGTTGGTAAACTAGATTTGCAGAAAGCCTATGTTGGTGTCCTACATTTGCACAAAGCCTGTGTTGGTATACTACATTTACACAAAGCCTGTGTTGGTATCCTACATTTACAAAAAGCCTGTGTTGGTATCCTACATTTACACAAAGCCTGTCTTGGCATCCTACATTTGCACAAAGCCAGTGTTGGTACCCTACATTTACACAAAGCCTGTGTTGGTATCCTTCATTTACAAAAATCCTGTGTTGGCATCCTACATTAGCACAAAGCCTGTGTTGGTAGCCTACATTTGCACAAAGCCTATGTTGGTATACTACATTTATACAAAGCCTGTGCTGGTATACTACATCTGCAAAAAGCCTGTGTTGGTATCCTACATTTGTGCAAAGCATTTGTTGGTATACTACATTTGCTCAACGCCTGTGTTGGTATCCTACATTTACACAAAGACATGTGTTGGTATCCTACATTTGCACAAAGCCTGTCTTGGTATCCTACATTTGCACAAAGCCTGTGTTGTTATATTACATTTACACAAAGCCAGTGTTGGTATACTACATTTACACAAAGCCGGTGTTGGTATAGTACATTTGCAGAAAGCCTGTGTTAGTATCCTACATTTGCACAAAGCCTGTTTGTTATTCAACATTTGCACAAAGACATGTGTTTGTATACTAAATTTACAGAAAGACATGTGTTGGTAAAATACATTTGTGGAAAGCCTGTGTTGGTATCCTACATTTGCACAAAGCCTTTGTTGGTATATCGCATTTCCACAAAGCCTGTGTTGCTATACTGCATTTACACAAATCCTGTGTTCGTATCCTTCATTGGCAAAAATCCTTTTTGGTATGATACATTTACACAAAGCCTGTGCTGGTATCCTAGATTTACAAAAAGCCTGTTTGGTATTCAACATTAGCACAAAGACATGTGTTGGTATACTGAATTTGCACAAGGTCGTGTGTTGTTATTCTACATTTGCCCAAAGCCTGTGTTGGTATCCGACATTTGCACAAAGGCTTTGTTGGTATCCTACATTTGCACAAAGACATGTGTTGGTATCCTATATTTACACAAAGCCTGTGTTGTTATACAACATTTACACAAAGCCTGTGTTGGCATATTACATTTACACAAATCCAGTGTGGGTATACTACTTTTGCAAAAAGCCTGTGTTGGTATCCTACATTTACACAAAGCCTGTGTTGGTATCCTTCATTTACAAAAATCCTGTGTTGGCATCCTACATTAGCACAAAGCCTGTGTTGGTAGCCTATATTTGCACAAAGCCTATGTTGGTATACTACATTTATACAAAGCCTGTGCTGGTATACTACATCTGCAAAAAGCCTGTGTTGGTA
This sequence comes from Carcharodon carcharias, assembly GCF_017639515.1. Lineage (NCBI taxonomy): Eukaryota > Metazoa > Chordata > Chondrichthyes > Lamniformes > Lamnidae > Carcharodon > Carcharodon carcharias. Next base: position 125,934,865 of record NC_054468.1, on the reverse strand, counting down.
TCCTACATTTGTGCAAAGCATTTGTTGGTATACTACATTTGCTCAACGCCTGTGTTGGTATCCTACATTTACACAAAGACATGTGTTGGTATCCTACATTTGCACAAAGCCTGTCTTGGTATCCTACATTTGCACAAAGCCTGTGTTGTTATATTACATTTACACAAAGCCAGTGTTGGTATACTACATTTACACAAAGCCGGTGTTGGTATAGTACATTTGCAGAAAGCCTGTGTTAGTATCCTACATTTGCACAAAGCCTGTTTGTTATTCAACATTTGCACAAAGACATGTGTTTGTATACTAAATTTACAGAAAGACATGTGTTGGTAAAATACATTTGCGGAAAGCCTGTGTTGGTATCCTACATTTGCACAAAGCATTAGTTGGTATCCTACATTTGCACAAAGATATGTGTTGGTATACAACATTTGCACAAAGCCTGTGTTGCTACGCTACATTTACACAAAGGCTGTGTTGGGATGCTACTTTTACAAAAAGCCAGTGTTGGTATACTACATTTCCACAAAGCCAGTGTTGGTATACTACATTTAAACCAAGCCTGTGTTGGTATCCTACATTAGCACAAAGCCTCTTTGGTATACTACATTTACACAAAGCCTGTGTTGGTATCCTACATTTGCAAAAGACATGTTTTGGTATACTACATTTGCACAAAGCCTGTGTTGGTATACAACATTTGCAGCAAGCCTGTGTTGGTATACTACATTTTCAGAAAGCCTGTGTTAGTATCCTACGTTAGCACAAAGCCTGTTTGTTATTCAACATTTGCACAAAGACATGTTTTGGTTTACTAAATTTGCACAAAGACATATGTTGATATAGTACATTTGCGGAAAGCCTGTGTTGGTATCGTACATTTGCACAAAGCCTTTGTTGGTATCCTACATTTGCACAAAGACATGTGTTGGTATACTACATTTGCACAAAGCCTCTTTTGGTACGCTACATTTACAAAAAGCCTGTGTTGGGATGCTACATTTACAAAAAGCCAGTGTTGGTTTACTACATTTACACAAAGCATGTGTTGGTGTTCGACATTTGCACAAAGCCTGTGTTGGTATACTACATTTGTAAAAAGCTTGTGTCGGTATACTACATTTGCACAAAGCCTGTGTTGGTATCCTACATTTGTGCACAGCCTTTGTTGGGAAACTAGATTTGCACAAAGACTTTGTTGGTATCCTACGTTTGTACTAAGCCTGTGTTGCTATACTACATTTGTGCAAAACCTTTGTTGGTAAACTAGATTTGCACAAAGCCTATGTTGGTGTCCTAATTTTGCACAAAGCCTGTGTTGGTATCCTACATTTACAAAAAGCCTGTGTTGGTATCCTACATTTACACAAAGCCTGTCTTGGCATCCTACATTTGCACAAAGCCAGTGTTGGTATCCTACATTTACACAAAGCCTGTGTTGGTATCCTTCATTTACAAAAATCCTGTGTTGGCATCCTACATTAGCACAAAGCCTGTGTTGGTAGCCTACATTTGCACAAAGCCTATGTTGGTATACTACATTTATACAAAGCCTGTGCTGGTATACTACATCTGCAAAAAGCCTGTGTTGGTATCCTACATTTGTGCAAAGCATTTGTTGGTATACTGCATTTGCTCAACACCTGTGTTGGTATCCTACATTTACACAAAGACATGTGTTGGTATCCTACATTTGCACAAAGCCTGTCTTGGTATCCTACATTTGCACAAAGCCTGTGTTGTTATATTACATTTACACAAAGCCAGTGTTGGTATACTACATTTACACAAAGCCGGTGTTGGTATAGTACATTTGCAGAAAGCCTGTGTTAGTATCCTACATTTGCACAAAGCCTGTTTGTTATTCAACATTTGCACAAAGACATGTGTTTGTGTACTAAATTTACAGAAAGACATGTGTTGGTAAAATACATTTGCGGAAAGCCTGTGTTGGTATCCTACATTTGCACAAAGCATTAGTTGGTATCCTACATTTGCACAAAGATATGTGTTGGTATACTACATTTGCACAAAGCCTGTGTTGGTACGCTACATTTACACAAAGCCTTTGTTGGGATGCTACATTTACAAAAAGCCAGTGTTTGTATACTACATTTACACAAAGCCAGGGTTGGTATACTACATTTAAACCAAGCCTGTGTTGGTATCCTACATTAGCACAAAGCCTCTTTGGTATACTACATTTACACAAAGCCTGTGTTGGTATCCTACATTTGCAAAAGACATGTTTTGGTATACTACATTTGCACAAAGCCTGTGTTGGTATACTACATTTGCAGCAAGCCTGTGTTGGTATACTACATTTGCAGAAAGCCTGTGTTAGTATCCTACATTAGCACAAAGCCTGTTTGTTATTCAACATTTGCACAAAGACATGTGTTGTTTTACTAAATTTGCACAAAGACATGTGTTGGTATACTACATTTGCGGAAAGCCTGTGTTGGTATCCGACATTTGCACAAAGCCTTTGTTGGTATCCTACATTTGCACAAAGAAATGTGTTGGTATACCACATTTGCGCAAAGCCTGTGTTGGTATCCTACATTTGCACCAAGCCTTTGTCGGTATCCTACCTTTGCGCAAAGACATGCGTTGGTTTACTACATTTGCACAAAGCCTGTGTTGGTAGGCTACATTTACACCAAGCCTGTGCTGGTATGCTACGTTTACAAAAAGCCAGTGTTATTTTCCTACATTTACACAAAGCATGTGTTGTTATACTACATTTGCACAAAGCCTGTGTTGGTATACTACATTTGCAGAAAGCCTGTGTTGGTATACTATATTTGCAGAAAGCCTGTGTTAGTATCCTACGTTTGCACAAAGCCTTTTTGGTATTCAACATTAGCACAAAGACATGTATTGGTTTACTAAATTAGCACAAAGTCATGTGTTGGTATACAACATATGTGGAAAGCCTGTGTTGGTATCCTACATTTGCACAAAGACATGTGTTGGTACACTACATTTGCACAAAGCCTGTTTTGGTACGCTACATTTACACAAAGCCTGTGTTGGGATGCTACATTTACAAAATGCCAGCGTTGGTTTACTACATTCACACAAAGCATGTGTTCGTATACTACATTTGCACAAAGCCTGTGTTGGTATACTACATTTGCAAAAAGCCTGTGTTGGTATACTACATTTGCACCAAGGCTGCGTATGTATCCAACATTTGTGCAAAGCCTTTGTTGGTAAACAGGATTTGCACAAAGCCTCTGTTGGTGTCCTACATTTGCACAAAACCTGTGTTGGTATTCTACGTTTGCACAAAGCCTATGTTGGTATATTACATTTACACAAAGCCTGTGTTGGTATACTACATTTGCACAAAGCCAGTTTTGGTATACTACTTTTACACAAAGCCGGTGTTGGTATCTTACATATGCACAAACCTGTGTTGGTATACTACATTTACACAAAGCCTGTGTTGGTATCCTACATTTACAAAAAGCCTGTGTTGGTATCCTACATTTACACAAAGCCTGTGTTGGTATCCTACATTTGTGCAAAGCCTTTGTTGGTAAACTAGATTTGCACTAAGCCTATGTTGGTGTCCTACATTTGCACAAAGCCTGTGTTGGTATCCTACATTTGTACAAAGCCTGTCTTGGTATTCTTCGTTTGCACAAAGCCTATGTTGGTATATTACATTTACACAAAGCCTGTGTTGGTATACTACATTTACACAAAGCCAGTGTTGGTATCCTACATTTACACAAAGCCGGTGTTGGTATACCACATTTGCACAAAGCCTGTGTTGGTATACTATATTTGCAGCAAGCCTGTGTTGGTATACTACATTTGCAGTTAGCCTGTGTTAGTATCCTACATTAGCACAAAGCCTGTTTGTTATTCAACATTTGCACAAAGACATGTGTTGTTTTACTAAATTTGCACAAAGACATGTGTTGGTATACTACATTTGCGGAAAGCCTGTGTTGGTATCCGACATTTGCACAAAGCCTGTGTTGGAATGCTACATTTGCACAAAGCCTGTGTTGGTACGCTACATTTACACAAAGCCTGTGTTGGGATGCTACATTTACAAAAAGCCAGTGTTGGTTTACTACATTGACACAAAGCATGTGTTGGTATACTACATTTGCACAAAGCCTGTGTTGGTATACCACATTTACACAAAGCCAGTGTTGGTATGCTACATTTAAACCAAGCCTGTGTTGGTATCCTACATTTGCACAAAGCCTCTTTGGTATACTACATTTACACAAAGCCTGTGTTGGTATCCTACATTTGCAAAAGACATGTTTTGGTATACTACATTTGCACAAAGCCTGTGTTGGTATACAACATTTGCAGCAAGCCTGTGTTGGTATACTACATTTGCAGAAAGCCTGTGTTAGTATCCTACATTAGCACAAAGCCTGTTTGTTATTCAACATTTGCACAAAGACATGTGTTGGTTTACTAAATTTGCACAAAGACATATGTTGATATAGTACATTTGCGGAAAGCCTGTGTTGGTATCGTACATTTACACAAAGCCTGTGTTGGGATGCTACATTTACAAAAAGCCAGTGTTGGTTTACTACATTTACACAAAGCATGTGTTGGTGTTCGACATTTGCACAAAGCCTGTGTTGGTATACTACATTTGTAAAAAGCTTGTGTCGGTATACTACATTTGCACAAAGCCTGTGTTGGTATCCTACATTTGTGCAAAGCCTTTGTTGGTAAGCTAGATTTGCACAAAGCCTATGTTGGTATCCTACGTTTGTACAAAGCCTGTCTTGGTATTCTACGTTTGCACAAAGCCTATGTTGGTATATTTCATTTACACAAAGCCTGTGTTGGTATACTACATTTACACAAAGCCTGTGTTGGTATACTACATTTACACAAAGCCAGTGTGGGTATACTACATTTACACAAAGCCGGTGTTGGTATACTACATTTGCACAAAGCCTGTGTTGGTATCCCACATTTGCACAAAACCTTTGTGGTATACTACATTTACACAAAGCCTGTGTTGGTATACTACATTTGCACAAAGTCTGTTTGGTATTCAACATTTGCACAAAGACATGTGTTGGTATACTACATTTGCGCAAAGCCTGTGTTGGTATCCTACATTTGCACAAAGCCTTTGTCGGTATCCTACATTTGCGCAAAGACATGTGTTGGTATACTGCATTTGCACAAAGAGTGTGTTGGTAGGCCACATTTACACAAAGCCTGTGTTGGTATGCTACGTTTACAAAAAGCCTGTGTTGGTTTACTACATTTACACAAAGCATGTGTTGGTATACTACATTTGCACAAAGTCTGTGTTGGTATACTACATTTACACAAAGCCAGTGTTGGTATACCACATTTGCATAAAGCCTGTGTTGGTATCCTACATTTGCACAAAGCCTGTGTTTGTATACTACATTTGCAATAATCCTGTGTTGGTATACTACATTTGCACAAAGCCTTTGTTGGTATCCTACATTTGCGCAAAGCCTGTGTTGCTATAGTACATTTGTGCAAAACCTTTGTTGGTAAACTAGATTTGCAGAAAGCCTATGTTGGTGTCCTACATTTGCACAAAGCCTGTGTTGGTATCTTACATTTGCACAAAGCCTGTGTTGGTATACTACATTTACACAAAGCCTGTGTTGGTATCCTACATTTACAAAAAGCCTGTGTTGGTATCCTACATTTACACAAAGCCTGTCTTGGCATCCTACATTTGCACAAAGCCAGTGTTGGTATCCTACATTTACACAAAGCCTGTGTTGGTATCCTTCATTTACAAAAATCCTGTGTTGGCATCCTACATTAGCACAAAGCCTGTGTTGGTAGCCTACATTTGCACAAAGCCTATGTTGGTATACTACATTTATACAAAGCCTGTGCTGGTATACTACATCTGCAAAAAGCCTGTGTTGGTATCCTACATTTGTGCAAAGCATTTGTTGGTATACTACATTTGCTCAACGCCTGTGTTGGTATCCTACATTTACACAAAGACATGTGTTGGTATCCTACATTTGCACAAAGCCTGTCTTGGTATCCTACATTTGCACAAAGCCTGTGTTGTTATATTACATTTACACAAAGCCAGTGTTGGTATACTACATTTACACAAAGCCGGTGTTGGTATAGTACATTTGCAGAAAGCCTGTGTTAGTATCCTACATTTGCACAAAGCCTGTTTGTTATTCAACATTTGCACAAAGACATGTGTTTGTATACTAAATTTACAAAAAGACATGTGTTGGTAAAATACATTTGTGGAAAGCCTGTGTTGGTATCCTACATTTGCACAAAGCATTAGTTGGTATCCTACATTTGCACAAAGATATGTGTTGGTATACTACATTTGCACAAAGCCTGTGTTGGTATCCTACATTGGCACAAAACCTGTGTTGGTATCCTACATTTGTGCAAAGCCTTTGTTGGTAAGCTAGATTTGCACAAAGCCTATGTTGGTATCCTACGTTTGTACAAAGCCTGTCTTGGTATTCTACGTTTGCACAAAGCCTATGTTGGTATATTTCATTTACACAAAGCCTGTGTTGGTATACTACATTTACACAAAGCCTGTGTTGGTATACTACATTTACACAAAGCCAGTGTGGGTATACTACATTTACACAAAGCCGGTGTTGGTTTACTACATTTGCACAAAGCCTGTGTTGGTATCCTACATTTGCACAAAACCTTTGTGGTATACTACATTTACACAAAGCCTGTGTTGGTATACTACATTTGCACAAAGTCTGTTTGGTATTCAACATTTGCACAAAGACATGTGTTGGTATACTACATTTGCGCAAAGCCTGTGTTGGTATACTACATTTGCACAAAGCCAGTTTTGGTATACTACTTTGACACAAAGCCGGTGTTGGTATCTTACATATGCACAAACCTGTGTTGGTATACTACATTTACACAAAGCCTGTGTTGGTATCCTACATTTACAAAAAGCCTGTGTTGGTATCCTACATTTACACAAAGCCTGTGTTGGTATCCTACATTTGTGCAAAGCCTTTGTTGGTAAACTAGATTTGCACTAAGCCTATGTTGGTGTCCTACATTTGCACAAAGCCTGTGTTGGTATCCTACATTTGTACAAAGCCTGTCTTGGTATTCTTCGTTTGCACAAAGCCTATGTTGGTATATTACATTTACACAAAGCCTGTGTTGGTATACTACATTTACACAAAGCCAGTGTTGGTATCCTACATTTACACAAAGCCGGTGTTGGTATACCACATTTGCACAAAGCCTGTGTTGGTATACTATATTTGCAGCAAGCCTGTGTTGGTATACTACATTTGCAGTTAGCCTGTGTTAGTATCCTACATTAGCACAAAGCCTGTTTGTTATTCAACATTTGCACAAAGACATGTGTTGTTTTACTAAATTTGCACAAAGACATGTGTTGGTATACTACATTTGCGGAAAGCCTGTGTTGGTATCCGACATTTGCACAAAGCCTGTGTTGGAATGCTACATTTGCACAAAGCCTGTGTTGGTACGCTACATTTACACAAAGCCTGTGTTGGGATGCTACATTTACAAAAAGCCAGTGTTGGTTTACTACATTGACACAAAGCATGTGTTGGTATACTACATTTGCACAAAGCCTGTGTTGGTATACCACATTTACACAAAGCCAGTGTTGGTATGCTACATTTAAACCAAGCCTGTGTTGGTATCCTACATTTGCACAAAGCCTCTTTGGTATACTACATTTACACAAAGCCTGTGTTGGTATCCTACATTTGCAAAAGACATGTTTTGGTATACTACATTTGCACAAAGCCTGTGTTGGTATACAACATTTGCAGCAAGCCTGTGTTGGTATACTACATTTGCAGAAAGCCTGTGTTAGTATCCTACATTAGCACAAAGCCTGTTTGTTATTCAACATTTGCACAAAGACATGTGTTGGTTTACTAAATTTGCACAAAGACATATGTTGATATAATACATTTGCGGAAAGCCTGTGTTGGTATCGTACAGTTGCACAAAGCCTTTGTTGGTATCCTACATTTGCACAAAGACATGTGTTGGTATACTACATTTGCACAAAGCCTCTTTTGTTACGCTACATTTACACAAAGCCTGTATTGGGATGCTACATTTACAAAAAGCCAGTGTTGGTTTACTACATTTACACAAAGCATGTGTTGGTGTTCGACATTTGCACAAAGCCTGTGTTGGTATACTACATTTGTAAAAAGCTTGTGTCGGTATACTACATTTGCACAAAGCCTGTGTTGGTATCCTACATTTGTGCAAAGCCTTTGTTGGTAAGCTAGATTTGCACAAAGCCTATGTTGGTATCCTACGTTTGTACAAAGCCTGTCTTGGTATTCTACGTTTGCACAAAGCCTATGTTGGTATATTTCATTTACACAAAGCCTGTGTTGGTATACTACATTTACACAAAGCCTGTGTTGGTATACTACATTTACACAAAGCCAGTGTGGGTATACTACATTTACACAAAGCCGGTGTTGGTATACTACATTTGCACAAAGCCTGTGTTGGTATCCCACATTTGCACAAAACCTTTGTGGTATACTACATTTACACAAAGCCTGTGTTGGTATACTACATTTGCACAAAGTCTGTTTGGTATTCAACATTTGCACAAAGACATGTGTTGGTATACTACATTTGCGCAAAGCCTGTGTTGGTATCCTACATTTGCACAAAGCCTTTGTCGGTATCCTACATTTGCGCAAAGACATGTGTTGGTATACTGCATTTGCACAAAGAGTGTGTTGGTAGGCCACATTTACACAAAGCCTGTGTTGGTATGCTACGTTTACAAAAAGCCTGTGTTGGTTTACTACATTTACACAAAGCATGTGTTGGTATACTACATTTGCACAAAGTCTGTGTTGGTATACTACATTTACACAAAGCCAGTGTTGGTATACCACATTTGCACAAAGCCTGTGTTGGTATCCTACATTTGCACAAAGCCTGTGTTTGTATACTACATTTGCAATAATCCTGTGTTGGTATACTACATTTGCACAAAGCCTTTGTTGGTATCCTACATTTGCGCAAAGCCTGTGTTGCTATAGTACATTTGTGCAAAACCTTTGTTGGTAAACTAGATTTGCAGAAAGCCTATGTTGGTGTCCTACATTTGCACAAAGCCTGTGTTGGTATACTACATTTACACAAAGCCTGTGTTGGTATCCTACATTTACAAAAAGCCTGTGTTGGTATCCTACATTTACACAAAGCCTGTCTTGGCATCCTACATTTGCACAAAGCCAGTGTTGGTACCCTACATTTACACAAAGCCTGTGTTGGTATCCTTCATTTACAAAAATCCTGTGTTGGCATCCTACATTAGCACAAAGCCTGTGTTGGTAGCCTACATTTGCACAAAGCCTATGTTGGTATACTACATTTATACAAAGCCTGTGCTGGTATACTACATCTGCAAAAAGCCTGTGTTGGTATCCTACATTTGTGCAAAGCATTTGTTGGTATACTACATTTGCTCAACGCCTGTGTTGGTATCCTACATTTACACAAAGACATGTGTTGGTATCCTACATTTGCACAAAGCCTGTCTTGGTATCCTACATTTGCACAAAGCCTGTGTTGTTATATTACATTTACACAAAGCCAGTGTTGGTATACTACATTTACACAAAGCCGGTGTTGGTATAGTACATTTGCAGAAAGCCTGTGTTAGTATCCTACATTTGCACAAAGCCTGTTTGTTATTCAACATTTGCACAAAGACATGTGTTTGTATACTAAATTTACAGAAAGACATGTGTTGGTAAAATACATTTGTGGAAAGCCTGTGTTGGTATCCTACATTTGCACAAAGCATTAGTTGGTATCCTACATTTGCACAAAGATATGTGTTGGTATACTACATTTGCACAAAGCCTGTGTTGGTATCCTACATTGGCACAAAACCTGTGTTGGTATCCTACATTTGTGCAAAGCCTTTGTTGGTAAGCTAGATTTGCACAAAGCCTATGTTGGTATCCTACGTTTGTACAAAGCCTGTCTTGGTATTCTACGTTTGCACAAAGCCTATGTTGGTATATTTCATTTACACAAAGCCTGTGTTGGTATACTACATTTACACAAAGCCTGTGTTGGTATACTACATTTACACAAAGCCAGTGTGGGTATACTACATTTACACAAAGCCGGTGTTGGTTTACTACATTTGCACAAAGCCTGTGTTGGTATCCTACATTTGCACAAAACCTTTGTGGTATACTACATTTACACAAAGCCTGTGTTGGTATACTACATTTGCACAAAGTCTGTTTGGTATTCAACATTTGCACAAAGACATGTGTTGGTATACTACATTTGCGCAAAGCCTGTGTTGGTATCCTACATTTGCACAAAGCCTTTGTCGGTATCCTACATTTGCGCAAAGACATGTGTTGGTATACTGCATTTGCACAAAGAGTGTGTTGGTAGGCCACATTTACACAAAGCCTGTGTTGGTATGCTACGTTTACAAAAAGCCTGTGTTGGTTTACTACATTTACACAAAGCATGTGTTGGTATACTACATTTGGACAAAGTCTGTGTTGGTATACTACATTTACACAAAGCCAGTGTTGGTATACCACATTTGCACAAAGCCTGTGTTGGTATCCTACATTTGCACAAAGCCTGTGTTGGTATACTACATTTGCAATAATCCTGTGTTGGTATACTACATTTGCACAAAGCCTTTGTTGGTATCCTACATTTGCGCAAACCCTGTGTTGCTATAGTACATTTGTGCAAAACCTTTGTTGGTAAACTAGATTTGCAGAAAGCCTATGTTGGTGTCCTACATTTGCACAAAGCCTGTGTTGGTATCTTACATTTGCACAAAGCCTGTGTTGGTATACTACATTTACACAAAGCCTGTGTTGGTATCCTACATTTACAAAAAGCCTGTGTTGGTATCCTACATTTACACAAAGCCTGTCTTGGCATCCTACATTTGCACAAAGCCAGTGTTGGTATCCTACATTTACACAAAGCCTGTGTTGGTATCCTTCATTTACAAAAATCCTGTGTTGGCATCCTACATTAGCACAAAGCCTGTGTTGGTAGCCTACATTTGCACAAAGCCTATGTTGGTATACTACATTTATACAAAGCCTGTGCTGGTATACTACATCTGCAAAAAGCCTGTGTTGGTATCCTACATTTGTGCAAAGCATTTGTTGGTATACTACATTTGCTCAACGCCTGTGTTGGTATCCTACATTTACACAAAGACATGTGTTGGTATCCTACATTTGCACAAAGCCTGTCTTGGTATCCTACATTTGCACAAAGCCTGTGTTGTTATATTACATTTACACAAAGCCAGTGTTGGTATACTACATTTACACAAAGCCGGTGTTGGTATAGTACATTTGCAGAAAGCCTGTGTTAGTATCCTACATTTGCACAAAGCCTGTTTGTTATTCAACATTTGCACAAAGACATGAGTTTGTGTACTAAATTTACAGAAAGACATGTGTTGGTAAAATACATTTGCGGAAAGACTGTGTTGGTATCCTACATTTGCACAAAGCATTAGTTGGTATCCTACATTTGCACAAAGATATGTGTTGGTATACTACATTTGCACAAAGCCTGTGTTGGTACGCTACATTTACACAAAGCCTGTGTTGGGATGCTACATTGACAAAAAGCCAGTGTTGGTATACTACATTTACACAAAGCCAGGGTTGGTATACTACATTTAAACCAAGCCTGTGTTGGTATCCTACATTAGCACAAAGCCTCTTTGGTATACTACATTTACACAAAGCCTGTGTTGGTATCCTACATTTGCAAAAGACATGTTTTGGTATACTACATTTGCACAAAGCCTGTGTTGGTATACTACATTTGCAGAAAGCCTGTGTTGGTATACTACATTTGCAGAAAGCCTGTGTTAGTATCCTACATTAGCACAAAGCCTGTTTGTTATTCAACATTTGCACAAAGACATGTGTTGGTTTACTAAATTTGCACAAAGACATGTGTTGGTATAGTACATTTGCGGAAAGCCTGTGTTGGTATCGTACGTTTGCACAAAGCCATTGTTGGTATCCTACATTTGCACAAAGACATGTGTTGGTATACCACATTTGCGCAAAGCCTGTGTTGGTATCCTACATTTGCACCAAGCCTTTGTCGGTATCCTACCTTTGCGCAAAGACATGCGTTGGTTTACTACATTTGCACAAAGCCTGTGTTGGTAGGCTACATTTACACCAAGCCTGTGCTGGTATGCTACGTTTACAAAAAGCCAGTGTTATTTTCCTACATTTACACAAAGCATGTGTTGTTATACTACATTTGCACAAAGCCTGTGTTGGTATACTACATTTGCAGAAAGCCTGTGTTGGTATACTATATTTGCAGAAAGCCTGTGTTAGTATCCTACGTTTGCACAAAGCCTTTTTGGTATTCAACATTAGCACAAAGACATGTATTGGTTTACTAAATTAGCACAAAGTCATGTGTTGGTATACAACATATGTGGAAAGCCTGTGTTGGTATCCTACATTTGCACAAAGACATGTGTTGGTATACTACATTTGCACAAAGCCTGTTTTGGTACGCTACATTTACACAAAGCCTGTGTTGGGATGCTACATTTACAAAATGCCAGCGTTGGTTTACTACATTTACACAAAGCATGTGTTCGTATACTACATTTGCACAAAGCCTGTGTTGGTATACTACATTTGCAAAAAGCCTGTGTTGGTATACTACATTTGCACCAAGGCTGCGTATGTATCCAACATTTGTGCAAAGCCTTTGTTGGTAAACAAGATTTGCACAAAGCCTCTGTTGGTGTCCTACATTTGCACAAAACCTGTGTTGGTATTCTACGTTTGCACAAAGCCTATGTTGGTATATTACATTTACACAAAGCCTGTGTTGGTATACTACATTTGCACAAAGCCAGTTTTGGTATACTACTTTTACACAAAGCCGGTGTTGGTATCTTATATATGCACAAACCTGTGTTGGTATACTACATTTACACAAAGCCTGTGTTGGTATCCTACATTTACAAAAAGCCTGTGTTGGTATCCTACATTTACACAAAGCCTGTGTTGGTATCCTACATTTGTGCAAAGCCTTTGTTGGTAAACTAGATTTGCACTAAGCCTATGTTGGTGTCCTACATTTGCACAAAGCCTGTGTTGGTATCCTACATTTGTACAAAGCCTGTCTTGGTATTCTTCGTTTGCACAAAGCCTATGTTGGTATATTACATTTACACAAAGCCTGTGTTGGTATACTACATTTACACAAAGCCAGTGTTGGTATCCTACATTTACACAAAGCCGGTGTTGGTACGCTATGTTTACAAAAAGCCTGTTGTGGTTTACTACATTTACACAAAGCATGTGTTGGTATACTACACTTGGACAACGCCTGTGTTGGTATACTACATTTACACAAAGCCAGTGTTGGTATACCACATTTGCACCAAGCCTTTGTTGGTATCCAACATTTGTGCAAAGCCTTTGTTGGTAAACTAGATTTGCACAAAGCCTATGTTGGTGTCCTACATTTGCACAAAGCCTGTCTTGGTATTCTACGTTTGCATAAAGCCTATGTTGGTATATTACATTTACACAAAGCCTGTGTTGGTATACTACATTTACACAAAGCCTGTGTTGGTATACTACATTTACACAAAGCCAGTTTACGTATACTACATTTACACAAAGCCGGTGTTGGTATACTACATTTGCACAAAGCCTGTGTTGGTATCCTACATTTGCACAAAACCTGTTTGGTATACTACATTGACACAAAGCCTGTGTTGGTATACTACATTTGCGGAAAGCCTGTGTTAGTCTCCTACATTTGCACAAAGCCTGTTTGGTATTCAACAATTGCACAAAGACATGTGTTGGTATTCTGAATTTGCACATAGTCATACGTTGCTATACTACATTTGCGCAAAGCCTGTGTTGGTATCCTACATTTGCTCAAAGCCTTTGTTGGTATCCTACATTTGTGCAAAGCCTTTGTTGGTAAACTAGATTTGCACAAAGCCTATGTTGGTGTCCTATTTTGCACAAAGCCTGTGTTGGTATCCTACATTTGTACAAAGCATGTCTTGGTATTCTACGTTTGCACTACGCCTATGTTGGTATATTACATTTACACAAAGCCTGTGTTGGTATACTACATTTACACGAAGCCTGTGTTGGTATACTACATTTACACAAAGCCAGTGTTGGTATACTACATTTACACAAAGGCGGTATTGGTATACTGCATTTGCACAAAGCCGGTGTTGGTATCCTACATTTGCACAAAACCTGTTTGGAAAACTACATTTACACAAAGCCTGTGTTGGTATACTACATTTGCAGAAAGCCTGTGTTAGTATCCTGCATTTGCACAAAGCCTGTTTGGTATACTACATTTGCACAAAGCCTGTGTTGGTAGGCTACATTTACATAAAGCCTGTGTTGGTATGCTACGTTTACAAAAAGCCTGTTTTGGTTTACTACATTTACACAAAGCATGTGTTGGTATACTACATTTGGACAACGCCTGTGTTGGTATACCACATTTTCACAAAGCCAGTGTTGGTATACCACATTTGCACCAAGCCTGTGTTGGTATCCTACATTTGCACAAAGCCTGTGTTAGTATACTACATTTGCACAAAGCCTGTGTTGGTATACTACATTTGCAAAAAGCCTGTGTTGGTATACTACAATTGCACAAAGCCTGTGTTGGTATCCTACATTTGCGCAAATCCTGTGTTGGTATACTACATTTGTGCAAAACCTTTGTTGGTAAACTAGATTTGCACAAAGCCTGTGTTGGTATCTTACATATGCACAAAGCCTGTTTTGGTATACTACATTTACTCAAAGCTTGTGTTGGTATCCTACATTTACAAAAAGCCTGTGTTGGTATCCTACATTTACGCAAAGCCTGTGTTGGTATACTCCATTTGCAGAAAGCCTGTGTTGGTATCCTACATTTGCTGAAAGCCTGTGTTAGTATCCTACGTTTGCACAAAGCCTGTTTGTTATTCAACATTTGCACAAAGACATGGATTGGTTTACTAAATTAGCACAAAGACATGTGTTGGCATAATATATTTGTGGAAAGCCTGTGTTGGTATCCTACATTTGCACAAAGCCTTTGTTGGTATCCTCCATTTGCACAAAGACATGTGTTGGTATACTACATTTGCACAAAGCCTGTGTTGGTACGCTACATTTACACAAAGCCTGTATTGGGATGCTACATTTACAAAATGCCAGTGTTGGTTTACTACATTTACACAAAGCATGTGTTCGTATACTACATTTGCACAAAGCCTGTGTTGGTATACTACATTTGCACAAAGCCTGTGTTGGTATCCAACATTTGTGCAAAGCCTTTGTTGGTCAACTAGATTTGCACAAAGCCTATGTTGGTGTCCTACATTTGCACAAAGCCTGTCTTGGTATTCTACATTTGCACAAAGCCTATGTTGGTATATTACATTTACACAAAGCCTGTGTTGGTATACTACATTTACACAAAGCCTGTGTTGGTATAGTACATTTACACAAAGCCAGTTTTGGTATACTACATTTACACAAAGCCGGTGTTGGTATACTACATTTGCACAAAGCCTGTGTTGGTATCCTACATTTGCACAAAACCTGTTTGGTATACTACATTTACACAAAGCCTGTGTTGGTATACTACATTTGCAGAAAGCCTGTGTTAGTATCCTACATTTGCACAAAGCCTGTTTGGTATTCAACAATTGCACAAAGACATGTGTTGGTATACTGAATTTGCACATAGTCATACGTTGTTATACTACATTTGCGCAAAGCCTGTGTTGGTATCCTACATTTGCTCAATGCCTTTGTTGGTATCCTACATTTGTGCAAAGCCTTTGTTGGTAAACTAGATTTGCACAAAGCCTATGTTGGTGTCCTACCTTTGCACAAATCCTGTGTTGGTATCCGACATTTGTACAAAGCCTGTCTTGGTTTTCTACGTTTGCACAAAGCCTATGTTGGTATATTACATTTACACAAAGCCTGTGTTGGTATACTACATTTACACAAAGCCAGTGTTGGTATACTACATTTACACAAAGCCTGTGTTGGTATACTACTTTTGCACAAAGCCTTTGTCAGTATCCTACATTTGCGCAAAGACATGTGTTGGTATACTACATTTGCACAAAGCCTGTGTTGGTAGGTTACATTTACACAAAGCCTGTGTTGGTATGCTACATTTACAAAAAGCCTGTGTTGGTTTACTACATTTACACAAAGCATGTGTTGGTATACTACATTTGGACAACGCCTGTGTTGGTATACCACATTTACACAAAGCCAGTGTTGGTATACCACATTTGCACCAAGCCTGAGTTGGTATCCTACATTTGCACAAAGCCTGTGTTGGTATACTACATTTGCAAAAAGCCTGTGTTGGTATACTACATTTGCACAAAGCCTGTGCTCGTGTCCTACATCTGCACAAATCCTGTGTTGGTATACTACATTTGTGCAAAACCTTTGTTGGTAAACTAGATTTGCACAATGCCTGTGTTGGTATCTTACATATGCACAAAGCCTGTGTTGGTATACTACATTTACACAAAGCTTGTGTTGGTATCCTACATTTACAAAAAGCCTGTGTAGGTATCCTACATTTACGCAAAGCCTGTGTTGGTATACTACATTTGCAGAAAGCCTGTGTTGGTATACTACATTTGCTGAAAACCTGTGTTAGTATCCTACATTTGCACAAAGCCTGTTTGTTATTCAACATTTGCACAAAGACATGTATTGGTTTACTAAATTAGCACAAAGACATGTGTTGGCATACTTCATTTGTGGAAAGCCTGTGTTGGTATCCTACATTTGCACAAAGCCTTTGTTGGTATCCTACATTTGCACAAAGACATGTGTTGGTATACTACATTTGCACAAAGCCTGTGTTGGTATCCTACATTTGCTCAAAGCCTTTGTTGGTATCCTACATTTGCACAAAGACACGTGTTGGTATACTACATTTGCGCAAAGCCTGTGTTGGTATCCTACATTTGCACAAAGCCTTTGTCGGTATCCTACATTTGCGCAAAGACATGTGTTGGTATACTACATTTGCACAAAGCCTGTGTTGGTGGGCTACATTTACACAAAGCCTGTGTTGGTATGCTACGTTTACAAAAAGCCTGTGTTGGTTTACTACATTTACACAAATCATGTGTTGGTTTACTACATTTGGACAAAGCCTGTGTTGTTATACTACATTTACACAAATCCAGTGTTGGTATACCACATTTGCACCAAGCCAGTGTTGGTATCCTACATTTGCACAAAGCCTGTGTTGGTATACTACATTTGCAAAAAGCCTGTGTTGGTATACTACACTTGAACAAACCTGTGTTGGTATGCTACATTTGCTCAAAGCCTGTGTTGGTATACTACATTTGTGCAAAACCTTTGTTGGCAAACTTGATTTGCACAAAGCCTATGTTGGTGTCCTACATCTGCACAAAGCCTGTGTTGGTATATTACATTTGCACAAAGGCTGTGTTGGTATACTACATTTACACAAAGCCCGTGTTGGTATCCTACATTTACAAAAAGCCTGTGTTGGTATCCTACATTTACACAAAGCCTGTGTTGGTATCCTACATTTGCACAAAGCCAGTGTTGGTACGCTACATTTACATAAAGCCTGTATTGGTATCCTACATTTGCACAAAGCCTGTGTTGGTATACTACATTTATACAAAGCCTGTGCTGGTATACTACATATGCAAAAAGCCTGTGTTGGTATCCTACATTTGTGCAAAGCATTTGTTGTTATACTACATTTGCACAAAGCCAGTGTTGGTATCCTACATTTACACAAAGACATGTGTTGTTACCCTACATTTACACAAAGCCTGTGTTGGTATCCTACATTTGCAAAAAGACATGTTTTGGTATACAAAAACAGAATTACCTGGAAAAACTCAGCAGGTCTGGCAGCATCGGCGGAGAAGAAAAGAGTTGACGTTTCGAGTCCTCATGACCCTTCGACAGAACTTGAGTTCGAGTCCAGGAAAAAGCTGAAATATAAGCTGGTTTAAGGTGTGTGTGTGGGGGGCGGAGAGATAGAGAGACAGAGAGGTGGAGGGGGTTGGTGTGGTTGTAGCGACAAACAAGCAGTGATAGAAGCAGATCATCAAAAGATGTCAACAACAATAGTACAATAGAACACATAGGTGTTAAAGTTAAAGTTGGTGATATTATCTAAACGAATGTGCTAATTAAGAATGGATGGTAGGGCACTCAAGGTATAGCTCTAGTGGGTTTTTTTTTTATTTTATATAATGGAAATAGGTGGGAAAAGGAAAATCTTTATAATTTATTGGGAAAAAAAAGAAGGGGGAAACAGAAAGGGGGTGGGGATGGGGGAGGGGACTCACGACCTAAAGTTGTTGAATTCAATATTCAGTCCGGAAGGCTGTAAAGTCCCTAGTCGGAAGATGAGGTGTTGTTCCTCCAGTTTGCGTTGGGCTTCACTGGAACAATGCAGCAAGCCAAGGACAGACATGTGGGCAAGAGAGCAGGGTGGAGTGTTAAAATGGCAAGCGACAGGGAGGTTTGGGTCATTCTTGCGGACAGACCGCAGGTGTTCTGCAAAGCGGTCGCCCAGTTTACGTTTGGTCTCTCCAATGTAGAGGAGACCACATTGGGAGCAACGAATGCAGTAGACTAAGTTGGGGGAAATGCAAGTGAAATGCTGCTTCACTTGAAATGAGTGTTTGGGTCCTTGGACGGTGAGGAGAGAGGAAGTGAAGGGGCAGGTGTTGCATCTTTTGCGTGGGCAAGGGGTTGTGCCATAGGAGGGGGTTGAGGAGTAGGGGGTGATGGAGGAGTGGACCAGGGTGTCCCGGAGGGAGCGATCCCTACGGAATGCCGATAAGGGGGGTGAAGGGAAGATGTGTTTGGTAGTGGCATCATGCTGGAGTTGGCGGAAATGGCGGAGGATGATCCTTTGAATGCGGAGGCTGGTGGGGTGATAAGTGAGGACAAGGGGGACCCTATCATGTTTCTGGGAGGGAGGAGAAGGAGTGAGGGCGGATGCGCGGGAGATGGGCCGGACACGGTTGAGGGCCCTGTCAACGACCGTGGGTGGAAAACCTCGGTTAAGAAAGAAGGAGGACATGTCAGAGGAACTGTTTTTGAATGTAGCATCATCGGAACAGATGCGACGGAGGCGAAGGAACTGAGAGAATGGGATGGAGTCCTTACAGGAAGTGGGGTGTGAGGAGCTGTAGTCGAGATAGCTGTGGGTGTCGGTGGGTTTGTAATGGATATTGGTGGACAGTCTATCACCAGAGATTGAGACAGAGAGGTCAAGGAAGGGAAGGGAAGTGTCAGAGATGGACCACGTGAAAATGATGGAGGGGTGGAGATTGGAAGCAAAATTAATAAATTTTTCCAAGTCCTGACGAGAGCATGAAGCAGCACCAAAGTAATCATCGATGTACCGGAGAAAGAGTTGTGGAAGGGGGCCGGAGTAGGACTGCAACAAGGAATGTTCCACATACCCCATAAAGAGACAGGCATAGCTGGGGCCCATGCGGGTACCCATAGCCACACCTTTTATTTGGAGGAAGTGAGAGGAGTTGAAGGAGAAATTGTTCAGCGTGAGAACAAGTTCAGCCAGACGGAGGAGAGTAGTGGTGGATGGGGATTGTTCGGGCCTCTGTTCGAGGAAGAAGCTAAGGGCCCTCAGACCATCCTGGTGGGGTATGTGGAACATTCCTTGTTGCAGTCCTACTCCGGCCCCCTTCCACAACTCTTTCTCCGGTACATCGATGATTACTTTGGTGCTGCTTCATGCTCTCGTCAGGACTTGGAAAAATTTATTAATTTTGCTTCCAATCTCCACCCCTCCATCATTTTCACGTGGTCCATCTCTGACACTTCCCTTCCCTTCCTTGACCTCTCTGTCTCAATCTCTGGTGATAGACTGTCCACCAATATCCATTACAAACCCACCGACAACCACAGCTATCTCGACTACAGCTCCTCACACCCCACTTCCTGTAAGGACTCCATCCCATTCTCTCAGTTCCTTCGCCTCCGTCGCATCTGTTCTGATGATGCTACATTCAAAAACAGTTCCTCTGACATGTCCTCCTTCTTCCTTAACCGAGGTTTTCCACCCACGGTCGTTGACAGGGCCCTCAACCGTGTCCGGCCCATCTCCCGCGCATCCGCCCTCACTCCTTCTCCTCCCTCCCAGAAACATGATAGGGTCCCCCTTGTCCTCACTTATCACCCCACCAGCCTCCGCATTCAAAGGATCATCCTCCGCCATTTCCGCCAACTCCAGCATGATGCCACTACCAAACACATCTTCCCTTCACCCCTCTTATCGGCATTCCGTAGGGATCGCTCCCTCCGGGACACCCTGGTCCACTCCTCCATCACCCCCTACTCCTCAACCCCCTCCTATGGCACAACCCCTTGCCCACGCAAAAGATGCAACACCTGCCCCTTCACTTCCTCTCTCCTCACCGTCCAAGGACCCAAACACTCCTTTCAAGTGAAGCAGCATTTCACTTGCATTTCCCTCAACTTAGTCTACTGCATTCGTTGCTCCCAATGTGGTCTCCTCTACATTGGAGAGACCAAACGTAAACTGGGCGACCGCTTTGCAGAACACCTGCGGTCTGTCCGCAAGAATGACCCAAACCTCCCTGTCGCTTGCCATTTTAACACTCCACCCTGCTCTCTTGCCCACATGTCTGTCCTTGGCTTGCTGCATTGTTCCAGTGAAGCCCAACGCAAACTGGAGGAACAACACCTCATCTTCCGACTAGGGACTTTACAGCCTTCCGGACTGAATATTGAATTCAACAACTTTAGGTCGTGAGTCCCCTCCCCCATCCCCACCCCCTTTCTGTTTCCCCCTTCTTTTTTTTCCCAATAAATTATAAAGATTTTCCTTTTCCCACCTATTTCCATTATATAAAATAAAAAAAAAACCCACTAGAGCTATACCTTGAGTGCCCTACCATCCATTCTTAATTAGCACATTCGTTTAGATAATATCACCAACTTTAACTTTAACACCTATGTGTTCTATTGTACTATTGTTGTTGACATCTTTTGATGATCTGCTTCTATCACTGCTTGTTTGTCGCTACAACCACACCAACCCCCTCCACCTCTCTGTCTCTCTATCTCTCCGCCCCCCACACACACACCTTAAACCAGCTTATATTTCAGCTCTTTCCTGAACTCGAACTCAAGTTCTGTCGAAGGGTCATGAGGACTCGAAACGTCAACTCTTTTCTTCTCCGCCGATGCTGCCAGACCTGCTGAGTTTTTCCAGGTAATTCTGTTTTTGTTTTGTGCAAATCTAGTTTGCCAACAAAGGGTTTGCAGAAATGTAGTATACCAACACAGGCTTTGCGCAAATGTAGGATACCAAAACAGGCTTTGTGCAAATGTAGTATACCAACACAGGCTTTTTGCAAATGTTGTATTCCAACACAGGCTTTGTGCAAATGTAGGATACCAACACAGGCTTTGTGCAAATGTAGGATACCAACACAGGCTTTGTGTAAATGTAGTATACCTACACAGGCTTTGTCCAAATATAGTATACCAACACAGGCTTTGTGTAAATGTAGCCTAACGACACAGGCTTTTTGTAAATGTAGCATACCAACACAGGCTTTGTGTAAATGTAGCCTTACAACACAGGGTTTGTGCAAATGTAGTATACCAACACATGTCTTTGCGCAAATGTAGGATACCAACAAAAGCTTTGTGCAAATGTAGGATACCAACACAGGCTTTGCGCAAATTTAGTATACCAACACATGTCTTTGTGCAAATGTAGGATACCAACAAAGGCTCTGTGCAAATGTAGGATACCAACAGAGGCTTTACGCAAATGTAGTATACAAATCTATGACTTTGTGCAAATTTAGTATACCAACACATGTCTTTGTGCAAATGTTGAATACCAAACAAGCTTTGTGCAAATGTAGGATACTAACACAGGCTTTCTGCAAATGTAGTATAGCAACACAGGCTTTGTGTAAATGTAGTATACCAACACTGGCTTTGTGTAAATGTAGTATACCAACGCAGGCTTTGTGTTAATGTAATATACCAACACAGGTTTTGTGCAAATGTAGGATACCAAGACAGGCTTTGTGCAAATGTACTATACCAACACAGGCTTTGTGTAAATGTAGTATACCAACACTGGCTTTGTGTAAATGTAGTATACCAACGCAGGCTTTGTGTTAATGTAATATACCAACATAGGCTTTGTGCAAACGTTGAATACCAAGACAGGCTTTGTGCAAATGTAGGATACCAACACAGGTTTGTGCAAAAGTATGATACCAACATAGGCTTTGTGCAAATCTAGTTTACCAACAAAGGCTTTGCACAAATGTAGGATACCAACACAGGCTTTGTGCAAATATAGTATACCAACACAGGTTTTTTGCAAATGTAGTATACCAACATAGGCTTTGTTCAAATGTAGGATACCAACACAGGCTTGGTGCAAATGTGGTATACCAACACTGGCTTTGTGTAAATGTAATATACCAACACAGGCTTTGTGCAAATGTAGTATACCAACACATGCTTTGTGTAAATGTAGTAAACCAACACTGGCTTTTTGTAAATGTAGCATCCCAACACAGGCTTTGTGTAAATGTAGCCTACCAACACAGGCTTTGTTCAAATGTAGGATACCAACACATGCTTTCCGCAAATGTATTATACCAACACATGTCTTTGTGCAAATTTAGTATACCAACACATGTCTTTATGCGAATGTTGAATAACAAAGAGGCTTTGTGCAAATGTAGGATACTAACACAGGCTTTCTGCAAATGTAGTATACCAACACAGGCTTTCTGCAAATGTAGTATACCAACACAGGCTTTGTTCAAATGTATTATACCAACACATGTCTCTTTGCAAATGTAGGATACCAACAAAGGCTTTGTGTAAATGTAGTATACCAAACAGGATTTGTGCAAATGTAGGATACCAACACAGGCTTGGTTTAAAGTTAGTATACCAACACAGGCTTTGTGCAAATCTAGCATACCAACACAGGCTTTGTGCAAATGTAGGATACCAACACAGGCTTTGTGCAAATGTAGTATACCAACACCGGCTTTGTGTAAACGTAGTATACCAACACTGGCTTTGTGTAAAAGTAGTATACCAACAAAGGCTTTGTGTAAGTGTAGTATACCAACACAGGCTTTGGGTAAATGTAATATACCAACACAGTCTTTGTGCAAACGTAGGATACAAAGACAGGCATTGTGCCAATGTAGGAGACCAACACAGGCTTTGTGCAAATGTAGGATACCAACTTAGGCTTTTGGCAAATCTAGTATACCAGCACAAGTTTTGTATAAATTTAGTATACCAACACAGGCTTTGTGCAAATGTAGGATACCAACACCGGCTTTGTGCAAATGTTGGATACCAGCACAGGCTTTTTGTAAATGAAGGATACCAACCCAGGCTTTGTGTAAATGTAGCGTACCAACACTGGCTTTGTGCAAATGTAGGATACCAACACAGGCTTTGTGTAAATGTAGGATACCAACACAGGCTCTTTGTAAATGTAGGATACCAACACAGGCTTTGTGTAAATGTAGGATACCAGCACAGGCCTTGTGCAAATGTAGGATACCAACATAGGCTTTGTGCAAATCTAGTTTACCAACAAAGGTTTTGCACCCATGTAGGCTACCAACACAGGCTTTGTGCAAATGTAGTATGCCTGCACAGCCTTTGTGTAATTGTCGTATACCAACACAGGCTTTGCGCAAATGTAGGATACCAACACAGGCTTTGTGCAAATGTAGTATACCAACACAGGCTTTGTCCAAATGTAGTATACCAACACAGGCTTTGTGCAAATGTAGGATACCAACACAGGCTTTGTGCAAATGTGGTATACCAACACTGGCTTTGTGTAAATGTAGTATACAAACACAGGCTTTGTCCAAATGTAGTATACCAACAAATGCTTTGTGTAAATGTAGTAAACCAACACAGGCTTTTTGTAAATGTAGCATACAAACACAGGCTTTGTGTAAATGCAGCGTACCAACAAAGGCTTTGCGCAAATGAAGTATAACAACACAAGTCTTTGTGCAAATGTCAGATACCAACAAATGCTTTGTGCAAATGTAGTATACCAACATATGACTTTGTGCAAATTTAGTATACCAACACATGTCTTTGTGCAAATGTTGAATACCAAATAGGCTTTGTGCAAATGTAGGATACTAACACAGGCTTTCTGCAAATGTAGTATACCAACAAAGGTTTTGTGTAAATGCAGTATACCAAACAGGTTTTGTGCAACTGTAGGATACCAACACAGGCTTTGTGTAAATGTAGTATACCAACAGAGGCTTTGTGCCAATGTAGCATACCAGCACAGGCTTTGTGCAAATGTAGGATACCAACACAGGATTTGTGCAAATGTAGTATACCAACACCAGCTTTGTGTAAATGTAGCATACCAACACAGGCTTTGTGTAAATGTAGTATACCAACACAGGCTTTGTGTAAATGTAATATACCAACATAGGCTTTGTGCAAATGTAGAATACCAAGACAGGCTTTGTGCAAATGTAGGATACCAACACAGGCTTTGTGCAAATGTAGGATACCAACATGGGCTTTGTGCAAACTAGTTTACCAACAAAGGCTTTGCACAAATGTAGGATACCAACACAGAATTTGTGCAAATGTAGTATGCCAGCACAGGCTTTGTGTAAATGTAGGATACCAACACAGGCTTTGTGCAAATGTAGTATACCAACACAGGCTTTGTCCAAATGTAGTATACCAACACATGCTTTTTGTAAATGTAGTAAACCAACACAGGCTTTTTGTAAATGTAGCATACCAACACAGGCTTTGTGTAAATGTAGCGTACCAACACAGGCTTTGCGCAAATGTAGTATACCAACACATGTCTTTGTGCAAATGTAGGATACCAACAAATGCTTTTGTGCAAATGTAGTATACCAACATATGACTTTGTGCAAATTTAGTATACCAACACATGTCTTTGTGCAAATGTTGAATACCAAACAGGCTTTGTGCAAATGTAGGATACTACCACAGGCTTTCTGCAAATGTAGTATACCAGCACAGGCTTTGTATAAATGTACTATACCAAACAGGTTTTGTGCAAATGTACGATACCACCACTGGCTTTGTCCAAATGTAGTATACCAACACATGCTTTCTGTAAATGTTTTTAAACCAACACAGGCTTTTTGTAAATGTAGCATACCAACATAGGCTTTGTGTAAATGTAGCGTACCAAAACAGGCTTTGTGAAAATGTAGTATACCAAACAGGTTTTGTGCAAATGTGGGATACCAACACAGG
Source organism: Carcharodon carcharias (assembly GCF_017639515.1). NCBI lineage: Eukaryota > Metazoa > Chordata > Chondrichthyes > Lamniformes > Lamnidae > Carcharodon > Carcharodon carcharias. The sequence continues at coordinate 125,909,420 of NC_054468.1, read as the reverse complement.
CTTTGTGTAAATGTAGTATACCAACACAGGCTTTGTGCCAATGTAGCATAGCAACACAGGCTTTGTGCAAATGTAGGATACCAACACAGGATTTGTGCAAATGTAGTATACCAACACCGGCTTTGTGCAAATGTAGTTACCAACACTGGCTTTGTGTAAATGTAGTATACCAACACAGGCTTTGTGTAAATGTAGTATTCCAAAACAGGCTTTGTGTAAATGTAATATACCAACATAGGCTTTGTGCAAACGTAGAATACCAAAACAGGCTTGGTGCAAATGTAGGATACCAACACAGGCTTTGTGCAAATATAGGATACCAACATAGGCTTTGTGCAAATCCAGTTTACCAACACAGGCTTTGCACAAATGTAGGATACCAACACAGGCTTTGTGCAAATGTAGTATACCAACACAGGCTTTGTCCAAATGTAGTATACCAACACATGCTTTGTGTAAATGTAGTAAACCAACACAGGCTTTTTGTAAATGTAGCATACCAACACAGGCTTTGTGTAAATGTAGCGTACCAACACAGGCTTTGTGCAATTGCTGTATACCAACACATGTCTTTGTGTAAATGTAGGATACCAACAAAGGTTTTGTGCAAATGTAGTATACCAACATATGACTTTTTGCAAATTAAGTATACCAACACATGTCTTTGTGAAAATGTACTATACCAAACAGGTTTTGTGCAAATGTAGGATACCAACACAGGCTTTGTATAAATGTAGTATACCAACACAGGCTTTGTGCCAATGTAGCATACCAACACAGGCTTTGTGCAAATGTAGGATACCAACACAGGCTTTCTGCAAATGTAGTATACCAACACAGTCTTTGTGTAAAATTAGTATACCAAACAGGTTTTGTGCAAATGTAAGATACCAACACAGGCTTTGTGCAAATGTAGTATACCAACATATGACTTTGTGCAAATGTAGTATACCAACACAGGTTTTGTGTAAAAGTAGTATACCAAACAGGTTTTGTGCAAATGTAAGATACCAACACAGGCTTTGTGCAAATGTAGTATACCAACACCGGCTTTGTGTAAATGTAGTATATCAACACTGGCTTTGTGTAAATGTAGTATACCAACACAGGCTTTGTGTAAGTGTAGTATACCAACACAGGCTTTGTGTAAATGTAATATACCAACACAGGCTTTGTGCAAACGTAGGATACCAAGACAGGCATTGTGCAAATGTAGGATACCAACACAGGCTTTGTGCCAATGTATGATACCAACATAGGCTTTGTGCAAATCTAGTATACCAACAAAGGCTTTGCACAAATGTAGGATACCAACACAGGCTTTGTGCAAATGTAGAATACCAGCACAGGCTTTGTGTAAATGTAGTATACCAACACAGGCTTTCTGTAAATGTAGTATACCAACACAGGCTTTGTGCAAATGTAGTATACCAACACATGCTTTGTGTAAATGTAGTATACCAACACAGGCTTTCTGCAAATGTAGGGTACCAACACAGGCTTTGTGCAAATGTAGTATACCAACACAGGCTTTGTGCAAATGTAGTATACCAACACAGGCTTTGTGCAAATGTGGTATAGCAACAAAGGCTTTGCACAAATGTTGGATACCAACACAGTCGTTGTGCAAATGTAGTATACCAACACATGTCTTTGTGCAAATGAAGTATACCAACACATGGCCCTTTGGGTCATAGGCTGCAAATACATAGAGGAAGAGAGCATTGTAGCAGCCTGCTTTCAGCCCCAGATGCATAGTCCCTGAAGATCCAAGCCCAAACCAAGGCCTTCAGTGGAGAATTGCCTTTAGTCTTTGTGAAGCTTCTGTCCCTTTAACTCCCCTCACTGGATCTTCCGGTGCTGCAGCAGTGTTCCATTTTGCAGCAATGCTGGGATTCTACAACTTGCACCTTCAAGGTTCTCGCCCGAGAGCTCATTGTGCATCTGTAATTATCCCTGAACCATTGAAATGGATATAGTAGGGCAGGCGGGAGGGTCACCCTGCTGCACCTCTGCCCTCTGACCTGTCCAACACCCTCCTGCCCCTCGGACATCTCCAGAAATCAATTAAAACTTTTCCATTGAGATGGTCAAAAGGCTGCTGGTATGTTATGCTCCACAGTGCAATCTATTAATAGTCTTATAATCAAATGGTGCCATGTTTACTACTGTTCAAGATGAAATATGTTGGTATTCTGTCACTGTAGAGTGCCATGTGCTGCCATTTTGGCGTTTGGTGGTGCTGTGTGTTGGTCATCCAACATCTGACAATCAAAAATACACTTGTCATTAATACCTGTGGCAGGCTTTTATTCTCGTTGTTACGAGCCCGACTGCTTTGAGCAGTAATGCTAAATTACAGCATGATGATATTATCAACATCACAACACCAGACTGATATCTGTAAACAAGCAGCTCTCAGCTGCAAGCCACAAGCAGCTTAAGGCCGACGTTTCCCACCGGCTGCATTTATTAACCAAGTAGTGCTAGCGTAAAATCCAAAAAAAAATGCAGATTATATTGCAGCAGGGCCATCCACAAATGCATTGTAAAAAAGCAGTTTAAAGTTTTGGATAGACATCCTTTGTCAGAACTCTGGTGAAGATGGGGACTCGCCCTTTCTCTGTCCAAATGCTGATTGACCTGCCTAATGTGTTACCAGTGCTATCTGTTCTTCTTGTCCTTTGTATCCTTGATGTTGCCAATAATCACACTTTGAGACTGGAAAGATGAGAGCGCTTTATCTTTAACTGGCTATGCTGTCTTGTTCGAAAGATTGACCAGTTTGAACTGGCTCTGTTTCACATCGCATCAGTCTCCAATGCAGCCATGAAATATGACCCCCAGAACAATTACACATAACAATTAGTTCCTAGCCAATTAGTTCCTAGCTCTTTACAGATTTTACAGATAATACAACAATATATGACAACCAGCATTCACTATTCTCATTTCAGGATTTCAGCAGCTGTTTTACTTTATCTCTCCTTCCAAAGATAATCTTGCAGTGAACTTGTCTAGATGTTCTCTGTAGTGTGTTATCAAAGCCCTTGTGAAAGGCTGAATTAAAGGATCGAAGAATGCTTTTTCTTGTAGATGTGCATTGCAGTTTGATCTGTTTGCACACTTTGCCCAAAGCAGCAGAAGCTCCGTCACAGAACTCGGGCCAGATTTTGGCTGGGGAGGTGGAATTCGGGAGGCAGGGTCGTTTCAGGGTTGCAAACCTGCCCCTGGCTCGAAGCAGACAAAGCTTCCAATTTTGGTGGAGGTGAGGGGTAATTGGTGAGGGGTCAGGAGTGCTGGCCAATTAGTGGCTGGGTGGGGGAAGCGGGGGGGGGGCAGGGGAGGGGGGCACACTGGGTGGTGGGGGTGGGGGTGGGTGTGGGGAGAGAATGGAGGTAGGACACCAGGGAAGAGGGGCCACATTCTGATCCAACTCGGCAGCCATTGTTTGCCTGCTGTCTGTGCATGGTTTAAAAAAATGGAAAACGTCTGATTCTTCAAATTGCCCAGGGCAGATGGCGAGCTGGGATAGGGTAGGGAAATGTCCAAGAACAAAATGGCGCCTCTCCCTCTGTCTCTCTCTCTCTCTCTTTCACTTTAACACTCATTCCAGCCGCAACAAGTTAGATGCCATGAATTTCCATTGATGGGCCTGGTTAATTCACATACACACACACACACACACACACACCAGGGCCACCGTCACCCCTCCGCTTTCGTTAAACTCTTCTTCCAGTGAAGCCCAACTCAAACTGGAGGAACAGCACCTCATCTTCCGACTGAGCACTTTACAGCCTTCCGGACTGAATATTGAATTCAACAACTTTAGATCTTGACCTGCCTCCTCCATCCCCACCCCCTTTCTGTTTCTTCCCCCTTCCTTTTGTTTTTTCCAATAATTTATATAGATTTTTCTTTTCCCACCTATTTCCATTATTTTTAAATCTTTTATGCCCCCCCCCCACCCCCACTAGAGCTATACCTTGAGTGCCCTACCATCCATTCTTAATTAGCACATTCATTTAGATAATATCACCAACTTCAACACCTCTGTGTTCTTTTGTTCTTTTGTCTGTGACATCTTTTGATGATCTGCTCCTATCACTGCTTGTTTGTCCCTACAACCACACCACCCCCCTCCACTTCTTTCCCCCCACACAACCACCCACTTCCACTGCCCCCCACCACTGCCCCCACCTTAAACCAGCTTATATTTCACCTCTCTCCTTGGATTCACCCAGTTCTGTTGAAGGGTCATGAGGACTCAAAACATCAACTCTTTTCTTCTCTGCCGATTCTGCCAGACCAGCTGAGTTTTTCCAGGTAATTCTGTTTTTGTCTACCCAAAGTGTACTTGGGTAGTCAACTAAGCCCCTAATCTCGAAAATTGGTGATGAGCAGGGCTTAATGTGGGACAGGATAGGGGCAAACTTTGGATGAGTTGCAATTCAGGAGGCTAATGAGTTGAGCATTGGAGTAGTCCAGGCTGGAGGTGACAAAAATGGGGATAACAGTAGAGGCAATTGACCATAAGGCCATAAGACATAGGAGCAGAAATAGGGCATTCAGCCCATCGAGTCTGCTCCGCCATTCAATGAGGTCATGGCTGAAATGAAGACTGTCTTAAACAATGGCATGGAAGAACAGCAGAAGAGCCCCAAGGAGTCTCTGCTGAATTACAGAATTCGAGATGAAGCGAGTGAGCTTCGCAAAGAAAAGGAGAACCCGTCGAAAGACCTTCACACACTACACGGATCCCTCAGGTCAAAGATTGTACCTCTGGAAAATTACAAAGAGAAACAGGAAGAATTTAACGTCACTGAACAAACCAGTTGGTAGAGAAGACGCAGCAATGTTCAAGGTTCGGGAGGAAGCCAACAGATATAAGAAAGAGACAGAAGAGCTAAAGAATCAGCTGAATGAAGCTGAAGAGGCTTTGAAAGAAAAAGTCATACAACTTTCCAAGATGCAAGTAGATAATGAATGTATCGTAAAATCCTGGCCAATATTTTCAGAGGTCAATTCATCTTCTTGTAAATTTCAATTATTATGTGCCAAACATTGAGTTTTGAAATAGTGGTTTATGGTTTTCCTCCTGCAGTTTTTCAATGACACTGAACTAGGTCCACCTACCCCACCCCCACCCTTGCAGTCCAGGTTGCAATCCATTTGCCCTTCTCCTCAATGCATCTGACACTCATTCTCGTCCATTTTTAAACCTTCACCTTCCTTGATGCCTAATTCCATTCTGGTTTCATTTTATTGAGTTGCTCAAGACACTATTGTACTGAGTGTCATAGTTTGATTCATTTGGGAGTACTATAGTTGGCTGTGGATTTGAGTCCCATATCAGGACCTAGGGACATAGTCAAAAATGACACTGCCATGTGGCAATGAGGGAGTGATCATTGATTGCGTTGTGCTTCGTATTAGATCTTAAGCTAATGTCCCACCTGCTCTTTCAGGTAAATGATAAAGAGCTGGGTGCATATCTGAAGAAGAACAGAGGGTCATTCTGACTTCCCATCATAGTGTAAAGCAGGAGATGCCACTTGATAACAACGTGAATGAAAATCATGTCTAACAGGCAACTGATCTGCAATTGTTTGTCTTACACATTGAAAGTCCAAACTACACCCGGGTAGCTCTTCTGGCACCGTGAGCATCAGTGATTACCTCTTTGCTGTTGCAGCGTGTTAGCTGCGTAATACAGTACCTCAAAAATAATTCAGTGTGTATGAAGTGCTTGGAGACATTGCAATGATGTGATAAAAGCAGTGGAATTGAGACGTAATGCTCTGTTTGCCAAAATCCAGCCTCAACATAATTGAAAGACTTGCATGCATTTGACATATCACATTTTTCAAAAATGTCATACTCCTTCCCTATAGGGCATAGTGAACCAGACAAGTTTATACACAATTGGTAATGATTTCATGGTGATCACCAGACATTTTTTAATTCCAGACATTTATTGAATTCAAATTTCATCATCTACCATGCTGGGATCTAAACCCAGTCCTCCAAGAGCATTACTTATGGAATGCTAGCCCAGTGACAATACCACTACACCACCTGTTACCTCTGCCAGCTGTTACTGGAGTTCAGTTACCTGATGCTGCAAGTTGACCAAACTCTCTTATTGCAGTCGTCTGTATTATCATGTACCTCAACATCTCCGGGTTGAAACTTTTGGCCGTAGAGTCAGAATCATTATGGCATAGAACAAGGCCATTTGTGCCATTGAATCCACACTGGCTGTCTGTAGAATAATCCGATCAGTCCCATTGCCCACTCTATTGCTGTGGCTCTGCAAGTTTATTTCCCTGAAGTGGCTATCCCACTTCCTTTTGAAATCGTTCATTATCTCAGCTTGCACTACTTTCATGGGCAGCAAATTCCAGGTCATTACAACTCGCTGCATAAAAAAGTTCTTCCTAACAGCCCCTCTGTATCACTTGTTTGAAATCTTTCATCTGTGTACGCTAGCCCTTGGACCATCAAGCCAGCAGCTTTTCTTTTTGACCTTATTTAAATCTGCCATAATCTTGTACACCTCTATCAAATCTCCCCTCACTCTCCTTTGCTCCAAGGAGAACAACCCCAGCTTCTCCAACCTAACCTTGTAGCAAAAACCCCTCATCCCTGGAACCATTCAGGTAAATCTCCTCTCTTTAGGACCCTCACGTCCTTTCATTCATTTTACCGAGAAGAAAAGATTCATAAGAATGGTCCCAGGCATGAGGAACTTCAGTTACGTAGACAGATTGGAGAATTTGGCACTGTTTTCAGTGGAGAAGAGAAGGTCGAGAGGAGATTCGATGGAGGTATTCAAAATCATGAGGTGTCTGGGCAGAATAGATAAGGAAAAACCGTTCCTGTGATGGAAGGATTGAGATCTAGAGGACACAGATTTAAGTTAATTTGGCAATTGGAGACATGAAAAAAAACTTTTTCACACAGCAAGTGGTTAAGATCTGGAATGGGAACATAGGAAATAGGAGCAGGAGTAGGCCATTTGGCCCCTTGAGCCTGCTCTGCCATTCAGCTAGATCACCTTCTACCTCAACACCATTCTCCTGCTTTATTCCCATATCCCTTGATATCTTTAATGTCTAGAAGTCTATCTATCTCTGTCTTGAACATACTCAATGACTGAGCCTCCACAGTCCTCTGGGGTAGAGAATTCCAAGGATTCACCTCTCTTTGAGTGAAGAAATTCCTCCTCATCTCAATTGTAAATTGCTTACCCCTTATTCTGAGACTGTGTCCCATGGCTCTAGACCCCCCCCCCCACCCCCCCAGCCAGGGGAAAACATCCTTCCTACATCTACCCTGTCGAGCCCTGTAAGAATTCTGTGTTTCAATGAGATTACCTCTCATTCTTCTAAATGCTAGAGAATACAGGCCCAGTCTCCTCAATCTCTCCTCAAAGGACAATCCCAGCATCCCAGGAATCAGTCTGGTGAAATGTCGTTGCACTGTGGAAGGAATCACGTCGATTTTTAAACAGTATTTTTTTTCGTACACTGCCAATACTGTTTAGTATAGTGAGGAAAACAATAAACATTCCCTGCTGGATTTTCCAGCTGTATATCATAGGTTCCATCCAGATTCACCAGGAGTGGCTTAAAATTTCTCGAACTGGGTTTCTATTTGGGCTCAAAGTTAACTCAAACTTCTCTCACTAGGTGTGCCTCACAGTCAGGATACACACCATCCAGTGGACAGATCCTGGAACTGCACAGCTCCAGAGAAAAGACTCAAGACCAACCTGCCAAATTCCAACAGCCAGACCCACTCACCTACCCCCAGCCCCTCCATAAAACTGACCACTCACCACCGTCTATAGCTGACCCACTCACCACCCCCCCCACCCCCCCCCCCCCCCCCCCACCCCCCCCCCACCCCCGTGCAACTGACACACTCACCACCCGACCCTGTACAACTGGCCCACTAGCTCCCCTGTACAACTGGCTCAATCAATCACCCCCCTGTAAAACTGCTGGCCCTCCCATACAGCTGACCCACTCACCTGCCTGCCTCCAACTTCTTCCCATTCTGCCAATTCATGGAAAGAAAGCATGAGTGAAGGTGGAGACAGGGAGTGAGAAAAAGCACTGGATAAAGCAGCAGAAGAAACAGAATCGAAAAGTGAAGAGAAAACAATCAATCAAGCAGTAAAGCGAGAGTGAAAAATGAAGCAGAAAGAAAAGTACAATTGACAACTGCTGAATTCAAGCATTCTGAAAAGCAACATTCAACCCATCCATCAATGGGCTGCATTCTCTGAGAGAGTGCAATGTTTTTCATGGTGACTGGTGGTTATCAATATCAATCAATCAGATCATTGAGGAGACAAGACTAGAAACTGTTATGTTTATTTACATTGGTTATAGAGGGCAGGGCTGAAGCCAGTTTGAGCCAATTAGGTGGTTTGGAAGGGCGAACGGAAAATTATTGTAGCGTATTAGATTATCTTGGGAGGGAGGGCTGAACGTTATTCTAACCAGTGGATCCTTTGATGGACACAGCTGGAAGTTATTATAACCAATTAGATCATTTGGTGGAGGGGGTAGGAGGGTATTATAATCAATTAGATCATTTGGTGGAGGGCTGGAAGTTTTTAAAATATATATGCTTTTAAGGAGTGTTGTTGGATAGGCCAGCATTTGTTGCTTATCCCTAATTGCCCTTGAGAAGCTACTGTGGGTGAGCCACTTTCTTTGAACTGCTGCAGTCCATCTGGTGTAGCTACATCAAAGGAGTTCCAGGATTTTGATCCAGTGACAGTGAAGAAACACTGATATAGTTCCAAGTCAAGATGGTGTGTGGCTTGGAGGGGAATTAGCAGGTGGTGGTGTTTCCACTCATTCTGCTGCCCTTGCCCTTCTAGGTGGTAGAGGTTGCAGGTTTGGAAAGTGCTGTTAAAAGGGCCTTGGGGAGTTGCTGCAGTGCATCTTCCAGATGGTACACACTGCTGCCATTGTGCATCTGTGGTGGAGGGAGTGAATGTTTGTGGATGAGATGCCATCAAGCAGGTGTTGAGCTTCTTGAGCGTTGTTGGAACTGCACTCATCCAGGCAAGTGGGGAGTATTCCATTACACTCCTGACTTGTGCCTTGTAGATGGACAAGCTTTGAGGATTCAGGAGGTGAGTTACTTGCCACACAGTTCCCAGCCTCTGACCTGCTCTTGTAGCCACAGTATTTCTGGTCAATGGTAACCACCGTTGATAGTGGGGGAGCTGGAACTTATTATAACCAATTAGATTGCTTGGCTGTTACTTTTTCCCATTGTTGGTCATGCCTGAGAAATACTGATGGTTTCTGAGAGTCATAATAAGTGACTTATTTTAATGTTTGTCCCCAAGTGAAGATTTTCCAAACTTTTAACTTTCCTCAAAAAAACGCCTTAAGTGAAAGTTTACCTTCTTCAAGAGTGGTTTGCTGTTGATTATTTCTGATGAGTGGGATGCTCTTTGGTGTAAATGCATTTAGTGGCCTATTAATGTTGATTGAACATAGTGGGTAGTATATTAAGGTATGTGGGCCTGAACATCCTGGGTCTGGAAATAATGAGAAGCATTACTGAAATTGTGAGTTTGGCCTCATTTAGGAAAATATGGATTGACGGTCACAGTAGGCCACAATCATTAAAATGTAAAAAAAAAAAAATCTGGTTTAAAAATAGTCAAGTATCTAAGAGCAGAGGGGAATATGCTCTATGATCCCTTCTGAAAATGAAGTAAATGCATTTCCAACGCTCCAGCATCTTTTGTAACTTTTAAACCTGCTGCAAACCCTGCTTCCTCTACACCATTCCTTATCATCATGCTGAAAGTGAAGCTGTCGTTTGTTGTTGGGGTGGAGGGTCTTCCTAACGTTCTTTCAAGTTGCAGCAGTTTTCCCTGTTCAGTAGGCTGTGTGGATTGGGCTGTGCTGATGGACCCTCCCAAGGACCAACATCGTCTTTGAGTGAAGGTGGGAATAAAATTCTAGAGTCAAAATATTTTGTTCTGACGAGAGAGGCAGCGATTGGATTTGTCAACTTTGTACAGTTTTGGTTTCCTGACTAAAGATAGGATATACCTGCTTTTAAATGTTCATCAGGCTGATTCCTGGGATGAGGGAATTGTCCTATAAGGAGAGACGGAGTAAATCAGGTTTAAATTCCTCAGGATTTAGAAGAATGAGAGGGAATTACATTGAAACATATAAAATTCTTGAGGGGCTTGACAGGGTAAATGCTGGGAGGATTATTCCCCTGGTTGGGGAATCTAGAACAAGGGGTCACTGTGTCAGTAGAAGTAGTCAACCATTTAGGGCCGAGATGAGGTGAGATTTCTTCATTCAAAACAGTTGTGAACCTTTCGAACTGCTTTGCCTTCAAGTGTACTCATGCCAGAGATTGATGGATTTTATATTCCTAAGAAATCAAGGTATGTAAGGATAGAGCGGGAAGTGAAGCTGGAATAAGACTAGCCCTGATCATATTGAATGGTGAAGCAGGCTTGAAAGGTCGAATGGTCTACTCCTGCTCCTATTTCTTGTGTTCTCATTGTTAACTCTGGTTGGACATATTCCTGAACGTGACCTTCCTAAACCCCCGCCCAGTCAAACATTCTCTTTCCCGCCACTTCCAATATTTTTTGTAACTAATAAACAATCACTTTGAAAGAAAATTGAAAACACAATTTATTTTAATGTTCCCTGTGATTTCCACCCCACCCCAACCAACCCAGGTGTTTCTCGAAACAATGTCCTGCAGGTTAATCTTTAATTCTTGGAGGCTCCTGGAAAACCCCTTTATTCCATCAATTATTCCGCTGTGTCTTCTTGCCCAATGGCCTGACTTTGGGCCACCATTGTGCCCTTGGTTATCTATTGTGTGCTGTTGTCGTGTCTGGCAAATTGCCAAGCCAGAGTCCAGAGCCTTAACCTATGCTTTGGGCTCTAGTTGTATTGACAAGTTGTAATGACCACATGAGGAGGGATGCTCCCCTAACATTTCAATCCAAGTCTGACTATAACAGGGTTTGTTGTGAATTTAAAGAGGATTAAGTAGTTTTGCTCAATGTCTGTGTTTAACCATTTACATACCGATTGCCAAGAAATTAGTCTGACAGGAGTTAGTTTTTACTGAGTTAAAAATACAACCAGGTAAAGAGAGCAAAATATTTAAAAAGGTAAACCGATGCTTTTTGAACCTATTGTGACACAGACACACACATTTTACAAGTTATACTATAGTTGGTTACTTTATTAGCCAAATTAAATTTCAATGCTAAAGGTAATATTGAAAATGCAATGCTTGAGTCCTTGGCTGATCACTGTGGCTGCAGCAGAAATTTATCTAAATTCCCTTAGATTCCAGGTATTGAGTTAAAGCCCATGTAACTGCAATTGCCACAAACGATTTCTTTTTAATCCATAATCTGTCTCTTCCAGAAGTCGATGAGTTTTTCAACTAAGGTTCATTTCGATGGAAAATTTACTATCTCTGTGCTGGATTTTTAATTTGTAAGAGATAGGGTCTTAACTTGGGAGAGGAGAGAGGAGCTCCTCACTACTTCTTTGGCAGTTTTTCCAGACTACTCACTACTTCTTAGCAACTTGCATGCTATATTAAAGAGATTTCAAAATGATTACTTCAGTCACATGACCTTTCCCTCCCCATTCTGATTTCAGAAGGGGTTATCTGATGTCTGAATGAATGCTTTTGTTTCATGGCTGGGGTGATTAGATTCTGTGATGTCCGAACTGTTAACTGCCTGAATGTGTCTTATCCATCTTGATGAAATAGGAAGACATGTCTCCACATAACCATTGTTTAGCAGACTTTCTGTCACTGCTGGAGAGATGATCTTATAGAAATGTAAATACAACATTCAGTACATTTCAGTAAACCCCTTTGAAGTGGTGTTGACATCCTCAGATATGAAATTCCAGAGAAGGATGTTGTGGCATGGCTGAATTGCAATTTCCATTGGAACATTCCCAAATCTGATCACCTTGCAATACCAGGCATCAGGTGACTTGTGGTAGTCATTTTTGGTCAGTGCCTTCTTATCTTTACCAAGCTCTTTTTAAACAGTTCAGTGTATGTTTGGTCAGCCAGTGAAATTACAGATTAATATCACTCATGCACAAGTCACATCATCATGGCAAAGTGTAAACTACAGAACAGTGTGCCTAGTCTGCATTTAGCCCGACACCATCAGTGTCCACCATCCCTCCGAGTGGCCTCAGTTCCCATTGCCCCTCAATGTTCCTAGGCCCTCTCAGTTCTCCTAGCTCCTTTCTCGAATTTAGGGACTGTTCTGTGTGGCAATTTGGGAATCCATATACCACAGTTATATAAAAATGCTAAATGTACATATAGATTATATAACTTGGTATGATCCCAGTTGATGTTAATACTGGACAAGTCAGATCCTAGAGCGAAACCAGGCTTGATAGATCCTAACTATTTTTTAGAAACTATGGAGGTCAGTTACTGGACACATTCACAAGAATCTGCCTGTATACTTTTAACAAAAAGGATAAAACATGTGTTAAGCAAGAAAAAATGGACTGTATTACACTACACAAAACGATTGGAAAAATTTCAATACAGATACCAGAAAATGATTCAAACTCTTATTATTCCTTTTATCCCAGCAACCCTTGGGACACAAAGCCCCAGCGAAGATTTACCACTGTTTCAACACCAAGGTTTCTTGATTGGGTTAGTTCCATTTCAAACAGTTTTCTTCCGGCAGACTGCTGCGCATTCACTAGATGCTTTTCTTCAGCTGGTATCTCTCCCTGAGACACCCAAAACCACAATCTAAACTCATTATTACTTCAACTTCAGAGTAAATATTGAAGTTCCCTAAACTCAGTTCCTCAGCAGGCTTGCAGGATTTCTAGAATTTACACCTCCTGCCTGCACGCTCTGGTATGCACACACTAACTGACTTTCTGTGTTTCTCTGTCTCTCTGTGTGCCTCTGGACCCCTGTCACTAGGTAACAGGAGTTTTTTCCTACTTTTATTTAACTTCACTAAACTAATAACCCCTTGGTAACTCATCTTTTTACTTCAAGAGTTGTAAAGCCTCATTAAAAATGCATGTCTACAAACAGGGCCCCAGATGTCCTGGCACCCAGCTCACAAAAACTTCTAAATGAATCTAAAGCCTGGTTTCACCTTTCTTAACACCCAAATACAAATTAAACTTAAAGCTATACATTTTTTCCTGAACACTTCCCTGCTGAATAAAATGAAAAGATATCTTTAAGAGGCATTTTTATTTTCTATTCCAATCTCCTCTTACTATCTCAATTTTATTTATACAGATTTTACCCTAGCAGTAACAATGTATTTATATCAAATACACAAGGACTTTTCCAGATAATTCATATTCCACACAAGTCCATTTCATCACGAGATTCAGGTCCCTCCATATTTGGTCTTGATAAAGCATCTGCTATGATATTGTCTCTTCCTGCTACATGAATGATTTTCAAATTGTATGGTTGTAGCAATAAACACCAATGAAATAGTCTCATTCTTGGTATGAAACTTTGCTGAAAAGGTTAAAGAACTATGGTCCACATAAGTAACAGTCTCTACAGACTTATTGGATATGTAGACTTCAAAATGTTGTGGAGCCAACACCAAACTCAAAATCTCTTTTTCCACAGTTGAGTATTTCTGCTGTCAAGAATTTAAGTTTCGAGAAAAGTAACTGGCCATTTGATCCTCAGCTCGTCCCCCAGTAATAAAACTGCGCTAACACCGAGGTCACTGGCACCTTCAGCCAGATTAAATGGTTTAGCATAATTTGGTGCTGCTAAAACTGGGTTTGGTAGTCAGTACAGCTTTCAAGCTGTCAAAGGCACTTTGAAACTCCTTCGTCCACTCAAATTCCTTGCCTTTCTTTAACAAGCTTGTCAGGGGAGCCACTGTAGTGCTGAAATTTGGAACAAATTTCCGACAAAATCCACTCATGCCTGTATACCACAGAGTCTCTTGTTTTGCCTTAGGCACTGGGATATCTAAGATAGCCCTTATTTTTCCTTCTCGGGGGCAGAATTTTACACTTGGCGTGCGGGTGCTTGCCCGACATGCCCGAGCGTAAAGTTACCCGAGATGACATCGGGCATGCATCCTGACATCATCACACACTTGGCACACATTGGAGTCAGCTACGATTGGCAGGCAGGCAAAAATGCCAAGCGGCCTTTACATTCTTTAGGAAACCTCATCCATGAGCGGGATGAGGTTTCCTAAAGCAAGTAAGCATTAAATAAAAACTTTATTTTGGAATTAAAAACATGTCCCATCTCATGTGACAGTCACATAAGGGGACATGTTTTTTAAAAATTTTTACAGTCTTTATTAATTTTTTTAAAAAGTGCTTCCATCTCCCTGAGGCTCCTTGCCTTAGGGAGATTGAAACACTCTTTTGTGTGCATGCACCAACTGCATGCTAGGCCCAGAGTAAGGGAACAAATCTCCTTTCAAAATAAAACATCCAGAGCCTCTGGTAGCCTGGCTCCCTTTAGCAGTAATTGAGGAAGAATTTTCTCGACTATCCTGAGCCATATCCTCCTTCCTAGTAGGTTCTGAGGGTACACATTTCACCTGTACCACTGCTATGGCTTTAATACCCAATACCTTTCCTGGTACAAACTTTCCTGAGAATTCCTTAAGCATTTCTACCACTGCAATGGGTCTCCCTTTAATTCCCAGCAATTAGCTGTAGTATGTCCAGTCTTACTACAATGGAAGCATATTATTTTCTTTACATTACGTTTAGGTTCTAACCTACCTCCTTAATTATTCTGGCATCCTTCTGTTTGTTCCATAGAACTAGTACCTTTTCCATCCCCAGATTTTCTATTCCTCCAGATTCTTTGTTGATTCCCATATGACCACTTCCCCACATGGAACTGTCTGTGTGAGATATCAGCCAAAACTGCTCATTGTTGGATGTTTGATACTTGACACTCATCTAAATATGTCTTAGTGGTTACTGGAATACTATTTTGGAATTCTTCCATAATGATTTCCTTCACATTCTTAAAAGTTTTCTCTAATTTCAGTGATTGAAACCACTGATCCCATAACATTTCTTCTTCTCTTGCAACTTCTACAAATGTCCGATTAGGTTTCTTTCTCATGGTCCTAAACTTTAATTGATAAGCTTTAGGGACAAGCTCATAAGCATTGAGCATTGCCTTTTAACTGTTTCATAGTCTGCAGACTGTTCCTCTGACAGACTAGTGTATACATTCATAGCTGAACCTGACAGGACAGTTTGTAATGTTAAGGTCCAAGCATCCTTTTGATTACTTCAACTTCACAGCTATCTTTTCAAATGAAGTGAAATAACTTTCAACTCCATGCTCTGTAAATTTAGGCACTAAACGGAGATTTCTGGTTAAATCAAATTCCTCAGTGGAATCAGGATCATCCTCTGAACTACCATCTCCTCTTTCGTCCTTTATTCAAAGCTTTTCTTTGGCCAAGGCATGTTGTCCGAGCTCTTTCTCTCTTTGAAACTCAAGCTCAAGTTTTTTTCATTTCCATTTCCTTTGCCCATTCTTTTTCTTTCTTCTTTCTTTCCAATTCAATTTTTTTTTCATTTCTTTCCCTCTCTCTTTCCTACAATTCAAGTTTTTCATCTCCTTTTTCTATCTCAAGCTGCTTCATTTGCAACCGAATTTTTGCTACCTCTAGCAATTTCATGTCTTTTTCCTTTTAATTCTAAATGCTGGACAATTACTTTGTTCATATCATCCTTATGAGATCCTGCTTTTATACCTACCTTCATTTTTTCTGCTAACTCTTTCAGTTTAGCCTTCGTTAAGGATTTCAAATAATCTAATTATATTTTCTACTCCCAGAAAAGTCTTAGCAACAGTCAAAGCCATTTTTAAATTACAATCCATATAATATACTTCATAGCAAATCCTGTTCCTATACCCAGTACCTCCACATACGCTTTTCTTTAAGAATTCACAGATCTCGCTGAAATTCAAAGATTTTTGATCCTGTAAGAGCCCCCATTTTGTTTTGACCCCAGCTAATGTTAATACTAGACAAGTCAGATCCCAGAGTAAAACCTGGCTTAGTAGATCCTAACTTTGTGTTTTTTTAAGAAACTGTGGAAGTCAGTTACTGAACACATTAACAAGAGTCTGCCAGTGTACTTTTAAAACACATAATAAAACCTTTATTAAACAAGAGAAAATGACCTATATTACACTGGGCAAAAAAGGTGGAAAGATTTCAATGCAGATACCAGAAAGTGAATCAAACTCATGCTATTCCTTTTATCCCAGTATCCCTTACAGATTCCCCAGCGAAGACTTACTGCTGTCTCAATGTCAGGATTTCTTGCTTGGGTTAGTTAAGTTTCAAACAGTTTTCTTCCAGCGGACTGATGAGCATTCACTAGATGCTTTTCTTCAGCTGGTATCTCTCCCTGAAACACCCAAAACCACAATCTAAACTCACTATAATATCAACTCCTGAGCAAACACATGAGTTCCCTAAACTCAGTTCCCCAGCAGGCTTGCAGGGTTTCTTATTAGAGAGTTTAGACCTTCTGCCTGCACTCGCTGGTAAAGACACACTAACTGACTGTCTGTGTTTCCCTGTCTCTCCGTGTATCCCTGGACCCCTGTCACTAGGCAACAGCAAAGTTTTTTTTTCTACTTTGTTTTTCTTTAACTTCATTAAACTACTAATCCTTCACTAAACTACTAATCCTAACACATCTCTTTACTTTATAAGTTATAAAACTGCATTAAAAATGCATGAATACAAACAGGGCCCCAGACTTCCTGGTACCCAGCTCACAAAAACCCCTAAATGAAACTAAAAGTTTCACCTTTCTTAACAACCAAAAACAAAATACAAATTAAACTTAAAGCTATACATTGTTCCTAACAAACCACGCAAATATGGAGTATAAACATCAGCAGAGATGAATTGGGCCTGTCACTGCGCTGTTGATTTGATGAGGTGTGTAACCAGACACCATTATAAATGCAGGATTATCTATTTTTCTCAGCAACAGCAGTGTTACTCACCACTCCACCTCCATATCGCAGGCCACCCAAAAATGCTAGAGCTGGCATCTGAAAGATGCTATTTTGATTTCTGAAACAGAGGTGTTTTGATGTCCAGAGCCAGATAAGCTAGTATTGGCAGTTCAGTAAGGACACTTGGGTATTATTGAAGACACATGAGACATGAATTGTATGGCCCTATGCCATTGGGTGGTTTATTTGCTGTAAACCATCACTTCCCAATGCATGCATGTGTTCTTTAAAGTCTGCCTGGTTTTAAAGTCACCTGTAGTTCAGTGCGCACGTGTTAAACCTTTGTGTAGCAAACAAAGCAAGGCCTGTGGAAAATGAATGGTTTGAAAATATTTGCAATTGATTCTATACCTTGCTATGTCAGTTTGAGGACTTACAATAACTCCTGTTTACTTGCTGTGCTATGTTCCATTTACTCAATCGCTGTTAACAATATTGCGAGCGTTAACACTACTGCGATTAAGGACACAAGTTAATCAGTTGGTTGCAATGTGGCTAGATTTGACACTTGAGACAAGATTTTCCATCCAAGTTATGCTGGTAGAAAATCAGGTCTCGGCCTATTTCTATAGCCACACCAATCTTGCTATCATTTCCTTTAGATGCCACCAGCACTTCCCAAATATAGGCTGGTGTATTCAAATAAAGTATTGATGTTACATATGATAATTACCATTATTATTACTTTAGCAACGTTGGGTACTATCATTGGATCATTGGTGTCTTGCCTTGATTGGGGCCAACAGAAAGATTTTCACACTTAACTGTCCCACTCCAGTGAGTGTAAATGATTGCAGGACAACCAACTCACTGTTCCTCCCTGCCAGCATTCACCAGCTAAATGTAAATTCCAGTTACAAATGGGAACCAAATTGATGCAGTGATTACAGATTTTTTTCCAGAGTTGTTACTGGGCAACATACTTCCCCGCCACCCCCTCCCTCCTCCAATGTCCATTCTCAAACAAGAAAAAAAAACACATTTTATCAAGTGATCATTCTCAAGCATGATTGAAAATCAGGAGTAATAAATAATAAGTAATAGGTAATGAAGTACGAAGGGAGTGATGATAGTGGAGTAGCAATCAGCACCTGCCCAATTTGTTTGCATAGGAATACTGCAAATGATATCATTCCCAGTCAGCCTGTGGTTGGTCCCTTCACAACCTTGCCTCTCTATCTCTGTAGCCTCCTCCAGCCCTATCATCACCTGGAACTGTCCAATCCTCCAATTCTGTCATTTAGTGCATACCCGATTTCCTTCAGTTCACCAGTGTCCATCATGCCTTCAAGTGTCCAGGTTCTGGTGCTGGAAATCCTTCCCTCAACCTTTCCTAAAAGGCATTCCCTGAGACCCATCTCTTTGACCAAGACTTTGGTCGTCTGTTCTATTGTAGTCTTCTTTGGTTTGCAGTCCATTTATTAAAAATTACACTTGTGAAGCAGCGGGGGTTGTTTTTCTATGCTAACGATGTTATTTAAATCCAGGTTGTTGTTGTTACATAAATATAGACATGCGGGGCCATTCAGACCGCCCGCAATTCATTTTCATGCCTGGGCTGAGGACACAGTGCATAGTAATAAGAATTTTTCTAAACTGCTCAAATCCAGTCAGAGACCCCCCTCCCCCTCCTTCGCACTCTCACTCATTCCCCATAATATCAATAGACACAATCAACTCT
Organism: Carcharodon carcharias; assembly: GCF_017639515.1. Lineage (NCBI taxonomy): Eukaryota > Metazoa > Chordata > Chondrichthyes > Lamniformes > Lamnidae > Carcharodon > Carcharodon carcharias. Next base: position 125,890,636 of record NC_054468.1, on the reverse strand, counting down.
CTGGATTGGGCTGCGGGAAATCCAGTTTTGCCAGTTGCTAAACTAAAGCTGACTGCAAGCATTGATTGTATCTAGGGGAGCGAAGTCCAGTATTCAGCCCAAGCATGCAGGAGGCAGAGCAGCGCTGTACGTGTCTTGTTTATATCTTTGTGCAGAGAGAGAAATACTAGCGTGTGAGCTCTTGAGAGGGTTGAGGAACTATAGCCTTCAGAGCATGTTGGTGGACAAAACTGTTTCACTGCAGTTCCACCCTAATCTTTCAAATGTTTACAAGACATAAACGCGCTAATCTAAAAGATGGGTTGGTGCTGTGCTTTGCTTGTAACTGTAGTATTTTACAAAGTTCAGATGGGTGAGTAAAGAGCAATATTTCAAAGCGCTCCAGACTTTAAAGAGTTAAATATAGCACTTGTTGCCATAGCGCTTCCACACAGGGAAATTTCCATTGCTATTTATATCAGGCTAATTGTGTGATACTTATTGTATCTCTCTCATAGGTACAGTAGCTATCAAAGATTTCACAAGGTGCGCATTAAGACATTGATTAAAGCTACAGACTCGACTATGCGATACACCGAAACCTTCCATTTGCAAACAGCATTCAGAATACTAAATCATTAGGTGTGTTAGAAGGTACCATGTGTCACTCTGCCCTGTATTACTGTCTGAGTTTGCCCCTCTCAGTTAATATGGGGTGACCTTTCTGTTCACAAGAAACCGCTGCATAGTTCAGAGTATGTTCCAAGTGTACACTGTAACCGGAGTATCAAACAGTGTCCTCAAAACACTCATGGAATGTTCCAAATCCTTGGCATTTAGGGGAACATACTATTTGAAGATTCCAGCCACAATGAATGATTTTTAGAAAATGCTAACTGTTCTCTAGTTATATTTCCTCATGGGCAGCCTCGGGTGGTTTCTGTGGGTGTGAGTTCTGGAGGTCAGAAAGCACAAAAGGGAATGCCTTTAGTTTCTTACTTTGTGAGGTATGGAGTTTGACATACAATGACCACGTGCTCAATTTTGTTTATATGTAGATGTGTTTTCATATTTGATCAATAGCTTTAACCTCTTGTTTTGCAATATTATATCTTGGTTCAGTCCTGCGTGGTAAATCCTGCACGAACATAAACTCATGGCGATGGAAACCAACAGAGCTCGTAGTGAAGAAGAGACTGGAAGGCTGCCGTGAAACAATGAACGCATGTGTGCATCAACGCAATGGGAATATTGAACAATCCTGCCGGTAGAACACTGTTTCTCTTGTCTAAGATTCCAAAGTTTACCCATGTTGAATGGCCACTTGGGTGAAGTGTTGAGTGTTGTGTTATCATGGTAACATTGCCATGTAAGAGAGTGAGGCGCTTCCAAAGAGTGACATCAGAAAGTGGGGCAGGAGGCAATCTGAGCTACATCCTGTCACTCTTTGCTCTGTGGCTTAGCTTCATTATAAGCCAGAAATGGAAGCCGTGACACATGGACCTCTGAGGTTTAAGGTTTGGTGTATTTGCAGTTAAGGAAAATCTAATTGAATTTTATCTGCTATGTGCACGATTTGTAGCTTATACATTTTGTATTGAGGACGTGATAAATTTTGAATATGGTCATATGAGTGGCACATCGCATAAAAAGCATTTTGAATAAATTTATGGCTGACACTTTTGGAGCTGTACACAATGGACCTTATGAGATTGCTCTTTAAAATCTAAGTGGTATTCGCTGACACTTTTTTGGACATCTTGCTCCATAAGAAGAAATTCTAACACCACCCCCCCCGCTACCGCCCCCCCCCCCCCCCGCCACTACCCCTCTCCCAAAAAAGGGTGGGTTTAGATTGGATGAAAAATAACATGTTCACACTAGAAAATCTCAAACTTGAACCTAATCCACCTCTAACCCATCCATATCTGGTTTTATTGGAGGCGGCATGTTGGGAATTGGTGAGTGGTCGGCAACCAAGCCGCTCCCAGGAAGTGGGTCACTCATTTGAATATTTTAATGAAGCTGCATGTCGGGTTGTTTTCTCTGATCCAGGTTTGACACTGGTTGCCTGAGTTTCCTGGGTCTCAGGTTCTGAAGGGAGGCATATCCTAATGCCAGGACTTTACTATGGAGTACTGTACTCAGTACCTAATGGTCTTGGAGGATTTACTAGACTGCAGCTAAAAGTGTTAAACTAAGAGGCGTTGACTGGGCTTGTATTCTATTCAGTATGGAAGAACAAGGAGTGTTCTAATTGAGGCGTTTCAGATGATTAAAATCGAGGTCTTGTGGCACAGTGGGTAGTGTCCCTACCTCTAAGCCATAAGTTCTGGGTTCAAGTGCCACTTCAAGGCTTGACAGCCAAGGACAGTGCATGCATAACGTGGCCAAACAGGTTGAGAATCAACATGCAAATCCTTCCAACACAAGCCAATGGCTTATGCCAATCGGCATATTGGCATGAGCCAATCCAACCTGTTAACTATCGATATTTCCCAGCTAAATATTTTTCTTCTTGCAGTTCATAGAATCATAGGAGAGAGAAGGAGGACATTTGGCCCATCATACCTCTTTCAAAGAGCTATCCAATTAGTCATTTCCCACACACACACAGACACTTTTCCTCTCTTTGGGGAATTAGCAGGGTGGTTATCAACCTGTTAAACCATGTCTTGAACGTTTCTTCCATGCTCACCAAGTCCTGGAGCAGGACTTCAATCTGGAGCTTATTGATCAGAGGCAGGGCTGCAACAGTTCTCTTGTGAAAGTTACCATTGAATCTGTTTTCCCCCAGCTTTTCAGACAGTGCATTCTGAACACACTGAATCATAGATTCATAGAATAGTTACAGCACAGGAGGAGGGCATTCAGCCTATAAAGTCAGTGCCAACTCACTGCAAGAGCAATTTAGCCAATTCAACTTCTCCCCCCCATACACTTTCTCCATAGCCCTGCATCCTTTTTCCCCTTCATTTACTTATCTTATTCCCTTTGGAAGGCTTTGATTGAATCTGCCTCTACCACGTCTTCAGGCAATGCATTCCAGGTTGTGTCGACTTTACTGTGTGTAAAAATAAATAAATAAAAGCTTCTCTTCATGTTGCCTTTGGTTCTTTTGCCAGTCACCTTCAATCTGTACCCTTTGGGTTCTTGACCCTTCTGCCAATAGAAACAGTTTCTCCCTATCTACTCTGTCCAGACCCTTCATGATTTTAGACACCTCGATCAAACGTCCTCTCAACCCTCTCTTCTCCAAGGAGAACAAGCTCAGCTTCTCTAATCTATCCATGTAACTGAAGCCCGTCACCCCTGGAGCCATCCTCAGGACTCTTTTGCTGCACTATTTCTGCACCTTCACATCCCTCTGAGAGTGTGCCATCCAGCACAGGGCACAAACTCCAGTTCACATGGAACCAGTGTTTTATAAAGGTTTGACCTAATTTTGGGAAGCAATGACCTGCATGGGGGAAAAAAATAATCTCCTCTTCCCGCTGGTTCTTTGCCAATTATCTTAAATCTGTGTCCTTTGGTTACTGATCCTCTTGCCTGTGGAAAGAATTTTACACAGTTTTACATGGAAGTATATAGAATGGGCAATACAGGAACAGGAGCAAAGCAGCCTGATTTCAATATTACAATAAAATGTACCACCTTGTGAAAAGATTTTCCGGGCAGTGGGGGGTGAGAGTTTCCAGGCGGTGGCGGGGGAGGGGGGTGGGGTGCTGGTGGAGGGAGAGAATTGGGCGTGAGCGGCAGGAGTCTGTTACATCACAGAGAGCATGGTGGGATCATCCAATGGTGTCCGCCATGGTGGAATCATGGACCCTGCCAGAGGCCGGCATGAACCCAATTTGCATCCTGCTAATGGGAAGCAAAGTGAGGCCCGACCAGAATCGCTGCCCACCCTCCCCCTGCCCCCCCCCCGACCAAGCCCCCATGCCTGATTTACCATTACGCTGTTAGGGAAACATGCCGGCCCCAAAAGACATCAGGACAAACGTGACGTGCAGAAGTCAGGATTTCCGATTAGGGTCTTGCTCACATTGCGGACATCTGAGGAAAAAGTGATGCTGGAATCTGATAGCTACCAGACCCTGGAGAGACACATACACCGCGTGCTGGGTGGATCCTCATGCACATGGGCTCCGTAGCTCTCAGAATGTGGGAGGGCTCTGCGCTGCAGCTTCAACTTCGCTGAGGCTTTGGGCCTTCGCAGGCCTCACCATAGGCTCGCAGCTTCATCCAGGGTCTCCACTGAAGCTTCGGAACCTCCCCAACCTCATCATTGGCTGGGACAGATGATCGGCGAAGGGATGCGCAGGGGGAAAGGATATTTAGGTGTGGGTGGGAGGGGAAGGTGTAACGGGGTCAGGGGCTGTTCAGCTTGGAAGGGGAGGTACGAAGGTGTCAGGGCTGGATGAGGTTGAGTGGGGGGACGAAGGGCCAGGGGTGGGGTGAGATTGGGAGAAGGGGATTGGGAGAAGGGAGTATGGGGGGGAGGAGGGTGTCATGGGGGAGAATGCTGCAAGTGGGTAGGTAGGTGTAAGAGAGGATATTCGGAGGGGGAAAGGTGTTCAGGGGAAGGAGGGAGTAGGGAGGGGAGTTGTCTGCAGGGTGGGGGGGGGAGAACGGAGTGGACTGGAGAGGAGGGGGGAGTTTGAAGGAGGAAATGTGTCCGTCGGGCCCGGGAGGGGGGGAGGCACTCCACGGTGGGGGGGTGGGGTGGGGGGGGGGGTGAGGAATGTGTTGGGAGGGGGGAAGGTTTCCTTCAGGTGCCCGAGGGCCCCAACCTGACCCCTTGATGGGAAGGAGCATCTGGAGGGATGTCAAGAAGCCCTGTTTCCCTCTCATGAACTCATCCATGGCTGCCATGATGGAGTGCAGGTCTGTGCACATCTCCGTGTTCTGCTGGATCAAGGTCTCCATGGCATCCGCCATCCTCCCCATGGAGACCTCCATGCACATACATGTGGGCATCACTTCATCAGAGAGCAGGCGGACACACACCCCTTGGACTCGGGTGCTTTTCTGTTGAAGGTTTCTAACAGTTCTGCTGACTCTCCTGGATGAGTTGGAAGGCCGAATTCAGAGGCTTGTCATCTGATTCAGACCCCACAGATTCCTCCTCTCCAGCAGTCCTCCAAGTGCCGGGGAGCTCGGCTGAACCTGCCTCCTCCTGCTGCGGACACGTGTCCGTGCGGTGACCACCAGATTGTGAACCTGAGCCTGCTCTAGATCTAGGTCTCACTGAGGTGTGTGTCTCTGCGCTGGTGCAGGGTGTGGACAAGCACTATGACAGATCTTCCAGGCTGCTTATTTCCAGCTCTTCAATGGAAGAAATGCCTCTTGGCTGGAGGTGAGGACCTGGATGAAGCTGAGGGAATGGCTGGCTGAGGGTGTCAGTCACTTGGCAGAGCTCCCTGTGAGCCAAGTTAGAGATAATTAGTGCATGGCAGCAGAGTCAGAAGCAGGAGAGGGAGCACTCACAGTAGCGTTGAGAGAGGGATGATGTGGTGCAGGATCCTCACGTGGGTGTTTGCCACCGACCTCACTGTCACCACAGGCAGGGTCCACATCCTCACCAGTCAGCACGATAGCACGATCCTCAAAGTGAGTGAGGGACCTAATATGGGCCACTCCACCCCCCGGTCTGGGACCTCTCCCTGCTGTTGTGATCCAGCTTCTCCTGCATGAAGACAGATGGAGAGAGTGTGAGCAGGACACATGGCACTGAGTGGAGTATTTGTGTGGTGAGCGGAGCCATGGACAGGATGAGAATGTGAGCTCCATAGGATATGAGCCTGATGGAGATGTGAGGGTGTGTGTGAGAGTTAGTGGTGTTGCCCCTTGAGATGTGAGATCCCTGTGGATGTGTGATGGGTTTGTGAGTTTGTGAATTGAGAGTGATGAGGTAGTTGGAAGAACGGATGAGAGCATTCACCCTCTTCCTGCACTGGGTGTCTGACCTCTTCTGTGCTCTGGTGGCGCTGACCACCACGGCCACTGCCTCTCAGGCCAGATTGGGGACACGGGTGGGCCTCCTGCCAGCAGAGCAGGGGTACAGGACATCCCAGCAGCCTTTCACTGTGCCCAACACGTGCCCCAGAGAGGCATTACTAAATATTGGGACTGCCGTCTTGTTTGCTTTTAGGGCCATCTGTGACTTGGGGCAGTCCTGGTCTGTAGAAATGAAGTAGGCTGCACTCTGGTGCACTTTAAATATGGCGCCTGGAGTGAGGAAGCGCTGAGGTCACGGCATGGCAGGCCAATCCAAGCCCGCCCACCAGCGACCCGGTGTATTCCCCGTGAATGCATTATTAATGAGGCAGGACGCAGCAGGAAAGGAATGATGCAACGCAGAAATCTGCCATTAGGGCCAGTGGGTAAAATGTCCTTTTCCATGCCCGCTAGTGCACTTAGTGCAAATCTGGGACGATTCCACCCATATCCTGGGGGTGGGGAGGGTGGGGAGGGTGGGGGTTGGGGGTGGGGGTCGGGGACATGGGTGGTTACATTCGCAATTTTAAATTGTTAATGCCTACCCTTCATTCCGTGCACTCGTCTGCCACCCCGGGGGGTTGGTTAGTATTGATCCTAACCTCTCAGTTCTGCTATCATCCCTGGAAATATTTTTGCATTTTTTCCAGTACTCCTAGACCTTTTTGTAATAGGGGAATCAGAATTGTGCATTGTGCTTTGAGTGTGGTCTAACCAAGGTCCTATACAAGTTTAACATAAATTCGGCCTTTTTGTTCTATCCCTTTAGAAGTGAACTTCAGTGCATTGTTGGCTTTATTTATGGCCTCATTAACCTGTGTCACTACTTTAAATGATTTATGTTGCTATACCACTGGATCTCTCTCTATTCTTCTATCCCATTTAGACACCAGAGGCCAAATTTTCGTTCTCGAGCTGGGAGCGCCAGTCAGAAATCTGACTTGGGAGAATATGCCACAGATATGTGAACTTTCATTCCAGTGGGGTGGGTGCTAACGAGAGTTAGCATAACTGATTTCAAACCTGTCATTATGACAGTGAGGTGCTGATCAGATTGACAACTTCAAGTGGTTATAAGCTCTTTAAAGCGGGACCATGAATTCAAATACTTGTTGTTTTTATAAGGGATTAAAGTAAGTTAAATGTAGTGAATGGGTTTTTATAAGTGAGAGTGTATTTTAGTTTTGAAATGGTTAAATCATCCATAGACCCTTAAGAATTTTATTTAATCTCAGCATAGGCCCTGAGGTCTGCCCATGGTGAATATTGGGTGACTTGGCATATTGGATGCAAGGGCAAAGGCTGGTGGGTGGGGGGCATGAGTTGGCACCAATTTGATAGAAGATATAAAGAGCCATGGGGAGAGAGTGGGATTGGCATGGCAAACATGAGGGGCCATGGGGTGAATGGGGGGGCGTGGATGGGACATAAGGAGTGTGCAGGAGGTGAGGGGGTGTGAGGATTGGAGGGCTGCTTTTGTTTTATTCATTTTCTCATATCTTTGATAAAATACCGGAGCAACAAAGCCAGCCTTTCACCAATAATGCCTCTTCGGCCGCCAGCTTCCAAACTGTTTCCGGCACCACCCGCCATGACTCCCATTTGCACCTGCTCCCCCCTTCACCTCCAGACCAAACGTTCGAACTTGTGGGGCATTGTTTTGCTGGGGCAGGTTGGTGGGTCACTGGCTAGGTTGACATTTGTTTCCCATCCCTAATTACCCTTGAGAAGGTGGTGGTGAGCTGCATTTGTGAACCGCTGCAGTCCACGTGGGGCAAGTACACGCACACTGATGTTAGGAAGGGAATTCTAGGATTTTGACCCAGCGACAGTGAAGAAGTGGCAATATAGTTTCAATTCAAGATGGTGTGTGACTTGGAGGGGAACTTGCAGGGAGTGGTTTTCCCACACATCCTTTGCCCTTGTCCTGGTAGAGGTCATGGATTTGGAAATTGCTGTTAAAGGTGCCAAGGCGAGTTCCTGCAGTGCATCTTGTAAATTGCTGCTATTGTGTGTCGGTGATGGAGGGAGTAAATGTTGAAGGGGGTGCCAATCGAGTGGGCTGCTTTGTCCCAGATGGTGTCGAACGTTTTGAGTGTTCTTGGAGCTGCACTCATCCAGGCAAGTTAGGAGTATTCCATCTCACTCCTGACTTGTATCTTGTAGGTGGTGTTTAGGCTTCGGGAATTCAGGAGGTGAGTTACTTGCCACAGAATTCCCAGCCTCTGACCTGCTCTTGCAGCCACAGTATTTATATGGCTAGTCCAGTCAGTTTCTGGTCAATGGTAACCCCCAGGATGTTGATCATGGGGGATTCAGCGATGGTAATGCCATTGAACTTCAAGGGGAGATGGTTGGATTCCCTCTTGCTGAAAATGGTCATCCCTTGGTGGTCCTATCCCTATCCTGATTTTTCTTTTGTTATTTTTGGCTGTGGAATACTTCACTATTTGTTTTTATACCCCTTGGTAATTTAATGTAGGAGGTTCTTCTTTGACTTGCCTAATTCTTTTTTGTCGTCTTTCCCGACATCTTCATATTTACTTTGTCTTCCTCTCCCTTATTGGCGACGTATGTAGTCTCTCTTTTTCTTAAGCTTCAATGTTACCCTTATCTCTTTCTTCGTTCGTGGTATTTTTTTTAATGGCATTTAGTCAACTAAATCAAATTCACCCTGTAAAAACTCTACATACTTCTAAAAACGCTGTTAGATCTCCTCTTAGTCTACTCTGTTGTCATGGAAATAATCTGAATATCCCAAGTAACTGTAATATCTCAGCCCTGGCACCGTCCTGGTGAATCTGCTTTCTACAGTCTTTGTTATCTTTAGTATTCTCTCTACAACTGGGGTACCCAAAATGCTATACAGTACTCCATCAGCTGCCTAACATTTGTTTATGGATTCATTATTACTTTTTTAACCCACGTACTCTATCATCTAATTCTTAAAATACAAAGTTCTGCTGGGCTTCTTTTTTCAGTGGTGCCAGCATCGTCCTATCAAAGTCAGAAAGTCATGGGTCAAATTCCCACTCCAGAGATTTGAGCTGACAGCCTAGGGGGTGACATTTTGTGCGGATGACTGAAGGGGTCCCGAAATATGAGGGGTTCCAATGTGGAAGAGGCATTAAACTGCGGATCCATCTCATGTAAGTAGAAGAACAGCGGAGGAGTTGTTTGTGTCCCAGGGGACATTTATCACTCGGCCAACACAGATTTATCTCATTATTTCTGGGATCTTAATGTACACAAATGGACTGCAGCATTTCGCAACAATGCAACAAGTGACTAAGCTTCAAAGTGTAACTCATTGACTTTGAATATAAACATAAGTAGCTTCTTTCTAGCTTTACCTATCTGCACTCTGATGGTCAGGGGATACGTGTTTGAATCTCAAGGCCTCACTGTTCATCACAGGAATTTAGGATTCCTACAGGGCCAGAAAAAGCGACGGTGGAACCTTCTAACTTTCATGGGATAGGAAAGCTGAGGACCAAATGGGGTTCAATGTAATTCCTTCTATGTGATGCTGTCTGTCATACCTCACTGTTTGATTAGCTTCATTATCAGCTAGCTATTAGAAATCATGATATTGCTTATGATTGCTTGAAGTAAGTAGAACATTACCTACCATTCAACACCTACACATGAGCAATATTTTTGACTGTGACATTTCCACCACTGTGATATACTAATATTAATAAATCATCCTTTATCTCCCCTTGGACTAAATGGACCGGATTAATCTGTAGAAGCTACTCTACACACATTATACCAAAATCTATTCACACATTATCTATGTTGATATAATAGTGTACAGAGCCACTTGCATCTCCAGCAGTTAGTGAATCATCCCCATAGGAACTTGCTCAACATGCCATCTTCCATTCAAGTGGCACCATGGGAAAGGCTAAATATTTTTGGCAAGAGACTGCAGCCAACTATGGTGAAACTGTGGACAGAATTTTGCCGTTGGTGAGCTGGGGGCGGGGCCCGCTCGCCGACGCGTAAAATGAAGCAGGCGGAACCCCCAAAGTCATCCCGCCCCATTTAAATTTTCAGGAAGGCGGGGCTGCAGCAAAATCAGCTGTGTGCCCGCTAACCTGTCAATGGCCAATTCAGGCCATTGACAGGGTCATTTAAACAATTAAAGGACCTGCCCATCCAACCTTAAGGTGGCGGGCAGGCCAGGAGCCCCAGTGACTAATAGATAAAACATGAAACCCTCATCCACCTGCGGGATGAGGTTTCATGCAGGGTTTTAAAAAGTTGAATAAGGTTATTATGTACGTTATGAGCATGTCCCATCTCATGTGATATGGTCACATGAGGGGGACATGTTAGGGAATTTTTTTCTATTTATTTTTAATATTTTTAAAAGTGGAAGTGATCTCCCTGATGCAGCACTTAGCCTCAGGGAGATGTGCGCTCTTCTGTGCGCATGCGTGAAAGAGCGTGCTCTCACTTTTGGGGAATCCCCCCCACCCGCACAGGGAACGCATTGGCCCGCCCACGTAAAATGGCGGCGGGACCCACTTCTCCAGCGGGGATCAGCTCCCCGCCCGCCAGAGATTGGGCCGCTCACCTGCCATGCAGAAAATTCTGCCCTGTGTGCCCTATAGGGTCAGACCCATCACTGGCATTTGACAAATTACTGCAGAGGCAGAAAGTTGGAACTTTGGCGTTCTGCCTCTGATGTTACGCATCCTTGACCAGATATCTTCAGATGCTCCAAATGAAACCAGTGAGAGTATTTGAATCTGCACCTCGGCTGGGGAATGCACTCCTGCCCCCTTGACAGAGATGATAAACATACCCCTTGACAGAGATGATAAATTGGTACTGTGACCATAAGGATTTGCGGTAACCATGAAGGGCCATTACTGTGAGTAACATTATCATTTCCCACTTAATTCTAGTAAAATAATATATCAGATAGTCACTTAATCTCCATCAAAAAGGAATGATAACAGGGTGGATTCATTGCAAAGGAAGCATATTGGCAGAATTAGTGATGGATGTTTCTACATACTATGGTTATAGATAGCAGAGTTGGAGCTTGGGCAGTTAAAGGTCTGTTAGATGGGAAACACCCCTTCCAGTTATATCAGTGATGACGTGTCCTAAATTCTAACTGACAGTGATGAGTGGAGATAGAAAATAGAAATGATTCAGATGGGTCTCCTACCACAGTTTACCAACAAATATTATGGCGACTGCGGTGCTTAAAGTATGCTTGATAGCTACCGAAATGTTTACATCTTGTTGTGTTAATGGCACGGCATAAAACCCATGAATACTGGTCAGTTGCGAATTTACTACTGACAGATTAACTTCTTCCCCACTGAGAGAAAATTCACTTCACGAGCCTTAAATTGAATTCACTCTTCGATGCAGTTCACTTCGAAAGGAAAACAAGCAGCCACTGCACATTTGTTTCAGACATAATATTGGCACAAATTGATGGTTTGCTTACTGAAAATTACTTTTAAAATCCTTGGAGAGCTGTAAAGACGTGTTGGGTCATTTCACACTGCTGTTATCAAATCTCATTTCAGTACAGCAAGATGAAGGAGCAGAGCCCTGATCCCTAAGATGATCAATGGCTTCAGGGCAGAAAAGGACTTGAAACACTGATAAAGAATGATTTGCTTTATAGTGTATTAAATTTTAAGTGCACACTGCAAATTATTAAAATCCAGTTGAAATGAGAGGAAGAAAAGAGCCATTCTTGCCATTGCAATGATGGAAATATATAACTGGCTACATGTGGGTCCAGCATTGAGGCTCCCAGCTTGTTATTGAATATATCAGTCATATAGTCACTAGTCCACAAAGGACCACAAACATCCCTCTCCATTGGTGAGACAGTGGTGTAGTGATAATGTCACTGGGCTAATAACCCAGAGGCCCAAGCTAATGCTCTGGGGATCATGGGTTCAAAGCCTATCTGTGAATTTGTTAATCTAACTAATAAATCTGGAATATAAAGCTAGTCTCAGTAATGAACCCATCTAGTTCATTAATGTCCTTTAGAGAAAAAAATCTCCTGTCCTCACCTGGTCTGGCCTACATGTGACTCCAGAACCCACAGCAATGTGGTTGACTCTTAACTGCCCTCTGCACTGGCCAAGCAAGCCATTCTGTTCAAGGGAGATTAGGTAAGAGATGCTGGCCTTGCCAGTAATGCCCACAGCCCCATGAACGAATAAACAAAGAATTAGAGCGAGGCAATTTGTTATATAGCCTGAAGGACATCATCCTGGGAGCAGGTGCTCCTCAGGCAGTGAGTTGAATTCCTCTCCCAATATTTTTCTTTTAAATAAGCTACAACTAAAAAAAAAGTTGTATCCAGCCTACCTTGTTAACTCAAATTTAGCATTAACTTCTATATTGACGACATTAATTATGCTTTTTAATTCAAATGATTAGTTAATTCAACATTATTATTCAACAACATTTGTTTGAGTGGACAAGACTCTGTGGTGCCTTAGAAATATGTGCAATGCATAAATAGTCTATGTATTTATAAACCAGGAGCCACAAGAATAAGTGGGTGATATACTGCTAGTGTTTAAATATGAAGCAGTTTCATAGATTGGTTTTATGATTATTTAATCTAACTGTACATTAATATCATAGGTGAAAAAGCATTAGATGCTGAAATGTCCTGTGAATCATAACTTCTCCACCTCAAATAGAAAATTCTAATGCAGTCACATATTCATCCTGGTTTAATTTGTAACACATTTGTTTAATCCTTCTGCTGTCTTGCACTCAAATACCAAGGGAACATTAAAACTACTGATTAAATTAATAACACTTCTTAAAAAAATTTGGTAATTTGACATTAGAGGAGCTCAATTTCTGCGTCAAAGAAATAAGATCTCGAAGGAGCCGAGTTCCTTTTGGAGGATTCACTCTTCATTGTAGAGTGGATTCTCTGGTAAACAGTCTTATGAAGAAGCTCCATGGCACAATTGGTTCTTTTAGAGTTTAATATAGCAGCATCAGTTTGGAGGACTCTGCTGGGGTAAAATATTACAGAGTTTATCTAGTAGCAGTACTGGGGAAGTAATGAAGTTTGGATGAGAGAATGCTATGGCTTGTTCAACTAAATCCGGGGGGGAGAATTTTCCACTCGGCATGCGGGCACGTGCCCAACACATTCAAGCATGAAATAGCGCGCGATGGCGCAGGGCGAGCACCCCGATGTCATCGCGCACGTACACTCGCGATATTTCAGTCGGCGGGCACATGCGAGAGTCAGCAGCGGGCCCGCCAACAATTAATAGGCCTATTAAGGGCATTAAAGTAGCAATTGACGGCGATTTTTCACTGCCCGTCCAACGTTTACGGTTGGCGGGCGGGTGAATCGGCCAGGCGGCCTTTGACTTTTTGAGGAAACCTCATCCAAGGGCGGGGTGAGGTTTCTGAGATTAATTTTAAAAAAAGATTAAAATGCTTGGACAGAATTTCTGGCATCTGAATGTTGAGGTGACTCATTGTGAGACGTAGACATTTTTCAGGACTTTACATTCTGTTTTTTATTGATTTTAAGCTTGTCTGCTCAGGGAGCTTTCCTTCTGCGCTCCCCTGCGCCCATGCTGACTTCAGCGCTCGCCCTCCTCCCACCCCCCACCCCAGTAACACTGAACCTTTCAGCGCGCCTTTCACTAAGGAAGATTCAACAGACCATTCAGCACTATGCTCGCCTCATGGCTGGAAGTTTGGGTTTAAAGCCCTGTAGTGCAAGGCATTTAATGCCCTTTAGGGAGGGAAATCTGCCATCCTTACCTGGTCTGGCCTCCCGACACACAGCAATGTTGTTGACTCTGAACTGCCCTGTAAAATGGCCTAGCAAGCCACTCAGTTCTAGGGTAATTAGGGATGGGCAACAAATGCTGGCCTTACCAGTGACGTCCACAGCTCATGAAAGAATCTGGCCTGTGGCGCAATTGGTTGGGGTGAGCAGATCATCCGACATTGGCAGCAGCAGTTAAAGGGCTGCAACCTGCCACAGAAGGGTAAGTTGCAGTGCCGGCAGTGGTGTTAATGTCCACTATGAGTTTACCTTGGAGTTGGAAGATTGTGGGTTCAAGCCCTATTTTAGGACATCATTAAAATAACCCCAAATATCTTGTCAACTTGTGGGCAAAAAAGAGTAATGATGGCACAATATCAATTGCTCAGGCAAAAGATCAAGGAAATTGGGATACAAATTCTTAAGCTACATCCAAAATTCCTCAATGCTTTGTGTCGGTTCAACAAGACCATGGCCCAGACCCTGTACTGCTCTTCAGCATTGTCCAGCCCCCCACCACCATCCAAAAGAACAGAGCGTGCAAATTTCCTGCTTTTAGGTAGGTTCAGAACGGGTGTGAATCTGCAGCCAGAATTTTTGGCAAAGACTCCCTTTGAAGTTGCATGTGAGATTGGCAAAAGCAATCAGAGTTTTGAAATGTATTTTTACAGAGTACCAGACATACAGATTTAATAAAGGATGCACTTAACGAATTAAAACATATTAAACAGTGATACCCAACACAGAAAAGTGTGCACTGAATTAGCAGTGAGGCGACTGCCAAATAATTACTGCAAAATGTGAACTGGCAGCATTGGATTCATTGACTGAGTGGAACACCAACTCAATCTCCCCTCTCACAGGGCTGGGCCCCTGGCAAAGCAACTGATACTTGGCCACATGTGAAAAAGCAGGACAATTGGAAAACAAAAATAAGACCAGGTAAAGATATGACTGTATTCTGTAAAGATGAGGTAAGGTTTGACTTCGATATCATTCAGCTTAATTTTATAAATTCAGAAAGATTGGGCTGAATTTCAATGTGTAGATAAGTCAGGATGGTAGGAGGCCGGGAGCCTGTGGAAATCAACAGAAATATGTTAAATGTGTCTGCCAGTGGCTTTTGAATGCAGCCACTTCAATACCATTTCATCTCTAGGTCTCCCATTCAGCCAACAAGCCACAGGCAGGGTGATGATCCGTGTGGCACGATCTCAACTCTGTTGCTTAAAGGGACATTCCAAACATGCAAGTTGAAGTTGGGAAGGAGAGAGAAGGAGATGTTGCAACGAAGAGTAGATGATCACAGGTTATGGCTCAAATTTTCCAATGCCTCCCTAGATGTGCTGCTGAGGGCTGTGAGGAGCCGGAGGGAGATACTTTTCCCCAGCAACCTGAGGAAGACACCTGCCAGGTAAACCCCGGAGGTGTGGTTCTAGGTGGCACAGGTCAGCAGCAGGAGTGTGGCGCCATGCTCTTGAATCCAATGACCAAAGGCAAATACAGTGGCACATTCAACTATACCCTGATGTGTCTGTCACCCCAAACCCTTCACTCTGCTTTTTCAAGCCTACTCCTGCATGTACTTCTTACACCAACTTACCCTGCAGATGTACCCATCCCTCTCTCGCCATAGAGTTTCTCACATCCCCAACTGTCCATCTACCACTGACACTCATTGTTACGCAAAGTCATGCCTCTCCCTCACAATCATCCTCACCAAATGCTCTCCATCCATCAGGTGAACACAAGCCAAACACCCTCACTTAAAAGCCTCTCCTTGCAGGAAAACATAGCACTGATCATGAGGGAGAGGCAGAGAACCTGGAGTTGGCCCTCCAGCCATTTTGCAACTCAGTGCTACACAGAAGGAGGAGCTAAAGTTCAGTCGAGTCTCGGCATGCCTAGCTGTTGGATTTGGAGAGATGGGAGAGTCCAAGCACTGCGTGACAGGCTTCAACAAGCTCTGCTCAGCTGGACACAGGCGCTGCATCCTGGGGGCTGCTGAAGAAGACATTAACCATTGAGCAGCAGTAAAGATTGTGCAATGTACTGTTGGGTGTTCCAAGCACACTCCCCATAAATGCAGAGAGATTGGAGGAGTCTGCCCCAAGCCTGAGTGCAATGCTGTCACTTGGGCAGAATGGTCAACTCCGTGAAGCTTCAAACAAGGCAATCAAATGAGTGCACGAAGGTCCTCAGAGGTTACCTTACATAGGATGTACAATACCCTAGACTTTAGCCTTTGAGCACCCCACTGATATGCAGCAAAGTGCTCTCCAGCCCAATGGTAGCAGGGAGGTTCAGCTGGGTGAAAAGGGATATGGTGAAAGGGGGCACAGAAAGATGGACTCCTTTCAAAATGCTTCCACTTCTCATCCATTGCCACCCTCGCAGTCGGTACCCACAATTATAACAATGAATAGTCAACATTGGTTTCAAAAGGAAAAGCCTTACTTGACCAACTTCATTGAATTCTTTGAAGGGGTAACGGAGAGAATAAACAAGAACAATGTAGTAAATGTAATGGATCAAGATTTCCAAAAGGTCTGCAATAAGACGTCCCATAATAGATTAATGAATCAGGTCAAAGCATGCATAGTTAGGGGATAAGTAAAAGAATGGCTGGAAGGCAAAGAACAGAGAGTAGGGCTAAAGGGTGGCTATTCAGGGTGGCAGAAATTGGGTAGTAGGGTCAGGCTGAGGATCACTGTTGTTCACAATTTATATTAACAATTTAGACTTTGGGAACAAAAACATAATTTCTAAATTTGTGGACAGCACCAAATTGGGAGAGATAGTCAACACTGAGGAGGACTGTAACAAATGAAAAGAAATATTAATAAACTTCCAGAATGTGAATATAATTGGCAAGTGGATTCCAATATAGACAACTGTGAGATGTTATATTTTGGTTGGAAAAATAAGGAGGTCATATACTACTTAGAAAATATAAATATAATTGGGGTAGAGGAACAGAGGGATCTGGGAGTATTAATGCAGCAATCACTAGACATTGTGAGGCAGGTTAATAAGGCTACCCGATGCGCTGCCTGTCTCACCGGTTTTAACACCACCCTCCACCCACTGCCAAACCCACATGTTCCTGAACATTAAAATCCATTACTATAACACTCATTCTTATATCTCGCTGTGTTCAACAGATGGAGGACTATTAGTTTTCACTGTCTTTGCAAATTAATCAAATGTAAACTGTGATGCATAGGCAAAGAACTCCAATGAACATGAGCCAAAATGTAACTGCTTGTTTGGTGATTATTTCCAAAATGCTGGAATGACAAACTAGATTGTAAAATTATTCGTGAACTGCATTCCTACATATGTTTGGTAGCGAAACCATTCTGCACAAGCTAATTGAGTTAAATTTCCACTACAGAGTAAAATGCACAGTTAAAAAAGAGAAAATTATTATTATTATATAATTATTATTAGACCAGAATTCGCTGTCAACGCAAAAGTATAGAGTAGGGCCGATCTGCTGTCAACTGCTTTTTTTTTTGAGTGGTTTAATGTTCATGTTGATGGAACCCTTTTTTACTTTCTTCAATTCATTTCAGAGGATGTGAATATAAGGCTGGGATTTCAGTTGACTGACACACAAGAACTGGAAACTAGCTTCATAAGGGAGAAATTTCAGAAACACCATTGTCCAAACTCAAAACTCAAAACTTCTTTTCTCAAAGGGGTATTTGTTATCCCAAGCAGGAGTGTTCAATTTGGTTTTTTAACTTGACAATCACTCAGGTCCTGTACGTCACAACTTTTTAAAATTCTGAGCATGGCTAATTTCCATTGTCATACAAAGTAATAATTATCTTGTCCGGTTTGCAAATCAAAATGTCCGAGGACGATCTTCCTTGCAGACTAGAGGCTCACCATCCCTGGTCGGAGTTTTGCAGGAGATTGAGGGCTGGATAGGGGTGGAAGTAGTGGCTATATAGGGCAGGATTTTTTGTATGGTGGGTGGGCTCGGCGAGAGCGATGGGGGGCAGTCATAGAGCCAATCTCCACCTGCAATTGGCTCTGCGCCTCCATTTTATGCAGGCGGGCCAGTTAAGGCCCACCTAACGTAATATGCATGCCTTAGCGCCCAGCGCTACCTGTGCGGGCAGGGGGAGGATGGAGAATGGGGGCCAGCGCTCTTTCGTGCATGGGCATGAAAGAGCACTTCAATCTCCCTGAGGCAGCTCCATGCCTCAGGGGGATTGAATCGATATTACAATAATTAAATAAAGGATTTAAAAGGTTATTTAAACATGTCCCCTCATGTCACATGAGATGGGACATGTTTTTATATTTCAGGATTTTTTTTATTTAATAAAAGCTTTAAGAAATCTCATCCCGCTCGTGGATGAGGTTTCTTAAAAAAACATGAAGGCTGCTTGGCCTTTTCACCTGCCCACCAACCATAAGGTTGGACGGGCAGCGTTACTAATGGCATGAATTATTTTCTTAATGGTCTTAATAGGCCGTTTACATATCGACGGGCGTGCAGCTGGCTCCAGTGTGTGCCCGCCAAAAAACAAATCGTGAGACTACAAGATGACATTGGGATGTACACCTGATGTCATCGCGCGTCATTTTACGCATCAGCGTGTCAGGCCCGCCCCTGCACTCCGACTGAAAAATCCTGCCCGTAGTTTAGGAATGTAAAGACTTTTAAGAGATGGCATCAAAGGGGTCAATTTTAATTTTCTTGGATGACAAGAAATACTGGTACATGTGACCTGGCGACCCTTGAGCTGGAATACCATTGGGAAGGATGTTAAGAAGCCATATGTGGCCAGACACAAAGGAGAGCTGAAGGCAAAAGGGGATCAGCACACAGATGCAGATAAAAGAGCAAACAGACACAGAAAGAGGAACACACAGAATTCTTGTGAGGAGAAGAAGCAAATCTCTCTCAGGATTTCTGTTTAGCAGAAAAAGAGAGAGCGGCTGCTGGAGGCAATGTATGAGCTGGCTAAAAAGGTTTAAAACCTGGAAGGCTGTACAAATAGCCTGGACACAAAAAAGAGCTGGGTGTTTTACCTGAAGTAGCCAAACTGTGAACAGGGGTGATTTTGGCTGACCAGTTGCATTGGAACTCTGGAAAGCAACAGAACGGTTGTGATCCAAGGGAGAGAGTGTTCTTAAAATTGTGCCTTGCTGATGTCAATCGTACCCATGAAACTTGGAGATGGAATATGTTGTTAGGTAGGACTCCTGACCTACCCTTCATGAATGAAGAGCAGCATATTGTGGAACTATATAGCTACATAGTGCCACATGTCTACAGGGAGTGATGTGAGTACTCGTGGTTATGTAAGATACATCTTTGTTGCATCGACTATTTAAAGTAAAATTTACCTTTTCATTTGAAGTATCATTTGTTATTTCATGTTTATTTTATGCTGATTCAGATTCTTGTTGAAGTAAAATGGGAAACCTTGTTGGTAATTCCTTCATTTAGGAGTTATTCAGTAAATTTGGCTATTTTGGCTTTTGGTTCCCCTACGGGGATCGGAAAACTATCAGGATATTTCAATTCAGTATAGGCCAGCATCCTAACTTTTTTTTTTAAGTAAGTGATCCTCAAGTTCCTGAAATTGGGGCCTGGGGGTCACCAATTGAGTTTGTGTGAAATACAGATATTAATAGGTCAAACCCGATCAGAAAAGTGGAAGGAATTCCGTTACCTGGGCTCCTGCAGTTGCCCAATTTTGTCCCTGCTCCAGTCAGTCATTGCTTCTGATGGCCATGGGCAGGTCAATGCAAAAACAACATATTGCATTCACATGGCACCTTCAATACAGAAAACTGTCCAAAGATGCTTCATCGTCGCTAGTTTCCCACTGGCTTCTCAAAGATGGTCGTTTCTTGCAGGCATGAAACCATCTGCTGCACTTTCTAATGTGGCCGTGGAGGCCAATTGCAGACCTGCATGGCTTTCCACAGTGCAAGCAAGGCTGAATTGTTTGATTTTGTGCGACTGCTTGGCCTTTCTAGCTTGCTTTATGTTCTTAGCAGTCTGTATTTTTTGCTGTTCGAAAGAAGCAAGGCGATTACTTGAGATTGCTCCCTGGGCAGTTCTTTCTTGTTCATTTTTCTCCCAATCCATGGTGGTCATGCCACGTTTCCTGAGGTTCACTATCAAGGAGTCCTTGAACATTAATCTTGACCTACACCACAGGCAGTGTCCAAGTTTAAGTTGAGAATACATGACTGCCTTAGGGATTTTATCATTAGTTATATGTACTACATGTTCACTCCATAATAAATGAGGAAGAGGAGGGGTCAAGAATATTTACTTTGGAAACTCCAATGGTAGCAGTGTGGGGGGTGGGGGTTGGGGGTGGGCGGGGTAGAGAAACCAATGCAGGGGCTGGGAGAGAGAAATTAGAAAGTTAGCTGAGAGGCAAACTTGGGGGTGGGGTCAATTAGGTTTTGTGGGCAAAAGAAAGAGAGCGAGGGAGCTGTGAGGACAGTCTCATCTTAGTGAGAAAGAAGCCTCGAGCTCCTTTGTTAGAGGTAAGGGAGACAAGGTTATGGGAGAGGGGTTAAAGGAATTGGCTGATAATGGGGACAAGAAGCTGAGGAGGATTATCACTGTTATAGATGTGATGCCACTGTCACCAGACTACATTTTGCCAGTAGCGAGGTGGTGATTTTATAACTGTTTAAGCAGCACTTCCCACATTCTGTGTTTGATGGAAGGTAAATTGACTGAAAATAGACCTGATCAAATGCAGCAAGCCTTGGAATTCATAAATGTACCGCATTATGTGATGCTGAGCCATAGTTCCAATTTGGATCATATAGGCACAGTTACAATAAATAGCTTTTCTTCAGAGGATGCATCCCAGCCCTGAAATCTTGGATAGCACACTGACGTTTTTGCAGAAATGTATTCAAAATGTGATAAATTAATGTGCACAGTCCCTGATTTATCCATACAGGGTTTCCATTTGTATCCGCCCCAGCCCAACCTATTTTATCAATTGTGGCTCATCAATGTGATTTCGACAGGATTCATGTCATCAAGTGGGATCCCACCCACACAAAGGCGAAGAGTCCAGGCTATAACCACAGTGGTTGGAGATGCAATGAGGGTCTTAAAAGGGGTAAAGTTTCCCTGAAGATCTGAATTGAAGACTTACTGAAAGCCCCAGCGAAGGAAGGGCCTGGGTCTTCAACAGCTAAATCACTTGGATAGAATTGAGGGAGAGGGGGCTGCTACTCCACTCCCTCCCTCCCTGGAGGCACCTCAGAGCAATTGCTACCACTTCCTGGGAGCCACTGCCACCACCTTCATGCCAGCTCCTGAATCCATGGTAGCACGTCCAGGAAGATGAAAAGTTCGGCAAGGCTCTGGGGAAGAGTGGGTGGGAGTGGGGGAAGAAAAATCTCAGTTGGGACAGTGAGGTGGTGACATGCCTCACTACTCCGTTTTCCCACCATTTCTGCTGCAAAAGAGGGAAAATTCTGACCCCCTCCCACACCCCACCACCTCCCCGCTAACCCTCACTTCCTTCACTGAAAGGGGCTGATTGGCTGATTTTAACTGACAGCGATTGTAGAAAATGGGGATGTAGAGGATCTAGATATAGAGCCACTGGTTGCAAACCTTACCTGCTTTTCCCTTTCCACTCAATGTAAAGGAAAATCCATTGCTATAACAGTGTCAAAATTGTTTTTAAAATGTATAGATTGAACGGAAGGAGGCCTTGTGACAGTGGCCCTACCACAGGGCCAGATCCTCTGGGTTCAAGACCCACCTCAGGGTTTGACGGCCATGGAATTTGTGTTTGTAACGTGGCCAAACAGGCTGATTATCATCCTGTACGTCCTTCCAATAGTTGATGGCAGGCGGTAAGAGCAGGAGAATTTCCTGGTCACCTATACCTGAGAAAGCAGCGGTAAACCACTGCAGTACTTTGCCAAGCACAACGATGGCCCAATCCAATGGAAGTCACCAATGCCCTCTTAGAGCATGGTACCTAGAGGCGGAGGAAATTGAATGGCAGCAAGAGACACTGGGCCTTGAAGAAGACCCAAAAAGTTCCATTTAGACATCATCATTAACATTCAAAAGTATCTCACTCTACTCCATAGAAGTGTAATCAGAAAACAAGGAACACTAAACCAAAGAAAGAAATAATAGGAGAGGTGACTAAAAGGCCCCCAATCATGACACTTTCATTCTGGGGCAGCAAGAGTGGGGAAAGTACTCTAATACATCTCAGCAATTACACAATGCTGATCAATGTAATGATCAACTTACCTTTGAAGGCAGAGTGCTATAATAAATCACTGCAGTACAGAACACGTCTAACTTACAAACATAGCATTTAACTATTAGGACTGAAAGAACACACTAGGCCCGTGCCACTCAGTTGCTAGAAACGAGAACGGAAGTAGGAATCCCGGAATTGGGTCTCACCGGCCATTTTAAAAGGGCCCCCGAGTTGGCCTGACTCCATGAAAATCCATCCACGCGGCGCCGATCCCACCGCAGGTCAATGGGCTTCTGGCTGGGGCACCGCCTCACCCGCAGTGTGTCCCACCCGCAACAGGGCCAGAAAATCCCAGCCATGGTCTCCAATGCTGGGGTGAAGGGAGTGCAAGGTGGACAAGAGACCAGAGTTGAAGGCGCCACGGGTTCATCGAGGCTTGATGGGCAAGAGCCAATTACCGGAAAAGGGACAAGCAAGTCCATTGAGGGATTTGAACACAGGAATGAGAATCTCAAATTTGAAGCTTTGGTGGAGTGGGGATTGGTGTGGCACCAAATGGCAGAGTTTTGAATGAACTAAGTTCAGGAAGGATGGGGGATGAGAGGCTGACCAGGGGAGCACAGAAATAATCAAGTCTGGAGGTGATATAGGAAAGGATGAGTGTTTCAACAGCACAGGGATTGAGGCAGAAGCAGAGGTAGCCAACGTTATGGAGGTAGAAACAGAAGGTTTTTGCAATGGAGAAGGTATAGGGTTGAGCTTAGTGTCAGTAGTGAAATGGCAAACATTCTGGTTCAACCTGAGCCAGTATGGGATTAATGATGAAGATACAGATTTAGTTGGGGGAGGTAGGGGGAGGGATGGGGGTCGAAAACAAAGCAGACAGCTTTGGTTTTCCCAATGCTTAACAATAGGGAACTGTGGTCACTAGAACTGGATGGGTGTCAGGTATGCAGTGTACAACTGAGGTGCTTCAAAAAAGAACTTGCATTTATATAAGCGACATTCATGAATACCGGGCATCCCAAAGTGTTTTTCCAGCTAATGAAGTACTTTTGAAGTGTAGTCATTGTTGTAATGTAGGAAACGCAGCAACCAATTTATACACAGCAAGCTCCCACAAAAGCAATGTAATAATGACCAGCCAATCTGCTTTTTTTTGTAATCTTGATTGAGGGATAAATATTGGCCAGGGATAACGCTCCTGCAAAATAGTGCCATGGGACCTTTTGTGCCTACCTGAGATGGCAGATAGGACCTCAGTTTAATATCTCGCCTGAAAGACTCCTGCTCAGTATTACACTGGAGCACCAGCCCTAATATTACTACCCAAGTCCTGGAGTGGGACTTGAACCTATAACCTTTGGACTCAGAGGTGAGTGTGCTGGCTACTGAGCAACAGCTGATAGGATCAAAAGATGTCTTAAAGGAGAGTCTGTTGTCAGCTTACTTGTTGAACTAGATGTTGTATTGTTGAATGATGTCATTGAGAGGCAACATGTAACTGAGGAAGAGGAAGGGATTAAGGATAGAACAAAAATAAAAATACCTGGAAAAACTCAGCAGGTCTGACAGCATCTGTGGAGAGGGATACAGTTGACGTTTCGAGTCTGTATGACCCTTCATCAGAACTAAGACATATAGAAATGAGATGAAATATAAGCTGGTAGAGGAGGGTGGGACAGGTAGAGCTCAATAGGGGGCCAGTGATAGGTGGAGGCCAAGAAGAGACTGCCAAAAATGTCATAGACAAAAGGACAAAGGGGTGTTGATAGTGGTGATATTATCTAAAGGATGTGCTAATGGGGACATTAAGGGAAGCAAGCAGGACAAGCTAGTGGCAGATGGCCCTAGAGGGGGTGGGGTGGGGGGAAGGGATCGAAATGGGCTAAAAGGTAGAGATGAAACAATAGATCAAAATTAATTTAAAAAGAGGAGAGAAAAGAAAAATATATTTGTAAAAAAATTATAAAAGGGGGACCGGAAAGAGGGTGGGGATGGAAGAGAGAGTTCATGATCTGAAATTGTTGAACTTAATATTAAGCCCGGAAGACTGTAAAGTGCCTAGTCGGAAGATGAGGTGCTGTTCCTCCTGTTTGCGAAAGGATTAAGAATAGATCCTTGTGGTATGCCAGAGGGAAGGAATCTGGTGGGACGGAAAGAGAAGCGATTGCAGATGTGCTCTGACTATAATTGGATAAGTAATAGTGAAGCCAAGCAAGGGCAGACCCACTGAACTTGACATTGGAGGGGGATAGTATAGTTGACTGTTAAAGTGTTCAGTGAGGTTGAGAAAATAAGGAAGCATAGTGCACAGTTACAGGGGATGTTAAAAGACCTTTGCAATAGGGAGAGGAAACAAAAGGGTGAAAGGTGAAGGACATTTATTTCAGGAAAATACCACTATTCAAAAAGAAAATAGCCCTTTCTCCACATAAATTCCACTTTAATCACTGTTTAACCATTGGTAGTTATTCCATAAAAGTCTTTGGTCACCAAGTTCCGGTTGTGGTTGGATTGTGTTGGCTGGTGCTCTTCATCACTGACTCCCACCAGAGTTTGTGTGGATTAATGCAAGGGAACCTCAACTGCCTAGGGCTGGTGATTGGAAGCCCCATTTGCCTGTCCCAAGACGGTGGATAATTTGGCCAGCCATCATCCCCCAGTCCCAGCACCGCACAATCTGCAAGCAAGAGGCATTTTTATTTTCTGGTGGGACCCATGTATACTCTTGACGAGCACCTCCCAACTCACTCAGTGTGTGGATGCTGCAGGAATGCTGGAGACTCACTGTAAACTGGGTTGCCCCTATTTTTGTGGGGGATGAGGGGAGTGGTGGGTTCTGCTAATCTGCTGCTAATTTCAGGGCAATTCAAATTTGGTTGACTGAATATTAAGTTCAACAATTTTAGATCATGAACTCTCTCCTCCATCCTCACCCCCTTTCCGATCCCCCTTTTTTCCAATAATTTATATAGATTTTTCTTTTCCCACCTATTTCCATTATTTTTAAATGTATTTCCATCCATTGTTTTATCTTTGCCTTTTAGCCTATTTTGATCCCTTCCCCCCACCCCACCCCCACTACGGCTATCTGTACCTTTATTATCACATTCCTTAGATAATATCACCAGCTTCAACACCTCTTTGTCCTTTTGTCTATGACATCTTTTGGTTATCTCCACCTATCACTGGCCCTCTATCCAGCTCTACCTGTCCCACCCGCCCCCCCTTAAACCAGCTTATATTTTACCTCTTTTCTATTTTTCCTTAGTTTTGTTGAGGAGTCATACGGACTCAAAACGTTAACTGTATTCCTCTCCACAGATGCTGTTGGACCTGCTGGGTTTTTCCAGGTATTTTTGTTTTTGTTTCAAATTTGGTTTAATGGCCTGTGCTCCATATCCTTGAATCAAGCTAGCCCCTGTTGCATGCAGAATATTCTTGTGTCTTAGGTCTGGTGTGTTCAGTAATATGAGTAGAATTACAATTATATATTCTAAATATTGACTATTCTCAAACAGTTAAAAAGTTGAATTTTCTTTTTTTCTTTCTTTAGTCCTATCAGGCTCTACTTCACAAACATTCTAAATATGAATCTGTATGTAATTTACATTAACATCTGCTAGTTTTATCACAAAGGTCTTTGTGCTCAATGAATGTTGTTGATTTTGATTATTGTTGACAGTACCTTGGGGAAACATGGTAGCAGTTGTAATATTTTTAGATGTTGTCCTATTCAGAGTTTAAAATGTCAATAAAACCTAAAAATCACTTGGATCATAATCAAGAGCTTGAATTGCACTCAGTGAAGGGAGCTTTACATAGGGTCTAATGGTTAAGAAAAGATGATGCTGAAGATCATGAAGGGTATTGTAGCTTCAAGAGAAGCCAAGATTCTGCTGGTTTAATGACCTCTTGTCAGCCCTGGAAAGGCAATATTAAACTATACTCCAGCAAAAGGAAGTAAAGGGTTCCTTTCTCTGATTGCCATTGAATGGCTGATGAATGGCTTCCAATTGGTCAACCTTGACTCAGTGGGTGGTAATCTTGCCTCTGAAGGTTGTTGGTTCAAATCCCACACCAGAGACTGGAGCTTAAAATCTTGGCTGACATTCCCGTGCAGCACTGAGAGAGTGCTGCACTGCCGGAGGTGTTGCTTTGCGGATGAGGTGGTTAAATCTCATGGAGGTGTAAAACCCCACCCATGGCACTATTACAAAGAAGACCAAATGAGCTCTCTCTGCTGTCCTGGTCAATATTATGCCTCAACCCAGACAGCTTCCACTGTCATTATCACATTGCTGTTTGTGGGAATTTGCTGTGTGCAAATTAGACTGCACAATGTCCTCTTCAGAGCCTGAAGAGTCCTATAATATGTACCTCTCCAATGGGGATGGAAGTAGAATCAAGATCCCAATGTGAACAGTTCTATTGCACACAGCACTTTGAATATTACTTCCTAGAACAAAAATTAAAGGTAATTCTGGACTTTGCTTGGGTTTGCTGTCCAACCATAGGCCAAATCCAATCCATCCAAGATGGCAGCTACGAGCACCACTACTTTCCACTTTCATCAGCAGAAATAGGTACACAGAAGATAAACATATATCTACCCACATCTTTCATCCAGCATTTGCTTCCATTGTCTCACTTTCGGGGGATGGTGGAGGAAGCACATGCCTGTAAGGCAAAATTTACTGGTTAAACCAAAATTTATTGGTTAAATAGCGGGACTTATCTTTTAGGTCACCAATCAAATGTCTAGCTGACAACATGTGAGTAAATCAAAAACAATTTTATTCAGTCAGTGTCCACGGAGGAACTATAAGTAGTCAGGAGAAAACTGGGCAATCAAGTAAGTCAATATTTGTCACTAGGCAGCAAGTAACAGGAAACTGATCACTAAATACCTCGTATAAATTCTTCAGGCTTTTTTTTTGGCTCCCATTTTTCGTTGTTGATGTGAGAATATAACAAAGGATGTTACATTTATCACACAACAAACACTGAAGAATTAGAGAATTCTGGAAAAGCATTGGTTTGTTGAATGTTGTTAATTAATGTTAGAGAGGCCTACAAGAAATTTACAGTACTTGAGTTAAGTCTGCCCTTCTGTTTAGAGCTATAGGCTTGAGTTGACAAATTCACCTGTTGTGAACAAATGCTCTATGCATTCATGTAAAGTGCATCCTGGGCATTTCTGCTGCTGAAAAATTACAGTATCTATAATGAGCCAAATCAACCCAGGCCATATTCCAAGCAGAGAGAACTGGAAAGCTTGTGTGTATCTTAACGAATAAGTGAGTGACTCGAGTCCTGTCTGGTCCCTCACATTCTACCCAAATTCCTTAAATTTGTGGACATCCAAAATTCTGCTACCTATGTCCTAACTCACACCACAGTCCCTTTCGACCAGTCCTCGGTGCTCACTGATCTACATTGGCTTCTGGTTAAAGAACATCGCATTTTTAAAATTCTCACCCTTGTTTTCAAATCCCCCCCATGACCCCTTCCCTCTCTCTGTAACTTCCTTGAGTCCAACACCGCTCCAAGAAACCCGCTCTTCTCCATTTCTGGCCTCTTGAATATCCCTGATTTTAATCTTTTTATTTGTTCATGGGATGTGGGCGTCACTGGCTAGGCCAGCATTTATTGCCCATCCCTAATTGTCCTTGCTCAAAGGGCATTTAAAGGTTAACCACATTTCTGTGGGTCTAGAGTAATATGTAAGCCAGACCAGGTAAGGACAGCAGATTTCCTTCCCTAAAGGGCATTGGTTTCATGGTCATCATTAGATATATAGTTCCAGATTTTTATTGAATTAAAATTTTAACCATCTCTACATGGTGGGATTTGAACCCAGGCCCCTAAAGCATTATCCTCAGTCTCTGGAATATTAGTTTAGTGATAATACCACTATGCCATCACCTTACCGATCACCCCATCATTGGAGGCTATGTGTTCAGCTGCTTGGGCCTTAGGCTCAGTAATTCCCTCCTGACACCTGTCCACCTCCCTCCCTCACTCTCCTCCTTTTAGACACTTCTTAAAACCTATTCCTTTGACCAAGCCTTTGATGATCTGACCTAATATCTCTTTTTGTGGTTTGGTATTAATTTTTATTTTCTAACAGTCCAATTAAATGCCCTGGGATGTTTTATGACATTAAAAGCGCTATATAAATACAAGTCATTGTGACTGACTGAGTGAACGAACACAATGCGTAATGGGCATTATCAGTTTTACTCTATTCCTGTGTAGCTACATTATTCAGTGCAAACTGTGACAGACCAGGCAGAAAACCTACAATTAATCATGAGGCGTGAAACTTAGAAGAATTTCTTGTTTAAAAAAAGCTTTTCAAACATTCTGAATTAACAGTGTTTAAGACGTGGGTGATTTTTTTGTGTTGTTTTAGTAGTGACTTCAGGCTTTATAAGTGAAATAGTCGGTCAGACCTGGAATATGATAAATGACCAATAGAGACTCAACAGTGGGAAAAAAACTACCCATTGACTGTTCTACCTCAATAACAGCTTCAGGAGGAAGTCCAAGCTCCAAGGCTGGAATTTTGTGCTGCCCCACCAGAGATGGGTTGGCGGTTGGCAGGGGTATTAAATTGGATACCTTGGCGGTGCCACCATGCCTGTTGCCTCCCTGCCTTGGCTGGGATTTTTACGGCAGTGGAGGGTGCCAAGGCCTTGTGTCTTGTTGTCCCCATCTGGGATGGGTGCCTCTAGTTCTGGTTCCCTATGCTACATGGAGGCCCCATTCAAGGCAGCCCCGCCACTGCCTGCATTCCCTCAGCGCCCTGACAAACTGGGTTCCCACAACCCTTGATGGGGCCAGCTAACCTGGCCACGGTGAAACCCCTGACTTACCTTTAAGTCCAGGTCCATGGCATCTCTTCGGTGACCGCCTGCAGTAGCCACTGCTCCCGGTGGTACTGCTGTGACTAGAGAGCTGCCAGTGGTTCTTGGAGGTGGGTGTCCTCCCAGATGGGGGTGGAAGTCTTGGGCCTGAGCCATTAACAGGTGTAAAATTGTTGCAGTTGGATCCAGACAAGCAGAGGTGGGCACGCCTGGACTTTCCAACCCGGGTGACGGGGTTGTGGGGTGGGTGGTGGGGGTGCAGGGCCATTGCCTCTGCATAACATTTCGGCGTAAATTAATGCTGGGGAATAATGGGATACAAGGAGAAACAAAACATTTTTTTAATCTTGCAAATATATCAGGGAAGAAGGCAGCTTCTGAGGAGGGAAGATAAATGAACAAATCATGTACTTGCATCTTTTGAAGATATATTGTACCCCCTGAGAGGCTGAGCAATATATACAGATGTACATACTTATAAGAATTTAGTGTCTTTTGGATGAAATAATATATTGAGGGGATGTCTGCCCTCTTAGGTGGATATAAAAGATTCCATGGCACAATTGAAAGAAGAGCTGGGGAGTTCACCCTGGTGCTCTGGCCAATGTTTATCCTTCGACCAACACCTGGAAGAGATTATCTAGTCATTATCACATTACTGTTTGTGGGAGCTTGCTGTGTGCAAATTGGCTGCCATGTTTCCTACATTACAGCAGTGACTACATTTCAAAAGCATCTCATTGACTGTAAAGCATTTTGGGATTTCCTGAGGTCATGGAAGGCACTGTATAAATACAAGTCTTTCATTTTTTCTTTATAAATACAAGTATAAATACTTGTATAAATACTTGTTTAATACTTGTATAAATACAAGTCTTTCATTTTTTCTTTATTATGGAGCATTAGAAGGAATTATTATAAACTGTTCTCTAAACAATCAAAATCCACATTAAGAAAAAGAGATACTTTGCATTTTGGGCTTTATATCACTCATTGGTTTCACTGTACACACAAGGGTCATGGTATTGTGAACTCACTTAGGAGAGTATGGAGTAGCCACAGCATCTAGATTACAACAAAAATTCATCTTCTGAAAGACCTTGTGTGGCCTGTGACAATGTTTGGCTGTGACCATCAAGAAAAGTGATGAGGCTCAGAGAAGAGCTTTTGGAATGAAAGGACTCAGACGGATATTATGTGTGTTATGGATGGCCAAGCGGAGTGGGTGTTTGCGAAAGCTGGTGTTAAGAGGGATTTGTTTGAGGCAGTGATATCAGGGAAGCTCACATGTGATGTGAACAGAAGGGGAATGTTTGAGAAAAGAGGTAATGCAAGGCAAAACACCTGGAAAACATGCACAAGGGAAGACCCAAGATGGCATGGATGGATAATATCAGAATGTGGACTGGCCTCTCTACGGGACAGGCAGTGAGGGCAGTGGAGAGTAGGATTCAGTGGAGAATGATTGTCCATAGTATGGCCAGCCCTCGGGATGAGGCCAGATGAAAGACAAGACAGGCAGACATGAGAGGGCTGGGGCTCCAAGTTTTAACTTATACGATCAGCTCTGTCACCTTACTGATGTATGGGCAGTCGGACCCAAGTACCCAGAACAGGTGGTCGCTAGGGCTCACCTTCATGATGTCATCCTCCCTCCCACTGGATCCTTAAATGACTTTTCCAGCCAACATCCTTCAGATGCCTACCCCTGTGGGTGTCAGGATATAGGACCAGGCTGCCCAAGCATCAATGCGTCCTGGAGACCTCCTAGGATTTGGGAGTCCTGTGATAAGGACCATCTCTGGGCTATCACTCTCCTGTGTAACTCCAGACAAAGACATGCAGGGAGGAAGTGGAACAGCCAAGGTCCCTCAACCTTCTCCTGCCCCCCAACTTTGTGAATTCCTGACGTAGGCCACCTACTCTACTCTGAGCGGGGTTAAAAGAAATATCTGC
Source organism: Carcharodon carcharias (assembly GCF_017639515.1). Lineage (NCBI taxonomy): Eukaryota > Metazoa > Chordata > Chondrichthyes > Lamniformes > Lamnidae > Carcharodon > Carcharodon carcharias. The sequence goes on along the minus strand of NC_054468.1, from coordinate 125,859,785 downwards.
AAGTGATGGGGATATAACCTAACTACATACCTCCCATCCTTTGCTGAGTTGGCATTGTAGGATGTTAGGGATCTAATGAGTTCCTGGCATATAACATTGCTATAGTGTGAAATAAGGGTTTTAAAACTTAAATCCGCACCCAAAGTGAGTGAAACACCCACTCCGCTTGGCCATCCATAACACACATAATATCCGTCTGAGTCCTTTCATTCCAAAAGCTCTTCTCTGAGCCTCATCACTTTTCTTGATGGTCACAGCCAAACATTGTCACAGGCCACACAAGGTCTTTCAGAAGATGAATTTTTGTTGTAATCTAGATGCTGTGGCTACTCCATACTCTCCTAAGTGAGTTCACAATACCATGACCCTTGTGTGTACAGTGAAACCAATGAGTGATATAAAGCCCAAAATGCAAAGTATCTCTTTTTCTTAATGTGGATTTTGATTGTTTAGAGAACAGTTTATAATAATTCCTTCTAATGCTCCATAATAAAGAAAAATTGATTACATTCATTCTGGCCTCAATTTTGTAAATGCTTTAGACAAAAACTGCAGTATAAGGGTCTGGCATATATAAGGTTAACATGGGACTGAGTACAGTACCACTCACACAGTGATGTAAGAGAACACATGACCTGCCCCTAGGGGTCAGTCTAGTGTTGGACAGAGCCGTGTGTACATGCAAACATGGAGACAGCTCCCAGCTTGAACCCTTTACTGTATACATGTACAAAGTCCTTGAAGTTAATAAATGCATACAATTAACCTACTGAAGACTAAAAATACTTCACTGAGACCTACCAAAGGATAACCAACACCCTATAACAAAAATGAATGCTTTCCTTCTGGCCCCACTTGCTATTGCCACTTTGAACTCTGCTGGTGGATTAACAAGCATTGCCCCACTTTGTTGTCCCTTCAGAGAGTTTGCTTGCTCACAGGCCATCAAGTACAGGGACCTCATGGAATTCCTCATTGTCAAAATACAGACAGGGGCAGGGAGTGAAACCGGGCTTTGGACCACCGTTTTTTGAGTGCTGCTAGGGTTGCATAATGGCAACTTCAGCACATGGGCATACTTTGGCGTGAGGTACGTCAGGTGCCATCTTGGTCGGGAGGTTATGGCATGTGCAGTTAATGTTTGCCAGATGTATACACAGCAAGCAAATCACAACGTCAACCAGCATGCAACACCGACAGGATGCCAGCGCTGCCATTTTGGAATTCCACGCTCCAATCAATCCTGCCCATTTTGCAGAACTGATTTTTGCAGCCCACTGTTGCATAAGGGAGGTAACTAAATAGCTTAATGCAAAGAAAGAGAACTTCATTTCATTCCCTCTGGCCTGAGTGAAGCAGGCAGAGAGGGCACAAGGGTTTGTAAGGCTTGCAGGCTTCCCCATGCCTCAGGACGCTATTTACAGCATGCACACTGCTTTTGTGCACCTCATGTCAACTCTGCCATGTACCTGAACCAAAAGGGATTCCAGTCCCTCAAAGTCCAGCTGGCGTGTAACCATAGGTAATGCAACAGGCAGATGCAACTGGTATCCTGGCAGCGGTCATGATGCAGTCCTCTGTGCCAGTTGTATTTTAGCCATCATGGCAAACCAAAGGGTGTGTAAGAAAAGGTTAATGGTCTGGCTATGAGTTTGGAGCAGTGTTTGTTATGTGAAAACAGGATGGGTGCAATACTTGCTAATAACATCAATACTTGGTAATTACAGTGGTAGTGCCGAATTGAATACAATAATTTCAATTGAATTGAACTGTTAATCACAGCAAACTGGTTGAAATCAGTGGAGGCTGATGGAAACAAGAGAGGTAATCACAGTGGGATGGGAAGAAGTCCTTATAGGACTAAGCCAATGCAACACAACTTGGAAACATACTAACGAACTAACAGCCAATCATGTACCCAACTAACCAATCCACATCTAGAAGAAGATTGTGGATGAGCTCTTTCACAAACTGTATTCTGTATGTAAACCCCTAAAAGGTCACACAGTCAGGCTGACTAACCGTCCCAGATTTTCCAGGAGCATCCTGTATTTGAGGCACTCATCCTGCATCATTCTTACCCAGGACTTTGTTTGTCCCGTATTCTCAATAATCAAATTTCATGCACGCATAGTACATACATGCACATACTTACTGAGCTCTCCCCCTGGTGCCTGCCCCTCACAGACTAATGAGCACTCCCTGCTCTGCCCCGCTCCATCAAGTTTTCCAGCACCCAAACACACCCCCCTGCCCAGTTGCCAAAGTGTCCCTTAATTTATACTGCAAGAGTTGGTCACCCTGCACACACAGGGCTCCAGACAGACAGAACATGTGTATTGATGGGCAGCACACAAAGAAAGAAGACAGAAGGTGCTTATCGATGGAGAGTTCCGCTGAACAAAGCCACCCCTTCAACCTGGAAGGACAAGGGCAGCAAATGCATGAGAACATCGCCACCTACAAGTTCCCCTCCAAGGCACAATCTTGACTTGGAACTATATCACCGTTCCTTCACTGTCACTGGGTCAAAATCCTGGAACTCCCTCTCTAACAGCACTATGAGCATACCTACACCACATGGACTGCAGCGGTTCAGGACAACGGCTCACCACCACCTGCTTGAGCAAGTAGGGATGGGCACTCATAATGGTGGCCTAGCCAGCAATGCCCACATCCTGTGAAAGAATAAAAAAAAGGCAGGATGATCTCGGTCAAAGATCATGCATTAGCGACCTACAGTCATCTCAGACTGACCACCTGAGGAGTAACTGTATGATTTAGTTGAAACTGTTTTGCTTAAAATTCTCAATAAAGGTGTTGGATTTAGTGAGAGATTGTGCCAATTGTAATTCTAGTCTCAGAATCTAAGGAAGAAGTAAATTCGCCTACAGTGTTTACGGAGTGACAAGAGCATCCATTGATGACATGGCTCATGAGTTCAGTTCGCAACTCACACACACCTGTGCAGCTCACCTACAACAAGAGCCGTGTTGCCACAAGGAACCTGTCAGAGCAATTCTGCTGCATGGGTCGCTCTGGAGCTGCCCTGCAGCACTTGGCCGAGAAAGTCTCAAGATTTGTGGTGGTCTGCTCCATGTTGCACAACATTGCCATCATGTAGGAGCAATCCTTTCCACTGCATATCGGGCTAGAGTCTCAAGCAACAAGGTGAGGGGAAAGTGCAAGAGGTGGAAAGAGGAAGGAAGGCTGTGACCTAGACAGTAGCTTTTTGTATGATTTGTAAAAGTCTAACTCACTAGAGATATCAGTAACCTTAACGCTAAATCCCCGTTCAACAGTTCTACACTCCCTACCTTCCTTCTGTTACTGACTGTCGCATTGTCCTCTTGCCCACAATGCAAAAGCAAAAGACAACGCAAAAGTGACAGTCCAAACCAAATTTATAAATTAAACCATGTTACGTTTGTGCTTTCCCCTGTTTTCCATGTACCTTTGCTGTCCTACTGCTCCAATGAAGTGCTCCCCCAGTGACCACAGCATGGTTCGTGGAAGACTGCTGATTTTCAGTAGAGGAGACTGCAGATGGCCACGGAGGACAACTTCGAGTAGCTCTGGGCCTAGAAGGCCAGGCTGTGGACTGCATCATCTTGGCATGGGTGGCATCAGTCTGGGCTGGCTGGTTGACAGGCAACAACAAGGGCACAGGCAGAGTGGCAACATTGGAATGCTGTCATTCTGAGAGAGGACAGCAGCTGCATATACAATGGAGCTATTCCACATAGACAGCACCTCAGCAGGTCTGGTAATCCATTGGACCACAGTATGTTGTGACATCCTACAAGCCCCTTTGAACACTGGTACCTATGACGTTCTTAAGAGGAAACAGTAAGATTCAGTAAAAAGCAGAACGTACTGTTAAAACATGGATTCTTTTATTCTCCTAGACTCCCTTTGCTGCTATATGTGTATATGATAGTCTTAAGTGGACAAAATGCACAATACAATTTTCAATACACTACATTACGCCCCCCCACCACCCCCCCCCCCCCCGCCACTTAGGAAATGACAGGCAATAGCATGTTTCAATTATTTGTTCCCCAAAGTGCAAACAATAAACTTAAGCATAACATGAACATTCAACTTCACCAGTGACACGATAACATACTCTACCTTTTTCTATTCATTTAACAAAGTCTTGTACAATGAGATGAAACATTTTTCATCAGCTGAAAATAGTTCACTTAGTAACATCAGTATGGTGGACGTTTTGTCTCATGAGTAGGATATCGCCTGACATCAGATGCATTCTCATTTAAACCGCTTTCTTCATCTGAGATGTGGATGTCAAAATTAGATTTGATACTTAGGAATGGTATTTTCATGCTTTGAGGAGTGACGTGTTTTGTGTGGTGATTTGCGAAATGCGCTTAGCAGTGATCATTGATCCTTTTGAGTTGATCACAGCAAATGGTTGGCTGTCATAGGGGGTTGTTTGCTTTCCAACATGGCTACTACATTTCACAAGTACTTCATCTCCTGGCTTTAGCTCTAAGTTTCACGTTTTGCTGTGTAGTTACTCTCATTCATTTCTTCTGTTCTGGATCACATTCATGTACATGTTGATCATTAACTCCAGGGGGTAGCTCAGGAAGACGTGTGCACATAGGATGTGCAAAGATGAGTGTAGCTGGTGACTTTCCAGTAGTTGAGTGAGGAGTCATTCTTTAATTGCCAAGAAAGCAATACAACTCTTGCTTGACTTGCTCTCAGCTGTGGTTGTACGTATCACTTTATTCAACGTATGCATAAATCTCTCAACTTCTCCATTAACTCTTGTCCAATAGATTGTAATTTTTCAGTGACTGGAGCCCAGGTAGTTTGTAAATTTTCTAAACTCATCGCTGTTGAATGTGGTCCATTGTTTCTTCTCACCATTTGAGGGACTCCAAAGAAGACAAAATCTGGTCAAGCTTTGGGGTGACTGCATTTGTTGAGTTTGACGTAATTATTTCAATGACTGGGAACCTGCTCTAGTCATCAATGGCAACATGCAGGTGTTCACCAATGTGTAAGTCTGAGAAATCAACACTAACTTCAATCCATGGTTTTGGAGGTAATTCAGACATCTTGAGAGGATCATGAAGATTTGACATTGTGGTTTCTTGACATTATTGATTTTGTACTCTACCATGCGGTCAATTCGTGGGAGCCATATCTATTCCCTAAGGAGTTGTTTGCCTTTGACAGTTCCCTGATGTCTTTCATGTGTTATATCAACAACACATTCCCTCAAAGAGTACAGAATGACAACACAGTTGTTGCATAACACAAGGCCAGATGTGGTTGTGATGGTGAGCTCATTTCAAACGTTGTGAAAACCTTGTGGTGGGTGAGTTATTTCATTTGTAGATGTTCGCTTGATCATGTCTTTCCAGTGTTGTGATTCCAGAGCTTTCATACAGTTACAACACCTGACCCTGTTTCTGCTGCTGCTTTGATGTCAGCTGGTTTTAGCGACTTTGGCACCATGTTTAGCTTTATGTGGTTAAGACATAACCATTGTTTGGCAATCGTTTCTTCATAATTAGGACTGACTGTCAGCAACGGATGTTGTGAAAGATAATCTGCTGGGCTGACCTTGCCTGGCTGGTACTCGACGTGGAACTTCTGCACTTGTAGATTGAGTTTCTAACATTCTATTTGATTTTATGGATTGTTGAACAAGCTTACAAGTGGTCTGAGTTACTACTTTAAACTCACTTCAATACAAATAGAGACGAATCTGTAAGATGCCCAATGTGATTGAAAGTGCTTCTCTCTCTACTTGTGAATAATGTTGCTCTACAGGCATTTGTGATCTGTTTGCCATTGCAACAATTGATGGGTTACCTGCTTTCTCCTTCTGCTTGAGAACTCTACCCAAGCCAGTTGGGCTTGTATCCACAACTAGCTGGGCAGTGTTCTCAGTGTCAAAATAGACATTTGTGCAATTTGCTGCTAACCATTTTTTGGTCTGGCATATAGCCTGCTTTTGTGATTCAGTCCACTCTCACTTGATGTCCTCGTTTGCCATGTTGTTTGAGGGGCAGACAATGTAGCACAGTCAGCATCGAAGCAATTAAAGTATGTGATGAGTCTTAGCAGACTCCAGACTTCCTGCATATTTGTAGGATCCGCTGCATTTGCAATGGCTTCAACTTTCCATGGATCAGTTGATTTACCCTTCACTGCTGAACACATTGCCAAGAAATTCGATTTTGCTTTCACTGAACAGGCACTTGTCTTTGTTCAAGATGAGGTTACATTCTCAAGATGTTATAGGCGTGCATTGAGATGTGTCTCGAGTTCACTTTCAATGCGACCACGGGTGAGAATGTCATCACTGTTGTTCAGCGCACCTTCAATAAGTCATTGAAAACGCAGACGGAATGCTGTGCTGAAATACCTCAGCTGCTGAACTGACTCCAAAGTTGAGCCTCGTGTGTTGAGAATACTGTAAGATACCTGGATTCTTCTGCAAGCTTGATTTGATGGTATCCAGTATTGAGGTCAGGTCTAACAAAGTGTTTAGCATCACGGACTTTCTCTACGACATCACTGATTGTCAGTGTCAAGTGTTTTTCTTATTGTGTGACTTGGGTTGGGGACTGCATATCAATGCAGATTCTAATCTGGTTCTCTCTCTAGGGTTTCTTGACGACTTGTATGGGTGAGACCCAAGCGGCGGCTCATCCCCAACTTTCTCAGCAATGTCAAGGTCAAGTAGACGTTGAGATTCTCTCTCTGTCTGCTTCCTGACATGAGACAGTATTTGTCGTCATTGATTGTTGACTGCAGGCACATTAGGATCCACATGCAGCTTGCATGTAACACCTTTCAGTTTGCCAAAGCCAGTGAAGCAATCAGCATATAATTCAGCAATGTTGTTTGTGTGAATAGGAATCACATATGTGACTGCAATCCTGTGCAGATCTGCTGCAAACTGAGAAGTGCGTCTCTTTCTCCAGAAATGACATCGAATATAGCAGTCATTCTATTGTCTTTGAACGGGACTTACATTTCAAAAGCCCCAAGAACCTGCGGTGGTTTGACACGGTGGTGAGGGAATTTCTTTTTTGTATTCCCTGGTTTGCAGAGAGTGGAGAAATCCTGGAATGTGTTGAACACATTGTCTCCCATGACGCTGAAAGATGCTTCTGTATCTATGACAGCATCTACTTTCGAGCAGCCAGTGGTGACTGTAACCTGTGGCTGGTTGCTCTGCCCGAAAGAGAGCACAAGTTTGTATTCAGAGTCACCTGCCTTTACATTGGCTACGGTCTCTCACCCTTTAATTGTGGTACAGGTGCGTAGCCCCCTTCTAGTGGTATTGGCCTTTGTCATTGTGTTTGCTGATGAACAAACATGCGAGCACAGTGGTTTAGTTTTCCACAGGTCTTTACACTGTTTGTTAGCAGCAGGACACTGTCTGGTGTGGATAAGCACCACATCTTTTAGAGAAGTCACAACTATTGTTTGTGAGACAGCTGTTGTTGCTTTGCACAGGTAGTTTGCTGGCACGGGAGCAATGAACAGGAGTCACAGGAGGTGAACTTGGAGTGTGGTAGTTACTGTTGGCAGCCTCAATTTCAGTAGCTGTGGAGTCTGAAAGCAGTAACGATCTTGCTAACCCCAGCAGCTCTGACAGCTTTCTGCCTTTCTAGAGTGCTTTTTGGTGTAGTTACTAGAGACAACCTTTGATTATTTGTGTTTTGATTTCCTGCTCTATACGTTCAACATTATTAAAGTCACATTTGGTTACTAGTTGCCTCAGTCACTCGCAACATTGATCAATTGACTTGTTTGCTTCCTGCTTAGTGCGTCAAAAGACAATTGTTTCGCATATTGTATTTTTCATTGGCATGAAGTAGGTTGTGAGTTCAATTTTTGCTGCGTCTTAGTTGTTTTCATATTGCACAGGCATAAATGTCTCAAAAATATGATAGTGAGGAACTGGAAAATAATGGAGGAGTAAGGCCTTTTTGTCTTTTATTATCTGTGATTGCAAAACCTGCAATTGCACCTTCGAAATGTTGTAGCCACTTTTGCCAATGTCAGAATACAGATAATGAATGCACAGCAAAGCATGGGTAGATTGGACATAGACAACACCATCTTGATTTTCAGTACAGCAATAGTTTGCAATCAAAAACCTGGGATCACGTTCCTTACAAAGCAAAACCTCTCTGTAATGATACTAGGTTACATATTTTTTCCATTTGAATGGTTTTTTTGCAACATCAGTGTGTCTGTGTCTCCAGTCTGCAGGTCTCCCTGTTGCTAATCCCAAGCGGGAGTGCCTCTTGTGTGTCCAACAACAGGCTACCGCCTCATTGCGTGTTCCCTCCTAAATCTCCAACTTAAAATACTATCTGCAGAAAGTAAATGAAGGCCTTCCAAACATTACATTTTTGAAAGCCATGTTTCCAATGTCTCACCATTTTGTCCCCATTATGAAGTTCTTGGGGAAAAAACAGTGAGAGTTAGCAAAATTCTGTAAGAAGTAGAACTACTACACATGCTGGTAAAACATGGATTCTTTTACTCTCCTTCTAGGCTCCCTCTATATGTGTATATGGTAGCCTTGTATGAACAAAATGCACAATGCAATTTTTAATACACTACAGTGTCCACAGCCATGGTGACTGCAGGCTGAGCTCCCATTGCAACCCTCAGACTTTAGGTGAAAGTTGTTGTAATTGAAGCTGAGGTTTCGATCTTCATACACTGCACATGGTTAGGTCCACCAATTCCATGCTGGAAAGGGCGAGCTCCAAGTAATCTAAAATGAAATATCTTCAAACCGAAATCTTCACAGCAAAACAAAAAACATAATTATCCGGCAAACAATGGGCTTCAATTAAAAATGGAAAATACAGGAAATACTCAGCAGGTCAGGTGGCACCTGTGGAGGGTGAAACAGAGTTAACATTTCAGATCGATGGCCTTTCCTCAGATCCCGATGGGTTTTGTTGATTCCTTGGGGATCGTTTTTCCCTTCCTGTTTCAAACATTTGTTTTCCTTTCTCAAAGACAGCTGTCAAAGCTGCAAAAAGTGAGTCATTTTTTTTCCCCTGACATCATAAAGTAGCCTTTCTCACTGGATTTTCTCCAGTATCGTGACTGTTTGCTGTCATGGAGTTTTCTCCTTAAGGATCACTCTCCTCCTCACCTCCAAAGGCACCTCCTGATTTTTTTTTTAAAGTTCAGAAGAAAAAGTATTTCAATTTCAAAAACAGTGCAAACCGAGCAAACTGCTTGTCACTCCTCACATGCTACCCAGGCCTGCTGAACACGAAACAGGATTTGCCAGAGGTCCTGGCTTCAGTCACAAATATACAACTCAAGTGATAAATAATGACAGCATTATAATGTAAAACCCAGGACCCCCCCCCCCCTGTTTTATTAAAATAGCCCAACTGAGCAAGAAATTACTACTTTATCTTAGGATCCCCTTGGGGTTGAGAATGACTTGCTTCCACTCGGGCTCGATGTATTCTGAGGTGGCTGGTAAGTCCAATGCATGGTCTGCAGCCTCATGTGGTAGGTGGTGCTTGAAGGGTTGGGTAGATATGTTGCCTGGAGGTTTGCGCATTCTCTCCGACGCCTCGACCTAGCCTGTGCACATGCCCAACGAAACCTCTTAAGGTGTCCGGTGCCTTCCCAAATAAACTTCTCCGTTTTGGCCGATCACAAGCCAAGGACTTCCACGAGTCTGCGGGGATGTTTCATCTCTTCAGGGGTTCTTTGAGGACATCCCTAAAGTGTTTCCACTGTCCTCCCGAGAGTCTCCTGCTGTGACCAAGTTCCGAGTAGAGCAACTGCTTTGGGAATCTGGTGTCAGGGATATGAATGACATGCCCCACCCGGCAGAACTGGTTTTGAGTGGTTAGTGCCTCAATGCTGGGCATGGTGGCTAGGTAGAGTATGTCCCCGTTGGGCCACCTTTCTTGCCGCTGCATTTGGAGAATCTTGCAAAGGCACTACTGGTGGTACTTCCAGAAACTGGGTGACAAAGTGGACGAAAATAAGGAAAACTGGGTACCAGAATGCCTTAAAGAAACCAGGCAGCGCAATGATTAACAACTGCGAAGCTGCAAAACGTACAGCAAGATAAAAATGCACCTGACTGTAGTTAACACAGCGGAAAAGTCAGCAAGCAAGTCAACAGGTCAGCAGTGGGGAGCTTCAAATATGAGAAGGATACATTACAGAAGCAGTACTACTATAAGGCGATATGAGTTATGTGCAATTCCAGAGTGATATACTAGACCTGGTATTGAGCAACAAGATTGGACTAATTGATAGCCTCATAGTGAAGGCCCCCAGCGAGCATAATATGAGTGAATTACAAATAAATTTGAGGGAAAACTAAGTGTGTCCAAAACTAGTATTTTAAACTTAAGAATGGGAAATTATGAGTGCATGAAAGAGCGCTAGCTAAAGTGAACTGGCAAATGATGTTAAGGGACAGGTCAATAGAGGGTCAGTGGCAGACATTTAAAGGGATATTTCAGACTACACAGAATAGATACATTCCAATGAGAAAGAAAAATTCCAAGGGGAGGACCCACCATCTGTGGTTAATTAAAAACATTAAAGACCAGTATCAAACTTAAAGAAAAAGCATATAATTAAGCAAAGACGGGTGGCAGATCAGAAGATTGGAAAGAATATAAAGAACAGCAAAGAATGATGAAAAGATTAATAAGGAGGGAAAGATTTGAGTACAAGAGAAAGCTAGCTAGAAATATAAAGGCGGATAGTAAGGCGTTCTATAGCTATTTAAATAAGAGTTAACAAAGTGTGTGTTGGTCCTATAGAAAGTGAGTCTGGAGAATTGATAATGGAAAGTAAGCAGATGGCAGATGAATTAACCAGGTATTTTAAATCAGTCTTCACCATAGAGGATATAAGTAACATCCTGGAAATAAATGTAAATTAGGAAATGAAAGAGAGGGTGGAGTTCGGGAAAATTACAATCACCAGAGACCATTGAGCAAATTGTTGGGGCTGCTGACTGACAAATCCCCAAATCCAAATGGACTTCACCCTAAGGTCTTGAAAGAAGTGGCAAGTGAGATGGTTGATGCATTGGTTTTAATTTTCCAAAATTCCCTAGATTCTGGGAAGGTTCCATTAGATTGGAAAATAGCAAAAATAACCCCTTTATTCCAAAAAGGGAAGGAGACAGAAAGCAGGAAACTACAGGCCAGTTAGCCTAACATCTGTCATAGGGAAAATGATCGAATATATTATTAAAAATGTTACAGCAAGGCACTTAGAAAAAAATCAATCAAGGCAATCAGACAGAGTCAACATGGTTTTGTAAAAGGGAAATCATGTTTAACCAATTTAGTGGAGTTCTTTGAATGAGTCACATGTGCTGTGGATAAAGGGGAACTGGTGGATGTACTGTACTTAGATTTCCAGAGGACATTTGATAAGGTGCAACATCAAAGGTTAATGCGGAAAATAAAAGCTCATGGTGTAGGGAGTAACATCTTGGCATGGATAGAAAATTGCTAAGCTACCAGGAAGTAGAGAGTTGGCACAAATGGGTCTTTTTCTGGTTGATAGATTGTGATGTGTGGTGTGCCATAGGGATCAGTGCTGGGGCCTCAGCTTTTTACAATTTATATAAATGACTTGGATGGAGGGATCGAAGGAATAGTTGCTAAATTTGCCGATGACACAAAGATAGATAGGAAAGTAAGTTGTGAAGAGGACATAAGCATGCTACAAAGGGACATATGTAGGTTAAGTGAGTGGGCAAAGATCTGGCAAATGGACTATAACGCGAATATGTGGGCAAATGTGAACTTGTCCATTTTGGCAGGAAGAATAAAAAAGAAACTTATTATCCAAATGGTGAGTGATTGCAGAGTTCTGAGATTCAGAGGGATCCGGGTGTCCTAGTGCACTGCTGGCTGGCAGAAAGCAGAGAGTATGCATAAATGGGTCTTTATCGGATTGGCAGGATGTGACGAATGGAGTCCCACAGGGGTCTGTGCCGGGGCCTTAACATTTTACAATTTACACCAATGACATGGATGAGCGGAACGAAGACATCGTAGCTAAATTTGCATATGACACAAAGATAGGTAAGAAAGTATGTTGTGAAGAGGACATGAGGAGGTTGCAGATGGATATAGATAGGTTGAGTGAGAGGGCAAAGATCTGGCAAATGGAATTTAATGTGGGAAAATGTGAAGTTGTTCACTTTGGCAAGAAGGACAAAAAAGCAGAGTATTACTTAAATGGAGAACAGCTGCATAATTCTGAGGTGCGGAGGGATCTAGGTGTTCTAGTACATGAGTCACAAAAAGTTAGTATGCAGGTACAGCAAGTAATTAAGAAGGCTAATGGAATGCTATCCTTTATTATGAGAGGGATTGAACATAGAAGTAAGGATGTTGTGCTTCAGTTATGCCACACCTCGAATACTGTGTACAGTTTTGATCTCCTTATTTAAGGAACGATGTAAATGCATTGGAGACAGTTTAAAGGAGGTTTACTAGATTGATATCTGGAATGAGTGGGTTGTCTTATGCGGAAAGATTGGACAGACTGGGCTTGTTTCCACTGGAGTATAGAAGAGTGAGGGGTGATTTGATTGAAGTGTACAAGATCCTGAACGGCCTTGACAAGGTGGATGTGGGAAAGGATGTTTCCTTTTGTGGGTGAGCCCAGAACTAGGGGGCACTGTTTTAAAATTAGGGGTCACACTTTTAGAACAGAGATGAGGAGAAATTTTTTCTCTCAGGGGGCTGTGTGACTTTGGAACTCTCTGCCTCAGATGGTGGTAGAGGCGGGGTCATTGAATATTTTTAAGGCAGAGGTAGATAGATTCTCATTAAGTAATGGAATCAAAGGTTACCGGGGGATAGATGGGAACGTGGAAATTGAAACGCAAGAAGATCAGACATGATCTTATTGAATGGCAGAGCAGGCTTGAGGGGCCGAATGGCCTACTCCTGTTTATTTAATTTAATTTAATTGAAATTAATTGAAAAAACCCTAAGAGGTCTTGACAATTTGGACGTAGAGAGGATGTGAGGATGTTTCCTCTTATGGGGGAATCTAGAACTAGGGGTCACTTTTTAAAAATAAGGGGTCACTCATTTAAGACAGAGATGAGGAGAATTTTTTTCTCTGAGGGTTGAGAGTCTTTGGAACTCTCTTCCTCAAAAGGCGGTGGAAGCAGAGTTTTTGAATATATTTAAGGTACAGCTAGATAGATTCTTGATTAACAAGGGGGTGAAAGGTTACTGGGGGTAGGCAGGAGTACAGGGCTGAGGTTACAGTCAGATCAGCCATGATCTTATTGAATGGCAGAGCAGGCTCGAGGGGCCGAGTGGCCAACTCCTGCTCCTAATTCTTATGTTCTTATGTATGTATGATTGAAACTGAACTGAAACTTTTAAGAGGAGGTATATAATAAAATTAGGGCTCTTAATAAGCCATTTAAAAAGTGTAATGGGAAAGTGTAAAAGGAAATTGAAAGAGCTGAAAGGGAATATTAATAAAGTATAGGAGATAATATAAAGTGAAATATTAAGGGCTTTGATAAACATACAGAAAATGGCAGAATAATTAGAAAGAGTATACAACTGTTCAAGGATGAAGGAGGATGTCTAACCATGGAAGGTGAAGATGCGTTAGAGATATTAAAAAATATTTTGAGACTTCTGTTCCAAATGACAGTGGAAGTAAGAACCAGGGTGTACTGGAGGAAGTATGGAACAATTGATAATATTGTAGAAGAGGAATTGGTTCTGAAGAGATTAGCAGAACTTGATGTGCATGAGTTGTTAAGCCGTAGTGGCAAAAACTTGGGTTGTTGAAAGAAATCAGAGAAAAGAGCAGAGGCCTGTCCAGAATATTTCACTGATCCTTAAATATGTGAATAGTGCATGGGATTGGGGAGTGATTGATGTAACTCCCTGTTCAAGTAAGGGGAAAAGTATAAATCAGATGAGTTTAATGTTAGTGATAATCAAATTTGTGGTATCCATAATTGGAGAAAAGCATTTTTTTTCTAACCTTTCATGGGTTGTGGGTGTTGCTAGCAAGGCCAGCATTTGTTGCCCACCCCTAATTGCCCTTCAGCTGAGCAGCTTGCTAGGCCATTTCGGATGGCAATTAAGAATCAACCATATTGTTTTGGGTCTGGAGTCATTTGTAGGCCAGAGCAGCTCTGGATGGCAGATTTCCTTCTCTAAAGGTCAGTAGTGAACCTAATGTGTTTTCACGACAATCAATAATAGTTTCAAGGCCACCATTACTGAGACTAGCTAGCTCAAGTGTATCTTCATCGTCTGTCATCAGTCCCTCAAAACAAGGATGATATCTGCCAGAATACATGGGTTAATCAAGATTGGCCAACAAGGATATCTTAACAGGAAGGAAGAGGAAACATTGCAGCATGGATAGAGAGTTGTCTAGTGAAAAGTACAGGGGTTGCTTGGACTGGAGAGAGTTTGATGGCAGGGTACCTCAGAAGGTCACATTGTTCTTGATATATAATTTGGATTTTTGTATGGGTCATGATCTGAAATTTGTTTACACACATTTGTATGGATAAATATTCATAATTGTGCAATTATTTTGTTATTTTATTTTAATGATTGTCTATAACTATGTTATGAATTTGATTTCTTGTTGTGTTTCTATCATTATCACAATTCAGCACCTACTGCCATTTTTCAAAGTACCAAAACCAAACCAAAGGCTGGAGATTTGGTAAACAGTGTGGAATATTATCAAAGTTCAGGGCAACATATACAGGCTAACAAAATGGGAAGACAGGTAATAGATGCAATTTTGTGCGGATATAAGGGAGGTAATACATCTGGGGGAGGGAGGTGTGAGGTGGGGGGAAACAAGACACCTACACTTGATTGAATGGCATGAAAGGAAGAGAGATCTCGTCGTACAAATACACAATTGCATGTAATTGTGAGGCTAGGTGGATAAGTGCAGGAAGCAATTCTTTACACACAAGGCGGGATTACATGCTGAGGGTGGGCACCCCACACCCCAGGGTAAATGTCAGGGGCAAACCCACCTCCACTTGGTCAGCTTGCCCTGATTCTGGTTTTGGACAACACACCTTTAATTGTTATGAGGCAAGACATTCCCCACTCCGCTGCCACCCACCCCACCAATCTCCAGGAGGACGCTCCGCCTCATAAAGCTGCCAGCGAATCAGAGGCCAGCAGCTTTGCAGTACCGGCAGCACCACCAGGAGCTAGTGGCCACTGCCTGTACTGCAGCTAGGCCAAGGAAGAGGTTTTCAGCTTTGTGGACCCTTACAGCTCTGTGCAGGATCTTGGGCGGGCTAGCAGACCCCTGTGAGGGGGAATGCTATACAAGGTGGGGAGGTGGTGGAGAGGGTGGACACAGGGGAAAAAGCTGTGGAGTGAGGGGGGGGGGTCCTTCGATTGTCACCAGGGACCCAGAAAGGAGGCCACCTCCCTCCATTTAACTGACCACCAGCCACAGGGTCAAATTTCTGGAGTACATACCGGGCACTCTCCCATCACCTGTTAAATCAGAACAACAGGATGAAGCCCTGAAGTGGGCCTTAATTGCCAGCTTAAGGGCCTCAATTGGGCACGGTGCCCTATTTTATGGATCCACCCATCTGCTTTCCTGCCTGAGGGTGGTCCAAAAAATCTAGCCCAAAGGTTTGGAAGAACCTGGAATTCCCTCCCCACAATGGACTGTGAATGCTGGGGGACAAATGGACCCTTCATTACTGAGATTAATCATTTTTTATTAGGTAAAGGCACCAAAGGACATGGAGCTGGGGCAGGTAAATGGATTTAAGATACAGATCAGCCATGATATATGTAAATGCCAAAGCAGACTGAAGGGGCAGAATGCTCCTGTTCTTATAGCCCTATAAGGCCATCGAAAAGAATTTTGAGTTTTATAAACTGAGGCATACAACACAGAAGGAAAGAAGTAACAATGAACTTACATGAAACATTGGTTAGTCCACAGTTGGAGTACTGTGAGCAGTCTTGGGTGCACAGTTATCGATGATATATAGAAAACATATGTTGCAGAGGAACAGTAGAGGAAGCTTTACTGTGCATGTGGCTGTATTCTACTTAACTTGGATGTACATGATACTGATATTGAAATGGGAAATTGGTTTCCCAGCACAACTTGTTGAACACAATATTTTTAAAATCAATCTTGATGCATTCATATACAGAGCTAACCCACACATTTACGATTCAATATTACTGCTACTTAACTGTCCTTGAGAGAGATTTAGTCATTGCCTTTGCCAGTTTGAAAAATCCAAAATTCTCTGGGCGGAATTGTCCCAGATTTGCACTAAGTGCGGTAGCAGGTGGGTAGAACAATGTTGTACCTGCAGGCCACAATGGAGAGTTTACACGCCGTATTGTCCCAAACCCACCACATTAGTTACATATTCCCAGGAAACATGCCGTTTCCATGCTGGGCGGGCTCATATTCACCCACGCTATCACCTCACCACTTCAACACGCTGGGCACCATATTTAAAGTCCTGCCGCGCGCACACATCTCAGCGCTTCCAGCCCACGACTGCTGCAAGGAAATGTCCACGAAAGGCAAAAAGACTGTAGCCCCCAGGTTTAGTGATGCATCACTGGAACGCCTTTTGGATACTGTGGAGGCTTGCCGGATGGACAGCAACGTGACCGACCAGGCTTGGGAGGTGGTGGCAGTGGTGATCAGTGCCAATGCTGCACAGAAGAGGTTGGCCATCCAATGCAGAAAGAGGATGAATAATCTCATCCATGCAGCCAGGGTATGGCAACCATCTCAGCAATCTAAACTCACACATTCAAGCCCATCACCATTTACTGCCAGCTCAAGGGACATCATCATCCATTCTCACATGTCCAGCTGGCCTCAGCTCCTCAGGAGACTGCCTCCTCAGCACTCACCAACTTGAGGCCACTTACACAGATCAACATGTGTCCCCACACACAACCTGGGTTAACCTCCTTCCCCAGTACAGCCCTCGTCCTGCAGCCTCTTCCCTTGCCTGAGGCCACTTGCCCCCTTCCCCAAGCAAGCCTTAGTCCTACAGCCATTGAAAAGCCACTGCCATGTGGCTGATCTGGTAGGTGGAGACCTGCCATGAGCCCCCCTAAAGTGATGTGGTGCTGCCTGCGAAGCCTGGTGCTGATGACTGCGACTGCTGACTGAAGCAAGGTAGGCAAACAAACCTTGAAGTCCTAAGCAAAGTGCAGCCCACCGGGTGCACGTCACTTATGTGCTATTGTGAAACATGTCGGTGTGTTTTTCTGTTGACGTGGATGGACGTTCCAGCGTGGGGGGAGGGGGGATCGATTCCGGCGGGCAGGCCGAATAATGATATGCTGATGTATTACAGTGAGGTTCCCAACATACGGAGAACACAACCAGCCATTGACAGTCAGAGTGGACATTTCACACATTTGTGAAACCGAAGGTGCCATATTGTCCGCTCACGCCACTGAACACGCCAGACGCTGGTGGGCACGGAAAATCCCAGCCTCCCTCTCTCGTTACCACTTTCTAAAAAGGTATTATTTTAATCATCAGTATCAATCGAAATATTATTCACTGATTTCTGCAGGGGCTCGTTGCTTCTGCAATGCAATCAGATTATACTCTGCCTGAATTTTCTTTTGCCATTCAAACCTAAAATTGAAGCAGGATAGCGGCAGAAAGGAAATTGGACAGCAAGTTCTACTGCTATGTTTCCTCCCTGGCCAACCCCTGCCCCCCACCCACACCGCCCCTTCACCCCTTTGCTCCAGATGAGAAGCCTGTCCTGCCAATCACCTCTTACCTGCCTCCTGCATGTATATGCCAGGAGGGAAATGGAGCCCAATAAACAACTGCATTTTCCTCTGTTGAGTTCTGTTGAAGGGTCATGAGGACTCGAAACATCAACTGTGCTCTTCTCCGCCGATGCTGCCAGACCTGCTGAGTTTTTCCAGGTATTTCTGTTTCTGTTTTTGTTTTGCATTTTCCTCATGTTGCCATTCCTATTCATTGTCACTGGGTCAAAATTCAGGAACCCCTCTGCCAACTCTCTAACCGCATTTTGGGTGTACCTATGCCATGTGTGACTGTAGCAGTTCAAGAAGGTGGATCACCACCACCATCTTAAGGGCAACTAAGGATGGGCAATAAATGCTGGCCTAGCGAATGACATTCATGTCCCAAGAGTGGATGAAGAGATGGTGGAATAGTGGTATTGTTACTGGAGTAGCATTCCAGAGATCCAGGTCTGGGGACCCAGGTTCAAATCCTACCACAGCAGATGGTGAAATTTGAATTCAATACAAATCTGGAATTAAAAGTCTGTTGAGGACTGTGAAACCATTGCTGAGTGTCATAAAAACCCATCTGGTTCACTGATGCCCTTCAGGGAAGGAAATCTACCTCCCTTAACTGGTCTGGCCTACATATGACTCCAGACCCACAGCAATGTGGTTGACTCTTCAAATGGCCTCTGAACAAGGGCAATTAGGGATGGGCAATAAATAAAAAAACCCAGAAAGGTCTCTGTATAAAGAGGATAACAAAGACATGTGACCATTTCTATTCCTTTGGGAACATTATATCCTTAAAGTTCCTGGGAAAGTCCTGCTTTCTGACTTAAAAGTTGTCCTCCAGGAGGTTAGCAGTAAAGCGCCATAACTAAAATCAATAACATATGTGTGTGATTACTCTTTTTAATGGGAATACCTGCAGCAACTGCCTATGGATAAAACAATCAGCTCTCGCCATATCCCCACCGACATATAATGCTTACCACAAGAAGTTATGCTTGGTAAACATCCAAACTATTCAATTATGCTCTAATCCAATCATTTCTGTCACGCAGTTTTCATATTCAATGGTTGTTGCCCAGACTACATCTGCAATAGTTAGTTTAACAGGGCATTTTTGGATTGTTATTTTTGGATAGTTAAAGAGAATGCAGCATATGAAGTGCTTATAGATTTTCAGAAGGTGCTTGATAAAGCATCTCACTATCCCATGAACAACTTGCATTTATTTAGGACCTTTAACACAGTGAAACATTCCAATGTGTTTCCCAGGAGCATTATCAAACAAAATTTAATACCAAGCTACATATTAGGGCAGATGACCAAAAGCCTGGTCAAAGTGATAGGTTTTAAGGAGGAAGGTGGAGAAGAGAGGCAAAGAGATTTAGAAAGGGAATTCCAGGGCTTATAAGGCCTGAGCAGCTCAAGACAAGGCCGTTTATGGTGGAGCAATTAGAATCAGGGATACATAAGGGGCCTGAATTGGAGGATTGCAGATATCTCAGAGTTGTAGGGTTGCAGGAGATTACAAAGAGACAGAGGGGGTGAAGCCATGGAGGGATTTGAAAACAAGGATGAGAGCTTTAAAATCAAGCCATTGCTTAATCAGGAGCCAGTCTTTGTCAGGGAGTATGGGGTGATGGGTGAATGGGACTTGATGCAAGAGAGTAGGGGGTGATTGGTGAATGGGACTTGATGCAAGAAAGTACAGAATGATGAGTGAATGGGACTTGATGCAAGTTAGGAGTCAAGCAGCAGGGGTTTGGGTGAGCAAAAGTTTACGGGAGATAGAAAATGCGAGTTTTGCCATGGGTGCATTAGAATAGTCAAGTTTAGTTATAACAAAGACACAGGTGAGAGATTCAGCAGCAGATGAACTGAGACAGGGGTGGCATCAGGCAATGTTACGGAGGTAGTCATCGTAATGGTACAGGTATGTGGTAGGAGGCTCATCTTAGGGTCAAAATCATACCAAGGTTGTGAACAGTCTGATTCAGCCTCAGAACAGGCTGGAAGAGGGATGAATTCATTGGTTAGAGAATGGAATTTATGGGAAGGACCAAAGGCAATGGTTTTGGTCTTCCCAACATTTAGTTGGAAGAAATCTCTGCTCAGCCAGTACTGGATGTTGGACAAGCAGTGTGGCTATTTAGAGACTGTGGAGGGGTCAAGAAAGGTGGTGATGAAATAGGAAGATGCTGAAGGGATGAATAGAAAGACTTAGAGGCTCCAGTGCAAATGTAGGTAGATAAATGATCAAAATGGTCAAAAACATTTTGGGATTCCTAAATAGGGGCATAGTATAAGATTAAGGTTTCCCTTAGTATATGTGAAGAGTTAGATCATTGGTACAGGACAGTTATACAAGTTTAAAGTCAGGGAAAATGTACAGAAAGAGTCATCAGGAAAGCAACAGGTGATGAGAAATAATTTGAAATATTAGAACTATTCCTACTGGAGTGTAGAAGGATAAGAGGCGATTTAATTAAAAATAACCCAAAATTCTGAATATATTCTAGAAGGTGAATAGGAAAGTACTATGGTATATTCTCAGCTTGTGAGGCTGTAATGAGAGGTCATTAATGTAAAAGTATGTAAGGAGAGTTAGGAGACAATGCTTTGCACAAGGGATGTTAGAGCCTGAATGCTTTTTAACAGAGATTAGTTGAAGCCAAGAACACAACATCTTGTGAAGAGAAAGTGGATGAATAGTTGAACCAGATGATAATACAGGGTTTAAGGGACAGAGAGATTAGATTTGGATGGGTAGAGCATAGAACTGTACAGATACAATGAGTTAAATGGTCTTCTTTGCTGTAATCTTCCAAGGTTTATGGTACTCTGCATTTGAAATCTTGCATCCAGCTTAACCAGCTCAATATTATCACTAATGTTATGACCAAATCCAACTGAGGTTTTTTCAGAGTTCACCTGTTTGCCACTAGTTCTTTATTTTACAATTGTTTTAGCTGAGATTCAAACACTACCTAGTTAATTTTAGATCTCTTTAATCCCAAATCAGCCAAAAATCTACAAAGTCCTGACCCATACAAAAATATATATTAATTTTTCCCTTTTGGCATATTGAGAGGGGTAGTATCAGTAGATATATCTAAGCTCTTTAATGAGTAACCCTGGATGTAGAAATTACATTTAATGAAGAAATCACATAGATTCACTAGGACAATTGTTTCACACTAGACTCCTGTTTATTGAACGTTATTTGTTGGCAAAAATAA
Organism: Carcharodon carcharias; assembly: GCF_017639515.1. Classification (NCBI taxonomy): domain Eukaryota; kingdom Metazoa; phylum Chordata; class Chondrichthyes; order Lamniformes; family Lamnidae; genus Carcharodon; species Carcharodon carcharias. Next base: position 125,838,709 of record NC_054468.1, on the reverse strand, counting down.
ACACATATTAGAGCACAAAATGTACTTCCACAATCAGTCACTTCTCCATAAATGACTGTAAACTCACCTAGCTTGTTATTCACCAAGGTGGGTTAATCAGTTGAGTGTCCCATTAATCTGGGAGTTTAAATGCCATGAAAGTTCATTCAGCCTTTCATTCTTCTGAGATTCTATGGTTTGTATCTTCACACACCATTTCTCCCTCCTTTAGGGAATAGTGGGGAAGTGTCAGAAGAATTAACAGGCCGATTACTGATCTGTTTGAACTACATCATAAACACTCCTTCTATGGTCAACAAGTCCTGGAGTGGGACTTGAACCTGGAGCATTGAGCTCAGAGACAAAGACACTAACTACTGAGCCACAAGACTGTCTTATGTGATGATTAGGATGTGGGGACAGTGCTTTCTACCCCATTGCAGTACCTCTTGGCTGTTTGACAATGAATTGCAGGACTCAAAAGCAATTAGCTATAAGAAATAACATGCAAATAATTAAACGTGCAAGCTATTGTGTAATGGAAATTCTTATCAATATCTTACTGTGATCTCTCAATAAGTGAATAAAATGTTTGCAGCAAACAGACTAGCCATGGTACATGATGTAAGTGCAGGAGCATCTAGTTTGTTAACATATTGTTAAGTGGAGGCACTAGCCCCCTACTGAATAAGATAATTAGCTCAGGGAATGATATCTATTTTAATTAAATCAGTTTGACCATGCAGTGTTAATGTAAAGTCCCCAACTTTCAGTGTCAGTAAGGGTTCATAATTACCTGCTGTGATCTTCCTTAGATATAGGGTTATTATATTTTCCACTCATTCAACCTAATGACTTCCATTTAAAACATTGAGCGAGTGGCCTTTCACTTAGTACCTGCACAAGGAGACACTTAGATCAGATTGAGGTTATTTGATGTACTGACTTGAAACACACACAGTTGTCTGTTGTTTGTGAGATTGGTTGATAGATGTACCAAAGGTCAGAAGAGATCATTAATTTATTCACTGTGTACTGAAAACTTATACTATTCCCCCTTTGAAAATCCTATTCAAAACAAACTTTTTTTAAAAAAAACACACTGTTGCTCATCCCCCACCCCCACCTTCACTATTCCTGCCACTCAGGACTGACTCTTGCACTGTAGTCGCCTCATGTCCCAGCAGCGGGACTGGGAGTGCCCGCGCGGGGCTTCAGCTGGGAGGCGAGACAGCTGGGCCATGCGCAATCACAGGCGGAAGACCAATGAGGTGCTCAGGGTCGAGGGGCCCGGCCAATCATGCGGCAGAGCCAGCCAGGAGGTCAGCATCCCTGCCCTGTGACCTCATGGTGATCTGGAGGTCCCAGCTACCAATGTTTGAAGGGCACCTGGATAGGCATACACTTCCTGCGATCCAGCGGCATTGGTCTGCAAGTTTTGAGAGTTCAGTTGCTGCAACTGCACCCCCCTCCCCCTCCGCTTGGAACTGCTGTTCCAGTCATCGGCTGTTTTTAAGTAATGTCTCAGCGTAGAGGATGAGTGGTCCCACAGTTTAGCGATGCCCGCCCCCCCTGCGGGTTGTGCCCAGGAATGGCGGGAGGTCCACCTCAGCCATGTTGCGGGTCACTCCAAGGTGTAGTGCTGGGAAATATAAGCGTAAAACCTTCTAATGGCTCGAAGGTGGCACAGGAGTGTCCAATCATTCGATGACACTGTAAGTTTGTGTATGAATATATAATTTGAACACTTTATTCATGTCTGTTGAGTGGTCATGTTATTGAGCCTTTTGAATCTAGACGTGGATTTCTAAGAGCTTGGGGCTTCATTGAAAATCAATGGCTGATTTGGGGGTTACGGACACACCATTGATTGTGGAGCCTCGGAGGTAATGGCTAATCTCAGATAAAAGCAATGAAGCTGAGATTCTTGACATATGGTGGTTTCTCTGTTTGTCAACCTTTGTTAGGTCAAGGGAGTGGAAACTCGCTGCCAAGCCAGCATATGTCGCTCACCCCTCAGAAGCTGTTGTCTCAGGACTGTCTGCAGCTGAGGCAGTCCATATTTTGCAGCTTAACCAGGCCTTGCCAGGATTGGAGTGTGTGTGACTGAGTCCTGTACGCCCTCCTTCCAAGTCAGAAGTAAATGGGAGGCTTTGCAGGGACCATGCAAATGGACTTGTTCATGCCAAGGGCCTGAGGCCTTTCCCTTTTTGGTGTCAGAGGTCATGGGCCTGTAGCTTGGTACAAAGAAAGTGCCAGATCTAGTGGCATGTCCACAGGAACGTTTTTTGAGGCAGAAATCGAGATCTTGCAGGGTCCTCAATCTGGCTGAAATCGGGATTCAATGAGGGTGTCACAGGCCTGTTTGGTGTGTCACTCCATTGCCCTGGTATCTGCAACTCTAGCAGCATCATGCATCACCTTATGTTTCATCCCCTTCATCCTCCACCATCTCCATGTTTGGCAGTCCTTCACCTCTTTGTGGCATGAGGTTGTGTAGGGTGCAGCAAGCCACAATGATCTGAGAGACTCAATATGGCGTGTGCTACAACAGTCTGTCTGAGCAGTCAAGGCAGCATAACCTCATGGTCTGTTCTCTTGTTACCCTTGTTAAGGTCTGGGTGGCGTTGTATCTCTCCTCTGCTGGGCTCTGTGGGTTCCACACAGGTGTTATGAGCCAGGTCCTCTTTGGGCAGCCTCTGTTGACCAGGATCCAATTGCTGAGAGGGGGCAAACAGTTGTGGCACCTTTGAGTGACTGATAATGCCTGAGTCATGAGATCTCCCTGGAAAGTGAGCACGAGCCTGCAGGATTCATTCTCAGTAATCTCAGAGCAGATGCACATTGATGGGATGAAACCCCTTGTTGGCCTAGCTGCTCCCAGGGTGCTCTCAGGACCACTTGTGTGCAATCAATTGCCCCTTTCACTTGTGTAAGTCCAGCTATGAAGCCGAATCCAACAGCTCTGGCCACCTGGCTCTCAGGGTCCGTGGTGAATGGCACAAGATCATCAGCCCTTTTGAACATGGCATTGGTGAACTCCCTTCTGCGTCTCTGTGTGATTGACTGCGTGATGCCACACCTGTGCCCTGTGGACCCCTGGAGCAGCCCATTAGCGTAGAAATTCGAGACAATGTTGACCTTGATGGCTACTAGCGTAGGATTGCCTCCCATTCCATTGCACCATAGGTCTTCCTGCTGGAGCTGACATAGGCCAGTGAGTGACTGCAGTAACATCCTCAGCCACCTTTGACAGTGCCTCTCTGACACTTACCGCATCCCCTATATTCAGTTATGTGCCATTACTTGGCCCCTGGTTACCAACATCCTGAATTGCCTGATCCTCTGCTGTGACCAGTTTTGTCCTTCTGGCTGTTCCTGTGCTTGGTCACCCTCTGTCAGTTCCTCTCCTCCTCCACTGCAGCATCAAAAAGGCACTGGGTGCACAGTATGCATCCTCTCTGCTTGAAGTGAACTGCGGACAGAGGCCGGCAAAGATCTGGTCACTACAGTCTATTCAGCCTTTCTTCCTGACTTGAGGACTGTGGGCCCTTTGCTGTGCATCGACCTGGTCTCTACCCACCCTCCTTGGTTAACTCCCTCTTTGACCAGTTCTCCAGCCACCACTTGCTGCTGTTGCAGTTATGTCCCTGGACGCTCCCACTCTGACACTGAGCTGCCAGCCATCACCCTGCACCCTCCACCAGTCACCTTTGATCTTCCCTCCAACCTTTTGACCCTCCCTCCATCACCTGAGCCCTGCCTCTTTGACCCTTGAGCCACCCACCATCACTCTTGATCAGCTGTCTGTCTGTCCCTGTCACCATGGAGCTGCCCCCCCCACCACCCCCCCACCCCAGTCACTATGGAGCTGCCCCCCAGCACCCTGAACCTATTTGCTTTCACCCTTGACCTGCCAAACATCATCCTTGACTGTCCATCACTCTTGACCTGCCCTCAGTTACACCTGACTCTCCCAACACCACCATTGACCCGCCGTCAACCACCCTTGATCTCCTCTCTTAAGCAGCCTTTGATAGAGGTTGACCCTTCCTTTGTCATGCAGCTCCCTCCCTCTGACTCCCACGACCTTTGTTAGGGCCGCCACGACCCTACCTCCCTCCCTCAGACAGTCATGTCCTGACCTCCCTGGACAGCTGCCCCCTGAGCTCAATGCAACAGCTCAGCCTCCTCTCCCCCGATCCAACAAAGCTCCCCATACATGAAAAGCAGCTCCAACTCTCTCCAAATCCACCAGGAAGCCAACCTCTCCTGCTGCAGGTCACCTTTCGCCAGTTGTGAATCTGAAGGCACGTGTTTCTCATCTGCAGCTGATTTAATCGCAAAGGTACAATTTAATCAGGCGACCATGTGTTTTAATGAGTTTGCATGATATGCTAATGCATTAAAAACAGATTTCTGCAGCTTGCCATTGGGCAGCAGGATCTGCCTTTAATTTGCCACCATCTGACTCCCCAACTTTCATCCTGCCGTCGGGAAGTTGACATTTCAACTTCCACACTCCCTCTAATCTTCCTTCAATCACCTCCCTCAGCAAGTACTCATGCCTTAGAAATGAGCCAATCCAACCTTGTTGCCTTTTCTTGATGACATTCACCAACAATCGTTACCCCTCCATCCTCCTGTCTTCACCATGCTTGTGTTCTCACCTGCCCCATCCTTTTCCAGGACGGCATTTCACAACTTTCTAATCTTTGGACATCTGTGTTGTCAGGTGTTGGGTGTAGTATTAAGATATTTGTAGTCTTAGGTAGTTCAACAGTGAGTATTTATCAACTGCTAGAAACCAGCCTCATTTCCTGCTCCTGGGATATTCACTAGATTCTGCCCTCAGTGTCTGGTCCCCTGATTTTTCTATCAAGGGATATTTCAACACATTAAAGTGCATTTCTGTTGTTTAGTAAAGCTGCAACTCTCATCTCTCTACAACGACCGGAGCTTGAATGATACCGAGTGGTGCCTTTCATTAAATCTTAAACAGTCACAATTACCATTAGTATCATTCTCTGAGCCTTCAGCACTTCATTCGTTCTAGCCATTAAGTCGAAAGTATTAAAGATTGGAAGAAATAATGGCGGGACAGTAGAGATCAAGGTAAATGGTCAACAGCTAGAATGGGTATCACAGATGATAAATACCTGGGAAGCATTTTGTCAGATGTTTATGTTATGGCCCCTAGAGAAATCGGAACTCGAATAACTAATGACAAGGAATTCATTCTCCAAACCTATAGAATGGCTCAGCATAGGAATGGGTAGTGATCTTAAGAGAAGAATGATCAGGATTGTGATTTGGTGTGTCTTGTTCTACCGGGTTGAAACATGGACCTTGAGAAAAGCAGAATATAATATAAGGGTGGGGTTAACATGGGACTGAGTACAGTACTGCACACACAGTGATGTAAGAGAACACATGACCAACACCTAGGAATCAGTATACTGTTGGACAGAGCTGTGTGTAGAAGCAAACAAGAAGACAGCTCCTGGCTTGGATCTTTACTGGTTTCTAGCAGTTGATAAATACTCACTGTTGAACTACCTAAGACTACAAATATCTTAATACTACACCCAACACCTGACAACACAGATGTCCAAAGATTAGAAAGTTGTGAAATGCCGTCCTGGAAAAGGATGGGGCAGGTGAGAACACAAGCATGGTGAAGACAGGAGGATGGAGGGGTAACGATTGTTGGTGAATGTCATCAAGAAAAGGCAACAAGGTTGGATTGGCTCATTTCTAAGGCATGAGTACTTGCTGAGGGAGGTGATTGAAGGAAGATTAGAGGGAGGCAGACTAAAAGAAAGAAAGAGAATGATGTTGTTAGACAACTTAAAATTGGAGAGGTTCCTCTGAGCAACTGGAGAGAAAAGCACAAGATTGCAAGGCATGGAGAAATGGACAGAGGACTTACTCTTAGGCAGATGACCACTACTATATAATTACCAGTAAGGCTTCAGTTACACTGAAATCAAAGTGGTGTGAGGTTATCTCCTTGAAGAAATTTTACCCTCCTTGTCCAGGTGTGAGTCATATGACTTCCCATCTGAATTACAGTACACAGTTTGTATTGATCCAAAGTGGAAACCAATTCACCTTGAAACAAATTGTACAGCATAACCGGGATATTAGGAAGAAAATTTGTCACTCACAAATAAAGTAGTGAGGATATTTGGAAAGGAATGGGTGTGATAAACTGTCTCACCTTCTGAAGCTCATTGTATATGGTGCTGGATTTAGACTCGGATCTAGGTTCCAATGCATTCCTAGCTACTCTCCTGCATTTCACAATCTGTAAATTTGAGGCAGTCCCAAACACTGCTGGTCATATCTTAACTTGCACCACGTCCCATTCATCTATCCAACCCTGTGCTCGCTGACCAACTTTGGTTCCTGATCAAGCAACATCTTGATTTAAAAATTCTCATCTTTGTGTTCAAATCCCTCCATGGTCTCGCCACCACCACCCTGCCCCTACCAATCTCTATCTTCATAATCTCCTCCAGTTCCTCGGTCCCAAAGCTTGAATGAATACCCTCCCTAAACCTCTCCACCTCTCTAACTCCCTTTCCCCCTTAGAACCTAGCTGTTTCACCAAACTATTGACCATCTGACCTAATGTGTCCTTATGTGTTCAGTGTTATATTTTTGCTTTTTCAATGCTCCTTGGGACATTTTATTATGTTACAGGCAATTTAGTAATATAAATTGTTGTTGTTTTTGGATTACAAACGACAAGAGGAGCAATCCTGCTGTTACTGAACTCAAATGGAAAACGGAGTTGAGCTGCAGGTGGCTTTTAAAGGAATCTGGGATGATAGGAACATATGAAGGGAACATAACACAAGTATTTCATTTGCTGCCAACCCAAACACTGTTACACACAGCTTATGATTGTGTCACTGTTGATTAACACTCACAAAGGAGCATTTCAAAACAGCCAGCGCTAGTCTTCCGTAATGAACTTATTTAAATTTTCCAAATCTCTTTTCCAATGATCAACATTAATTTTAGCGCAATGCAATCAATTGAAGATCGATTCATCACTGATCTCAGTGTACTGTGGATCATTTCGAAGTCAAAGAACACCAAATAAGTCAATCCCATCAATGCTGGTGTGGAAGGACCTGTTTTCAGGAAAAGATTTATACAAGCCTTTCTAGATTTGGAAGAGGATTTGCAGAAATCATGGAAATTTCATACAAGCTTTACAAAGCTAGCACTTGTACAGATTTCCGGTCACCTCAGTGTTTTATGCACAGTTGAAGACACCTGTGTTTGAAGCATGAAGAAGGTGGTGGTGATGGGGTCTGGGAATCTTGCACTGAGAATATATGCTAACCAAGACAACAACTTTGCAACAAATGGTTTCCTTCTCCTTCTATGATTCTATACCCCATTGAGTGGTATGGTATCAGCAGAAGCAGGTTAAAAATCACTACGTGAAAAATTGTGCTCATTAGCATCTGTTTCTTTGAGCATTCCAAGTGCCCTTACAGTTCCAAACTGGCACACGCACAAATTTTCGGGGCAAATCTTGCCACACGCCATATTGGTTAGGGCATCAGCAAGTGTTCAGTGAATGGCTGCAGGGCAGGCAGATCAATGTGAAACACCATTATAATACTAGCAATGTCACTTTGGAGATGAATGTCAAGCCATGCCTTCTCCTAACCCTAGCTGATCACATGTTCAGCAGCAGGAAGGACATCACCCCCCCCCCACCCACCCACCCACCCACCCCAGCATTTGTTGCCCATCCCTAATTGCCCTTGAGCTGAATGATTTGTCTGGCCATTTCAGAGGGCTGTTAAGAGTCAATCACATTGCTGTAGGTCTGGAGTCACGTGTAGGTCAGACCAGGTAAGGATGGCAGATTTCCTTCCCTAAAGGGCATTAGTGGGTTTTTATGGCAATTGATGATAGTTGTCATAGTCACCATTACTGAGGCTAGCTCTCAATTCCATATTTGTTAATTGAATTTAAATTCCACCAGCTGCCATGGTGGGATTTGAACCCATACCCCCAGGGTATTAGCCTCAGTCTTTAGATTACTTAGTCCAGCAACATTACCACAATGCCAGGGTCTCCCCTTGCACTTAGCCAAAATGCAAAAAGAAAAGCCAGTATAAAATAAACATTCTAAACCATTCCAAATTTTTAAATTATATCATGCCATGCGTGGCATGACATGCAATAAAAATGTCAACAAATCACCCTCGTGAATTCCCTTAGTGTTTGCTTTCTGTGTGCCTTTTCCTGTCCTCATGTCACCCCGGTAGCTGCAGTAGCATCGGTGGAAAGTTGCTGACTTTTAGGGGAAGAAACTGCAGGTGGCCTTGCAGGGCACCCTCGAGCAGCTCTGAGCCTAGAAGGCCCGGCTGTGAACTGCACCAGACATGGACGGCAGCAGTCTGGGCTGGCTGATTGACCGACAGCAGCAAGGGCACTGCCTGAGTGGCGGAGGTGGGAGGACAAGAGAGGACAGCAGGTTTATGCTCCACAGAGCCGCTGTCACTCCCTAGGTAATCCTGTTAATTGCTGGGAGTACAAATTGCTGAACTGCTGTAAGCCCTATCACACACTGTAACCCATAGCCTTCGATGGCAGTTGCCTGATCATCCTCTGAAACACTCAGAGAGGTTGGGTGGGCTTCTGCTTGTGCTGCAATGGAAGCTGGGACATTGGCCATCGGATGTGCACTATAGTTGGGTCCATACAGGTGTGAAGAGTTGGTCACCACTTCAATGCTCCAAGGAGGGGCTCCAAGTTCTGTACAAAGCCTTGTGCAAAGTTCGCACTGGATTCCTGCAGCCTCCTTGACATCGGCTGCAGGACCTTTGGCAGGCGTCCTACTACGTCAAGCATCTGTGCTCTTCTGTAAGCCTCATCTGAATCCTCTAAAGCACAATCTGTGCCACCTCACCCTCCAGCGAGCTGGCACCTGTGCCATCTTTGGCCCCTTGCCCCAGCTGCAGACCACTTGTGCCCTGTGTCAGTGTGATCCCAACTCTAATCTATCCCCTGAGACATCTCTTGAGTGCCGCAGAGGCAGCTCAGCCTGCTGTCATTGAACGTCAGTAGCTGAAGAATTGCAATGGTTTGGGAAGTCTGCTCCCTGCAGCTCCCACTTTGTCTCTTCTGGCACTTTCTGAAGAATGGCACTCCTCTCTGGAGATGTAGAAGATCACTTGATTTTCTTTTAGCACCTGTTTCGCTTTCTTCCATTTCTCTTCTTTTGCACAAGCGCAGGCCTGGCTTTAAATCTAAAAAAAAAACTGAAGAATGTGAAATCACATGAAGAAGCTGCGTCCTCATCATCGCTTTCTTCTTGGTGTTCCTCCACTGCCAGGCAATGTTCGCCCCTTTGAGTCTCTGAAGGGGAAAAGGGCACAAGGTCAGGGAGGGTGGCGGTGGGAGACGGGGCAAGAAAGAGCTGCATGCTTACACCACCTCAAGCTTGTAAACCAGAAGGAAGTGTGGGATGAGGGGAAATGAGATGCGAGAAGATGGATTAGGTATGGGGGTTGTGACGAACCCTAAGGAAAAGAAAAGTAATGGTTTTTAAAGAGATTTGGGAAGCTGTGAACCTGAAAAGGCCACACACGCACAGGTTGTTCATTATGCAACCTTGGGGTTTCTGCACGTGAACCGGCCGGCAACTGGCTGTACAGTTGGGGCATGTTCACATCTTCAGGCTGCTAAATGTGCCTGCACACATTCACATTTTGTCCTTTATCTTTGTTTTTTTTTTAGATTTAAAACCAGGCCTGCGCTTGTGCAAACGAAGAGAAATGGAAGAAAGCGAAACAGGTGCTAAAAGAAAATCAAGTGATCTTCTACATCTCCAGAGAGGAGTGCCATTCTTCAGAAAGTGCCAGAAGAGACAAAGTGGGAGCTGCAGGGAGCAGACTTCCCAAACCAGGGAAAAAAGGTCCCAAAACCAAGGAGTAGGACAGAAAGGGGTCCCAGGACAACGGTTAAGTCAAGGAACAAGGACAGAAAGTGGAGACAGGTCCTGTTCAGTGGAATTGAAAGTAAGGAGCAGAGGGAAAGGCTCCAAATTAAAGAGACAGAGCTGCAGGGAGCAGACGTGGAATGAGGTAGGTTTGCAAGAAGCTAGAAGGTCTGAGGAGACAGTTGAAGGTTGGTGACTTCTTACTAAGGGCTTTTGGAACAGTGGCGTTGTTTGGCACAGCCAAATATCTGAGTGTGCGTGTGGAAGGTGAAGCTTGAATGCATGTAGAGATCCAGGAGAAAGGAACCTGGGAAAGAGAGGTTGAAACCTTAGAGGTGGATCCCTGTTGGAGATGTCCAAGTGGAAGCATCATTTGGGAGAGAATTGCAAAGCACGTACTTCAAACGTGGAGATTGGAAGCCCTCGTGTGGGATACAGGGTTTCAGTGAGACTGGTTGGCTCATGGTGTGATAGGTCTCTGGAGGGTTGATGAGAAATCCATAGAAACTTGGCTTTGGACAACGGTGTGTCTGATCACAATTCGCCTATTAGTTTACATGGACTGTATACTTACTGTGAACATTAGAGTATAAGATAGGTTTTGTAACTTGCATTATCTTTAGGTATTTGTATATATCTGTAAAGGTATATTTGGGATGAACGAGTAGTGTAATATAGTTCACCTTTCCTTGTTTAATAAATGTTTTATACTTTTGTTAAAAGTTCATCAGCTGACTCCTGTGACTCTGCTCAGTAGCTACCCTCCGTGTTTCATAAAAAAAATAAAAGTTTGCACCTATCCAGCCAGGTCCCACCCTCGGATCTGACTTGTCCACGAATAACACCAGCTGGAATCATAGCAGGGTCCCATCATCTTCGATGGTTTCCGTCCCACTCCTGGCCATAGCCTCAGCAATGGATGTCCAACAATGGCCATCACTATCTCCTCCACGAGGATTGAAACTCGCAGGAATGTCTCTCCTCCCTGGCTATCACCGACTGCCTCCAGTTGTGCTGTATCTTGTCCTGCAAGAGTGAGGGAAGTGTGTCAGTAAATGTTGTGCAGTCTGTTTGGCTGATGTGGCTGTCGTGGTCAAATAGCTGGCAGTGTGTGCAAGCTGTGAGGTGTGGATGTGGGGCTTGGCTGCAGGACTAAATGTGTGAAGTATGTAAATATCAGGCATGAGTCCTGATTAATTGTTTTTAGGTGGGTGATGGGGGTGTGATGTATTGAGCAGTGTGTGAGGCTAGTAGTGCAGTTGGTCGGATATGGCTTTGAAATGCACACACTGACCTTGACCACTCGTGTAAGGTCATTGAACTTCCTATGGCACTACATCCAGGTCCTACAGATCGACTCCTGGCATTTTGGCTATCTGCTCCCAATGTCCTTTGTGTGTATGTCTGGAGGATACAGGACATCTCTCCCCTCATCTGCCTCCAGTGGAGAGTCTGAGAACTTTGGGACACCCTCTCTCCCATGCTGTGCTGCTGTTCAGTGTTTCCCAGGCCTGATTCTCTTCCTGCACAACTGCCAGCACCTAGTCCAGGACCAAAGCACCTCACCTTTAAGAGCTGCAAGTTAGCTTTAACTGGTGCAATTCACTGACAATATTTGGCCCAGTTGATACATCCAGCCAATCAAATGTACTGATAGTGCTGGCTGGATCATTCAAATCAAGAGACGGCACAAAATTGGTGAGCTGCCCCTATTGCAATTCCCCCCCACCCCCACCCCCACCCCCACCCTGTTTTTGGAAACTGTTTAATTTAGCCTCCAATGTACCCCACTGCAAGTGTATAGTCATCCAAATGGAGATGAATTCTGGGCTGAATATTGTTGGGGTGGTGGTGGCCAGTAAAGCCACAGGCAACCCCCACCTCAACTGTGGTCAGCTGTGTGTTAAGCCTTGCCTGGGAAGAATAAAAAATAAGCATATTATCTAAATGGTGAGAGATTGCAGAGCTCTGAAGTTCAGAGAGATCTGGGTGTCCTAGTGCATGAATCACAAAAGGTCAGTATGCAGGTACAGCAAATAATTAGGAAAGCTAATAGAATGTTATTATTTATTGTGAGGGGAATTGATTACAAAAGTAAGGAGATTATGCATCAGATATACAAGGCTTTGGTGAGACCACATCTGGAGTACTGTGTACAGTACTGGTCTCCTTATTTAAAGACACAAACGCATTAGAAGCAGTTCAGAGGAGGTTTACTAGACTAATACCAGGAATGGGCAGGTTGTCTTATGAGGAAAAGCTGGACAGGTCAGGCTTGTATCCACTGGAATTTAGAAGACTAAGAGGCGACTTAATTGAAACCGTGAAGGTCCTGAGGGTGGATGTGGAGAGGATGTTTCCTCTTGTGGAATATTCTAGAACCAGGGGTCACTGTCTTAAATAAGTGACCCCTTATTTTTAAACAGAGATGAGGTGAATTTTTTTCTCAGAGGGTTTTGAGTCTTTGGAACTCTTCCTTGAAAGGCGATGGAAGCAGAGTCTTTGAATATATTTAAGGCAGATTCTTAGATAGATTCTTGATTAATGGGGTGGGGGGGGGGTGGGGTGAAAGGTTATTGGGGGTAGGCAGGAATGTGGAGTTGAGGTTACTTTCAGATCAGATCAATGGTGGAGCAGGCTCGAAGGGCCGAGTGGCCTTCTCCTCCTAATTCGTATGATTGTATGTTCGCAATGAGTCATTTTGCTTTCCAATTGGTGTAGGAAGGCAGTGAGATGTGTTAGCCGACTAATGGCTGGAGCAAGTCATGTGGCAAAACCTCCAGGAATATATTCAATCTCAGTTGGCAACCCTCAATGTCGGGAAGGTGATGGGCATTCCAACAGTCTTTCCTCATGTTTTTCTCCCCCACCTTGCCAACCTATTCCTGAGGACCCCATTAAATTCCAGCCATTGTGCGCAGTGTAAAACCAGCATTCCACACAATCCCATGGATTTCCCGCCCAAATGGGGCTGGGTTAAAATAGCACCCCCGCCCAACACATTTTTCTCTCTCTCCTGTAAGATGTTGCCTGATCAGCTCAGCGCTTCCTGCAATTATCCTTTTCCAATTTTACATTTCCAGCAAAGAAGCAGTTTTGCCTTTCGTTATTTTTCAGCGCTCATTCTGTTGTTTTCTACTTTGTGGAAAGCCAGTCGAAGCTCCCCCCCTCCCCCCTCCAGTCCCATAGAGATGGGGCAAAGGAAAGCTGCCCAAGGCAATGCCTTGTATTGGTGATTCGAGCCCGAAGAGGGCGCACTGGATGCCCAAATCCTGAATCTCCGTCCCCTCCCCTTCGCCAGTTTGTCTAAAGCCATCAAACACGGCTCTGGGGCTCCAGACATCAGGAGCTGGAGACTTGTGTATGTGTGTGTATGTATGTGAGTTGAAGCTTACACTCTCCGCCTCTCTCTCTGTCCCTCTCTCCTCCCTGTTCATGGATCAGAACAGAGCAGCAGCAGCAGCAGCCAGAGTCTCCAGTTTACCCCCCCATCTCCTCTCCTCTGGGCGTCTAATGGACTGAAAGGGGGGAAAATCCCCCCCCCTTCCCACCCCCTCCCCTCATACCCCCATTCTTCCTCCCCTCCCCTCTCCCCTCTCCTCTCTCCCTCTCCCTCTCTCGGCTCCTCCGCTGAAGTTGCGCTTGTCCCCGGGCTGAGCCAGACTCACTCGCAGCCAGCGCTTGCAGGCGATGGAGACTCCTCGACATCGCCCCTTCCAGCTGATGCTGAACCCCAGGAACACCAAAGGGCGCCGGAAAAGACGGGATTTGTTTTGGTGGCAGGTCTGCTGGCTGGGCGGAGTGTTGCTTGTGCTGCTGTGCATCTCCAGCCTGGTCGAGAAGGCAGGTAAGGGACTGACTGTGGGGTTGACAAGTGTTGAAATGAAGTGGGTTTGAGGTCAGCATTGATGGGGTTGGTGTAAGTGCAGTGCCCCCCTCCCTTCCCTTGTTCCTTTCTATAAAGCAAGTATCAATGAGCCGGAGGGTCGTTGATGCAGTGGAATCATTTTAAAGCCCATTCAAGATTAAGCAACTTTCATGAAACGAGATAACCTGCACCCACCCCCCTCCCCCCCCCCACCACCAAATAAAACTGCTAACTCTTAATGAGTTAAAAAGCTACTTATGAGATTGCATGAAAATATTCCAGTAGTATTTAAACTATAGTATTAGCTAAATGAAGCACACTTTTTTTTATCTTTGTCATTATTTAGTAATAACATTGTGACAAGGGAGCTCATTAACAGGAACTACAGGTTGTAGGGTTTCTGCATTATCAGATCCCCCACCGTCCCCCAAAATTGAGAACAGTGGAGCTCTTGTAGCGTTGACTGTTGGGGCTGATGTTCCCAGGTTAGCTACATGAGCTGTTGTGTGACTGCAACATCTGAGGGGCATCAACTGTGATCATGTTCCTGCCTCCAATCCATTGCTAAGAGTGCCCGTGCCCAATCATAATGAGGTATCTGGTCAAAAAAAAATGCTTTATAGATCCCTTCTCTCGGCTTTGATAAACATTTGTATTTTTCTCTACGCGTTGCACATGAACAACCATCACAGTACTTCAAAGGAAAAGGTGATTCCCTGTGTGTGTGAAATGCTTCCAGGTATTCCTGAGGGATGGGATAATGGTGCGTATAAATTTAAACTGCACGGGGAACCAGAGTGTGACCATAATTATCAGCAGCAAAATTAATAATATGATTAAAATTGAAATGACAAAGCAAGTCAAATGGAACCAGGAGTATTATTAAAAGACATTATCTTGTTTCAGATGGCCTGCTAGGCAGAATTGAGCAAAAGCATTGGTTGCTCGGGGTACAGTGAGGCAGAATTGGAGTATCAGAACATTAATGGCCCAAATGGCCTTTTCCTGCCCCTGATTTTTTAGCATATGTTCTGGTGGCCACTTTTAGGACTGTGTTAACAATGCAGTTGTTTGGTAGACCAGGCCTAACTGCTGGGCAACCCACGTGAGGTTTTACCCTTTGATAGAATTAAAACCATGAGGTCATGTGATGCAGACGGTAACCTAATGCACAAATGGAGCACTCTGTTTTCACTCCAAGATACTTGGCTGAATTACAACCTTGTGACTCCTTCCTATGGATCCATTATTGCACTTCCATTTCTCCATATCTGCTTGGAAGTGAAATTTGTCTTCAATTTTCTTTGTGTAGGATATTGAGCTATTGGCTTCTGCCAGCACACACATTCACTTGTGCTGAACGCAATCAGTTGAAAGCAGCTTTTGGGGGTTGTAGCTATGATACACGTAATAGAGTCGTATGTTTACAATGATAAGAAGTGATCTTATCTAAATAACTTGCATATAATACTGATGTTGTAGCTGTACAGTGCTGGTTTAACAGAATATTCCAGCTGATAAGGATGATGGCCATCTCCTGTTGGGTAGACCTGTGAATTGTTTATCAAAGCCGAGAGAAGGGATCTATAAAGCATTTTTTTTTTGACCAGGTACCTCATTATGATTGGGCACGGGCACTCTTAGCAATGGATTGGAGACAGGACCATTTTAATAGGTGTGGGAGTCCTGGAACTATGCACCTCATCGGGCAAGAGGTCCCTTTAGTTAAGATTAGAATGTTCTTACAAAACACATCCTGCAGGGTTCAGCTTCTCCCCCTGGTAATCCTTATATCTCATCTGATTCTTTTAAATGAAGCTGTGCCCTATGCTCCTTTTCATTCTGCTATGCAACAGAATATACAGTTATCATTGTACAGGCTGCACTTTGTCCTTAAAAGACCAGGTTCGTGGTGATCGCAATGACTTTAGACCTGACACACACACACTCTCTCTCTCTCTCTCTCTCTTTATCAAGTTGATTCATCCCAATGAGCTAGGATTGCAATATTGATTTATGAAAGGTACAGCCTGAATGTACAAGGCACTTGCTAATGGAATTCAGTTTTTAAAAATTCATTCACGGGATGTGGGTGTCACTGGAAATGCCAGCATTTGTTGCCCATCCTTAATTGCCCTTGAGAAGGTGGTGGTGAGCTGCCTCCTTGAACCTCTGCAGTCCATGTGGTGCAGGTACACCCACAATGCTGTTAGGAAGGGAGTTCCAGGATTTTGACCCAGCGACAGTCAAGGAACGGCGATATATTTCCAAGTCAGGTTGGCATGTGGCTTGGAGGGGTACTTGGTGTTTCCTGCATATTATAATCATTGAATTCACATGCTGTATATTTTCTAACATTTATTGGTATTCAGTTTGTTGATAATGTAACCCTCACCTCATTGATATAGTGAGTACCTGTGCTGGTGGGAACCTTGAGGGTTAAGAAGCAAGCATTGCATGCTACATATTGTGGAAACCCATAGTTAATGAAGCAATTTGTTAATTCAGATTACAATTGTATGAGAAATATTGAAATTTTTGAGCCATTTTACAGCTAAAAGTGATAATTGATGGTCAAACAGTGGAATTGCATTCCGTAAAAATCTCAGTACTGATTAGCTGAGTAATCAACTAATCCTCTCATAAGTGACTCTCACTCCTAGGTTATTCAAGCCTTGCCTACAAGCAAGGATGCTGTTTATCCCATACAATTCTTATTTTAAACTCTCTATTATGTATTGACACAGGAACTTAGCTGGCCAAGTAATGATTCAGCCATTCCCTTGCTGCATTTTCCCTCTGATAAAATGTGTATGGTTGTTCCAATTTGATTTGTTTCCTCCAACTTGGACAAGTCCACTCCCATCTTCTCATTCCTCAACTTGCTGGGTCTTCTTGAAAATTCCCTCCTGAATCTTTTACCCTGTTTGCACTTTAGAGCATTTAAACTGCAACAGAGTACACAGCTACTAGTGTGGAGGCTGCATTTAAAAAACTTGGTTAGTGGGGATTGCAATGATCCCACTGAGCTGGGAGTGCAGTGCTGATGTATGAAATAAACAGCTTGAATGTATGGGGTACATCCTAGCTGAGTTCTTTTTTATTAATTTGTTCACTGGATCTGACGTTGCTGGTGCTCATGCAGGTTATAAACGTGTTTGTCAATGTGAGGCAGGGAAACGCTTGATTGGCTGTTGAGGATTTAGGTCACTGGGAGAGGGGCACTGGCTCACAGATCTAGTGAATTCCCAGCACAACAACGGGCTCCTGGACCGGTTCCTCTGACTGATTTTGGCACTACTAGAGGGTAGTTAGGTTCCATCAATGCTGATACACCTCCTACAGCCAGTGCCAAAAGCTGGTTGTGTCTGCATGTTGTGGGGCTTCCTTGCTTCACTAGCGAGAGGCATTGTGGGCAAGGGCAGCATCTAGAGTGATGCTGAGACCAGAAGTGTCCCTAGCGGCCTCCAAAGCCATTATTGAGAAGGGCAGGAAGTAGGATGAGAATACCCCTTGTACTTCTATTTCCATTCACCTGACAATCAGATTGAACTCTGAGCATGAGTGAGTTGAGGTATACTTTGGGCAGCATTTTGTTTGGGTGGAGATTTTGGAGGTGCCCTGTGCTCCCCTCCAATGATTCCATGAGATTAGTGACTTAAGTCAAGTTCCCAGTGTATGTGCAGGTTTCTACCGAACCTCTGCAATACATAGCAAAGGGAACTGCAGGGCGCTGGATCAAGTACATCACAAGAAGCCACCCACCCTTCTCACAGGTACCTAATGAGAGGTTCTCCTCCTTCCTTTGCCCTTCTAGGCAGAGCTCCTGTGTCAGCTTGGTTCAACTGATAGCATTCTAGTCCTTGTGTCAGAAAGGATTGTGTTTAAACCACCCCTTCCAACCTGACTCGAGGAAACAAGCACATAATCTACACGCCATGCTATAATGATTGTGTGCCGCAGATGCATGTTATGCTTTGGGGCTTTGTCTCTGATGCGCTCTTCGGCTTAGCATCCTTTACCATTCCTGTTTGTGATTCCTTGTTCCCCATGGATCACAGTCTGTCTTGACCTGGATTTCAGGTTACTGCTTACATGACGTGCCTTCACGTGGTTTCCTATGGCTTCTGAATGTGATGGAATAAACATGCCATTAGACTATGGCTTAGGTTGTAAACTGTCAAATGTACTTAAGCAGTAAGTGGATATGCGAAGAGAAGCAATCGCATGTTGGATTTATGGTCCTGTAAGCTTAACAATTCCTCCTCAGATGTTAGGAAATAACCACATTTACACCCGCCATACTCAACTGCAAAAAGAACTGGACCAGACATGGGGTCCTTTATGGTTAACTCTACATGGTGGGGATGGTGGGGGGTGCCTCTGTCATATTTGTGGTCTTGTGCTGATGGTACCAAGTGGACGACTCGATTCAGTACAAGACCTGCTGCAAAATTACTTTTCAAAATTTGACCTAGAGGAAGGAAATTTGAATATGTGTCACTTGAATAGAATTGCTAATCAAACATCTGATTGGGTGAAACCTGCAGCACGGTTGCAGAGGAGTTGAATGTCTCAGTTTCAGCTGCTTGACCAGTGGGCCATCTCATGGTGCACGCCTTTAGTTAGGCTTTTTCCTGTATCTTTCAACTTGAAACGTTTCCACGCTGTAGCTTGCTGCAAGTGTGAACTGATAACAGCACAACAAGAGCAAGAGGGCATCTGGGGCCGCAGGGAATGGTGGGACTGCCAGTTAATCTCCTTAACCGATGAAGTTTGAGGATTAACAAAGGAACAGGGAAACAACAGAGAAGAAGAGAGTTAAAGTCAAATCAGGTACAGAAAGAGACAAAGAAAGGGAAACAGCAATTGGATAAGGAGAAAGAGAGAAGAAGACAGAATGGGAAAGATTTGAATGTTGATAACTGAGTGCATTGTTCACATGCTGTCATTTTTCCAGCAAGTTCTGCCCATAATGTCTCCATCTGGGCATAATGTGTATCCAAACAAGCTGTGTGATTGAACCTGGCTTTTAACCCCCTGTGTACAATTACAGAGAAAAAAGAAGTGAATAACATGGTCCACCAAATATGAGAATGATTTGTTTCTGTCACGTGTGCTTTTCCGGATGTTGATGTTAAACACTAGGCGCATCAGCTAATGTTGGTGATTCAGGTCCCAAAAAAAGCACAAGAAATCCTCCTAGAGCTCTGGCTGATAGTTCTCCATTAACCAACACTACCGGAACAAAGTTAGACTTCCAATGCCACACTACATGCTGGGAAATGCATCATATTTGTGTTACCATTGGTTGAGGGAGGAATTTGGTCAGTCTGACCTTTTCATTTTATTACTTGTGGGACCTTGCCATGCGCTTCCCCGTTGTGCCTGTCTAACAGTCAGTGCATTTCACAGCAACTAATTGTACGTACCCTGCAATGGAACATATTTTGAGAGATGCGATGAAATGCTATTTAAGTGCAAGTTCAGTGGTGCAGTTGAAGGCCTTCAACTCAGGCCCCATCAATAGTCACCAAAAGCAAATTGTTAACAGCCCAGGGTTTCTCTCCACATTTTTGTTTTGCATTTGCAGCAAAAAAGGAGATTTCCAGAAGCAGATTAGAATGTCGGTTTTTGTCTGTACAGCAAACAGTCACATACTGTGGGATTAACAGTGAGCCCATAGTTATGTTATAGTGCACCAGGTCAGATGGGATGTGCACCATGTTCTCTGGAAGATGAAAACCACCATGCAAGACTGTGTAGAGTAATAGTAATAAATGATAGAGTAATAAAGTAATACATTAATTTATAAACGGGTCTTAGATGCAGTGAGGCACAGCAAATTATTTCAAGCACATTAGTTAAGATGACACACAAAGTGTTAATAAACCCTTCTTCAAATGGTGTTCTTATGCTGCTTGATAATTGACAGGACTCCGATATGAAACTGTTTTTAATGGACCGTCACAGCAGAAGTTGCCTTTAAATGATGGAAGTGACGAATCTGCAGAATTCAGATTTCTAGATAAACTAAATATTAAAAGGCAAGGTAAACAGAGCTCTTCTACAGCACCAGCTTTCCTAAAATGGTCTCAAATGCTGCAGATAGGAAAGGTCAATCGAATGACATACTACTGAGAAACTCCTTCCACACAGTGTAGTTTCCTGATCTGCTTACACTTTGAACCACGAAGCTTTTGAATTTCCTCCAAAACAAACTTCCCTTATCTGCCTACTTGCCCTACTCATCAACCTGGACTGTTTTGCGTAGGAACAGGATTAGGCCATTCAGTGCCTTGAAGCTGTTCAACCACCCAACAATTATTAGATCATGGCTGACCTGTACCTCAACTCCACGTGGCTGCCATTGTTCCCCTTGATAACTGTGCCCAACAAAAACCTAGTGATCTCAGCCTGGAAAATTCAACTGGCCCAAAGCCCTCAGCTTTGGATGCGAGTTCCAGGTTCCAACTGCCCTTTGTGTGAGTGGATGCTTCCTGTTAAACGGCCAGGCTTGTAGATACCGGATTTTCCCAAAGGAGGTGGGACTTGGGAGGGTTTAATTCCAGGTTGTCGACCTGCCTTCAAAGGAAAGATGAAGCTTTCTGTGATTTTTGCAGAGGCGACCTGTCAGTTCGACTGGGCTGACCGATTAGTGACCAGCGGGCAACATCGGCCTACGTTATGACTGCTTTGGCAGCTATTGCTGTGGCTGCCATTTACACATTAATGTTTCAGGACAAAAGTTGGCAAAGTTAACATTTCCCACATCTCAGAGGGCAGTCGGAGGCCTGGAACACGAGACAGGGTGGGCTGGTGGCGAGTTCTTTCTACTTGAGGAATTTTTATGTAATGGGAGAGGAGTGCTCTGTCATGCTCAGCCCCTTCAGTGCCATTCTGAACTGCGTCTTCTAACGTAAGCTCGCAGCCGACCCTGTGCCCACCTCCGTTGAGCTGTTCTACTGGAGGCTCCCCACCTTCGTGAGAATTACAACAGCGCGGAAGATGAGCTCCTTAACGTAATTGGCCATTTGATCGAGGCGGGCAAGTTTGCAGTCCTGTCTACCAACCAACCCGTCCACCCCACACACCCTCATGAATGTTGCTACTATTGGGAACCATGTTGGCAGACTGGCAAGCAGGCTGCCCATCCCCATTTCAGCCCTTTTTAGGCCCCAAAAATCCAGCCCCTCGTTCCTTATTTCCTCCATTTATACATTTTGTCATTATTTTAAAATAATTAGTAACATCATTAATTATTTAAAGATAGTTAATTTACCCCTGTTTGACATGGGTTGAATGCTTAGTCGAACCATGCTGAACTATATGGATATATAAGAAAGAACAAATGTATCAATTTGTTATTACTGATCATTTTGTTAATGTACAATAGACTTGGCAGAGACGGAAAGCGAAAACACTTGATCACCTGTTAGAAAAGTTCTCTAAAATGAGTGCTCGTCTATTTTAAATATTTCTTTCATCCCATACTGGTTTCTGAATATCAGTAACAAATTAAAAATGTGCTGGTGATTCACATTACTACTTTTAATGTCATCATGTGAATACACATCCTGGCACAAGTATACGTTCCTCAAATGCACGCACTATGTTTTAAAAAAAAAGACCCTTTCGTGTCGAGACTTGTCCCTTGCTCAGTGATTGCAGTGGAAGGGTATCAGCAAAGGCAGAGACCGCTCACATTTTTTCTGTAAAAGCAAAGACATTGTATTTTTTAAATTATTCTTTTCACTGGATGTGGATATTGCTGATTAGGCCAGCAATTTTTATTTCTCATCCCTAATTGCCCTTGAGAAGGCGGTGGTGAGACACCTTCTTGAAACTGCTGCAGTCTATGTGGTATAGGTACACCCACAGTATATTCCTTTCCTGGTGCAATCCATTTGTTCAATAATTGATTAAGCGTTGTTGATGACTGCACTCTTGCCTCAACTCGAATGCTGTCCTGCTGGCTTGGTTTGAATGTGCAGTTACACCTAATGGTTAAACTGGGCATTAACTTTGTAAAACTGAAGCAATGGACAGTAGTTGTTTGGTAGTGTAGAACTTGAGTATCACTGAAAGAAGAGAGACATGTTGAAGCTTTTCATCTTGCACTCATCAGGACATTCGCAAGAATACCAAATGTAAAAGGAACAACAATTTATACTTCATGAGAAGAGAGTGTTAATTGGTTGGCAAGTGGGTTCTGATTGGTAGAGGTGTTGCCTTGGAGAATGCATCAGCTGACTGATGACTGACAGTTAAATACCAAGCTTTGTTTAAATTCAAACCAGGTAAGCTGACTGTTATGTTATCTTGTGTTGTGATACATATTGTGTTATGATGCCAGTTGTGGTGTCTGTCACTGACAAAATCTTGAAACTTGTATTTTAAACATGAACTGTTTATTGTTAATCTTTAACTATGTACAGACCCCAGGTTACTGTCATGCATAGCGGTGCTGCTGCAATGCAGGTAGGCTACTTCTAGAGTGTTATATTACCATGTGACTCTACGCATCATACCGTGGGCAGGGCTATTCTCCAGTTCCACATTAACCCTTGCTCTGCTGAACACCTTTACATCACAATGGCATGCAGGCACATACAACATCATACAACAGACTCTGGTCTGGGGAATTGCCCTGGGGAATGAACCAGAGAATGGCTGTTGCCTATTTTGTTCAGTCGAAACAGGTGCAACATATTTACATGTCCTGTCTGCAAATAACAGGGTCCTGTGTATTAACATATGTAACGTCAAGCACGGGAAAGTACATCACACTGTGAGCCCAACTTATAATCTAAAATAACTCTTAGAACGCTTATTTTTCATTCTTTCTCTCCATCTTAGAACACTCAGGATTGACATGAATTTTTGTTTTGTTTTGATTGACAGGCTTTGACATGCCTCATTGTCAGTGATAATAATTTAACGTAGCTTTCAGAATGTCATGGTGCTTTTTCTCTTTAACTCTCTCCTTCCTGAAAGCAGGAGTCTCATCCTGTAGCACAGTTCCAATGACCACTTCTCTTGTCCGAGCCCAGGTTGTTGATGGGAGGCAGTGTAGCCATTAAGTTGCTGCACTAGTAATCCAGAACAGATGATTTCAAATCCCATCAATGGCGCTGTGAGAATTTGAATTTAGGCTTTTAAAGACCGGAAATTTTAAAAAGTAACCACGAGGCTGTGGGATTGTCATAAAACCCCAACTGGAAGGAAATCTGCCATCCTCAAATACTCTGACCTTTATGTGACTCCAGTCCCACACCAATGCGGTTGACTCTTAACTGTCCTCTGATGTGGTCTGTGCAAGCCACTCCATTGTATCCATGCCCACATCCCAAGAATAAATCAGAAAAAAGATACAGGGGCAAATGCCTACTTGTTCCTGCTGGCCGCATCAGCATAAGCGAGGTAGAATCGATCGAAGATGCACAGCAGATCAAAGTGTTTTAAATGTGAAAGTAAAAAGCAAAATACCGCAGATGCCGGAAACCTGAAATAGGAAGTGAAAATGCTGGAAATGGTGAGAGAATCAATGGTGAAAGATCACAGACCTGAAACGTTAACCTTGTTCTTCTCTCCACTGATGCTGCCAGACCTGCTGAGCATTTCCAGCATTCTCGGTTTCAATTTTAAATGCGCGTTCTGCCCAAAACCACTTCCCGAAATCATTTACGTTGGTTCCAAGATTCAATATGTTCAAATCGGACTCCATTTAGAAAACTGGCCAGCTGTACTGGTTGGGGAAATCTCTTCAAATTCCACTCATTGTCATGTTGGGGTACCTTACAAGTTTTCCTGACCCAAAAAAAAGTCTTAACAAGAAAGTGACTAGCGAGCGCACCAATAAATAATTAAAATGTTTGGTATAGTTTTTATAAGTCATTTTCAGGATTCATAAGTCAGGTTCCTCGCAGGTAGAGGACAGAGAGAGCTATTTGAGCAAGTAGTTGACATAAACAACCAGCCCCTAGAAAAAAAGTATATTAATGGCTGTGCTTGGAGGCTTGAAAATGATTAAATCCACCTTCTGCTGCATTAATAAAACTGCAGCAGGTTACCACCCTTAATTACATCTAGGAATACCCTTTACTCAAAAGAATAATAGAAGAAATAATTACATGCTAATACACTACCGAATTACACTGGATCATTGAAGATTTTATGTTTGTGATTATGCAGATGAAATTTATTGAATACTTGACTTGTAATCTAACAAGTGCAATTTCAGGTGCAACTACCTGAAGACACCAAGAGCTTGGCCTAAATAGCCAAGTGGTTATGGTACTGGGTTTGTAACCCCAAGACCAAGAGTTCAAATCTCACAATGGCAAACAATGTAACTTCATCTGAAACAGATGGAAATGTGTTTGTACTTGAAAGAGTTACCTGAAGACACCAATAGTGGAAAGTCCACCCAATGAGGTTATTCAGTGAGAGTAACCATTGGAGCCAAACCTGATATGGTCCTCAGCTGATAGTCAAACATGCCACTTTCCAATAGGGTCATTTGGTAATAAGGAGGAACTTGAGCTAATTCCACCTCTTCATAGCCAATACCCAGTCTCAGGACAGTGCACTGGCTGAACTCTGTGTAGATGAGCATTTGATCTCGGGGCTCTCCCTGCTTTTTGGTTCTGTCCCACACAAATAGTGCATTTGGGGTAATACGCCTTTTTAACGTGAGCAATGTTCCTGGTACAAATAACCTAGTAACTTGGGATATTAAATAGGTTATGCTCCTCGTACCTCACAATGCACTGTTAAAGCACTCAAGTTTGACTCCCTGATCAATCAGTGTTGTCATACTCGCCTTTAAAGGAATTGGGCTAGATCTTAACATGTTTGCAATAGTGTAAAGTGGGTGCTGGCAAGTCAGCAGCCCGGTTTACATTTATCACAGGGTTTAGTTACATTGCCAAAACTTTAGACTAAATTATTGGCAAAGTTGTAATCCAAGTTCACTCACAAGCATTTTGTTGATTGGAGTGCTGGCTTTTGTTTGGTCCTCCTCCTGTTTTTGTCAACGTCTCCAGTAGGTGTACAAAGCATGAGCTAAAAAGGAACTGATCACTGAATTGACATTTACTCCAGTCCAACAAAATACAAGCAGGAAGTTGAGAGTTCTTTTGTCTTAAAACCTCTTTTCACTGAGTGTATTGCGTAAGTTGCATGGTGTAAATGAGAGAGTAGTAAAAAATATTGTCAGAGTTTTTAAGCCCTAGAATATCTACCATAATCTGTCTATTGTAATACATTGTCCTTGGAATTTTACAAAGGGCATATAATGCATTTTTTATTGCTTCTGATGCTTGTGGCTTTGTGTGAATATACAAGATTGCTAGGAGATCTTAATGGGTAGGAAATTGTATGTTATCAAAGTTTGTCCAATGTGTTATTTGCATTACATAAGCTTTGAAGCAGTCTTTAAACTATTATTGGAATTTGACTTCTTATGGGACTATTGTAATAGTACTAGTAATAAAGCTTGCACGCCCATGGTACTCAATTTCATTGAAATGTCTCGAGCTGCTTCACACAGTCAATTACATTTGGAAGCTCAATTACTGTTTCACAGCAGCAGGCATTCTGTGCCAAGCGATGTCCTGCAGTCATGCAATTGTACAGGAAGTGCCTCCAATTTTTTAAGGATATAAGAATTGCAGTGATTATTTGTAACTGAGCACAGCCTTGCTTGTGGTGACGTCCCTTATATGTTATTCTCTCGCCGTCAACCCGGGATTCAATAAAATTAATTTCATGTAAGAAAGCACATGCTAAATGCCAATGGAATAGCAAGAACAGTCAGTCTAGCCTTACACTTAGTGGCATACAAACAATGCCAGCATCAGAACTTCTCTGTAAATTTGAGAGCCAAAAATTGCCATGGCCTCTATCTGAGAGCTGAGAACTGATGTTAACAAGGCAAGCAACTCTGTATCCCCTTGACTAATTGAAAAATCATTAATGAGCAGCACAGATTCTGAATCAGGATGCGTCAGTTAGAATAATGAATTCAGCATCAAGTCATATACCAAAAGGCAAATAAAGAGGGGAAAAGAAATTCAGAGGGAGAGTTGAAAAAGATAAAAGTAAAACAAATCATTTTTTGAAAGCTGCAACAGCAATTGAAATCTGAAAAAATGAGACTCCACACTTAATTTCACGGCCAGAGAGTTTGTTTGACTATAATTAAGACTTACCACATGGTTAAAAATGTATTTACACTGAAACGCACAAGGTCTAACTCTCTTTGCTGAGTTTGTAGTAGTATCGATCAGGCAGACGCAGCAACTTTACCCCATTCCATGTATTTCAGTGGTGAGCCTCTCAGTTAGATGCCATCTGAATGCAGCTTCTAGAGAAGCAGTGCATCTTGGACAGCAACATCTTGATTCACACAATTAAATGCATATGAGCCCCTGCTGGAAGCTGTCATGCTGGTTACATGTTAATAACAGTGAGCCAGTTAGTCTCACCATTATTTCTACTGCAAAGTCTGGCCCAGCAAATTTTGTGGGGAACACTGCATGGCCATCACCTTTTTTTTAATGGCAGCCGATATTTAAGTGTAGGGATCTGGGACAATTTACTAACATGTTTAATTCAAGCTCCCAGAGTATAATTGGGAGCCTAATTTAAAATTTGCTGCTGTGCATGTTTCCAGGGGACAGAAACCTCGGCAAATAAAGGGAAGTGGGAACAGCTGTCTCCACAGGGTGACTTTTTCTGTCACTCCTTATAGGTCAGGAAGAGCAAGAGTGCTCCCCCTAGCTCGTCAAAGAAGTTCTCAGCCTATTCCCTGTCGATTGTTGCGTCTCCCCTTGCTCAGTCACTGGCTTTCCCTCCCTTACCCCAGTCGGGATTGCCAGGGACCCAGTTCCATGCCTCCTGGCACTGGTTTTCCCTCCAGGCCACCAGGCAGTCTGCCAATCTGGCCAACAGCTGGAGGGAGGGAATCGGCGGGGGGGTGGTGGGGTGGGAGAAGAGAGAGAGAGGAAATGATGAGGTCCTGCCATTAAGTTCAAGAGGAGCCCTGTGTCCTTGCTGCGTTTTTTGGATGCTTTTGGCCTTGCCCCTATCCTCCCAGAAACTTTTGAGGCCAATGCATCTGTTTGAACAGAAGGGAAACCTACAGGTTTTGTTTTGAGCACAGAAGCCAAGAACAATCCAAGATTACACCTGAAATTGTGGCAGCCACACTGGAATTGCATAGTCACTAATAAAGCATTGCCTTAATGACGAAGGGGTAGTTTTCTGCTTGACCTCCATCTCCTGCTTTTCACTGTATCCCTCCCATCCCCCCCTCTCCACCCGCCATGTCTGTGTTGCCACGCGGAGAGATGGTAGAGGGTAGGGTAGGAGGGAGTGGGTTAGAGCTCAAAGAGCAAATGATCAAAAAAGGCAAAGTTTGCTACCAGATCACCTCCGATCACTCGAGATTGGTGGAGTTTATGCTTTAACAGCTTTATTATGGTACAACTGGCAATTTTAAGAGCTGGAAATGGGGTCTGGTGCCCAAAGGGTTAGTTACGACTTCTTATAACTTACTGCAAATTTTATCCTGTTCCATTTCCAAGTCTGCACATGACATGACCTTGAGTACTCTTAGAGTACTGAACATCCTCCTGTGATTTGATAAGTATGCACTTGATAATCAGCCACCTAAATGTCATAAACATTGCTTTTGTTTTTTTTAGCACACTCTGCCACGTTCCAATTGTTTTCTATCCATGCCATGGGACTGTTGACAGCCAGTGGGAGAGTGAAACCCATGCCAGCACCACTGGGCCTTAATCAATTTGGAAGTTGATTGATAGGATCGTGGTTGCCAAACATGAGTCGCAAATGGGAGCTGAACAGTTGGCGGCAGAATGTACCCAAACATCTTTCAAGCTTGGCTGCACTGCCTGGGCCCCAAGTGGTGACCCCTGGGAACAGTTCAAGGCAAGGATATAATCACCCTCTTACGGGAAGCCTGTGCCTTACTAGGGGTGACCTGAAGGCTCCCGAATAGTGAGGCCAGTGCTCATTGAGGTGGGCGGTAAGAATGGATAACACTCCAGCTGGAATTACTATGGGAAATCAAGGAGAAACGGGAGGGAAATGGAGTTGAAGCTG
This sequence comes from Carcharodon carcharias, assembly GCF_017639515.1. Lineage (NCBI taxonomy): Eukaryota > Metazoa > Chordata > Chondrichthyes > Lamniformes > Lamnidae > Carcharodon > Carcharodon carcharias. The sequence goes on along the minus strand of NC_054468.1, from coordinate 125,810,753 downwards.
AAGATCAGCCATGGTCGTATTGAATAGGAGAGCAGCCACCGATGGGCTGTATGGCCTACCGCTGTTATTTCCAATTCTCTTACTACAATGGTATGTAGCTTTTTACACTTGAACGCTGCTGTGCGCTTGCCCCACATTCAGTTGCACTTCCTGTTCTATTTCCTGATTTTTTTTTTTGCAGTCTTGAAAAGCATGTAGTGCAAAATATGTATTGTACGACCCTGGCCTTACTAGTATGTTTGCACAAAAATAAATTTCACTGAAACACATTGAGACACAACCCGGAAACAATTACTATGATGTTATTGTACAGCTGGTCAACGCCTCTGTTGATGCAGCAGAGAGAGGAATTTAATACGAATGTGCTAAGCATGTGTACAATAGCATTGCTGATAGTAACATCGAGCTCATTTACAAAGACTTTTGAACCCTCACTCATAAGAACTATGTCATAACACCCCTTACATCACATAGCACAACAAAAACTGGGCAGGCTAAATGCGTAACACTAACGGAATGGTTAGTGTGTATTAAAGATAGAGCAAAGGGAAGATTTTAAAAGCAAAATGCTTAGAAGGGTGTCGCAGCTCTGAAACTCATTAGCTTGCTTGGTCTCTGCCCGGAACTTGAAAAGGATTTAACTGAGGTCCGATGTCAATTTGCAAAGGAACCAAAGTGTTGACCCAAGTGCGGCAAAGATTTAATTGACAGCCAGGATATCGGCATTTTTCAGTTCCATATACTTCCTGGAAGTCCCATTGTAAGCAAACCAGCTATTGAGGGTGGGTGGTGGGGGCATGGGGTGGTGTCCTTTGATATCTGATGGTATCTATTTAGTTACAAAATACGAGCGCCCACCGCAAACATCAATGCACAGTTGACTGTGGCTTCTAACAGTAGCTGGGGTGCTGCTGAGCTTCTCGGAATAGCCTATATCTCCCTTTCTATTACTCCATTTTACAGCCAATTACTATACTTCATAAATTGAAAACGCTGCAATGGGCTGAGTCACTTCATATTTATTTTTATGTTGCCTTTCCTCCCCTTTTGCCAGTGGCACCTCAGTAGCACTCAGAAGCCCACTACTGATGGAACTGCATAATATGAAAAGCTGAAGGCACCTAGTCATGCTTTATGTATAATATGGTTGGTTTTACATTGGTGCTCATACTTACCCGGTCTGCCTAGATCCCGTTATGCATGACATCAGTGTAATGCACTTAACCAACACACATCTGCCAATCACATTGGAAAGTGCTCTATTACTTTGTGTTAATCTTTCTTGACTGTCTTCCATCTCACAAGACCATAGTTTGCGCCACGGTGGCCAATTCTGTGTTAAGCATTAAATAAAAGCAAAACCCTGCAGATGCTGGAAATCTGAAATACTAACAGAAAATGCTGGAAAAACTCAGCAGATCTGGCAGCAACTGTGAAGAAAGAAAGAGTTAACATTCATGACACTTCATCAGAATGTTCTGAAGAACAGTCATATTAGAATCGAAGCGTCAACTCTGTTTCTCTCTCCGCAGATGCTCCCAGACCTGCCGAGTTGTTCCAGCATTTTCTGTGCTAAGCATCGCCTGCTGTGGCTCAGGAGCCCCACTCTGGCGTGGCAGCCTCTGTCACATTTGTTGCAGAGGAAGACATTGGGCAGCATTCGCTGGCCCCTGTTTTTTCTGGGACCTTTTCTCAGCCAGCTGAGTGTCTCATTTCTGCTCACCTCTTCCAACACCCTTCCAAACAGTCAGCCTCCAGAGGTCACAGCCGTCAGTGACAGTCTCCCAGTTGTTAGCATGTTAATCCTATGAGGAACAGATCAATGGAGGTGTTCCATTGTTGACGGATTAGAATCGATACAAATAATTTATTTTATTTTTAAAATAATTAAAATTCATTTAACGAAACGTGCCAAAGATATGGTGGAATCATTTTACCTTTGGGAACCAAATTAATAAAACGACAGTCTCTTTGTCTGTAGGCTGTAAGGAATCTTTGAGAGATTTGTGAGGGCTGATTTGGTCCATTGCTAGTGGCTGCGGGTTAACAGGGGAAAAAGCTTTCTTGAATTTAGTTCAGATCAGCAATTGCACTCAGTAACCACAGAATGACTGTTGTGGGAAATTGAAAAGCTGTCACTCTGGGGGAAGGTCTTGTTGAGGCAGAGTAGTCAAAATGAATGAACTATTTATCATGCCTTAGCTCATCTTCAAATCCGATGTATCACTCTGTGATGCACAGTCGTTATTGTTATACAATCTAACCTGGCAGCCAGTTTACCCACAGTGAGTCCCACCATCAGTAAGTGAATGAATGACCATTAAACCTGCTGCTGTTGGTGATGCTGGTTGTAAGTGAGATGTTGGTCAGAACACCAAGCAAAACCACCTCCTCTTCCTCTCTGACAGTCATGCAATGTTTCACATCCATCTAAGCAAGTAGATGAGGCTACAGCTGAGCATCTCTTCCAAATGACACCTCTGGCAATGTAGCACTCTCCCTGTACTGCAGTGAAGCATCAGGCTAGATTTATGTGGTAAAGTGCACAGCAAGGTTGAAGCCTTCTCCTCCGAGTCAAGAGTGCTACCAACTCAGGCAATTCTGACACTATAGCGAAAGCTTTACTCTGCACCTGACTCTACTATACCTGAGCTGGGAGGGTGGACAGCGGGTACCTAAAATGGAGAAAAAAAATTCTCCATCACTAATGTCCCTCACGTCAATGAGCACAAAAATTAAAAACAGACGCCACTGCCTATGTCCTGTCTCATCACCTCATTCAGCATCACCTCCTGTTCTCCCCAGTGCATGGATTTCAAAACCCTCAACCTTGTTTCAAAATACCTCCATGGCCCCCCTCCTTAGCCACCCGCAACTCTCTGCTCCAGCTCAAACCCCTGTTCCTGCTCAGTCTCTGATCCACTCCCTTTGCCTGATCCCTCAAATGTGTAAACACCTTGATTCACCACATCTGGAAACTTAGAGTATTTTCTGTCATTTGCCAAAGCAAAATCCTTAGCAGAGCAAAATCTTTGATAGCGGAGGCTGTGCTGCAACTCAATCCTGCTTTATTGGCAACTCTGTGAATATAATTCTGACAACTTGACTAAAACAAATGTATATGCAGCATACTGTATAACTAGACACTCAACAATTCATCATTCTTCCCTTTACTATACAATGCTCGCTTTAACATCACTCTACCCAATCACAAAACACAAGCTATGAAGATTGTAACAACAGTGTGGGATGGATAGCTCTGAGAGTGTGTGAGAAAGATAATGGCTGAGTTGAAAAGCATTCGGGAAATTTTCCTGAGGAATGTTGTGGACAAATAATTGCCAATTAGACAAATGGCAGTAATGGGTTACAATTGGTTTGATTGGTGAATAAGCAGAAAGGATTTTTTAATACATAAATGTGTATCTGTGTTTACAGAGAAAGTTAATGTGAGTCCTGACATTGGGGTAGATCCTGAGTTTGTCTGGAATAGATACTGACTCAGTGCTCTTTCTCTCCCAATTTTTATTTCCATCCAAGTCAGCAGATATAATACCGAAGGCCTACCACACTCAGTTTATGCCAATAAATGATTTACTGAAATAAAAGTTGGGTGTGTAGAAAGCAGTGATTAGAAAGCTAGAATGAGTGATCCAATATATGTCTCCTACAAAGAAAGAATGTACTTGTATTTAAATGTCACCTTTCACATCTTCTGGCAGTTACAAAGCACTTCACAGCTTGTGGTAAATGCTGGCTGTGAAACTGGGCATTCTTCTGCAGTGGACTCTTTTTACAGGCACCTTTGTGCCTCATCTGAAACATGGCACTTTCGACAATACAGCACTTCACTTGAGTTTTAGCCTAGATTGTCCAGACCTGGGCTTCAACCCTGAATCTTCCGACTAGCAGGCGATAGTGTCATTGCGCAAATTTGATGAAGTCTCCATGGTAACCGCTTTTTTTTTCAAAAAAATTAATATGTTGAATTATGGCATTTGTTTCCTTTGGAAACAGGGAGATTGACAATCAAATCCTGTTCCCTTATCTCGGTGACAGGATCATGGGCTCAGTTCTTAGTTCTGCAATTCTGCTGCTGTGATAAGGGAACTCGACTGAATGCTGTAAATCTGGGTGGTTTCAGAGAATCACCAGTGTGAAGATGCCTTTTTGCAGAGTGGGCCTAGGTTGAGACAATGACTTTAAACAAGCCAGCAGAATGAAGAGACTTTCAGCACAGCAGACATGGAATTCTAACTGATGTGGCAGAAGTGAAAGGCCAGCGTTCTATGTTGCAATTCCATCCTGTCTCCGAGTTTTAGATATACATTGGGTAACTTAAGTCTCCCGTCGGTGAAGTTAGACTTCAGGCTGTGGTAATTTTATTAGATAGTCCCTTCCTTGAGAGTTTCCCCCTCAACACCATTCCCCCGCCCCCACCCCTGCCCCATCACCAACTCCTCCCATTGCCCAGATTATTTCACAATCGAGAGTGACAACATGCTCCCAGGTTTTTAATTTTATCTTTACTCCCATTTCTCTCTCGTCCTCACGCGGAGGCCTTGGTTTCTGCCGGGCTGAGGTTTTGCAGATGTTGGCTGCCATTCAGTGCTTTGCCACAAGTGTCTATTCTTCATATAGACAATGAATATCAACGACTGCAGAGAAGACCTAACCCAACCCAAACGTGCATGCTCTAGTACATAGTTGGGTGGCGGTGCTGAGTAGGAGTGCTGTCTGTTTGTCTTTTCTGTCCCTTATCCAGGGTTGCTGGTCCAGTTATAACAACCAAGTACTTGTAGTTGAGAACTAAGCAACAATAACTTGTATTTATATAGCACCTTTAACATAATAAAATGTCCCATGGTGCTACGCAGGAGCATTATAAAATAAAATATGACACCGAGCCACTGAGAAGATAATAGACCAGATGAACAAAAACTTGATCAAAATAATAGCTTTTAAGGGATGCCTTAAAGGAGGAAAGTGAGGGGGAGAGGCATACGGAGGGAATTCCAGAGATTGGGGACCGCGAAGGCACGGCACCAATGCTGGAACGACTAAAATCTGGGATGCACAAGAGGCCAGAATTAGCGGAGCACAGATATCTTAGAGGGTTTTGGGCTGGAAGAGATTACAGAGATGGCAGGAATGAGGGTGGAGGTTGTGGAGGGGCGGAGTGCGAAGCCATGGAAGGATTTGAAAATGAGGATGAGAATCTTAAAATCGAGAGGTTCCTTGACTGAATGCCAATGTAGATCAATGAGCCCAAATTGGCAAACTCGACTTGGTGCAACTTAAGACAGTGGGAGCAGAGTTTTGGATGAGCTCAAGTTTATGGAGGACAGAATGCAGGAGACCACCCAGGATTGCGTTGCAATAGTCAGGTCTAGCGGTAACAAAGCCATGAGCAAGGGTTTCAGCAGTAGATGAGCTGAGGCAGGGGCGAAGTTGGACAATGTTATGGAGGTGGAAATAGGCGGTCTTAGTGATAACATGAATGTGAGGTCAGAAGCTCATCTCAGGATCGATTGTGACACTAAGGTTGCAAATGGCCTGATTTACTCTCAAGACTGCTACCAGCAAGAGGGCTGAAGTCTGTTGCTAGGAAACTAGAGTTTGAAACAGGCACCGAAAACAAAGGATTCAGTCTTCCTGATTTCAACACAGACCTTGAATTATATCTGGACTTTCATACCCAAATAATTAAGAACTACACCGGGTGATGCCTGAAGTGATTTGGGAGAGCCCTTTAGTACCAGTCTTAAGTCAGCTTCTTGGAGATGCTGTAGAGCGTTGTTTGGGGAGGTGGCAACAAGAAATTCCTCTTCTCTATCCTTTCCTTGGTACTTCCAGCAACTTGTATTTATATAGCACCTTTAACATAGTAAAGCATCCCAATGGGAGTGTAATCAAGGAGCTCTTAGGACAGCTGAGCAAAATTTTATTCAGAGAGGTAGATTTTAAGGAATGTTTTAAAGGAAGAAATAGGGGTTTAGGGAGAGGATTCCAGAACGTGGGGCCTAGGCAGCTCATGGCAAGCCACCAATGATGGAACGATTAAAATCAGAGACTTGCAAGAGGTCAGAATTGGAGGAGCGCAGATATCTTGGATCTAATGACAGATGTGCTGAGAACCATGGGCTCCTGAATCGTAACTCCCAAAAATGGATGGGTCAGGGTTGGGTCAGAGGTTACAAGTTCAAAAAATCTGACACAGAAACTGAACCCACCTTGAATCTGACAACTTCCGATTTTGACCGAGATGGGACGTGGCGCAGGCGAGCAGTTTGCTCGCAGGAGGCGGGTTGATTATTTAAATATCGCCATGAGGCAGCTTGCCTTCAACTTAACAGTCATTCTACTTTTAATTCATGTTGGCCTCAGGAGACCTGGCAGGTGACAGGAAGTGAGAAGGGCTGAATTCCTGAGGTAAATGTGTTTATAGCACTGCTTGTGGGCCAAGAGGAGCAATGGTGCTTCCTCCAGGCCCAACAAGCTACCCAATAAACTCTCCACCCATGTTTTGGCTACTCAGTGTCTCTCACCATTGAACGACCTCTCCCTCCCCTCACAACCATTGTCAGACAACACCTCCCAAGTGATCAGGTGTTCCCAGTGAGGAATACTCCTGGCAATCAGTGCCAGAAATGCTTTCCTGGAAACCCATACATTCGGTTTTCCGACCTCAAAAAAGGCTTCCACCCACTCCCTCCCCCTCCCAAGTTAAAGTCCAGGCCCACAATGCCATGCAGCCATCTCTTGGGAAGATTAATTCAAGGGGATTGGAGGAGGCCCCAGGATAATCTTTGAGGGATCATAATTTCAATCTGGGTCATTCTGACTTCAGTGAATATCTCAGTGGGGCTCGGCAGAGTCTCTAGGGGTTAGCTTTATGGCTCATTCAAGATAAAGAAAGACATACACTGACATACAGTGCTTTCTGACAAAGTGTCCAACAGTGGAGTGAGAAGTCTTTGACCTGATTGTGAATACATTCTCAGCTATATTGCTTGTGAAGACAGTTCAAATACAGGCAACAAGGTAGAGTCCAATTGTTGTTCCCAAGGCGATGGCTGCTTTTCCTTTTCAATTTGGTTTCACTGAACACAACCCACATTCAACCTGAAAAGAAGCAAGTCCCAGTACAATGAATGCTGGGCCTCACCATATTGGCACAATATGTCAATGGCTCGGTTAGGCTTCTGGGTGAGGACCATTGGTTTCCTGAGGCACAACTGTACAGAAACACTCTTTTGAGCAGCCTGCCACAGGTTGGGTCCAGCAGTAGTAGATGGAGGCAGTGACAGCAACTGTATCTTCTTGATAGTTGAAGTGCTATGAAGTAAGCATTTACACTCGGTAAAGGGGAGGAGAAAATGAGGAGCAACAGTGGCATTTTCTTTATGGTAGGTTTACCAATATTCCACTAGCCTGTGCCTGCGATACCTCGGCCCAATATTAAAGAGAAAGAGCAGAAGAGCGAATGTTTGTGAGAGGAAATTTCTGGAACTAAGACGTCCTGGTGAATTTAACCACGGGACCTTCTGATCATTTTGTTTACTTTGTTTCCTGCAGGCTAGCTAGCCAGATGGACAGGTTGTTTAACCGCTGGGTGAGAAGGCTGCAACTGAGCCTGTCAGAGATGGTTCCTGGTAACCGGGGGCATTTGCATGGGGGAAGGGTGGGAGGGTTCAAACTGACAACTGGAGGTTCAAGTGGACAGACTTGGTATCACTGCTTTGGAGGGCATCTCAGTTGGCCAATTGTAGCGTAGGATTTGCTTAAGGGGCCTGGGGAGCACTCCTCCTCCACTAGGCCCACAAGCAGTTCTCTAGAACAAAGACATTTACCCGCTTGATCCAGCTGCTCCCACTTCCCTTTCACCTTTGTGTTTCCAAAGCCCTGGAAAAACCCAGCTTGCAGCTGTTGAACTTAATCAGGCACCCAAATACGCTGTGGGAGCCTGTCTGAAATATTATAATGAGGGCTCCCGCCTCTCAACCGTACAACCCACTGCTATAACAATGGTGGCATGTGCATACATGGTGGGTTGGGGTTGTGTTACGGGATATTTTATGTTTAACACCAACCCTATCCCACCCATTGTGGGGGCAGGAGTGAGTTATCTCGATCACTCTTGTTCATGTAAACAGTTGTTTACACGTGAAAAATAAAGTTAACCAACAACGAAAGGGCAAATGCTCTATAAAAATTAACTGCCCTAACTTTAGCTGTGACACGTAGACACATAAGTAACTACACTGAAAGTGCAGTAGGACACAGTCCGGGCTGTGCCAGAAGACTTTTTGAAATCGATGACAGCTTGGTGACCAGCCATAATGAGTAAAGACAGACTATTTGGGTTGTGTGTTTTTCATCTGTTCTAACACGCTTGCACAAACAACATGTGTGTTGAGATTGCAGAGCCACACCTCATTTACCAACAGTGATTGTATTTAAACTGAGCTACTGTAGGTGATGTCCCACAAAGTGGGAGGGCCCTGAAGATCCAGTGGAGCCGGCATGGACTCGCTGGGGGTGCTCATTTTAGGCCCAGTCCCTTCGAAGGTGTTCACCTCAGGATAAATGTTCATTTCTAAAGGAGTGTTTATGTTAAGTGAAGTATTTTTTGCCCCCCTCCTCTGCAGCAATTTTCATTTTTATAGTATATTAATATATGTAAAACATCCCAAGATACTATATAGGAATGTTATCGAACGATGTCAAGCCACATGAAAGATATTAGGACAAATGACTAAAAACTTATTCAAAGAGGTAGGTTTTAAAGAGCATCTTAAAGGAGGAGAGAGAGGTGGACTGAGCTAAATTGGAGATGCACAAGAGGCTGGAATTGGATGAGGGCAGGTATCTGAGAGGTAGTAGTGTTGGAGGAGATAGGAGGCATAGGCCATAGAGCGATGTCATAACAAGGATGCAAATTCTTAGATCGCAGTGTTGTCTGAGCAGGATGTCGATTATAGGTCAGCAAGCATAGGAGTGAAAGCTGAACAGGACTTGGTGTGAGTTAGGATATTGGTGTGCAGTTTACAGAGGGTTCAGGAGTGCATTGGAATGTGGAGTCTAGAGGTAACAAAGGCCTGGATGGAAGTTTCAGCAGTAGATTAGCTGAGGGAAGGGAGGAAATCTTTAATGTTATGGAGAGGATGGTGGTTCAAAGTTCAGATCAGGGTGAGATAGGATGCTAAGGTTTCGAATAGTCTGATTCAGCCTTGGACAGTTATCAGGGAGAGAAATCAAGGCAGCGGCTAAGGAATGGCATTTGTGACGGGGGCTGAAGACGATGGTTTGGATCTTCCCAATATAAGTTGGAGAAAAGTTCTGCTCTTCCAGTTCTGGGTGTTGGACAAGCAGTATGGCAAACTGGAGGCAGTGGAAGGGTTGAGAGAGGTGGTGATGAAGTAGGCCTGGTTTTTGTCAGTGGAATTGTGGAAATCTGATGCTGTGTTTTTAGATGATGTCGCTCAGAGGCAGCATGTAGATGAGCAAAGGGGGACAAGGAAAGATCCTTGGCAAATGCGCGATGTAATGGTGCAGGAGTGAGAAGAGAAATCATTGCAGGTGATCCTCTGGCTACGGGGAGATAACTAGGAATGGAAACAGTCAAGGGTTGTGCCACCCAGCTGTACAATGGAGGAGGGTGGTGTGGATGACCCATATCAAAAGGCTGCAGCCAAGTCGAAAAGGCCAAGGGTGAATCATGAATGTGGCTGCAGTCACTGAGAAAGGCCTGGGCCTTCCGCACAGCAGCACTCACAGTCGGGTTGCTGCTCTGACTGTACTTAACTGTGCCCGACACTGCTCCGTACTTCTGACCTGGTCTCCCGAGCCCAACTTCTCCAGAAATGCGGAATGCACTGTCCATCAGAGAACTCCATTGCAGTCCTGTAGCGTCGGAGTGGGGGTGACTGAATATGCCCCTTTTATTATGGCACTAGCTTCTGGGAGGTACGTTTAAATGTCCAGTTTGAATGTTAGTGAATGGGGAGTGGATTAATGCGTGAATGGGGATGTGGGTAGGCTGGTAGGTGGGTGAGGCGGGTCAGAGAGTGTGCAGGTCAGGAGGGCTAGTTAATTCAGATCGGGGAAGGTAGTTGGGTGGTTTGGGGTTGGTCGAGAGGGATAGTTGGATGGGGGCAGGGGGTAGTCAGTGGGGTAGGCAGGATCAGTGTGAATGATTGGGGGTGGGTGCGGGGGTCAGCTCTGTAGTTATCCAGGAGTGAGACTAGGATGTTTTTGTCTAACATTTCCTGGGTTACTGTCCAGGTAAGTAAACCGGAACTGTCCGAAGTCTCTGGAGACTTTTGCAGAGGTTTCTGAGGAGCAGGGTAATTGTCCATTGGAATTTCAAACCTGCCAACTAACTCCCTCTGAGGTCAGTGCATCAGGACTTGCGCAGGGTCCAACGCGCACCTTGGGCCGTATGTCCGGTCTCCAGAAATCCAGAGTCTGGAAGCTCTGGGCCAATGTAATTTGTGGCCTTGAGAGGTATTTGAGTGTTTTGGGGAGGCAGGGAAGGTACCCAATAGGGAGGATTCAAACATGGAGTTCTGGGAAACTTGGACATTGATTTCGGGGTTGACAACGAGGACTTGGGAGAAGTAGTTTGCAAGGCCGGAGGGGTGAAAGGTATGTTTATCTTCGGTTTGAGAAGAGGGTGATGATGACAGAGATTTGAAGATTAGGAGGACAGTACTTGAGGAGAGGAGGCTGCTGGCAATATCGGCTAATGGGGCTCAGGAAAGGAAGTGGGCTGGTCAGCAATTTGGTGGGAATAGGGTGAAAGTAGCAGGAGATGGGTCTTTTGGACAAGATGAGCTCAGTGAGGATCCAGGAGAGAGAGAATAGAAAGTAGAGAAAGATGTGTTAAGGGCTAGGGTGATGGGGGTGTGCAAATCCTTAGAAGATGTTTGGTCTAATAGACAAGGGGAAGGAAGAGAAGCAGCAGAGTGGATGATCTTAGTCTTTATGGCAAAGAGGTTCCACAAGGATGTTTGACGCCATGTCCCTTCAGTGATGTAATTCTCAGTGACAGGTATTTAACAGTATATATATTACTGAAGAATGCAAGAACTTGCATTTACTTCAATATGTTAGATATGTTAAAGTGGAATGTTCTACCCTAGTTAAATGAATTTTGTTTCAATAACCTACTTCTTAAAAACAACTCCCTGCCTTGGGTTCTGACCCATGTTCTGCGGAGTTTATATGTACAGGCCATGTGATAGGTTCTTGCTGATTCTACGTGCTATATTTGGTCTATTTTCGTAATGTCTTCCACTATCTTAGTTAGGTGGGCTACCTGACCTACTCCTAGTTAAACGTCAGCTTGCATTCAGTCACAAACCTTTGTGAATAAGATACAACTTCAGACTGACATGATGTCCAGTCTCAAAATGTTGACAGCAATCTCAACTCGTTCCCAAATTGGTTGACAATTCGTAAACTCCATGCTTTATCAGATGGTTGCCTATAAAGCCAGATATTGTCTGATTTTAGTGTTTTACGGCATTGTGAAAGATGAATAGGTTAATTGTGGACTGTATTTCACTCAGCCTCCGCTAATGGTCTTCATAAAAAATGTATTCCCCTTTAGTTGCCCTGATTCTGCTGTTCCCCATATTATACCATCTTCTGCATTAGGAAATTTTTCACTGTATATCTTTTCTCCTCTAAGTGTAAATCCATGGCTCCATGTCATAGAATATAGATTAATAATGAAAATCTGGGACCCAGTTTATTAACCCCGCTTAAGATTCCCTGGTACCAGCAGTGGCTCAGTTGGTAGCACCCTCACCTCTGAGGCAGAAGGTTGTATGTTTGAGCCTGACTCCAAAAAAGCTTAAGGCTGACACTCCGGGTGCAGTACAGAGGGAGTGTTGCATTGTCAGACGTGCATTGTTTTGGCGAGACCTTAAACCAAGGCTGGGCCTGCCCTCTCAGGTGGATGTAAAAGATCCCACAACACTTAGGGCATGGAAGTTCTCCTCAGTGCCCCAGGCAAGATTTATCCCTGAACTAACATCACTTATACAGTTGATCAGCTAGTTATTATCTTTATCCCAAGCCAGTTGGTGAAGTATGAAACTAGATACTGATACTTTCCCTGGCAATAGATTTATTCACAGAATGCAGCATGATATATCATGTCTGCTTCCATCCTACCAACAACCCACTGTCCTCGTGTTCTCCCTCTATCGGTTTTTGTTCTGTAAAGGTAACAGTTCTTTATTCATTCAGGGGCTGTGGACATCAATGGCAAGGCTAGCATTTGTTGCCATAAATGCCCTTGAACTGAGTGGCTTGCTGAAGGCAGTTAAAAGTCAACCACATTAGTGTCACGTGTAGGCCAGATCAGATAAGAACAGCAGATTTCCTTCCCTAAAGGACATGAATGAACCAGGTGGGTTTTTACAACAATTAACGCCACGGTCCCCATTACTGAGACTAGCTTTATAATTTCAGATTTATTGAGTTTAAATTCCACCAGCTGCCATGTTGGGATTTGAGCTCCTGTCCCCAGAGCATTAGCCTAGGCCTCTGGATTACTAGTCCAGTGATATTACCACGACAACACTGTCTCCCCCATTTTCTCTTCATACCCTTTTAAATAAACAATAAACCAATGAAATAAACTAATTAACATGGGTGACAGCCCTTTAAAGGGCCACTGTAATAAAGGACAAAACTTTAAAGGAAACTTATCTAATTAACCTGAAGTTTCACTCCCGAGGCTGTTGATGCAATTGAGGTGTCCACCAGTCACGGAAGGACTCTCGCATGCCAGTGGACACCACATGTTCCCTCTCCAGGGACACCCGGGCGTGAATAAAGCTGGCGGATTAGGGGCAGACAGTCAGGTCTAATAATCCCCTCCATGGTCCATTGTCTGGACCTGCTAAAGGCCACCTTCACCAGGCCCAGGCTTACGAGGAGGCCCCTCCTCCCTGTCCAACTCCCGCACACTCCCCACCCCCGCCACTCCCCTTTAAACACTTTAGGTTTACACAAATTGATGAAAGAAAAAATAATTAACAAACTAAATTAGTGATAGCCACTCAAAGGGCCCCCGCTTCTCTTTATACTCTTTTGAGCAACACTATACAAACGAGCAAATTAACCAACTAAATTAAAATGATAACTCCGTAAAGCGGCACTGTAACGGAAACAAAACCTCAAAAGAAACTTATCTAACTAAAGCAAAACATCGTTTAGGCAGGCTAATGATGCAGTCTAGCCCATATGGTTCCCACCGTCTGTGGACCAAGTGGCCAGAATGTGCTCCCTCTCCAATGACATTGGGCTGCGAGCTGTAGCTGTGAGAGAGGGACAGGCAATTGTGCCAGCCAACCCTCTTGACCACCCGCTGCCTGGGCGTGTTAATGGCCACCTTGGCCAGGAGCAGGCATACAAGGAGGTCCTCCTCCCTGCCTGCCCGCCCCCCTCCGCCCTCCTTCATACTCTTTTGGTTTACACAAATTAACTCACGGAAAAATCAATCAACAAATTAAATTTTAAAGCGAAAGCCCCTAAAAAGACACCTGGATGAACAAGGCACACCCCTGCCCTCTTTATACTCTCTTTTTTATCTTTTATTAAAACAAAAATCAATCAATAAAAAAAAAATCAGTAAGTCAGAGAGGATGACAGCCCCTGATGCGGCACTGTGACTAAAACAAAACGGCAAAGGAAGCTTGCAAAATCAAATCGAAATCTCATTTCCGGGGTGGGGGGTGATGCACCCCAGCACCCTCATGGTGCCCATCGGTCGCGGAAGGTCTCTAGTGTACCATTGGACACCCCGCGCTCCCTCACCAGAGCCACCCGGCCGTGAACATAGCTATGGTCAAGGGGCTGACAGTCGGGGTGGACAACCCCCTCAACTGCCCGCTTCCTGGACCTGTTAACGGCCTCATTGGTGACTTGAAGCTTAGGAAGGAAAGCAGGAGGGTTCATCCGGCATTCGAATCCAGGACTCCTCGCATGCTCTTTCGATGAAAGACCCACAGTGAGAATCACAATCCCTGGACGCCACCTCTTTATACCCTACTGAGCATCAAATTAACAAATAAAGGGGACAAATTAACAAAAGATCAAATAAACAAATTAATCAAGGTAGTTGAGTATTTTGGCCAAACTAAGTTTCACTTCCTTTGAATCTGATTTTCCCTCCAACCCTTGCAGAAAGAAGCTGTAATCTCACCATCTCATAAGGATCCACCAGTGGTTTGTTGGCTAAACACGTCATGTGTTGGCCTACACTGGGTCAGTTGATCCCAGCCAAGGACAATGATGTAGCACTTCTACAAGAGGCTTCAGCATCTCATCTTCTTCTTTTCCTTATTTGGTATGAAGTATAAAATCCTCACTGTGCTGCAGTTACAGGCCAGTAGCTTTCCTAATGACTTAAATGCTCTTAGCCTATTGGATAAGCAGTGTAGTATATGGCATAGCTGCAGCCAGATTCCATCCATCTGCAGTGTGCCACCTTTAGGTACAGTGTATGATGAGAATGTAGGAGGCCTTGTGGCACAGTGGGTAGCATTCCTACCTCCGGGCCAGAGGCTTTGGGTTCAAGTCCCACTTCAGGACTTGATGACCACGGACGTTGCATTCGTTATGTGACCAGCCAGGTTGATCATCAGCCGGTAAATCCTTCCAATGTGCCTGATGGCCGGCAGTAAGAGCAGGGGAGGTTCCTGGTCAGCCATTATTGCAGAAGGCAACTGCGAACCACAGCAGCACTTTGCCAAAACATAATCATGGGCCGGTCCAGTGGAAGTCCGTGGTTGCCAACTTCCTCTCAGGGCAGGGTACCTGAAGGAGGAGGGGGTGGATAATGTAGTCGTCACAGATATGGGGCGGGTGTGATAGGTGGTGTGCGCGGACAATATGGCGCGATTGGTTTCACGATGGCGGGAAGGCAGGTCGCAATCGTCCGCTCAGCCCGCTGATGGTGGGCCTCGTTTCCCACCAACGGTGGTAAGGGAGCTCTTTGTAACACATCAACATCTCATTGAAAGGCCATCCCGCCAGGCTCCCAGACCCCCCGCCGGATCGTCCATCCACGTCTGTGGGAAAGCACCTCGACGTGTTTCACAGCAGCGCGCAAGCAACCTGCGTTTGGCGGCCTTCGCTTTGGGGGGACTGAGGTGAGTGAGCAGCATCATTCTCCACAGCTCTGCAGGCTTCAGGGGCGATCGGGGGCCTGGGTGAGGCGCTGCCCTGACTCGGAGGTGACTGTTTCTTGTGGGGGGGTGGTGTCCAGGGGCAACTGCTGCCCAGCCTCGGAGGTGCCTGTTGCTGTTGTCGGGGCTGGGTGGGAGGAAACTGCTGTCCTGGCATTGGACCCTGTGCACAGGAAATCGAGGAGGAGGGTCAGGGTAGATGAGGGAGGTGGCCATGCAGTCAGGACACCTGTATAAAGTGACCATTCCTCTGCAACTGAGACAGTTCAGACGCAGCCACGGTGATACGATTGGGGTTGGGCTCCTAGCCTGCCTACCCACACACAGGCACCAAAGTGCCACCAAGCGGTCCAGACATTACTCCCCACCCCCTCCCCCAGCACAGACTGCGAGTCTGTGACCACTTTACTGGACGGGGGAGCAGTTGGACTGCACACGTAGTGCAAACACTGGCCATGTAGCAGTCACTGCTGGAGGTGCTCACAGCCCCTTGCAATCTCAGCATCCCAGTTAGGAGCTGTCTCCCCCATGTCGCAGGTTGACAGGGCAACCATGCAGCACACTCATCTCTGGCCATCCGAGGGGTGGCCAGCATTCTCTGGGAAGCATTAAGGGGTCAACACACAGGGCCAGGAAAGATGCTAAGGGCACCCATGCTAACCTCGTCTCTCTCTCTCTCTTTCATTCTGCAGGAGGACCACATCAGAAGCATGGTGCCTGACGGCCTACATGGAGGAGAGAGTGACTGAGGCTCCTGGCTGTGCAAAGGCAAGAGCGAGAAGGGGCAGCAGGGGCTCCCTCACATGCTGCCCAGGAGTGACAGCGAGCCGTGGCTGGTCGGCGCCTACTGACACCTAGGGTCTATAGACGCCGCCTGTCATTCTTGCAGATGACCAAGAGCCAGTGTCACCAATGCCTGCGCATGTCTAGGGACCTGGTGGCTCACGTCTGCCACTTACTGCAGGACTTGGCGCCAAGGGGACATGGAGGGCATCCATTGCCAATGGCTGTGGAAGTGACTGCAGTGCCCAGTTTCTATGCCAGTGGCTCCTTTCAGGGCTCCACAGGTGACCTCTGTGGGTCACCACCCATAAACACATCCATGAGGTGCAGGAGGATGATGATGACATGCAGTGAGGACACTCCATAAATCTTCACATAGCCTCTGAGAATCTCTGAATCCTGTATGGCCCAGGGCAGCTCGCTTGCGCTCTGTGATCAGAGTCACATCATAGAGACGCAGCCAAGAAACTTTAGAAGCATCTGATCCTTTGTCCGCCTTCAGCACCTGAGCCCTTCAGGAGCTGGAGCACAGCATCAGTGATCACAGATGCTGAAGAGTTGGGGTCCAGCCCCTTCTTAAAGGTGCTGAGAGCACACAGAGAGAACTCTGGAACTCTGTGACGCCTGCCCACGACATTCTGGCAGCAATGACAAGCACTGCAGAGGTGCAGGCATCAGTAAATTTTCCAAGGAGTGTGAGGCCAGACCATAACTTTGGTCTGAAGGCTGCACAGAGGACAGGGAAGAGGCCCTGGACTGAGACACCTGCCTTTATCTTGTGCAGAAAGGTTTCACATCTAAGTGACAAGAACATTGATCATCAGAACAAGGAGCCATAGGCAGGGAGACATTCTTGGGAGTTTATTGACAGTAGTGATTAGTAGGTACAAGTGATTAACACCCATGCCCAGGCTGTGCAACTAATTCTCCTTAACTTTCCTAACCCTGCCACTACGTCTTGGTGCTCCTTAGACATCCACAGCAGAGACAGAGGCAGAGGCAGCCTGTTGACTGTGAAGCCCTGTCTGTGATGACTTTGGAGGGCTGAGGCTTGGAGGGCCCCGGTCTGCTGAGTGGCAGTGGCACCCTCCCTGGCCTTCAGATTTCCCTTCGGAGGTTTCTTCGGGGCTTGATTGGAGGCCTTGGGTCATGGACTCTGTTGGCTGTTTGGCAGATGTGCCTGTGAAAGCAAGAGGAGATAACTAGTGCATGGCAGTGGCCTGTGAAACAGGACACATCACTCACGGCATGGTTATCTGATGAATGATGCACTGCTACATCCTTAGTAGCGCAGCGCTGACCTCACTATCAGCACAGGACCGGTCCTGGTCATTGCCGGCTAACTGGATGGCTCTGTCTTCAAAGTCTATGAGGAGCTTGATTTCTGGCATTCTGCCTCCGATCTGCGACCTCTCCCTCTTGTGCGCCAGCTTGCCCTGCATGGATAGAGATGGAGAAGGTGTAAGCAGGACGCCTGCTAGGCCAGATGATAAATGTGCCTGGCCTCTGCGGGTGGTGAGTGGTCCCATGGATGGGCTGAGGACAATGGAGTTGTGTGTGAGAATGTGAATGGTGATGTCCCTTGGGTTGGTGGCAAATGAGGACCCTGTGGATGTGTGATGGGTTTGTGAATGTGTGAGATGAGAGTGATGAAAAGAGTGACTTAACCTGGTGGAACTGAGGTGATCATTCATCCTTTTGCGGCACTGGGTAGCTGTCCTCTTCTGAAGGGCGTTGGTGCTGACCACCACTACCACCGCTTCCCAAGCCAGATTGGTCACGTTGCTGCCCATTCTGCGGCCAGAGCAAGGGTACAAGATATCCCAGCGGGCCTCCACAGCATCCAGCAGTTGCTCAAGGGACCCGTCATTAAACCGGGGGTGGGGGAGGTGGGTCTTTTTTTGCTTTGCTGGCCATGTTTCCCAGGCAGCGGTGGTGAGGTGGGAACGATGAGCGGTGTGCTGCCGGCTGCCTTTTAAACATGGCCAACGTGATGCAACAGTGGGGTGATGGCAGGAGGGCAGATGAAAGCCCGCCCGCCATGGGAACAGCATGTTTCCCAGAAATGCATAAATAATGAGACGAGTTTGGCACGATACGGCCTGGAAACCCACCATCACGGTCAGCGGGTAAAACACCCTCTTACCCACTCACTACCACACCTCACGCAAATCTGGGAAAATTCCGCCCATGAGCTCAATGTTGGATGGAGATAGAAAGGAGGGGTGCTTCTCTATAGCCTTGATCAGAGATTGGCTGAAAGCAAGTTTGCAGTAGCTCTAGTTAGTGGACTGGTGTCAGGTTTGGGGAGATGTGGAGTCCGCAGAGGTTAGTGTTGTTGCCCCTACTTCGGGGTGCAGAAGTTAAATGCGATTTGGTCAAACTCGCATGTAGGCTAGGAAAAGAAGCTAAGTCACATGGACAAATTGTGGCACAACAGAAAAACCTAGACAATGTTTGTAAATAGGCTGCACTATGGTCGATGCAGTTTGGTCTTAGTGCAAGGTACTACACAATGGTTCAAAAAAAAACACGAGGCATGCTTACTGAAAGCATGCTGTTGAATGAGATGTTTTGGAAGTGGCAATAAACTTAAAACTAACAGCAGTCATGCAATGGAATAGTGATCATTAAGGGTAGCAGAATATGGAAATACTGAAATGCCAGACAACTGTAACTGAAATTGTAGGCTACACCTTGAATAGTGAGTTCGGTCTGGACACCAAGGCTCAAGGAACATGTCCAACCTTTGAGGAAAGGACCATGAAAGGGATTCCAAGAGTTAGAGGACTAGAAAAACTTTTGATTCTTAGTTAATTAGAAGCAACCTTGGAGGGATATGGTATAAGGGACTGAACTAAAAAAAACAGGTAGAACTGGAGCATTAATTCAAGTTAAAACACTATTGCAGGCCATGCAAGTATCAACTGGTAAAAGACAATCTCAGGTTCTGATGTCAGGAGGCACTTCCTGATACAAAGAATGATGAAATGATTCTCGGGGTAGGGTGGTAGAGAGAGTAACCCCAGAACCATGAACCATTTGACATAGAGAAAATGTTTGTAGTTGTAGGGGAGTCCAAAACTAGTCCCCATAAGTATAAGATCATCTCCAATATATCCAGTAAGAATTTAAGAGAAGCTTCTTTACCAGAGAGTGGGTAGAATGTAGCATTTGCTCCCACAAGGAGTGGTTGAGGTGAGTAAAATAGGTGCATTTAAGGGTATGCTATAGATAAACACAGAGGAGACAAAAATGGAAGGACATATTGAAGTAAGGTGGAAGAAGGCTCATGTGAAGCATAATCGCTCATGTTGGTGTTATAGAGCATAGATCAGCATTGAACATTTGGGCTGAATGGCATGTTTCTATGCTGGGAAATGCTATGTAGTGAATCAAATGGATGCTGTGACTTTGGGGAGGAACCATTCATTCTATAGAGGGATGGGCTAGAATGGACTTCATAGTGTCTGCAAAGAATCCTACCCACAAAAAGAAGAGATTGGAATTTGCTACTCCTCCTCTGGCCTCTCGCATCTTCTTTATTAAATACAAAGGAAGTGTGGAGTAGTCTGTCATTCAGCACCTCCCTTTGAAAAGGGAGAAACTAAACTTTTAAAAATAACCCCACAAAAGTACTTGTATTGTTACAACTTTTAAGAAGTTGGATGTGTATTTGCATTTTCCATTTTAACCCCTGATATTGTTGTTCCCAGGCTACTACATGGTGAGTTATACTTCAGAGGTGGATGACAAGTGGATAGGCCGGAGACTGATGGAACACAGCAGTGAGAACACCACAGACGCCAAGGCAACCTCACATCAGTACAAAAACTGCACTGAACCTGGTAAGAGAAACACTTGCTCTCCGGGAAGAAGAGTTCTTCAGAAAAGATTGAAATGTTATGTGGTTGTTTTTGTAGAAGAGTGACATAGTTGCTGGCAATATATACCTTTTGTACCACATATGGTCAGCCTGTTACCCATGACTGTTAGCCACCCCATTGCTCAGTATAATTGGCCATATACCCTCTGAAAGGGATGGAAATTCTGGAGGGTTATCCTGGACCACCCTTGTGTAGCTCTTTGCAAAGCCAGCTACAGGGTAACATTGGTAGAGATTTAGTGGTTTACCTGCTTATTGGTCTTGGGAATGGACAAACAAACACTTAAAATATATATATATATGTATGTGCGCACACATATATGCATGTGTGTATATTTGATGCTCTCGTTCAACTTCTCAGAGATTATCTAAGATTGTTTAGAATTGATGAGTAGCTAAAGGTGTTCTAGAAGACATTGTGTGTTCCTGTAAAGGAATATACAGTCATTTGAGTGTCTCAAGCTACTACGAAAGTTGAATTAATTTGTTAATTCATTGTCACCAATATTTGTAGTTGTAAATGGATTGTTTTATTGAGAAAAACTGAAACCACAGGCTTGTACTGCATCAGGTAAAATGCAGACTTGCCACAGTAACTAAAGTGCTATTTCTGCAAAGAATAAATGCCCAAGAGTTGAATGAGCCCCATTAGTTGAAGCAATGTCTTAAGGAATAAAATATTCATTGGGAGTCTGAAATCATCTTTTCTTCATCTTAGCTGCTCATCCTTAGAGCTGACTGTGTCAAACAACATTGTGCTGTGATATTAATGTGACTTTCTGAAAGTCCTGTGTCTGTTATTCTAATGGACGCATTAGTTTCTTTCTTTTTTGTTGATATTGGGCTGGATCTCGCTGCACCAGGGCATCTTGCAGGATGCACCATTATTTAGACCTTTGTCCTGCCCCCTACAGCTGAAATTGTAATGGGAGTGGTGGGCTTTGATTGTTACTCACGAATTACACTTTTGTGCAAGTAAATATAGGTCAGTGTGAGTGGGTGGGGTGAGCGCAGGAATATTGTGGAGCCATGTGAATCACTCTTGTGCCTCCTGGCTTCATGTGGTGATCTGTTATAAAGAAAAAGCCAATCTTTGTGCTGGCAACTTCCACTGATCCTTTTCAGCACCACCAGGTTAATTCCTAGCAAGAACAGGAAAAGCTGAGAGCATGTTCCACTCAACACTGACAACGTTCCACGAAAGGTTTCTAAAACAGGTGTTGGCCCCCTAATTAGCATCTTCAAAGGACCTGACGCCTATTTAAAGTGGAACTTCAGATATGCCTGGATATTGCCCAAGCCAAAATGGTACTAGAATGTACCAGATACATGGACACAACACAGCAAATTTGAAACCGTTGGCCATGTTTCACAGCTGAAAAACAGGCAAGACATGTTCCAAATTTCCCCCTTTTGCGTCTTTGGTTGGCTCTTACTGTCTTACAAATACCTACTTTCAATGCAAAGGGATGGGCAGAAAAGTCAATTTTTGTCCCCCATGCACCAATACTTAACGAGTCGCTTTCTAAGAAGAAGGATTCTGTGACTGCTGGGTGGAACTGAGATCTCGGGCCTATCTGGGTGTGTTTTCCGAGAATGAGCTGCAGAAAAACAAGCTAAATTGTTTATTATAAATAGACAAAGCTCCTCAGGGTCAACTCTACTGTCGTTACAGAAGCAGTCTGATCATTTGAAGCCCCTTTCTATCTTTCATTCTTCTCTTTTTGTCTTGTCTATTTTTTTAACATCTTGTATCTGAAACCTCTCTGGTAACAGTCACAATGCGTTGAATATAGTTTTGCACTGGAGCTTGTTACAAAAAAAAATGTGAGAACCACAATGGTTCACATCTTGGAGCAATTAGTTAGGCTTTTCTTGAGGAAGTTCAACTATTTTATATTTGTGCATATTTCTGGTGATGTTATTGCTTCTCATGCAGCTAGTATGAAGGGTTTTGCTAGGGTAAATAGTGAGATTTTTTTTTCCACTGGCAGGAGGACCAGTAACCAGGGGACATGGACTAAAGGAAATTGGGAGAAAAATCCATAATGTTTACTAGAATGATCATAGTGATGAGGAGCTTCAGTATTTGCAAGACTGGAGAAGTTGGGGTTGCTCTCCATAGAGCCGGGAAAGTTGAGCGAATAGTAGAAGGCATTCAAAATTATTGGTGTTGCTTATGAGGAGGAATTGGCAGGTGGTGTTGGTTAATAGAGGATGCAGGTTTAAGACAGTAAAAAAAAAGAATCAGAGGGGAGATGCAAATTTTTTTTATCGCAACAAGTTATTTTGATCTGGAATGCGCTGCCTGAAAGGGTGGTGGAAGCAACTTCAAATTCAAAAGGAATTGGATATGTACTTGAAAAGGAAAAATTTGCAGGGCTATGGGGATAGAGTGGGGGAGTGGGACTAATTGGGATAACTCTTTCAAAGAACCAACACAGGCACAATGGGCCAAGTGGCTCCCTTCTGTGCTGTAAGATCCTATGCTTCCACCACCCTAAGGCTCAACGCCCAGTGTACTGTACTAGTGCCATTCGTTGAGATCCTATTTCAGGGACCAGATAGTTGAAGTGGAACTCAGCGCATGCTAAGATGCATCTTGCAAAAAAAAATCCATAATAGGAATTGGAAATATATATAAATCTGTTGTGAAATTGTTCCTGACATTGAATCAAAGTTGTAAGTCCCAAAGATGCATGCCTGTATTTGTGATACATTGAGATAATTGCACTCCAAGCATATTTTGGGTTCGGTGGCAAAATGGTTATGGTACTGGACAAGCAATCCAGAGGCCAGGAATCCAGAGATGTGAGTTCAAATACCACCAGCGGAATTAAAATTCAGTTAGTTAAACAGATATGTAATTAGCTAATATCAGCTAATGATGACCATGACATTTTCATCATAACCCAACTGGTTCATTAATGTCCTTTTAGGACATTAGGAAAAGAAATCTGCCCTTCTTACCCAGTTTGTCCTTTTTGTGACTCCAGACCCATACTGCCTAACCTTTAACTGCCCTTTGACATGTTCTATCAAGTTGCTAGGTCGTGTCAAAAACCATGACAAGAAACTATAATCCACATGGACTGCAGAGGCCTTGTCACTGATACCCATGAACCTCATGAAAGAATAAAATAAAAATCGACAGGGATGTCCAGGCCTCAAGAAATCTGCCCATGAAAACAATGAAGCCAGGACAAAACCAGTCTTATAAATTCTGGTCTTCCATATTTATCTTCTATAGTTCAATGGCATTACTACTCCCATATATGGTCTGCATGTCTTAACTTGTGGGAAGTGACTTACCCTGACCTATTTTACTTGCACTGTAGTGTAATTCATGAGTAACAGTCGTACCCCATTATGTTTTGAAGTGGATATTCGTGTCTTTCATAGTGTCCTCCTCCAACCTCTTTGCAAGTGGAGAGATAAAACACCTGTAAACATACTGAAAAACCAGTTATCAGATTCAGTGAGTTCAATCGGTACAACCTGCATTTACCTAATGATGGAAAATAATAAAGATGCCACACTTGCTGCGTCAGTGGACCATCAGACATGACTTGAGAGATTGATTTCTGACTGCACGCTCCAGCATTTCCATTGGCCAGCCTTTTTTGCATCATGACAGCCTTAGAACATTGTCTCAAAATCTTCCTGATGATTTGTTCCTACTGCTATCTTGCCTGCGTCTGTTCACAGTCAAATGGACTAAAGACTAACCAACGCACTGGGTGTGAGGTGTTTCTCAATTGCCAAGACAATCTTGACAAATTGTTCATTGTTTATATTCTCCTGGGAAACAATATATCAGTACTGGCTCTTCAGCATCTTAACTGCCTATTTTCTCAGAGACATTATATTCACTGAACATATTTAAAACATAATGTGCTTGCAAAAACCCAACATTCAGCATAACTCTTCTTCCAAATTCTTTCTGAGTGAATAGATTTCCAAAACATTTTTTTAATATTCTTCCATAGGATGTGGGCGTTGCTGACGTGGCCAGCATTTATTGCCCATCCCTAATTGCCCTTGAACTGAGTGGCTTGCTCAGCCATTTCAGTGGGAAATTAAGAGTCACCAAATTGCTGTGAGGTCTGGAGTCACATGCAGGTCAGACCAGGTAAGGACGGCAGATTTCCTTCCCCAAAGGACACTAGTGAACCAGTTGCTTTTTTAAAAATGACAATAGGTGGTAGCTTCATGGTCACTATTACTGAGACTAGCTTTCAATTCCAGATTTTATTCATCAATTGAATTTAAATTCCATCAGCTACCGTGGTGGGATTTGAACCGCTGTCTCTGGATTACTTGCCCTAGCGACATTACCACTCCACTAATGTCTCTCCATAAAGCTGCCTATTGAAACAATAGGGTTGAAGGGGGAAAGGACAACATTGTAGTCCTAGATAGTACCTTAATTTTTCAGAAAAATCTCTGAACACTTCCCTGGACAAATATCCTGCCTAGGATGGAGCAGTCATATAGTGGATTAAAGCCCGGAGCTAGCTGGTCTGAGCTGGGTCAGAGTTGAGATGATACAACTGGCCTTGGAATCCCTGCATTATGAGGGAGAGAGAGTCAGGGGAAATTAGCCAGGGTTCCTGCTTGCTCTTTAGTAACCTAAATGTAGAAGATATGTGTATGTGAATGCCAGGGGAGAAAGATCAGAATTGCAGTTATGGCCTATAATGATTGAGTGGGCTGTTGAGGTGGTGTCCAAAATGGAGTGCATAAAAAAACCTTCTCCTGCAATTTATTGCAAAAGGGATGATTATGGGGCAAGTGAGTGAGGGGAAGGATAGGGGAATATAATTGCATTGTATCAAAGTGTGTTGTGAAATGTAACCTAAGTCCAACTGAGCTCAGCTTACTTTGGACGCTTATTATATGCCACCATGTTGTGCGGAAGCAACATGTCCCATGTTGCTGACACTGACTCCATTAAATAATGTTGCATATCTGCAGTATGCAGGAGCTGGACAGGATTCAGTAGATCATGCGACACCACCATGGAAGGTGCAGTGCCGGTCAGATGTAATGTAGTCTGATCTGGCTGGAATCAGCAGCTGTTTATTTTTCTTCTTAGCTATTTTAGCAATGACCCTGCGAACGTGTAGCCCTAATGTACTAGTCCCTCTCAATTTGTGAAGCCGGAAGGTGGCCCATTTGGAAAAGGGGATTGAATAATGTTGATGAGCAATTGCAATTAACATTCCATATACACAACTTCCAAAGTATTACCCATTTTTTTTGGCCGTTCTTATTTTTGGATCTTTTCATCTGGGTTAGGAAAAGTGTGACCTCAAAACAAGAGAACTGCTCTTGAAACTGGTACTACAAGTTCCTTCTAATCACGTATTGTTTATTAGTGGTTACCGGCTAGATAGTGTTCCAGTTCCGGATAACAGTGTACTTGCTCCATTATCCCCTTAAATCGGTTCTTTTGAAAGCAGTTGCCAATGCTTTCCGTAGTTCAACAGACACCAGCTGTCCTAGGAGACTATGCGTGAGAGCAAAGTGTTGCGAATTAGTGCTCGGAATGAGAAGCAAAAGTAGATGTTTTAAGCTGAAATTAACATAACAAATACTGAAATGGGAAGTGCAAGTGGTGACGCTTACAGGACTGCCGGGTTAAATGTGATTCAAAATGTTTCTTAATGAAATGTTTGTCTGCGGTGAGCAAAGTGGTGTGGTTGTCAAACAGAGAGCACTTCTTATAGCTCTTGGACTAGCTGAATCGCAAGTCATTTCTGAAATGCTACTGCCAGCTCACTTCTAAAACTCGAAGCATTCATCTACTCCATCAACAATGTCTGCTCTTCAAAGGAACTTCATTTGGTTCAACGATGCTTTGGAAGGTGCTAATGTCAGGAAAGGTGCTATAAAAATGCAAATCTTCTTCCTCTTATTCTTGTTTAGTTTTGTTCCTTTGTCTCTCATCGTTTGAGTGATATGAACCCTGAAGAAGGAACTTTCATATTTTGGATTCCCCAGTGTTTGCATTAAACATAGAATCGTCGAATCATACAGCACAGAGGGAGGCTATTCAGCCCATTGTGGCTGTGCTATCCAAATGGTCCCACCCCCTTGCTCTTTCTCCATAGCCTGACAAACGTTTCCCCTTTTGAGTATTTATTAAATTTTTGTAGTGAAAGTTACTATTGAATCTGCTTCCACCACCCTTTCATGCAGCGCATTCCAGATCACAACAAATTGCAGCGTCAGACCATTTCTCCTCACCTCTAGGCCTTGTAGAGTTTGCAGAATGAATTCTGCACACAGCAAGCAACCACAGTAAAAGAACTAGCCCATCTGCATACAGTTTCCTTTCAGTTTCAATTTCAGCCATCCTCCAATTGAGATCAACAACTTAAGAAAGAAAGACTTGCATTTATATAGCACCAGTACAATCACTGGGCATCTCAAAGCACTTCACAGCCAATGAATTGCAGTCACTGTTCTAATTTTGGAAGCGTGGTAGCCAATCTGCACACCGCAAGCTCCTGAGACAGCACTGTGATAATCACAAGATAATCTGGCTTTGTCATGGTGATTGGGGGGACAAGCATTGGTCAGGATACCAGTGACAGGACGCCAGCTCTTCTTCGAAATAGTGCTCATGAGATCTTTTGCATCCTACTCAAGAGGGCAGATTTGGCCGGGGTTAAGCGTTTCATCCAAAAGATGGCACCTATGACAGGGCAGCAGCCCCTCAGTACCGTGCTGGAGTGTCAACCTTGATTATTGTGCTCAAGTCACGGAATGGGATTTGAATGAGCAAGTCTCTGTCTCAGAGGTGAGAGTGCTACCAACTGAACCATGGCTGACACCATGGCAAGGATAACAGTAGCACGGCTCTGTAGACACTGGCCTATCAGCTGTGATTTAGGTCCAACACCATCCCTGTGTCTCTACTAGATTTGAGTGGTCCACAGGAACTCTGGACACTTTCCTGCATTGGCTGACAAACACCTTGTACTCATTTAATTCGCACATTACTAGCTCTTGATGACAGTTCCTTTCATTTCACTGTGACATTATTTATTGCAGTTGAAAATAAGCAATTTTAAGAACTCAGCAGTTTCGCACCCAAATCAGCAATTGCTTCTCTTTTTTTCATTCTTTTATTGATCAGGGTGGGAGAAAACTCCCCTGCTCCTCTTTGACATAGTGCCCTGGGCTCTCTTACATGTACCTGGGAGGCATAAGGTTTAATGCCTCGTCAGAAAGACAGCACTCCCTCAGCATTGTACTGGAGTGTCAGCCTGGATTTTGTGCTCAGGTCCCTAACAGGCATTGCCTTTAGTTGTGGGGAAGCAGCATACCCACCCTGATTCAGTAAGCTTTACTTATCCTGGGTTGGTTGCATGGATGTAGACAGTCCTCTGTTGCCTTCTTTTCAATTTATTGCCCATCCCTAATTGCCCTTGAACTGAGTGACCTGCTAGGCCATTTCAGAGGGCAGTTAACAGTCAACCACATTGCTGTGGGTCTGGAGTCACATGTAAGCCAGACCAGGTAAGGATGGCAGATTTCCTTCCCTAAAGGGCACCAGTGAACCAGATGGGTTTTACGACAATCGGCAATGGTTTTGCGGTCATCATTAGACTTTTAATTCCAGATATTTTAATTGAATTCAAATGTCATCATCGGTGAGATGGGATTTGAACCCCGGTACCCGGAGTGTTACCCTGGATCTCTGGATTACTAATCCAGTGACAATACCACTACGCCACTGCCCACCCCCAATACCCTTATCCACATGTCTGTTCCCTGATGTGAGTTTGAAAATGAATGATATTTGACTCTTGATGAGTTCTCAACTCGTGTTTGATCCCATGCTCACCTGGAATGCTCACCTGGAATGCTCACCTGGAATGCTCACCTGGAATGCTCACCTGGAATTCTCAGGTGTACAGATATAACTAGAGTGAAAACTGTGCCTGGTCTCCTCTCCCCTTATCTCAGAGACATGGCCCTGAATTTTCATCCACAAGGTGGGCAGTGGGAGCCGGGAAAATTCCCGGCTTGCTCGCCTGCCCGCCTCGGGAGAAAGTGCCCGCAAGTTTGGGACCTGCATTACCGCGGAGCGGGCGCAGGCTGGAGTTGGGCCAGCCCACCCAGGAGAAGGTTTGGAGGCGGTCGTGGGGGCTGCCAGCTGCAGAAATTGGCCGTTTAAAAAGCCTTAGTGCCGTGGGACTTTGCCCCAGTTAAAATTAAAGCATTCAGGCCCTTCAGCCCCCACCCCTCACACCGCCTCATTTCCCAGGCCCTATCCAGGCCACCTCGTGCCACCACCCCCCACCCACCCTGAGAGTCCAGACATCCATTAGACCTGTTGGAACACCTGCACCCCTGAGAAAATGTTGTTTGATTGACAGCTCTGGCTCGCTAATCTCTGCTGTCAATTTTACAATGTTTATTTACACAAGGTTAGGAGCTTTCAAGGGCTTGTGTTTTTTTGTTATTGATACTTTGAAGAGTCTGGATTGACACTTCCATCGCCTTCTAGTGAAGTGATTTTTTTTCTCACATAGTAGAAAGTTATAAGTGAATTATCATTTTAAACCTTTTTTTTTACACCTCCTATTTTCACTATAGGGTTCAGTGACCCACTATATAGAACCAATGGGCATGGAAATGCCATAGCTTGGCATAGGGGGCATGAGGGGGTCATAGGTTTGTTGGGAGGGGGACGTTGGCATGAGGAGGGCCTTTCTAACTTACCTTTTAAAAGGTCCCCTCATGCAGACTAAAGTTCGTGACTTCTCTGAGGGCCCATGAACCATGACTCCTTAAAAATCTAACCCGACTCCACGAAAATTCAGGATGCATATTGGAGGAGTAAGACATGCCTATCACCTCAACCCTGGTAGTTCGGGACTGCCAGATCCGGGCTTCTGACAGGAACCAGCCCGCCCCCTTTAAAGACACTATTGAAAATCAGACAGCCAGGGAATAGAGCCAGGAATCCCAGAAGTGAGACCCCCCCCACCCCACCCAATTTTCAAAGGACTCCCGAGTCATCCAGCCTCGGTGAAAATTCAGCCCAAAGTGGCAAATTGCATCACCCTTAGTACTTCCCCAGACTAATCATTCAACCTGGGAACCCCTTAGCCTGTGTGTACATGATGTGGTAGATTTACTTGATTGGCCATTCAAGGAACCATCTCTTTGTATTTGACATGTACAGCAGGTGGCTTTGTGTTCTCATGCTGGACGGAGTATTTGCAAGTTCTGATAGTTGGAGCTTATCCAGCTTTGAAAAGCTTGACATGCAGTTTCCTGTTAATCTCTTAGCCAACTAGCAAGAGATTGTAATATTTATAACAGCAACCGATGATGGTTTTGAGGTTTATATTTGTATGAGCAATGTGTTTACCTCCTGAGGCCTACTTCTTCAGGATGTATATGCATCCTGGATACTTATCTTGCTACACCCGTATCATTTTACTCAGTATGTGATGTGAATTTATTCTGAAAAAAGACTCTTTGCCAATCTCACTGTGTTTTCAACGTGATAAAGATCTGCTAAGACCTAATAATTGAAGTGCTGCTGGAAAGCTGAGGTTACCTCAAGTTTATAAGGAG
Organism: Carcharodon carcharias; assembly: GCF_017639515.1. Lineage (NCBI taxonomy): Eukaryota > Metazoa > Chordata > Chondrichthyes > Lamniformes > Lamnidae > Carcharodon > Carcharodon carcharias. The sequence goes on along the minus strand of NC_054468.1, from coordinate 125,781,272 downwards.
CTTTTTCACTCAGGAAGTGTTTCTTCTTTGATTTGGGCTTTGAGGGTGATGTTTGTCTAATCGTCTATCCTCCTGTCCTGACTCGTGCTGGGGCTTGCCTCACTGGAAACCAAGAGCACCTGTACTCTTGGCACCTGCAGGTTGATCCCAACATGTTCAGCAGCTCTCAGCTGCGAGCCTTCACTTCCCTCACCTGCCTTGCTCTGTGTGTTCCAGCAGCACTGAAACTACCAGAGGGATGGGGGTAAGTGAGGGGGTGGGGGGTGATTTTAACCCTACTTGCCCACCGCAGCCCACTGCCAATCATGCAGCATGGCAACCCTCTCCAATGCTGAATTTTAAGGCATTTATCCCACCAGGTCTGCCTCCAATTTTAAGTCAGCAGTGGGACTAATGATGTGAGTCGGAAGGCAGAGTTGCCACTTAAATGTCACAACCCTTGAGGAATGAAGCCCGAGCTGGTTGAGTGCACTAGAGTGAATCTGCTGTGGGGTCCACCATTATTGGAGAGATGTCTATGTCAGGTGAAATTAAAGAAAAAGTAGAATCTTCACTCAAGTTGACGTCAATCTCCTTCCCTCCCTTAATTCTAACCCCAAGGTAAACTGCATTCTTAGCCTGTGTGTTTCCACAGTAATTTTTGCTAACTAAAGTGTAGCCCCCGACTTATCAAAGGACTTTGTTTTCTTCTTTTTTGGGGTGTGTGTGTCGCTGGCATTTCTCGCCCACCCCTAATTGCCCTTGAGAAGGTGGTGGTGAGCTGCCTTCTTGAAACCCCTGCAGTCCGTGTGGTGTAGGTACACCCACAGTGCTGTTAGGAAGGGAGTTCCAGGATTTTGGCCCCACAACAGTGAAGGAATGGCGATGTATTTCCAAGTCAGGATGGTGTGTGGCTTGGAGGGGAATTTTCAGATGGTGTTTCCCATCCACCCTTGCCCTTCTAGATGGCAAAAGTTGCGGATTTGGAAGGTACTGTTGAAGGGTTGGTGAGTTGTAACACTGCATCTTGTGTATGGTACACACTGCTACCACTGTGCGTCGGTGTAGGGAGTGAATGTTTAAGTTGGTGGATGGGCTACCAATCAAATGGACTACGTTGTCCTGGACGATGTTGAGCATCTTGAGTGCTATTGGAGCTGTACTGATCTAGGTAAGTGGGGAGCATTCCTGACTAATGCCTTGTAGATGGCAGACAGACTTTGGAGGATCAGGGGATGAGTTATTTGCCTCAGCCTCTGACTTGCTCTTGTAGCCACACTGGTTTTCCTTGCCAGATAATGGTAGAATTGTTAGTGTTCAGGATTACGAATGCCTTGCTTTTGAACCTTAGCCACTATTGGGGTTCTACCAGCAATTTTCTACCAATAAGCAGTTATCTCACTCGTCTGGCAGGGGTGGGTGGAGGTTATTCCAAAACATTACAGCTCCTTTTATTCCTGCCTCATTTTCCATTAGCAAGGATTTCAAACGCTCTAGCTGTGTCTCTTCCTCTGTACCTGTGACCAGATCTCCTGTCACTTCACAGTTCATCGCAAGTTTGGAGGCAGCCATGGGCTGCCGGGTGCCAGTTAAAAGGCCCACCTTGGTAGTCTGGGACTTGGTCTCGGTCTCAGTTGTAAAAACCACATACAGCCCTCAGTCCTTCACCCCTTGCACCCCCCCCCCCAACCCTGCAGACACTCGCCATGCCCCATATCAACTCATGCTCCCCACCCATACCCCATGACACCTCATAGCTTTTTTGCCAACCTATGCCCCTGTACCCTCCTCCATGGCCTGTTACAGTCCCAATACCAAATTAGTGCCAATGCATGCCAGCCCATGATCTCTCCCAACCCCCCCCATCACCCCCATTGCCCTTTATAGCCCCTATGCCAATTTAGAGCCAACCCATGACCACCACAGCCACCACCCTTTGCTCTTACACCCTCCATGCCAACTCACCCAGTATCCACCATGAACAGACCCCAGGAGACATGGTGAAATGAAATACAATGAAGTTCTCAGTATCTTTTACTATATTTAAAAAAACACTTTCATTGATAAAAGCATATTCAATGCATTTAAATCCCTTCAAATAATTAATCCTTTATAAAAACATTTGTATTCATAGCCCCATATCGACCACAGCTATTCTCTTTACAGTCACTTGGAACTGTCAATCAAACTATGAATTTACAGGCTCAAGCTGTGATAATAATAGGTTGTGGATGCAGTCAAGTAGAAATGATATTATAATAGGCAGGCTTTTGTCAACAATCATCGAGTGAAATTGCAAGCAATGATTGTTTTTTAGACCGTAGGCTGGCTGTTTTGTTTTTCAGAGTTTAAAGGGCAGGAGATATAAATGACTTGGCAGCTTGACAATTCCACTGAGCTTATCTGCTTTTTACCCACATTCATGTCTATTCTTAACAATCCCAAAGAGGCACCTGACCTCTTCCAAAGGGTACCTTACCTCTCCAAGGAACTCCAGTGGGTTCGGACCTTTTCTCCCATATGCCTAAAGCCCACGAACTGTTTTTCTGAAACTTTAATGCCCAAAATTGCTTCTTTGAAATGTGCAGCTGCCTCTGTGAACTGTGGATGTGTGAAAATGTCCCTGCCCCGTTCTCACCCCCCACCCCAGAAATTGGCGGGTGCTGGGTTTTGGGGAATGGACTTCCAGATCCTCGGCTCCGGTGCCACATTGGCTAAGGGATGGAGTCCTTCCTTCTCAGTGAAAATACAGACCTCTGTTTGCGCTCAGTTAAGGGGTAGTTTTCTGTTACGTTCCAATTCCTTTGAGAGCCGGGTTGACACTGCAAGCTACAAAGGTCATACACCAAATCAATTAGAGACTTTGAACTCATCAGCCTGAACCGGATTAAAACCAAGTGAAAGGACAATGCGATCTCATTGCAATTCCGAACTTGCACCCCCCACTTAGATGCACTTTACGTGCTTTGAAGAAAAAACTGCACTGATATTCTCCTGATGTTACCTTGCCCTGCAAGTACAGTTTAGTTACACTTTGTCCTTCGTCACTCAAAATGTTTTTCTTATATGTTGCCCTTGTTAAGCAGTGTAGGTGATTCTGCTTCATTAAAGGTGCTATATCAATGGAACTTGTTGTTTTAAATGTTCCTACACGTGTTGAAGCTGATATTTTGCCGCTGCCATTGTTATTACGGGCAAAAGCAGTTTGTGCCAATATTTGAGAGGCTGGCATTTATCCTCATTTCTGAGAATAAATGAGAATCGAAGGGACAGTGCATGAAGGGGAAGACCATGAGACTTTTTAATCATTAACTGGAAATGGAAACTAGCCCGCTTGGTGATGTGATGACTTGCCTTTATTTAACACACCTCAGTCGGTGGTCATTTTTAATTTTTGTAGTGATTGTAAAATGGGGCATTGTCGGTTTGGTAACCTTTTATACATTGAGGACAGTTAGAAATTATAGTCATTTTGGAACGAGCAACAAATGCTGGCCTTGACAGCGATGCTAACATAAGGAAATAAAAGAAGAATAAGATGAAAGAATAAAAAATAGGAGGCGGGCACAACTGAGGTGGCATTGCCTGTTATGTATTATCAAAAATTTTTCATGGGAAGCGGGCACTGCCGGCAAGGCCAGCATTTGTTGCCCACACCTAATTGCCCATGAGAAAGTAATTAGCCGCTACCTTGAACTGCTGCAGTCCACGTGGTGTAGCCACACCCACAGTGCTGTTAGGGAGGGAGTTCCAGGATCGTGACCCTGCGACAGTGAAGGAATGGCGATATATTTCCAAGTTAGGATGATGAATGATTTGGAGGAGAATTTTCAGGTGGTGGGGTTCCCATGTATCTGCTGCCTTTGTCCTTCTAGATGGTAGAGATCGCGGGTTTGGAAGGTGCTATCTAAGGAGCCTTGGTGAGTTCCTATAGTGCATCTTGTAGATGGTGTACACACTGCTGCCACTGTGCATCAGTGATGGAGGGAGTGAATGTTTAAGGTGGCGAATGGGGTGCTGATCAAGACGGCTGCTTTGTCCTGGATGGTGTTGAGTTTATGTGTTTGGAGCTATACTCCAGGGAAGTGGAGAGTATTCCATCACACTCCTGACTTGTGGCTTTGGGGAGTCATGAGGTGAGTTACTCACCGCAGGATTCCTAGCCTCTGACCTGCTCTTGTAGCCACAGTATTTATATGGCTAGTCCAGTTCAGTTTCTGGTCAATGGTAACCCCCAGGATGTTGATCGTTGGGGATTCAGTGATGGTAATACCATTGAACGTCAATGGGCGATGATTAGGGTTCTTTCTTGTTGGAGATGGTCATTGCCTGGCACTTGTGTGGCACGGATGTTACTTGCCACTTGTCAGCCCAAGCCTGGATACTTCAGCATCCGAGGATGCGCGAATGGTACTGAACATGGCGCAATCATCAGTGAACATCCCCACTCTGACCTTATGATGGAAGGAAGGCATTCATGAGGCAGCTGAGCATGGTTGGACCGAGGACACTACCCTGAAGAACTCCTGCAGTGATGTCCTGGAACTGAGATGATTGGCCTCCAACAACCACAACCATCTTCCTTTGTGCTAGATATGACTCTAACCAGCGGAGAGTATTCCCCCTGATTCCCATTGACTCCAGTTTTGCTGGGGTTCCTTGATGCCACACTCAGTCAAATGCTGCCTTGTTGTCAAGGGGAGTAACTCTCCCCTCGCCTCTGGAGTTCAAAGGTACGTGCCACTTACTGTTATAACATGGGATGATATCTGGCAATGTTGACGTGGGGGAACTGGGGCCACTTCATTGTGGTTCTGGTGGGTCAGCCCTGAATGCATTTTGGGCATAAAGTCTTTAATTTCGAATGTGCAGGTACCGACAACTTTGGTGTCTGCAGCGCACAACACAAAGAAAGGCCTGTTGTTGTTTGTTGATTTTTTGTTGGATTTGTGCATAAATGATTTGATTCTAAAAGTGCTGAAGGACAAGGTATGAGTATTTGCTTAAACTTGATGTGCTCTAGAGAGAGAATTTGGCAGGAGCAGGAAATGTCTTTGTGCCTTTACCTGATGTGCCTGTCGGCATGTTCTGAGCTGTACAACAGGGGTCTGTTTGTTGAGCCTAGTCAGTAATAATAGCTGCACTGGAATTTTTATTGTAAACATGGAGAGTGTGCGCAGCTGCTGTGAAACCCTCACTTCCTTCTGTGCATGACCCCCCCACCCCTCCCAGCAGCCCTGCCTAAATTGTGGTCATCCACAAAACTGTCACCAGGCCGCACATTCACCAACATTTCTCGTTAGTATTCCTGCCTCTCGTGTGGAAGACAGCGGTTCAATCCCTTGATTGGGAGAAGCTTTTATTATGGGCGGCTAGTTTCTTTTTTCAGCTGGCACAGGCACGATGGGCTGAATGGCCTCTTTTTCTGTGCCATAACTATTTCTATGGTCCTAATACCTCACTCAGTGTAAAATGCAGATCAGGAGATGCCTCATTTCAGTTCCTAAGCCGAAACTTTACGCCCCACCCTGGGAGCAGGCTGCTGGGTGGAGGTGAGGGCAGGAATGTAAAATCAGGTGGCATGGCAGAGGTATTGTGCCCATTGCCTACCCACCTCTGCCAGTCATGCATTGGGTGGCGTGCCTGCTCATGGGCCAGTTGAGGCCCTTAAGGGGCCAATTAATTATAAAATAATGAAATATCACCAGTGGAGGGACCCACGCCCCTTGGTGACCTGGCAGCTTGTTGGGTGCAGGGCATGAACTCATGTTCAGGCACCATGTGCTACCTGATCCCACACATTTCACCCCCCCCCCAACCCTACCACCCTTCTGATGCCAGTACCAACCCCATTTGCTGGCGTGTGCCAGACCTGCCCTGGTGAAATCCCACCCCCAACTCACCTTGGTGTCCAGCTTCAGCAGTGATTGTCCCTTGGCGACTGCCTGCACTCCCAGCAGTGGCCACTGCACCTGGTGGCGCTGCTGGGACTGGTGAGCTGCTGGCCATCTGATTGGCTGGCAGCCCATGGAGGCGGGACTTCCTGCCAAATGGGGGCAGAAGTCTCGCTCTGAGCCAGTTAATGATGCCGGTAAAACCGGGTCAAGCCTTCCCGGTCATGCAGAGGTGGGCTCGCCAGGTGGCGGGGTTACCACCTCCATGAAAACTTGCACCCTTGAAGTGCGTGTGGAGTTGGAGCATATCATTAACCAGATGTTGCTGAAAATGCAAGGATCATGCAGTATAATTTGCAAGCTCTGACAGGCTTGTATGCATCATCTTCTCTGCAGCACACTTTGCGTCAACAGCGAGAATGTTCAAAGTAAACTCGCCTCAACAACATTGAACTGCAATGAAAAAACACAGCCAAAGCAAGTGTTTTGCCTCTGGCACACATCACTAAAATGAAACAGAGCAGATTAACCTTTTTGAGTACTGAAAGCCTTTTGGAGCTTGCAGCTTTATTATTTGCTAAAAATGTTTTTTGCCATATCAGTGCTCCCAGCTGCCCATTTTTCCCAGGCTATAGAAATTAAACTGTGCACAGTGCTGCTGGAGTGCCACCATATAGTGTCTTTATTGTCTGTCTGAATCTGGTGAGTGCTACCCCAGTGCAGTGTGTATGTCCTGCCGTATGATCTAGGCTCACGGCTGGAGATGGCTGCCTGCTGTCGGTCTCTAAAGGTTTGAAGTGATGTTGAATCCCCTGAGATCATGTTATCCTCTACACTTCTTTATCTCCTTCTCCTCCTTTCTGACTCTTTAAAACAAAGCTCTTTGATCACCTGTCTTGATGCTCCCTTCTTTGGCTCAGTGTTAAATTGTGTTTTAACGCTCGTGTGAAGCACCTGGGGATGTTTTGTGATGTTAAAGGTGCTTTATAAATGTAAGCTACTATAGCTGTGATCTTAGCAGGAGATTGGGGGTGTGGTCAATTTAACATAACAAAAGACATCAACATCATCCATTGCCAGTTGGTGCCCTGGTTCCTAAGGGGACAGTCTGACCCCAGGTTGTCAGTGACAATGTTGAAGCCCCTCAGTTTGGTTAGAAAAGGTTCCCTAGCGAGATCGATGATTCACACCTCAAGGTCTGTATGGGAGTAGCCCAAGCACTTGAGATGTCCACCACTGACACTGGAGCCTCCACTATGGGAACTTCCATTGCAGATGTCACTAGAGTTGTCATGTCCTCCATGATGGTCTGTGCAACAGATCTCCAAGAGCTACTGGATAACGTGCATAGAAATAAAGCTGAGTTCAGCAGACCTGTGCCTTGGAAAATCCTCCATCCTTCAATTTTCCATGAAAATTATCCTATTCCCTGGTCTCTTGGCATTAGAACAAAGGCTGGCCATTCAGTCCCACCTGTTCCGCCATTCTGTTAAAGCATGGCTGATCTTAACTGCATTTTGAAAAATTCTTTCGTGGGATGTGGGCATCACTGGCAAGGCCAGCATTTGTTGCCCATCCCTAATAGCTCTTGAACTGAATGGCTTGCTAGGCCATTTTAGAGGGCAGCAAAGAGTCAACCACATTGCTGTAGATCCGGAGTCACCTGTAGGCCAGACTGGGTAAGCATGGCAGACTTCCTTCCCTAAAGGAGTTTTTTTTCTTTTCTTAGTCAATCAGCATTTAATGACAGATTAATCTTTCAAAAGGAGCAACTGTATCTGTGCCTTTCCTCTGAACTTAATTGTACAGCCATTGATACTAGATATCCATAATGTCCTCTGGTTAGTGGTGCCCGTTCTGCTCATCCTCCTGCATTGGTGGAATAACTTCTCCTGTCTCCAATATTGTGTTACCTGGGAAGATTTTTGGTTTCATACTCTCAACGCCATACGGTTTAGCTTCAACATGGCACTTCACGTAGTAATGGACAACCCAGGCAGGAATCAACAACCGAGTCAAAGTCCACCAGCTTGCGTTGCATGTCTTATAGGTATAAACTCTCCAGAGGCTCCACGGTGTAGGGATCCCTCCCAGAACCGACCCACGGCCCCTCTGCTATCGGCCGGAAGGATGGGATCGCATGTGCTCAGCTGCTGGTCCTTCAGCTACCGGCAGCGCAGGTTCACCAGCTGCTGGAACCGGGTCTTCTCCTCTGACATGTAACTCAGCGCTATTGTGGCAAACTGGCTGAGCGGCGGAGCGGAGCAATAACTGGGCCCCGGTCACTCTGACATCGGCAGTGAACAGGATGGGTTGTTAGGACAATTGATAGTTTCATCGTCACCATTATGGAAACTAGCTTTCAATTCCAGATTTTATCAATTGACTTTAAATTCCATCAGCTGATGTGGTGGGATTTGAACCCTTGTCCCCAAATCCCATGGTCTGTGTTTTTGGATTATTAGTCAAGTGACATTACCACTATATCGCTGTCTCCCCTTTACCAGCTTGGGATCTGCAGCCTTAATATTCTTGCCCAGCAAGAATCTTAGTTTCGGTCTCTTCAGTGCTTCTGTGTTTGATGGCTTCCAGGAAATTGGATAGGATAGTCTGATTAACTTAATTGTGGTACTACAAGATTAATCCATTCCCTCAATGCCAGATCTAAAAGATCCTCTTAGCCCACACACCCACTACTGGGAAATAGCCTTGAGCTAGGAATTCTGTATACACGAAGTGCTGCTGGTGATTATGCACAAAGGGATAATGGATATCTTGTATGTGCTGTGGATAAAGGAAATGAAATGAGGAGCAACTCTGACAGGTACACAGTGAAAACTGCAGCAACGTACATCATCTATCCAATTACAGTCAATAGATAGTGCTTGGAGCGATTGTGATGGTTGATAGCCAGAGAATAAGTTCTTGATAGGTTCACTAAACTGAAGACAATTGCTTCTGTGCTATTGAAGGAAGGATAAGAGGAAGGAGCGAGATGCAGGCTTTGAGAGGTGAGACTCAAGGTCAAGTGCTATGAAGTTTACATTGATTAGCAGAAGAACCAATGGCAACATGAGGGGGAAGAAATGCTTTTACAAAGCAAGCTGTGATCTGGAAATGCACTGCTTCGAAAGGGTGGTGGAAGCAGATTTGATACTAACTTTTAAAAGGGAACTGTATAAACACTTGAAGAGGAGAAATTTGCAGGGTTATGGGGAAAAAGAGCAGGGGTCTCTAATTAGAGAGCTCTTTCAAAGAGCTGGCACTAACATGATGGGAGGGGCTGACTTTTCACTTTTGGGGGCGGGAAACAGGGATCAGGATTGTTTCTGGGTCCCGAACCCATCCTTGAGCTGGCGGGGGTTGGGGTGGGTGGGGGGGGGGCTGGTTTGAGGAGGAGGAAACAGTCACGCCTTAGAGTTTTGTCCGGGACACTGCCTTAATTGGCATGGAGACGCGTTCCCAGTCTGAACAAGGTTGGTGGAAAGCTCTTGAAGCTGGAAGGCTGATTAGAGGCCTTCTCTCTAATCGGTCTGCTGCAGTAACTGAATAACTGAGAGGACGCTTTAACATCGAGGTACCCTCTCGCCAACCTCTTCAAAAGAAAATTGAATTTAAAAAAAAATGAGGAAAATCAGCTGTGGTGGTGGGGTGGCCTTTGGCTTGGACCTGCACCTGGGTAGGCAGGGAGGGCCTGCTAGCCCCTCCAGCCTAGTTAAACTCTTCCTGTCCACCCCCACCACCCCCGTCATGTCGAGAAACTGGAGGTTGACTGGAAAATCCCAGTCTGCCTCATTTCCCTACCACTAACAAGACTCTTAATGAACCTAATGGGCTGCCTGCCTCGTAAGGACAAGTAGGCCGCACTGAGAAACCAGCACGCCAGCCGGTGCCTGTAGTTTCAGGCCCTGTCCTCCTCTGTTCTTGACGTCAGTGGAAGCTGAAAATCCTGCCCTATGAATCTAAGTGCTGGAAGTGAGAAGGGATGGAATGTTGAGTGATAGCTTAATATGGGTGATGGGGAATTAGCAGCCCATCTTGCCTCCTGATTTTTAATGTCCGGTGACCGCTGATTCACTATCACTCATTCTGTATTAACCTCCAAACTCAACATTACACTCCAGTTGTGAAGTGCAGGCGGCCAGGAGGTGCCCTGTATTTTGTTAGCTTCAGTAATATCTTGAACTCATTCACTGTTCAAAGTATTCCAAGAATGGAATAAAAACAAAATTCTTGAAATAAAAAGTAGCCCAAAGGGAAAAGATAGTAAAATATTTTGGTTGGAAACTGTAAGTTTAAGTCCCTCTAGTGTGTTAAAGTTCATCAGGAGGCTGAGTTCCTGTGGCAACATGCACTTTACATGCATGTATAGACTGGAGCTATAGATAGTGATGGTAGAGGCTCCAATATTCCTTCCATCATGTGGTTGACCAGGAATCTCTCCCACTCTTACCGCCTGCCAGTGGCATATGTAGGCAGGATTTACGAGTTCATTCTCAATCTTTTTGGCAATGTTATGAATGCACCTTCCTTGGCCATCAAGTCCTGGAGTGGAACTTGAACCTGAAGCTTCTGGCTGAGAAGCAGGATTGCTTCCCTCTGCACCACAAGCCCTCCTCTAAGTCCCTCTGTAGGACTGAACAAAGCAAAGATGGAAGGAAATAAGGGTTGGATAGAGGTCATGAATTGTGCATGTTAAATCCCAATACAAAGAAACACTGACCCGCTTGAAAAAGTTTTTTTTTCATAATGCGTTGTAAAAAGCCAGAGGTGAAAGGGTGTTGATGATGTACTAACTGAAGCAAACAGTCACATGACATTGCAAAGATAATTTGGGTGTGGGATAAAACCAGTTTGAAAACGGGGAAAGAAAGGTAAAAAATGGAATATGGATTGGAGAATTGAGGACTTTCTTTATTTCATGGGATCCGAGCCTTATTGGCTAGGCCAGTATTTGTTCCCCATCCCTAATTTGCCTTTGAGAAGGTGGCGATGAGCACGCTGCAATCCATGTGGTGTAGGTACACCCACAGTGCTGTTAGGGAGGGAGTTCCAGGATTTTGACCCAGCGTCAATGAAAGAACAGCGATATAGTTCCAAGTCAGGATGGTGTGTGGCTTGGAGTGGATCTTGCAGATCATGGTCTTCCCATGCATCTGCTGCCCTTGTCCTTCCTGATGGTACAGGTTGTGGGTTTGGAAGATGCTGTCAAAGGACCCTTGGTGAGTTCCTGCAGTGCATCTTGTGTATGGTACACATTTCTGCTACTGTGTGTCGGTGGTGGGGGACTGAATGTTTAAGGTGGCGGATGCTGTGCTAATCAAGTAGGCTGCTTTGTCCTAGATGGTGTTGAGCCTCTTGACTGTTGTTAAAGCTGCAGTGATCCAGGCAGGTGGAGCGTATTCCTGATTTGTTCCTTGTCGATGGCGGACAGACTTTGGGGAGTCAGGAGATGAGTTACTTGCCCCAGAATTCCCAGCCTCTGACCTGCTCTTGTAGCCACAGTATTTATATGGCTGGCCCAGTACAGTTTCTGGTCAATGGTAACCCCCAGGGTGTTGACAGTGGAGGATACAGCAATGGTAATGCCATTGAATGTCAAGGGGAGATGTCTAGATTCTCTCTTGTTGGCGATGATCATTATCTGGTACTTGTGTGGTACGAATGTTACTTGCCACCTGTCAGCCCAAGCCTGGATATTGTCCAGGTCTTGCTGCATTTGGACAAGGGCTGCTTCAGTATCTGTGGAGTCGCGAATGGTGCTGAACATTGTGGAATCATCAGCGAACATCCCCACTTCTGAGCTTATGATAGGAAGGTCATTGATGAAGCAGCTGAAGATGGTTGGCCCTGAGGAACTCCTACAGTGATGTCCTGAAGCTGAGATGACTGACCTCCAACAACCGTCTTCCTTTGTGCTAGGTATGACTCCAACCAGCAGAGAGCTTTCCCCTGATTTCCACTGACTCCAGTTTTGCTAGGGCTCCTTGCATCAAATGCTGCCTTGATGTCAAGGGCAGTCACTCTCAACTCCCCTCTGGAGCTCAGGGTAATATCTGAAGTTGCTGAAGTCCTTTTTCAGAGTGCAGGAGAATGTCATGAAAGAAGGTAAGGAACAGTGAATTTTGGTCATGGTTGCAGTTCAGGAAGCCACTTGAGCCATTGCATCCATGCCAGCCCTCTCTCTAAGAGCTACCCCGTTTGACCTGCTCTCCTGCCTTCCCCTGTAGCTCTACAAATTTGTTTCTTTTCGGGTAATTATCCTATTCTATTTTGGAAACCATGACTGAATCTGCCTTCACCGCACTCTCAGGCAGTGCATTCCAGATACTAACTAAAATAAATTTCCTCATAGCCCTAGCTCTTTTGCCAATCACCTTAAATCGATGTCCTCTGGATTTTGACCAGTGGGGAGTTTCTCCCTATCTTCTTTGTCCAGTCCCCAGATGTTTGCAGGGTGTTCATTTGATTGATGTTCCTCGCTCTTAACTGCACCTTGAGTTGGAAAAACAGTGCGGGTGAATTGAATGAGGTACGTGTGGGTTACTGTCCCATATCGAAAGGGTGTTCGGTGCCTTGGGAACCTCTCACGGAGGAGGAACTGACAAGTGAATGATGATTGAACAGCGTGAATGGTACACCTGGAAAATAGAGATGGGAGGGGGGAAAAAGTTTAAATTGTTGACGTAGCAGTGAATGGGTTGGTAGAAGCAGTGTTTAGTGAAATGGAAGGTGAGCTCAGCAGGGATTTGTTTTTGAGAGAGGAGGAAGAAGAATGGTTGAGAAAGGAATGAAGAGTCAGGACTGGATATGGCCCAGAATGTTGGTCATAGGCAAGGGGACATCTTGTTGAGTTCAAAGGGTATTTCAGATGAAACTTGTAACCCGAAGAGCTGAGGTAATGGAGTTGGAAATATTTGGAGGGACGAATGGTGTGTTTGCAAAGTGACGAGTGAAGCTCAATGCATTCGGATTTTCGGATATGTCCAGAATGTGGAAGAAATTCCTCATTGGTAGAGCAGCTTTTGTAGCCTCAGCAGAAGCATTCTGTCTATTAAAGCTGTCACTGTTAAAACATAATAGCCAGGCTTTTGCTGTAATAATATTGGCAAGGCACTGAATCTGACAGCAACTTCTGGCGCCTGCACCAGTTAAAGGTAGAAATCGGGAGGCTCTTGTTGGAGATGTCCCACGGTTCCACAGGGTTCGCTGTTACAGCCACCACTAATAGGGCAAAATTAAATCCCCTCCCCAGAGAGGTTTGGTGGCGGGGAGGATCCCAGGTGGAGACCCTGCCATCTTCTCGCCTCTGCCCCCATCAATTCCAGGGCGGGAAGGCTTGCGTATGGCCCACTTAAGGGCCCCACCTCAACCCACCACCATTGGTATTCAACCAGCAACAGGTGGAGGGCTCATCATGTCCGTTTGTTTGTGGGCATCTGATGGGAACACTCGTTCACCCCTGAGGTCTTTGATCCTGGGAAAGGCCCATCATTGTCCAGTTAAGTACCTGATTGGCACTTGATATGGTGGGCATCCCCCAAAGCTGCTGATGTGGGGCTTCCGCCAGCTCTCCAGTCAGCAGTCAAGAGCCCTGTCGCATTGGTTAAATTCTACTCTCAGACTCAATACCAAAATCACTCTACTGGTATGAAACTGGGGTATTTACCAGCTCGTTCCATATTACAAGTGGCTAAAAAAATTAGGGCTGTTGCATTTAAGATTAAGTATGTTTTTAAGAGTTTAACAAGTCATAATAATTACAGATCAACTTATCTGGCTCTGAAAAATTAATTTTAAAAGTGTAGAGTCTTATTCCCTCAGGAGAAAATTAATGTTGCAGATTTTTAAAAAATCTTTTTTTTCCTTGTCTCTTTTATCTCTTTCCCTTAATCCTATCTGTATTGCCCAATCCTTATTTTGGTACTGTGCATGACTTAAGTGTGTAATTTATATTCCCTGTTTCTTACTACTTGGTTTGGACTCTGCACATCTCTGAGAATTTTTTAATCTCATTGGTTGCTATTTCTTGCCCTGTCTACGACACCTGAGATCCCCTGGAGGTGACATTTCATATAGAGCAGATGTCCTGTGACATCTCTAAAGTCTCCGCTCTAAAGCCAGTCAAAACATTGTGGGTATGAGTCAGTGAGGTAAACAGTGAACATTGTCCCTTCACTGCTCACATGAAAGTCCAGGCCATTATACTTCTGGGGCAGGATTTTCCGCACAGGGTTCTGAACCCTGCCATCAGGCTCAGACTTAGCCAATGAATGACCAGAGGGTGGGCTCGCCATCCAATTATGAATGGTTGGCAGGCTTTCAAACATGGAAGGCCAATAGGAAGCTCTCCAGCTTGGAAGCAGCAGCTGGATACCATGGCCAGTGAGTGAGTGAGAGAGAGAGGCCGCTGCAAAATGGAGGCACCTTCCCTCCAACTTTCTGAAACTTAAAAAAAAAAATGGCCTTTGCAGCCATTGTTGCCAGGGACAGGGGAACATTTTCAAAGGGCTGCCTGCTGCTGCTTTTAAACCCAGGAAGGGAGGGTCTCGAAGCCAACCTGGAGCACTGGCCACGCGTTCTGCCGCTGGGAGGCGGCCTCCAGGCAGCTGCACAGTTCACCACAGCCTGCGGGGACCTGGAGGCTGGCTGGAAAACCCAGTCGGCCTTCTTCAGTAGGCCCTTAATTACTTCAATTGGCTATACCCACCACTTGGGGGCAGGTAGCCTTGCCACGCCTCCATCCCGCCTCTGGGAAAAATGGCCAAGGAGCACGATGGAGCCAGGGAAGGCTTGCGGTGCTAATTAGCATCTGTCCACCTCCATTCCCGGCCCTGGCGGGGGCTGAATATCCTCCCTCAGAACCATGGTCTTCAAAAAGTGCATGACCATTGCCAGCATGAACAGAGTGGGTGCCATTCAACATCACCATGGGATTACAAGTAAAAACGAACTGGAAAAGTTTCAGTCCATTTAGCTCACCACCATCACTGTTTGCAGAACGATTGTTTCACAGCATGTTATCGATTCCTATTCCTAGTTCCCGACAAATAGAATCCCTGGGCAAGAAGGGGCTTGGGGAGCAGGATCCAGATCTGTGCTTGGGTTACTCTGGGAGTGAAACCACTTTTATTTAACCTTCCTAAGTGGAAGAGTTTGCCTTCCTCACAATAGCACAGCTGAAGACAAGAACCCTAGCATCTTGCCTGTCATTACCTCTGTACCCTAATGCTGGGTAGCTCAGGCACAAGCTGCATTACTGCCACTGGGCCATCTGTTGGATCTATCTATGTATTACTTTAAGATTCAAAGGAGTTAGAAACGGCTGAAAGCCTTTGGTTGTGATGATAATTGGTGTTTTCTTAGGTTCCTGGGAATTTCAGGATAGAGGGAGGCATTGTGCCAATGCTGCTGCTATATCAGAGCTATCTACTTGTAATCCCTTTATTCCCCATACACTTGTGCATATTTTTCATGTTTAATTCTCTGTCAGACGTAATAGTTCACATCTTCAATTGCCACTTTTCTCCTTGTATGTTCAAATAACTTTGTATGTGAAAGATGGCTTGTTATGATTACTCTTTAAATAATGTGTGTTTCTGATGACGCTAATGGAATATATCCTCCTGTGGTTTACTTTGGCGAATGACCAACTTTACACAAACACAAAGCACAACTTGAAGTTTCTAAATGTAAGCACGTGTGCAGCTATATAACTCTTTCGTGTAAAACCCAATGGCCTTGTCTCCGTTAACAGGATTTATGAAGCACATTTGTTCTGGGGATTCCTTGCAGTTCATATGTGTTTCTGTTTGACTAGCACATCAGGTTCTACTGTGTACACTGTAGCCCATAGAGACGCAGATAAAGAACTTGCAACTCTGTGGTGCATGAATTTCGAACACTTTTCACATTGTTTCAATGTAATCACAGAGCATGATCAAATTTATAAGGTTTGGAACAATTCAGAATTTTTTTTTTGGATGCACACGTTTTCCATTGACGAAAACATTTGGCGGGGAGGGACTTCTGTAATTAACCACTGCAAACTAGTCATAATTGAGAGTTAAATATTCCAAGTTATACATCCTTTAGAAAGGATAGAGAAACTGAAAGAGAAAGGGTAACCTTATTGATTAAATAACAACTTTAGCAAGAGAGGCTATAGGTAAAGGAAATCAATCAGTAGAGACTCTGATTAGCATTGAGGCATAAGTGGGAACTTAAAACTGTACTAGAAACCATCTGCAGGCAGGGTTGCCAATGCTCCAGGATTGGCCTGGAGTCTCCAGGAATTGAAGATCAGACACTGCTGTGTGCAATCCTGGACTATTTATTCTTTCATGGGATGTGGGAGTCACTGGCTAGGCCAGCATTTATTGCCCATACCTAATTGCCCTTGAGAAGATGGTGGTGATCTGCCTTCTTGAACTGCTGCAGTCCATGTGGTGTAGGTACACCCACAGTCCTGTTAGAGAGAGAGAGTTCCAGGATTTTGACCCAGCGATAGTGGAGGAACGGCGAGATAGTTCCAAGTCAGGATGGTGAGTGGGAACTTGCAGGTGGTCATGTTCCCATGCACCTGCTGCCCTTGCCCTTTCAGATGGCCAGCAGCTACCACTGCTCCCGCGGTGGCACTGATGACAATGAGCAGCTGCTGGCCTCCGATTGGCTGACAGTTCTCCGGGGGCAGGACTTCTTCCGACAGGGTCCCGAAACCCAGGGAAGGCCCTGTGCGGTTTGTTTGAATTTACGCTGGCCATTTGCAGCTTTCGATGTAAATCGCCACTTCCTCTGAGGAAATTGCATCCGAAAATATTCCATGTGATAAAAATCTGCCAGCAGTCAACCGACAGAACCATAGCTTTTTGTGGGTCAATCAGCCAAGGTAATCTAACACAAACACTCCACATTCCACATGTGTGTCTACTTCCACCGAGCTGGCGCTTCTAAAAATATACTTTCTTTTCAAAGAAAAGGATCTGATGTTTTTATGGGTCTGTTTCTCCCAGTTCGGTCCTTGCAGTGTCTCTGGCGTTCGCAGCAGGCCTGTAACCAGCCCAGGTTTACTGAGCTATTCCACCTGGTGAATTGGATTGAGATAAAGTTGAGTCTTGATGTCATGCTGAAGAACTCTTGGTTGCTTGTCAATCGCTATGAAGGTGGGAAATGGTCTGTAGAACCCAGCGGCCCACACAATGCTGAACTTCTACGGGTGGGAGGTGGGGGCCGTAAATCCTCCAGGATTTTCCCTGGAGTCTTCAGGAATTAAAGATTAATCCAGGAGAAAAATCAGAGGGGCAGGAAAACAATTTTGAGCTTTTTAATTTTCTTTGGACACTTTTTTTGTTAGCAGTTAGTGATAAAGATGTTGGGACTTGGTTGGGGTGGGGGCACGGGGAGCGGCAGGTGGAATGCTGTTCAGTCTGCCAGTCACTGGGTTAGTAAGGAAGGTGGTGCATTCTCAGAACGGCTATGTTGGACGAGCAGTGGCTAGGGAGCTGGGCTTGGGGTTCTTGGAGGCAGCAGATCATGTGACGACATCTCCAGGGATGTGCGTCCAACTAGAATTGGCAATCCCAGCCATAGGCCTCACATAGAGGTTCTGAGTCTTGTATGATTGAATATTAACTGTTTATTGATAACACATAACTATGTTCATATATAAAGAGTATAACCCAAGCTATGAGCTAACTCCATGCTTGCTTCTACACAAGTCTCTGTCCAGTCCACAACTGACCCTATTCTCAGATCATGTGTCTCATTACAGCACACTGTGGGCAGTATTGTTTTCCGGTCCCACATTAACCCTTGCTATGCCTGATTCCCTTATACTACATGAGGGGCTGGCATCACATTACACGTACTCTGTTGTCTCTGCATAAGTCTGAAAGATTCACATTGTGCATTGCCCTAAGCCAGTACAAACTCACCAAGTCCTAATCTGTTAACTGGCTTTCAGGGCTGGTATGTCTGTGAAGGCCTTAATTGAATCTAAGGCATAGATATGACGGTGAGCCAAGTAGTATGAAACTGGATGAAGGTCTAAGGCTATTAAATTTACTGTGAGAGGGATGTGCCATCTGTTAGCAGTGACCCGGAAATGGTCTTGATGGGATTCCCTTGACCTGTGAACTCAGTCATAACATGATGCTTGACTGGTAATGCATTTCTAATTAGCTGCAGTAGCAAATGTGGGTTATTACAATACTCAACGTCCTAGATCTGTATTTGTTGTATGTTCAGAGATTATCTCTGGTTATCTGCCGAAGCATCCCCATACAATATGTTCCCATCAATGGCAGTTCTCGAATTCTATCAAATGTATTTCTGTTGACTTACCCTAGCTACATGGAATAAAACTGTTGTTAGCCTGGTGTAGACGTGGCAGCTGTGTTGGCGTTTGCAGACAGATCAACATTTCCAGTCCTTCTTGGACAATCTTCCAAGGTTATTGCAGAATGTCGTGCAATTTTCTTATGTGAATGCATGCACCGGGGTTTGTGTGCGTGTGGTATAATGTGTGTCCCAAACTGCTTGGCGCAACTGAGATTGGCCTGTAGTTCGCACATGTGTGACCAAAAACTGCACAGTCATGGACCAGAGTTGTGATCATAATCACATGGGTGGCATGCTGGTTTAGAATAACATTGGCACATAGATTCCTCTTAAGATCTAGACCTGTTGAGCTGTTGTTTAATTGTTAAGTGTGTCCACCCCTTCCATCTGGGATGTCTCCATTCCAGAGATGACATTGTTCATTGCAGGGAATGTCTGTGTTACGCAAATTCACCTCAGCAAAGACAAAAACAATTAATAAAAAATGATTTACCTTTTAATCTGAGGGCATTGCTGAATTTAATGCTAAACTTGAAGTGATCTGCATTGGCTCTTTAGGCCTTCTCCATGTCTGTCTCCTCCTTTAAGGTGCTTCTTTAAAGCTTCCTCATTGACCAAAGCCTCCTTTTTTGGTTTGGTGTCTTTTTTTCTCTGATGACACTCGTGTGAAGTGCCTTGGGATGTTTTTGTTTGTTAAAGGCGTTTTTATAAATGCATGTTGTTTGGTACATTTGAGGTGTGTTGATCTTCCCTGTGAGCTGTGTTGACCTGTGTATATAGAGGGTCAGGTGTCCAGTATGTCACTATTATGTCTGTCCCATAATCCGGAGCTAGTAGTCAGTAGGCAAGTTACTGGCTCTGGGCAAAGGATGAGCCACAAACTGATGAGACACAAACTTCTGGATCTGCCTCATCTCATAGATAACTCAATATTCAAGCTTGCAAAGAAAGTTATGGTGTACATACGTGCCCAGTAATGGAATAATATACCAAAATACCTTCTAGAGTAATGTTTGGAAAGATTAAGCAACAAACTGAAAAGGCAAATGGTTATGGACATAAATTTCCATATTTAACTGATTCTAGGTTTGCTGTGCTCTTTATATTAGATGTTTGAAATGTTAAAAGCCCATGCCTTTTTGATTTAACCTGAAACCTTTGTATCCTCCTTCTCA
Organism: Carcharodon carcharias; assembly: GCF_017639515.1. NCBI lineage: Eukaryota > Metazoa > Chordata > Chondrichthyes > Lamniformes > Lamnidae > Carcharodon > Carcharodon carcharias. Next base: position 125,761,885 of record NC_054468.1, on the reverse strand, counting down.
CTGTTTATGTCAATTTTCTTCCCTAAAATATATATGGTTGCCTTGTAAACTTATAACCCTTTGTAATAGTTATTCCAGAAGTCTGTTGTCCTTTAAAACTTCCTGCCTTACTTACCTCAACTTGCCTCAACCACACCTGGAGTACTGTGTGCAGTGTGGTCTCCATATCGAAGGGAACATATACTTCACTTGGAGGCGGTACAGCAAAGGCTCAATAGATTGGTCCCTTGGATGAGGGGGTTGTCCTATGACGAGAGGCTGAGTAAATTGGGCCTATATTCCCTGGAGCTCAGAAGAGCGAGTGGTGATCTCATTGAAACGTACAAGACTCTGAAGGGGCTTGATAGCGGAGGCATTGAAGAGTTTGTTTCCCCTAGCTGGAGAAATCTAGAACACGGGGGGCTTGATCTCAGAGTAAGGGGCAGGTCATTTAGGATTAAGATGAGGAGAAATTTCTTCATTCGGAAGGTTGTGAATCTGAGGAATTCGCTACTCCAGAGGGTTGTGGTGCTCAGGCCATGAGCATATTCAAGGCTGGGAGAGACAGCTTGTTGATCTCTCAGGGAATCAAAGGATGTGGGGAGCATGAGAAAATGGAATTGAGGCAGAAGATCTGCCATGATGAGATTGAATGCCTCGAGGGGCCAAATGGCCTACTGATCCTATTTCTTATGTTCGTAATTTTATTTAGCATCCTCTGATATTTGCATGAACAAATTACTTTAATCTCCTTTGTTATCTTGAAAGCGGTAATATCACCCTGAAGTCTCTTCTCGCATGCCCAATGACACAGTAACGTGCCTTCATGTCACGGGCACTACCAATGGATATATTCTGCGTGTTTCTGTCATTTTGAATTTACCATGTTTATACCATGGGTGGGGTTGGATACACTGGGTGATCTGTACATTAGTGGGTTTCCTATATGCCAAGTGACTCCAAAGTTGTGAATGTGACTTTACAATAATCATTTAAGTCTTGCACATGTATAGTCAGTGCAAAGACACATAAACTGCTCTGTGGAACTGGCTACAGATCCTGCCCACTGTTGGAAAGTTTCCAAAAAAGCATATTCGCTGGCTCAGGGTGTAGTGGAAAAGCTTGAAGTGCAGGAATGCATTGCCACTGAGGGGAAAATTATCTGGATCACTGGGCCATGCAATGAAATCATTCCAAACCAAATGCCTGGTTTTGAAGCTCGGAAAATAAATATGACAAAATACATTGTACAGTTTTGTTTACAAGTTACTGTATGAGCCTCTGAATCTACCTGGAGCAATTTTCCATCTCTGCATTGTTCCTCTGTTGGCAGCTGCATGAGAGATTGGCATGCGCTGTGTGCAAACCTCTGAATGTTCGAAGGAGTCAACAACGACAAAACTTATGGAGCACCTAAAACAGCCCATGGTGCTTCACAGGAACATTATAAAGCAAAATCAGACAACAAGCCACATAAACAGGTATCAGGGATGATGACCAAAAGCTTGACCAAAGAGGTAAGTTTTAAGGAGTGTATTAAAGGGGGAGAGAGGCAGAGATGTGAAGGGAGGGAATTTTTATAGCTTAGGGCTGAGGTAACTGAAGGCACGGTCACCAACGGTGGAGCAGTTAAAATTGGGGATGCTCGAGAGGCCAGAATTAGATGAGCACATTAGATATCTTGGAGGGCCGTAGAGTTGGGGAGGATTACAGAGAGGGAGGGGGGGAGAGATTTGAAAACAAGGGCGAGAATTTTAAAATCAAGGGATTGCTTTACTGGGAGTCAGTGTAGGTCAGTGAGCACGAGGGTACAGATTTGAAAAATGGTTTGCCCCTGTCCACAGAGCAAATTGCATTGTCAAAGCAGCTGAATTTAAAGGAGCTTACACAGGAAGTCTGCAATCACTGGTCACAGCGATATACCTTTTCAGCTCTGGTGTCCCACCGACCTGTGAGATTGAGGCTGGCGCTGGAGTTTCCCACAAGCTTTGGGACCCTAAATCAGGACCAACTGGGGGTCCCGGGCCTGCATTTGCCGGCCTTGCACCCAATGACGCAATATTCCAGGTAGAGTAGCTCAAAAAGACAATTCATAAAGGACCTTACACACAGAGGGAGGAAAAACTGAGTTAATGTTTCAGGGTAATGACATTTCATTGTATTGTAAAGAGATTATAATCTTTTGAGCAATTGACTTTGTGAGTATGTGGATAATTTCCCCTTCCCAATTTCGAACCCGCAAATTTAGAACAACAGTAAAAATGGACGAGCAGCTTCAAAAACGCCCACAACCCAAAAATAAACAAAGGGGCAGCTTTGTCGTGAATGAATACATCAAGCTTAGATTCCAGTATTCTGGGGATCACATACTGCAATTCATTATCATTTTTCTGTGAAAATCAAAAACTTAAGTCATGTGATAAATGTTTGCACAAGAGTGAACTGAAACCAGGAACTTGCTATAACTTAAGCTGCAGGCATGTCACATGTGATTTATTGGGAAAACAAAAAATACACAGCAGCACATTTTGCACTGGCATATTTTAGACATTAAGGAGAAGTGGAAAACTAAGTTATTTCCATAGAGTGTGAGGAGGGTGTGGGGCCAGTGCTCCATTTTATGACATTGTGAATTTGCTACTTTTTAATGCATTCTCCTTCATTTTGGGATCAATTGTATTTTTTGTCTATTAAAGTGAAAAGTACGATTACCTGGATGTGTTACAGACACTTTAAATAGAAAAGAAAGGAATAATTATATTTACTTAGCACTTTTCACCACCAGCGGACATCTCAAAGCTTTTTCCAGCCAGTTAAATGCCTTTGAAGTGAAGTCACCGTTGTAATGTAGGAAAGATGGCAGCCAATTTGCACACAGCAAATTCCCACAAACAGCAATGTGATAATGACCAGTTAATCTGTTTTGGTGAATTGCTTGAGTGATAAATATTATTAAAACAAAATAGTTACAACATTGTATCATCAAAAAGTAACACTGTGTGTATAATGAAATAAGCATATTATGCATAAATGCTTCATTGATGAGTGAGGCATGGGTTATAGCCTTGCTTTTAACAAAATCATTGAAATAATATAACATTATGCACTTAGCAAGTTTTGACATATACAACAACAACTTGCATTTAGGTAACACCTTTAGACATTGACATCTTTTACTATTTTAATCAATTACAGTGTTACGGTTTGTTAATGTCAATTGCATTTTTAAGGGAAACAGGTGATGAGTATTTGAACATGTATAAATGAGGGATAGCTGGGACACTGGGTGTGTGTGAGGAGTGTTGATGTTGAGCAAAGTCGATAAAATTCTCTCAGAAAGGAAAGAGTCTATGTCTTAGGGTCCATGTCAGCTGGTGAAGTCAAAACTATTAACAAAAGATCCCAACATACTTGTTCAAAGTGATTATCAAACACAATTTTGCATTGAGCCACATAGGTGGCATTGGGACAGGTGAGCAAAAGTCAAAGAGGTAGGAAGAGAAAGAAGTGAAGAGGTTTAGGGAGGGAATTCCAAAGTTTAGGGTCTAAGCAGTTCAAGGCACAATCGCAACTGGTGGAGTGTAGAAAATCGGCAATGGGAAGAAATCTTGGGTTCTTGCAAAGGCTCAAACATGAGGAGGACTTCAATAGAATTTTAGCACACTACAAGAAAACTCCCCCAAGACCAACTAGAGTTTCTTTCCTTTGTGTTGGGTTACATTACAAGGTGCAGCCAAAGATTAAGCAGAGGGGTGCCGTTTTGCTGGAGTCCTGCTTCCAGCAGTGGTACCTCCATCATAGACTAATAAGACTCATACATTCATTAAAGCTGATTATTGGGTGGGATAAATATGCTAAGATTTCCACATTGCAACCTGTGAGCTTTACAAACGTGTTCCCCAATTCCATTATGAGCTGTTGGATAAGGGAAGAGGAGGTTGAATGGGCCTGTCAAAAGAAAGAGGCCCCTGGCAATGTTCAGAAACCAGACCGTATGGAAAACAATCCACTCCCATTTCTTTGGGGCTGGAAACATGAAACACTTTCCGAATTTGTTCTGCTTTACCTACGTGCCTCAATCTCAAGGTAGGATGGGATTTGCCTGCTTTGATGACCTTTCTAAGATGTTCTGGGGTGAGCGCAGGAAGCTTCAATCAAAACGATTTTTGTCAACAAATTCTGACAAGTGAGCACAATTTTAAAAAATGCTGCCTATCATTTTCAAATGCTCAGAGTTGGCTCATGCACTCTCCTCCTCAGCAGCTGGAGAAAACACATGATGTGCCTTAAAGTTATTCCATCCAGCTCATCTTATCCTGCATGAACTTGCAACCCACCTAACATACATCCAGTTTTATTTAGTAAATCTTCAAGACCTTCTTGGGGCTCCTTTGGTTGTGTTATGAATGTCTGCACAGGCTGTTTAGTCTATCCATAAATGTCAAATGGTCAAAACTATTCACTTGATCATTAGCAACTCCATCTGTTAATTTATGACAGTGCTTCCCTACGCCGTCTGGGCAGTTAGCTTGAAAGCACTGACTAACGCCTACTGCCCTGTCCAACATTTCACTTGCAAAATCATTGACATACAACAAAATTGTTCCTCTGGTATGCGTCATTAAATCCATTATTATCGAGACACTCAAACAACCCCTCGGTGATGACCTTGCGATTGCTCATCAGGGATTTTTCAGGAACTTAAGAACATGTATTGAGGAGTATTTGTTTTGTCATGTCCTGTATGAGAATCTGTTTGTTGCTCAAAATTGGATATCCATTGATTTAAAGTTGGGTTGGCATGTTGAGCTGCTGGTTACAGATGTTCTATCCGCTTGGCAGATTGGTCTTTGTTTTATTTTTATGGTACAATAACATGTACATTGTCCTAAACCAAGATTTAGTCAATTTGTTTCTGCTAGTCTTGGGTAGTCCAAATATGGGCAATTGACCCTGGCTAGCAGTATGGAAAATTTCTGTGGTAAAACCCAGTTCAGTCGCCTGCATTCTGTCATGACTTTTTCCATCATTTTTAAAAAAAACCTTTCCTCATTTGGCTGCAGCTTCTTATGGAAGGTGGGAGGGTAAATGAACTCCTGCATTATGAGATGTAGAGTGGCTCTGGTTTTCCAGCTGTATCCTGCATTAAATTTCTTTCAGTCTAGCTTGATTCCCATTGTATTTCGAATACTGACTGATATCATACTGCAGATTTTGCATCCAGTTTGCTTCATGTGACAACTTCTCCTCAGTCAGTAATCTCACACTAATTTCCTTGCATTTGGCCAATTGCCATTACATTTTACAGCTTAATTGTCAAGTCAGCATCAAACTATGTCTTCACTCCATTCTGCAACAGCTTGCTGCTCCGTTTTCTCTGCTCACTCCATCATAACTATCCCATTTGGATAGCATGCACTGCACATGAGCGTGGCAACACTCAATGGTGTCAGCTCGTGCACAAGCCTGTCATCATCACTTTTTAAAAAGATTTTAATGGATACCGTTGTGCTCAGAGCAATTCATGCCTTAATAAGTCAGATGGAAAGGATGTGGAAAACTTGCAGTTCATGCTATCATGAACTGCTCCAGCATTCAGCTCCACCTCGTTCCCTGTAACTGGCCTACATTAGCATTGTAGGGCTCAGCCACACAAATACAAAATAGTCCTAATTTACTTCAGCTAGAGGCAGAAAGTGAAAGGCCTTTGATGATAATGACACTGGGCTGTTCATACCAAGAGATTGGTGCTGACTATAATAACTCGGTTAGAACCGCTCTCTGGTATAATGGGAGCATCAGTGGTCATGGGATACACGTGCAATGCATTCTAGGTAGAAAAATATGGCCAATTGACCATCCAGAGAATATAAATCCAGTTACATGCAGCTGCTAGGTACTTTATTTAATTTGTGTGAACATTTTCTCAGGGTCTTGCTGCCGTTATGATAATTGTGGCATCATATTTCGGGATGTATGACAGGAATACATGGGGTAATTTTTATCAACGTGCTGCTAATAAGTTGAAGTACTAAATGTGCAGAACACAGCCTTTTGGGAAATGCATTTTGGATGCTGATGAACTGCCTGGAGAAGTGCTGCAGTCTCCATAGCACCTTTGTTTGAGGCAATGGGGATTTGTTAGGACCTTCCAATAGACACTCAATCAAGATATTGCAGTTTTTAAAAAATTCTTTCATGGAATGTGGGTCTCGCTAGCAAGGCCAGCATTTGTTGCCCATCCCTAATTGCCCTAGAGAAGCTGGTGGTGAGCTGCCTTATAGGTACACCCACAGTGCTATTTGGAAGGGAGTTCCAGGATTTTGACCCAGCGACAGTGAAGCAACAGTGATGTAGTTCTGAGTTAGGATGGTGTGTGGCTTGACAGGGAACTGGCAGGTGGTGGTGTTCCCATGCGTCTACTGCCTTTGTTCTTCCAGGTGGTAGAGATCGCGGGTTTGGAAGGTACTGCCAAAGGAAGCCTAGTGAGTTGCTGCAGTATATGGTACGCACTGCTGCCACTGTGCATCAGTGGTGGAGGGACTGAACATTTAAGATGGCGGTGGTGTGCTGATCAAGCAGGCTCATTTGTCATTTGTGGCTTCACTCATGTGGATCCATAAGGAATAGCTGCCAGGGAACACTACACCTGAGAGCGATAGCTAATCTGGAATGGAAGTCAGATATTAAGGATGAGAAGTCCTTTCTTAAGCTTATTACCATTATTTCCCAAGAATTTCTAGACCAAAACATGCATTTGGCTTGTGAGCAGGGATAGTAAAGAGCCTTTGTTATTTTTGTATCTTATGGGGATTACTGCAAAATAGATTGGAATTCACACACTAAATTAAATCTGTTCATATATTACGTGTATAACATAAGCAATCTGTTAATTTTACAATTGGCTTAGTCCTACTGGAGTGCTCATCAGTCTGCTTTCTACATGATCAGAGAAATATATGTGGGGTTATTTGCAATATTATAATATCCAGTGCACACAGTGTGGGAAACCCCAGGTAATGCTATTGCGTGACAAGATATTGAGCAGTACAGGTAAACCCCAAGGGGACACAAGGTCTACTTACATGACTGACTGAAATTTATAAAATGACAATATTTAACATTGGTTTTCATCAAATATTTAATATCATTGTATTATTTAATCAGTGCCAAGGAAACAGCATGAGGTGGTGCTTTTGATGTTGGGACCTTAATGAGTAGAAGGGAATTAATGTGTAGTAGGAACGGTATCTAATATTCCTGCGTCCCCTAGTGCTTCAGACTTATTAAGAGTCGGAAATGTTCTTGTTAATTGTACAATGCTGCAGGTAGAATTGTTTTGATGTTAACTTCGTTTCATATCTCTTTCATTCCCTTTGCAAAGCTGTCTTGAATTCAACGGGGAATTTTCTACTCTTTGTAACACAACTGGGGTTGTACTAGGGTAACTGACTATTTGCTTTCGATTTTATTTTTTTAAACATTTGTTGGTATTTGCGTCTTGGTTTAATTATTTCCCCTCCCTGCCACCACACGGTAAGCAAGTTTTCTTTCCGACATCTCATCCTTCTGTTACTTTTTTGTAAAAATGTAGTCTGCTTCAGGCCATGTAGGGTGAGATGTAGCATTGCGGTAATGTCACTGGACTAGTAATCCAGAGGCCCAGGCTAATGCCCTGGGTCATAGGTTTAAATCCCAACATGGTAGCTAGTGGAATTTAAATTCAGTTAATAAACCTGGATTATAAAGCTAGTCTCAGTAATGGTGACATTAAACTATGACCGATTGTTGTAAAAAAAAACCTATCTTGTTCACCAATGTCCTTTGGGGAGGGAAGTCTTCTGTTGTTACCTGGTTGGCCTAACCTGTGACTCCAGATCCACAGCAATGTGGTTGACTCTTAATCATCCTCTGAAATGACCGAGCAAGTCATTCAGTTCAAGGGCATGTCGGGACAGACAACAAATGCTGGTCTCGCCAGCAACGCCCACATCCCATCAAAGAATTTTTAAAAATGTCGTTCTTCAGATTGTCAGAGAGCTCAATGAGAAAGGAAGGTACATATTTGGCTACAAAACATTGAAGGGAGAAATTGTGGGTGTGCTTCATGTTTTGTTGTTGCTTTGGTTCAGGAATCTTTAGAGTGTTTAGAGTCATAGGCCAGGATTTTCAAGTCGGCCTGTGGGGCCATTCCTAACACGCTGGTGCGTAAAATAACATGTGATGACATTGGGCGGGCGTCCCGATGTCATCACGCTGTCTCACGATGTTTTGTTCGGCCGGCACACACCGGAGTCAGCTGCGCGCCCGCCGATAATTACAAGGCCTATTAAGGGACTAATTAATTTCAAATTTACGCTGCCCGTCCTACCTAACGGGTTGGCGGGCAGGCGAACAAGCCAAGCGACCTTTACGTTTTTGTTCGGAAACCTCATCCATAAGCTTTAACAAATTGAATAAAAACTTTTTCTGAAATATTAAGACATGTCCCACCTCATGTGACATTAAATTTTATTTCCATTTATTTACTTATTTCAAAAGCACTTCAATCACTCTGAGGCAGCTCCGTGCCTCGGGGTGATTGAAGCGCCGTGAAAGACCGCTGGCCCCAACTCTCCCTCCTCCCTCCCGCCCTGCACAGGTAGCTACTGCTCTCATATTACACTGCGTGGGCCTTTGCGTAAATTGGCGGCGTGGAGTCAATCGCGGCCTGCTCCGCGACAGCTCCCGCCAATCCCGTCCGACATAGGGAAAGTTCAGGCCATAGAGCTATTGCTGCACAGAAGGAGCCCATTGAGTCCATGCCAGCTCTCTATAGGGCAGTCCAGTCAGTCCCATTCTACCTACTCCATCCCAGTAGCCCTGCAAGTTTCCTTTTCTCTAGTACACCTCCCAATTCCTTTTGAAATCATTAATCAACTCTGCTTCCACCATCATTGTAGGCAGCGAATTCCAGGTCACTGTGTTTTTTAAAAAAAAAGTTCTTCCCAAGAGTTATCAAAATAAATTTCCTTCTGGTTTCTGAAATATTGAAAACTCCACGTGAGGAGGAAAAAAAGTTAGAAATCGGAGAAAAAGGTCGAAAGAAATCAGTGACTGAAAATTAGCCGCACATGACACAACTGTTACAGCACGGAAGGCGACCATTCGGGCCATTGTGTCTGTGCTGGCTGTCTGAATGAGCAAGGCCTAGTGCCGTTCCCCACCCCCACCGCCTCCTCCCCATAATCCTGCACATTCTTCCTCTTCAGATAGCAATCTAATTCCTTTTTGAATGCCCCAATTAAATCTGCCTCCACCACACTCTCATGCAGCACATTTCCGGATTTTAACCACTCACTGCATGAAAACATTTTTCCTCATGTCTCCATTGCTTCTTTTGCCCGTTACCTTAAATCTGTGCCGCCTTTTTAAACCAACTTATATTTCACCTCTTTTCTATTTTTCCTTAGTTCTGTTGAAGAGTCATACAGACTCGAACCGTTAACTGTTTTCCTCTCCGCAGATGCTGCCAGGCCTGCTGAGTTTTTCCAGGTATTTTAGTTTTTGTTTTGTATTTCCAGCATCTGCAGTTTTTTTTTTGCTTTTATCCGCCTTATTTCTCAATTCTTCCACCAGTGGGAACAGTGTCTCCCTATCTACTCTGTCCAAGACCCCTCACGATTTTAAATACCTCTGTCAAATCTCGTCTCAGCCTTCCCTCTTCCAAGGAAAGCTTCTCCAATCCATCGTGATGACTGAAGTTCCCCATCCCTGAAACTGTTCTCAATCTAAGCTTCAATTCATTGCTAGCCATTGGGAAATATGCACTGAAAGAGCTACTTTCTTTCAAGACTACTTGTGAAGGGGCTTGAATGTTGATGAGTTCATTCATCAGAAAACTTGGGATGAGAAAAGGCCATTTGGGCCTGTGCCTTCTGCAGCCTAAGTAAAATCAGCAGGACCTTAATAGCCTTGACATTCTATGGGAGTTTATCCAATGTTCCACTGTAATTTCCACAGCATTGGCCGACTGCTGTGAGCTGTTTACACCTTTTCTCTAGATGTTCCCCAATCTTCCATCAAAGTTATAGCAGGTAATTGGGTTAACGCCTGCTGAATTTCAGAACCTACCCACTTAAGCCCCTGAAGGAAATTTCTGTAAACCTATTCCTCCAACCCTGAACAAGACTTCTCGAATAAAATTAGAAAATGCTGGAAAAATTCAGCGTTTTGTGGAGAGAGGAGCAAAGTTAACGTTTCGAGGCCATAGAATCTAGGCTCTAGAATCTTCACCTCTCCTTGCACCACTGCTCAGCTCTGGCCTGCTGCCCTGAATAAACATTCCCCCACCCCTGGCCTTGGCAGTCTCCCGATGTCCTCCCTGAATGCTGGGATATTCATCATGTTGTGCGGGGTTTGTAATATTTGCAGTTATCGTTATCAAAACAAAGAGCAGCTATAACTTTCCGTGGAATGTGCCTGTATATCTTTTCATTTTCAGTAACAGTAGTGCCTGCCCTGGAGCCCGGTAAATCACTGGGAAGTTGCAACCAAGTCGAAAGCAATGTGTTTCAGTCTGTTTGATGCCTGCCAACAGAATGCCAGCAACATCTTATCGAAATGTTTCCACTCCTTGCCTAAGAACAGCAGGAATGAACATCTGACCCTTTCACTGAACCAGAGAAATATATATATTTTTTCACATCTCTCTTCTCTTTGTTTAACCCTGGTGGAGGGCTGCCATTTTTGGAGGTCATTTTGACTTGAGGTGTTTGTGTAAGATGAGCTGTGTCAGATTGTTCTGTGACTACCGTAGATTGCAGCGTATAAGCCGCCCCAGCATTTAAGACAACCCATTTTCTTCAGCCCCCAAAATTCTTGTTTTTAATGTGTTCTTGACGCATAAGTCACCCACCCCCCAACCACACCCTTCTCTGCCAAAACATGCCAAACGCGCACCAGTAGTCAGCCTCAATTTTCCACTCCAGATGGTTCATGCACCGGTACATTAGGGATCAAGCCGAGGATACATGCTGGTGTTGTGAAGACGTGCGGGGTTTTCAGACACACCCACACAGAGCAGGCCACATGTGGGCGAAAGACAAAGCTGCCGACTGCCCACACCCGCACTTTTCTACTCGGCATCACGAGTCCATCCTGCTTTTGGAGGTATTTTTCAGGGCTTCAAGGTCGACTTATATGCAGCCATTGGCATCTCTATTTTTGCCTCCGCTGAAGTCACCGAATTGGTATTGCCCATTTTCCACCATCACTCAGTCATAATTATTTCCATTATGTGGTTAGTCACAATCCACTCCAGTAGATAGAACATTTCCCTTTCCACACACATTAGTGTCAGCGTTGGCCTAGTCATTGTGTTGGCATTTGGCAGCACATACCTGTGCAGTTGGGTCTCCCCCTACCTTCCACCTCCACTCCCACACTCCTCACCATATTGCGCTGCTACCCAAATCAAGTATTTAATGATGGGACATGCCCCACTACTCTTTCCTTGCCCCCAGTGCAACTGGGCCCAATTGGCGCATATGCCTACTGAAGTTGGGAACTTTGACAGGAACGGAAGGTCCCTTCTCCAGTTTACTGAGGTGTTAGCCAGTTTAGTGGTGATGACGCAGAAAGGCAAGGTGTGTAGTTTGTCTGGTACAGTAGCCAACAGATTCTGAAAAGCACAAGTCAATGCAAGGGGCAGCATTTTATGCCTGACAAGAGAAAGGGATGGCTCTGAATGAATCTCAGTGAAGGAGAAGGGGGCCAGATAACTGGCAAGAGGGAACGGGTGGACAGAGTCGAGGGGTAATGGAAGAAGTAGATGAATAGGTGTTCGTGTAAGAGATGTGAGTCGACGGCAGTCAAAGGACAAACATTGAGGAGGAGATAAATAAATGGCAGAGAGAAGTGGATAATGGATGGCATTGAAAGTGAAAGTAGAAGGTGGTAGAAAGGGGTCGATGGGCTGATTGACGACCTTCTGGCAGCAATACTTTGGTGTGGGATATAGAGGAGAAATTAGGGCTGGCAGCTTGGGTGAGGAAGACAGTGGCAGTACCTGAGAGAGAGTGGTGAGGAAGAGTGCCAGTATGAACTCTGCAGTGAAGGTAAAGCACATGAACTTTATAATGAGGGTAAAGCACCAGCTTGAATGAGGGCATTGGCAAAAGAGTACCATCTTAACTAAGTTGGAGTGGCTGAATTGAAAAAGGAGAGCAGCAAATGCCAGCACGAACAAGGAGGGTTAGAACAATAAGTATTCCCATGAAAAAGAAGGAAGTTGAACAGGGTGCAGTGTCGCTCAGAACTGGGTTGGACAGGGCAGGATGCTTTGGGAAGTGGAGCGGTCAGAAGGGGCAACATGTGAGAATGACTGTTGAGAAATCTTTCGGTAAATAAACCTGTTGAAAATCGTAACGTCACTTTGGTTTTTAAAATTACAAACATATTAATTGTAAGGTTAGCTCAGTGGTTAGCTTCCCTGCCTCCCAGCCAGAAGCTTTGGGTTCAGGTCCCACTGTGGGGACACGTTCATAACATGTTCAATCTGATAATCCTTCCAATATACCCATGGCAGACAGCAAGAAACCCCTCATGAGAAAAGCATGAGGAGGGGTACATCCTACATTGGGTAAACACAGGGGAAGAAGAAGAATTATGATGTGTTCAACATAATTGGGGATGTTGTTAAAGATTTTTTTTCCTTTATTCTTTCATGGAGTGTGTGTGTCGCTAGCAAGACCAACATTTTTTTGTGCATCCCAAATTGAGCAGCTTGCTAGGCCATTTCAGAGGGCAGTTAAGAGTCTATCACTTTGCTGTGGATCTGGAGTCACATGTAGGCCGGACCGGGTAAGAGTGGCAGATTTCCTTCCCTAAAGGACATTTGTGAACTAGATGGGTTTTTACAACAATCAATAGCTGCCCTGGTCTCCATTACCAAGACTAGCTTTCAATTCTACCTTTTATTAGTTGAATTTAAATTCCACCAGCTGCCGTGGTGAGATTTGAACGCATGTCCCCCGGGCATTAGCCTGAGCCTCTGGATCACTAGGCTAGTGAGGTTACCATCACACCCACCATCTGCCCATGCATTTGATGCATTGGCCCTTAGTTTATATAGTTTCTGAATATCCTTCAGAACTGCCCCGCCAGGGGAAGTGGTGGCAATATGTAAGTGTACGCTGAAGTTTGGTTCAGTTTCTCTCGCTGCATAGATCAAAATAGCACAAACCCTCAATAAACATACTGTGTGGAATTTTCCCACTCCAGGACTTGAGCACAAAAATCAAGGTTGACACTCTAGTGCAGTACTGAGGGAGCATTACACTGTCAGAGGTGTTATCTTTTGGATGAGAAGTTAAACCCAGGCCCCATCTCTCATCTCAGGGGATGTAAAAGATTTCATGAAACTATCTTGAAGAAGAGCAGGGGAGTTAATGCCGGAATTCTGGTCAATTTTTATTCCTCAACTTGTTTATTTTTTTGTGATGTTGACTATCTGGTCGTTATTGCATTGTTGTTTGTTGGAGCTTGCTGTGTGTAAATTGACTGGTGTTTCCTGCATTATGACAGCGATTATACTTCAAAAGTATCTCATTGGTACTTTGAGAGGTCAGGTGATGGTGAATTCTTTTTTATTTGTTCATGAGATGTGGGCATCACTGGCAAGGGTGGCATTTGTTGCTCATCCCTAATTGCCCTCGACAGCTGTTAGGAGTTAACCACAATGCTGTGGGTTTGGAGTCACATGTGAGCCAGACCAGGTGAGGATGGCAGATTTCCTTCCCTAAAGGACATCAGTGAACCAGATGGAGTTTTTTTTATGACAATCGATGATAGTTTCATGGCACCATTACTGAGACTAGCTTTCAGTTAATTAATTGAATTTAAATAGTGTTATAGAAAAACAAATCTGTCTTTCCTTGCTTTGGAACCGATTTATCTTCTGAATGGGCAGAGTGTACAAACAGGCTGTGCAATGGTACTTTTCCTCCATTAGTAGTGCTCTTAGTAGCTTTGCGTCTGTGACTCTGACATGGCCTGCTGCCAGCCCAGTACACTTAAGGATGTACGAATGCTGCCACTTCTGCTAAACTGTGAAAGGGTTTCCACCTTGACTTGGCACTGGATGGATGTTAACACCAGGCCAGCGCCAAGCCGAGTTTAAAACTTGCTAATTAAAAAGTGCTCAGAGGCCCCTTGGAACTCCTGCGTACTTTATAAACACAAGCAGAGCTTAATGCCTGCTCCCTCAGCATATTACTAACGTAAGGCCAGGGGCACACATCGGCACATGTGTTCTCTCTCCGGCAGATTCACAGTCAGTGACTATAAAAGTCTTTTGACCACAAATCAGTGACCCAGCTATCATAATGAATGCCGGTGTATCTGCTCTCCTCCATGGTTTGCGAGCAAGTATTTTATAGTACCCCCTGAGTGTTCATTAACATCTAATAAATTACACTAGGTTAAAATGTTCAGATCACAAATCATCCCTTTAATAAACCTGATAATAAATGGCAAGCATTGACCCACAAGGCAACAGCTGTGATGGGGAATCTGTGACATTGCACACTGTCAGTGTGAAGCTTGAAGAGTCACAAGAAGCTCAAGCAATAAAAACAGAAAATGCTGGGAAAGCTCAGCAGGTCTGGCAGCATCAGTGGAGAGAGAAACAGAGTTAACGTTTTGAGCCCGTGTGTCCCCTCTTCAGGGTCAGTTCAGTTATCTAGGCACCGAGGCCCTGGAATTCCCTCCTTAAATCCCTCTGCCTCTCCACTATTCGGCCGGATTTTCATTCTTGAGGCAGGTAAAGGGAGTTAGGAAAATTCCCGGCTCGGCCCGCCCACCTCGGAGGGGAAGAACATGGAGGTATAATATAAAATAAGGAATACAATTCTTAAGGGGGTGCAGGAGCAGAGGGACCTGGGTGTATATGTGCATAGATCATTGAAGGTGGCAGGCCAGGTGAAGAGAGCAGTTAATAAAGCACAGAGTATCCTGGCCTTTATTAATAGGGGCATAGAGTACAAGAGCAAGGAGGTTGTGCTGAGCTTTTATAAGACACTAGTTAGATCTCAGTGGGTGTATTGTGTACAGTTCTGGGCGCCACACTATAGGAAGGATGTGAACACATTGAAGAGAGTGCAGAAGAGGATTACAAGAATTGTTCCAGGGATGAAAAACTTCAGTCATGAAGATAGATTGGAGAAGTTGGAACTGTTCTCCTTGGAGAGCAGAAGGCTTAGAGGAGAATTGATAGAGGTGTTCAAAATCATGAAGGGGCTGGATAGAGTAGATGGAGAGAAACTATCCCTGCTCTTTAAAGGATCAAGAACAAGAGGGCACAAATTTAAAGTGATTTGCAAAAGAAGCAAATGTGATGTGAGAAAAAGTTTTTTCACACAGCGAGTGGTTTGGGTCTGGAATGCACTGTCTGAAAATGTGGTGGAGGCAGGTTCAACCAAGGTATTCAAAAGGGCATTGGATGATTGTTTCTCTTCAAATAATGTGCAAGGGTGCAGGGGAAAGGCAGGAGAATAATGCTCATTTAGAGAGCCGGCGTAGACATAATGGGCTGAATGATGACCCCCTTCTGCGCCATAACCATTCTGTGATTCTGAAAGATGGGACTTTCATTTCTGAGGTTCAGATTGTTGGTGGAGGTGCAGGTGCAGATTGCAGTCAGGCCAGCCAACTTGGCAAATGTTCAAAGACATCCACGAGGGCTGCAGTGTGTTGGGGTGGGCTCTTTAAAACACCAGCCTCAGTGCAGTGGGACTTTGTCCCAGTTTTAATGAAAAAAGTAAGGCCCCTCACCCCTCATACACTCACAAGCCCCATCAATGCCACCTCATTTCCCTCCCATGCCAAGCTATTGCACTTCCATGCATATTCACTCACTATACTCTTTATAGAATCAATGAATCCAATAGTAACAATAGGATGTGCAAAAAAAAACTTTTAAAAATGTCATTCATTGATAACTTCTCACTTACTTAAAAATAATCCCTTTTTACTACAGGCTAATGAAAGTGTCAATCATCTAGATAGCTTAAAGTATCAGCAGCAGAAACTGAAAACACTTGAAACTTCTTTGTCTCGTGCAAATAAATACTGTGCAATTGACAGAAGAGATCAGACAGCTGGAGCTGTCAATCAAGCAATGTTTTCCCTGGGGCACAGCTGTTTCAACTGTCTAATGGATTTTTGGGCTCTCAGCCAAGCCTCCTTATGCATTCCTGGCTGAGAGCCCAGACATCCATTAGAGTACTAAAACACCTGAGCCATGGGGGTGGGTCTGGGGTACACTTCCTGACATGCCTGAGTCCATGAAAATTGCAGATGGCTAGGACATGCCTATCCTCGCATTGGAGCCGGCCAGGCCGGGAATGCAGGTTGCGGGTTCGCCACTTGAACCAATCCACACCCTTAAAAAAGCAATCCTGAAAATCAGAAACCCCGGGAATGGGGTCGGGAATCTCGGAATCCGGCCCCAGCCGCCATTTCTACCCATCCATGGAGTCTCCCCTACACCACGAAAATCCAGCCCATTATCTGTCCCTCTTTAAAATCCTCCTGAAAGACTACTTCTTTGACCTAACTCTTATTATGGGTCCTGATATCACCAACTGTGGTTCAGTGTCTAGTTTTGAACCGTAACACTCTTATGAGTTATGTTAAAGTCACAATATAAATGCAAGTTGTTGTTGGCGTTATATCCTTTTATCCATTATGTTAACACCTATTCTGTGGAGTGCTCAACAAGTAGTTTGCATTGACTTGCCACTGTTACGTTGTTCCTGAGTTATGTTTGTTACTGTGCTGTCAAATGGTTAAGACTTTATGTGGATGAGAAAAGCGTTGGGAAGTTGGTATGCAGAGATTATTAAAGGTGACAGGAGTTAATGAGAGGCAACAGAATTGTTTGGTTCTGTATCTAGAGAGAATAGAAAAGCAAGGAGCTTTTCTGCTAGGCTGTACTGGAAAATGCTGTAACGTTTTGGGCATCCTATGATAGTAAAGATCTAAAAGTAATAGGTACAACATTGATTTGTTAAAATATTGTGCAGGTTTGGGGGAAGGATAGGGCAGTCCAGTAATAGAGAGAGAGAGAGAGAGAGGTTTGAACAATTAGGACATATGTTCCCAGTGCTGACTAAGAAGGTTGCTAATGAATTTCTCCCTTGTTGAATAGGGTAGTTGGGATTAGACCACATCGATCGATGAGAAGTTTGCTTGTACAGATTTGAGGAGTTCAACGGCCCGTTATATTTTGATTCAAGCTTCCATTTTTTTGTTCATCCTTTGCTATCTGTGAATAGTGTAGGTGATTGAATAACACAGATAAGAGTGACAGTCAACCCGAAAATACACATCATATGGTGAAGACAAAGTAAATCACACACTTGGGGAGGAATTTAATTACCCCGTCCCTGAGACTGGGTTGGGTGGGGTGGCCAGCAACTCTTGGAGGCAGGTTGTCCACCTTGAAGGCACGGAAGCCTTGATGGCAGGTTGTTAACTGCCTGTTTGACATTGGAATTTCAAAGGCCTGTATTTATTCTGTAAACTACTAAAGAGGGAAGTTTCCCTAAGTGTTGGCACTGTGGGTGCTGCAATGTGTGAATGATACCTCTCAGCCAGCAATGTTCTGGTTGCCAGGCAGTGATATCACCAAGTAGCTCAATCTAAACAACAGTCCATGAGGAACTGACAATAAATGTACTTAAAATGTCCAATATTAAACAATAATTAAAAGATAGCAATAGATTAAGCTGTGCTCCGACCCCATCCATGAGTCAAGACCAGAAATCTTGATTTGAAAGCTTTTAAACAGGCATGCGCACGATAATGTCACTGGGTCAAAGCTCTAGGTGCACAATATGAGTGTAGTGGGGATGAATTTTGGGCACCTGTAGCCCATGTCCAAATATTGCCAGACATTCGACAGTCGGCATATTGGTCTCGTCGACTTTTATTCATCTTGGGCATTCAAGGCCCCTTACATAGCACCTTCCAAAACCACGACCGCTATCATCTAGAAGGACAAGGGCAGCAGACACATGGGAACACCACTACCTGGAAGTTCCCCTCCAAGTCACTCACCATCCTGACTTGGAAATATATCACCGTTCCTTCACTGTTGCTGGTTCAAAATCCTGGAACTCCCTCCCTAACAACACTGTGGGTGTACCTACACCACATGGACTGCAGTGGTTCAAGAAAGCAGCTCACCACCACCTTCTCAAGGGCAATTAGGGATGGGCAATAAATGCTGGCCCAGCCGATGATCCCATACTCCATGAGTGAATAAATAAAAATTCAATGAACGGGTCACTGAGGCAATCAAAATAAATGGAAGGAATCTGGCGGAATTGGTTTGTGGGATGGCTGGATTTATGCATTCCTGGACATTGACAGATAGCAAGCAAGCTGCATCAGTGATAGTTAAAGGGTGCCTCAGCTGCACTTGGATAAATAAGAGACACAGGGCAGAATCTTGCACTTGGGCGGGCTCGGTGGAGGCAGTTGGTGATCGGGGCTAGACCGCAATTTCACGCTGGCAGGCCAATTAAGGCCCACCCAGTGTGAAACATGAGCGGCAGCGCTGCCCATGTGTGGGGGGCGGCGGGGGGGCAAGTGTGAATTTCATGCAGGCGCGTGAGTGCACACTTAAAAATCTCCCAGGCGCAGAGCAGCCTCAGGAAGATGAGCAGTTTTCCAAAAAAAAACTTTTTTAAATGTTATAAATGAAATGTAAAATGTTTTGTTTTTATTTTTATTTGCTGTTGGAAACCCCTTCCTGCCCGTGGATGAGGTTTCCTAAAAAGTGCAAAGGCTACTGGTTGGATGGGCAGGGAAAAATTTAACTTAATTACCTTTGCAAAGGCCTTAATAGGCCTTTTAATAGTCAGAGGGTGCGCTGCTGATTCCTGCACGCGCCCACCAACTGGAATGTCGCACGACTGTGCGTTGAGGTCGGTTGTGCTCGCCCAACGTCAATGTGCCCGCCCGCTGAGGTAAAAATTCTGCCCATAGATGTAAAGTAATTTTTAGAAGGACGAGAGCGGAAGGGAGGAGCAATTTTACACCCAGAGGGTGTTGGGGTCTGGAACGCAGTGTCTGAAAGGGTGGTTGGTGTCAAAACCCTCATCGCGTTTTAAAAAGTACCTGGACATGTGCTTGAAGTGCCTTAACCTACAGGGCTCTTTTTCAGCCGGCATAAACCAGATGGGCCGAATGGCCTCAATCTGTACTGTAAATTTCTATGATATTGTGAAGTCTAACTTTAGACAGCTTGGGCTTCTGCAGCAGACATGCTTGCTGGGAAAAGGCCTTGGAAGCGACCTCTTGCACTTTGTCCGGGGAAAGGGGTCTGTGGGTGTATTGTGGTGAAATGGGGCTTCTGCTGGGTTTGCCACTGGGGCTACAGGAGCAGGGGACCTAATAAACTGTGCTCCTCAAACCAGCGATCAATAATTCAAGGTGCACCAGTTGCTCACCAAGCATTGAAAAATGCTCTGATTTTTGCTTGTGTCACTGGGGTGTGTGTTTACAATGCAGCTGCAGTGCCAGATCTTTTTGAAGGCTATCCTAACTAATTGGGTATTGCATTCTCAAAAATGCCACAAATCCATTGGGGCAAAAAAAAAATGACACTTAGTTCAAGTAACCAGTTGCTTTTTGCGTTCCCAGTCAAATGTCAAATTGATCAGATGAAGATGAATGAACCAAAAGTAGCCAAAATGGGAAATGAGGAATGTACAGCAAAGTGAATAATCAAATTCCTCATCTGTCATCTTCCACTCTTCATGTCACAGCAAATACCACAACACTGAACAATTAAATTGTGCAAATAATATCTTCTGCTGTCAGCTCCCATTTTAGTTTTTGCATTGGATGTAATTGTAAATAATCTAATGTGATAAACATACAGAATTGCACTGTTCTAGAAAGAAAAAAAACATTTTCATAGCTCCTTTAAAGGCCCCAGGATGTCCCAAGTATTTTACAGCCAATGACCTACTTTTTGAACAGTGGTCACTTGTAATGGAGGAAATGTAGCAGTCAAATATGCACACAGTAAGCTCCCACAAACAGCAGGTTGATAAAGAGCAGATAATCTGATTCAGTGGTGGTGTTGGAGGGTTCAATATTGACCGGGATACTTGGGGATAACTCTGCCACTCTTCTTCAAAGAAGTGGGATATGATCTTTACATCCAGCTGAGGGGGCAGACAGTTTAACGCCTTATCGAGAGGAAGGGATCTTTGTCAGTGCGATATTTCCTCAGTGCTCTACTGGAGTGTCCGCCTAAATTTTGCATGGAGTGGGACTCAAACTTGTTGTAATATGCCTTTAAGGGATAGCAGCAGGCCATAATTAGAAGGAAGTATGTCATCCAGTCTCTGTTTCACCTTGGCCTGTAAGCAGAACATGGCATACACAGCTCTGCTGTTGGTGTCTTCAAGTTTTCTTTCCATGTATATATCCATGTTCTTGTGTGCCTAGTCTAGATAAATGAACCCACAGTTTGTTCTTATGACTGATTGGTGCCTTTATATCATTATCATAGTGTTCAGAGGTGGTCAAACCGCATGGCAGCAAGATTAAGTACAGGTACAACATGGTGAACAGCCTTAGATCATGCTACATGACGAGACAATCCTCAAAGTTTTGGTCAGACCGCAACGAAGCCGTAGCATTGGAAAGTGGTGAAATTGCAGTGTGGTGACTGCATAGAAGAGCTGTGTGTGCTGTGTTCTGCTCACAGGCCAAAGTGAAACTGAGACTGGACCATATGACATGCTTCCCTTCTAGTGATGACATGCTTTTATCCCTTAAAAGCATATTACAACAGAACCCACAAAATCCTGACTCCGAAGAGAGAGTGGTATCACTGATAACAGTTATTAAATGGTAGAACTGCTTCTCAGAGGTTTCTGATTGAGAGCTTGGAATTGACAGATAGATGGACACATATCATTTACCCTATTACTCTGGAGCTAAAGTTATTGCACTCAGATGAACAAACAGAAACAACACAGATAACAGCTGAGAGATGTGAGTACTGGTGGAAAAGCCAGTTTTTAAAAATACTGTCAAACAAAGTTCACACGGTAAAATAAGAAAAACTAAGACCTGAGTGGAGAATGCTGATGAAAGGATCGATGTGTGATGTCTGAGGGTAACCTCGGAGAGTGCACCAGGATTTGGTCAGCAACAGCCAGGTCCAGAAAGTCTAGCCATATTAATTAGGAGCAGGAGGAGGCCACTCGGCCCCTCGAGCCTGCTCTGCCATTCAATAAGATCATGGCTGATCTGACTGTATTCTCAAATTCACAATCCCACTTAGCCCCAGTAACCTTTCACTTTCCTGCTTATCAAGGATCTATTTACCTCTGCCTTAAAAACACTTCTTAAAATTTTTTTTTATTAAAAAATAGGCCTCTGCTCCCACCACCTTTTGAGGAAGAACATTCCAAAGATTCTTGGCCCTCTGAGAGAAAACATTTCTCCTCATCTGTGTCCTAACTGGGCTCCCCCTTATTTTCAAACAGTGACCCATAATTCTAGATTCTCCCACAAGAGGAAACATCCTTCCCACATCCACCCTGTCAAGACCCCTCAGGATCTTATATGTTTCACCTTTTACTCTTCTAAACTCTAGACTGTAGCAAATGACTATCCGTTCAAGTGCTGATAACTGGAGCCACAAGAGTGGCCTCCAGATTCCAGATGGGAAAAACACATCTTATATAGTCATGTAAATTATTGGGGAATTAGATTTTAAGGACTGAGGAGCAAGCAAACAAAGCACGTCCAAGTTAAGCAAGCATTACAGATTCACTGCTGGAGGTGAAGTGAAGATACAATGTAAATATGGGGAATAAGAAGTGTTAGGAAGAAAAGAACTTCTTTCTGAAGAAAGTTTAATGGAAGTTAAATCATAAGTCCAGTCTTTTAGAATCAGAAATATGTTGTCCACATTTCAGTCAAATATTACTTCACTAAGCTTCGTTATTACAGCAATGAGTGAACTGCTGTCGTTGATAGGGTTACAGAACAATCATAGTGAACCTCAGATCAGGTCTAGATTCTGGATTACCCAGGAAAATGGCATTGACAATCTATTCATATTATGCCTTTTTTTTAAAAAAATGGTAAACAAATACTAGGGTTGCAGCATCATTTCAGACCTTGGGGTGGCTGCCCATGTCCTTTTGCGAGTTGCCCCAGGCCCATACTCAGGGTTGTGAGTGTCAATGTATCAGTAATTACATTGCATAGCAATTACATTGTTAAAGACAATTGCTAGTTAAAACAGGTGATGGGCATTGGTTCATCCATCAAAAGAGTATATACAGATACAGCTGAAACGTTCTGGTGTGGGAGATACTAAGAAGTCTCTCATACTGAAGAGCTGTCTCAAGAATAAACCAACTTGTGGAAGAAGACTAGCTTTGGACTTATTCTTCCACCACAAGTGCTTATTGTGAGTAACAATGAGCCATGGCAAATTTTCGGTGGTGATGGCCAACAGCTAGAGCCTTGAGGGACAATGTCCGCTTACAGACAGAGGATCCTTGAGGAAGAGGACTTGTGTTTCCCTTAAGCGCTCATGAGGAAGACAACAGAAAACCACCTTGCGTAACCTTTTTTTCCTAGTCATACCGTTCATTTCTGATTGAAAGTGAACGGCTCCGATGAGCACCTGTAGAGGAAAGCGCAAGACCGCGAGACATGAGAAATGAGCAGAGGACTTCCCCTTTTGCAGATCACCCACCAACTAAAAAAAACCCATATAACACTTTGTCTTGAAGCACAATGCATTACTTTGAAGTATTAGTGACTATTAATTTTACAACTGCAGTCATTTTTACACAATAAGGTGAATTGGTTATCTTCATGGTATAGATTGGGGGTAGAATCTAAACGGTAACCAGCACTATTCTATCTTATTCTAAAAGTAGTGCTAGAAATTTTTAACAACCATCTCAATCACCACCAGATTACAAAATACTTTATGGATGAGGAAGGACATTTGGCCCAAGTTAATACATCCACGAAGTAACACATCCATCATTAATGTATCCAGTTTTGCTTAAATGATTCCAGGATTTTTGCTCCGTAAATCTACCTGAAAGTCCGTTCTGAGTGTTGATCACTTTCTCTCTGAAGAATTTCCAGATTGATCATAAAGCTACCTTTCACTACTTTTGAATCTCTGCCTCCTTGCACTGCTCCTACAGTTTAACTTAAATCAGTGCTATGGGTTATTCTTTTCTACACCCCTTGCTATCTTACAAAATCCATCAGGTCACCTCTTGGACTTCTCCTTTTGAGGTTGTAAGGCCTAGGTCTCTCCAGCCTTTCCCCATAACTCTGATTCAGATGCCAGGGATCAGTCTCGTAACTCTTTTCTTCACTCCCTCCAGAATGTGGACATCTCCCTTTTACTTTTCAGCTTTTTAGAACTTTATATGTTCCTGCGTTAGTTTTAATCTGTTGTTACATGGCCCGCTCACGTGTAGGCCAGAATCTGCCCTCGAACACAGTGGCCCAGGGCTTTTGTCAGGGGTGGGGTTAGGGGGGTCCTTTAAGGCAGGCCCGGGAGGAATTTCAGAAGTTGGCTGACACGTTCCCATCTTCCAGCGATCTTCCCGGAAGCAGATTGTCACCAGCAGAGGCTGCCTGGCCCAGTAGCCAATCTGTATAATGAATTGCCCATTTCAGCAGATGGCAACCCCCTACCCCTCCTCCCCACCTCTCACACTCCCACCTTTCCACCTCCCACTGAGAGCTAAACCCCAGTGGGTACTTGGAGGTGGCTGACCTGGAGGTGTGTGTTGGGGAGGAAGTGGGTGTTGCTGCAAGGTCTCCAACAATAACCCCCCCCCCCCCGCCACCTCCACCAGAGCTGCAGCCATCAGCAGGCCACAGCTGCAGCCGCTGGCCATTCTGAGGAGGGGTTTCCCTTCATGGGGGTGGCCTTGCAAGTTCCGTCACCATTTATTTTAAATTCTCATTTTAGAGGGTGCCTCAAGATCCCCCTTCAACAGTGGGCACCGCCCACCTCTGACAGTGGGACTGCCATCCTTCCAAGGATGCAGGCCCTCCGACTGGACCTTCAGGGACCTGCCCACTGTCTTTAATTGGACAGCAGATCCAGAAACGGCCTCTTAATTGGCTGCCTCTGGGAAGATCTCCCAGACAGACAGGCACGCAGACAGCCAGAGCAGGGTCAGGACCCCGAATTGGTCCCAAACAACCATATATTTTTTTAAAGATCACAAGATTCTGCCCTTTGTCTTTACCAGGTAGGTCCTTGGTGCAGCAACTCATTGCAGAAATGTAGCAGTCCCTCAGTACTGCGCTGGACTGTCAACCTAAATGGCTTCTGCTAACTTTAGTATGGAATTGGTCTCATGATGTTCTGACCTAGAGATGAAAGTGATACCAACTGAGCCAAGTTGGCACAGATATTTGGCAGCGTGCTTAAGGCAGTACATTAATTCAATCTCCCAACCTCTGCTAGCGTTCATACACCACTTAGCATCCGCTGTCGCCATTTATATTGTCAGAATCATTCAGTTGGATTGCTTTAGTGACTCGCTGCCAGCAATCAATTGTTCATCTTAACAGTGGAATAAAGCACTGGATTTTGGGAGGTTCTATCTTGAGCCTAGGTGTTTCCAAATCTGTCTTGACAACTTTTCACTTCTCTTGAAGAATGTTGTCTTCCAGAACACACGGGAGAGACCGACCTTAGCCCGCACCTTTGCACACTTGATGTCAAAATAGATCTAATTGGCCAGTCAGAAGCATTTTTTTTGTACAACTATTGTTTGCTTTACTAATTTTGCATGAGTTTGCCATAGCAGATCATCAGCATCAGGCTCTCCAACAGTAACTGTTGAAAGGTTGGTGAAGTGTTTTATTCTCAATGACTGCTTTAGGTCAAGGTGCTGTAATCAAGTCCTTTTTTTTGAAGCCAGAAGCTATGGAGCACATTTTTCCAGGGAAGCATCCGTCATTCTGCTGATTACTATTGAGTAATGTGCAACCACAGCTATTAGACCATTGGCCACATTCAAAATGATGTTTGCGTGTTCAGGTCTGCTACAGCAGAAGGTCAGGCTGTGCCAAAGTATCCATTCATTGATGTCAAGTTGACATCAGCATTTCAACTCTGTGTTCACTTGTTAGCATTTCATAAGAAAAACCTGCTTTTTCCCCACTAGGATTGTAGGTTGTCTGTGTCAATTAAACAGATCAATTGGACGGTGACACTGGGACTTCAGCTGGAAATTCAAGCATAGAATGAGGCGAGTGATGTCCATTATACCTGTGCTGGAGGGAATCCATTAGATTGGTTGAAGGGTGCGATGTTCGGTTGTCACAACCAATCAATCATTACATTTTTGCTTCTGGCCGCGTTTGAGGCAGGGGAGTTTTAAGATGAGCCTGACTGGTTTCAGAGACTAATAGTTCCAGATGCTTCCGTGCGGCCCCGTGGCCCTGGAGAGTTTCTGCAAAATGACCTTTTAAAACATATTTTCTCTCCAGAGATCTTCCCGTGCCGAGAAATTTTTTTCCTTCAAGGTTGGTTGTAGCTGCCCTTTTCAGATAAAGGGGGTTGCTGGTCAGCTAAACTGAACGCTGTACTTGTGGGAAAGAAAATAAGGATCAGTGGGTAACATCCACGGGGAAATGTGTGGATTGACAAGAATGTAATAAAATGGACAACTGCAGATTGGAGGTAACCAGTCAACCTGGTTTGCCCCAGTATGGCGCACTTTAGCTCTCCGGAACTGTTCCTACAGGCCACTTTATTTGTCCACTCTTGTTTTATTCTGTTGATTTGCTTTTTTGTTTCTAATAGATGAAAGGAAATATGTTATGACAGGGTCAAAAGAATGTTATAGGCTCAAAGCTGGTCTTGGTGCTGACAGTGGATAGACACCCAATATGGGGATGGGAAACAAATACTTGCCAGTGGTGCCCGTGTCTTAAGAATAAATTTAGGAAATGTCCCATAGCCCATCCATAAACTTTAGGTCATCTAAAACCCTGACCATACCCTAACTTGCACCAAGTCCCATTCACACATCGTCCCTGTGGTCATTAACCTGCATTGTCTCCAGGTTAAACGATGCCTCAATTTTAAAATTCTCACCCTTCCTGTCAAATCCCTACATGGCCTCTCCCCTCCCTGACTCTTTAACCTCCTCCAGCCTTGCAACCCTTGGAGATCCCTGCACTCCTCTAATTCTGGCCTCTTGCACATCCTTGATTTTAATCGCTCTGCCATTGGTGGCCATGCATTCATTTGCTAAGGTTCTAACCTCTGGAATTCCCTCCCTAAACCCCTCTGCCTCTCCACCTCTCTTTCCATTTTAAGACACTCCTTAAAAGCTACCTCTTTGACTAAGTGTTTGGTCATCTGACCTAATTTGTGGTGCCTTGTCAGCTTCTGTTTGCTGGCTCTCCTGTGAAGCACCTTGGGCCTTTTTACTATGTTAAAAGGCATTAGATAAATGCAAGTTGTTGCTGTTGTTGCTAACCCCTCCCCACACGCATGGTGTATGTGCCATGTTCAGGTCATGCTATCCATGTGCGATATTTGGGTATGCTATACCCCCTAGTGGACAATGAATGTTTCTGTTCAGAGGGTGTGCAGTTGGCTTTTAACAAGTGAAATAAAATATGTGAAGAGGGTTTAACCATGGGAGTGGGCAGCGTCTACCCTCGGTCAAGAGAGACTTGGCAAGCACAGTGACAATAGCTATTGTCTGCCCTTCCCAACTCCTCAACTCTGGTGAGCTCAAATGCCAATTTCCCAGCATAAACCAGGACCTTCAGGGGAAGAGCAATTAAAAACGGAAGGAGGGAGGAATGTGTTGTTATCATCGCAGTGATATTGGAAGTGGCGACTCTAAGTGTAGTAATTATATTCTGATAAAAGTAGGACTGTAGCTTTAAGAATAATCCTGTGTTGTAAGATCACATGATCTGTATAAGCCAATGAGTTAGCAGCACGGGCAACCTCTAGGGGAAGAGTTCATCTTTAAATATAGAGTTAGATGCACACATGTAGCTGTTGCTGCTATCTTGTAAATAAATGTTTCCACCACAAAAGGTTGCCTGGAAAATCAACTCTATAACAAACTGGTAATGAGGATGGGATCAGTTCCAGTGCTGTCGCTCACCCAGCATTTGTGAGTGTCTAAGATAATTAAAAAGAAAGGAAGATGTACTCATCTGAGATGCCACAGTTTGGCAGAATCGATCCCTTTGAACCAGCCACAGCCGATTGGTCTCAATAAATAGAATGTCTTGCATTCTACTTTTGAGTCAATGAAATCATGGGGGAAGATAAGAGTAGAGTGATTCTCCTGAGTATTTGTGGGAGTAAGGCCTATAGTTTAATTCGAAGCTTGATGGCCCCCGGTGCCCCTGGTTTGAAGACCTTCAGTGAATTAGTAAACCTCATTAGTAAACCAACATTTCCAGCCCAAGCCCTCAGTCACAATGCAGAGGTTCAGGTTCAATTCATGGAATAGAGCCTGGGGTGGTGGGGGGCGAGAACCATTGCTACCTATGTGGCAAAATTAAAACAACAAGCAGAATATTGTGATTTCGATGAAGCCCTGAATGACCTGCATAGGGATCGTTTGGTTTGTGGTGTGCAAGATGATGCTACTCAGTGAAGATCGCTGGCTGAAGTGCATCTTGATTTTAAGGAGGCGTTAGAAATAGCGCTTGCAATGGAAAGCGCTGTAAGGGATTCACAAGCAATTCAAGGTGTGCAAAATGGCATAATTTTCCTAGTTGGGTGGAAATGGTCAGCTGATAGTGGTGTGAAAAGCTGGGACTCCTCCACAAAGCGGGAAACAGCCCCCGCTACCCAAACATTTAGAGGAAACAGCTTAGCAGCGAATTCGAAAACCAATTTTTATTGACATGGAAACAATCACGCTCCTAACGATTGGCAATTTAAAGAAATGGAGTGTTATTTTTGTCACAAAAGTGGGCACATATTGAAACATTGCAAAGCAAGATGAAAACAGGCTTCCAAGCAACAAATGAAGTATACTGTGTGGAAGAGCCAGAAACAACCAGTTCTGACATTTATTCCTTTTTCAACATGAAAGGTGAGAAGACACAGCCAATTACTGTCACATTGCAAATGAATGGTAAATCATTAAAAATGGAAGTAGACACGGGTGCTTCTACCACTGTAATAAGGAGAACACACTTTCAGATATTTAAATAAAGGTGATCAACAATTAAATTTGGAACAAACCTCTGCCAAGTTGAAAACAGACACCAGTGAAGAAATACAGGTAACAGGTATCACCAGAGTAACTGGTCATTATAGACACCAAACAGCACAACTACCAGTGATGGTGGTAGAAGGTAGAGGACCAAGTCTTCTAGGTCAAAATTGGTTGTGGAAAATTAATCTTGATTGGCCAGTGAAATTTCAAAAGGAAGCAGGAAGAGTTCCTGAGTTGGAAAAGGAAGAAGGCAAAGTCCTACAGAAAGAGCCTGGAGAGTCCAAGGACCACAACTGGATGAAAAAGGAATGTGTAAGCATTCAGCAACTTGAAAAAATGAAAATTGTCTTAAGCAACAACATTGAAGAACAACAGAAGAAACTCAAAGCGACTCTGCTGAACTACAGCATTCAAGATGAAATGAGTGAGCTCCGCAAAGAAAAGGAGAACCCGTTGAAAGACCTTCACACACTACACGGATCCCTCAGGTCAAAGTTTGTACCTCTGGAAAATTGCAAAGAGAAACAGGAAGAATTTAACGTCACTCTGAACAAACTGAAGAACCAGTTGGCAGAGAAGATGCAGCAATATTCAAATTTCCAGGAGGAAGCCAACAGATACAAGAAGGAGACAGAAGAGCTGAAGAATCAGCTGAATGAAGCTAAAGAGGCTTTGAAAGAAAAAGTTGTAGAACTTTCCAAGATGTGAGTCGATAATGAAGTCATGGGTAGCTCAATTACTGAACTAAGACAAGTTGAGATTTCACCTGAGAGAAATCTGGCTGACAGTGAAGTCAAAAAGAAGGCTGAGACTAAACTCTGGTAAAAAGAAGATGACATGTAGGAAGAGGATGTGGAATTACTGATGAGGCACCATTCTCGAATAAGACTAAGCCTGATACTTCCCAATTTGGAGGGGAAGGTGGAGAAAAGTCAAGGGAATCAAAAAGTGACTCATGATTTGCATAATCGCGAGCGACAATTTACTGTTGGAGAAGCAGTATATGTAAAGAATTTCGGTGGACGACCGAAGTGGTTACCTAGTAAAGTAAGCTCTGTGATTGGACCGTTGTTGTACGATGTGCAAGTGGAGGGCCGGATCACCAGTAAGCATGTGGATTGTTTAAGAAGAAGGGAGGTACCCCAACAAAATGATGTTCCACCCGCAACCATTTCTGAACCTGTGGTTCCTGTTGAAGTTGCTCAAGCAAGGGACAGACATGCCCGATGTCTCTATCGGAGTGGAAGACACTGAACTGTCTGTGCCTAATGAGGTACCTGATAATGTGCTTCCTGCAAAAGAATCATAAATCGTGGAGCTATGACATTCCACATGGACCAGGAAACCACTTGAAAGACTGAACTTGTAATTTTGTGATAAAAGCAAAATGCTGTGGATGCTGGAAATCTGAAACAAAAACAGAAAATGCTGGAAAAATTGAGCAGGTCTAACAGCATCTGTGGAGAGAGAAACAAAGTTAACGTTTCGAGTCCATATGACCCTTCTTCAGAGCTGAACAGAAGTGGAAATGTGATGAAATTTATATTGTTAAAAGGGGGTGGGGCAGGTGGAGCTGGATAGAAGGCCAGTGGTAGGTGGGGACAAAGGAAGGATTGACAAAGATGTCATAAACTAACAGACAAAGGGAATGTTAATGGTAGTGGTTAGTGCTTAAAAAAGAGGTGCTCATAGTGGCATAAAGGTAAGAAAGCAGAATGTGATAATAGCAGAACAAGGGTAGCATTGTGTGAAAGAACAACATGGAATAAGTAACAGATGGCCTGGGACGGGGTGGGTGGAGGGAGCAGTGGTGGGGGGGAATAAATGGATAGAAAATGGGATAGAAGGGGGGATAAAAGGATAAATGAATAAAAATAAAAATGGATCAATAATACCTCACCAAGACGGTCTGAGGGCTCTCCGCTTCTTCCTTAACAGAGGCCCAAACTTCACCATCCACCACCACTCTTCTCCGCCTGGCTGAACTTGTTCTCTCCCTGAATAATTTCTCCTTAAACTTGCCTCACTTCTTCCAAATAAAAGGTGTGGCTATGGGTGCCCACATGGGCCCCAGTTATGCCTGTCTCTTTGTGGGGTATGTAGAACATTCCTTGTTCCAGTCCTACTCAGGTCCCCTCCCACACCTCCTTTTTCAGTACATCGATGACTGTTTCGGTGCCGATTCATATTCTCGTCAGGACCTGGAAAAATGTATCAATTTTGCTTCCAATTTCCACCCCTCTATCACCTTCACATGGTCCATCTCCGACACTTCCCTTCCCTTCCTTGACCTCTCTGTCTCCATTTCTGGTGATAGTCTGTCCACCAATATTCTTTACAAGCCTACCGACTCCCACAGCTACCTCGACTACAGCTCCTCACACCCCGCTTCCTGTAAGGACTCCATCCCATTCTCTCATTCCTTCGCCTCCGTTGAATCTGTACCGATGATGCCAATTTCCAAAACGGCGCTTCTGACATGTCTTCCTTCTTCCTTAACTGAGGTTTCCCCCCGACTATGGTTAACAGGGTCCTCAGCTGTGTCCGACTCAACTCCTGTGCCTCTGCCCTCACACTCCCCGCCCCCGCCCCCAGAACCATAATACCCTTGTCCTCACTTTTCACCCCACCAGCCTCCGCATTCAAAGGATCATCCTCCGCCATTTCTTCCAACTCCAGCATGATGCCACCACCAAACACATCTTCCCCTCAACCCCCACCCCCCCCCCCACTCTGTCAGCATTCCGTAGGGACCATTCCCTCTGGGACACCCTGGTCCACTCCTCTATCACCCCAACACCTTTCCATTGCACCTTCCCATGCAATCACAGAAGGTGCAACGCCTGCCCCTTTACCTCCTCCCTCCTTACTGTCCAAGAGCTCAAATACTCCTTTCGGATGAAGCAGTGCTTCACTTGCACTTCCTTCAATTTGATCTACTACATTCGTTGCTCCCAATGCGGTCTCCTCTACATTGGAGAGATCAAACGCAGACTGGGTGACCGCTTTGCGGAACACCTTTCGGTCTGTCCGCAAGCATTACCCAGACCTCCCTGTCGCTTGCCATTTTAACACTCCACCCTGCTGTCAGGCCCACATATCCGTCCTTAGTTTGCTGCATTGTTCCAGTGAAGCTCAACACAAACTGGAGGAACAACACCTCATCTTCCGACTAGGCACTTTACAGCCTGCTGGACATAACATTGAGTTCAACAACTTCAGACCATGAACTCTCACCTCCATTCTCACCATTTTTTTTCAACCCCTTTTTAAATTTTCTATCCATATTTATTCTTATTCATTTATCTGTGGTTTTATCCCCTTTATCCCCCCCATCTTCTATCCCATTTTCTATCCTTTTTTTGCCCCCCACCACTGCTCTCTCCACCCACCCCACCCCAGGCCATCTATTACTTGTTCCATGTTGTTCTTTCACACAATGCTACCCTTGTTCTACTATTATCACATTCTGCTTTCTTACCTTTATGCCACTATCAGCACCTTTTTTTTTAGCATTAACCACTACCATTAACACTCCCTTTTCCGTTAGTTCATGACATCTTTGTCAATCCCTCCTTTGTCCCCACCTATCGCTGGCCTTCTATCCAGCTCCACCTGCCCCACTCCTCTTAAACAGTATAAATTTAATCACATTTCCACTTCTGTTCAGCTCTGAAGAAGGGTCACAAGGACTGGAAATGTTAACTTTGTTTCTCGCAGATGCTGCTAGACCTGCTGAATTTTTCCAGCATTTTCTGCTTTTGTTGGTAATTTCATGAACTGTGAAAATATCGTAATGTCATGAGAGAAATAGCTTTGTAAATACAAAATGTACATACAAGTTAAAAGAGGAAGAATGAGGCAGTTATAGCTCTGATAAACATAGGGTTGCAGCTTTAAGAATAATCCTGTGTCATAAGATCACGTGATCTGTGTAAACCAGTGAGTTTGCAGCATGGGGAACCTCTAGGGGGAGAGTTCATCTTTAGATATAGAGTTAGATGCACACATGTAGCTGCTGTTGCTGTCTTCTAAATAAAATTCCATGTTTCCACCAAGAAAAGTTGCCTGGAAAATCAGCTCTATAACTCCGAAGTAGAAATACATCTTGTGTGGTCGCCTGTTTAAAGTCACCATCCTGGAGGAGATGTTAACGGTGCCTCCATGTCTCACTATGGAAAGCAGGCCCTTTCCACCACCCATCCTCCTATGTGTATCATGAATCCACCAACTAGATAGTTTAAGGTGCCAGTATCCTGATTAAAACAGGCCTCTGGCACAGTCTCATCTCCATTGGTTCATATTATCAAGTCCCAGGTCTGCTCCTTACATAGCTAGCAGCAGAGTCAAGGTTGGCGCTTCCCCCACCACACTGCCCCTGCACCCCCCTCCCTCCCCCCACTTTGCCTCCGTTGCATTTGAAAGACTCTTGATCCTTCATTTACGGAGAAAATGATTGTATCCAGGAAATATTCTGGCTTCTCAGTTTGTTTCTTGATTGATGGACTTAATTCACTTTCATTACCATTTTATTGCATCTGGACATCTGTTGCCATTGCACTATTTTTAGTTAATTAGTTTCATTATATCCTGGCTAGAGCTGGAATTCACATGGGGTAACTCAATTGTGCTTTATGGACTGATTTCTTTTAATTTTGTTTTCTCTAAGCTGTTTATAAGGGCTGTACTGTGAGAAGCTTTACTTCAACACGCTTTGGAAACCCGGGTGGTGGAGGGAGGGCGCTGGCATCTTGGTTACCTGTTGCCGCTGGTGATTACATTCACCTTTGAACTCTTGGGTTGCTGGTGAGGATTAGATGAGGGCTTGTTGACCACAAAACGTTGGTGGCTTCTTACTGACTGAACCTTCTAGCCTCTGGCCCCGTCGAACGCCATTTTCCATGGCGTCACCTTTCATTGATTTCTCACAGGATGCAGGAAGGTCCCCAATGAAGCTGTGGATGCTGGATAGAAATAAGACTTTTAATACTGATTTGGTAGATTTTTATTGGGTGAAGGGACATAGAGCAAAGGCGGATGAAGAGAACTGAGGTACGAATCAGGCATGGTCTAAAATGGCTGCCTCCAGTTGCTAATGTTTCTGTGTCACTAGTTCCCACAGGAGGTTATGGTACATGGGTTTCCATGCAGATTACTTTAAACTACTTGACAGATCTGGTCATTGCCCTCCCCTCTGCATTTCATTACAACAAACGTGCAGCCAGTGCACAGCACAGGATGTGTGCCCCAGATTACCGAATGCCAGTGGTTTGCATAACTACGCCCTTGTCTGTCGCGCTACCCTGGCCAAAACAAATTTCAATGGTTTTCAACCTACAAAGCAAAATTGAGAAGCCACCATTACAATTAATGAGAGAGGGACAGGAGTCGGGCACCACAAAAATGTGGCTAAAATGTGTACAAAGGATCTCTTATCACCAGTCTGGGCTAACTACTAACCACTCTTTGGTTTTCACTCCGCTGCAGTGAGGTACATCTCTGAAAGGCTAGAGCCTGGTTGTGACTGTTGTTTCATAATGATTCCTTGGGACTTTGCGGCTGGATTTTCATTGTTGAGACCGGTAACTCGATTCGGGAACTGCTCCTCACATTTTATTTTATTTTTAAGTCCGAAGAGCCAGACATTTTCAAAACTCTTCAGATCGTGACAGTTATCCAGTCCTCATCTTCCCTTCCAAAGCGTTTATGTCTACTCCAATTCATTACTCCCACATTCAGGGGGCAGCACCAGCCAAAAGTGGGGCCTGTTCGAACTCGGCACTGAGTTCCAATGGCCCCGCTGAGTTCGGGCTTCCCTCCTGCGTGAATCACTCCCCACCTCTTTCCCACTACCGGCAAAAATGGGACCTGTCAGAAATGGTGGTGGGGGGAGGTCGGAACTTCTGCATCCGGGCCCTGCCTATGGAATCTGGAAGACCCCAAGAAAAGCTGGTCCTTGGAGGCTGAATCTTATCTTTCAGAAATGGAAAAACTTCAGATCAGCCATGTATATCATGGGTTAATTTCAAAGTAGGCCAGAACCAGCTTGCTGCAGTCACAAATTGGACTCCTCACTCTCCAAAATGGTGTCACTTATGCTTTTTTTGACTGAAATCCGAGTGATGAGCCAAGTGTCTTTTGTTGAACTCCCTGAAGACTGTCAGCAGTTTGATTCTCCCTCTAGGCTTGGCTGGCTTGAATCAGATTGGAACAAGATGAAATCTGTCTGATCCTGAGAATAACTTGTCACCTTTGTTACTATGGCCTGGCCTCACTTTTCCAACCCTGTATGGCTCAACAACGCTGGCCAACCTATTGATGAGAGCAAGGGAGCTGTTCAGTTCGAGAGTAGGGAAGGAAAGAGGACACTTGGCAGGATTTGAAAGAATGAATCGCCAAAAGACTGCACTGTTCTTGTTGGTTGGTTTAAAAATTCTTGTTGACAGTCCTGGAAAAAAGGGAAATTTAGGTCAGAAACTGGGGCAGCCAGGTAAGACAGAAACTGCTGGTTCAAGGAGCATCCCTAGATACAAGAATGCAATAGGCACACGGTAGTAGCCCTGTAGTCTGAGTTCTGCCCTGGGAGTGCAGCCTCCCAATTTCTAGCCTGCCAGCATCAAGCCCACGTACTGATGGGTTGTAAGTGAGTCCCTTCCCTCTGTCAGTTTTAAGGGTCCTAAAAAATGAAAGAGCTTTGGGTGGTCGCAACACATTTCATGTTTGTGTGCAATATATTTGAAATTTCTGAGTAATTGACACCAAATTGCCAATGGCTCTCTTGGATGGTCAGTGTGGGAGATCGAGATACCACTCCGTTATGGTAAGAGTCCCAGAGGCAGGGATTCAGACTCGTCTGTTTGGATAAACAATACCTGGTGTAGGCAAATGTGACAGTGACTGCACAATAATCTGAAATGTTCCACTCTCCTGGCATGACACCTCTAGTCTTGATGAGTGCAAGGTGAAGGAACCACTGGAGAGTTGCTGTCTCCTACCTGCATGTGCAAGAGACATTGGAGAAAGGAAGGAGATCTGGTGTATAACAGATAAGCAACTTGACAGTATGGTAATGTGAATCAGCCGATTAGATGTTGCTGTTGGCCCAGCACTCGACAGGTATGCTGAGTGGCTTTTTAAAAAACTTACTCATGGGATGTGGGTGTTGCTGGCTAGGCCAGCATTTATTGCCCATCCCTAATTGCCCTTTAGAAGATGGTGGTGAGCTGCTGCCTTGAACCACCGCATTAGCGGTTTGATACAATTGAGTGGCTTGCTACACCAATTCAGAGGGCATTTAAGAGTCAACCACATTGTTGCAGGTCTGAAGTCACATGTAGGCCAGACCAGCTAAAGATGGCAGATTTCCTTCCCTAAAGGACATTAGTGAACCAGATGGGTTTTTACAACAATCAACAATGGTTTCGTATGGATTGTAGCAGAAGGAACAGCACGGAAGGGACAGAAAGTGGATTTAAATATATTGTCATTGCTAGCATGGGGATGCAAGTGGTTGAAGAAAATCTCTAGTTCAATTATCCCCTGCAACAAAAAAGTAGTTGGGACATAGGCAGTGATATTGATGATTGCCTGTATTCAGCATATACGCTGAAAGGAAATGGGATTGCTTGAAGTGTGTTTTAATACTGTAAATTCTGAGCTCATAACCGGACCTACTTAAGGGGCCGCGCCGAAAACTGAATATCCTCAAACAGTGCCAGCTCTTTGTGCAGAGCATTGGGGCAGAGTAGCAGATGAGTTAATGGAAGTTAGGGCTGCATGCAGTATTCTTTAGTGATGTTCTGATTCTTCAGTGATGTTCTTCAGTGAACCTCCCTGATGTTCTGAAAAGATTCAGTGATTTTTTTTTAATGTACTCACAGACTCAGCTTCCCTCCCCTGCCCCGAACCCAGTCCCCATTATCCTGCCCTCGTATGGCATTACCGTGTATTGAGAGAAATTTGCCCACTGATTCACACCTCTGGCCCAAATGCATTGGGTATGAGGGAAAGAGTAGAACCTGTCAATAGTGACTGGGGAAGAATGCTGCAGCCCAAACGCAAACTCAACTTCTACTGCAACTGCTGGGAAATGTTCCTAAAGGCTTTGTGATTGGCAATATGGAGTCAATTCAATTCAATTCAGTTGGGATGACAATCCAGCCCTAACTGAGCTCCAGTGCTTTGGAGAGTCTGGTAGCCTTGTTTTTCTGAGAATTTCTTGGTAGTCAAAGTTCCTCCCTCCCTTCTGCAGGCAAAAACCATCCCCTGTTAATAGTGGCGGCTTCACCAGGAGGAGGCAGGATGGTCACGTCAGCCTCAGGAAACATGGCCGCCACCCCCTCGACTGACTTTGCCCACGCCAATCTCCATTCACCATCAAAATACTTTTAACGTAGCCCAGCTGCCGCTTGGCTGCAGTATGCGTATTAACTTAAACACGGACCACTTTTAAGATACTGCAAATTAAAGTTAAAATACAATCTCACGGCATTTAAGCCCAGGCACAGTTTAAAATCAAAAGAATTTTGGGAGGAAACAAGGCTCCTTTCTTTTAAAAAAATAAAATTAAAAAAAAGTTCAGGTTCGAATCATAGAACAACACGGCAATGAGAGAGACCACTCGGCCCATTGTGCCAGTGCTGGTTTTTGTGTGGAAGCTGCCTCATTAGCAGAAAGGCTGGCCAGGAAAAGAATTTGAAGCAGTTGCCTGTTTTGAAGTCACCTCAACTTCGCCTTCACGCGGCCTTATTTTAGAGCGGTTGAAAAGCAAAGTCAGTGTAGTATCTGTTGATGCCAACTTTTCAAAGGCCGCTGGCGAGGCAGGTTTCAAACCGTGCTGTTTGCCTTACCTCTGCAGTTTGATAGTTGCCAAATGGGACTTCCAATCATTTCAATCCTCTCTCTCATCAATTCAGCTCTCACACGGCATTATAAATGAGTTCCCATAGCAACATTTGGCATCAGTCCCACAGACCAGCTTCTGGTTATTTTAGTTGGTTCATTAGTGATAATATGTATAATGTTTGAACATTTTTGTTAAAATGTTGCAGAGCATTGGGACCTTGGATTGTTTGAACTAAGATTGAAGAATCTTTAGTTAATGCTGCTTATCGGGCACTTTAAATGAATCCAAATGTAGGTCAGTGAGATCAGGCTGCCCCACCTCAGTGACATCTTCTTCCATCCCCATTGGAATTTGATATCAACAGGTTTCCTTACCTTAATATGAAAACAAAGTGTTGGAAAAGGTCTGGCAGCATCTGTGGAACAAGCAACAGAGTTAATTTTTCGAGTCCAATATGACTCCTTCAAAGAAGGCCTTTAGTCAACACCACTTCTCCACAGACTCGAAATGTTAACTCTGTTTCCATCTCCACAGACGCCAAAAGACTCGCTGAGTTTTGTCAGCATTTTCCGTTTCTTGTTTCAGATTTCCAACAACTGCAGCATTTTGCTTTTATTCCTGGCCCTAATACGCCCTGACCCTGAATTGTAGGGCAGAATTTTAGCCTCCTCCACCTGCCGGCTTGCAGGTGGGGTGTGGGAGCCATAAAATTCTGCGAGTGTCCTTCCCGCTGCCTGCACACTCGCCCCCAACCTGCCAGTGATTTTACTGGGGGCAGGCGAGTCAATGCGTCACTATTTGTCAGGACGCTTTAGGCTTTCCATGCTGGTTGGGTACCAGAGGGGCTTAGGTACATAGTCAACACGGAATAATATTCCAATTTAATTGGGAGATGGTGGCATAATAATAACGTCACTAGACTAGTAATCCAGTAGACCCAAGCTAAGGTCCTGGGGACATGGATTTAAACCCCACCATGGCAGCTGGTGGAATTTAAATTCAATTAATAGATTTTTAAAAATCTGGAATTGAAAGCTATTGTCAGTAATGGTGACCATGAAACTACCATCGATTGTTGTAAAACCTATTTGGTTGACTAGTGTCCTTTTAGGGAGGCAAATCTGCCATCCTTACCTGGTCTGGCCTACATATGGGCCAGAATTTTCTCCTCAGTGATTTGGGGGTGGGGCCCTCTCGCCGACGGGAAAATGATGCAGGATAATGTCGGGAGGAATCCCCAACATCATCCTGGTCCCTTTAAATTTTTAGGAAAGTGGGTGGACAGCGAAATCAGCTGTCCGCCCGCTGACCTGTCAATGGCCAATTGAGACCATTGACAGGCTAATTAAAGCAATTAAAGACCTGCCCGTCCAACCTTAAGGCTGGCGGGCAGGCCAGGAGCCCCAGCAGGCTCCAGATTATTGATGAAACTTCATCCACTGGCGGGATGAAGTTTCATGTTCGTATTGTAAAAAATTAATTAAGTTTGTGTTTTTTATTAACATGTCCCATTTCGTGTGACATTGTCACATGAGGGGGGCATATTAATAATTTTTTAATGTTTCTATTTTTAATATTTTTTCCACTGTCAGTATTCTCCCTGAGAAAGGACTTTGCCTCAGGGAGAAGTGCGCGAAAGAGCGCACATTGACGGATGGGGATTCCCTCCCAGCCCCTGGAACAGGAAGTGCATTGCACTTCCTGTCGGGGATGCCGCTGGGTGGACCTTAATTGGCCCGCCCACTCCAAATGGCGGCGGGCCCCGTTTCAGTGGCGGGTGACTGCTGCCTGTCTGCCCACCACCAAGCCGGTGGGGCCCGCCCGCCATCCAAGGGCAAATTTCTGCCCATGTACTCCAGATCCACTCAGTTCAAGGGCAATTAGGGATGGGCAATAAGTGACACCCACATCCCATGAAGGAATAAAGGAAAAAAGCACGTTCCTTTTGGTTTCATTATAATTTGGAGTTTATTGTTTGTGCCTCTTTAAAAGGGACATTTTCTTGATTTATTTTGATTGGTGACAATGCCATTTAAACTGGCAATTACAAAGAGTAGATTTTCATCTGGCCGTTTAAGTTTTGCATGGGCAAAAGGCAGAGAGGGAAACCCATTGGGGAGCATGGCAATCCGTGTGACTTCCCTTCCATTTCATTGAAGGTAAGCGGAATATGACCCGCCTCCCGAGTTTTTCTCTGTGTGCTGCTCAGGCAGCCCTTCATACCCAGGTAGCCACAATGAAAATTTGGCCCATCGTCTCCCATACTGGGGGATGGTTGATGCCGATTCTCAACTTGTTTGCTTTGTAATTGGGTTCCTTACCATGGGGTCTTTGAACGAGAGGAATGAGCTGGCTGGGTAGAGTTGGTGAAGTAGTGGGAAGGATGATATTTACCCAGAGATCAACATATGCTGCAGTATTCCTGGAATAAGGGGCTAAAGTTATCAGAGCCAAGTTGATTGGTAAGGATATGATTTTTTTAAAGAGTATTTATTGCAAAAAGAAAAAAAGTCTTGCATTTATATAGCACTTTTCATGATCACGATGTCTCAAAGCTTTACAGCCAATGAAAGATTTTTGAAATGTAGTCACTTGACAGCCAATTTGTGCACAGCAAGTTCCCACAATCAGCAATGTAATGATGCCCAGATAATCTGTTTCTTGTGATGTTAGCTGAGGGATAATTATTGGCCAGGACTCCCCTGTTCTTTGAAATAGTGCCATGAGATTTTTTTTTACATCTACCTGAGCTGGCAGCCAGGGCCTTGGTTTAACGTCTCATCTGAAAGATGGCATCTCTGACAGTGCAGCACTCCCTCAGCCTTGATTTTTGTGCTCAAGTTCTAGAGTGGGACTTAGACACAGGACCTTGTGACCCGAAGGTGAGAATGCTACTAACTGAGCCACGATGAGGATAAAATGCAGCACATCAGAAAGTAACTTTCTGATCAACTTATTGTGAATTCTTTTCCCAGTGATTTGGTTGGTGATGATTTCCATCTAATGAATACAAGTGCTGATTGCTTCACATTGTGCTTTGTGCTGGTAGTTTTATTTTCCTGACACAAAGTGGATTCAATCAGTTGCTATTATTCATTTAGCAATTAGTTGCTTTACAGTTTTTTTTGTCAGTAGTGAGTTTACTGAATCCAATATTTGTCTTTTGTCCTGGCTGTGCTTGAGGTGCAATATCCATTTTTGTCATAAAGGGCTGAAGGAGATTGTGTCAAACTTGACTGAGATAATGCGGGAGAGAGCTATAGAGTTCCATGACGCAGCGATTGACATGATTGTGGTGTTCAGTGGCATTAAGGTGCCAAAAATAGTTTAACTCACTTGGGCATGTACCATGACTCCCGATGCTCCCTATAAGATCTCTACGGTCATGGTTGCCATAGCAGCTGCCGTCAGATGGCTATACTGTAAAGTCTCCCGGTCTCCAGTATTACATGAATATGCAAGTCCAGCCTGGGCTGCAGTCCAGTCAGTGTTTAATATAGTCAGTTACTTTTATGTGGTGAGTAGGCTGTACCAGCCCTTTCCTACATACAGGGTCTGCAAGAGTTTAATTAATTATAGCTTGATACATCCCTACAAGGAGCAGAGAAAGTTAGCATGCATGTGCAGAAAGCAATTAGGAAGGAAAATGGCATGTTGGCTTTTATTGCAAGGGGATTTCATTGTACAAGAATAAAAAAGTCTTGCCACAGTTACACAGGGTTTTCGTGAGATCACATTTGGAGTACTTTGTGCAGTTTTGGTCTCCACATTTAAGAAAGGATATATTTGCATTGGAGGTGGTACGGCAAAGGTTCACTAAATTGGCCCCTGGGGTGAGAGGTTTGTCCTGTGATGAGTGGCTCAGTAAACTGGGCCTATATTCTATGGACTTTAGAAGAGTGAGAGGCAATCTCATTGAAACCTACAGACTTCTGAAGGGGTTTGATAGAGTGGACGCTGAGAGATTTCTCTTTCTCTCTTTTCCCCCCTCTCTTTTCCCCACTGCTCTCTCTTTCTCTCTCTTCCCCCCTCCCCTCTCTTTCTCTCTCTTCCCCCCTCCCCTCTCTTTCTCTCTCTTCCCCCCTCCCCTCTCTTTCTCTCTTTTCCCCCCTTCCCTCTCTTTCTCTCTTTTCCCCCCTTCCCTCTCTTTCTCTCTTTTCCCTCCTCCCCTCTCTTTTTCTCTCTCTTCCCTCTCCCCTCTCTTTCTCTCTCTTCCCCCCTTCCCTCTCTTTCTCTCTTTTCCCCCCTCCCCTCTCTTTCTCTCTTTTCCCCCCTCCCCTCTCTTTCTCTCTTTCCCCCCCTCCCCTCTCTTACTCTATCTCACACATCTCATGGAATATTAAAGCACAGAAGGAAGTCAGTTGGCCCATGGCTGTGCCAGTTCATTGCAAGAGATGTCCAATTTAGTTCCAGGCCTCAATTTTTCCCATAACCTGGCAAATTTATCCTCTTCAAGTATATGTCCAAATGCCTTTTGAGAGTTCTTATTGAATTGATGCTACTACAAACACCTTAGAGACAGATAACTTTTGAAAAGAGATATGAGGTTCCCAGTCACCCACAGAAAGAATCGCATGCACCATCTTCTTTTCCAAAGATCCCTTAACTAATGTTATGGCCATAGGTGTCAACTGGAGCTGAGTTGGTAACACTCTCGCCTCTGAGCCATAAGGTTTTGGGTTCAAGTCCCACTCCAGGGCTTGAGCACAAAAATCAAGGCTGACACTCCAGTGCAACACGGAGGAAGCGCTGCGCTGTTGGCATTGTAATATACCTTTAAGAGATGGCAGCATGCCATCACAAGCAGGGAAGTGTGCCATATGACCCAGTCTCAGTTTCACTTTGGCCTGTGAGCAGAGCACGGCACACACAGCTCTGCTGCTGTTGTCTTCAAGTTTTCTATCCGTGTATGTATGTTCTTAGTGCCTAGTCTAGATAAATGAACCCACAACGTGTTTACACAATCCCTTATGAGTGATTGGTAGCTTTATATCATTATAAAAACATGACAGATGGAGCTGCCATCTCTCGGATGAGACATTAAACTGAAGCCCCATCTGCCTGCTTGGGTCGATGTAGAAGATCCCATATTTCGAAGAAAAGCAGGGGAGTCACCCCGATGCCTTGGCCAATACTTATCCCTCAATCGACATCTTAAAAACAGATTATCGGTTTATTATCATATTGCTGTTCGTGGGAGCTTGCTGTGCGCATTTTGGCTCCCGCCTTTCATACAACAGTGTCTACACTTCAAAAATACTTCATTTGGGTGTAAAATAGTTTGAGATATACAGTGGTCATGAATAGTGCTATATAAATGCACATATAAATCTTTCTTTTTTTGTCTTGGATGTAATTCTTTCCCTTAGCTCATGTGAGTTAAGTCTTTTAAGGTCCCAGAATGTCATCTTTTTCAAATGAATTTACTTCTGTACGTTATTCATCAACCTCACTTGGTTTTGTTTGCGTGATTTGCTTTTAACCATTGGGACTTGCACTGCCGCATTCTGTTTGTGAATAGTTTTAAGTTGGCCCATTTGTCCTCACTCCCTTCACCACCGATGCACAGTAGCAGCAGTGCGTACCATCTACAAGATGCACTGCAGGAATTCACCAAGGCTTCTTAGGCAGCACCTTCCAAACCTACGGCCACTACCACCTAGAAGGACAAGGGCTGCAGATAGATGGGAACACCACCACCTGGGAATTCCCCTCCAAATCACTCACCATCCTGACTTGGAAATATATCGCTCTTCCTTCACTGTCACTGAATCAAAATCCTGGAACACCCTCTCTAACAGCACTGAGGGTGTACCTACACCACAGGGACTGCAGTGGTTCAAGAAGGCAGCTCACCACCACCTTCTCAAGGGCAATTAGGGATGGGCAATAAACGTTGGCCTTGCCAGCGATGCCCAAATCCCATGAATGAAGGAAAATAAATATTTGGCTGCCTATCTTGCAGGGTTTTCCAGTCAACTTTTGCTGGATCCTCAGCCCTTTATTCTGTAACATTAGCCCTGTTAAAAATCTAGAACCAGCATTAGATCAGCCTTGGATTAGCCAGTGCGATTAAACCTAATTGCTGGCCAGTTGTTCTCCACGTAGAAGTTTGGTACATCACTAGGGTCACTATTGAGAACCAGATCTAGAATTCAGGAATCCAGATTGCCATGGTGTGTATATGTGTGTGTGTGGCTGTGCATATTGATTGAGAGGAGAA
Organism: Carcharodon carcharias; assembly: GCF_017639515.1. Lineage (NCBI taxonomy): Eukaryota > Metazoa > Chordata > Chondrichthyes > Lamniformes > Lamnidae > Carcharodon > Carcharodon carcharias. Next base: position 125,718,558 of record NC_054468.1, on the reverse strand, counting down.
CTGAGCATGGTACACAAGTAAATAGAACTGTGCCAGTATAGGACAGGATTGTTCAATGCAACGTTCTCGCAGTGCCATCTTGATGTAACGACTCATTACTGTAAGCAAACCTATTGTGTAAATGTTAGCTTGGTGTCATGTGGGCTGCAGAGCAAGAATAAACAAACAGTGCTGCTGAGGAGTTGGAAAACTAAGATGCAAATGGGTGAAAAGAAACAATGAAAGGACTTACAAAAGAAAGATGAAAGAAGTGGAGGCCAGGAGATGAAAAGCATAAATGACCTAAAGCCGTATGAAAGGAGTGTATTCATTCCAGGGGCGTAGTTGAAACATGTTAGTGATGCAATTGCTTGCAAAACACAAGAATATAACTTAAGAGTCAGGAACAGCAGAGAAAACTAATGGTGTGATAAATCATCACCCACCCCATCAACTTACAGCTTTCCTGAGAATTGACTCAACTGATCATGTTGGGACAGGGAAACATCTTGCTGTCGGGCGACCCTGGGACTTGAACGCATGTTAATAAGAATCAGGAGTCAAGTATTCATCCAATTCAGCTAGAAATCCAACTTCATAAGCTTCTTAATAAGATGGGTTCATCATAGTTTCCTGCAAGATTTTATTATCTTCTCGGTGTAGCTCTGCCCTGGTGTTGTTTTACAATGAGAGGAGTGTTGGCTCATGTAACTCACAGTATATTTATTTTGTATAATGACTCTGCCCCTGAAATGGACACTGTGTAACTTGTTTCAATGATTACTTAAATGGGCCCTTCCTAATGCCAATTAATTTCTGCTGGTGAAGGAGGTTTGCGGATTGGAGACTGCATGTAAATCTTGGGCTCCAAGTCAGAAGGCATAATGAGAATTGACTGACTTTACTAGGTTCTTACACTTGCACGTGGGGTGGGTGTGACGGACAGATTTTAGAGCGTTTATGTTTACTACAACAACAGCAACAACCACCTGCCTTTATACAGTGCCTTTAACACAGCAAAACATCCTAAGGTGCTTCACAGGAATGATTATAAAGTGGTGCATGAGAGTGGGAGGGGCACACCTCTCCACTGAAAGGGTTTGGAAAGAAATTCGGAAGAGTTCTGCTCAAAGACAGTGGAGCGAGTGAGTTTTGATTAGCTCCTGGAAAAGAAGTGGCTTTCTTGTTGCCTTCTGCAGGCTGTAAAATAAATCTGTTCACCCACAGTTAAATAAATAAATCAGGAGCGGAAGATGGGGAACTGTCTTTAGTGTTTTGCTTGTTCAGGTTGTATGGGATTTTCAACACAATAGGCAAGCAATATTTAAAATTGAAGAAACGAATGAAATGCTCTGCATCACCCCGCCATTATCATTATCTCTGGAACAGAAAAGAAAGCTTGCAATTTGTATATGTTGCTTTTCGTGTCTGATGCTACAGGAACTGGAGGAGGCCATTCAGTCCCTTTAGCTGGTTCTGTTGCTCTGCACCTCAGCTCCATTCACCTGCCTTTTATGCATTGTTCTGTGATAACCTTTATTTAATATAAGAATCTGTCACTCTCGGTCTTGAAGGTGCTAATTGATCCACTTTCTAAGTACGAGGCTTGACGGTGAATGTAATACGATAACGAGCACTTAGCCAAGTTATTTAAGGACAGGGAGCTACCTATCTGAAGTGAGTGAATTTACCTGATCAATGGGGTAGTGTTGTATCCTCTCATGAGAGTGATAAAAGCATCCGTGACTCAATAAGCAACACTGCGCAGTGCACAAGGCTCCACATCTATCACAAGATGGAATGCAAATAGTCGTTTGGTGGTACAGAACTTGAGTGTTGCTGAAGAAAGAGACGTTTTTTGTCGAAGCTTTGGTGTTGCACTCATCAGGGCAATTCACAAGAATATCAAATGTGAAGGGAACAACAGTTTATATCGCATGAGAAGAGAGTGTTGATTAGCTGACAAGTGGACTGATTGGTAGAAGCGTTGCCATGGAGAGTGCGGCAGTTGATGGTGACTGACAGAAAATGTCTCTCTCATTTCCAGCAATACTTAAGATGGAATACAAGAAACAACCCTAAACCCATTGCTTTAAGATGGCTGCCTACCAATATCTCCCAAATCATGTAAGGGACAAGTTTTTTAAAAATAAAAATTACAGTGACTCTCATTATAGAGGCTTTCACATGGTAGGTAGCTCAAGGGAGCAATTGTAGAAATGTGAGATCAGGAGCAGAATGCAGTGAGCTTGGAAATTTGCAGTGCTCAGTTTGGTTTCCTGGGATTGGGCAGTGTTCGGGCCACTGTAAAGTTCAGCTTCCCACAGTTTTAGATGGAGCCACTTTTGGATGTACCAGGATCCTCCCAGTAATTAATATCATCAGAATGGCCTAGATTGAACTGAAACTTTACTCATGGGTCTCCAAGTTGACAAGATCGCTCTTTTTTTTCTTTGTTTTAATAAAGGGAACCTATTGGTGAGACTGTTCCCACAAAATCTGAGAATATTTTGCATATAAATACTTTCATACCTCACCATCAGACTTGCCTTCCACCTTGAGGCCTATTAGGATTTAATTCTACGTAGTGTAACCTGTACCGTGAACCTGCAAGTTGAATTTCTCTTAAATGCTGCCGCAATAATCTCACTGCGGCCATGGCAACATCTTTATAACATTTCACCCTCTCAGTTGAAATATCAGAACAGGAGGAGGCCCTTCAGCCCCTTGGGCCTATTCCTGAAATAATGAGACCATCCTAACTCCATCACCCGCTTTGACTTCCTGATATACTTGGCTAGTAAAAAAATCTGTCAGTCACAGATTTGAAATTAATTGAGCTATCATCTATTGCTTTTTGTGGAAGAGAGTTTCACACTTCTACAATTCTTTGCATGTTGAAGTATTTCCTAACTTCCCTGTTGAATGGCCTGGCTTTGGTTCTGAGATTATGTCCCCTTGACTCGCAAGTCCCACCAGCAGAATAAGTTTTTCTCCATCTACCCTATCAAAACCCTAAAAAACCTCAATCAACTCACCACTTATACTAGGCTGAATTCCTTGAAACGTATAAGGTTAATGTTATTTCTCCTCATAATCTAACTCATGGGGGTCTGGTAATATTCTGGTGAATCTATGTTGCATCTCTTTCAAGGCCATTATATCCTTTCTAAGGATTTTTTTTCATTCAGTTATGGTATGTGGGTATAGCTTGCCCATCCCTAAATGCCCTTAAGAAGATGGTGGTGAGCTGCCTGCTTGAGCCACTGCAGTCCATGTGGTGTAGGTACACCCACAGTGCTGTTAGGGAGGGAGTTCCAGGGTTTCGACCCAGCGGCAGTGAAGGAATGGCAATATATTTCCAAGTCAGGACGGTGAGTGCACAGTTGTGCACATTACTGTACGCAATGCTCCTGATGTGGCCCAAGCAGGGCTTCATACAGCTATAACAAAACTTTCTCCCCCTTTTTTTTCTTTCCCTCTAATATAAATATAGATAGAAGCCATTAGCTTTTTTAGATTGCTTTTAGTGCCTGATCACTGCATTTTAGACCATGCAAAATTTAAGCTGTACAATGTTGATTATTGTGGAGAGGAAATTCATGTTTTTTGTCACAAAAGTGGCTCTTTATTTTTGGAAAATTACTTTTCTTAAAAAAGCTTTCAACTGACTGGAAATTTGGTACTTTAAAAGCTGAGACAGCAACAACCACTTTAAAATGCAAAACAAAAACAGAATTATCTGGAAAAACTCAGCAGGTCTGGCAGCATCGACAGAGAAGAAAAGACCCTTCAACAGAACTGAGTAAATATTAGGAGAGGGGTAAACTATAAGCTGGTTTAAGGTGGTGGTGGTGGTGGTGGTGGTGGGGGGGGGGGGATTGGGGGATAGTGGGAGAGAAGTGGGGGGGGTGTGGTTGTAGGGACAAGCAAGCAGTGATAGGAGCAGATAATCAAAAGATGTCACAGACAAAGGAACAAAGAGGTGTTGAAGGTGGTGATATTATCTAAATGAATGTGCTAATTAAGAATGGATAATAGGGCACTCAAGGTACAGCTCTAGTGGGGGTGGAGTGGAAAGACTAGCAGGGCATAAAAGATTTAAAAATAATGGAAATAGGTGGGAAAAGAAAAATCTATATAAATTATTGGAAAAAACAAAAGGAAGGGGGAAGAAACAGAAAGGGGGTGGGGATGGAGGAGGAAGTTCAAGATCTAAAGTTGTTGAATTCAATATTCAGTCGGGAAGGCTGTAAAGTGCCTAGTCAGAAGATGAGGTGCTGTTCCTCCAGTTTGCGTTGGGCTTCACTGGAACAATGCAGCCAGCCAAGGACAGACATGTGGGCAAGAGAGCAGGGTGGAGTGTTAAAATGGCAAGCAACAGGGAGGTTTGGGTCTTTCTTGTGGACAGACCGCAGGTGTTCTGCAAAGCGGTCGCCCAGTTTACGTTTGGCCTCTCCAATATAGAGGAGACCACATTGGGAGCAACGAATGCAGTAGACTAAGTTGGGGGAAATGCAAATGAAATGCTGCTTCACTTGAAAGGAGTGTTTGGGCCCTTGGACGGTGAGGAGAGAGGAAGTGAAGGGGCAGGTGTTGCATCTTTTGCGTGGGCATGGGGAGGTGCCATAGGTAGGGGTTGAGTAGGGGGTGATGGAGGAGTGGACCAGGGTGTCCCAGAGGGAATGATCCCTACGGAATGCCGCCAGCGGGGGTGAAGGGAAGATGTGTTTGGTGGTGGCATCATGCTGGAGTTGGCGGAAATGGCGGAGGATGATCCTTTGAATGCGGAGGCTGGTGGGGTGATAAGTGAGGACAAGGGGGACCCTTTCATGTTTCTGGGAGGGAGGAGAAGGCGTGAGGGCGGATGCGCGGGAGATGGGCCAGACACGGTTGAGGGCCCTGTCAATGACTGTGGGTGGAAAACCTCGGTTAAGGAAGAAGGAGGACATGTCAGAGGAACTGTTTTTGAAGGTAGCATCATCAGAACAGATGCGACGGAGGCGAAGGAACTGAGAGAATGGGATGGAGTCCTTACAGGAAGCGGGGTGTGAGGAGCTGTAGTCGAGGTAGCTAATATTCACTCAGTTCTGCTGAAGGGTTATGATGACTCGAAACGTCAACTCTTTTCTTCTCCACCGATGCTGCCAGACTTGCTGTTTTTCCAGGTAATTCTGTTTTTGTTTTGGATTTCCAGCATCCGCAGTTTTTTGTTTTTAACTTTAAAATGCAAGGCCACCTTCCAAGCTGAAAGTGAGGAAAGCAAACAGGAACCCCCTCCGTAAGGAAGTGTGAAGAGAGACATTTCAAAGGAAACCTACAGCCATCAAAAACCCAACACTCTAACTAAAGAAGAGATTAAAAATGGGAAGTGCTGAATTTTAATCAACAATAAAGACAATGGGAACTACTAACCAGCCAGAAACATCCAACAGACACTCACCCTGCCGGTGGAGGATGAAATAACCCCATCACCTGTTAGTTTCTACTGTCCTGAAATGTGTCAAACGTTTCTGAGATGAAAGATCAAAAAATGATTACTTGTTCTACAACAATGACTGCAAGATATGTTATTCAGATTCTTTTTTGGGATTATACAGACAGGAGATTTTTAAGAACTGGTTTTGCCAGGCCAGATACAGAAGTCATCTGGAAAAACTGCAGAAGGGTGCAGTAAAGAAAATCTCTGTCTCTCTGTCTGTCTCTCTGTCTGTCTGTCTGTCTGTGTCTCTGTCTCTTGTCTGTCTCTCTCTCTCTCTCTCTCTCTGTGTCTCTGTGTGTCTCTCTCTCTGTCCCTCTGTCTGTCCCTCTCCCTCTCTCTCTTGCAATTAAGAAAAGCCCTATATTTACAGTATAAAAATCCGACCCAAGAGATAGTGACTGTCCATTGGAAAGAACCTCCGTAGAATCCCATCAATTCCTGGGAAATGGATCACTGAATTAAAAGGAAGAAAATTGTCTCCACCTGAACTTCAGTTCAGGGATGGTGTCTGGGGTGTAGTCAAGCATATCCAGGGCTGGGGAGGAGTGGTGGGTGTTGGTGAGGGCAGGCAGTGCCATTGCCACAGGGGGCAACCATTGCCACCATTGGGCCCCTTCATGGGCCAAAATGTGCCCAAAAGAGAGGGCACTTGCCCCCCCACATGGCAGAGGGCCCCCAAAGCACTGGTAAAATGCCAGCAAAGATGGGAAGAGGCATTTAATTGGCCACTTAGGTGGCTCAGTTGAGCTCTGGGTAGGCTGTCTGTGACCCTTCCTGCCTCTGGCAAGATGTTGTGGCAGTGGAAAGACGATGGATACACCACCTCCTGCCTTTCTGCCCCATCTTGCTAGCCTTCCTGCCCCCTCAGCCTATCCCCTACTGGCTCTACATGTTAAGGGATGTCCAACTTGCCCAACAAGAAGAGGAGAGCTTCCTCATTTCCATTACATCACTGAATATAAAGGCCGATTACAGGATTTGATAGGGCACATAAAGAGAAGTTAGTTCGCTTAGCGAGAGAGTCCAGAATAAGAGGGCATAACTTTAAAATTAGAGAGAGGCTGTTCTGCCACCGAAAAGCTGTTGAGGCTCGGGGGTCAATTGAGAATTTCAAAGCCAATATTGTATCTTTATGTCCCGCGCATCCGCCCTCATGCCTTCTCCTCCCTCCCAGAAACATGATAGGGTCCCCATTGTCCTCACTTATCACCAGCCTTCGCATTCAAAGGATCATCCTGTGCCATTTCCGCCAACTCCACCACCAAACACATCTTCCCTAAAAAAAACTCCATGCAAGTGAAGCAGCATTTCACTTGCATTTCCCCCAACTCAGTCTATTGCATTCGTTGTTCCCAATACAGTCTCCTCTACATTGGAGAGACCAAACGCAGACTGGGCGACCGCTTTGCAGAACACCTTCGGTCTGTCCGCAAGAATGACCCAGACCTCCCTCTCGCTTGCCATTTTAACACTCCACCCTGCTCTCTTGCCCACATGTCTGTCCTTAGCTTGCTACATTGTTCCAGTGAAGCTCAACGCAAACTGGAGGAACAGCACCTCATCTTCCGACTAGGCACTTTACAGCCTTCTGGACTGAATATTGAGTTCAACAATTTTAGATCTTGAGCTCCCTCCTCCATCCCCACCCCCTTTCCGTTTCTTCCCCCTTCCTTTTGTTTTTTTCCAATAATTTACGTAGATTTTTTTTCCCACCTACTTCCTTTACTTTTAAATCTATACCTTTTTATGCCCTTTTAGTCTTATTTCACCCCACCTCCACTGGAGCTATCTGTACCTTGCGTGTCCTGCTATCCGTTCTTAATTAGCACATTCGTTTAGATGATATCACCACCTTCAACACCTCTTTGTTCTTTTTTTCTGTGACATCTTTTGATTATCTGCTCCAATCTCTGCTTGCTTGTCCCTACAACACCCCCCCCACCCCACCACTTCTCCCCTCCACCCCCAACCTTAAACCAGCTTATATTTCACCCATCTCCTATTTTTACTTAGTTCTGTTGAAGGATCATGAGGACTCGAAACGTCAACTTTGTTCTACTCCACCGATGCTGCCAGACCTGCTGAGTTTGTCCAGGTATTTCTGTTTTTGTTTTGTGCCTTTATGTATCCTGTCAAATCCTGTAATTGTGCCTTTATATTCAGGGATGTAATGGAAATGAGGAAGCTCTCCTCTTCTTGTTGGACAGCGTTAGTAATGGGTGTGAAGAGTTACAGAGTCAAGACAAGTAAGTAGAGTTTAAGATTCAGATCAGCCATGATCTAGTTGAATGGTGGAACAGGCCCGAGGAGCTGAATAGGCCTACTCCTGTTCCAACATTTCCAAACTCTTTCCAACCAGTCTTGTGAGGTGACTTATATCCATTTTCTGTAGGTGACATGTTTGTTATCCTGGGTTAGTTCCATAGGGGATTGAGTCACCTGAGGGGACACAGATCATGAAGCCTGGCAGATGTCATCCTCGTTTTGAGGGACTGACACTGGCGATGGTTCCACAGTGGCCCGGGGGGGGGGGGGGTGGTGGGGAACGACACTGCCAACTTCAGCCATAAGCCCCTTGTGAATGGTTCTATCGTGCTGTACCATTATCCCACAGTCTCATGAAAAGTAGGTACTGGACTGTGAATTTGTTGTGAGGGTGCTGCGTTGGATATTGCCCCAGAATGGTGATGCTGAACACATCACCTCGTGACCTGTTCCACTAATGTTGACACACTAACAGGGCCTGGCCCAAGCTGAAAAAGGGGTGTGCTTCTTTTAGTCATTTCATATTCTTGTCTACTTGGCAGGTCATTGTAAGGAAAGGGTTAATCAGACTGTCCTGAAGTTGGCTAATGTTACACTGTTATTGTTTACATTGTAGCAACAGTAACCTTCAGCCCTTGCCTGTTAAGCAGCAAAGTTTAAGCCAATATAAAGTACCAGTGGGATATTGATCCAGGGCTGACCCTAAAACAATGACCAGTTTGGTCACCCCTTAATTAAAAGACACGCCAGTGCATACTGATCTTCATATTTCAGATCACTTTAATCAGTTGATAGCAAGTGCAGGCAAAACAGTTAGTTCTACAAAGGAAAACACCAGGGTTCACTGATACAAAATGGTACTGAACAAAGGACAGACTAATCTCTCTTCAGATATTTAACAGTCACACATTTGTATCCCCAACTAGCCATCATTAAGTCTGGCTGTATTATCTGTTAATTGTATGTTTAAGTAGGATAACATGTGCTGTGCATTTTAATAAATCAGAAATACATGCTATTCAATGTATAAAAACCTTTTGAGGAGTAAATCGTGGAAACAAACCCTTCCTCTAATATCCAGAACAGCAAGGATTGTGTTCCCTTTGATTTGGAGATCAGCTCGTCATCCTCTGCAATTCCCATCCAACCATTCCCGCTTGCTTCTGGACTAGGAAACCATGACAACAGTGTATTTGCAGACATGGTTAAATGTTGCCATGGGCAGGCCTCACGCAGTTTGTAATCGTGTGGTAAAATGCCAGCTAATGAGTCACGCAGAGGAGGACTGTTTCCGTATGGTTTACATGCTGGGAGATTGTTATGGCTGGTACGTAAAATGCTCTATTCTAAGGCTAGCTTCTAAAAGGGAGATAACTTCTCAGTCGGAGGCTCGTTGCAAGCCAGGGACAGCTGCCTTCTGAAACATTTACCAGAAGGCACATGAGCCATGCGGCCTCTTGCAAGGCAGACTTCCTGTGAGTGACATTTGTTTCCGATCTTCCTGGGGAACTTGCACCATTGGAACAGTGTCTCTCAGTGTAGGAACCCTTGAACAGCGCAAAGGAAAATCGGGAATTATGGAGTAAGTGACTTGTGCCTCTCCCATTGTTTGCCTGGGACTTTTGTGCTGCCCCTTACTATAATCCTCCAAAAGTTCCATCGGTTCAAGAACTGAAATGCCTATCAAAGTCCTATGCAAAGGGGCCATTGGGAGATGGAAATGCTGTCACCGCCTCTGACAAGCTGCTTAAAAAGCAAACTCCAGATTACACCTCTCGTTTTCTGACACCTTCAGCTCATGCATCTGCTACACAGATGTCAGTGACAGCTAACAACATACAGATCCGCTGTTTAGGGTACAAAGCCCTGTGCTTTATTAGCAGATGTACAAGCTGAACATCCCAGAGGTCAGTAAATAGGAGAGAGCACAGGGGCCCCACTTAGCGATGTCTGCCTGAACAACTAATTAAAGCTAGCGCTGATGGTGATGGTGTAGTGTGCATCGTAGACACGAGGGTCATGCCATGAAACAATGCATAGCGATTGCCTGGTTGCAACGACACCTCTACAAAGGAGGTGTCACCCAGCGGTGAACCAGCCACTAGGAGATTGGATGGGGGAGGGGGAAAAGGGAAGCAGCCTGAAGGAGATTAGCCCTCGCACTGCACATGCTAGCAGAGTGCTATTGCTGGAGCACGGGCAGTGACCCTTTCCTCCCCCCTCTCGGACACAGAGGGTGGGTGACATTAGGGCGGCTATGACGGGGAGGAAGCAGCCACATGCAGAAAGCAACACAGTAACTGGCTCAGATTTTCATGCAGTGGCAAAATGGGACATTTTCATGACTGAGTGAGCCAGTGTTGCCTTTGATTGCTCACTTGATATTTTCCTACCTTTCTAATTGCAAAAATAACATAAGAAAAAGGAGCAGGAGGAGGCCAGTCCACCCCTCGAGTCTGTTCCAGCAGTCAATAAGATCATGGCTGATCTGAATGTGGCCTCAACTCCACTTTCCAGCCTGTTCCCCCACCCTATAACCCTTAACTCTCTTGTCAATCCCAATCTATCTAACTCAGCCTTGACTATATTCAATGACCCAACGTCCACTGCTTATTAGAAAAGAGAATTCTAACACTAGCGACCCTCGGAGGAGAAACCACTCATCATCTCAATCTTAAATGGAAGACCTCTTATTTTGAAACTGTTCCCACGCCCCCCCCCCCCCCCCCCCCCCCCCCCCCCCCACCACCTAGTTCTAGATTCCCCCACGATGGGAAACTTCCTCTCAGCATCTACCCTGCCAAGCCCCCTCAGAATCTTTTATGTTTCAATAAGATCACGTCCCATTCTTCTAAACTCCAATGAGTACAGGCCCAACCTGCTCAACCTTTCCTCATAAGACAAACACCTCATCCCAGGAATCAGCTGCGTTAATCTTCCCTGAACTGCTTCCAATGCAGGTATGTTGTTCCTTAAGTAAGGTGACCAAAACTGCACACCGTACTCTAGTATGGTCGCAGAACGCACAGCTACGAGGATATGAATCAGAATCAGCACAACCAAAAGACAAAGTGCTGATCCAGCCACTAACAACAACAATCTGTCTTCCAACTCTACAGCAGTGCTACAAAAAAAATGGCCCGAACTTTACAGTCACAGTAGCAGTGAACGCCGAGATGCCACCACTATTAAGATTTGGAACACAGCGCCTCAGCTTCCAGTGATTGCAATTGCGCCAACAATCGGAAGCTGCGGTGAATCTCAATGGGCTCCAGCGGAACCTCCAATGATGGTCCCACCGGGTTGCTCTGTAAAGTGCAGGAGCCCCGTAGTTATTCAATTTGGGGTAATTGCCCATAACTGGCACTGGGTTTAATGTTGATTTATTTAAAGCTGGTGTCAGCAGGCACAGAGCCTGCTCTGCAGCACATCCATCATTAAGTTATATGCAAGGAATGCACCACTTCAGAGCTAATCATCAAAAGCACCTAACGTACGGTTAACAAGCTTGGATTAATAACAGATCAAGAATAGAAACGACACTATGAGAATAAATTTTTTAAAAAAGTAGATGATCCAATATTTAGTAATAAAAAATGATAGCTCCTCTACTGTTGGGGCATGCACCTGCATCTATGCAATACATATTCAGGGTAGATTGTAGTGTTAGTTTGATATAGCAGCACATTACTAGATTATTTAGGAGTTTAGGAAGAAATGCAACAGCAACTTGTTTTTAGGTAATTTTAGTTAGACAATTGCACCACAGATTCTTCCGTAGAAGAAATAAACTTGATAAGCCAACTAGGCCTTTTCTTTGATCTGTGTGGCTTTCTGCCCCACTGAAAGGTAATACCAAATGAGAATAATGTACACAAAGAGAGGTAGTTGGTTTGTCCAGCTGATTTTAAAATGCACTGGCAGGTTCTGTAGACATAATGCAGATCTTAGGGTCAAGCAGTTGGTGGCCTATGACTTGAGGTGGTGGGAGGGGGCCATTACTTGGTTGAGGTCATGAAAAGCTGCAGAAATTTTCCAGTCCCACAGCACCAGCAGCAGTGCACCCACAAGCTCAACTTTAACTGAGCTAACTCTCGAAGCAGTCCTGTGCTTGATTAGCAGATGTAGGAGCTGAAAGAGCTCAACTGTTCAGAAACATGTAATTTCTTATCCAATTAGGAATTCGTAACACAGGAATATAAACCAGAATGGCTGAACAAGGGAAGGACTGATTTTTTTGTTTTGAAAAAAACCTTGTCAATATTATTACTTGTTCCATTATCAATGACACTAACTCATCTGAGAAACTTGGGTGCACGTCACTTTTTGGTTAATTAATCTGAAAATCAACAGTTCTTCTCACTTTAAAAAAAAATGAGCCATTCAAGGTGAATTAACAAAGAAATATTACTTGAGAGATGAGTTGTTGAGCTGTGTTTAGTAGCGGAGAAGTTATAAGGGAAAGCTTATTTATGGCTCCTTGCTCTAAAGGTTTAGTTAGGAGAAAACTTATTTCCACTGACCGAAAGGACCTTACAGATAGAAGCTTGGTAACCCTGACTAACTTCATTTCAGCCTCACATCTTCAACTATAATAATTGGAAATGTTGCATTTAAATTTAGTACTGTGGATTCCATTGTTAAGAGATGAATTTTCCTGGTATGATATTTTATATCTATATTCATTGAGTGATTATAGAATTTTATGTGTTGTTTCCATGAATGCTCACCTGTTACAGTGCATGCTTACACCCACAAATGAATCCCACTGAACCATAAAAAGTATAAACTGGAGATCAGGCAGATCCTAGTTTGGTAGCAGATATGTCCAACCACATCCTATGAAGGGGCAGTGTTCTAAGTTGCCCATCTTGCACTCTAAATAGTTATCACGTCTCCTGTGCATGGGCCTGTTAACATTTCTGGCTTAGGCAGGAATAATTCCTGTGGCATTGCTGGTGACTTTTGAGCACGTGAAGCATTCAGCTTTGTGATAAAAGAGTTCCTCCTCTTCCAAACCAACCCCTGCTCTTTCCAGAAGAAAATTTCCTATGTGATAGTGGAGAATCTCTCTCCCTCCCTTAAGTTAAAATGAATACTTGCAAGCACAAGTGTTTAAACTGATCGTTTGTATTGTGTAATGAAGACATACACATAGCTAATCTTCAATGCACCAACACTCCAAGTACGCTCATCATTAAATACTAAAAATAAAAACAGACTTGCATTTATATAGTGCTTTTCATGACTACTGGACACCTCAAAGACTTTACAGCCAATGAAGTACTTTTGAAGTGTAGTCACTTTTGTATTGTGGGAAAGGCAGCAGCCAATTTACAAACAGAAGATCCCATTAACCCAATGTGATAATGACTAGCTAATCTGCATTTTGTATGTTGATTGTGGGATAAATATTGGATAGGACTCCCTTGGGTTCCTTTGAAATAATACCGTGGGATCTTTCACATCCACCCAAACAGGCAGATGGTGCCTTAGTTTAACTGTTTGTACCTCCAACAGTGCAGCACTTAGAGTGTCAGCCTTAATTTTTGTACTGAAGCCCTGGAGTGGGACTTGAACCCAGGGCCTTGTGCTACCAACTGAGCTATAGCTGACACTCAAGTTACCAACCCGCTGGCCTCCTTGCAATGCCTGTGCTGGGCACCAGCTCACATCATTCCCTCCTTGCTTCCAATAATTTTAAATTTGTTCTATTGATTTCTTTTCATATTGAAGCCTCTCGAGTATAAGAGGAAAGTGCTTTTCCACGAAGCATTTTTAATTGGGCACTTCATCTGCCGTTTGTCTTTTAAGGAGAATATTAATGCAACATCAATAAACGAGTTCATTTAGTATACTGATGCCCATTGAAATTGAAATATCTGACGCAAGTGTGTAGACCAGAGACTCATTAAGTGTCTTTGTGTGAAAGTGCTCTGTGTTTGATGGCTGGTGCAGTGTGTTGGACTCTGGCTTTTCAGCCGTCTTCAGATGCAGCTGCTGAAACATACACACAGTCACAGGCACCCAACAAGGGCAAGGTCCTGAATGAGGCAGATAGGAAGAACCTGCATCCACTGGGAGTATGTTCAGTAACTGAAGGACACAAATTTGAGATAATTGGCATGAACGGTGCTATATAAATGCAACTTCTTTCTTTATATCATCTTTTCTATCCCTTCTATCATTATGTTTTAGTTTTTCCCCATCTTAATGAATATGGGAGTTGATGCCAAATTATCCATGAAACCATGTGGTCACTAAGGAGCAAGTTTCTTACTCTTAGGTGGTATATGTGTTTAATCTTCAATAATTGGAAGCTGTCCATTCCTTACAGATAATAAGTGATTTTGCACTGCTCCGGGTTTGTCTCACCCCAGACCCCACACTGATAACCAAAAAGTCTCTAAACTGCAATCCTTGTTGCTCTGAGCACTTGCAGCACATTTAGTTTTGGTTTGTTCTGATTGCAGCTTTTTGCCGTTCCCTAGCCAGATTGCTGACTTTGTCCGGATATTCCCGGAGTGCTCTCCTGCTGACAGCGTGGTGCTTTGCATTGAAGCAAGAGTGACCTCATTCCTCTCGAACAATTGCAGAAAAATATTTTTGCGACTCAGCAAGAGCAAGTGTGAATCGGGACCTTTGTTGGGACCAGAAATAAATAAATAAATCACTCTGTGAAATTTGTCTTGCTAACATTTTCCATCTCGAAATAATACCACTTTTCTTGGCCTAATCTGAGGCAAGGTTACAACTATGAGATCTGGAGGCCTTGGCACAAAGGCCCCTCTGTGTACGTTTCAACTTCCAGGATTTTTTCATCTGAATTTTCCATTGCACTGTGCCAGCCTAATGTGTGCTGAATGGTTCCTCATCAACCACTATAATCCATGGAATACAAGAATCTAGCAGGATGCAGAGGAGTGATTTTGGGAAAAAAAGACATCATGCAGGCGCCCTGTGTAATTGTTCCAGCTTATCATTAAATTCAGGACAGCTTTACGGTCGTGTAAGATTTCTTTTATGAAGCTCACCTCATGGGTGTCCTGCCCTATGCCTGTACATCCTGTCAGCAGAGGTGAATAATGATTTCGAAAGGAATTGATGGGCACTTGGCAAAATAAACTTACAGGGCTGGAGCAGGGAGACGGGACTGATTTGGATTGCTCTACAGAGAAGTGTTGTGCACTCGTTGGGCCGAATGGCCTCCTCCTGTACCATAATGATTCTATGGGCTGTATTTCAATCACCCATGAGGGCGCAAGGCCAGGTGCGAGCATGTATTGAAACTCCCTCGCTCCGATGGCATGTCAGTCTTCTGATGCCTTTCAGATTTTTTTTTTCTTTGCTCATGGGATGTGGGTGTCACTGGCTAGGCCAGCATTATTGCCCATCCCTAATTGCTCTTGTTCAGAGGGCATTTAAGAGTCAACACATTGCTGTGGGTTTTGGCTTACATGTACACCAGGCCAGGTAAGGACGGCAGATTTCCTTCCCTAAAGGGCATTAGTGAACCAGATGGGTTTTTATAACAACTGATCATAGTTTCATGGTCACCATTACTGAGACTTGCTTTCAATTGCACTTTTATTAATCGAATTTAAATTCCACCAGCTGCCTATGTGGAGTTTGAACCTGAGTCCCCAGAGCCTGGGCCTCTGGATAGCTCGTCCAGTGACGGCACTACTACACGACGGCATCCCCTTAAAGTGAGCAGTCGGGCACTCCATTTGGACCGTGAGGCTGCTGACCATCGGCCCCTCCAACCTGCTTCATCCTGCAAGGCAACAGCAAGCTCAGTCATGGCTGCCGTTTGCTTTTTAAAGCCACTCTCGGTCACGGAGACCTGTCTCTAAGCTCGCACCCAGCGTAACTTGCTGGATGCCAAACTTGGCTCCAGGCAAATTAGGGTGTTCAACTTTAAAAGCCATGACGAGGGATTGGGACCCAGAGATGAGTCTGCTGTCAGGTTCCTGACACTTGATTGAAAATCCAGCCCTACCCCTCCATGGCTCAGTTCCTTTCATGTTGCTGCTGGCGTGTGTTGGGATTCTTGATGTGTAACTAGGGGTGCCAACTACGAGTAGATGTATTCCTGGAGTTTATCACATCCCCTCCTGTTTTCAACTGGTCCCCTCCCTTCCCAACTGAAGCAACATTTCTTACCCCCCCCCCTCCCACCAAGTCCAATATTTTTCTCTCAAATTAAATCATAACATTCAAAGAAACTGGAGAAAAAGAAAATTAATGCCCATATTTTTCTGGCCTGGTAGAAGTGTCTGAGAAACTCACCTCTAATTATTGGAGTCTCCTGGGCAATCCTGGAGGTTTGGCAACCCAAGGTGCCAGCTCTGGAGTGCAGTTGCTGGGTTCACCTGAGGCCTGTTGCCAGGTAGACCTGTTGCTGCTGGTCAGATGAGGCCCATGTCCAAGGAGCCAGTGACACTAAAGCCATTCTCGGCGCAAAATACAAAGAGGCTCAGAAATCCGCACATGCTCAGATGTTGGTGGGCCTATTCTTCAGGTTCTCATTCAAGTCGCCTGATTTCAGTTATTTTGATTAACCCGTGCTTTAAGAAGCATTCCTTCACAATGATTTGCGAGTGAAGCTTTGAATTGGCACAGCCCACACACAATTACCATCTTTCTCCTTTAACCCAATCAAATCCGTGCAAGGGTTTTTATTTTTAATTTGGATCTTGGGAAGCAAACTGCACAAATCCATTTAGATTTTCAGTAAGGGAGCCCTAATTAGCATGATTACCAGTTCTTGTCCTAAGCAGTGGAAGTTCTTGCTTTGTAAAAATAAAATGGAGGATTGAAGGATGAGGAGGAAAAATTGGGAGGCTGATGGTTTGTGTATATTAGGATATTGGCCCTGATTTTCGTAGAGTCAGGCCGAGGTGGGAGGGCTTTAAAAATGATCAGGACCTGATTCCAGCATTCCTGCCCCCATTCTCCATTTCTGGCAATTTTAGTCAGCATGGGATAAGGGCGCAAGTAGCGAGCCCACGCGCAGCAGTCCTGACCTTCTCAGCTCCATTGTGAGGGTGCCCATCTCAAACCCACCCAGAGTGTTTATGGAGTCCGGCTTGTTCTCATAGTAGACGTGGTTCACAACTTCTTTGAGGAATCGTAAACCATGGGGAGTCCATAGTTCCAAGTTGGGAACTAAAAAAAACCAGCCATTCAGCATTTGCTTTGAACAACATTTCCCCTTTTACCTTCTCATAAATCTATCAATCAACCACAGCCATGCATAGCATCAATGACAAAAAGCTATTATCCACTTCATACCTCCTAACCTAATGTAAATGAACACACAGAAATTGAGAAAACTCTTCAAAGAAAGAATAACTTAATGCAAGGTAATGAAGATGTCAGCCAAAGAAAACTTGCATTCCCCACTGCAGTGGTGTCCCCATTGCTGCTACAAGCTAGGTGCATTAGTCATTCTTGGAGATCAGACATTATCATTATGAATTAGTGTTGTTTGACACATTTCCGAGATTGTAAACTGAGCAGCTCTTTCACAGTAGGCTTTCAAAGCCTCTGCTAACTATCAGCTTCAGAAGAACTTCAAACACTTGTCAGACTTACCAGTGGTTCATTAGCTCTATAGATAATGGATACTGGGAGAGGGGGCCATGGTGTGGGTGGGTGGTGGGGTGGGGGGGGTGGGTGGTGGTGGCATGAGAGATAAGGAGAGGCATGGGGGTGGGTGAGGGAAGGACATTCATGGTTACAACTGGGCTGATTTTCCAGTAAACGGAGGTGGGCCTTCTAACCTGCCAGCCTTGCCATCCACCAGCCTGTGTTGCTGTCTCAAGCCTGCCTCCAGAGATGATTTCCTGCCTCAATCCCATTTCCAGCTCTAAACTGAACTCCAAACTCCACAATCTATGCATTTACTAAGGTTGTTTATTTCCACCTCTGCAAAATTGCCTGCCAATTGTACAACAGTGACTACACCTCAAAAAGCACTTCATTGGCTGTAAAGTGCTTTGAGATGTCTGGTGGCTATGAAAAGCACTTACCTACCAAATCCCTCAATACTGCATTGGGAATTATGTGCCCAATTCTCTAGACTGGGTCTTGAACACATAATGTTCTAATTCAGACATGTGAGTACCACCACTGAAGCAAAGCTGAGACTTTCCCCAATCTCATACCTCCTTCAGCCAACTCTGGTCAACAAACTAGGACATTCCCAGTTAGGATGGCTAGATACCACACAAACCAACACATTTATGTAGTCTGCTATGGGGTGATTGGCTCACAGGATTATTAAACCTTCCTGATCCTTGCATGTATATGTATTGTTGACTTTGACATGCCTTGTACATTTTTTTGGGATCACTTAAGTAGCATGCCAACTTTGCATTGTGACAGTAGGAGTTAAGTTGGAGCGTTTACATTGAACTCCTCTTAACACATGGAAATTCAATATTATATCATGAAAACTCAATTCGAGGCACAGAATTATGCTGAGTTGTCAGCTTAAATTATGTTATCTTCTGCTTAATTGGGTCTGTGCTCCAAACAAGAACTGACTCATTATTTACTCTGACTGTTTAATGCCACATAATATATACTGACTGTTATTACCCAGTGGCAAACTGTGGGTTACTACTCAATAAATCTGCTGTCATAACAACATTAATTTTACTGCGTAAATCAAGGTCACAGAGTGCAGCAAAGCTCTGCGTCTTCATTTTCGAAACAAAACTTGAGGGCCATCCCCTCCACCTTCAGATGGAATCGAAAACTGTTGCGGACCGGAGAGAGAGAGAGAGAAACTGAACTCCTTTATCCTGTCCCCATCTGTCTGTCAGCAGAGGCCTTTTTGAATTATTTTTAAAGTAGGCTGTGGCGTGTTTCCCCAAACCCTCAGTTTGTGTGGTCCAATTTAGTAACACCTTGCAACAAATGCACATTATGATTAACTCAGAAGGTTACTTTATTCACGTTCAATCCCAGGGTAGGGGAGCATTCGCAATCACACATATATAATGGGTAAGAAGGAGTAAAAAAGAGGAAAATTTACAACAATGGGCAATAACAGTGAAAGAAACCCCACAGAAATGAATATTAGTTTACGTGACTTCCAGAGTCTGAGGAATCAAAGTCCAGAGGGTGTTTCCTTTATGGCAGAGTTCAGTCCAGATGATTTCCTGGTTGGTGACAGCAACACACAAAATCCTTGAAAAGAAGGACTCTGCAACATGCTGGGCTTTCTGTCCTTTAGACTGCTTGGCAGGCATTGATCAGAGACTTCTAAAATCAAACCAGCTTCAAGCAGTTGAGAGATGGTAACTGGCTGTTTGCTCAGCCGGGCTGCTGGGGCCCTTTCCAGTTGATGTTAAAATAGCAGTCTGAGGGTTTCTCAGTTCTCAAAGGAATAGAGATTTTAAAATGGTCACTTGAGCCATTTGACCTTCTTCCTCTATGGTGATGTCAAACGGGATGTTTATCTATTGCCTGGAACTGGCTTTGGTTTCAGGACTGATAATGTCCCAGCCATTGGCTTTTGAAAGAGTTACCATCCATATTGAGGGTCTTGTGTCGGGAAGCCATTGTCTAGGCAGACCCTGTGACTCTGCTAGAGCGGTAGGCTGACCAAAATGCAAATGATGTCCAATGGGCCCTCACTGTTCCCACTTTGAAATGGATCTGGATAGTCTCAGGTGCGAGATGAGTCTGTTAACAACTCTGCAGACATAATGAATTTTGATCTGTGAGTCCCCTGCTTTCGTGAATATAATGTCCTTGTAATTGGGTGTGAGATTCCACGATGATGCGAGGAGGGTTCTTTTGTTTTTGTAACTCCTGTTGGTAGCTTCCAGAACAAAGGACCAATCCTGTGGTCATGTTACTTGTAGCAGCCATCTTTTTGGTTCAGCAGAAAGTCCATTTTAAAAATAGCAAAAAAAAAATAAAATTCCGATCTAGTTTTTGGATTTCTTTTTGTGTCTTATGGACATAGCAAAACTATGCAATCTAACAGTGACATCATCAAAGTGGCCCATCCAGTGCTATCTGATTGCTACTGAGCCACAGACCAGCGACTACTGCTGGAGGTAGTGGGGGTAGGGGTGGGGGCAGTGGCATCTGTGCAAGGATTGAGTAGAAAGTTTGGTTTGATTGTGATGCCCTGATGATCGGAGAGCCAGCCAAAAATTCACTGCCTTGCATTAAGAATGCAATTGAAATGAGTTCCTGAGAGGGCATAGTGCAATCAAACTATATCTATCATGAAGTGGTACTTTGGGCAAAGGAGGGAATAAAATATAAATATCAGGACATTGGGCACATCCCCTGCCTGTCTTTTTTTTTACATTCTCCAGAATTATCCCTTTAACTCAGTAGGGTCAGAAAGAAGTAAGTTCAAGTCTCAAATCCAGGCTGGCATTCCAATGCAGTCCTGAAGGAAGGGGGATTGTTTTGTTGGAGGATGAAATGTTAACTCAAGGTCCTGTTTACCTGTACCTGATGGGTGTAAAAGACCCTGAGGTGCTATTCAAAAGGCAGAGTTTGCCCAATACCCTGACCCTCGTTCTTGATCAACACCAATGAAACAGGTTAATTGACGTTTCATCCCATTGTTGTTCATAAGAACTCGCTATACATAAAATAATTCTCATATTTACCTATGGAAGAAGGAGCAGTCAATTAAAATGTTTGTTTGCGCAGTGTTTTGGGACAGGTCTGGGAAGTGTGATGAGACATGATGTACATACAAGTCTGTTTAAACCCCAAGCATTTGTACACGCAGTGTTCTCTGCACTCATTCTACTTGTGAGATCCTTTGTGAGTTAGGTGGCAGGCTGGGAAACAGGAGAAATGCTTGCAGGTCAAATGCAGGAGAGCCATTTGGGAAAGAGGCCCCATGGATCAAGGAGGGCACCGTAAGCAGCTCTGGCCATCCCAATAGCCCCAACACAGCCACTGATGGTGGATTCTCCCTCCCAACTCCAGGGCTTCCACTCTTGGGCTCGGCAAAAAATATGAGCTTTTCTACCCCCCCCCCCCCAATCATGTGAGGGCACCTCAAGATGGAGGCACCCTCCCATTATCCTTAGTGCCTCAGCAATGGCCACCTATCGGTGACACAGATGAGGTATCTGAGCTGCTGGCTCCCTGGGCTAAGGGCATGGTGCTCCCTTCCCCTGTCCTTAATTAAATGATGGGCCTGGAGGCAGCCAATTAGGACACTGCCTCCAGAAAAAATATTGGTCCTGCCACACGCTTGTGCTGACTCTGGACCCCAATTTGATCCCAACGTCAAGGCTTACCCGGTTATTGTGAAATCCCAACCAATAGCACTTAATGGGTTGAATGAAGATTAGATTCATCAAGTTTGTATGTGGTCTCTTGTTTACTGGATATCAGTGTTGGATTCATTGCTCCAACCACTGTGACCTTAGAACAGTGAAAGTAAGACTAGCATAATGGATCAGGCTACAGTTCTGGCAGTAGAAATCACTGGCTACCAACTTTCCACTGCCAGAGTCACTGGAGGTGAGAAAATAGCAAAAGGAAATTCAGCAACAAAATATTCAAAGAGCCTATGTGGTCTTTTATTAGTACCAGGTTGGTACCAGTTATGTTGCCATCTTGTCGTGGGATGTTTTACACAATGGATGGGTGATCAGTGGTAGGCTCCCAGGCACCTTGGGGAGGGGATGGGAAGGAACAGTTTGGGGTGTGCAGTAGGACAAGAGTGTGATCACGATTTATTTAATTCATAGAAGAGTAAGTTCCGTTGGGAGTGGTGGGGCTTGTGGGCAGGGAGAGAGCTGATCAAATGTAATGGACTGGGTTTGTCTGAGATACTGAACCTATATGCCTTCTGAAGTAGTGTGTGTGCTAACTGTTGTGACCATGGAGAAGCCGATGCAGACGAAGTGTCCCACCCCTAGTTTTGGAATCTTGCTGGGACAACTTCACTTGCACTACTCACTCCCTATGGCAGAGAGGGAGGCAGGCAGGCAGGTAAAGAAGAAACAGCCCCCTCTATGGCAGGACACTCACCAAAACACCATTTTTCATCTTCCCAAATCGGCATCACAAAGTTATGTCCTGGAGAGAGGGTGAATAAAGTCTCTTCTGATCATGTGACTGTCAGTCAGAATAGCATTTGGTCTGAGCGTCAGCTGCAGCTACCGGTTCCATTGCTGCAAATTAGATCTTCATCAGTGACACAGGAAGAGATGAAGCAGCAATTCCCAAAGGTGCACATTGTTTAATGGCATTCAAGACACATGGGATATTTAGTCAGTCATCCGTGTTTATAAAGAGCCATCCAGCCCTCTCAGTGGCCCGTGAGATGAGTGGATGCTGCTGCTGATTGCTCCTGTGGTTTGTGCTCTCAGAATTTGTAGCTGCATAGAGACTGTGGGGTACGTCAGCACAGCACGAGATAGTTAACCGTTTTAGGGCAATTGCATTTGCTGTGCAGAAGCTCCTTGTTATTCTTGGAGAAACATTCATTTTGGATTCCAATGAGGTGACCTTTATTAAAAATGAGATCACGCGGAGGCAAATGAGGTTTTTTTTCTACTCTGTAGAAGATTTCAGTGCAGCTCTCCTGAGTTAACCATGGTAGGATGAGGATGTGGCTTGTCCTGAACTCGTGAAGAGTTAAGCGAGGAAGAGGCTGTAACCTTAGCTCTCTATCTCTCTCTTTCCCCATGTTACATGGGGTCGCCACAATGCTGGTCGATCACCTTCACATAAACCATCAGTTTTTGGATTTGACAGGCCCGTTCTGCCACTAACCCTCCCCACTTATTAGGGCTGGGCACCAGCACTGATAGATGCTGGCTTGCCCACACTAATGGTTGGGTCCTTCCAAGGGCAACAAGTCCTGAAGTGGGACTCGAACCTGGAGCTTTGGACACCGAGGCAGGGGCACTACTGACTGAGCCACAAGACCTCCAAGGTTGCAAGATTAGCAATGTTTGAAAATCTAATTTTCCCATTGCCTTCTATAGACTTTCGAGAAGCACTCGACTTTGCAATGCAAGACTATTGAGATTTGACGAAAGAAACCTGGTGCTTAACTGATCTGCAGATACTTCACTAGAAAGAAGAACAAAACTGTAAATGCTGGATCTCTGAAAAGAAAAAAGGATGCTAGAAAGACATAGATCATTTAGCATCTGTCGAAAGAAAAGTTAGTCTCTAGGGTCTAGACCCTTCTTTGCAGCACTGATATGAAAAGGTAACTGCACTTAACAGCACCTACAATATGGCCTGGACTTTGCAAAGTGATCCTGCCCTCAATCGAGCAGATTATTGGTGGATTTGATGAGGAAAATGGGCCTCTTCATCACAACCGGCATTAGTTCTCACCCCACTCCCCGCTTCACTGGAATGGCTATGGACTCTCCCAAGCCTGCCCACTGCTGCATGCAAAGTACAGTGGGGAATAGGTCCAGCAGCCACCCCATTTTCCTGCCTTCCATCATTGTTTCCACTGCCCCAGGGATCATGAGGAGAGAGGTTGCAATGATGCCTGAAACAGTGGCAGAAGCCCTCAGTTACCCCCTTTTTGTAGAGTATCTGACCCTCCCTTGAGGAAGTGTACCCCAAAGGTGACTCGGAGGCCTTAACAGTAAACAAGCCTCAATTTAAGGGGTGTGGCTCCATTAATTGGACCTTGCTTTTTCAGGAGTTGCAGTTATGGATCGTCCTATGGTTCTAGTTACAGGTTCCCAATTATTAGGGGAACTGCTTCCTGGAGCCTGCTCTGCATACATAACACTTACAGGGGAAGGGAAGCCGGTCAATCTAACGGCTGAGGTGGGGGAGCAGATGAGAGTCCAGGCCTGCAATTTCTCCCAAGTTTAGCTGGGGAAAAAGAAGAATTATGTAGCTGAACAGCATATAAGTGGTCCTCAAAAAGATTGGTTAAGTCAGGCAGTTAACCCCTCACGCCATAAACCAAGGGCCCAGGAAACCCATTCTTCACGTAAAGAATGGAATTCTTCTTCCACCTTAAAAAGGAATGAGTTGCAAGCCAAACTGAATGATTGGTGTATGTCGATCCATAGATTATCAGGGTAGATTCTTGTGACCAAAAGGGAGCGTGTTTCATGCTGTATCACAAAAATCAATAGAAGAAAGTTCAGGCAGGTTCAATAAAGATTACTGCCCTGGTGGTGAAGACAAAATCCTTCCTGACGTGACATTCAAACTCCATAAATGATTAGTGAGACAACATGCACTGTCTTAGTGGTCAGGATAAGAACAATGGGAAGAAGACAAAGAAGGAGCTATGGAGTGAGATAAGGATAGGGAGGCCACTGAGCCCATCTGGCTCATGCTCCCATACTACCCTATGATTCCCCCTACAAACTATATTACCTAATGGCTTCTGGAATTGCCTCGGCCTCTCCCCATCTCTGTAATCTCCACCAGCCCCAAAACCCTTTGAGATATTTGCAACCCTCTAATTCTGGCCTCTTGAGCATTCCTGATTTTAATCACCATTAGTAGCTGTGTTTCCAGTGGCCTGGGCCCTCCCTACTTCTCTCCGCCTCTCTCCTTCACTTTCCTCCTTTAAGAACATCCTTTAAACCTACTTCTTTGACCAAGCTTTAGGTCATCTGACCTAACACTTTCTTATGTGCCCTGGTGTCACAATTTGTTTTATAAGGCTTTGTGAAGCACTTTGGAGTGTTTTATTACATTAAATGCACTATATAAATTGTTGTTGGAAGGATTCTAGAAATTTTGGGCTGAATTTTTCCACGAGCCTGGGAACACAACATCACGGCCATTTCAGTGTCATGAACCCAATTGAGGTGGCAACGCGCCTACTGAATAAATTTTACAGGAAGCAGCCAATTAGTAGATTGCCACCACGTTCACTGACCAATTAGGGACAGCAGGCAGGTTCCAGAGGCGGGAACTGCAGACAGGACGACCCACGGCAAGGGAGACTGGCAGCCCTCACAGTGTGATGAGTAGGAGGCCCAAGCACCAGAAATGGCAGGGAGGCAGGAAGGGCAGGCAGGGAAGCATTGGAGCCACCCACAGCACCAGAGGAGCAGCTTAGATGCCATAAGGCCCAAGACGATCAGAGACATCCATCTCCAGGAATTCCATACTCAATGGCAAGGCTGGGCACGGGAAGATAGCAGCCTTGCCATATTCTGCCCTAAGCATTTAGACCTTCATCAGCCTTGACCTCCTGTTGTGCAGCCCTCACCTTTCACTTGCTGGGCTGTGGACACAGCATGGGGCCCCATGCATCGCTGGCAAAATTGCTGTGCTGCTACAATAATTGCTATTAGGTGACTTCTTAATTGCGTTCCGGCTGCTGCCGGGTGGGTTGCCGCTGTGTGCCCATTTCCAGGAAAAACAAGAGGAGACGGGAGCATTTTAGGGGGGGGGGGGGGGGGGGGTGGTGCGGGGGGTGGGGGGGGGGGTGGGTGGGGGTGGTGCGGGGGGCGGGGGGGGGGGGCTGCCAGTCCAATGCTTTTTTTTTCTGTGTGATTTTCCTAGACCCCTCCCTACCTTCTAAGTCTCCACGGGACTGGGAATATTCTGCCCTTTGTCTCCACCCACTCGCCAGTAGCCGTTTCCGGGTCTGAGTCCCTCTCATCAGAAGAAGTGCTTCCTGACGTCAGTCCTGGAGGTTCTTTTGCCTTCCATTGCTGTGAATGCAATGTGGAGCAGCCCCACTGGCATTACTCAGCTGTATGATTGCCCCCTTAAATCTAAACTCGTTAGAGGGAAAGGCAGCTTGAGATTGAGATATGGAGCGATGAGTCAAACTTGACGTAATAAGTTAATGTGTAGTTGAAGTTGAGAATAGGCTGCACCTGGAGCATTAAAGACTGGACCAATTTCCAAGGCGTTTCTGGACTGAGTCCTATTTCAGCAAGAGGTTGCCTGATGCATAAGCATGAGTTGGTGAAGGAAATTACTGAGAACTGTCAGATTCAGTACGCAAACAGTATTTAGTTGACGGAGCAATTGGACAGAGTTGAATGACCCCCTTCTCTCACAAGAACACGACAAAACAATATTATTATTCAATCTTATTAGTCAAATCTATTCAACCTTATTATTATTAAACTCTTATTTATGAGCAGCCATAACCATCCCCATTTCTTAAGGGAGAATTATCACACTTCCAGAACCAGAGGCTGCTTTCTCAGAATATGTTACTTCTCCTACCTTAAGCCCCATTCCTTGTTGTGCAATGTTCTCAAAATGGCAGTAATAAAGCAAGAAAATGATAGATCCCAATGAATTTGTGTCTGAGATGGAACCCCTGTTTTAATTTGAGGATGCGGATTGTGCTCGATGAATACCACGTACCCTCTGGAGTCAGAGAGCAGCAAAAGCAAATGGTGTAAGGATTATATTTGGTAGACTCCACCTCTCATTGAAGGAATTGGGCAATGCAGCCTTTTGTAGGTTGTACGTGTAAGTGTGTGGCGGTGTGATAACTTGATGTTACACTGTGTTGGAATTTGGGGTATCAGAATCAACCCCTTATGCTCAAGTTTTGAAGTGATTCGAGGTGAGAACTGCTTTTGGTAATAGTGGTTATATTTTATTCAATATGAGCAAGCTTGACATATGCCAATGTAGGTCCAGATTTTAGCCGAGTCAGGCCAGCTCTGGAGGCCTTTAAAAATGGAGGGTGTGTCCTGTTTTCAGGATTCCCACCCCTATTCCTGGTGCTGGAAGTTTTTGCTGGATTGGGATAAGGGTGTGGGCAATGAGCCTGGATCTCATACCCCTCCACCGCCAAAAAAAAAATCCTTGGGAGTCGGGCCAGCTACTTGAGGACTCGTAGTTCACGGCCCCTCAGAGGAGTCATGAACCATAGTCTGGATTTGGGAACCTTTTTGAAGGGTAAGTGTAAAAGCTCTTACCCATGCCACCTCCATGCTCCTTCCATGCCCCTTGCATCCTCCATGTCCACTTACCCCAATACAGAACCAATATGTCATATAATAACAATAGCAAGTCTTGAAATGCTCATGAAAAAAAACACCCATTCAGAAATCTGCTTTGAATAAAATTGCTGCTCTTACACCTCTATAAAAGCGTCAATCAGGCAGGGCCATTCATAGTTTTAATAACAGGAGCTTTACCCCACTACATACCTCTTAATCCTGTCCAAATGAACATACAGATATTGAAAAAAAACAGATCAAAGAAGGAAAACTTTGTATAACCTTGTAATGATGTCAATTAATCAAAGCCAACACCCCTCTTCATCGTGGGTAAACAGAGTCCTGCTGAGTTAATTCCATTTGTGAGAATTGGAGCTTAGCCAAGCATTCATAATAAGGTCACCTGGAGAAACAGATGCCTGGCCATCTGTTTCTGTTAATACAGTTGCCAGATGGGCTGGTTAGAAGGCCCACCTCTGCGCTCGCCCGCCTCCGTGGCTGCATCTGAAGCGCTTCGAGACTCTATCCCGGCCTCACCTCTTCGGAGCGAAAATAGTGCGTGTGAGGCAATTTATATGGAGATGGGCCTGCCGAGTTGGAAAATTTCCCAACTCAAGCTGCCTGCCGCATTAGCAAAAATCCAGCCCGTAATATCAAAGTGCAAAAGTGGCTACCCTTATGCCTTGAGTAGAAGAGCAAGCTCCACGTAACTACTCATTGGTTGTGACTCAGGTGCCATCATGTCAGTCAATCCGACACATAGTAGCTCTAAAATCTCTACGCTTTGGGACGGAGGATATTGTGATCAATAAGTCTCATCCATCTCTAGAAATCTAAACAGAGTGCTTTATTTAAAATCAACATCTAAAATATTCCACGTCGCTGTTTAAAATGGCTTTACGACATCAAATTGAGGGGTGCACAAAAAATGACAAGGAAGCAGCAGAAAAGTACAAAGCATTTGGAGGGGTTGGGAAGGCAGGCTGAAAGCAATAAAGATGGGAAATGAGCAGTAAAAATATAAACTAAATGCATCTAGGCTACAGGACACAGGGGAGGGTTGTGGCAGCAATGGTATGTAACTCAATACAGTAACAGTACAGTATCTGGCAGTTTAAGGAAAACTAACCAGATCTTGAGATTTGCTCTCTCCTTCTGGTTATACAAGTACCAGGAGGTGTTAGTGAGTTTGTACAAATTAACGGTGCAGCCACACCTGGAACACTCTTCGCAGTTTTAGCCAGGATACCACAAGAATATCCAGATGTTTGAAGGAATGAAGAAAAGAACAAGCAAATTGATGCTTAGTTTAAGGCAGCTGAACCATCAAAGAGCTCAAAGAGCCTGGGATTGTTAATTCTGGCGAAGAAAATGCTCAGGGGGGACATGACTTTAGTGTTGAAGACCTGTAAGGGAATGGATAAATAGAGCCCTGATTATATATGAAACATCTACAGGGCACGAACCACTGTTTTAAAAAGGGAAGGTGAACAGTTTAAATTTAACTACTTTACTCAGACAAGGGGACACATCATAAGATCAGAGCCAAGCTATTTAGGAGAGAAGTTAGGAAGCATGTCTTAAAAGGTAGAAATGTGGAGCTCATGCCCACAAAAAGCAGGAGATGCTAGCTCAGTTATTTTTAATATACTTTTGCTAGCCAAGGCTGCAAAAGGATATGGAGCCAAGGCAGGTGGATGGACTTAAGCTGCAGATTGTGTATTCCCTTACGCAGAGGCGAATGTGTGGTAAAGACTGCCTGGAGAGTCAGATAATGTGTGAAAAAAAAATTAAAGAGAACAGTATAGCGAGGGAATGAACGATTGAAAGGTTAATGGTTTTTGGGACTGGTTAATGGACGCATAATCTTTCCTTTGTGCCTATGGCATTCGGGGACCAAAGGGAATATTTGGGCAACAAACTCATGTCTCACAGAGAATGTTTTTTATTGTTAAATCAACCAGAAATGTTGTGTAGCAAACACGTTCATAGATTCATTGGGCTTATATGAGTTTGCATGTCTCAAGGGAATATTCACTTGTGGTGGATCATTAAAAAAAATTATAGCATAGAAGGAGGCCATTCAGTCCATTGTGCTTGTGTTATCTCTTTGAAAGACTGGTGGTTCATAGTCCCACAACCCCTCTATTTGTCCATGGCCATATAAATTCCTAATTCTCAATGACTTACCTGTCACCGTTTTAAAATTACTTATGGAATCAGCTTCTGCCACCCTTTCAAGGAGAATGTTCCAGACCCTGACAACCCTCAGTGGAAAAAAAATTCTCTTCATTTTGGCTCAAGATCTTTCGGCCAATGATTTTAAATCGATAACCCCCTCACCAGGGGGAATAGTTTTTTCTCTCTTTACTCTTATCAAAATCTCTCATCATCTTGAAATCCTCTTAGTTAATCTCTTAACCTTCTCTGTTTCAAGGAGAGCAGCCCAAACTTTTCCAGTATCTCCATTTTTGAAGTCCGTCGTCCCTAGTAACATCCTGATAAACGTCCTCTGAATCTCTTCTTGGGCCTTTGCATCTTTCCAGAAGCATGGTGCACAGAGTTATCCACAATACTTCAGCTAAGGCCTAAGTAACACTTGATAAAGTTCTAGCATGATCTCTGCTTTCATGTTCTGTTCCTATTTATAAACTCAGGTGATCAATGTGCCTTTTAACCACCTTCTCAACTTGCTTGGTCACCTTTAAGGATTTGTTTACTCATATCTCATATGCCAAGGTCTCTCCTCTCATTTAGACTTTGCAAAAGAAGGTGCATTTCTTTCCAACATTGGGTGATCATTTGCCCGCGAGTTGCCAAATAGTCACCAAGGAGCAGATGAAGTGGCATAATTTTGCTCGTGAGGAGGCTCACTGCAAACAGACGTTCGGGCGGATTCGAACCAACATTGTTTTTGAACACAGGCCAGACCCATTTCCAGGCCTCGACCCTGAGGGTGTTTGGGTCCTGCCTGGCTGTGAAACCTTCCCGGAGGTCACCAATCAACAGGTCTCCTCCTCCAGGAGCCCCCATCCAATTAGGCGGGCGGACCCAGTGCAGGATAAGAAGCCAATCAGAGCATGTGAGGCTGTTGGTGGCCAGCAGTCCCACCAGGGGAATTTAGTACTGCCCGTGTGGGTGCCCATGAGGGCACCTCCATCCTTTGAAGCCTTCAGAATATTTCAAAATTAAGTGTGACCACAGCTGCCAGGCCATCATTATGGAAGGGGGAATCTCTCCACACGATGACTTGCAGCTGCAGCTGTGGCCCTCTTTTGGCCTTGACTCCAGGCAGAGGGAGACTGGGGGCTAACTTAGAGGAGGCTTTGCAGGCCTCAACGCGGCCTGCCACCAGGAAGTCATCTTCTGGTGGGTCTGAGCCTCAGTGGAGGGCCCCACTTGCCTTCAGGAAGATCCCAGCAGCATCACCAACTTGACCCCAAGTGGGCACTAATTGGTTACCTGCCACTGCCAGGCAGCTCATGCTAATGAGAACTTGCTTCGAGTATGCTCACTCAGAGATGGGAGTGCATTGGACAGATATAACGTGCAACTTATAGAAATTGCCCCACCCCCCCACATGGTACACAATGATCCTCTTTCTCAGCATCAGACCCAGGTTGGATTGTTACATGAAAAGGTAAAGGAATCCTTC
Organism: Carcharodon carcharias; assembly: GCF_017639515.1. Classification (NCBI taxonomy): domain Eukaryota; kingdom Metazoa; phylum Chordata; class Chondrichthyes; order Lamniformes; family Lamnidae; genus Carcharodon; species Carcharodon carcharias. The sequence continues at coordinate 125,688,254 of NC_054468.1, read as the reverse complement.
ATTCAAAACTGTGCACCAATTAGGAGCCAGTGCTAACACACTTGCATTGCATCGTGTGGTGACTTCATTTATGACTATCTATCCAGTTCAATTCTGCAATTAATAACCAGCAAGCAAACCCCCTGTATTTTCCAAATCACATTTTCTTTAACACGAGAGAGTTAAATTTTCATTGAACGTGGTCCACCGCTACCATCTTCTCAATGGCATCTAGGGATTGGCAACAAATGCCTGCCTTGCCAGCAGTGCCCGTATCCTGAGAATGAATAAAAATAGAAGGCGCCCTGGCCCAGTGATTCGCTGGGTTTATGGACGTACGAGCAGAAGCCTGAGACTGCTCAGGGGCCACAGGTCACTCGCAGCGCATGATCCTTTATGGCGCTCGACAGGGTGCTAAAATAATTGGAATGGAAGGGGCCGTCATCTGAGTGATGGCCTGTCACTTCAAACCCTTCCTTCCTTCAAAACACAGGATTTAGCTGTCAGCGCTTACTGCAGCATTTGTGAGTCATCTTCCTTCTCAAGTGCCTCTAATGAGCAGCATGTGAAAGGTAAGCTTGAACAGCAGACTCGAGAGCAAATATGGCTTCCCCTTCACCAGTCCGTACAACAGATGTACAACCTTTGTAGGCACAATAGGACCAGAGCACTCAACAAATTACCTTTCATTATAGCTACCGGGATGGGAGCACTGATCCTTAATTGCTGAGGAGCTGGCTGGCCTGCGTGCTCCCTATTCAGCAAGAACACGAGAAACTTCTGGTTTTGTCTTTCGCCTCATTAAGGCAGGTTTGTCTCCCATTTTAATTGAGTGAGGGGCACGTAGCAAAGATATTGATGAGCCAGTTACCTGGATTTTTGTCTGTTCGCTTAAGATATCACCTTTGATGAAAAAAATCAAGTTGCTTCACAGGAGCATGATGATAAGCAACAGCTGAAGGAGACATTTATAGGAGATCCAAAAGCTTGGATCAAGGTGTATCTTTAGCATTTACAGAAGACTTTAATGGAAAAGAGTGAGGGTTAAGGAGGGAGTTCCAGAACATCAGGCCTAGACACTTGAAGGCCTAGTCGCCAATGTTGGGCTGATAGCAAGGGGAGGATGTGGAAGAAATCACAGAGGAAAGCAAATTTCTGCTGGCTAATGGCGGAGGTGGGGTAGTTGCAAGATTGGAGGGGGTATGGAGGGAGGGAGGGGTGAGACCATGAGGAGATGGTAACACTGTCGAGGGATTTGACACAGGAATAGTTCTTGCACTACACAAAAGAAAAATAATTATCCCGTGACAGTGTATCAACCCAAAGTTAGTTGGGGAGAACAGCAGAAAAAGAAATAATATGAAAAACCTAGAGAGAGAGAGGAAAGTTTTTTACTCAGAACTCATGAAAAGTTGAGAGTAAATATGACCTAGAGGTGAGATGGATTTCACTGGAGTGTGAAGTGAGTTGGTGTTGATAATTCATTTGTATTCTTGTTTCATTAAAGCTTATTTGTAATGTGTTGTTCATGCAGATTTGGGGGGGACACAATATGTCATGAGTTGCTATAACCCACAGATTATCTGGGTCATTTATCTCATTGCTGTTTGTGGGACCTTGTTATACACTGATTGCCAAGCTGCCTGCGGAGGCAGGAGGTGGCTCATAATTGATCACTTAAGTGGCTAGATTGGATTCCAGGCAGGCGACCCATGCCATCTTGCCCACTGCTGGTAACATGGCATGGTAGCAGGGAGACTTCAGGCATGTCCCCAACGTCCTCCTGCACTATTTTCCCAGCCCTTCTGCAACCCAGCCTGTCCCTAAGGGCTGATAAAACTTCTTTCTTAACCCCACCAGTGAGTTTGTAGCACAATATTTCAATGCACCGATTGTTATAAAACCAAACTCTGTAGTTAGATGATAGTCCCAAATCCCTTGGGTAAATGTTTGTAAGTTGTAATGGTCCAGTGATAGATACCAGTCTAAAACAGAGATGATATGCTGATGGGCTCTCCAGTTGGTTAGAGAATGATGCCAGAGGCGTGGGTTCAATCCCCATACCAGCTGTGGGAGCTCATGGAGGCCTGTCTCCTTGCCTTGATGTGGAGGAGTGTCCCTCAAATTATATAACTACTTGTCTCTCTCTCATAGAGGGAGATGCCTACGGCTCCTCATAGCCTATGGCTAATTTACCTTACCCTATCTAGATCTAGAGGAGCACATGTGAGAAATTTTGCTTAGTGGGAATTGCTGACTGCTCAATCCAAATCAAAACGGATTATTCGTGGTAATGCCTCAGATGCATAAACCAACCAAAGCAGGTGCACAGGGATGGTGAATGCTGCTTTATAAAAGACCCATTGGGTGCTTAAAATCTGCCAAGTCCTTGCAAAAGGTTGATGTTTTTTGTGAGGAGCCTATTAGGGCGGTTCCTCAGTGAAATGACGTCAGCAACAAACTTCTCACATTCTGCTCCTAACAGTTCATTAAGAACACAGCCCCTGCCCTGATGAGCCCTGGCCAGCCTACTTTTACGAGTGAGATCACATGTGTATACCCATTTCAAACCTACACATGTCTAGGCTGGACAAACTAATCTTTCTGGGTTTTGAATTATAACAATTAGTTTTTGATTGCTGTTTCTCGTGTTGCATAGTGACCAAACACAGTACAAAACCGTCCACTGTTAACAGGGAAATAATGCAGCTACCAGTAATAAAGGGCACTAGCAGATGTAATGTATTTGGATCTGCAGAAGGCATTCGATAAAGTTCCACATAAAAGGTTACTGCGCAAAATAAGAGCTTGTGGTGTTGGGGTGATCTATCAGCAGGGATAGAGGATTAGTTAACTAATAGGAACCAGAGAATGAGGATAAATGGGTCATTTTCAGGTTGGAAAACCATAATGAGTGAAGTGCTAAAGGGATCAGTGCTTTGACCTCAACTATTTACAATCTATAATAATGACTCGGATGAAGGGACTGACTGTATTGTAGCCAAATTTGCTGATGATACAAAGATAGACAGGAAAGCAAGCTGTGAGGAGGATGCAAAGAGTCTGCAAAGGAATATAGCTGGTTAATGATATGGGTCCTGACAACATTCTGGCAACAGTGTTGAAGATTTGTGCTCCCGAACTAGCCTCACCCTTAACCAAGCTGTTCCAGTGCAGCTCCAACACTGGCATCTACCGGGCAGTGTGGAAAATTGCCCAGGTATGTCCTGTACACAAAAAACACGACGAATCTGGTCAGTTACTGCCACATCAATCTACTCTCAATCATCAGCAAAGTGATGGAAGATGTTGTTGACAGCAGCACTTACGCAGCAATAACTTGCTTGCTGACACTCAGCTTGGGTTCTGCCAGGGCCACTCAGCTCCTGACCTCATTACAGCCTTGCTCCAAACATGGACAGAAGAGCTGAAATCAAGAGGGTAGGTGAGAGTGACTGCCCTTGGCATCAAGGTAGTATTTGACCAAGTGTGATATTAAGAAGCTCCAGCAAAACTGGAGTAAATGGGGAAAATGAGGAAAACTCTCCACTGGCTGGAGTCATATCTATCACAAAGGAAGATAGTTGTGGTTGTCGGTGGTCAATTATCTCAATCCCAGGACATCGCTGCAGGGGTTCCTCAGGGTAGTGTCCTAGGCTCAACCATCTTCAGCTGCCTCATCAATGACATACCCTAAATCAGAAGGTCAGAAGTGGGGATGTTTGCTGATGTTTTCACAATGTTCAGCACAATTCATGACTCCTCAGATACTGAAGCAGTCCATGTCCATTTGCAGCAAGACCTGGACAATATCCAGGCTTGGGCTGATAAGTGGCATTAACATTCAGGCCACACAAGTGCCAGACAATGATCATCTCCAACAAGAGAGAATCTAACCATCTCCCCTTGACATTCAATGGCATTACCATTGCTGAATCTCCCACTATCAACATCCTGGGGGTTACCATTGACCAGAAGCTGAACTGGACTAGCCATATAAATACTGTAGCTACAAGAGCAGGTCAGAGGCTGGGAATTTTGAGGTGAGTAACTCACTTCCTGACTCCCCAAAGCCTGTCCACCATCTGCTGGGGCAAGTCAAGAGTGTGGTGGAATACTCTCCAGTCGCCTGGATGAATGCAGTTCCCACAACGTTCGAGAAGCTCGACGCCATCCAGGAGAAAGCAGCTCACTTGATTGGCACCCCATCCACCACCGATGCACAGTGGCAGCAGTGTGTACCTTACATAAGATGTACTGCAGCAACTCACCAGGGTCCTTCAACAGCACCGCCCAAACCTGCAACCTGTGCCATCTAAAAGGACAAGGGCAGCAGACACATGGGAACACCACCATCTGCAAGTTCCCCTCCAAGCCACACACCATCCTGACTTGGAGCTATATCGCTGTCCCTTCACTGCCGCTGGGTCAAAATCCTGGAACTCCCTCACTAACAGCACTGTGGATGTACCTACACCATATGGACTGCAGCAGTTCTAGAAGGCAGCTCACCTCCACCTACTCGAGTGCAGTGAGGGATGGGCAACAAATGCTGGCCTAGTCAGCAATGCCCACATCCCATGAAAGAGTATTTTTTTAAAAAGTGAGTGGGCGAAAATTTGGCAGATGGAGTGTAACGTGGGAAAATGTGAGATTGTCCACTCTGGCAGCAGAAGAAGGTGGGTGGGTGTGTTGCTGAGAAGCAAAACACCTTTGAGATGTTAATGTACACATCCAGGTAATCGATTAGATGAGCAGGAGCATTGTCAATAACCTGGTCATTAACTGAGAAATTAGATTAATGCTTAGTTGAAGTGTGCTTGAATCAGTGAACTGTATTTGTGTTTATCTGAATGACGAGAGATCACTGGTTTTAAGGGGTAAGTGATTCAATGAAAAAAGAGTATCACAGGGAAAAATAGCTGCTAATAACAGTACAAACAGTCACCTGTTTAAAAAAGACGAGTTGAGGGAAACAGCCGATGGTTGGTACTGTGGACTAAAAATATCCCTCTCAAATAATACTTTGTCAAGTCATTATGTTGTAGATAGATTGCAATAAAGGAGCAAGTGTTGACACTGGTTGGTACACTTGGTGTTATAAGCCATGCACTCTGCTCCAGTTCAGAGGATGTCTCATTGTGCCAACTTTTAAGAAGCTTATTTCAAACCAGCAATAAATGCACTGTGCATGGCACTTACCAACCATTTACTGCTGGTGGCCAGTGGCTGTTCATGCTAATGGTTTTACAAATGGATGTTTAAACTGGAGCTTTGTTGAAGCAACAACAACTTGTATTTTTATAGCACCTTAATTGTGATGGAATAAAACATCCCAAGGAACTTCACGGGTGAATTGTAAAGCAAAATGTTGACACCGAGTCACATAAGGATTTGCGTGGACTGATGTTTGGCCAAAGAGGTAGGTTTTTAAGGTGCGTCTTAAAGGGGGATGGAGAGAGGGAGAGGTTTAGGGAGAAAATTCCAAAGCTTAGGGCCTCAGCAACTGAAGACACAGCCACCAATGTTGGAGTAGTTAAAATCAAGGGAGCTCAAGAGACCAGAATTAGAGGAGTGCAGTTACCTCAGAGGCTTGTAGGAGGTCACAGGGATGGACAGAATGCAGGGAGTTGATTATGAGCAATGTTGATAGCATCCTAGAACAGCCTGTCTTGAGGACTTGATGTTTCTGCTTCACTATGCTCATTTCTTTTCTCAGTCGTGTGTTTACTTTCCCTCATTCTTTCTCTTTTTCTCTTTCTCTCTCTCTGTCTCTTTCTTTCTTTCTCTCTCTCTCTCTCTCTCTCAAAGGATGGAAAAGTTAGGGTTTTTCTTCTTGGAGCAGAGAAGGTTAAAAGGTGGTTTACTAAACGTTTTCCAGGTAATCAGAGATTTTGAGAGAGTTGATAGTGAAATACTGTGCCTCTGTTGAGTAGCTTAATAACCATAGGGTCATAAATTTAAAAACATTGGCAAATGATCCAGAGGGGGAGATGAGGAGAAATGTTTTCATTCTGAGAATTGGCAGGATCTGAACGCTCGACCTGAAAAGGTAGTGGAGGTTAATTCCATAAATAAGCTTAATGGATTGATATGATGTGGCAGGTGATGTGTGCCAGATGGACCAAATCCACAAGGGAAACTTGGCCATGCTATCACAATGGTTTTGCAATTTGCATTTATTACGAGAAGATGTGTGCACTGAATTCAGAAGCAATGAGTCCACTAAGGCCCTCAGAGATTTTTATAAGTTAATTTAAAATATTTATTAACAAAATAAAAGATTTCAAGCATATACGTAAGACTACAATTACTTAATATTATACCAACTGCTAAAATTCCTAATTAGCCTGACTCCCAGTTACACACCCACTTTGAGCAACAGTCCAAAATAAATTTTAAATTTAAAACAAAGCCAGCAAGTTAACACAGTACCCACTTGACAGTGGAATTCCAAACGGCTTTCCCTGACTTCAGTTTCTGGACAGAGCAGACTTATGCACAATGGTTGGAAGCTTCTTGAAGGCTGTTTCTCACACTGCTGTTAGATCTTACATGGCTTTCTCCTCACATAGCCTTTCATTCTCCTTTATATCTGTTTCTTTCTCTTTAATATGTAAATTCTATTTTTCTATATCTCTTTGAAACTATATCATTCTCATAATATAAAAATCTTTCATGTTGCCAATATTGTCAGTAGCCTTTGGGAAAAACAAGCACACTCCTTAGCCTTGCTTATTTGGCTCATTGTAAACAGACTAACATCTCTTTGAAATCCAAACAATCCCTTAATTTATCTAAAAATGAAAATTATTTTCACACCTTACATGCTAAGACAGCATCCATGTTTACTCTTTAGTATTTCAAGTGCATTTCTACACCTAGCTTCTTTTGATAGTTCCAAATTTGCAGTCCACCTGATTCCAAATGTAATTAAATCACGGAGAGACCCAACTATACTCTCACCCATAAACCTACTTTACGATAAATCAGAAAAATGTTATGAAAATTATTATACTTTCATAATGGGACAGACACTTGAGGATGAGCAAACTTGAGGCTTGGGACTAAGAACCAGCACAGTCCTGATGGGCCAAATGGCCTCTTTCCATGCTGTAAGTGTTTACATTTCTATGATTCATTCTCACTCTTTTCCCTCCTCCTCCTCCTCATTCTCTCTCTCGCTCTTGCTCGGTGTCTTCTCTCTCACTCTGCATCTCAGCATCTCCACCCGACATGCTATCAAAATCTACCATTTCCTCAATCCCTCTCTCTAATACAGATAACGTCCACAGGCTGCAGTTCCTTTGGCAAGCTATTTGAGTTCCTGCGTTCCTGATTATCAGATTTCAAACGTGTCCCAGCATCTCTATGAGGAGGTTGTGTACATGTCCTGGCATTCCTGACTGCCAGGTTGTGTGTAGGTTAGAAAACATCCCGACATAAGGTTGCCTTTGTTTCCAACCTTCCTATTAGCGAACCTCGCTTATGCCCAGGCACCTTACTTGCTAGTTTAAGAATGTTTCTCAGCAACCCCTGGTCGACTGGGATGAACGCATGTCCCAACATGACCCATTACAGTGAGCTTCCTGTTTTACAGGTTGTGGATCTGGCTAGTTGATTACATGTCTGCCACAAGTCAGTCTGTTGTGTTATGTTTTTGAAGGAAGATTTTAAAAAAAAAGGCTTTTCAGGACAAGGCCCCATTAATCCAGATTGCATTCCCCATCTGTGCAGTTTAATAATCACAGAGGGGCTGAAACTTGAACTGGTTTCTTAACCACATCATAGCCTAATTTACCCATTGTGCCCATTAAACATCGGCGCAATTGCACAGTGTTCATCTGTGTAATGATTTCACAATTAGATAAGGCTTTACGCTTATGTACTTCTGACATCAAGAAGTGTGAGGCATTAATTAATGTAGCTGGAGAATTCCCCTGGGCGATTGCAGCAAATTTAATAAATTCTTTTTTTTTGTGAGAGTTGCTGGATGTCACTATCCATGTTTATGTAGGTGGAGGAGATCAAGTGGGATCTCTGTGTCTTGACAGCAGAAGTTGTCCGCCCAGGAGGATGCTGGGCAGGGAACTCGGTCGGTCCTTTGAGGCCCACTCGGGACATAAAGTGATGGCCTGAGCAGGCTAGGAGGGGCAGAGTGTGAAGCCTAGAGCACAGGCTGGAGAAGGAGGGGAAGCCAGAAGCTTCATTGAGAGAGAGTGGAGAGAGCAGGACAGTCGCAAGGAGCAGGATAAGTAGTTCAAGACGGGTGAGTCCCAGTATCGAGGACCCAAGGCCATGAATGGGGCAGACTGAAGCTTGTGACGGTGACTAGAGAACCAGGAAGTGGAGCGGGAAAACAGCTGCTGGAGATGTAGGCGGGCTACCTGGTTAGCAGCCCTGAGTTTGAGAGCCTTGAGGAGAGGAAGATACCCTTCATGTCTGGGAGACCAGATAATCTGGGTCACATGGTCATGGGAAGTTAACAACAGAAGCTCCGCCAACTGAACATTGCTACCTCTGCTGATTAGAGATCAGGAGTTAAGCTTTCGACACCATCCTAGTGGATCTGGAGCATTGGCTGTGAATGTGCATTGTACATAGCTCGCTTCTCTGAGTTAAGCTTTTCTATTAATGTTTATAAAGATTTGATGCCGGTGGAATGAAGATCTCTGTTTTATAACCTTTGTGCAGTCTGTGTGCAGCTTGAATCTCACGTTCCATCTTGGTGTCAGGCATCGTGTCATGGTGGTCAAATTGGAAAGGCGCCTATCTAAGATGGATTGAATGGTAAAAGAACTGGAACTGGCCCCATCAGCGAGGGAGGCCAAAGCAGCTGCAGCCGAGGCTGAGGCTTCACATGATGAAACTGAGTGTTGAAGTAGTGACAAGGAACAGCAGGAAGAGGTATCCGGTGTGCCCTCCTTTAACATCGCAGGGATGGACTGGATATCCTACCTGCCGACAGATAGGAAGCTGCACAGATTTGGGGGAAGGTTGGAGATATCCAAGGACCTGGTGGCCGAGGTCTGGATGGAGAACGCGCAGCTGGTCATGGCCTCCAGCGGCCTCATCGAGAGGGAGGCGGTGTTCGTGATGGAGCGTCTGTGCGAGAAAGCTTGTTGGGAATTACTGAGGAGAGGTACAGATGTTCAAAGACGTCCATGGGGGATCATTGAGGCCCTGGCATGGGTTTTTGGGGGAAGCAGTAGCCTGCCGCAGCTGCAACAGAGGTTTTATGAGTACAAGCAAGCTGAAGGAGAGGAACTGGCCTCCCTATCCCTGGAGCTGGTGAAGTTGTTGACTGCATTGTCCTCCTGGATCCCTCCCTCAAATTGCCCCCTTGGACATGCAATTGAAGGATCGCCCAGCTGAAGTGGTGAGGGATAGAAACATCCAGATGGAGCTGAGGAGGCTTAATAGTGACTAACCTAAATTGTTCTCCTTCAATGCATGGGATCACATCATCGGGATCTTGGGGAAAGACTGGGCTCCTCAGACCAGGAAAGAGGCCACCATTAGGGAGGTAACTGTCGATGTGTTTGGGGATGTAGACCCCAGGCTGAAAAGACATGTGTTGCACAGCTTGCACTAATTAAACGCTTGCACACAGCAAGCCTCAGAGCCGAGCACGCCAGAGCGATACCCCAAAGAGGTTCTGGAGTTGTGACTGAGCTGGACACTTCAAATCTCTGCCTTCAGCAACTACAGACGTCAGGTTTGGCAACCCTGTCCAGCGCAACTCCATTTCTCCTCCCTCGTCAGAGAAGATAGAGGCCTGGCAAAGGTAATGGAAACGCTGAGGCCCTCAGCCTGAAGACTGAACGTGGAAGGGAACCCGCCTTTGCCAGTTTAGAGAGGATTACAGCTGATGCCACATCCGTGCCTTAAGCCAATGGCCGCATTCACACTGCAACTCCCCATAGAATCCGGGCCGGGGTTTGTCCAAGTGTCACCGATGTACTTGTGAGGGAGATCCACACTGATCCAGAGGGGTAGAACCACGTACAGTTCCACCTTTGCCATTGATCTCAAAAGAGGACCTCGGGCACCTTCAGCTGGTCAATGCAGACATCAATTGTCTCCCTCGCTGCTGGAAAGCCCAACCTCCTCCAGCCTGGTGCCTTCTGATGAAGGAATCTAAACAGGCATGGAAATTGCTAATGTGCTGGAAGAGGACCAGAGAGGAGATTGGCTGTCTCTATCGGCTGGTTCCTGAATGGGAAAGGGATGTAGCCACTCTTCCTACCTGCTGGTCTCGAGCGCCAAGATCAGGCTGGGCACCAAGCATTGGAAAAGACAACTGTGCTGACCTGGGAGTGTGGCTATTAGCCCAGGACTACTGCCAATATTGACCACGACTGTCAGAATTGTGAAAGGTGTATTTTGGCCAAAGCTGGGAAGCAGCCTCAACCCAACATGGGATCCCTAGTTTCCACTAGGCCTCTGGAGGTCCTTGCAATGGATTTTTTGGTCCTCAGCTCCAGTAGTAATGGGACCGGGCACACTCTCATACTTACGGATATCTTCACCAAGTTTACACGGGCTATTCCCACCTGTGACTAAAGGGCCTCAACTATAGCCAGAGTGTTAGAATGTGATCAGTTCATCCATTTCGGTGTCCCATGTTGGATCCACAGCGAACAAAGGTGCAATTTTGAGAGTAAGATCCTGCAGGAGCTCTGCAATGTGTATGACCAGTGCCACATGACCCCCTAACACCCAGCGAGTAATGGACAGTGTGAACGATTCAACCATAATCTGCATGACAAATCGTGTACTTTACTTTCTGAATGTTGGTAAAGGTGGCCTGAGTACCTTCCGGAGTTGGACTCTGCTTATAGGAGTACCCGACGTTCCTCCCTGGGCTATCCTGCACACTATTTCATATTTGGAAGAGACCCAGCCCTTCCTGTGGAACATCTCCCTGGGCTTATCAAGCATTCTTTTGGAGATGGCCATGCTGATGAGTGGATTGCTGAGCGTCATGCGAGGCTAAACCAGGTGTTCGGATTGGTGTCCAAGAGCACCAGGAAAGAAGCTCTATAAAGAAAAATGCTACATGATCATAAGACTGGCAGCATAGACCTTCTGATCGGTGTAAGAGTATTCTTCCAGAACAGGAATACCAGAGGTCGGAATGATATACAGAATGCCTGGGATCCTGAACCCCACAAGTCCTCAAGCGGCTTGCCCCCGCTTTATTGTTGAACTGGTAGCTCGGGGGCAGCCTCAGAAAACAGTTCACAAAGGGAAGCTGCACAAAGTGAAATAGCAATCAGTTTTTTTTACACAGCAGACAGTTTTTTCTAATATTTAAAGGGCAAGATATTTAAATTCTTTAACAGCTTAACAGTTATCTTGACTGTTCCAATGAGCTTATGCACTTTATGCACACATTCATGTCTACTTTTTAACAATCCCAGAGGGCACCTTACCCTCTCCCAAAGGTGTCCCATGACCATATCCCTACCTCTCCAAAGAGCTCTGGCAAATTTAGACCTTCTACCAGATCTAAAGTACACAAGTGAACATCCCTGTAGCCAAAATAAGATCTGACTGAGGCACCTGCAGTTGCCTCCATGTACCATGGATGTGCACATTAGAACCCAGCCCCATTCACCCCCTGCAAAAATGGCAGAGGCTGGCTTCAGGGGTGGAACTTCGCGATTCGGGCCTTCTCCGCCATTTTCGCTAAGACAGAGAGGTTTTCTGTCTATGTGAAAATCCTGATCTCATTCTTTCCCCTCACACACTATGGACAGAATTTAATATTCTCCTCTGATGTGAGTTTGGTGGCGGGAGGGTTGTGGGGGTGGTCACCTCTGCCCCGATTTGAGTCTGGGGTGGGAAGGCTTGTGGTCAGCCTTCCTGCCCCGCCCCCGATTGAGACCCTTAAGTGGACACTTAATGCCCACTTAAAAGCATCACCCTACTGCTGCTACAGCTCACCCAACAGGGAGCGGGGGAGTCGCCTTGCACTAAGACCAAAAAATAAACCCTGTTGGTGTTACCTGCGGGCTTCTGAGGTGGAGCGGGGGTGTCCTTTGTTCAATGGCACTCGGTACCCAATTGAAGGTGGGGACCCGATGAGAACCACACCCGTGCCCTTGCCTCCCCCTCCATCTACTACCCAGAGACCCCCATCCTGTCATCATTCATTTGTGGCCTGTGTCCCTTGGCGACCCTGGGTCTCAGTGGGTACATTAATGGCAGCTACCACCATACCCCAGTGCCTCTGTCAAGCAATGCAATGCCGGGAGTGGGTGGGATTTCCACCTACCTGGGCCCTTGATCCTGGGGAAGGCCCACCACTGTCCAGTTAAGTGCCTGATTGGCACATAATGTGGCAGACCTTCCTGGAAGGAGGCGTGCACAGTTCTTGCCAGCTCTCCAGCCACGGGCGAGACACCAGAGACGACCATTAAAGACCACCCGATCTCGCCCCACTCTCATTCTTACTCTCTCTTTCTCATCCTCTCGCTCCCACTCCCCCATCCCATATGTATCCCTCCTCCATTTGCAGTTTCACCTCATCCAGTTGCCTATTTCACTTGTTATCTGTACAGCTGTGGTAACATTCATGACTTCTGAAAGGCAGGGGGAAAGGTTGTCATCACTTTTCCCTTTACCTAAAGCTGGTAGAGTTAAGAAAATACTACTTGTCATGTCACTCACAGTAGGTTTTTGTTTGTAAAGCATTCTTCATATTTCAATTGTGGGAATTGCATGCAGTTTCGTTCCTCATTAAAATTCTTGAATAGAAACTGATTGTGTGGCAGACCCATAGTACAACCTTGAGGAATCACCATAGCAACAGCTGTGGAGGTGACCATAAAGATCCTCATGGTACACTTGGCTTACACTTCTGCGTTAGGGTTGGCACTTGCTCAATTTTAGATCTTTTTTTTTCCCCCAGTGGATTAAGCAGACATTTATATAATATAAACTGGGCACCAGCTGTCTTTCTGTTAAATAGGAAGTCCCTATTTTTACCTAGTTGCATGTATCAGGATGTGGAGGCATTAGATTAAGGCTTTCTGTGAATGTTAACAGCTGAGAAAATATCAGAAATCAAAGAACAATCCTTTCCCTAACCGGTTTTGAAATCAGCAAGAGATGTTAATCCAATTTCCCATGTAGAACATGGAAGTGGGAAGAGGAATTGTTTTTCCTTGTTCTCTGGATACGGGCTGCATTTAATGCCTATCTCTCATTGCTCTGAGAAGATGGTGGTGGGTCTTCTGCTTGAAGCACTGTGATCCTTGATGGTGCTCCCACAATGATTTTAGGGCAGAAATTCCAGTATATTGACCCAGTGATGATGAAAGAACAGGATTATATATGTCCACATATGTGAGGGAAATTATGTCCTCAACATTTGTTGCTCTTGTCCTACATGATGGTAGAGGTTGTGGGGCTGAGAGGTGCTGTTGAATTAAGCTTGGTGAGTTGCTGCTATGCATCCCATAGATGATACACCCTGCCGCCAAGATGTGCTGTTGAGTGGACTGAACTTATTGGTCGCGGCATTGGCCCCACCTGCTTGCCGGAGAGCTGGTGACAGCCATGCCGATGCCACTTCCAAGAGCCCCAGATGGGTTTAAATCATTTATCAGGTACTTAGCTGCCTGTCACTGGGGTTCCCAGGGCCTTCAGGGTGACGCTGGGGTCAGTCAGGCAGGCCCAGTCAATGGCAGGGAGGGTGAGGCCGGTGCGAAGGGCAGTGGCAGGTGGCTTCCTGTGAGGGCAGCCCTTGCCTCTGATGGGGCCCTCTGTGGAGCACAGGGTACCCAAACAAAGGGCCCTGCTACCCAACCCACCCCCACCCGCCCCCCAACCCATCTCCCCCTCGGCCACTTTGAGCCCTCGGGCAGTCTGTGAGCTTTTACTGGGCAGCCTGTGCAAGTGGCATGTGCCACTCCACTCCAGCTACTGGTAGAATACCAAGGTTATGGCTTGAGGCCTTTAGGTGACTCTTAATCAGCCATTTAGGGCTTCAATTGTTCAAGGGGTGGGATGGCCATCCTTTGCCTCGTGACCCCTGCTCAAGTTGCCACATTATTGATATAACCAGACCAGCTTTAAGCTTAACTGCACATCACTTTTCAGAGAAGCGTTCCCCTGAGTAGTGCTGAACATGAAAACACAGTGTTGGGCACATGTAACAAGTTTCACTTTAATCATGAACCACTTAAAGACTTGGGCCAGGAACGTTACCTGAGGCTTTACAATGACTAGTGGTAAAGTTGTCTGATTCTTTAGACATGGGATTGAAACTTGATCTGAATTTACTGTGCAAGGGATCTCCTGCTGAGTTTGTTCAAGTAAACAAAGTCTTTGGTGATGTGAATAAATGCAGCCTCCACTGCATTGGCCTGTTTGAGGGAGTTTTGACATTGGTTACTATGGAAGTGTTGCAACAGTGAATGATTTGGATCCTTGCAGTGCTCTACGTAGCTGCTAGATATCCTGAAACTCAAAGAAGTCATGAGGCTCAAGTGATGCTTGAGATGGTTACAGCCCTTTAAAGCGAGTATAAAGGCAATGTGACAAGTTTGGTTTAAAATTCAACTACCAACTAAAAATAGGGATGCCTTGTTAAAATTATACAAGGCACTCGTTAGACCACACCTAGAATACAGTGAACAGTTTTGGTCCCCCTATCTAAGGAAAGATATACTGGCATTGGAGGCAGTTCAGAGAAGGTTCACTAGGTTGATCCCGGGGATGGAGGAGTTTTCTTTTGTAGGTTGGACTTGTTCTCATTGGAGTTTAGAAGAATGAGAGGCAACCTTACTGAAACATATGAGATTCTTTGGTGGCTTGACAGAGTAGATGCTGAGATGCTGTTTCCCTTGTGGGAGAGTTAGAACCAGAGGGCATAATCTCAGAGTAAGGGGGCACCCATTTAAAAGAAAGATGAGGTGGAATTTCTTCTCTGAGGGTAGTGAATCTGTGGAATTCTTTACCACAGAGGGCTTTAGAGGCTGGGTCATTAAGTGTATTCAAGGCTGAGATAGACAGATTTTTAATCAGTAAGGGAATCAAGGGTTATGGCAAAAGGCAGGAAAATGGAGTTGAGGATTATCAGATCAGCCATGAGCTCATTGAATGGTGAAGCAGACTCAATGGGCCGAATGGACTACTTCTGCTCCTACATCTTATGGTTTAAAAATTAACCAGAAACAAAGCAACAGCAAGGGCCAAACAAATTAGTCCTTGGTAGCTTAAGGGATGGCTGAGGAATGGGTAGAGGGGGAAGGTAGGGCACTGGTTAGCTCAGTTGGGTCGATGGCTAGCGTGTGGCTCAGAGTCAACACCAACAGCGTGGGTTCAGCCCTGTTCTGGCTAAGGTAGACTTGGGACCTGCCTCCTCACCCTGTCTGGGAGTTGAAGACAATGGCAAACCACCACTGACAAAAAAAACTGTCAAGTAAAACCACCCAGGTTGATGTATTAACAGACAATAAGCTAAGGAGCTGCCTTTGGGCAGAGCTCATGTAACTGAATGAGCTTAAGGAAGTCATCAAGGAAATTAAGCACGAGGGCATGTATGTTCTCTCGAGTTATTGAGCAGAATCTTTCCAGACCTGCGAAGGCAGGTTTGAAGGTGGAAACAGGAGCAATAATCTCGTTGGAGGTAGGTGAACATCGTTAGGGGCTCCTAGCCTGGAAGTGCCAGTGATCAGTTAGATGCCTAACAGGGGCATGGGGGAACATTGAGGACTGGGCTGGGATATCACTGACATAGGAGCAGATCCCCGCTGAGTATGGAGCCCAGGAGCTCCATAGCCCGCGGCCTCCTGGTGGCAGGCTGGAGAGCCAGAGGCTCCATATACCAGTGGCAGTGTTGTGGGGATGAAAGGCCTCACCCATAGTCCAAACAAACCTTCCATAAAGGTTTCTCCTCCACCCCAATGGCCCCAACCTGGTCTCTTTTTATTCTTGGAATTTTATTCAATCTTTCGAGGGTGCCTCCATTTTAAGATGTCCTTGCTCCTACCTGCCTTTCTATCAGAGTAGTGCCCATGTCTCCCAGCTACAAGCTTTCTGATTCAGCCTGCAGCCTCAGGTACCCGCCCACTATTCCTCATTGGATGGCGGAGGCCAAGCCAGTTAGGAGGCCGCCTCCAGGAAGATTGTGCTGGAAAACACAGTGGAGACCCGCATGGGGTTGGGACCCAGAAATGGTCCCAACGTCTGAAAATATTCTATCAATGGAAGATTCTGTCCATCGTTTCACAACCTGATGCTCCCTTTATTTATTTAATCCACAAGCCGCAACTCAGCAGGTGAGATACAGAACGTAACCACATTATTATTGATACCCTATTATAATGGATGCTAATGATATAAAACAAAGCAATTAATTGTTCAGTAAGGTAACTAATTCACTTGTTTGTTTTAAAATAACAATCCAGTATAGAAAGCGTTGTAGACTGGGGAAGAAAATTCTGCATTGCACAGCAAGATGAATAGGTGGTCAGTCAATGTTCTGAGTACAGCCCTGCAAAATGAGGGATTGCTGATGTACAGTCTGGTTTTCTCTAGGAGCTTTGAGTATGCTGTATCAGTGCTAGTGCTCTTTAAGGACCACTGGGCAAAGAATTACATCTGAACATAAAGCCCCAAAGTAGTTATCAGGGGCTGTATGACGATGGTCAAGTTGAGATTTGCACAAGGTGGAACTAGCATCAGTGTTAAAGAAAGAGACTTGTACCTCTATAGTTCCCCTCATGACCTCAGGAAGTTCCAAAACATATTACAGCCAGTGAAGTGCTTTGGGAGTGGAGTCACTTTTGTCATGAAGAGATTAATGTTTATAATGTAATTGGAATTTTTTTTAAATAGAGCTTAGTGGTATCTGTCTGTGTGTGTGTGTATTAATTGGATTTAAACCAGCTAGTCTGGGTGCTTTGATGTATAGAAAGAAATAGGGTTGAAATGGTAATTAGATAAACATGGGGAAATTTAGAAACATAAGTATCAAAGGGGCAATTTGCATTTTTAAATGAAGCATTCAAAAGAATGGGTGAAATCTCACACCTAGCTAGAAGACGCCAAGCAATGTGTTTATTGCTTGGTGGAATGAAAGGATATTATTGTTAGGAGATGTAAATTAAAAACCTAGTGATACAATGAGAAATTTCCCATTCAAAGGAAAAACTAGGTATAAACAGAAAGAAGTTTGTGTGTGTAAGGCAGAGGCATTTTAAGATCTAACCAGCCTGTATGCCTTTAACTATGTCTATGAGGAACCTCATTTTGAATTCATAAGGTCAAATGTGCTTTGCCTAGGGTCTTTTAAAATTTATGAGCTTCACTGTTGCCTTAATGTTTAATGTAGCTGAAAGTCAGATTAATTAGGGGATTTTGTAGTTATTATAGTAGTAATTTTGTAGACTTATGTATGTGTTTACAATCTTTCTTGTACTAATAAATGTTTAATTTAGTTTTATAAAAAACCTCTTGAGACTTGGTGGTCTTATTACGACTGAATTTAAAGCCTGCATCTCGAAACATACAAATGGCAAAAATGTGCTATGACAGTTGTTTCAAGTTTCCCTCTGGGATTTGAGCAGCTCAGCCTTTACCATCGGCTGTGTCATAATACTGTGGCACTGTAGGGAAACGCAATAGCCAATTTGCACAGAGTAGGTTACACAAAGAGCCTCAAGATAAACGGCTAGATAATCTGCTTTCATTTATTTACTTTATATCTTCACATACACTTTTTCCTCTTTGCAGAACAGTGGGGAAGTATTGGGAGAATTAACAGGGTGATTATCAATCTGTTGAACCACATCGTGAATGCTCCTTCCATGGCTAACAAGTCCTGGGGTCAGATCTTACCCACCTGGCCGGTGGCTTTGAAGACAGGCGGAGCTCGTAAAATGCAGCATGTGTGCCATCCCACTGACCTGTCTCCCGTTTTACCAGGGATGGTGGAGGTGTCTGGTAGCCTGCCACCCTTGGACCCATTGAGACCCTAAAGTGGCCAATTAATGGTCACTTAAGTGCCTCTTCCCACACCTGCCTCTATTTTAGCTATGGCAAGTATATGCTATTTGGGAACCCCGGCAACTTTTATTGGGTGGGCTGGTATTGGGCAAGGTTGGGGGTGCTACAACCACTTTAGGGGTCCCCTGTGCCCATTGGAGGCACCCGCCCCACCCCTACCCCCATGGTTACACTTCCTCCTTTAACCCCGCCCCGGCCTCTTAAATATGGCCACCCCACCTCCTCACCTCCCTTGCCAGGGCCTCCCAGCCAGGCCCTGCCAATACCCCAGACTTATCTTCAGTTCGGTGTCCATAACCACCACCTCTTCTGAGACTGGCTGTAGTCTCAGCAGTGGCCACCACTCGAACCTGGTGCTGCTGGGACTACAGAGCGGGGCGGAAGTTTCACCCTAATCTAATTATCGCCCCGCCGAGCATAAAACAGCACAGGGCAACCAGCTTTTTTGTGGACGGGCTTCTGGGGAACGCAGCGCCCCGTATAATCCAGCCCCTGGAGTGGGACTTGAACCCAAAGCTTTTAGCTCAGAGGCAGGGACGCTACATACTGAGCCACAAGATGTCCCCAACCATTTTAATATTGTTTGATGAATAAATATTGGCCAGAGCACTGGGGGTAACTCTCCTATTCTTCGAAGAATGCCATAGGTTATTTTATGCTCCCCTGAGATGGTAGACTGGGCCTCATCTGGAAGATGACACCTAGGACAGTGCAGCACTCTCTCAGTACTGCATGGTCAAGGGTGAAACAGATAGAAATCATCATCCTAGCTTATGGATACACTGAAAAAAGTGACGGCGATATTGGAACAGAACTGGAAAACACTTGATGCACTCAGCAGGCCAGGCAGCATTTGTGAAGACAGAAAGGGAGTTAATGTTTCAGGTCAATGGCCTTTTATTAGAACAAAATATTGGATTGTGTTAGCAGACAGAATAGGAAGCCAACGGGAGGTTACAGTAGGAGGAATTGGTTGCATTCTCTCTGGAAGACTGCATGTTGTACTACAGGGATGTTATTATTGCTTCAAGAGGATGGGTATCTTGCACAGCAACCTGAATAAAACCTCACAATAAATCCTTCAACTCTCCACCTGTGTTGGGCTATCTTGCCACAGCAAGTACATACTAGAAACTCTGTACTTCACCCTTTTTTATTCATTTGCGGGATGTGGGCGTCACTGGTTAGGCCAGCATTTTTATTTCCTATCCCTAATTGCCCTCAAGTAGGTGGTGGTGAGCCACCTTCTTGAACCGCTGCAGTCCATGTAGTGTAGGTACACCCACAGTGCTGTTAGGGAGGTAGTTCCAGGATTTTGACCCATCAGCAGTGAAAGAACGGTGATATATTTCCGAGTCTGGATGGTGAGTGACTTGGACTGGAAATTGCAGGTGGTGGTGTTCCCATGTAGCTGCTACCCTTGTCCTTCTAGGTGGCAGAGGTCACAGATTCAGAAGGTGCTGTCAAAGGAGCATTGGTGAGTTGCTGCAGTGCATCTTGTAGATGGTATACACTGCTGCCACTGTGGGAGCAATGGCTGTTGGAGGTGCTGGGTGGGGTGCCAGTCAAATGAACTACTTTGTCCTGTTTAGTGTTGAGCTTCTTGAATGTTGTTGGGAGCCGCACTCATCCAGGCAAGTGGAATGTATTCTGTCACACTCCTGACTTGTCTTGTAGATGGTGGACAGACTTTGAGGAGTCAGGAGGTGAGTTACTCTCTGCAGAGTTCCCTGCCTCTGACCTGCTGTTGTAGCCACAGTATTTATATGACTAGTCCAGTTCAGTTTCTGATCAATGTTAACACCCGGGGTGTTGTTAGTGGGGGATTCAGCAATGGTAACGCCATTGAATGACAAGGGGAGATGGTTGGATTCTCTGTTGTTGGAGATGGTCATTGCCTGGTACTTGTGTGGTGTGAATGTTACTTGAGTTTCTGATCCACATTAGCGAACTTGCCACCAGTGAGGTCTGAATATGTAAGATGTCAATAGTTAAGCTGGAGCAAGGGGGACTTGAGGTGGAAAATGCAGAACCTTCAGGATATTTAATAGACTTTTCCAATAACACATGAAATTCACCCAAACAGTTACACATAGGATTCAAAAATTAGGCAACATCAGTTAAAAAATAGGTCAGCAGAAAATGGGGAATTTAGGGAGAACTATTTTACTGGAAATTTTACCAGAGAAAGCTATTAAGACAGTACTTATGGTTTTAAGGAGTAACTAGATATATTACTGGAGAATGTGACAATGAAAGGATATGATGGGATCAGCCAAATAGCCAAATCCTGTTTCCATAAGGTCCTGTTTTTTTCACAATGAACAAGAATATCATCCAGATAGATAAATACTTTAAGGTAAGGGATTGACAATCTGTTCGATATTAGTAGCATTTGGATGAAATTCCTGTCAGCGTTTTAATGAAACTTTCGATTTTGCCCATTCAAAAATTATCATATATGTCAGCATCTAAGTCGACCTTTGAAGCCTCCAAAAAATCAAAAAATGGGTGTCCACTTATACAGCGAATGTAAAAGTGAACCATAAAAGTGGGTGGTCACCATCTTTGCCGTTTGCCATGTGGGGTGTGCTCTGTGTGGGCGTGTCTTAAACTCTCACACATCTTTACAACAAAGCCCATATCACACACTTGAACCCTTACAGCCAGTTTTAACGTACCAGTAGGCATGGTAGTACCATTTGAGGCTTACCAATGTGAGTATAGCAGCCGTGGCTGAAAAGAGGGGTTGACTTACATGCTGTGCATATGCAAAAAATATGACTTTTGGGGCCAAAGAAATAGAGTTGTCTAATCCACTTCTCTATGGATGATAAATGCATTTGTTAAATTAAGGGATGGATGAATTTGATGAGAACAATATTAGTGTTACATAGTGCAATGCTGATAGCACAGAGCATGACTTCAACCCTTAAGCATCTGGTGTTTTCTACAAAACACACAGTTAGATCTCCATGTGAACTGTACCATATTAGGCATGTGGTCCCACTGGGTCCTAATGGAAAAAATATTCTTTTCTGCAATAAAGTGATAATTAGTTGCCTACTCTCAAGCCCGTTGTATTTAGCTTTTAGACATTCTTCTTTCGATTTGGATATGACTTATGCTCAGTTATTGGCTTCAGTTGCCAATGGTAATGGAGCATTTGGCTAGGACATGCATTAGACTGTCATTGACCAGATCATTAAAATAGGTAAGAGGAAGTTGACTAAATTTGAATGATGAACGCTACTTATGAATGTGCACCTTAATGAAAAACATCTGTTAGTGATGGAACACCGATGCCCTTTACTAGTGCTTAATTTCCTAGCAACATCTGTTGAAGATACAAATTTCACCCCGCTCTTCTGTCCCCAAGTATCCAAAGAACCAGACTGGTCAGTGCAGAACATTTCATATAATGTTCTGGAAAGATTTAAAACCTGGCTGACTGCCACCAGCTGCCTCTAATAATAAATAATCAATGCAATTTTCTCTACAACATGTTAATAAGCTAGGTTTTTGTCTTATTGATGTTTGATGTCTGCCTATTTCATGCAAGTATCCTGCACTTTGATGAATTGTTGCTGGTATCTCATGAATTTTTCACTCGGGAACTCCTATATATAGGCACTGTTATTCTGAAGGGAGGTAAAAGATAACTTTAAAATATTTCTGTATTGCTTTGGCTCCAGGGAAGATTTTTTATGGCTTTGTTTATCTTTAGTTTGATTTTCTTTTGGTGTGGTCTAAGAAAATGATTTAGGGTCTTGTGGTGACTCAGTGCACGGCATGGTGTGCTACCAAGATTACGAGGGATTTGAGTACTCCTCTGAGTTGGCCACTGGCAACCGGGCAACAGTTGGGGGCGCTTCTAATGCCCTGAGCTAGGCGGAAGAAGAGCAGAGTTCACACTCCTGAATACCATCTGCTGACACCATCATGACTAATGCGTGTGCCTCGGGGGGAATGACAATGCCAGAGCTGACCTCTCCTTCCCTGCCTGTTTATGAGTAGGAGGCATTTACATGATACAACTTGCAAGAGAGTTATTTCTTAGCACCAGTCGTAGGCATTGATTTTAAAACTTCTATGATGTTAGTCAGCAAGCAGCAGAATTGTAATGACAAATGGGAATAATTACCCCGACAGAACAAACCGTTATCGAACTGAGCCTCCCCACAGAGTTCAGAACAGATCAAGCGCTTTCACACCCCCCCACCCCCCGCTTTGAATCAGAGTAACTGATTCAAGGCTGTACCTGTTGCGGTTTGTGTAAACTCTTGCTAATGTGGACGAACACTTGAGTTGGACACAGCTCTTTCCCCTCTGAAGAACAGTGTTGGGATCCAAGGCAGGAAGCTACATTCAATGATCTTCTCCCTCTGCCACCTCAGTAAAGATCTATGAAAGTGCATTGTTGAGCGAATCTGGAGAGGTTTTCTCCTCAATTCCTTTCCTTCCTGTCGCTGATTTGACGGCAGGGTGGGCTAATTATTTTCTGTTTTATGTCATGACTACTGTAAAAACAATCAAGTCAAAGAGTTAGGCCCTATCTCACTGTAGGGACAGTTTGCGTGGGGTTGGGTGCAAGGGGGTGAAAATAATTTGATAATATTAGGAATTAGGCTTGGTTAATGGGATATCAAGGATCTTAACCCAAAAGAATGATAATCTTGCAGAATTGGACCTCTTCATTCCACATTTTTGGAGTGGTGGGGCGTCTGTTGTTAACTTCTTCCCCTTTCCATCTTTCCCTGCTTCTGACCTCACGGGGTGATGTGGACGATGATTTTTTAAAAAATTTCTTATTGCTGCCTCATTCCTTTTTCTGGCCCCTAGTTTGATTGATGTAAGAGAGTCATGAGTAAACCCAATAAGAAATTCGGGAGCAACCTCTTTACTCAGAGAGGGTTTAGAATGTGGATCTGATTAAGGGTTGTTTGAGGTGAATTCCTTTGATGTATTTAAGGGGAAGCTCAATAAACATGAGGGGAATAAAAGTTTAACCTGATAGGGTTAGGTCAAGGCCCGTGTGGCACATAAACACTGGCATAGACCAGTTAGGCTGAATGGCCTGTTTCAGTGCTGTACATTCTGTGATTCTCTTGTAGTTGAACAATGATTAGCTGTGAAGTGCTGGGTTGCGGGCAAACCTAATCAGCTGAAGATTATAAAGGGACCCATTTGAGGTACATCTTGGGCTGAACTTTACCAGCCCTCTAGAGGCTGGTTGGATGGAGGCCTGTAAAATGCTGTTGGGAGGGTGGAAAGGTGAAATGTCTGTCACCTTCCCGACACCATGGAATTTTATTAGTGGCTGGGCAGGTGGAGACAACCTTCCTGCACTCGGGTCAACTGAGGCCCTTAAGGGCCTCCTCCCTGCTGCTATTTTGCCAAAGGCTGGTGGGTCCTGTGCTGTGTCAGAAACTGCCTGGTAAAATCCGGTGCTCTCTCTGTGGGCTGGTAGGGAAGGTGGGAGGGCCTCCAGATCAGACATTCTGTGGCCCATGGAGGCCCCCCAAAACCCTCAGGCAAGCAGAAGCACCTTCCCTCAACATCAACCCCACCCCTCCAACAGGAGACATACAAACACCTTCCGGGAAGAAAGTGGGGGTTTAGAAACCAGATTCCTGCTAACTTCCTCCCACCTAGGCCTTCTGCAGTACTCAAGCTGTGTATCCCACATTTTTGTTACAGATGAGACTTTGGTAAAATGCAACGTGTATTTACCATAGATTGGGCAGTATAAAAAATGGCAGCTCCATGGATGGGAGGGTAAAAATAGACTTTCTATAGGACAGTGGCACTGCTCAGACTAGTTTGGAGTGCGTGACTTGCAGTTATAAAGCTGCAGGCAGCACAAAGGAAAAAGGCATGAGATGAGGGCCCTGGCAATGGCACAGATTTTGACTCTGAGGGCTGATGACATAACAGGACCTGGGTGCAGCATAACATTGTTCTCCTTGCAATGTTGGGAGTCTGAAACATACGAAGTCCTGAGGGGACCCGACAGAGTGGACATTGAGAGGATGTTTCCCTTCTGGGAGACCAGAAGTAGGAGACGCTGTTTAAAAATGAGGCATCTCCCAGTTAGGATGGAGAGGAGGAGAAATTTTTTCACTCTGAGGCTTTTGAGTCTGTGGCACTCTTCCCCGGAGAGATCTTTTTAAGGCAGAGGTAGATAGATTCTTGTCTAACAAGGGAGGCAAATGTTATCGGCGGAGGGTGGGTAGGCAGCATGTCCAAAGCACATTACAGCCAATGAAGCACATTTCAAATGTTGTTGTAGGAAGCACGGTAGCCAAGAAAGGCACAGCAAATTTATCACTTACAGCCATGAGAAAATGACCAGATAATCTGTTTCAGTGAAGTTGGCTGAGGGTTTAATATTGTCCAGGACACCAGAGAACTCTGATGCTCCTCCTCTTCAAAATAGTGCCACGGACTCTTTTAAGTCCACCTGAGAGGGAAGACTCAGTTTAAACCTCTGACAGTGCAGCACTTCATCAGCACTGCCCTGGAGCATCAGCCTAGATTTTGTGCACAAGCCTTAGGAGTGCCAGCTTGAACCCACAACCTTCTAAGTACCTCCTGAGCCACACTGACATGACTGGAGCAGTGCAGGGTTGTGGCAACTTTGTTCTGCATCTGGCTATGGTACACCTTAGCTGGCTTTGCTCGGTGTAGGTGATGGGGACTGTAGTGGGGGGATCGGAGGAATCAAGTGGAAATGTTCTGCTCTTCCAGAGCAGTAATACTCTTCACTAAAATATATCAAATAATTAACGGAAGTATGTCAAATAAAAAGAAGATTCCGATTGAATGCTGCCGTTATTGACAGGAATAAATCTAAAATCTGGCATGAAAAGGAACATTCGAGTCACGCAGTCGTTTAATCAGCGTGTGAAAGAGAGAATGGTTAACACTTTGGTCAGATTCTTCTTTGTAGTTGGATGAAATTGGTGACTCCTATATCGATTTACAAGGAGCCATTTGTAATAATTCTTTGATTAATATCCTATTTACATTTATTCGTCGAGGTTTCTATCTGCTAGGATGGGGTAGATGCTGAGATAAATCTAATGGTAATTCCTCACTTTCATGCTTTGTCAATAGCATGTATTGCTTTTTTTAAATTATGCATTTACAGCATTCTCTATTATTGTTTTCAGATTTGGGGGATTCTCTTTTTCTCAGGAAAGAAAAGGTGCTGGCTTTGTTATCGAGTGGATATAATTTCAAAATTCAATTAGAAAAATATGGGTACTACAAGGTCTACCACTCATGAATAGTCACCATTGATTGGTGCTGTCCACAGTTCATTCTTTACAAGTGAGCTCCTGTGGGTCAGTCACTGCATTAAGTATGCGTATTGATAAAACACTTCAATAACCTGATGAGTAATACAGTGTGAAGTAGACATTACATTCTGTGCTGCTAATTGATTATAAGCAATGGAAATAACATTAGATCTGTCCTGTTTAAAGTAATACAGTGTTCTAAGAATACTCTTATCATTTATCGTAACAAAGCACCATCTCTTTTGGGAATGGCTAATATGGTTTCGTTACCTCAGAACTGGAAAGTTTGACTCCACTATTATGAGCCACCTCTGATATTCCTACCGTCCTCATAAAGTAGGGATACTTTTGGACATTTTATACTTAGATATCTCCAACATTTGGTTTAAATTGCATGTCATAAGTGACTAAAACGCAAGGTTGATCACTAAGGTTGAACGGAGTAGGAGAGGAGACGTGATACTTTGAACCTAAGCAATGTTTACATAATGTCAAGCTTGAGGATTTAAAACTTCCCTTGAGAAGGTGGTGGTGAGCTGCCTTATTGAACTGCTGCAGTGCATGTGGTGTAGGTACACCCAAAGTGCTGTTAGGGAGGGAGTTTCAGGATGGTGAATGGCTTGGAGGGGAACTTCCAGGTGGTGGTGTTCCCATGTATCTGCAGCCCTTGTCCTTCTAGATGGTAGTGGTCATGGGTTTTAAAGATGTTGTCTAAGGAGCTGGCGTGCTCAGAAAGAAAGACTTGCATTTGTATAGCAACTTCCACAGCCACAGGATTCTCACGAAGTGCTTCACAGCCAATGAAATCCTTTTGAAGTGAATTCACCACAAGTGAGTGCACTAAAAGCTCCAGGATAATCTGATTTAGGGGGCTCGTTGATGAATAAATATTTTTCATGATATCAGGAAGAAATCCCTTGCTCTTTTGAATAGTGCTACTGAGAGAGCAGAGAAGGTCTCAAATTAATGTCTCATTTGAAAACCAGCTCCTACTACAGCGCAGCACTCTGTCAGTACTCCCAACATAGCCCAGCTATTCCCAGTTCCTGGTCTGTGACAACAAGGTAGTATGTTAAAAGATTGTGTGGAGGATGTAAACTGTAAACACATTTGAGCAGATTCATTTTACGGAAAACTGATGTAGGCACATGAACATCCTTGATTCCTAACAGTACATACATCACCAAGCATAGCACAGGAAAAAACTGCTTAGTATTTAAAGACTGACTTAATGGAATTATCCTGCAGCAGTTTATGGAATACTCCTGTAGTTTATTTAACAACTGCTGGAGGTGTGCGTAGGAATACAAAAAACAAAGGATGAAAACATAATACCTCCTGCAATTTATGTTGCAGGCCTTCCCTGTACAGTATAAAACAAGGTAAATACCTTCTGTAACCTAATGAAACATCCCATAGTGCTTCACAGGGACATTATAAAACAAACTGTGACACCAAGTCACATAAGGAGATATTAGGTCAGATGACCAAAAGCTTGACGTTTTTAAGAGTGTTTTAAAGGAGGAAAGTGAGGGAGAGAGGTGTAGGGAGGGAATTGAAGAGCTTGGGGCCTAGGCAACTGAGAGCACAGCCACCAATGATGGAGTGATTAAAATCTGGAATGCACAAGAGGCCAGAATTAGAAGAGCGCAGATACGTTGGAGAGTTGTGGGGCTGGTGGAGTAATATAGAGATAGGGAGGGGTGATGGCATGGGTATATTTGAAAACAAGGATGAGAGTTTTAAAATCAGGATGTTGCTTGACCGGGAGCCATTGTAGTGACTCTGGAGCAGTTCCTACAGATTGGAGGGTAGCTAATGTAACCCCACTATTTAAAAAAGGTGGAGAGAAAACAGGGAATTATAGACCAGTCAGCCTGACGTCGGTAGTGGGGAAAATTCTAGAGTCCGTTATAAAAGATTTAATAGCTGAGCATTTGGAAAACAGTGGCAGAATCAGACAGAGTCAGCATGGATTTACGAAAGGGAAATCATGCTTGACAAAGCTACTGGAATCTTTCGAGGATGTAACTAGTAGAGTTGATGAGGGGGAGCCAGTGGATGTGGTTTATTTGGACTTTCAGAAGGCTTTCGACAAAGTCCCACATAAGAGATTAGCGTGTAAAATTAAAGCGCATGGGATGGGGGGTAGCGTATTGAGATAGATAGAAAACTGGTTGGCAGACAGGAAACAAAGAGTAGGAATAAACAGGTCTTTTTCCAAATGGCAGGCAGTGACTAGCGGGGTATCACAGGGATCGGTGCTGGGACCCCAGCTATTCACAATAAATATTAATGATTTAGACGAAGGAACTAAATGTAATATCTCCAACTTTGTAGATGACACAAGCTTTGTGGGAGGATGAGCTGTGAGGAGGATACAGAGATGGTTCAGTGTGATTTGGATAAGCTGAGTGAGTGGGCAAATGCATGGCAGATGCAGTATAATGTGAATAAATGTGAGGTTATCCACTTTGGTAGCAAAAACAGGAAGGCAGATTATTACCTGAATGGCAATAAATTGAGAGAGGGGAATGGGCAACGAGACCTGGGTGTCCTCATACACCAGTCTCTGAAGGTAAGCATGCAGGTGCAGCAGGCGGTAAAGAAGGCAAATTGTATGTTGGTCTGCATAGCCAGAGGATTCGAGTACAGGAACAGGGATGTCTTGCTGCAATTATACAGGGCCTTGGTGAGACCACACCTGGAATATTGTGTGCAGTTTTGGTCTCCTTATCTGAGGAAGGATGTACTTGCTATAGAGGGAGTGCAGCAAAGGTTTACCAGACTGATTCCTGGGATGGCGGGACTGACATATGAAGAGAGATTGAGTCAGTTAGGGTTATATTCGCTGGAGTTCAGATGACTGAGGGGGGATCTCATAGAAACCTATAAAATTCTAACAGGACTAGACAGGGTAGATGCAGGAAGGATGTTCCCGATGGTGGGGGAGTCGAGAACCAGGGGTCACAGTCTGAGGATATGGGGTAGACCATTTAGGACTGAGATGAGGAGAAATTTCTTCACCCAGAGAGTGGTGAGCCTGTGGAATTTGCTACCACAGAAAATAGTTGAGGTCAAAACATTGTATGTTTTCAAGAAAGAGTTGGATATAGCTCTTGGGGCGAAAGGGATCAAAGGATATGGGGTGAAAGCAGGCACAGGCTATTGAGTTGGATGATCAGCCATAATCATAATCAAAGGGCTGAATGGCCTACTCCTGCTCCTAGTTTCTGTTTCTATGTAGGTCAGCGAGCATAGGGGTGATGGGGAAATGGGACTTGTTGCGAGTCATGGTTCCACATGACTTTCTGACCTACACTCCCCACCACATGGCACCCCCCAACACTCCCTTAACCCAGATAAATAAAGGTTCTGCCAACATGCCAGTCATTTGCTTGCATAGAAAAAGAGTTGTAGAAATGTAAAGTTTAACGATGAAATAATTCTCGCGATGCTGTGTTGTGAAATAATTGTTTCAATTTCAAAAGCCAAAGTATTTTCAATTACTTGTGGATGTTAATGCCCTTTTCAATGATTAGGACATTTCCGAAGCATCCTTCATTTTTCCCAAGCTTGTGCCACAGGGCCTTTGTCGGTGTTTTCTAATTTTTCATTGACTCTTTGAGATGCAGCTGTTGACATACGGCTTTCCATGTAAATTGACTTTAAACATTGCTGCGCTTGCAAACCTCAGACTCTGAAGTTCTCCTCGCATCAGTGAAACAAAAGTCTCCATCCCCCGTAGGCAATGTGTCTGCAGAATAACAACAACAAATGCATCAAGTTTAGTGACATTTTGACTGAGTTCATATGAAGGTGCAGCAGAATATTGTGATGAATTAGCGATGTTTTGCCTGAGGAATTCAATTTGTTTGTACAGTAATGTCCAGTGTGCAATTGATCAAAAGCAACGGTGCAACGTTTGAGAATTGAAGTGATCACCTTGGTGACGGATGTCAGTGGTTGTGAAAGGAACACCTTTCCGCTTTGGGTGTCCTGTGTCAGCATCATGCGTGCCCGGGTTGTGGAAAACACTCCTGCTGTGCCTTAATAAGCCCATAGACTTGGTCTGTGACACACTATTTGATCCTTTCCAAGAAAAGCGACGGAGATGGAAATGGGGGCAGGGTGATGGTGGTAGGGGAATGAGGCAGCAGTTGGGTCTAGGCCTGATGTTTGACTACCTGCAACATTCTTGTCATTCACTCATACAGCTCTACCTGGAATTAGGTTGCAGATCACAAGGTGCTTTCATACTGGGGCTTGGTGATACAGATAAGATTTCTCTGTTCTTTTCATACCTGATCTCACTGCTTTGGTTAATGCTGCAGCTCACAACTGCAGCATCAACTGGAGCCAGTTGTGGTGTTTTGTTGATAAAATCATTAACATGGCTACAGCATAGAAGAGGGCTATTTAGCCCATCATATCCGTGCTGGCTCTCTGCAAGAACAGCTCACCTAGCCCTACTCGCCTGCCTTTCTCCCCATAGCCCTGCAACTTCTCACTCTTAGGATAATGATCCCATTCTCTTTTGAAAGCCATGATTGAATCTGCCTCCTCCATGCTCTCGGGCAGTGCATTCTGCATCCTAACAATTCGCTGCGTTAAAAAAGGCTTTTCCTCACGTCACCACCGTTTCTTCTGTCATTCGCTTTAAATAGGCATCCGACATAGTGTTGCTCTGCTTTGTACTGAACCTAACACTATCTTATGGACAGCTTCACTGCAAAGAATGAAAGGAAGCTGCCAACTTCGTAGAGC
Source organism: Carcharodon carcharias (assembly GCF_017639515.1). Taxonomy (NCBI): domain Eukaryota; kingdom Metazoa; phylum Chordata; class Chondrichthyes; order Lamniformes; family Lamnidae; genus Carcharodon; species Carcharodon carcharias. Next base: position 125,658,180 of record NC_054468.1, on the reverse strand, counting down.
TACAAAGGTGGGCGATCAATGCATCCCTTGCCAGTGTTATCCATATGCTAAGAACAATTTTTTTTTTAAAGTGGTTCTTTCTACGCATTCAAGATTTGTGTTTGATATTTGTTGAAAAAGAGCTAAAACATGCTGAGATGGTGGTCAGCCTTGCCAGTTGGCTCCTTTATTGAATTGTTTTTAGCTGATTGTAAATTGATGAATGTTTGATATAATCATTCATTACTTTGAGTTGGAGAGGCCATTGGGTCTTCTGAAGGTGCAAACAGCTCAGTATTGGTGGAATCTGTATCCCTCACCACTGTGTAGTTGTTTGAGCAGTAGCTGACAATTGAATCATTAGCAGATGGTAAACAGTCATCTTTTGCTAAAACGCAAATTAAGAGCAAAATTGTGCCTGCAGATTAGTACCCAGTTGGAACCAGATGGAGACTGCCAAACCCATTTAACTTAAAAGCCTCATAGTCATCATCCCATCTTGTGAAGAAATATTTTAACCTACTGCACTGCCCAACGTCTCTATGTACTGTGTCTTTTCAGTTTAATGAGTTCCTTCCCAATGCCACCGCAAGAACAGTTAACGATGCAAGAGTTAAGAATGGAAATTTGTTGATAGTTGTTCATCTTCAAATTCAGAATGGCAAAAGATGGAGGTATCACTGGACATGACTCGGCCCCAATCAGAATATTATATAAATTGAGAGAGACTGCAGAAGTCTTGGCACTGATGAATTTGGGTGCCCTGGTGGAGGTACAGTAAGTGCTTAATAAGGCAAATGGAATGTTGGCCTTTATTGAAAAGGGGCTGGAGTATAAAAGCAGGGAAGTCCTGATACAGCTGTACAAGGACTTAGTGAGACCACATCTGGAATAGAGTTATGGCCTCCTTACTTAAGGAAGGATATATATATTGGGAAATTGGGAATAGCCCAGAGAAGGTTCACTTGGCTGATTCCTGGGATGAAGGGGTTAGCTCATGAGGAAAGGTTGAGCAGGTTAGGCCTGTATCCATTGGAGTTTAGAAGAATGAGAGATGATCTTATCGAAACATAAAAATCCTGAGGGGATTTGATAGAGGGATACCGGGAAGATGTTTCCCCTTCTCTAGAATCAGGGGGCACAGTTTAAAAATAGGGGGTCTTCCATTTAAGATGGAGGAGGAATATTTTCTCTGAGGGTCCTTAGACTTTGGAATTTTCTTACAGAGAGCAGTGGAGGCTGGGTCATTAAATATATGCAAGTCTGAGTTAAACAGATTTTTGATCAAAAGAGAATCAACGGTTATGGGGGATAAGCAGGAAAGTGGAGTTGAGGTCACAATCAGGTCAGCCATGACCTTATTAAATGGTGGAGCAGGCTCGAGGGGCCGAATGTCCTACTCTTCCTTTGCTTATGTTCTTATGTTAACACATGCCCTCAGAGAACTGAGCACAGATTTACTCTTGATTATTGCAAAAATAATTTCTATAGGAGCCCTTGCCTTAATCTACTGAGTGCAGTACTTGTCCTGCTGGAGCGCTTAGTTAATCAATGTCCACGTCAGATAAAAACAGTCCAATAAATTTTCTTTTCATTTTTGTGTGTTTTATTTGAGAGTAAATTAAAGAGAAAATGGTATCTTCATAAAACTCTTTGAGGCAATTTTAGTGTGGAATAAAGAATAGAGAGATGTGCCCTGTCCTGATAATACCATGTACAGCTGGCATGTGATATGTTTCATTAAAAGCCTTTATAAATGAACAAATGTTTGCCAGCAGTTTTCGATGAATATATTATTGATGGAAAATGTTAGGAACACGTGGTGTGATTGCCTTGTGACATGAAAGATGTTGGAGTTGAGTAAACTCAAGGTGAAGTAAAAACGTTGATTGATTTTTTTTTGGTCTCACAGCTTTATTCCCTTTGTCACTCTCCTACCTATTATTTGTATTTTTGCTACTGGTGCTGTTAGTCTCTGATCTGTTCTGCTTTTCTACAACATGATGGAGTGTGAGAAAAGAAAAATGAAAGACTTGCATTTATATAGCACCTCACACAACCAATAGCCATCTCAAAGCACTTTATAACCAATTAAGTACTTTTTGAAGTACAGTCACTGTTGGAATATATGAAACGTGGCAACTAATTTGTGCACAGCAAACTCCCACAAACAACAATGCATCGATGATCAGATAATCTGTCTTTTGTGATTTTTGATTGAGGGAAAAATATTGGCCAGGACATTGGGATAACTCCCCTGCATCTCTTCGAAATAGTGCCATGGGATCTTTACCATCCACCTGAACAGGTGGACAGGACCTTGGTTTAACACCTCATCTGAAAGACCTCCAACAGGGCAGCGAGGAGCACATGTACCATGTGGTGGCATCTATAAATAAGATAGAAAGCTGGGGTATCTGGCACATATTGGAACTTTAGACCCGGGTATAAAAGGATCGTCTGACAAACGTGTTTTTGATAGAAGTAACAATAACTTGCATTTATCTAGTTCCTTGTGCCTAGAGGTAGATTTTAAGGAGCAACTTAAAAGAGAAAAGAGAGGTAGAGAGATGGAGAGGTTTAGGGAGGGTATTCCAGAACTAAGAGTTTTGGCAGCTATTGGCACAGCGATGTGGGGCGATTAAAATCGGGTATGAACAAGAGGCCGGAATTGGAGGAGTGCAGATATGGGAGTGTTGTAGGGCTGGATGAGGTTACAGGGATAAAGAGGGCTGAGGGCATGGAGGGATTTGAAAATGAGGATGAGAATTTTAAATATTAAAACAGTGATGTATTTATTCCAACTAGCAAGTCTGACAGCACAAATACTCTAGATATCTTTTTTTATTCTTTCATGGGATGGGGGCATCACTGGCAAGGCCAGCATTTGTTGCCCATCCCTAATTGCCCTTGAACTGAGTGGCTTGCAAGGGCCATTTCAGAGGCCAGTTAAGAGTTAACCATGTTGCTGTGGATCTGGAGTCACATGTAAGCCAGACCAGATAAGGATGGCAGATTTCCTTCCCTAAAGGGCATTAGTGGATCAGACAGGTTTTTACAACAATCGATGATAGCTGTCATGGTCACCTGTACTGAGCCTAGCTTTCTATTCCTAATTTTTTATTAATTGAATTTAAATTTCCCCAGTTACCACGGTGGGATTTGAACCCCTGTCCCCAGCGCATTAGCCTGGGCCTCTGGATCACTAGTCCAGTGACATTACCACCATCTCCCCATCTTAAAATCAAAATAAATCATGTGATGCCCCAGTAACTCAATGGGTGAAGGAAGTACCCGGCATAGCATGGAGCCTCAGGAAGGAAGGTATATGTTGTTATGTATGAGCCTGATACAGAAGGTTAAGTCAGCCTTACATAAATAATTTGGGGGTAGTGGGGGTGGGGTGCTGTAGGCGGCGGTGCTGTCAGTAAGAGAGCTAGGGATGTCTACTCTGCTCGGACAAAATCCAGCATGCTTCTTCACATGAACACCTGCCTCTAGCCATGCTGTCTCCACACTCCCACCATTGGTTTCTCAACATGTCAGTCCTTATCGGCCTTTCTCTGGCCAATTGGAGAATCTTTGGCAGGATTTTCCCGTGGGCTTCACGCTTTTAAAAAAAAAAGTGGTCCCACCATTGTGGAGAGGAACCCCTCTACAGGGCAGTCTGCATCTGATTGCAGGCAGGGAGGGTCTCTAAGCCTGTTTGAGGCACTGGCCCCCGGGTCTGCTACTAGGAGTTCCCCACTGGGCAGCTCTACTGTCTCCTGATGTCTCCTAGATGATCACCAAGGTCACTCTGGCTACCTACCGCATGCGGGCAACCCCCCACCCACCAATCCTCATCCCACCTCCGGGAAAATGGCCCATGGGTGAAACAGAGCCAAGGACCTGGTACACCACATGGCAGCATGAAATTCCACACCCACCTCCATGCCCGCTACTATTGAGGCCTAAAAATCCAGCCCTTTGTTACCCAGTTGGATGAATGTTCATTCTCATTCAAACAGTGTTCTTTTTCACTCCCATCTCCAATATATTTCAAAACTAAAGAGCTTAAAGCAAATATATATATATATATATATAAAAACGGTAATCTCTTTTTAATGCCCTAATGAGATTTCTCCCTTGTTACCCACAACAGTGTCTTGGAGGTTAATTGTCGATTCCTGGAAACCCCAGGCCAATCCTGAGGTATTGGCAACTCTAAAGAGAAGCCATCCTGCTGATGGGGCATCACTGCTCCTGACCTTGGCTGCATAGGATTACATATGGGATCCACAGCACAGAAGCAAACCATTCGGCCCATCCTCTCCATGCTGGTGTTTATGCTTCACTTGAGCCTCCTCACGTTTTTCCTCATCTAAACCTATCATCATTACCCTGTCCTTTCCCCCTCACAGGCTAGTCTAATTGCCTCTTAAATGCACCCCTGCTGTTTCCTTCAACCACTCCTTGTGGTAGCGAGTTCCACATTCTCACCACTCTTTGGGTGAAGAAGTTTCTTCTGAATTCCTTATTCTTGGTGATTATCTGTTATATTTAATGGCCTTGCCTGCCCACAAGAAGAAACATTCTCTCTGTATCCAGTCTATCAAAACCATTCATAATTTTAATGACTCCTATCAGGTCACCTCTAGAGAAAAGAGACCCAGCCTGTCAACCTTTTCCTGATACGTGTATCCATGAATTTCGGGTTACCTGTGGCTGACTGACTGCCTCAGGGCAGCTGAGGACAATTTTTGAAAAACTCCTTTTCGAATCCCTTCCTGGCCTTTCTAGCCTCCAACGTTGCTCGGGCACAACTGGTGGGAATTATATCTATGACCTCTCCCTGTCCTGTCATTTGAATATGCCTGCCCTTAATTTGCCAGAGACATTTGAATTCTGGAAAAATCCAGAAGTGTTGGGCTAAAGGCAGCTAACGGAAATGGCATGTTGGACTCTCTTGGAAAATTGGCATAATTCTAGAGGGAAACCTGTCCCACAGTGTCATTCAGTTATTCAGTTCAGCTGAGCATGCTCCTACCCTTTACTTAACATCTGAATGTGTTAATTAGTCACTGACAGGGTCTGGAGTAACCTGGCTATTATTCTTCCCCTCCCCCAGCCCATGGGTATGTAAGCCAGTTGTCATATCCTGCCACCACCCTCGTTATGTTTAACCAACCTGGGCACAGTTCAGGATGAGAAACTGGGACCTTTCTAGTCCATATAGTTCAGGTCACATCAAGCTGTGTCCTTACTCGCTGAGACACTCAGAGAGATCTGCTTGATTTTTTTTTCAAATCAAAGTAATAGCTCATTATTGGACTGGTGCAAATGTCATAATATGATAAACATGAGCATCAATCCCCAGCACATACAGTATTATTTTCTGTATTCATGGTCCACATTCCATAAATTTGAGCTCATTGAAGGCATTGCTGCCTGTATCCTAACTTGTGCCAAGTCCTGTTCACCTATCACCCCTGTGCTTGCTGACTACATTGGCTTGCACGGTTAAGTGACACCATGATTTTACAATTCTCATTCTTGTTTTCAAATCCTTCCATGGCCTCATCCCTTCCTAACTCTTTAACCTCCTCCAACTCCATGGTCCTCTGAAATATCTGCGCACTCCTAATTCTGGCCACTTGTGCGTCCCTGATTTTAATCACCCTGCCACTGATGGCCAGTTTCCAAGGCCCTATAAGCTCTAGAATACTTTCCCTAAACTCCTGTCTCTCTTTCTGCCTTTAGGACACTCTTTTTAAAATCTACCTCTTTGACCAAGCTTTTGGTCATTTGCCCCTGATATCTCCCTCTGTCGCCCTGAGTCAAATTTTGTTTGATATTGCTCGTATGATGTGCCTTGGTACATTTTATTGCTCAGGGATATATATAATACTAATTCTTGTTATTGTATAGAAACCTTCTACCCTGTTATAGTTTAAAATGAAAACATTGGATAAGGCTCCATGTACTATCTCCTCGTAACACAGCCACTGCCAATACTATAGGGCAGGTTTTCCAGCTTCATGCTGTTGGAAGGGAACATCTGGAGATTGTGGAAAATTAGGTCACATCAGTAACTGAGGATAAACCAGCAATGATGGGTCAAACAGCAATTATCAAAATAAAAATTTTCAATTTATATTTGCTTTTAGAGATGGATTTGGTGGCGCCTTCAGCTCTTGAATGAACTCAAGAATGTTGGATGATTCAGTACAAAGCTATGAAATTTCAGAAAGCTATATTCTGATATAGCTGCTTTGTGAAAAGGTGCAGTTCAATCAGGGGAGCCTGTCAACTGTTGCACACTGGCTCTGAGGCCTCTGGAGCCCATTCCCAGGTAGCAACGTTTCACAGCTGAAATGGCTACAGCTCCTTCCCTGCTTTGACATATGATGTCATCTTATCCCTCACTATATCGGTGCCTTATGACACACCGGGTAGTGTGCTAGAAAAATAAGGAAAAGCTTCTATTCATTTATATACCGCCATTCATAAACTTAGCATGTCTCAACGTAGTTTAGAGCTAACCAAGGCTTTTGAGGTTTTGTAATGTAGCCATAAACTTAGTACTTGGGATGTGCCACATGATTGGAACCTCGAGTGTATTAAAGCTTTATTATGTGTGTTGCTCGACCAACCCCTTCTCTTTAACATCCTCCTTCATACACCATTTCTGACCAAGCATTTGGTGACTCCTCGCCTCGCTTTCTCTGACTCACTGCCCGTTTGATTTAATTGCGTCTCTGTGAAGTGCTTTCGGATATGTTTTCATGCCAAAGGCATTGCTTAAATGCAAGTAGTGCTTGTTGAAATGCTACTCCCCTATACCATGCAGTGACATAACATTTGAGCATGCAATTCAAATCGCTTGGTGCTGAATAACTTCATATAAAATTGCACAGGCTGGTGTATCATTCCAAAGATATAGTGGGGTCCAATTTAATATCCCCAAGTTCGTTGAGGATGACAATTATTGCTTTGGCTGCCCCTGTAATTTTTGTTGATCACAACCTTGCAACATGCAGCAAATGAGATTCTCCTGTCTTTAAGGTGCCTGCAGGACTCTCTTATAATTCCTTGGCCAGGATTTTCCAGCTCCGGCGCAGTGGGTCTGGCCCCAGCAGATGCAGTGAGATAGCTAAAAGTCCATTGGCTTTGGTGGGATTAGGCAGGGCTGGAAAATCCTGCCTCTTTTACACATTGATGAAACTCTTTGCACAGGGTGACCTTTGGCTACCAGATTGAATGGACTAATATGAAAGGATTCAATCAGAAAGATAGATTTATGTGAAATGTTAATGTCCCTAATGCATATTTAAAGTCACCTTCCCTGGGGTTTTTGAACCCTGTGGGCAGATTTTGTTTTGGGGTTGGGTCCCCCAACGTGAGGAGAATTTTCAGGCCCAACCCAGAGGCACCAATGTGATTTCTTAAGGGGTGGCCAGGGTGTGCGTTCGCCACCTTCAAGCAGGCTCGTGAGGCTGGAGGGGTCAATAGGAGGCCCTCCAGCCCTGAGAGACTGGCGGCAGCACCGTCAGAGAGGTAGGCGAGAGAGAGGCTGCTTCAAGATGGAGGCACCCTCTGAAGACATTTTGATAAAGATGAGATTTATGCTGCCCACATCTACCAGCCTCCTACAAGGGAGGGGGATCCCCTCCTCTTTGGCAGCCTCTGGCTGCAGCTATAGCCAGTTAACAAATGCAGCAGGGGGAGGTTAAAAAAATTATTTGTAGCACTGCCTCCCTGGTCTGCCCTGGGAAGGCACCTCTGTGCATTGGCCAGGATTTGACCTCCTCAGAAGGGCCCAACTGCTGACTGGAAAATTCTAGTCAGCCTCTCCTTCAAGCTGTCCCACCCCAGCGCTGATCAAACACCCTGTCCTGTGTGTGGGTCTCCAATCACATGCATGTGAAATTCTCCAGAGCTCAGTTCAAGCTTCCCAAACTGTCAAAAACAAAGAAGAAACAAAGAACTTGCATTTATATAGCACCTTTCATGACTTTAGGATGTCCAAAAGCACTTTTCAGCCAATGGCATATTTTTGAAGTGTAGCTGCTGTCGTAATGCAAGGAAGTGCAACGGTCAATATTTGCACACAGCAATGGTCCTTAATCAGTAAATGAGATAAATGGCCAGATAGTCTGTTCAATGGATATTGGGTGAAGGATCAATATTGGAAACTTGGAGAGTCCATGCTCTTGTTCAGACACCTGCATGGGATCCTTTATGTCCATCTGAGGGGGCTTTGGTTGAACATCTCCTTTGAAAGATGACACCTTCAACCATGCAGGACTGCAGTGAAGGGCCGCCTGAATTTTGTTCTCAAGTTTTTGGACTGGGGCTTAAACTTAACATGAGAGACCAAAGTGCTGCCACTGAGCCAAAGCAGAGTGACAATGTTAACCAAGTGGCTTAATCTGAATTGTATTTTTCCATCTCTTCAAAGAAAAGCTCCAACTTTCAATTGTGCCAATAACCTCATGTATAAAGGCATCATGTGACCGTCAGCAACTCCTAGAGACTAGATGGTCCCTGGTATAATTTTTATTCAGTGTAGAGTTAGCTGGAGTCAAATGAAGCAACGATTGAAGACAAATGCTTGCATTGTCCCAAATCATTCTAATGACCCTGCCGTGACCCCTGTTAGAAAGTGATTGATGTCGCCCAGTGAGAACAAAAGAACACTTGACTGCAGCACACTCACATGAACATAAGGAATGCCAAATTGTTAATATGTGTGAGCATCTGCATCACTTCAGGAAAAGAGGGGAGGAACTTAGAATTCAAAGAAATAGTACCATCTGACTCTGCCCTGACCTTATTCTTGAAAATTTGAGATGATAAAGCTCTCAATTTAACTTTTGCAAAAGCAACAGTCTTTCACTTTCATTCCCTTGAGTTATCTAGCAAGCTGAACTATATAAAACCGGGAGGTCACTGATCGCACGACCAGTTGTTGACCTCAGCCAGAGCAGAGGTAAGAGTGTGGTGATGCTCCTGGGTAAAGGAGGGGGAAATCAGCTAGGATTCCTGCTGCAGATCACTATACCATGACCCGTAGAAGGCAACTGTCTGCCAATCGAGGTAAACTGATGAGTCTTTATGAAATTCTGTTTCCGTTTTTCTTATTTTTCCATTTGTAAATTTGTTTTATGTAACACTCATTCAAAAATTACGTAAGATATACAGCACAGAAACAGGCCATTTGGCCCAAAAAGTCAATGTCGGTCAGCATTTGTGCTCCAAACAAGCTTCTGCCCACACTTTCATTCACCCTATCCTCATATCCCTCTATTCCTTTTTTCCTTTGTTTATCCAGCTTCCCCTCAAATACATATACGCTATTCACCTCAACCCCACTTGTGGTAGTGAGTTCCACATCCTCATCAATGTTGGAGTAAAGAGGTTTCTCCTGAATTCCCATTATTGGATTTATTAATATATTTATGACCCCCTAGTTTGGTCTTTCCCACGAGTGGAAACATCTTCTCTGTTTACCCCATCAAATCTTTCATAATCTTAAAAACGTCTATCAGGTCACCCACTCGTCCTTCTCTTTTTTTTCTCTAGAGAAGAGCCCCAGCCTGTTTACTCTTTGCTGGAAGACAGGAAAGAAAAGGACTGGTGGGGAAATTGGCTAAGAGAGGTCCAGTTCTTATGTCCTCTGTGTTGTTCCAAGTGTGGTGACTCCTGTTTCCAATGCGCTTACTTGCCATCTGCTGCTCAGTGATTCTGAGTAGGTCACTTGCTATATTGCCTAAATTCATCTCTTGGGTCTCCTCACAAACTGGCATTTTGGCTGTTTCTGGAACTTTCTATGTAAAATGGTAGCATCAGGACAGCAAATCATTGAGCAAGTGGAAGCAATTTGAGTGAGCTACCTCTGTATTGAACATTTTGGCGACCCACTTGCCCTACCCATACTGGGACCGCTTTGGTATCAAGTGCACATTATCCCTATGGAAAGTCTCCCTGTGTTAAGTATCCCCATTCCTTGCAGCCCTCACGTGGCGCCTATCCTATGCCACTCAGACATGCAAAATTGATGGGCAGGGACAGACCAGCTGCCCCACACAAGGTGGCAGGTGCATCCTCACTAAATATTACTGGTGGCTACCGACCACCCAACACCCCACAGACATGCAGCCCGGTGATCTCCCAGTCAAGCTGAAAACCAGAGAAAAAGGCTCAGGGACAGTAAGGTGATCGAAACCAGGTGATTTACGTGGGCTTCCTGTTTTCAAGTGCTCTATGCCTGGTATGGCATTGCAATGTTGCTGTAATGTAAATAATCAAAATAGCTAATCGAGTGCTAGCCTTTAAGTCTAGAGGATTAGAATACAAGGGGGTAGAAGCCATGCTTTAGCAATACAAAGATCTGGTTAGACTACACCTTGAGGGTTGGGGAGGGGCAGGCGCTGGAAGCTGGGTAAGCATATAGGCAGCCACGGGGGTGGACGAGTGCTAGGGCAGGGTCAACTCAGTTCTCCAGCACTTCATCCCAGTTGTTTCAGAAGCAGTTATGTCCTCTAGCTCTTACCTCTCACCACCCCCACCCTCCTCAACCCTCACTCTATGGCCTCTCTCATCCTCCATGCCTCCTCCATCTCAACTCGGTAACCACCGTCACCCTCCCCATGTTCTGATACTTGTCATGGGTTTGTCATTCAGACTATAAATGGCACATCTTAATATCCTGATGCTGTTTTCAGGCCATTTTAGATTTTCTGTTCAAAACTCTGTACCAGAAGATATAATAATTTTCTCAGGGCCAGGCCTTAAAGTGTCTGAAATTGGTGGTGAATTGGGAACGTTGTGTTGTGGAATCATAACCTGACTGAGAAATGGTGATGAATTATAAATACTAGAGTTCACTGTTTTGCACATCCGTGTGTTTTACAGCCAATCCAAGTCACGAGAATGAGAAATGAATCTTATGGTATTGATTTTGTGCTTTTTTTTAAAAAAGAAGAGAAGAAAATGCCTTCTGGCAACGTTCAAATAATTTACAGTGGTGTGAAAATGACTTTCACAGGAAGACGGAGCTGTGGTCTTGTAGGATTATGTCATATTAGTGCCTGGAGTTCCGCTCATTCACAGGAATAATTGGGTAATAAATCATGCAGACAGTTTTTCACAGCTGACGAGCTCCCCTGACTCCATACCATTTCTGAGTTTCCCTTGGCGAGTGCTCACTATTGGATCGCAGTCACTAAATTACAATGCAATGCTTCCCAAGTCTCTATCAGATTGCACCTGTCTGTGGAGGGATATTAGGTCAGCACCTCTGGATTTGTGAAAGAATGAGATTCGGCTCGCATGCTTTCCCTTGATGTTAACTTCCAACTAATAAGTGCGTGTGTATCAAGGCCGGATGAGGATAAGTATATTTTTGGCTGTGATATTCTTCATGATCAGATAGCCTGTTGACACTCACTGTTCATCCTCTCTCATACTTGGGACTGAGAGAAAATGAGTGAAGAATGGCCTACTCTGCATTTCATGCTGAACCACTAATCATCAAGTAGCCAATTAATATTGCAAAACAAAAACAAAAACAGAATTACCTGGAAAAACTCAGCAGGTCTGGCAGCATCGGCAGAGAAGAAAAGAGTTGACGGCGGAGAGTGTGTTTAATTAATATTGCAAGCTTGGCATAAAATCTACGAATACAATAGGATTTTATTTGATTTGGTACCATGAGCCAGACTTTCCTAAATTCAGCTGATGTCTTGGTAGCTCCCATCTCTTTAGGTAAAATGACTTCCATTTCTCTGCAGAAAACTCTCGAAAATTCCTTCAGCAGGAATTAAAGTGCGAAGTTATGGACGAGGTACAGTCACTACCACAACCATACGTTTCGATAATCTGTCACAGAGCTCAATCAATTTGAATCTCCGTCAGTCTTTAATTATGGTGTAAATACGGTGCAGGTAGAAACGCTGGCAATTCCCTCAGTTGGGAGGCTGAGAGGGTTCCTCAAGATGGAGGCACCCTCTGAAGACATGGTTAATGAAACAAAATATATTTTGGCCACAGCTGCCAAGCCATCAACTTAGAGGTAACCCATCTCTCATTACTGACACTTTTTATTTTGAACCTAATAAAATGTAAAAGCTTGCTGAGATTAATGGAGGATAAAGAAAGTTCAAAGGTGAGTATATATGAAGTATGAAGGCTTAGGTTTTGCTCAGGGCACTAAACTAAAATGGTTTTATTTCTAATGACCCTTCATAGCCCAGTGTGGATCTATTCTGGGCTGCTTTGCAGGATGCGCCTCTGGCCCACCAGTCCCATGGCATGCCACAGGGGTGAGCATCTCCCTAGAAATAGGCCGGAGGTGGAAATGTGCTGGCATGGTGGCCAGTGCCAAGAAATTACCAGCACACTCATCCACAGACTCACCTCCACCTCAGGATGGAAATTCAGCCTCGTCAACATGGTTTCTCAAGGGTTTCTGGTGTAATTTCAATGGCTGATTGTGAGAGCCACCTCTCTCCACACACACACACACACACACACACACACACACACACACACACAGACACCCCCCCGCCCACCCCTTCATGGAAATTTCCGGTGAAAGTCCAGGTGTGGGCCTTCGCTTGCCGACGCAATTCCTGCTTTCCCGGAAGTGCTGGTGCATGCCAGGTCCAGTTGTATGGGCACTGCCAACCCTCGGATACCAAGCGACCATTCTTCATGAGTCAGCCTAGACAATCAACATTGACAGCCTGTCCCAACATGCATGCCATCACAAGCTGTCCTCACTTCACCGCCACCCCAACCCCCCTCGGTCGCGTACTGGGTGGAGGCTATTGTATAACAACCTGGAGAGAAATCCTGACTGATTTCCCTCCCTCCCTTCACTATCCCAAGGGTAATGAGATACATTGAGAATAGAATGTGGGGCTTGGATCATTAGGAATGACGTATCTTTCTTGCTGTTAACCCCTGGATTCTTTTGAAGCACAGAGCTGACTTTTGAATTTTGTATCAGGATCCCAGCCGGGACTGAAAGGGACCTGCTTCCCAAAATAAAACATAGTTAAGACCAGCGAGTGATTGACTTTTAGATTGGTTGACATTTGAGAAACGGAAAACAATATTAATAGCTAGCTATTACACTGCCTCCCACACCATCGCACCCATTTCCATTGTCCCGCTATCCTGGTTTTAAAAATGAGGGCCTGTTTTTCCTGGCTGTATTTTAAAAAAAAAAATGCACAAGTTGAATTTGGTGACCCTATTTCAGATTAGTGCCTTGAGCAAAATCTAAACCTTAATATAGACCCACCTTTGAACTTTCTTTATCCGCCATTAATTTAAGTGAGCTTAACGTTTTAAGTGCCAGAAATGAGAGCGCTTTGCAGTCACACCTATCAGATTCCAAAAATCATCCCAAGTCATTTTCCAATGTGATTGTGCTGAATAAGTTCAGATCCACTGTTCTCCTTTTAAAATCATTCGTCTCACGAGATCCTGAATATTCCCCTTCATTGTTGTTCTTTTAATGATATTTAGACCTAAGCCAGTTGTAATTAGCAATTCAGCACACGGTAAGCAGTTCTTAGCTTCAGAATAGGATTCTATCGTGTTGTGACTGGCCCCTGATTAAGTTTAAATTGCCATTCACATGTGTAAAGGCTGATAACTGATACCTGCATCTGACAAAGCTACAAGAAATCTGAGCTAATTGGTGTGTCAGCACTTATTTTCAAAGGACCATGGTAACAAGAGACAAAGCTTGGGATGTCTCGAGAATGACGGATTTTCATATATCATTTGCTGTGGAGGAGTAACAATTATGCAGCAATGTTCTCTTGCTGCTTATTAAGTCTCAACCGGTCTCCATACAACCCAGCTGTCAAAATATGAGCCAAGTGGAGGATATCACAGCAGGGTATGGCAGTGTAGTGGTTATATTACAGGACTAATAATCCTAGCATGAGTTAATTTAGTGGAATGTGACAGTTCATCACCCCGTACAGCAATTTTTAAAAACCTGGGATTAGTAAAATTGACCATGAAGATGTTGGATTGGGGTAAAAACCCAACATGATCACTGATGTTCCTTTTGGGGAGGAAACCTCCTGTCTTTACCTGGTCTGATTCTATATGAGATACCAGCCCCACACCAACGTCTCTCTTTCTCTGGTAGTCCCTTGAAACAAGGAGGACACTGTCGGTCACAGTGTACATCCAGTGGCAAAAACCTGCATAAAGTAGCTGTTGTGCAGTTCAAAAAATGTCAACATGTTATATTCAAGATCACCTGTTTCGCTGTTTTCATAGAAAATAACAGATTGAATGTGACTCACCAAATGTTGCTGCTTTTAAAAAAACATAACCTCTTGAATAAAATCTGAATTTAATTGACCTAGTTGACAGTAAGCCCATGATACTAATTACTTATTTTTAATTTTATTTTTTTTTCACTCTCAGTGTGAGAGTCACATTAAGACCAACATTTATTGCTCATCCCTAGTTTGATTGAGTTGGTTAAGAGTCAACCGATACAGTGTGAGATTGGAGTCATGTAGGCCAGACCAGGTAAGGATGGCAGATTTCCTTCCCCAAAGGACAGAATTGAACCAGTTGGGTTTTTACAATTTGTTAGCTTCATTGTCACCTTTACTAATAATTACTTTGAAAGAATGAATTAAAACTCTCCAGTCACCCTAGTGGGATTTGAACTCCCATTCTTTGGATTGTTAGTCCAATAGAGTAACCACTACACTATGGTACCGGTAAATTACAGTTGCATTTTGGAAGAAGACAGCAAAGCATTAGCAAAATCCAGCAAAAATTTTGCTACCAGAATCAGTGGCCCATATTATAATGTTGTCTGCCCTGCCATCTCTCACAATACAACATTCCTCTGGCATGATGGGATATTGGAGGACTGGTTGACTTGAACCACCATTGTAGTGCTGGAGGAAGCTTCAAGAGATCTCAAGTGGTGAAGCCATAAGGGATTTAAACACGAGGATAGCAAGGTTAAATTTGAAATGTTGGGTGACTGGCACTATAATCTAGGTCATTGAGGATAGAGGTGATAGATAAGTATAACTTTGTGCAGGGTAGCATATGTATTGCAGAGTTTTAGACAGTAGAAGGTGGAGGAAAGGAGGCCATCCTGAAGAAGTAAGTCTGGGGCTGACGGAAGTAAGTGGATGAGGGTTTTATTCAGCAGCAGATAGATTAGGCAGGAGCGAGGATAGACAATATACCATCCACAAGATGCACTGCATCAATTCGCCAAGGCTCCTTTGTCAGCACCTTCCAAACCCACAACTACCTAGATGCACAAGGGCAGCAGACACATGGGAACACTACCACCTGGAAGTTCCCCCTCCAAGCCATTCACCATCCTGACTTGGAAATATATCATCATTCCTTCACTGATGCTGTGTCAAAACCTGGAACTCCCTTCTTAATAGCACTGTGGGTGTATATATACCACATGGACTACAGCAGTTCAAGAAGGCGGCTCACCACCACCTTCTGGAGTGCAATTTAGGATGGGCAACAAACACTGGCTGAGCCAGCAATGCCCACATCCCATGAATGAAGTTTTTAAAAATGTTTCTGAAGTGTAAGTAGGCAGTCAGTCCAGGACCACAGGTGAAAACAGAGTGTCCCAACCAACTGCATCACCCAGTACAATTAGGATGTTGGTTCATGTTGTAAGCCCATTTCAATAGCATTGGGCTTGACAGCCAACACACACAGTTCTGGAGCTATCTTCTCAGAGTCACAGTGTCAAGGGGAGACTATGGCGCAGTGGTACTGTCACTGTTATCCAGAAGACCAGGCTAATGGGTTTAAATTCCACATGGCAGCTGGTGAAATTTAAATTCAGTTGTTAAAATCTGGAACTGACAGTTAGTTTCATGGTCCCCATTAGTGAGGCTATCACCGATTGTCATAAAAACCCATCTGGTTCATTAATGTCACAGATTCACAGAATCTCACAGTGCAGAAGAGCCCTTTCGGCCCATCAAGTCTACACCGAGAAACACCTGACCTACCTAATCCCATTTACCAGCAACCATAGCCTTGAATGTTATAATGTGTCAAGTGCTCATCCAGGTATGTTTTAAAGGATGTGAGGCAACCTGCCTCCACCACCCTCCCAGGCAGCGCATTCCAGACTACCACCACCCTCTGGGTAAAAAAATTTTTCCTCACATCCCCCCTAAACCTCCTGCCCCTCACCTTGAACTTGTGTCCCCTCCTGAACAGCTGCTCCCTATCCACGCCCCTCATAATCTTGTACACCTCGATCAGGTCGCCCCTCAGTCTTCTCTGCTCCAACGAAAACAAACAACGCAAGTCTATCCAACCTCTCTTCATAACTTAAACGTTTCATCCCAGGCAACATCCTGGTGAATCTCCTCTGCACCCCCGTCCAGTGCTATCACATCTTCCTATAATGTGGCAACCAGAACTGCACACAGTACTTCAGCTGTGGCCTCACCAAGGTTCTATACAACTCCAACATGACCTCCCTCCTTTTGTAATTATGTCTCGATTGATAAAGGCAAGTGTCCCACATGCCTTTTTCACCACTCCACTAACATACCACTCCGCTGTCAGAGATCTATGGATACACACACCAAGGTCCTTTTGTTCCTCAGAACTTCCTGGTGTCATGCCGTTCATTGAATACTTCCTTGTCAAATTATTCCTTCCAAAGTGTATCACCTCACACTTTTCAGGGCTAAATTCCATCTGCCACTTATCTGCCCATTTGACCGTCCGGTTTATATCTTCCTGGAGCCCAAGACACTCAACCTCACCTTAACCGAGGTTTTCCACCCACGGTCGTTGACAGGGCCCTCAGCCGTGTCTGGCCCATCTCCCACACATCCGCCCTCACGCCTTCTCCTCCCTCCCAGAAACATGATAGGGTCCCTCTTGTCCTCACTTATCACCCCACCAGCCTCCGCATTCAAAGGATCATCCTCCGCCATTTCCGCCAACTCCAGCATGATGCCACCACCAAACACATCTTCCCTTCACCCCCCCTGGCGGCATTCCGTAGGGATCGTTCCCTCCGGGACACCCTGTCCACTCCTCCATCACCCCCTACTCCTCAACCCCCACCTATGGCACCTCCCCATGCCCACGCAAAAGATGCACCACCTGCCCCTTCACTTCCCCTCTCTTCACATCCCTTCCCTTCCTTGACCTCTCTGTCTCAATCTCTGGTGATAGACTGTCCACCAACATCCATTACAAGCCTACCGACTCCCACAGCTACCTCGACTACAGCTCCTCACACCCCGCTTCCTTTAAGGACTCCATCCCATTCTCTCAGTTCCTTCGCCTCCGTCGCATCTGTTCTGATGATGCTACCTTCAAAAACAGTTCCTCTGACATGTCCTCCTTCTTCCTTAACCAAGGTTTTCCACCCATGGTTGTTGATAGGGCCCTCAACCGTGTCTGGCCCATCTCCTGCACATCCGCCCTCACGCCTTCTCCTTCCTCCCAGAAACATGAAAGGGTCCCCCTTGTCCTCACTTATCACCCCACCAGCCTCCGCATTCAAAGGATCATCCTCCGCCATTTCGGCCAACTCCAGCATGATGCCACCACCAAACACATCTTCCCTTCACCCCCCCCGGCGGCATTCCACAGGGATCGTTCCCTCTGGGATACCCTGGTCCACTCCTCCATCACCCCCTACTCCTCAACCCCCACCTATGGCACCTCCCCATGCCCACGCAAAAGATGTAACACCTGCCCCTTCACTTCCTCTCTCCTCACCGTCCAAGGGCCCAAACACTCCTTTCAAGTGAAGCAGCATTTCACTTGCATTTCCCCCAACTTAGTCTACTATATTAGTTGCTCCCAATGTGGTCTCCTCTACATTGGAGAGACCAAACATAAACTGGGCGACTGCTTTGCAGAACACCTGCAGTCTGTCCGCAAGAATAACCCAAACCTCCCTGTCGCTTGCCATTTTAACACTCCACCCTGCTCTCTTGTCCACATGTCTGTCCTTGGCTTGCTGCATTGTTCTAGTGAAGCCCAAAGCAAACCGGAGGAACAGCACCTCATCTTCCGACTCAGCACTTTACAGCCTTCCGGACTGAATATTGAATTCAACAACTTTAGATCTTGAACTCCCTCCTCCATCCTCACCCCCTTTCTGTTTCTTCCCCCTTCCTTTTGTTTTTTCCAATAATTTATATAGATTTCTCTTTTCTCACCTATTTCCATTATTTTTAAAACTTTTATGCCCAGCTAGTCTTTCCACCCCAACCCCACTAGAGCAGTACCTTGAGTGCCCTACCATCCATTCTTAATTAGCACATTCGTTTAGGTAATATCACTACCTTCAACACCTCTGTGTTCTTTTGTTCTTTTGTCTGTGACATCTTTTGATTATCTGCTCCTATCACTGCTTGCTTGTCCCTACAACCACACAACCACACCACCACCGCCCCCCCCCCCCCCCCCCCCCCCCCCCCCCCCCCCCCCCCCCCCCCCCCCCCCCCCCCCCCCCCCCCCCCCCCCCACCCCCCCGCCAACCTTAAACCAGCTTATATTTCATCCCTCCTTATATTCGCTCAGTTCTGTGGAAGGGTCATGAGGACTTGAAACGTCAACTCTTCTTCTCCACCGATGCTGCCAGACCTGCTGAGTTTTTCCAGGTAATTCTGTTTTTGTTTTCTCACTGTTAACCACCCGGCCAATCTTTGTGTCATCCACAAACTTACTAATCCTTCCCCCACATAGTCATCTATATCGTTTATATAAATGACAAATAATAGGGGACTGAGCACAGATCCCTGTGGTATGCCACTGGACACTGGCTTCCAGTCACTAAAGCAGCCTTCTGTCATCACCCTCTCTCTCCTATAACTAAGCCAGTTTTGAATCCACCTTATCAACTTACCCTGTATCCCATGTGTATTTGCCTTCTTTATAAGTCTCCCATGTGGGACCTTGTCAAAGGCTTTGCTGAAATCCATATAAACTACATCAACTGCACAACCCTCATCTACAGACTTGATCACCTCCTCAAAAAATTCAATCAAATTTGTTAGGCATGACCTCCCTCTGACAAAGCCATGCTGACTATCCCTGATCAAGCCTTGCCTCTCCAAGTATATAGATACTCTTCTTCAGAATTTTCTCCAATAGTTTCCCTACCGCTGACGTGAGACTCAGTGGTCTGTAGTTTCCTGGCTTATCTCTACAACCCTTTTTAAATAGCAGAACCACATTAGCCGTTCTCCAGTTCCCTAGCACCTTCTCCATGGCCAGGGAGGAATTAAAAATTTGGGTCAGAGCTCCTGCAATCTCCTCCCTTGCCTCCCTCAGCAGTCTGGGACATAAATCATCTGGACCCAGAGATTTGTCCACTTTTAAGCCTGCCAACACCTCCAACACCTTGTCACTCCCTGTATCAATTTGCTCAAGAACCTCGCAGACTCTCTCCCAGAGTTCGATGCCTTCATCCTCATTCTCTTGGGTGAAGACGGATGTGAAAGTATTCGTTCAACACTCTACCGCTGTCCTCTGGCTCCACCCATAGAGTGCCCCCTTGGTCCCTAATGGGCCCTACTCTTTCCCTGGTTATCCTCTTCCCAGTGATATATTTATAGAATATCTTGGGATTTTCCCTACTTTTACTAACCAGAGCTTTCTCATATCCCCTCTTTGCTCTCCTAATTGCTTTCTTAAGCTCCATCCTGCACTGTCTGTACTCCACTAATGCCTCTGCTGATTTGCTGCCCTTGTCCCTGTTAAAAGCCTCCGTTTTCCTTCTCATCATAACCTGAATATCTCTGGTCATCCATGGTTCTCTGGGCTTGTTACTCCTTCCTATCTCCCTAGAGGGAACATGTTGAGCCTGTACCCTCCCCTTTTCCTTTTTGAACACCCCCCACTGCTCTTCTGTAGATTTCCCCACAAGTAGCTGTTCCCAGTCTACCTTGGCCAGATCCTGCCTTATTTTACTAAAATCCAAAATTTTTTTTGCAACTTGTCGATTTCTTTGCCCATAACAAGCTTAAATTGTACCACGTTGTGGTCCCTATCACCACCACCACCTCAGCCACCTGTCCGGCTTCATTCCTCAGAATTAGGTCCTGCACTGCGCTGTTCCTTGTTGGACCCTCTACATGTTGACCTAAGAAGTCCTTGTGGAACATAATGACCTTCATATGGGGAAGAAACTCTGCTGCCCTCATCTGGTCTGGCCTACCCTGTGACTCCAGCCCACAGCAATATGGTTGACTCTTAACTGTAAATGAAATGGCCCAGCAAGTCACTCAGTTCAAGAACAATCAGGGATGGGCAACAAACGTTGGCCTTGCCAGTGACACCCACGTACCATGAAGGAATAAAGGAATATACCAGAACTGAGAAGGTGGCTGTAATCTTCACATATCCCCTGTTTATTTGGTAAATGCAACCTCATTTGGTTTCTAGTTGGTTGACGCACGCAGTTGTGTAGCTGAGGCATTCAGCTGTCAGATTGTTGGCTACTCACTTGCCAAGCTGCTGCCTGCTCAGTATCAGCTAGCTGGTGGGCAATGATACTGTGCTGGGTGAAGCTGGCAGCTCATGTCTCAGGACTGTCACTGTGCACATTTAGCTGAAGCGATGGTGGGGCCCCAGAGCCTCTGTTCTGAGGGTTTGTACTGTATGGCAAAGAGGAAAGGGGAATTAAGCTCAGTTGTCCCTTTAAGTCATTTCAGCCTCTCCTTCAGCAACGGTTATGTTCACAGTCTATTTTTAACAATTCAATACAAGTTTATGCTCGTTTTGTCCCTTTATACCAAGGTGTGGAAAATACCTCACCGTGGAGTATTGTGGCTTTTTATTCACAAAAGGCCTTATTTCAAAAGTTTTCACTGTGAAATCAAATGTACAGCCCAATATTTAGCTGGGTGGCATCTTCAATCCCTGGCCATTTTAAATTTGTTGTCAAAACTGGGACCTAATGCAGGAGTTTCGATTCCCCCGAATAGACCAAGTCCCCACAAACCCACAACGTTATGTCGTTGGACCGACTGAATTTAAACGTGTTCCTGCACGATTGAACAATGTATATTCCAGTCTGAAGAGCAGCGTGACAGAATTAAAATCCGATTTGAAAATGCAGTTAAGAAAAAAATACAGGAAAATAATGACAGGAATACAAGAAAAAAAAATGGCCTGGTACGTCACTCACGGTGCCATATTGGCCATTTTGTTACGAAGTTTCTGAGTATATGCTCTCTTATCATTCATTTTGCACAGCAATACTGCAACCCTATTACATTGCTTCTTTTAAATTGTAGTCGCTAAACTAGTACGGGAACAAATTGGACCCTCCCCGCATCTAAGAAATGTTCGATGTAGGCATTGCCATGGTCCCTTTAACTGAGATGTTTGCATTTGTAAACTCTATGGTGGCAGTTAGTATTACAGGTTCAAAATCATTCCTGGTCTTTTTGCTATTAGGTCTCCTTTAAGTCACAAATGATGCACAGAAGAAAAACTATTTTTATCCAGGCACCTTTTTGTTGGGCAGCGCTACAATCGATTCTTTTTTTTTGTACTAAGGAATAAGAATTTTATCTTGTGCATCTTAACCAATCTCTGCGACATGCTATAATGGGAACAGGTCAGATTTTCAGTTGAAGCACTGTTTGGAAAATTTGAATCAATGTAATCCAACTAAGCAACCCTAAGGTCAGTCCTGTCATAGACTCTATTCAGTTCAAGAAAACATTCGGTTAGAGAACAATAAAGAGCATAAGTTTCCAACAAAACAACAACTTGTACTTATATATTGCCTTTAACGTGATAAAACATCCTAAGGTGCTTCACAGAAAACAAATTATAAAACAATAGTAACTTGTTAAATATTAAGTATTATATGTCATTATAAAACAAAATATGACACTGAGTCACGTAAGGAGATATTATCAGGTGACAAAAAGCTTGGTCAATGGGAGACGTTTTAAGGCATATCTTACAGGAGGAAGGCGAGAAACAGAGACAGAGAGGTTTACGGAGGGTATCCCAGAGCTCAGAGCCTAGAAAACTGGGGGCAATAAGGCTACATATGGTGGAGCAGTTAAAATTGGGGATGGTCAAGAGGCCAGAATTGACCGCAGATATCTTGGAGGGTTGTGGGGCTGGATGGGGATTACAAAGTTAGGGAAGGGCGAGGCCATGGAGGGATTTGAAAACCAGGTTGAGGAAAAATCAAAATGTTGCTTGACCAGAAGCCACTGTAGGTTTGCGACCACAGGAATTGAGATGACCTCCAGTTTGTGGTGGGTAGAATATGGGAGACCAGCCAGGCGTGCGTAGTTAAGACAGCCATTCTTATAAAGAGTTACCAGTACACATTCTTCAATTATGTTTGTTTAATGAAAATTCCTGGGAATGATTAGATAGTGCGAACATGTTGCTTGTTGTGCCTGTTCAAGATCTTCCATTTAGGAAGGAAACATAAGAAATATGGCAACATGTTTAAGGCCTAACTTTTTATAGTACAGTTCATATTCACCCAGTTTATAGGTACGAGCTGTCTATGTCCTTATTTCTGAACATGCTATTTTCCATACAGAGCTTCATAGTGCTTGTGATCGACTGTGGAGATCTTGCCCCATCCCTCCAAAGCATAAGGGGAGCATCATCCACCAGAAAGGTTTACATTTAGGGACGACCCCTCAATCACTGTTAAAACCTAACGATAAAGTCACACCACCACAAAACACAAACTGAAATGTGATTCTGATGGAAGATCACGCCTAAAAATGAACCATTCTTCCTCTTCTAGAAGCTTAGCGAGGAGAAGGTTGAAAGGAGATTTGATAGAGGTGGTCAGCATCATGAAAGGTCTGGATAGAGTTTATGGGGAAGAACTGGGTTCCCATTGGTGTGTGGGTCTCAAACCAGAGCACAGGGATTTCCAATGATTGGCACAAGAACCAGAGGTGACATGAGGAAGAGCTTTTTCACCCAGCAAGTGGTTGAGATCAGGAATGGTCTGCCTGACAGTGTGGTGGAGGCAGAGTCAATCGAGGCCTTCGAAAGGACATTGGAGAATTACATGGAGAGACCAGATTTGTCAGGGTTACAGAGAAAAGGCGGGGGATGGGAACAGCTGAGTTGCAGTTTGCAGAGAGCCAGCATGGACATGATGGGCCGGACAGCGTCCTTCTACCCTGTAACCATTCTGATTCTATGTACTAACTGTGCTCTGGAAGGACAGAGTGAGATTTAAGAATAGCTCTTTGCCGAGATGTTTTTCTGTATATTTTTTAATATTTGTTTCTCGTTTATTTTTAATCTTCCCTTGCTTTCTTTTTTTCCCTTTCTCCCGATGTTCTTTTCATCCTCTTCTGAAGGCAGTGACCTATTGAAGGTTAAGATGTGACACTAGATGAGTTAGCGTTTGTGGGGGATTTTTTGACCTTCAAGTTTATAATGGCCTCCATCCATTATTAGCAGATTGAGACTGCTGAATTGTGATCGGATGCGGGACACAAAGAGATTTATCTCTTCACCCCTCTTTCCTAGCCCAAACATGTAGCTCTGCAACAAGCTTCGAAGATGAGATCAGCTGGCCAGAGATCAAACCTTCCTGGTTTGGATGTCTCATTACCACAGCAGACAGACCTTATCAAGTCTGTCGCTGCTTCTTCTATGTCAGTGAGGTGTCCTGAAATAGAACTTAGGAAACATGGAGAAGAGTAAGTGATAGCTACAGCCAGTGGGAATATTATGTGGAAAAGGACTACAGTTTTAATGAAACAGATGCTATTTCCTTTGGCCTATACACAAGCAGTGTTTCGAATCTGCCAATCGGCAGGAATAGACATAATCTTTTTCTTCTTATATGGCCTTTGCCTCCAAGGGGTTGGTGATTCAAGTAAATAAAGTTAAGGAGGCAACATGTTGCTGTGACTAAGTCTTCCACTACCCTTCACAGTGCTTATAAATCATGCTGAGTTCATTCTACATTGGGTAATATCGCAGTGATTTGTACTTTCAGCACCCATGACCAGCTGGAAAGATTTATTGCTTCTATCTCTATTTTAATAAAAAAAAAACTAAGACTTGAAGAAAAATCCTTGCAATAAAAAAACCTGAGCTGTGGCAAGGATATGGTTGCCAATTCTGGTTGGATATGTGCCTGGCAGTTTTGAAATATGACCTCCCTGCCTCCAACTGTCCGTCCCCGCCCCCCCTCCCAAACACCACGGCCACGCTCCAAACGATTCCTAACTCTCAGCGTTTTAAACCCATCTCTAGTGTTCCTCCTAACTAAAATTCAAAACTATTCAAAGAAATTGAGAGAGAAATCACTATGGCCTGAATTTTACCTTTGGCAGACGCACGCGACTGGACAGGTCCTGACCCCGATCGGCCCCCGGACACGATTATAGGCTGGCTGGCCAGTTAACGGCCAGCCAGCGTGAAACGCGTGCTGCCGGGGCGAAGGTGGGAGCGGGAAGAGGGCGGGCGATGACACAGCGAGAAAGGCAGACAGCAGACGGGGAGCTGCAGACCTGCAAAAGCTGAAATAAAGTTTAAAAAGCTGCAAAAAAAAAAGTCCATCCATCACAATCAATCGCCTGAAAATAAAGCTGATAAAATGCTGTCCGCAGATATTTATTTTTAATTTGTTTCACATAACGGAAATTCCATCCTGCCCTTGGGATGAGGTTTGATGACAAATGTAAAGGCCGCCCGGTTGATTCACCCCGGCCGCTAACCATAAGGCTGGGATGGGCCACGAAAGATTGGAGACGATTGCTCCATTAATGGGCTTAGTTGCCCTCTTAATTGTCGGCGGGCACGTTTCCGAGCCTTGCGCATGAGCAATGGCGTCTGGACACCCGGCCGATTGTACACATGATCAGATCAGCCCGATATTTTTCAATGCCCTGCAAAGTTTTGTCCTGAGATTGATCTTCAATTTCCCCAGGGCAATCCTGAGGACTGGCAAACCATTTCTTCATTCGTTCTTGGGATGTGAGCTTCGCTGGCACCGGCCCCAGCATTTATTGCCTATCCCTTACTCCCCTTGAGCAGGTAATGGTCAGCATCCTACAACTGAGCGGCTTGCTTGGCCATTTCAGAGGTCAGTCAAGAGGCGACCACATTGCTGTAGGTCTGGAGCCACATGTAGGCCGGACCAGGTAAGGACGGCAGATTTTCTTCTCTGAAGGACATTGAGCAAAGATAAATCAAAGGACAGTGAAGCTGTTTTTATTTTTATTGGCAATGAACTGCTGACACCTATACAGGGGTAAACTGGTTTGTTCAGCTTAATTTTTGTTGGTTAGAACTGGAGAAATACTGACTGAAATTCGTGTACCCTCCCATATTGACTCCAGTACACTATACACAGGAATCACCTCTTTTAACACCAATCTGTACTCTATCAGAATTTTCTCCCATTACATAGTTGCCACTTAAGTCTCTTTACCTCTAGTGACCTTCGTTTGCCCCCCCCCCCTTTCCTTTCCCATTTTGTTTCTATTGCCATTTCTTTTGAATGAAATGGTAACAGATATCTAACCAGTATTTGACGCAATGGACTCATCACTTAAAGGGCAACACCACTTCTTTCAGGATTTAGAGGGGGTCTCAATTCTTGATTAAAGTCTTTTCTAGTTGGTGGCTGTGCTCCCAATGTCGGTGGAAATGACTTGGAACAGTCTCTAGGGATAACACCCGTGGTTAGGGAAAGTGAAACGTGTGGGTTGTATTAAGTTGCTGGTGTATGTTGTTGGTACAGATCTAGAGTCGACAAATCTGATTGGATATAACCCTGGAGGTTTCGGCATGTGACCACCTACCTCCAACCAACCCTCCCCCATACTTGCTCCACTAGTTGCCCACCTCATCAAACATCGTAATGTACTGCTTTGCCTGCCAATCGGAACATGAATAGACTCTTCAGGCTGAATTTTCCTGGCCCATGGGCTGGGAGGCGGCAGGCTGGTAAAATAGGAGTTAAAGGCGTCATGAGGGGAGTCCGACGTCTTTTGCTGCTGTGCCATATTGCGAGCAGTGGGAAAGATGGTGGCCACTTAAGTGGTCACTTGAGGGCCACCTCCTGTGCATTGGGAGGGCCGGCTTCTATGTGGGGAGACAACCTGGTGTCTCCCAGAGGTTTCCGGAGATGGGGGTGGGGGTGGGAATGGGGGTGGGTGGCTCCCCGTCAGCAATGGCCGCCCTCACGGCAACGGTGCCACTGGTGCTCAATGATTCTTGACTGGCAGTCAAACAGCCTTTGTTTCCCATGTCAAATATTTTTATAACTAGTCAACAAACACGAAAGGATTTTTTTTTTCAAAGCTCCATTTCCGAATGTCCGGATGATTGTTCCTCCCAGGTTTGATCAAAGCAGTGCCTTGGAAATGGAGACTTTAGGGCAATCCTGGGAAGTTGGCAACTCTATCTGGATCTGCTGCTGAGATTGATGATAGGCCCCCATTATAATTAAATAGTGGACACAATATCAGTCATCCTACGACTATTATGAGAGGCAAATGGAAAAATTGCAAAATCATTCCTTTTTATCTTACCATAATTATTTAAATTTATCTGCTTTACTACCATGAAAAAAATCAGTTCTGCAGACTTCAGCCTCTCATCCATTCCGGAGGCACAGAAGGCAGAAGTTGACTTTAGTTGACTGGATTGTCTCCTGGCCCACGCCTTCCCCACCACCCCTCCCCCACCCCCATTGCCACTTCTTTCTATTAACGTTACTTCCTGCTCTTAAATTCTAACGAATAGGCTGCTGAGATAAATCCAACAAATAATGTAAGTGCTCAATTGGCTGCAAAGTGCTTTGGGATGTCCTGAGGCCATCAGGGGCTCAATAACGCAAGTTCCTTTTCTATTTTTAGATTAACATTTTCCATTGGGGACATTTGCTCTTATTCTCCAGTTTACCATTTGCTCTTTGACCCTCGGCAAGAAATTGAGCAGCACTGCTACCACATTGAGTTCTGCTTTGGACTGCAACCTTAGTTTATTTACCTTGCTTACTGATCGCTGAGGCACCTGCTTGCCAGATCCTGACTGGCATCCATGTGGCCATCTTGATCTTTATCCATTCCATGTTAAAAGCCATTGGGAACAAGTTTGCCGTGCAACTGATTGTCACATTCAGGGGTTTGTAAATGAGTCATAACCATTAACAAGAGTATGAGAGGAACCGTACAGAGATCTGGTGGGAGCCCATTTTCTTGAGGTACATTTTCATTCTACTTCTTATGGTCAGTGCTTTCCTGCTTACTGAAAGGTCAATATTCAATAATTAGCTTCTCTGGTCCCTTTCAATGTTAAATTCCAATGCTGGAAGCTGATAGGTTGCTGTGTATATAGAGAATGTTAGGGCCTGGCTGGCAGATGTACAGGTGTGTTGACCTTTCACCCGAGGGCCGTAGGCTGAAATCAGTCCTCCTTGGGGGCTCCGTACAAGTCCTCTGTCAAATATCGGGGGGAATAATCTTAAATCAAGTGGTGCAACCTTATAAGGATTTGGCAGAAAATTATTCACGATTCAACAATTGGCAATCTCACTTGAAAAGAGCTGCAAGGAATGGCTATACCTCGATGGAAAATTTCACGCTCGTGTGCTAAGACATATGGAGTATTTTATGGCGCATTGCTTGGTCACTGTTTTACTCGCGCTGCTTCGCTTGGGAGCCAGTTCGGGCCTTCACGCCCGAGTTGTGCTTTTGTGTCGGTGGAAAGTGGGTTTTGTGGCGTGTCAGAACACTGAGCCTCCTTCCTAGCTAAATGAGTGAATTAACAGGGGGCCTATTTGACAGAATAGGGGCTGGGCAGGAAGGGAGAGATAAAAAGTTAGTTACTTCAATCCTGCGCTACCTAGCGGGCAGAGATGTGGCTCAGGGAGCTACAGCTTTGGCCTTGAAACTCTAACCTGCATTCCCTTTCTATCCCTCTCCAAGCCGTGCACACTTAATCAGTGAATTAATGGGTTTTTGTTTTAATGGCGTTTGGGTAAAATGAACTCACCTGCTGATTTTCTCTTCCAGCTCTTCGTGAATTCCCAAATGACATCTTTACGAACAAGGAAAGAAAACAAGGAGCTATCGCTCTCCATCTGCTCTGTGTAAGTCATGGCTTCTTTTAGACACCACAATCCCAATGTGAAAAGCCAAGTTTGCCCAATGCAAATATTTAGGGAGTATACTGACAGGTTATATGTTCCTCTGCTTGCATGGGAGCACCTTTGCAAACCACTGACAGCTGCAGATTGACATCTAAGGGCCAAAAATAAAAGATTCTGTTTTGGGCAACTTGATCTGGTGGAACCAAACTGGACACGTTGCGAGCGAACCTACTTCCTGCGACTTTCAGAACCAATGATATGGGGTGCGATAACTAAATATTGAAGGTCTTCTCTCTCTCTCTCTCAGTAATAGTCCCTAGCAGCAGTTACTTAAATAGAACCTTTGCTGATGTTATTTAGATGACTTTGAGTCAAATTCAATGACTTGCCGAATTAGTGTAAAAAAAATATTGCAGCTTGTGAAAAGATGAAAATTCTGAGTCTTCAGCAGCAGCAACAACTTGTATTTCTATGGCACAGTAAAATGTCACAAAGCACTTCACGGGCATTATAAAACAAAGCATGACACTGAGCCATATAAGTAAAGATTAGGACAGACACTAAAAGCTTGGTCAAAAAGGTAGATTGTAAGGTTTGCCTTAAGGAAGGAAAGCGAGGTAGAGAAGCAGAGGTATAGGGAGGGTATTCCCGAGCTTATGGTCTAAGCAACTGAAGGCATGGCTACCAATGGTGGAGCGATTAAAATTGGGGGTGCGCAAGAGGCCAGAATTAGATGATATTTCAGAAAGTTATGGGGTTGGAGGAGATTACAGAGAGAGGGAGGGGCGAAGCCATGGAGTGATTTGAAAACCAGGATGCGAATTTTACGGTCAAGGCATTGTTTGACCAAGAGCCAATTCAGGACGGCAAGCACAGAGGTGATGGGAGAACAAGACTTGGTGAACATGAAATTTGGATGACCTCAGGATTATGGAGGGTAGAATGTTGGAGACCAGCGGGGAGGACTTTGGGTCTAGAGGTGACAAAGGCAAGGATGAAGGTTTCAGCAGTCATTGAGCTGAAACATGGGAGAGGTCAGGCGATGTTACAGAGGTCAAAATAGGTGGTCTTGGTGATGGCGCAAATATGAAGTTGGAAGCTCACTTTGGCATCAAATGTGACCACAAAGGCTGCAAACAGGGAGAGGGATGGAGTCAGTAGCTAAGGAATGGAATTTGGAGCAGGGACCGAAAAATAAAATGTCTTAGCATAACACAATCTAGTCTGCAGTTTGCAGAAATCCTCTTCTAATCTCATATAACCGCTTTGCTTAGGAAGTCATTTAAAATGCTGTTCAAGAAAGAGTCTGGCTAAAATGAGCCCTTCAAAAATCAGATTGCTACTCAGAATTATGATTAACCGTGAAATTTTTTTTTGAACTATTTATGTTCTCTTACAAAGTACAGACTATTAAGATCTTTGGGCAACCAGATTGAAAGAGGGACTAAGCCTGAAGATGAGGAAAAATTAATGAATTGTATGACAACGAAGCTAATCATATATTTTCAGATTTATTTTACCCTCCTGTCTTCCCCTGAGGCCAGTCATTCATGTTGGTGCCCAGATGCTGTTGACCTTCTGATAACTAATCCAATTGGCAATTCCAAAGTGTGAACTTAGACAGTGATGAAAGGAGGCAATTTCAGCATTGGCAGTAGCATCACAGTCATTCTATCCCTAGGCTCAGTTAAAGTCCAAGCGCGCACAGTTCCCAGTAGAAGTACTAATCGAGAGTGAGAACCGTGGTTAATTTGTCCCTTCACTGTTGTCGAGACTGATTCAGTGCACCCACCAACAGCTACTTGTATCCGGACAGTGTCTTTAATGCAGGATACCTACCGTCGTAAGGGAGGAGGAAAGTCACTAAACAAATCAAAGGATTGGTGAGAGGGTTGGGAAGGGCGATTGGAAGCTCTGCCAAAAAGCTGTGCTTTAAGAAAATGTTTCAAGGTAGAAATGAGATGCAGAGAGACAGATGGGTTTCTGGAAAGAGTTTCTGGGGAGTAGGGCTGTGGCAGCTAAAGGTTACTCCATCGATCATGAAGTGACGGGTGGGAGGAATGAAGAAAGGGCCTGAATTAGGAAAGGATTAGGTGGAAGGGAGTGGGAGAGGTCGGATAAGGCTGTGGAGGGATTCAGAGTTGAAGAGAGGATTTTAAATTCATTTGTGTTGGGAGGCTAGCAACTGGTATAGATCTGTGAGGAGCCGGAGTGATTAGGCAACTGGAGCTTGGGTGTGGGTTAAAAGGTTGGTGGCTGAATTTTGGCTGTGATTCGTACCAGTGTGCGATCAACTTGTGGGAGGTACAGTTCTAATAAAATGTTTAACTTCTCAACATGTTCTCCATCAAACCATGAGACAGGAATGACTGACACTTCCACAACAACAATGGAGGTCATTGGTTAATAGCTGTTCTGGTTCAAGTGTTTGGAGCTCTCGTTTGTGTGACTATCTTTCTTTATGTCTCTCATACAATAACCTGAGCTTCCAGGCCCACTGTCACACGTCAGGATTTTTTGATCTTTTTCTGCATCTTCTTGGAAAAGATTTGGGAATGAGTTAAACTGAAGTGTTGTGTTCACTTTAGTGAAGCCATCCTAGTGGATTTGGGCATTAAAAAAGAGTTAAAACTGGGAAATAAGAGTACTGGTCCGAACTGGCCTTCCATTTTAAGGTATACAAGACCAGATCGGACCAGGACTCTTATTTCCCAGTTCTTACTATTGTTTTTTCCCTTCTGGACACTGAGGATGTGTATTCACACCACATGAACTGGATTGTTGTTAAGCCACCACTCACGGTTCACTTCAAACCGGGACAGTGAAGGTCAATTGTCTCATCCAAGATAAAAGCAAAATACTGCAGATGCTGGAAATCCAAAACAAAAACAAAAATAGCTGGAAAAACTCAGCAGCTCTGACAGCATCTGCGGAGAGGAACACGGTTAACGTTTCGAGTCCAAATGACTCGTCCAAGGCTCGTGAAGGCAGCACATGGGGGTTGGTGCGATAAGTTACCCTGTTACTCATCGAGTTATACCAGAGATAAAGTAATGTAACAGTTCTAGGAGATGTATCCAGGTGGCGTGTATCTAACCCAAGCCTCCGACACTGAGATCAGTGTACGAGACATTCTCAGAGGGCCCAGGGCAGTGTAAATCAGCCCATCAGAAGTTTAAACTTTCCAGGCGATTACAGCACGTATGCAGGTGTCAGGACTTCCTCAGGCTCCTAAAGCACGATAGAGGCGGACACCTCAATATTCCCCACTGTTGGGGAAAATCTGGCCCAGTAAGTTTGCAGGAGGTGACTTAATTGATGTTGTTCTGCTTTGCACTCTTATAAACCACGAGGAAGTGAATTCAGAGCATTTCGTTATTGGTGATACATCTCCTTATAGCTCCGGGTGTTGTACAGTTGCCCTTGTGGTTAATTCCGGCCAAATTCT
Source organism: Carcharodon carcharias (assembly GCF_017639515.1). Lineage (NCBI taxonomy): Eukaryota > Metazoa > Chordata > Chondrichthyes > Lamniformes > Lamnidae > Carcharodon > Carcharodon carcharias. The sequence continues at coordinate 125,626,633 of NC_054468.1, read as the reverse complement.
AGGTGGGCGGGGCCTGTGCCCTAGGCTGAGCCGTGCACGTTTGTTCGGAATTCTGCCTTGCACTCCGCATTTTTTACCACGCAGTAATCCCCTATTTAACGCTGATTGCACTTGTTTACCCATTGATTAAAATTTATAAATGTTCTACGTTCCCACCTGAAGTAGAGACTTTGCCTCGTTTACAACTCAAAATAATTAAACTGCGCTGCTCAATGGCATCGAGTTGAAACTGCTTCATCACAATCAGGCGTAAAATTAAACAATTAAGGCTCATTGTGTATAGCTGCAGGAAGCCCATCTGCATGCATCCTGGCGAAATGTGATGATTGCTGATTTTTGGCTCCTATTTAAGTGAAAGATAATGATACATTTTTGAAGCACTCATTTTTGCAGTCAGCATTAAACATTCCCAGCTCAGAGTTACCATGGGCCATGGTACAAGGCAAAGCATCTCGAACTGTGCATTTCTGTTCTAACTCCAGAAGAGTGGGGGGGCGGTGGGTGTCCGAGTGTCTGGGGCTGGATATTTAGCCCCCATGCATGGGGCCGGGAACGGAGGTGGGAGCAGGTGCAAAATGTCACGTTGCCAGCCTGCATCCCCATTCCCCAGCACCATCACTCCCCTGGACCAGTTCCCTGGAGACGGCATGAGTGTATGGTGGGGTGGGGGGGGTGATAGGGGCGGCAGGGCTTACCTGCAAGCATGAGGTAGCCAACTGATCCAGTGAGAAGCGTATTGAGGCCTGTTAATGGAGGCCGACTGATTTTCCTATTGGCCTCCAAGTGCCCAGAGGAGGCGGGAACATTTTCGTTGCCTGGGTGTGGCCTCCCGACAGCTGACTAGGGGCCAGTATTCCAGGCAGACTTAGAGACTGACTCTGCCTGCCTGGCTGGAACAGCAGTTGCCCTGTGGAGTTGTTCGATTTCCCCCCCACCCCCATCACCAGCAGTGGCCCAGATGCAAAGGCTGTTTTTACTTTAAATTTGAAAAGGTGGCCGAGAGAGGACACCTCCATTTTGAAGCCCCCTCTCCCTTACTTACCCTCCATTGCATCCTGCTGCTGCTGCCAAGTTGGAGGGCCTCTTTATCGGTCTTTCAGCTCCAAGAGCCTATGTGGTGAGCCAGCCCTCTGGCCACTGATTGGTCAATTCATGGAAAATCACAGCTGAGTGACACTTTCCCACACAGTGAGGTCTTCTGGGCCACATTTGCTAGAGGGGTTCAGAAGCCCTCAGGGTCTGGCTGTTGATGGCCCTAGTTTGCCCTGGTCTAGGAGGGCTGCCCCTGCTACCTTGCTCAGGCCTCGGATAAAAACAGTGGTCAGGCCCTGATGATGTAATCGGAGCCCGATTTACATATTTAGAGAAGGACCTCGCTGGTTCTGATGGGCATCTTTGCAGCCTGAAATTTAAGATTACAGTCAGCTAGATTGGAGCAGGGATAGAGTGAGTATATGACCCGCTGCTTCATTTTAATATCCCTCTGCCCCCTCCCTTCCCCACCCCATTTCCACAATGGCAAGGGCAGTTAAAATTGACTCTCTTATGTTTAAATCTAATATGCTGAAGCTGATAAATGTTGACTTTTTGATTTTGGATTTATCCTCACTGAGATTAGAAGTACAACCTCTGCCAAAGATCCAAATCCACAGATGACAAACATAGCAAACCAGCAAATAAAAAATAAGTGCAAGTAGGACTGATTTACCAGGGCCTCAGGCTCACATGTGGTCCACAGGCTACAGTTCCGACATTCTTGGCGTTCTCTATTTCCAACCATCCTCACAAGTCTCAACCAGGAAAATTTCCAGTCTTCATCCCAATTGAGACGTTATCTTTAACCATGGAATGGTTTGAGCACAGCAGGAGGCCATTTGGCCCATCTTATCTGTGCCGGCCCTCTGCAAGAGCAACTCAGCTAGTCCCACTCCACTGCCACTTTCCCCATAGCCCTGCATTTTTTTTTCTCTTCAGGTAATGATCCAATTCCCTTTTGAAAGCCACAATTGGCTCAGCTTCCTCCCCACACTCAGGCAGTACATTCCAGACCCTAACCACCCGCTGTGTAAAAAGGACTTTTCCTCACGTCGCCATTGCTTCTCTTTCTGGTCACTTTAGATCTGTGCCCTCTGGTTCTTGATCCTGCCCCCAGTGGGTACAGTTTCTCCCTATCGAATCTGTCCACACACCTCATGATTTTGAACAGCTCCACGAAATCTCCTCTCAACCTTTGCTTCTGTAAGGAAAACAGCCCCCAGTTTCTCCAATTTATCTACATAACTGAAGTTCCACATATCTGGAACCATTCTTGTGAATCTTTTCTGAACCCTCTCTAATGCCATCACAACTTTGGTATGGTGCCGTGCAGAACTGGATGCAGCACTTCACCGAAGGCCAAACCAGGGTTTTATGCAAGTTTAACATAACTTCCTTGCTTTTGTGCACTATTCGCCGATTTATAAAGCCCAGGATTCCTATGCTTTATTAACCTGTCTCTAAACCTGTTCTGCCGACTTCAGTGATTCGTGCATATATACACCCAGGTAATAAGAGCAATTTTTTAATTTAATTCATTCACGGGAAGTGGCTGGGCCAGCATTTATTGCCCATCCCTAGTTGCCCTTGGGAAGGTGGTGATGAGCTGCCTTCTTGAACTGCAGCAGTCCATGTGATGTAGGTACACCCTCAGTGCTGTTAGGGAGGGAGTTCCAGGATTTTGACCCAGCGACAGTGAAGGAACAACGATTTATTTCCAAGTCAGGATGGTGAGTGGCTTGGAGGGGAACTTCCATGTGGTGATATTCCCATGTATCTGCTGTCCTTGTCCTTCTAGATGTTAATGGTTGTGGGTTTGGAAGGTGCTGTTGAAGGAGCCTTGGTGAATTCCTGTATTGCATCTTGCAGATGGTACACACTGCTGCTACTGTGCGTCGGTGGTGGAGGGAGTGAATAGAGAATGCTGCTTTGTCCTGAACAGTGTCGAGCTTCTTGAATGTTGTTGGAGTTGCATTCATCCAGGCAAGTGGGGAGTATTCCATCACACTCCTGACTTGTACCTTGTAGATGGTTGACAGGCTTTGGGGAGTCAGGAGGTGAGTTACCTGTTGCATGATTCCGAGCCTGTGACCTGCTCTTGTAGCCACAGTGTTTACATGGCTAGTCCAATACAGCTGCTGGTCAATGGTAACCCTTAGGATGTTGATAGTGGGGGATTTAGTGATGGTAATGCCATTCAATGTCAAGGGGAGGATGGTTAGGTTCTCTCTCGTTGGAGCTGGTCATTGCCTGATACTTGTGTGGCAAGTTACTTGTCACTTAGACCTGACTCCAGGATGGCATGTTGCCTCCCTTGTGCCAGCGTCAAGGCTGTCACTGAATGACTGCAGGGCATTCTAAAGGGGGAGGGAAAACAGACAGAGATCGTGGTATATATTGGTACCAACAACATAGGTAGAAAGAGGGAGGGGGTCCTGCAAGCAGAATTTGGGGAGCTAGGAAACAGATTAAAAAACAGGACCTCAAAGGTAGTAATCTCTGGATTACTTCCGGTGCCATGCGCTAGTGAGTATAGAGATAGGAGGTTAATCCAGATGAATGTGTGGCTGGAGAGATAATGCAGGGGGGTGGGTTTTAGACCTATAGGACATTGGGACCGTTTCTGGGGGCGGTGGGACCTGTACAAGGTAGATGAGTTGCATCTGAACCAGAACGAAACCAACATCCTTGCGGGGAAGTTTGCCAGTGCTGTTAGGGAGGGTTTAAACTAACTTGACAGGGGGGTGGGATCCTGAGAGATGGTTCAGCAGGGGGAGATGCACAGCCAAAATTAGAAGAGAGAGCAAGTGAATCTGGAAGGCATAGAAATTATCGGCTAGCTAAGGCATAAGGGAGTTTGGCAAGGTTGGATGCTATTTATTTTAATGCAAGGAGTCTAACAAATAAGGCAGATGAGTTGAGGGCACAGATTAACACATGGAAGTATGATGTCATTGCTGTCACAGAGACGTGGTTGAGAGAGGGGCAGGATTGGCAGCTCAATATTCCAGGATATAGGGTCTTCAGGCAAGACAGGGAAGGAGGTAAAAGAGGAGGGGGTATCGCAATATTGATCAAGGAATCAATTACAGCAGTAAGGAGGGATGACATCTTAGAAGACTCCTCAAATGAAGCCATATAGGTAGAACTGAAAAACAAAAAAGGAGCAATCACATTGTTGGGAGTGTACTATAGGCCCCCAAACAGTCGGAGAGAAATAGAAGAGCAGATATGTAGGCAAATTTCAGAGAAGTGTAAAAATAATAGTGCGGGATTTCAACTTCCCCAACATTAACTGGGTTAGTCATAGTGTGATAGGTTTAGAGGGAGCGGAATTCTTAAAATGCATCCAGGAGAGCTTTTTAAGCCAGTACGTAGAAGGTCCTACAAGAGAGAGGATGGTTCTGGATTTAATTTTAGGGAATGAAGCCGGGCAAGTGGTAGAGGTATCAGTGGGGGAGCATTTTGCAGACAGTGATCATAACTCTGTTAGATTCAAGGTTGTTATGGAAAAGAACAAGGATGGGCCAGAAACTAGAGTTCTAAATCGAGGGAAGGCCAATTTTAATAAGATCAGATATGATTTGGCCAGAGTGGACTGGGAGCAGCTACTTTTAGATAAATCTGCGTCAGAGCAGTGGGACTCATTCAAGAAGGAAATAAGATGACTACAGGGCCAACATATTCCAGTAAAGACAAAGGGTGGGACCAACAAATCCAGGGAACCCTGGATGTCGAGGGATATACAGGGTTGGATAAAGAGAAAAAGGGAGGTTTATGGCAGATACCGAAGGCTCAAAACAGCAGAAGCCCTAGAGGAGTATAGAATGTGTTGGAGGGAACTTAAAAAGAAAATTAGGAGAGCAAAAAGGGGGCATGAAAAAACATTGGCAGGTAAAATAAAGGAAAATCCAAAGTTATTTTGCAAGTACATTAAGAGTAAGAGGATAACTAGGGGAAGAGTAGGGCCCATTGAGGACCATGGTGGTAATTTGTGTGTGGAGCCGGAAGATGTTGGTAGGGTTCTAAATGAATACTTTAGGTCAGTGTTCACAAATGAGAGGGACGATGTGGGTATGGAAATCAGGCAGAAGGACTGTGATATAATGAAAGAAATTAGCATAGAAAGGGAGGAGGTTCTAAGTGGTCTGGCAGGCTTAAAAGCAGCTAAATCTCCAGGCCTGGATGAAATGTATCCTAGGCTGTTGAGTGAGGCAAGGGGGGAGATAGCAGGTGCGCTGGCAATAATTTTCAATCCCTCCCTGGCCACAGGAGAGATGCCAGAGGACTGGAGGACAGCCAATATGGTACCGTTATTCAGGAAGGGAGGAAGGGATAAAACAGGGAACTACAGGCCAGTCAGTCTAACCTCAATGGTGGGGAAACTATTGGAAGCAATTCTGAGGGACAGAATTAATCTACACTTGGAGAGGCAAGGATTAATCAAGGACATTCAGCATGGTTTTGTTAAGGGGAGGTCATGTCTGACCAATTTGATTGAATTTTTTAAAGAGGTGACCATGTCTGTAGATGAGGGCAAAAAATTTGACATTGGACTTTGCAAGGCTTTTGATAAGGTCACACATGGGAGACTGATAACAAAGGTAAGAGCCCATGGGATCCAAGGCAATTTGGCAAATTGGATCCAGAATTGGCTGAGTGGCAGGAAGTAGAGGGTGATGGTTGAGGGGTGTTTTTGTGACTGGATGCCTGTGTCCAGTGGGGTTCCACAAGGATTGGTGTTGGGTCCCTTGCTGTTTCTGTATATATAAACAATTTATACTTGAATGTAGAAGGGTTGATCAGTAAGCTCACAGATGACACAAAAATTGGTGGGGTGGTAGATAGTGAGGAGGATAGCCTTAGATTACAGGAGGATATAGACGGGCTGGTCAGATAGGCTGATCAATGGCAAATGGTATTTAATCCAGATAAGTGTGAGGTGATGCACTTAGGCAGGACAAACAGGGCATGGGAATACACAATGAATGGTAGGACCCTGGGAAGCACCAAGGATCAGAGGGACCTTGGTCTGCATGTCCACCGGTCCCTTAAGGTAGCGGGACAGGTAGATAAGTTTGTTAAGAAGGCATATGGGATACTTACCTTTATTAGCCGAGGTGTAGAATATAAGAGCAGGGAGGTTATGCTGGAACTGTATAAAATACTGGTAGGCCACAGCTTGAGTATTGCATACAGTTCTGGAATCTGCATTATAGGAAGGATGTGATTGCACGAGAGAGATTGCAGAGGAGAGTTACTAGGATGTTGCCTGGGCTGGAGAGTTTTAGTTATGAGGAGAGATTGGACCTTTTTCTGTGCTGTAGACACCTATGACTCCTTTAGACTTTTAATTTCAGATTTTTATTGAATTCAAACTCTACCGTTTGCTGTGGCAGGATTTGAACCCAGGTCCCCAGCACATTACCCTGGATTACTAGTCCAGCGACAGTGCCAATACGCCGTTGCCTCTCCTCAGTTAATTGAGAGAAGGTGCTTATTCCATGCATCAAGATTGGGTTAATGCCTCTCACCCATGAACTAGCAGGTAAATTGAAACTAGCGCCACTTTCCACCCTCACTGACAACTGAATCTCCATCCTACTGTAAGGCATTTCACATAACGTTCAGTGCAGAGGATGGACATATGGTGGGGCCTGTTGTTACAACCACTTTACATTTAGAAGCAGTGCGAGTTGAGACACAGGACCTGCAGATATGAGTGCATCGGCCAACAAAAATGCAGCGATTGGGTGCTTTGCAGGACAAGGCCACACGTGTGCCCGCCCCCTCCAAGGTCAGGATGTTATGTTACCTTCAGCGAAGCTTGCTTGTGTTGGACCTCCCAGTGGTAAAAGGCTGTGGATTGACAAGGAGCCTCAGTGAGTTGCGGCACTGCATGTTATAGATGCCACTGTGCACTGCTGGTGAGTGGCAGATGGTGTGGCGGGCACACGTGTGGCCTTGTCCTGCATAGCACCCAATCGCTGCATTTTTGTTGGCCCATGCACTCATATCTGCAGGTCCTGTGTCTCAACTCGCACTGCTTCTAATCTTTCTGAAATGGTGGGCAGGCTTTGTCTGGACACGAGTTGAAGCAGTTAGTTGCCAGCCTCTAACGTACAACTGAAGGCCCAGCTTTTAGAGGGCATCTCAAGGTCAATCTGGACAATGGCGTGGTGATGGGTGCGGGTTTCAGTCACGCAGATGACATTGAATGTCAATGGGGGTTGCTGTTGGCATTCTCTATTGTTGGGGTTGGCATCTCCTGGAAGATATGCAGCATCGATGTTAATGGGCACTTACGTGGCAATGGCTCACCAGGGACATGCTGCTGGAAGTACAGTGAGATCTATAAGGTTGCTTAGGTGAATCACTTATCTTTTAAGAGGTGCCTGGTGACAATGGCATCCTGTCAGACCATGGCATCGCTACCTGGGCCTGCCCCTCAGGATGTCTTCCATTGCTCTCCCCCTCAGTGGCATCTCCATTGGAGTCCATGGGGACCTCCCTGCCCCCCTCCTCCTCCAGTGCTGCTGATGATATAGATCTTTCGCCAGCCTCTGGTGCTTGATGTGAATGCTCCTCCACTCTTTCATATTATGGAGCATGCAGCAAACATCCACTATCTTTGACACCCTTGCAAGTACTGGAGTGCTCCTCAAGCAGTCAAGGACACCTGAACCACATCTTGAACAGGCCAATAGCCTGCTTGACGACAGTCCTCAACTGCAAGTGGTTATTGTTGTAGAACATTGGGGTCCCATCACCGGTTGCCTGAAGAGAGTCAGCAGCTACCTCCTTAATGGGTATCCTTTGTCCCCCAGAAGTTAACCATGGACCTAGGGTCTGGGCTGGAAAATCCATGGCAGGTGTGTGTGCCTCGGAATAACTGAGCTGTGGCCGCTAGGAAGGCACACAAATGTACAGGAAGGCCTTATTGTGGTTGCACACAACCTGCATGTTGACCAAATCATGAACGGAAAACCATTCTAATGTCACCAGCTGCTTCATTGGTGACCTTACAGTGAAGTGGGTAAAATGCACCGTTCCTTGAATTTGTGAGAAGCTGGCTATGAAGACACAGCTAGTTGTCCTCTGTGCTTGTGACGCCACACCTGTGGGGAAACTGCTGTGTCCCCCCACCCGAGCGGAGAGTGAATCGGTGAGGGTGCTGATGCACCGGTGGATGGCTGATTGAGAGATGCCGGCCACATAGAAATTGAGGGCAAGAGGCAGGGCACGGGGATTGGTTGATCGTGGCGCAAGGTCTTCCTTCACCATGGCACAGATATCTCTAACCATTTCCTTTGAAATTTGGGGCCTTCACCTGCACTGCCTCTCACTCTTATCGAGATAACTTCTTCACAGACAATGCACCCTCTGCTCAGGGTAACATCACCCTCTCCTCCTCCCTGCTGCTCTCTATGGTGGCTCTGCCAACTCCTGGCCCCCTGGCACTGGCCACACGTTGCCTCTGCCCTTCCGCTATCGACCGTATCTGAGAAGGGGCCGTACCAATTTATTTTCAACTTCCTTCACCATGCACTCTTCGCCCAGTGGGCCTAGCCATCTGCCCTGTCACCCACTTGACTACTGGAAACAAGGACTAATCCTGAGGGCCCACATAAATCTGCTGTTCCTTTTTCACAATCCCCGCACCCCCACCCCCACGACCCCCCCCCTCCACTGCCCACGCGCCCCCCACCGTGGTCTCTGAAGTAAGCTCTACACAAGGGGTGCAAACATTTCACAAAGCTTTCAGAAGTTGTTATGCCTCCACCACGAATTTGTGACTTCCACACTGCGTTGGTTAAGCAGCAAAAATTGCAACTGTGTCTCACCTATTTTCAAATGGCCCAGCAAGTTCATGTTTCGTGCCGATGTGATTCACCACCCCCCCCCACCCCAACTCCCTGCCAGCCAAAATGGTACCAGCTGGAAATGGGGGCGGGATGTCACATCTCGGTCCCACCCGCTATTTTTTAAAAGTCTCTGGGATTTTCCAGATTCTGCATAAATCTGGCCCTCAGTGTACGTGGGAACTTGAGTATTGCCGAAAAAACATTTTGTTGAAGCTTTTCATCTTGCACTCATCAGGACAATCACAAGAATACCAATTTCAGGGGAAGCAAGGACTGATACTGCATGAGAAGAGAGTGCTGAGTGGTTGGCATGTGGACTCTGATTGGTCAAGGCATTGCCATGGAGAATGTACCAGTTAATGGCGAATGACAGTTAGCTGCCAAACATTGTTTGAAATTTAAAGCAGGCAACTGGACTCTGGTCAAGGCATTGCCCTGAGGAATGAGTCAGCGAATGGCTGTCACTTATTTTGTTTGGCTGAAACAGGCGCAATGTGTATACATGTCCTTACTCTCTACAAAGAATAGGGTCCTGAGTATTAATATATGTAGCTTCCAATACACGCAAATGCCCCACACTGTGAGCCTGACTGGTATTCTTGCGATTGTCCTGAGGAGTGCAAGATGAAAAGCTTTGACAAAGTGTCTTTTATTCAGCAATACTCAAGTCCTGTACTACCAAACAACTGTTTGAAATATGGTAAGTGGGAAATGAGAAAATGCCACTCAATCCATCAAGCGTGTTTCTTCCAGTGATCATGTACAACTCTGCCCTGTTGATGTTCTGATGGAATATTCTGTACAAACTGTTCCTGTCCCCAAACAGTTATAAGTCAAAATCCCAGAATACTCAACGTGCACACTTCAGTCCCTGGCCTGTCACACTCGACAGGCGAGATTTCATCTCCTGTCGCCCTAACAGTAATCACTGTGGCCCAGAGAGTTTTTGATCTTTAGTCAGATCCTATAACTTTTACAACCTTTACAACCAGCTACGCAGTTGAGCTGATGTGTTGTGGAGCGCCCAGCAGTGGACACACTACAGCTAGATATAGAATCCATCTTTCAAATAACCTAATGGTGCTTTTAGGAAGGGTGTGACAGCATTAGAGAGGGTGCAGAAAAGATTCACGAGAATGGTTCCAGGGACGAGGAGCTCCAGTTACGAGGGCAGATTGGAGAAGATGGGGCTGTCCTCCTTGGAGAGGAGAACACAAAGAGGAGATTTGGTAGATGTGTTCAAAATCATGAGGGGGCTAGACAGAGCAGGGAGAAAGTGTACCCATTGGTGAAAGCTGAACCAGAGGTTACCAATTTAAGGTGGATGGCAAAAGAAGCATTGGCAGCACAAGGGAAAGCTTTTGTATTTAATGCAGGGAGTGGTTAGGATCCGGAATGCAGTGCTTGAGAGTGTGGTGGAGGCACATTCAATCAAGGCTTGCAAAAGGGAATTGGATAATTACCCAAAGAAAAAAAAAGGCCGGAGGGTTACGGGGAAAAGGCAGGGGAGCGGGACTAGGTGTGTTGCTCTTGCAGAGAGCCAGCATGGATGTAACAGGCCAAATGGCCTCCTTCTGTGCTCTGACCATTCTACGATTCTATATAATTGTATAACTCATGTTCAACTCATAGAGAAATGTACTTTCAAGAAATTTAAACGCACACTTATCCTTGGTACGTACATTGCCTTCAAATTAAATGAGGCTTGGCTTATCATCACTTGTGTGTTAGTACTTTGAATATAAGCACATGGTTTGAGCCCATGAGAGCACTCAAGAATGGAATGGCTGATTTTATTTCTTCAATAACAGAACTTCCTCTGTGCTCTGCTCTGACCAACAGTACATCTAACTTCAAAACATTTTTGTAAACCACGTAGATCTCCCATGGCATTGCTTACTGATCCAGGTTCCAATGTTCCCCAGGGCTGCTAGGACAATGGGAAGGAGTGCATCTCGCCAGTGAAAGGAATTGGAAAGAATGTTGTAAGACTTGTGACCATAAACCATGGTTTGCGAGAATGGCAGCCTGGCATATCTATTACAGGGTGAAGAGGGGACACAGCCTGGTTCTGCTGCATTCCCAATCAATTTAAGTCACGCTTAATGTTTAACATTAGATGTGATTCTGTGATTGGACAGCACTTACTGAACAATCCCGAGTGTGCTAAGAATTACACTAACAACCAATTTAAGATTATCAGTCAGGCCCGCAATGTGGCTCACTTATGCTTGTTAGACGCTACATATATTCATATGAAGGCAAAAAAGAACATGTCCAGGCATTGTGCCATTTTGAATTAAACAAAAGCATGGGGACAGCAGCTTCATGCTGCATTCTCCATGGCAAAGCCTTGGCAAATCAGAGTCTGCTTGCCAAGTAACCAGCACCCTTTTCTCATGCAGTATAAATTGTTGTTCCCCTCTGAAAGTTGGCATTCTTGAGTTTGCCCTAATGAGTGCAAGACGAAAAGTTTCGACACCATGTCTCGTTTTCAGTCATACTTAAGACACACTATAAATTCTGGGAGAAGTAAGGGTGGGAAAAAGGTGCAACCAGTCTAATGAATTCAACAGTGCAAATGCTGGGTTGAGACTGGACAATGTCATCCATTCGAAATGTCCTTGTTTCCACCCTAGGCACTGCCCATGTAAAACAAACCACTGTAAAATAGGGATATCCTAGAGTCGCAGCTGAGGAAGATTTAGCTGGACATATATATGTGAACTGCTGGTCTCACTGTGTCATTATATTGAGGGTTGAGTGGAAGGAAGATATCCACTTATGTTGCCCTTTTCATGATGTTGGATGTCCCAAAGTGCTTCACTGTGAATGAAGAACCATTTAGGTCTGAGATAAGGAGGAATTTTTTCACTGGTAAATCTTTGGAATTATCTGCCCCAGAGGGTTGTGGAGGCTCCATCCTTGAGTATGTTCAAGACAGAGACCGATAGATTTCTAGATAGTAAAAACATCAAGGAATAGTGCGGGAAAATGGCATTGAGGTAGAAGATCAACCAAGATCTAATTGAATGGCAAAGCAGGCTCGAGGGGTCAAATGGCCTGCTCCTGCTTCTATTTCCTATATTCCTAAATAGTTTTGAAGTGTAGGCACTGCTGCCTTGTAGGCAGATACAGCAGCCAATTTGTGTGCAGCCAAGTCCCACAAACAATGAGATGAATGACCAGATAATTGTTTGTCATGACATAGGCTGAAGGATCAATAAGGCATTGGGGATAGCTCCCTTACCTTCCCTGCTCTTCAAAGAAGAATACTGTAGGTTCTTTTATATCCACAGGGCTTTGGATTTAACAGCCCATTCAAAGGAGAGTGCAGTGCTCTCTTAGCACGACATTGAAATGCCAGCCCAGATTATGTGCCCAAATCTCTGGAGTGGGACTTGAACTCACAACCTTCTGATTCAAGCAGCAAGAGTACTACCAACTGAGAATCACAAATTGGTTCAATGGTAACACACTCATTGCATGCAAATTGAAGTTGAACAGCCAATTGACATGCTGATGGCAAGGTCTAGATGGCTCAGATAGTTTTGGGAGCTCCCTCTAGTATGCCTCATGAATTATTGTGTTCTGCTGTGCCCTCTAGAAATTTGTGGCTCGGAAAACCATATTGAGATTCCTAAGGTGAAGACAGCATCAGAAGCTGAGCCTCCTGAGATGGGGGAGCTTCTAAAGCACACAGCAGGGTCAAGGACAGGGAGAGGACTATATAGCAAGCTAGCCAAAGAGACTTTCAGTACTGTTATTGATTATATTAGAGCTGGAAAAACAGTTGTAATAACAATGATGAGCCATGCCATTTAAATCTATTACTCTCTAATAAATGCTTGATTCATCAACAGAAATAAAATCCCAATAGATTTAATAAGTTTACAAACGCCTCTTCCCATTCCAAAAGAAAAAGTCATGGACCATCAGCACTATATTTCAAACTATTGGAGCCTGGGAATCCTTGGAGTTTTGGGGGTTGGCGTTGTGTAGAAGGAGCAGAGGGATTGTTAGGCCTGGCAGTGTTTTGAAGAATTGGAAGGATGATCGCAAGGTCCCGGTATACAGGCACGAGGATGATGGGTTGGCAGCAGTGGGAATGTGACGTTTCAGTGCAGGCAGTGGGAGAGGGTTTTAGGGATGTGTACTTTAAATATAGACAACTTGTCCAATACCACCACCTTATCAATTTTAAATCCTTCTGGTGTCTGAATTACCTCCTCATTCACCACAGCCTGGGTAGCACCTTCTTCCTCGGTAAACAAAGATGCAAAGTATTCATTTAATACCCCAGTTATGCCCTCTGGTCCTATGGTAAATCTCCCTTTTGTTCACTAATTGACCACATTCCTCTTTTTACCACTCTTTTGCTATTTAGATGCTTGTAAAAGATTTTGGGATTCCTTTTTCTGTTAGCTGCCAGTCTGTTTTCGTACTCCCTCTTTGCTTCTCTTGCTTTTTCAGCTCCCCTGTGAACCTTCTTTATCCAGCCTAGTTCTCAATTGTCTTTTCTACCGGACATTTGTCATAAGCACACTTTTTCTTCTTTACCTTAATTTCTATCTCTTTTGTCATCTAGGGAACTCTGGATTTCTTTGCCCCACTTTTCCCTTTTCAGGATCCTTGACTTTACCTTGACTGTGCCCGAACTATCTCTTCTTTGAAGGCAGCCCATTGTTCAGCTGTTGTTTTTCCCTGCCGACCTTTGACTCCCATTTTTTCGACTGGGTCCGTTCTTATCCCATTGAACTCCCCACAATTAATTATTCTTATTCTGGATTATGCTTTGTCCTTTTCTATAGCCACTCAGTTTGAGGGCAATTGAGGATGGGCAACAAATGCTGGCCTTGCCAGTGATGCCGACATTCTATGAAAGAATAGGAAAAAGCTACTTGTCTCTCATCTTTTTAAAGCCCAGGATACAGAGATAGGTAGGTTATAGGAACTGTAAATAGCAGCATTGGAGAATGTTGTCCAGAGGTTTGTAAACCCTGGGAAGAGGTAATAAGCTGAACCATGAGTACGAATGGATGTTGAGGTATTGGGGTGTGGATGGGAGAGAGTCCCCGAATGTACGAGCAAAGGGATCAGTTATTGGGAGCAGCATTGACAGCAGGGTAGATTAGGGGGATGGCTGCACAGAGATCATGTTGGCAGCATTAAGGAGGTCTGTTGCTGCAGGTGAAAATGCTGGGAGGAACAGGAATAGGTCATTCAGTCCCTCGAGACTGTCTTGCCATTCGGTAAGACCGTTGCCAATCTTCTACCTCAGCTTCCACTTTCCTGCCTGATCCCCATATCCCTTGACTGCCTTTGTGTCCAATTTATCAGTCTCATTCCTGATTATACTCAACATCTGAACATCCACAGCTGCTGGTACCTGCATCGTAATAGATATTTTCCTGGGCAGATGGCAGTGGGGAGCAATTGTGGAGGGCTGGCACTGGGGTTGGCAGTGGAAGTGATGGCAGAGACATGCCTGATTGGTGTGGAGGGACTAGAGGCAGCAAAAGTAGCAAAGAGAAGGTATCAGGTCGAGGGTGCAGAAAGTGATTAGGGGCAGTAGATATAGGATGTTGTGTGTCCCTGCATGCCATTGTAATGTAAAGGTGTTTAGCAGAGCAAGGGTTAACGTTGGGTTGGAGAATAGCACCATCTATGGTATGATGTATAGAGTCATGTGGTGACAGACTGAGAGAACAGTCTAGAGAGAACACTCTAGAAGCAGCCTACCTGCATTGTAAGCAGCACCATGCATGGGGATCTGTAAATAGTTAAAGACTAACAATAAATGGTTCATGTTTAAAATACAAGTTTCAAGATCTCATAATTGAGACATCTAAAGAACTCATCATACAACAATAGGAAAGATCCAGGAAGGAGGATTGCACAGCACTTAGAGCTGCAGGAGAGAAAATTAATTCCCTTCATTTTATCTGGAATTGTAAACTGTATTGTATTGTTTTTGATAGATACTGCTGAGTTTTTGTCATAAATAAAAAAGGATTTTCCCATGGGGCAGTCTGCAAGAAATACTCCATGCCATAAATGGACTTTGATGTCTAGTCTTGAGTTTCTTTCCTCTAGTTGAATTAAGTGACTAAAGTTGCTATCCTAGCAGTTATGAGGAACTGGGTTAAAGATCCTTCTGTGCCATGAATTTTAAAATTTGGGGTTAGTTACAGGATACCTTTATTTCAAGACAAACCCTCTTTCCACCATCCCCTGCCAGCATCAGGTGGATATTGAATTCAAAGGAATAAAAGGAGTTTAAGCTAAATCCTGGCAACACTGAGGAATTTGGTGCGGTTGCTTGGGATGGGAGGGTTTGTTTTATTTTTCTTTTGTTTATAACCTAGGCCAAGGAGAGATGCAGCCACAGGCAGGCACCATTGGGCCATGTGCTAGCCCCAAGGTGGGTAGCTTTGTGGGCAATAGCACCACCCACCTTGGCAGCAGAGCTAAAAACCCTCCATGGTAAGTATGCTACAGCACCACCTACCTTGGAGGCTCAGTTTGGAATACTGCATGAAAGGCAGACAACACAAATAGGTAAGCTAACAGAAAACCTTGATGGAAATTAAGTGTGACACTCACCAACTAGCAGCTGTACACAAGGATATATGACTAGCCAAATATAATGATAGATATGATGAAAACGCCACCCATAATTTGTGATATCGCGTGCTAGAATTTCATGATGAACTCTGCAGAAAATGTTGACCCCTAATTGCCTCATTCAGGTTTAAAGCATAAGATAGGTGATAGAGGGAAACAGATAAGTGTTCAGGTATCTCCGTTTCATGAGGGTGATATATTTATTGTAACTAGACACAGTATAGAGTTAACATCACAATGGATTCTTGCACAAAGTGCTTAAAGATGAAAGGAGTGCAAAACTGTACGTACTTAATGATTGAAGGGGTGCTAAAGGAGTTTCATGATGTTGCTAAGATAAAAGCAAAATACTGCGGATGCTGGAAATCTGAAGTAAAACGGAAAATGCTGGTAAAACTCAGCAGGCCGGCAGCATCTGTGGAGAGAGAAACAGAGTTAACGTTTCGAGTCGACATGACTCTTTTTCAATGAATGACTCGAAACATTAACTCTGTTTCTCTCTCCACAGATGCTGCCGGCCTGCTGAGTTTTACCAGCATTTTCTTTTTAAATTTCATGATATTGCTTCTGGTTTAAATTCAAAGGAACACACATTCACGTTTGGCATTGCAAAGCAGTCTTTTTTAAAATGGAGTGATTCAATTTATGAGTAAGAAATTTACAGGTGAAGGATACACTGCCCTGGACGGTGAGATATTGGTTTATATGATGGATCTCCCAATTTCAGTCATTATCTTGTAGAGATTCCTTTCCCAGAGTTGGGAGTAAATGTTAGAAGTCGAGTTATCTCTGAGCTGCTCTTACATTCTCCCTAGTGACTGGCTCAAGAATGTGCTTGTCCAGCCTGACAGGAACATTTTGCCTCAGCCAGACAGCTGCTATTTCCTTTGGGTTTTCAGGACAAACTTGCTCCAGAAACTTAGCTCAAAAGGGTTCCAGAACGGAGATAGCGATCTGCCCAAGGGGAAGTCCTCTGCTCGTTTCTCCACACCTTGCGGTCTTGCGCTTTCCTCTTCAGTTGTTCATAGGAGTCCCTCGTTTTCAAATTCAGTGCGCAATATGGCTAGGGAAAATGTACACGAGGTAGTTTCATGTTATCTTCCTCAAATGTGCTTAAGGAAAATTCGAGCCATCTTCCCAAAAGATCCTCTGCATGTAAGCAGCCATTGTCCTTCAAGGTTCCAGCTCTTCCGCCATCACCACCAAAAATTCACTAATTCCGCTATTGGCCATGGTTTGTAACCCTGAGCATGGGCAGAGGGATGCCTCTTTAAAAAGAAATCCTTACAACAGTGATACTGCACCCTCCTCACTTGAGGTAGTTCCCCTGCAGAAGCTGATGTTGGGACCAGTTTGACTGTGAGCGCTTTGGGTACAAATCTGGGAAACTTTTAAGCAGATGATTGTGCTGATGAAAAGGTTCGTTCTGTGGTATGCAATTGTTTACAGTAATTAAATATTTTAAATGGAGTCACCAGTTTCCGTTTATTTCTAGCCAGCAGATTGCATCTTTTGTAGAGACTCCCTTTCATCTTGAAGGTTCTCAACATTACGAAAAAGGGAAGCTGCTACCATCAACCAATCAGGCATGAGGCTGGCAGAACAAATCGTATCACTTAGAAGCTGTGACTGATAGGTTGGATTGGAGATTGCAGACTATCAGGTCAATGGAGGGCAGGGTTGGAAGCACTCAATCTGGCTTGATTTTAACCCATTTTTGCACCCAAACTTGAGTCAGAAAAATTCACAAAGGAGCTCTCAGAAGCAATGGTGACATGAGGAAAAAGTTTTTTTACGCAGTGAGTAATCTGGAAGGCCACTGCTGAGAATGTGGTGGAGGAAGATTCATTCGAAGCCTCCTAAAGAGAATAGGATAATTCGCAGGAAAGGAAATAATTTGCAGGGCTGTGGGGAAAATGCGGGTGAGTGGGACTAGGTGAGTTGCCCTCGCAGAGAGCTGGCACAGACACAGCGGGCTTAATGGCCGCCTTGGCTGTAACCATTCTGTGGTTCTATGATTTCGGAGAGTGACAGCTATGGAAATACTGATTTAGTGTCTGTCATCCAAAAAAATTTGATGCAGCAAACAAACTGCAAAAATGTCGGTCGTAAAACCTTGAAATTTGCTCAAAGAAATTTTCTGGGATGTGTCCACGTGTTGTCTTAGTTCCTTCAAGACGGTTTTTTTGTACCAATCTGTCAGCTCTTTCTAGTTTTCCAGTGTCTATCAGTGTTAATTTGCTTCTGTTTCCCTTCACTCGCCATAAGTGAATCTTCTCTGGAGAAGACTAGTGAAAAAGCAGCAATTCAGGGGCTGTCTTGTGCTGTGGCCCTGCACCCGCTTGAACGTGGGTCAAGAATGCCCAAATGAATTTCACAGATGTCAACTGAGAAAAGAGTTAATCCCCTTATTTTGAGTTGGAGACAAACCCAGAAAGAGTGCGGCATTGATGCCAATTTTCAATGTCTCAAGTAGCCGTTTGATAGTGCAGAACTTGAGTATTGCTGAAAAAAAGAGACGTGTTTTGTTGAAGCTTTTCGTCTTGCACTCATTGGGGCAATTCGCAAGGGAATACCAATGTCAGGGGAAGTAGCAACAGATTTGTGCTGTATGAGAAGAGAGTGCTGATTGGTTGGCAAGTGAACTCTGATTTGCAGAGGCATTGCCATGAAGAATGCGTCAGTTGATAGTGACTGACAGTTAACTGCCAAGCATTGTTTGAAATTTAAACCAGGCATCTTGACTCTGATCGGTCAAGACATTGCCTTGGGAGATGAACCAGCAAATGGCTGTGACTTATTTTGTTTAGCTGAATGAGGCGCAATGTGTGTGCATGTTCTTTCTGTCTGCAAAGAACAGGGCCCTGTGTATTAATGTATGTAACTTCCAGTACACATAAATGCGCCACACTGCAAACCTGACTGATGAGCTTAAATTGGTTGTCAGCGTAATTCTTAGCACACTGAGGATTATTTATCAAATGTTGTCGAATGGTGGAATCACGTCTAATGGTGGACACTGTTTTGAGCTTTTCAAGCACGATCTGGTTGGAAATGATTTGTATATTGTCTGTTGCGAACAGCGGAAGGGAAATGTTTGATACAATCCACCAGTCTTTGGGATGTACGGCCTACATACCTAGCATCACACTGGCACTGAAATTCATACACCACATTACTCATTTGTGTTATTGGCAGAATGTCTTTTTGGTTTGAGGGCAGCATCCTGTTAATGGCAAATAGTATTCATGTTGCTACTGCATAGTATGTTAGGAACTAGAGATAGTTTAAGTGAGTTATATTTGTATTTGTTGTTAGGAATGAATTTTAGCTTTAAGTTTGATTTGCATTTCTGTATTGGTGTGTTAAGAAAACAGGGAACTTTAGTTTTGGTATCACTTTAAAAAGATACCAGCAATCTAATTAAATTTTATGACTCTTGAAGGGAAGTTAAAACAAACACAATGTAGAAAAACTGTGCTGTTGCCTAGCAACAGGGGTCCAGAGAGAGGGACCCACAGATACAGAGAAAAATAGAAAAGTCGTTTCAGTTCAGTTAGTCATTGTGCTCTAAGGTGAAAGAAGCAGTTTAACTGCAAGGAGCAGGTCCTAAAGGGAAAAGAGGGCAGCCGCAGGAAGTCCTGCTAGTCAAAGGAAAAGAACAGGAATCTGTTAAGTGAAGTTAAGAGTGAGGAACAGAGAAAAGCTCCAAGCTTAAAGGGGAAAAGTTGCAGGATGCAGACTTAAAGCAAAATAGGCTTGCAAGAAGCTAGAAAATCTGATGAGACAGTCAAGGTTGGTGACTTCTTACTATGGGCACATGAAGCAGTGGCGTTCTGTATGCATGGCTGAGTATCTGAAAGAGAGTACATAGAAGAAAGCTTGAATGCACTTGGCAATCCAGGGAAAAGGAACATCGGAAGGAGAGTTTGAAACCCTGGAGGAACCCTTGTGGAAGGTGTCCGAGAGGACGCGTCATTTGGGAGAGGATTCCAAAGCGGGTTCCTTGAGAGTGGAGATTGGAAACCCTCAGGTGAAAGACAAAGTTCAATGGGACCTGTTGAATCATGGTGTGACAAGCATCTGGGGGGAATTGAGGAGAGATCCATAGCATCTGTTTGAGATAGCAACTGTCACTTGGTTTCAGAATGTGGTGTGTCTGACCACAGGTCGCCTATTGGTTTACATGGACTTTGTATTTATTGTGAACATGAGAGTATAAGATAGCTTTTGGTCACTTATGTTATCCTTTCAAATCTGTGTATATCTGTAAAGGTATAGTTGTGGGTGAAGGAGTATTGTAATATAGTTCATCCTTTCTTGGTCAATAAATGTTTTATTCTTTAGTTAAAAATTCATCAGCTGACTCCTGTCACTCTGTTTAGTAGCCGCCCTCTAGATTTCCAAACAAAAAAATAAAAGTTAGGAACTATCAAGCCAGGTTCCCCCTTGGGATTTGGCCTGTCCAGCAGTAACATTAGCTGGAATCCTAACAAATAGCAGTGTGAAACAGCTAGCTTCACCTGTTGTTCAAATGTTTGAGATACCTTACCCTTCTAGGATAATCTGAGGTAAACAGAAAATGTATCTTCTTTTCAGCAATGCTCAATGTCTTAAGTCTTATTGCCTCAGTGTCTAGGCACACAGAAGCTGGGCTAGGTATGGGTGGGAGAAAGTAGAAGGGTTAATAGATGCTGAACTACTCTTGTTCAGTAGCATATTAGGTCAACAGCCACACTATCATTCTTGAGACTTGCTAGGGCTAATTTTAACTACTGGTGAAAAACGAACAGATGAGCCAATACTCCCACACACCAGCCATTCCTGCTAGAGGGAGGCCTGAGCCATTGAGAGGCCTGGTCCTCATGACTATTCCATCAACCAGGTGCTCCCGCTATAGTTTGTCGGTTCTGGGAAGTTGGGAAATGAGCCGGCTCCTGCTCTGAGATGGGGGGCCCAGAGGATGGGAGGGACCGGATTATCAGTAGACTGGATTTTCATTCTGGGCCTAGGAGGAGTGAGACTGTTCTCCCTTGGGCCCTAGTAAAATGCAACAAAATGTGTCCTGAGTTGTTTTGTGTGCCTGGCAAAACTGGGCGCCAGGCTCTGCCCATTCTTCCTTAGAACTTGCTTTGTGAGGGTGGTGGGGGGGGTGGCTGCGGGTTGTGAGCATGAAAGGAACACCGATCTATGCAAGGTAGTAAGACCACTGCCTATTTCAGCAGGACGCCTGGGCTGCCCATTGTAAAAGCCCTGGGCAAAATGACAGCCGGCGAGCTTGGACGTGTATTGGAATAGAGCTAAATTGCAGAATTACTGGGAAGAAGCTAAGCATTGGATTAAAATTGGGGCAGCTCATTCAAAGAGCTGACATAGGCCAAGTGGCCTCCTGCTGTGCTGTACGATACTATCAGATGTGGGGGTGGCATGGTGAGTGCAAAACTCCAATTTTAGTGTCTGCGCCTCTTACTGGCTATGAGTTAAAACCAGCCCTGCTGCATCAGAGGCAATATATGTCGTGTTAGGTTTATCTGAATGACATTGCTCCAGTTGGCTGTACTCAGTGCTGGCATTCTTCTTGGGATCACTGCCTCTTTCACCTACACAGTGCAGTGAGCAGCCCTGAGAGCTAAACTGTGCTTTGAATACCTAAACTGTGACATTTAAATAGCAACATGTCATCTTCCCAATCTCTCCAGGCCAACAGGCCCTGATTTTTGAATTCATGTGTGCATGGAATTATATCCCCCATACAGATACAGCTGTCAGACAAAAAGCAGGGGAACTCAGAGTTGCGCTGACATCTGCTATTAATTATCCTCTGTCTTCCTGTTAAAAATAATTCCACCTTGGGGATCTTGGCACTTGAGCGGGACTATGGGGATTTGGGATGAAAGGAGAGGCCAAAAGTTAACATGAGACATCAGGGACAGCACAAGGCTGCTCCAGAGCAAAATTCTTTGCGGCCGGAAGGAATTCATTATTGTTGGTAGCTTATTCTTTTGCGCGTGATGTACAGAAGGTTTGTTTACTGAATGTCTGTCTTGCACCCCTCCCATGTCTAAGGTGGATTGGAAGATTGTGGTCGGTGTCTCTGCAATTTCCACCTTTGCTTCCCTCAATGGCCTGGGGTGCATCCCATTCAGACCGGGCTACTTTTCTATTTTGAGCACTTCGAGCCTTTTAAGTATCTATTTTTGTCCTATCTAATTTCTCTCTCACATCCGTGACTGTGACATTGGCAGCATTCTGTTATTTTGGAAAGACAGGAACTGTTTTCCCTGGTGAGTGGGTCAGTAACCAGATGTCATAGATTAAAAATAACTGGCATAAGAACTAGAGGAGAAACGAGGAGACATTGTTTCACGCTGAAGGTTGTTATGATCTACATCGGACTATCTGAAGGGCTGGTTGAATCAAGTTCCATTGGAACTTCCAGTAGGCAATTGGACATGTATTTAAAAAGAACTAAGTTACAGGATTACGGGAGAAAAAGCTGGGGTGTCAACCTAAATTGGGACAGCTCATTTAAAGAGTTGACATACACATGATGGGCTGAATGGCCTCCTCCAGTGCTCAATGATACTATGAGATGCAAAATACTCGCTCAGTACTTCACTATTTTTTCTCATTCAGGCCAAGATGAACATCATTTCCCCCATCCACACAAATGTGGGCTGGAAATTTCTTTTATTCTTAAACTACTTGACCTCGCTGCTAGTAGCAAATGATCTTAAACCCGCTACTGCATTCATACTGGGTGAGCTGAAATGTTTCAATTTTAGACCTTACCCCACATACTGGAAAGAGAGGCTGGGAAGAGACCCTGACAATCCAGAACTGGACCCCGTCTTCATTAAAAGTACCTCAATGTGAATCATGTTTAACACAGGTCCTTACACCCACAAGGTGCTCCAATTCCTGAGCCCCACAATTGGGGGCAGATCCAGAGCAAGAGCCTCAACAACAACAACTTAAATTTATATAGCACCTTTAACATAGGTGCTCACAGGAGCATATATGAAACAAAGTATGACACTGAACAGATATAAACAGATATTAGGTCAGATAACCAAAAACTTGCTTAAAGTGGTATGTTTAAGGGGTGCCTTAAAGGAGAACAGGGATGTGGAGAGATGTTAGGGAGGAGGTTCCTGAGTTGGGACCAAGCAACTGAAGGCACAGCCACCAATGATGGAGTAATTAGAATTGGGGATAAGCAAGATAACAGTAATTAAAAAGACGCAGATATAAAATAGAATGGTGAGGTATGGATAAAATTGGGCATTATCCATGCTTACAGACTCATTGGCCTGGATTTTCACCAAGTTGGGCCAACTCAGGAGGCCATTAAATATTGCAGATGGGGCCTGATTCTGGGATGCCCACCTCCATTCCTGCTTCTGGCAATTTTTACCAGCATGGGTTATGGGTGTGGGTGGTTGCATGCGCTTGCAGCACTCTTGCCCTTGCTAGCTCCATTGCAGGGGGTGTGCTGTTCAAACGCTTCCCTGTTATTTTGAGGGAGTCAGGTACCTTCTGTAAGTAGACGTGGTTCATGGCCTCCCAGAGGAGGCATGAACCACAGAGGAATGCCAGCCCCGAGTCATGAACCAAGAAAAAACATTGGCCCTCTTACCTTCTCGTAAAACTGTCAATCACAGCCATACATGTTATCAATGTCAGGAGCTTTCCTCCACTTTAGACCTCTTAACCTTGTGTAAATAAACACACACAGTGGAAAAAAAACTCTTCAGAGAAACAACAGGTTATTCCAAGGTAATAATGATGTTAATCAAACAAAGCTTTCCCTCCCTTCTACAGCTTAATAAATATTGCTTTCTGAAATCTAAGTAGGTTAGCCATTCTAGGAGTCCAGCCAAGCATTCATAATGAAGCCAACTGTTCAGCCTGCTTTGTTGATACAGATTCTATTTGATGATATTCAACATTAAATGCAAGAGGTTGTTATAGAAAGGAGAATGCCTAGAATAGGGCTTCTTAAAATGTTGTCTGTGGATCAGTTAGGCCATAGGCTTTGGCAATATGGGTGATGCAGGAACTCCAATGCTTATGAATTTCAAGGGCCTAGTGACATTGATGGTCAAATTCTGAGACAGAACATCGAAATGCTGCTCACAGCTTGAGATATATACAGTGGGAATATGAATGGATGGGCCCACAAGGTCCAGTGATACATACCTATGAACCCAACACGGATAAGCAGCTCAAAGTACTAGCCCAGCAGCTGACCACTCCAAGCTATGTATTTGACTTACGGCCCACAGTTTGCACTGCAGTCTTGCCATTGTTCCAGCTCCTATGAGCCAACACAACATTGTCCAGATTTCTATTAGGCGGAGCACCATGTTGTTAGAAGGAGCAAGTCACAAAGAAATTCCTGTTTCTCCTCCTTCCACACGGGGAGTATTTAGTAGAATTCAGTGACCTGATACTATCTTAAAACTGCTGGTGACAGCGAAGTTCTGACCATCCCTCTGAACTAATTAAATGGCTGGTCTAAAATTTGAAGCAATTCCACGTTTCCTGAGCCCAACGACAGGCACGGCCATTTCTCTATATCTGTCTCTCCTGTTTTCTCTCTCCCCAGCCGTCTCTTCCAATATTTCATCTTTTAATAAATTTCTAAAAAGACACCAATGTGATGTGTCATTTTAATGGGGGTGGCGGGGGGGTTAAGGTTGAGGATGGGCAGCCGGCATGGGCCCCATTTGCCACTTGCTCTTTCCAGCCCCTGTCTGTGAGGTTTGGGGTGAGCCGTGTATGGAGGGAATTGTTAAAAGTGTTAACTTGATTCTGCAGCGCTGTAATAAAGGTGGTGGCCTCGCATATAACTGCACATGTGCGGCACTGGCAGCAAACACAGCCTTAATTTTAATGTGTTTACCCCATTTCATCTTTGAAACAAGACTTAAAGTACCCTGAGGATATATTGTTGAGACAATGACATTGGCTAAGAGGTCTCTAAAGAATCTGTTGTTCCCCTTTTCTTTAAATACATCAATCAGCCACCAGAAAAACATTCAGACGCAAATACTCAGTGACACAAACTGATGCAAGGCAGAAAAATAGTGGCACTTCTATATGCATCTGAAAACAGGAAAGGGAGCAACCTCTGTCTCATGGAATTCAAGATAGAGATTAAAAGATAACACAAACATAACCGCTTCAAAGAGATGACATCTAACGAGCTTCCTAAAATGTTTCACAGAGGATGTGAACTGCAAAACCCTTGGCAATGGATTGCAAGAGAAAACAACTTCATTATAGAATGAAGACTTTGAAGAATTTCACACAGAATTTTTTTTTATAAAGGAGTGTTTGTGATGTGTGATTACTTGGCCGTCGGGAAAGTAGGCCGTGCATATTCTGCTCTCCAAGCAGCGTTTCCAAGGTATTACTGAGCTGAGACTTATTTGGGGCAGTGTTTGGCTATGGCCTATTTTCACGGACTGGATTTTACAGGGCCTTAGAGAATGTGTTGGGAAGCGAGGGGGCTAAAACAACGGGTGGCATGGCGAGGGCTGGTCTGCTCATCACCTTTCTGCCGTCACTGGCATTTTAGCAGCGGTGGGGAAGATGGCAGTCTGCCAATCCTTAGGCCAATTGAAGCCCCTAAGTAGCCCATTCAGGCCCTCTTTCCGTAGCCGTTCTGCCTCCACTGCATGGGAAAACTGCCAGATACACCCTGGTGGGCTTGGGGGCGGAGAGGGCCCACCAAAGAGGCCTCCATCCCCCAGCAGCAATGGCCACCTCTTTGGAAACACTCACCACCCACCTCAGGAATGAACCCTACCCCACTTACCTGGGTTCCAGGGCTGCCTCCTTCGTTGCTTCCCAGCAGCACCTGTGGGACTGAAGAGCTGCCAGCTCCCTGATTGGCAGGCAATTCTTGGAGGCAGAGGCGAGATCTCACCCCTTAAGGGGAGGGGAGCTCCAATGGCAGGCAGTTAATTGCCCTGATGCACATACAACCTTCACTTCCTCACCCGCCTGGACATGCTGTGGCGTTCCTTCCTGCCATCTGGAGGGCTCTCTATGTGGGAGTTCCTCCCCTTTACTATCAGGGATTTGGCGTGGTTGGTGTTGCACGCAGTAGCACCTTTCAATCTTAGGTTAAGTCGCTTCACGAGCTCCTAGGCCGTCAGTAATTGCTGCTGCCTTGAGAAGTCTGTGGTCCACCTTCACGTAGGTTGTGCGAGGTTGCAGCTCTTTCATTATTTGAAAGGGCCACTGCTCCGTTTTTGGCTGCACTTGGTGCCCACACCTCTGATCTTCAGCCACCTGGTGCAGAGAGGGGAGGGCAAATTGGAGGACTTCCTTCTGCATCTGCTCCTGGGCCTGGCCAAGGTGGCCATTAACAGGTCCAGGCAGTGGGCCGTGGAGGGGTCGTTAGACCCGATTACCTGCCTCTCTCTCTTCTGCGGCTACATTTGCACCTGGGTGTCTGTCCCTGGAGAGGGAGCGTGTGGTGTCCGCTGGTAGGCTTGAGGCCTTCCGTGATGGGTGGGCACCACGGGGGCTGGAGTGTGTTATCTCACCCCACAATGACATTTTTGTTTGATTTGTTAAGTTTCTGTTGACGTTTTGTTTTTGTTACAGTGCCCCTATTAAGGGTTGGTTATTTTTAATTAATTATTTATTTCGTTATTTAGTTTTGTTTTGTTCTGCTCAAGAGTATTAAACCAGGTCAAGGCTCCCAGAACCACTGCCTCCCTCCTGAAATTGGCCAAGGTGCCAACTCCTGAAGTAGCTCACCCACTTTCAAAGGGATCAAATTCAGGCAACTTGCCTCACCAGCAACAGCACTTAAGCAAGTGCCGGGGTAGGAGGAGGGAGGGAAATGGAAATGGCTCAGAGAAGTCTGTGGAGGAGCATTCCCGCTTACCGGCATGCCCTTCCACTCCTGTTTCCCTCGTGTTTACCTTGTTTCATCTGAAATGCATCTGCATTATTCACCTCAACGACTTGTGGGGTAGTGAGTTCCACATTTTCATCACTCTCTAAGTCCAGAGGTTTCCCCTGAAAGCTATATTGGATTTATTAGTGCCTATCCTACACTCACAGCCTCTAGCTTTGAACTCTTCCACTCGACTAAGATCTGGTTCTTTTGAGTTGACAAGGTGTTGACAATTCACGGCAGCAGATTCTACTGCAGTTGCCAGAGTATGTGTGCAATAAGATATTGTAAAATTCCGGAATAAGTCAGCATGTTGAGTTTTACTATGTCAAAATGCTTTGTTGACATATATGTCGAATACAATGCTGGTTTTTACACACACACACACCACCGCCCCATTTTTGTTGGTCAAGTTTATTTGTCTTTATGTAGATCTGGTCCAGGATTAAGATACTGCTTGTAAAGATGTTAATATTTGAGGCATACAGAACCATAATGAGGAATGTTTTGAAAGCTGCAAAAGTGAACCAGTGTTGAATAAAGACGATACGAAGTGATAGTTAAAAATAAAAGCAGAAAGTGTTGGAAATGCTCAGCAGGTCAGGCAGCATTCGAGGGGACAGAAATAGAAGGCTGGATTTATTCTCCCCTGCCAGTGGGTATGAAGGTGGGCGGGGGGCACATAAAATCCAGTCTTCTTGCCACCCAGCTGCCCAGACGCCCACCTGTCTGAAATTTTACAGATAGCGGGTAGTGTTGGGCACCCCACCCACCCTTGGGCCTGTTAGGGTCCTTAAGTTGTCAATTAATGGCCATTTAAGGGCCTCCTCCCACCACTGCTGATATTTTACCAATGTGGGGGAACGCCCAGCAGCTTTAGCTGTATGGGCTGATATTTGGTGGGGGGGATGGAGAATCCCCCTTTCGTGGGACCACTAACCCATTGGAGGCACCCCCACAAAGGTCACCTCCCCTCCCCCACCCCACAGTTTAAACCTCCCTACTCTTGAACCCAGCCCCTCAACCCACCTGATGAGACTGTGATGCCGGAGTTACCTGGACTCCTCAGCACGGTGGGGGCTGCCTTAGTCCCAGCGGTGGTGGCCAGTGCTCTTGGCTTGGTACTGAGGGCTGAGGGAGCTGCCGGCCACCCGACTGGTCAGCAGCTCTCTAAGGTGTGACTTCTTACCGAGATAGGGGACGTAAATCCCCGCCTTAAAACATTTAACACTGCTCCCAGCGTTAAATGGTCACAGGACAGCCGCCAAGATTGTGGGCAGTCTCCCCCACACCCCTGCCCAAATTATCCCCAACCTTCAGCCCCCAGATTTTAGCTGGGTGTGGGGGCAGGGGGTGGTCAGGACCAGGACACACTGTAAAATGCAGCCCAGATTTTGTCAAGTCTATGACCATTTAGGGAAGCACTTCAATGACTGCAGACTACGCGCTTCTACCAGGTTACAGCAGCAGTGACCGGAGAGCTTCTGTATGCAGGTGACTGAGCCCTGTCCACGGCTAGGTAGACGCACCGACTGTGGCAAACAAATTCTGGAGTGCTGCCAAAATCTTTGATCTTAACTTGGGCCTTGGAGACACTGATTTATGTTTCAGCCAGCGCCGGGTACATTTTATGAAGTACCAGACTCAAGCAATGATAGCACTCATCTCAAAGCTGTAGAAAACTTTCTCATACTTTGGTAGTGTGCTCTTTGGACATGTCAATATTGATGAAGGTATCTGTGCACACATCCAGAAAGCAAGCTGTGCCTATGGCCAACTCCACGATCCTGTCTATAAGCAGTATGGCATGAAGCTGAAGATTAAAATCAAACTCTACCAGGCCATTGTCCTTACCTCCCTGCTGACTGGCGCAGAATCTGGGTCTGCTATCGGCATCACATCAAAGCTCTGGAATGCTTCCACCAAAGACACCTGAGGCCCATCATGAGAAGTTGATGGCAAAATGAAAACACAAACAACGAGGTCGTTCATTGTATTGGGCTCATCATCCTCCAGAAAATTCAACTTAGTTAGCAGGCCATGTATCCCATGTTGATGATTACAGAATTCCCAAGCGGACCTATTGGGAACAGTCTCAGGGCAAATGACATCAAGGTGGTCAGTACAAAGCCCCATAAGATAAAGAGCCTTACAAACGACGGTATTGCAGGCTGCCTCTTTTGGGAAAATGCTGCAGCTGACTGGCCCACTTGGAGGTGAGCACTGAAACTTGGTTCAGCATGCTTCAAGGACCATCTACGCCAAACCCGCAATGTCCAACACACCCAGAGGAAATCCAGAGTTGGCGAGTTCCCCAAGCACCAAAAAAGGGCAACGTGAACTGCCAGGTTCCCTAGATGCCCAGGCTGGCCTGATCTCAGACTCTTCAGTCATGAGAGGACCTACAGACGTTGATGAAGTCTCTTACGCCTTGGACATACTTGAACGATGAAGAGTTTGCAGTCACCTATGACCTGAACTAGACCACTCAGAAGATTTAATAGTTTGAAAGCACGTACAGAGCCAGGAGAAAGTGGGGAGAAGGAACAAAGGCAAGGTCTGTGATAGGGTGGAGAGCTGGAGTCATTGAATGACAAAGGGCAGTGATAGTGTGAAGCAATAAAAAGGGCGGTAATGGGACAAGTAAGGAAGCAAAGGATGGGTCTACAGGGGTTGTAAGTGGCTACAGTGGAACAACAGAGTGAAGAGGAACATATAATATGTAGCAAAGAGGAAATGGCTTCATTGCCTGGGGATGTAACTGGATAAAACCAGGTGGATACCAGAGGTACAGAGCACCAGGCTAGCCCTGTAATGATAGGGGAGTTCCACCCCAAACACCAGCTCACAACTCCTTCACTGCCAGTGGCTCTGGTGTACCCATCCCTAATTGCCAGCCCCTTCTGTCCCAGAGAAAATGGTGTGATAGTTAAAGTCATTAAGCTCAATGTTAGTGATCAGAAGGCTGTGAAGCACCCAATAGAAATGTGAGATGCTGCTGCTTGAGTTTTGTTGAAACCATGTAGGAGGCCGAGGACTTGGAGGTCAGAATGGAAGTGGGATGGAGAATTAAAATGGCAAGTAAACAGAAGCTCCAAGTCGTGCTTGTGGACTAAATGAAGGTGTTCAGCAAAGTAATCATCCAGTCTTCCTGACATAGAAGAGAGCAAGGAATACTGTATACCAAACTGAAATAAGTACTTTTCACTCAGAAAGAATGTTCAGGACTCAGGACACTGGGAATGACGCACAACAAACTTCCCTTTCACCTCCTTCCTCTCCACCCTCCAGAGCTCAGAGAGGTGAGAGTGAGCTAAGAAAAGGGCATTTTCATTGACTGTTACTCTGTGTATTTGCTTGCTGTCTGAAATAGAACACTCTAACGATTTGGATCTGGCCTCGTCTTAACAATTGTTCCTCTGTCTGACCAAAACAATCAGAGAAGCTCATGCGAGGGGCACAAGGGAAAAACATGGTGGGGATCAGTCTCAGCCCCTCCGCTTGGGCAGGAACCTGGGGGAGCAGGTCAATATCTACTGGTTCTCATTCCCGTTGAAATCAGTGGAACATAACTCAGTTGACTTCTACAGAGGTCAGGCGGTCCACTTGGCCCAGGCTACTGTCTAAATGATAAAGTTGACAGTTAACCCTCATATCAGGTTCAGATTACAAATGGGGCCCTATTGTCAGAACATTTGATTACACTATTGCATCGTTAGATATTGGGCAGTATGGGCGAACCCAGACACACAAGATACTCAGAAAGCTTGAGGACCAGGATTTTATGGCCCCTCTCACCTGCCGGGGTATTACGGGTCTGCCGAACTGGATGGTGATTTAAATGGCTCGTCGTATCTACCGGAGGGGAGCGGGGTGGGGTGGGGTTGTGTTGGGGGGCGGGGTGGGCAGGTGTGGGGTGGGGTTGGAGGGGAGACACGCCACAGCGGGGCAGTAAAATTGTGGCCTAGGAGTGACCAGCACTGTTGTGCCCCAGTGTTGTACCTAAGGCAGATCCTAAAGTTGTAACAGTGATAGTTGTTAGTTATGGTATGAAAGGACTGCCCTTGAATTTCTCCAGACGCACTGAGCTGAAGTAAAAGATGAATTTTTCAGTTGTGTATGATAGTGCTGTAAGACAAAATGAAAACTTGATGCCCTGAGCCAAAAATCCTGGTGCAATGAATGAAATGATGGAGCTGCTGATGTAGGTAGGTGAAAAAGGGGATGCCTCGTTTTGAAGACTTTTTTTTAAAAAAATCTTCAATATTCAAAGGGGCCACAGTTGTCAGGCCCAGCCCCCTCCACAAGACTGTGGCCCAGTGGTTCATGAGGCTGAAGGGGTGGGTGGGAGTGCCTGCTCGCCAACTAGAGAAGTCCAGGCAGCAGAAGCTCCTTAATAGATCCTTAAGGATGCCTGATGGCAATTCGCCGTTTGAAGGCACTTGGCCTCCCTCCTTCCCCCACCCATCGCCCCCAATCAGAGCCAGCATGTTCAAAAATGGCCCAGCGCTGGGAAATCACGGGCGGATCTATCTTGTAACCATCTGGAAAATTGGGCCACCCGAAGTTTCTGCCTGCAGCCATGCTTCCTAATTCAGCAACTCCCACCAAATTCATTTCAATCCGTTCAAGGGTCTTTCCATATCCTTGACATTCTTGAACAAATTTGGTGCACGTTTTACATAAAAGATAAACTGGGCTTGTTTTTGCAACTCATTTGAAGAGGAAAGCTCACCACCCCATTCACTATGTGTTCAGTGGAGCATCTGGAAGAGACTCCTGACCCTTCAAAATCATGGGATTAAATGGATAATGCAAGCCAGGTGGGTAGTGGTATTTCCACCTAATGTTAATCATACTGCTGATACAAACAAGAGGAGCGATTCGCATTCATATGACACCTCATCACATCTCTTAGAGACCTCTCCCTCAGAACTCGATGTTCAATGAAAGATTTGGCAAACGAATCCGAAGGAGAGAGGAGGAGATTTTTTTTTCAAACCCTGAGAGTCATTATGATCTGGAATGCACTACCTGGCAGCAGATTCAATTCTAGCTTTCAAATGGGAATTTAATACACTTGAAAAGGAAACATTTGCAAGGCTATGGGGATAGAGTTGGGGAGTGGAACTATCTGAAAGCTCACTTAAAGAGCCAGCATGGCCCAGTGGACTGAATAATCGCCTCTGTGCTGCAAAACCACATGAGTTTAAAGTGCAGTGACTGCTGTTCTGTAGACAAGTAGAGTCTGCAGTGTATGAAGTCAACAATTCTTGCTACTAAGAAGATGTTTTCAACCAAAAATCCATCCGTCTGCAGTAGGCATCTACTATTCAACACTAAAGTGATTGGGGGGGACATTTTCTATTGAAGTTAGAGTAGTTCTGGAATCAAATGTCACTTCCCTTAGCAATAGTGGGGAAGAGTGATGTTTGATTGTGAATGTGACACAGGCTTTGTCCTCTGCCGACATCAACAGCAAGGCAGGTCTAAGTATCTCAAATCTAAGTGCCCCTCAGTCAGAGTGTATACTGACACTACTGGGCTAGAGTTGGGGTGACACCATGCAGGGGTGAATGTGGCAGCCAGGAACCCGATTCTGGGATACCTGGCCCCAGTCCTGGGATTTTCCAATTACCAGGAGTGCCTTTTTAATGGTGCGGGCTGGTTTGGGTCACAAGCCCACACCATGCACTCCCAACCTGTCCAATTTCATTGCTGGGATAGACATGCCCTAGTCCTCCGCAATTTTCAAAGCGTCGTGGCTCATGGCACCGCAGAGGCGTCGTGAACCAGAGTCTGCACAGGGGAACCTTTTGAAAAGTAAGTTTAAAATGTCCTTCCCATGCCCCCCCATGCTAAGGTGTAGCACTAACATTCCCATTCACCCAATATACAGTTAGTCGAACTAATGAACCTTATGGTGACAACAGTACATGTAAAAATAATAATAAAAAGTCATTCATTGATAACTTTCCATGTTCTTTAAATAAAAAACTCCTTTTTACTACAGGCCAATAAAAGTGTCAATAATCCAGACCTTTTAAAGTATCAATAGCTAAAATTGCAAGCACTTGAAACCTCTTATGAGATCAGAGAGCCAGAGTTATCAGAGAACCAGAGTTATCAATTAAGCAATGTTCTTCCTGGGGTGCAGCTGTTTCAACAGGCTAATGGATTTCTGGGCTCTCAGCCATATTATGCATTCTTGGCTGAGAACCCAGATATCCATTAGAGTACTGAAACATCCTACCAACTGCAGCAGCAATCAGAACTCATGACTGCAACTACAACTTCTCCCGATAAAAGCAGGGCGTTTGCTGCGGTGAAATGCGGTCAGTGGGGATAGTAACAGGATACAAAATAGGTGCGACAAAGTGATTGACGGGGGAATTGTACAATCATCTCCAATATCAGCCTGGAATTGTGGTGCCATTTGATGCAACCATCTAAAATTCGGCCTGAAAGGTTAGGTTTATGTAAACGCTCATCATTCTGAGATGAGAGCAATGGGTTCCCATTTACTGTGAGTGTTTATTTGCCATTTATCAATAAATCAACTCCCAGAACTGCTAATTAGATCACTGGTTCACAAATAAACAGGAGCCAAAAGCATCTCCTGAGACTTGGGTGAAGGACAGGGCACACATGGAAGGAGGTGAAGGCAGCAGGAGTTAAAGTACATTTTGTTGTAGATTAAAATGACAGCACTCTATTAAATGAGTGCTTTCTTCTGCCAGCAAAGACACCGGTTAATATTGCATGCTCACACTTCCCTTCAATTTAAATAACTATAAAGAGGTCTTGGAGCAAGATTCATTGAGGATCCTATTGATACGAAGGAGGTAATTTTTAGCCCAGTGTCAAGTGGTCAGTGATTAACTCCTGTTAGAAGCATCCCCAACTGAATTGCAACATTTTACTCCCATATCTGTGAACAACGGTAATATATTCATTAATTCAGCTGGGCTTCCAGCAGGTTGACGGAGGAATGACCTTTATTTCAACCTATTCCATTTGTGCGTTTCTCAACACACTGTTAACAGAGCTGTTAACCTTGAGGCAATGTCAGCTATAAGGTGCATGGTCGCAGGGAGTGACACAGTAAAATCTATTCGAATATGTGTGGCTGCATTTATTTTTAACAGTAGCGTAAATCAAAATGGGTTACATTGTTCCTCCTCTGCTCTTCGTTCCTGGCTCCTTGTACTGGGATAGAGCTGTACCAGGTCTGGCTGGCAGCCTTTCAGCAGCTCTCCCAAGTGTGTATTTTTTTTTTTGAGTGTCAGCTGGACAAAGAATGTACGAAAGCTGTCCAAAGTGGAGGGGATATTAAAGCTGAGTTGGACTGTGCTTTGCACTGGTATCCAAACCTGTCTCCTTTCGATGAGGTGGTCGCTGAATGTGAGGAAATAAAACATTGATTCTTTATTTTTCTATCTCTTCCACAGTACAGGGACAGTGAAAGCCAAGTGTATTACCCCATACCGCAGCTCTAATTTGCCTGTCTCCGTATGCGCCACAGTTTGAGGTGGAGGGTTTTCTGGGGCAGGGTTTTCCCTGTGGGTTCCCCTCAAGATCCCGCTGTCTGGCTTAAAAGGGGGTCAGAAACCCGTATGTGTAGCAAACAGTCACTCATTGTGTTTTTTCACTGGACAGCCAATTAATGGCCAGAAAGTGGGCTGGCGTCCAACTAAGGACAGCAGACAGGACCTCGAAGCTGGAGGGCCAATCACAGGCCTTCCTCTTAGAAAGGAACAGCAGTCTGTAATGGATGGTAAGTGAGAGAGAGAGCGCTTGGAGGTACCTTCTCTCCAACCTGTTTAAATTTACGCTGTGGCTCCTGCTGCCAAACTGAAACAGTCGCGCATGCCCATGCAGCAGCCACCCCATCCGTCCACATATGCGCAGTTTCTCCCACCACTGATATCATTGCCGTGTGCCCATTGTCTGCCTCCAGTTGCTGCCTCCTTCTATGCCCCTCCCCCCCAAGCCCCCGTTGCCTCGTGCTTGAGTGAGGCAGGAGGAGGTTGGGGGGAGAGCTTTGAGGGGGAGGCAGCATGCGGGTGGCAAACAGGGCTGCGAAGGATCGGGAAGAGGGGCGCTGAGGGCTCTGGAGAGGGCCAGCAAGCAGATGGAAGCAGGTTGGCAAGGAGGGGTTGGCAGCGGCTCAGGGGAAGGGCAGTGCGCAAGCAGGCGCACAACAACAGTATCAGTGGGAGAAGCCATGTATGCACCGCTCAGGTAGCCCTGAAACCCCTCACCACGGTGCCCCCACCCACCCCTTTCCCACCTTCTCAACAATGGCCCAGCAGCGGGCTGGAGCTGGGAAGCTGGCACACGTGCCGGCAGTGCTAGTTTCAGTGCCCGGCCACCTCCACTCTTGGCCCTGACGCAGGGTGAAAACAAGTCTCTGGCCCAGGAAAGGCAGAGTTCGACTTTGTAAAGCAGAATGAGTAACTCTTGCCAAAAAGGAGTTTGTCTTGGCAGATTATTCATAATTAAGGAATCATATGCTACACTTCTTTTTGCCTAATTAGATCTTGCTAAATTAAAATGAGCTGCCTGTAATATTCCATTAACATTTCTACAACAGAAGGATGCTCTCTTTTTCATTGAGACTCAGTTATGTTTATTTTGAAATTGACACTATGGCAGGGTTATGTTTAAGGGTATGGGGGAACTATTGTTGATTTGAAAACGACAGCCCGGTCAATGTAAGGGTGCCAATAAAATGGGCGTTTTTAAGAATTTCTTCTCAATATTTAACTTTAAAAACAAGTTTATTTATTACGGATGAAACAATATTTTGCTTAAAAACAGTTTATTTATTAGGGATGAAACATAAATTAAACAGCCTTTCAATGATGGTAGAATAGTTTGTTTTTGAATTCCTGACTGCATGAACACAGTCAGCATCCAACCTGATGTGTAAGGCACAACTGTCTTATACATTTTTTTTTAATAGGGTTTGTTGCCCATCCCTAACTTCCCCTGAACTGAGTAACTTGCTAGGCCATTTCAGAGGGCAGTTAAGAGTGATGTGGGCCTGGAGTCATAGCTAGGCCAGACTGCATAAAGATGTCATAATTCCTCTCCTAAAGGGGATTAGTGAACCAGATGGATTTTTACAACAATTGATGGTTGTCATGGTCACCATG
The DNA here is from genome assembly GCF_017639515.1 of Carcharodon carcharias. Lineage (NCBI taxonomy): Eukaryota > Metazoa > Chordata > Chondrichthyes > Lamniformes > Lamnidae > Carcharodon > Carcharodon carcharias. Next base: position 125,591,024 of record NC_054468.1, on the reverse strand, counting down.
ACTGAGCTTAGCTTTATATTCCAGACTTAATATTCCAGCTGCCATTGGCAGGATTTGAAGCCATCTGTCCCCAGAGCATTAGCCCGGGCTTTTGGATGAATAGACCAGTGGCATTACCATTCCACCACCATCTCCCCTTCTCTACATTGGTCATAAACCATTGTCCTATTCCCAGCTTCCGGGGCTAAGGTAATACCAGGCACAGATGAGGAAGTGACTTTTTTAAAAATATATTAAGGTGGGATATTTGAATTATCCAATGTGACCCAAACATTGAATTGGTATATCTCAATGCAATCTCTTCTGGAGCTGTGTCTTTGCCAAGTCTTTATTTAGATTTAGATACAGTGTGTCTGGCTCCCTATTATTCAACCATCGTATTATATTTTGTTGTATCATTTGTACCCACATTTTATTTGTTTTTCAATAAATTTGGATATGTTCTCAAGGGCCCATTATAGCGTAAAGCATTTATTTGAACCCTTCTTCTCATATTTGTATAGTCACAACTGGTTGCTGGTCTCCTTGTTAGCGACACTAAGTTTATTCTTGAGGCCATACTTGATTAGTTTTAACCTGTTCCTTATGAAGTGGAGGTGTTGCTTGGAAAGCAGCCTTGATCAGGGGGCCCAAGCTGTCCAGATGGCAGTGGATCTGCTCCTTGAGCAGCTGCAGTCCTTAAGGAGGACATGGTGCCCCCATAACAGCGTTAGGTCAACAATCCCAGGAACAGGATTTTCCCCTTGTCAGGCGGGCCTGGGAGTGGCCGCGAAACAACCCACTGCCCACGATCGGGCCTCGACCGCCATTTCACGCTGGCTGACTAATTAACGGCCGCAGCGTGAAATGCGCGCTAAGAGCCTCAGCGCTGCCAGGGTGTGGGGGCGGGGGAGGAGCGTGAGCTCTGAAGTTTGCGCATGTATGCAGTTGTGCTGGATGAGAGCTCCCTGAAGGCTCAGAGCTACCTTAGGGAGCTGGAGATTTGTAAAATGAAAAATAAAGATTCTACAGGTGGTAGAAACACGTCCCCACGTGTGACTCAGTCACATGAAGAGGGACGTGTTAAAAACAATTTGACAAAACTTTTACTCTTTTTATTTATTTGCTGTTGGAAGCCTCATCCCACCCGTGGATGAGGTTTCATTAAAAATGCAACAAGGCCACCCGGCCTGTTTGCCTGCCCACTAACTTGTAAGGTCGGATGAGCAGCGAAAGGTTCTACTTGATTGCGCACTATTGTACTCCCAATCGGGCCAAGGGCGCACCCATCCACCCGTGGGACGAAAAATTCTGCCCCAGGATTTTTGGCCCATTGATGGAATTGCAATGCATGACCAAGGGAGCTTGGAGGAGAAGTTGGGATGGCTCTCTTAAGAGAAAACAAGGTTAGGGAGAGAATTATAGAGGTAGTCCAAATTTTGAAAGGTTTTGACAGAGTAGACAGGGAAAAATGGCTTCCACGGGCATGGGGTTCATTAAGCAGAAGACCAATATTTAAGATAAGTGGCAAAAAGAATGATGGGGTGTGACGGGGGTGGGGGTTGGGGGGGGGAGGGGGTGGAGGGAGAAGGAATTGAGAAGAGTTTTACATAGTGAGTTGTTATAACCCTGAATGCGGTGCCAGAAAGCGTGGTGGAGGCATACTCAATCAGTACTTTTGAAAGGAAATTGTATATATTCTTGACAAGGAGAAATTTGCAGGGCTGTGTGGAAAGAGCATGGAAATGGGGATAATTGGATAGTTCTTTCCAGTAACAGATGTAGACGTGATGGGCTGAGAGGTTTCCTTCTGTGCTTTGATTTTAGTTGTTCCTGGGATGTGGGCATCACTGGCTAGGCCAGCCTTTATTGCCCATCCCTAATTGCCCTTGAGAAGGTGGTGGTGAGCCATGTTCCTGAACCGCTGCAGTCTGTCCAGTGTAGGTGCACCCACAGTGCTGTTAGGGAGGGAGCTCCAGGATTTTGACCCAGCGGCAGTGAAGAAATGGACTATATAGTTTCATAACAAAAACAGAATTAGCTGGAAAAACTCAGCAGGTCTGGCAGCATCGGCGGAGAAGAAAAGAGTTGACGTTTCGAGTCCTCATGACCCTTCAACAGAACTGATGTGCCAGATCTGCTGAGTTTTTCCAGGTGATGCTGCCAGACCTGCTGAGTTTTTCCAGGTAATTCTGTTTTTGTTTTGGATTTCCAGCATCCGCAGTTTTTTGTTTTTATATATAGTTTCATGTCAGGCGTGTGGAAACTTGCAGATGGTGGTGTTCCTGTGCGTCAGCTGCCTTTGTCCTTCTCAGCGGTGAGGGTTGCGGGTTTAAGCCAGGCTGTCAAAGGAGCTTTACCAGGCAAACCCTGCCAAGAAGGTACTGTCAGAGGAACCTTGGTGAGGTGCTGTAATGCATCTTGCATATGGTCTGACACAGTGCATTGGTGGATGGGATGCTGGTCAACCAGGCTGCTTTGTGTTGAGTTTCTTGAATGTTGTTGAAGCTGCACTCATCTAGGCAAGTGGAGGATATTCCATCACACTCCTTATCTGTGCCTTGTAGATGGCGGACAGGCTTTGGGGAGCTGGGAGGTTAGTTACTCACTGTAGAATACTCAGCCTCTGACCTGCTGTGTTATCCTATGAGTTAAGGTGTTCCCATAAACTAGCTGCTCTTTCCTTCTCAGTGAGAGAGGTAGCTGAGCTGAGAGATGTTGTTGAAGTTTTTTAAGTCTTTTTAATGGGTGGTGGGCATCGTCGGCTAGGCCAGTATTAATTGCCCATCCTTAATTGCCCTTGAGAAGGTGGTGGTGAGCTGCCTTCTTGAACCGCTGCAGTCCATGTGGTGTCGGTACACCCACAATTCTGTTAGGGAGGGAGTTCCAGGATTTTGACGCAGCAACAGTGAAGGAATGGCAATATATTTCCAAGTCAGGATGGTGAGTGACTTGGAGGGAACTTGCAGATGGTGGTGTTCCCATCTATCTGCTGCCCTTGTCCTTCCAGGTTGTAGAGGTCATGGGTTTGGAATTCATCACAGTGAGTTGCTTCTGTGCATCCTGGTGACCAGGGGTGTCCAACCTCTTCGTGTTTTTTCTCACTGAAGGGGCCAATGAGCAAATTGCAGAAAGGTTTGGCACATTAAACATGAATTTAACATAATCAATGTCAAAGTGATAAAGTGATAGTTAAAAAAAGAGTAATTAATAAAAACGACCAGTAAAAAGTGCCAAGCAGCAGAGCTAACCAATAAAACCTTTTTTTGCCTTTTTGCTGAGGAAGTAGAGCTAGAAAGAGACAGACTAGGCCCCAAGTCCTGGTCACCGGGGAAGGGGTGGTGACCAGCGCTGAGCTAAGCTGTTGGGTTTAATTAACACTGACCTTGCATTCACCCCAGATGTCACACACTCAGAGCTGGCCTCTGTAGAACTCATGCAAAAGTGGGGGTCGGAAGCAAGATACCTTTCAGCCTGGGTTGTCCTCCTCATCTGGTCAGCTTTGTGGATAGGTCTTTGGGGAGGGAGGAAGAGGAGGGGAAGGGTGTTTGCAGTCTAGGTCACTCCCAGCCTCAGGATTCTCACACTGACTCTCTCTCTCACGCACACTGACTCACTCTCACAGACACATAGGGAAGAATTTTCCCCCCATTGATTGGGGCGGGGGGTGTTCAGGAGCAGGCACGTGCGGGCGCACCTCCGATTGGCACCAATTAAGGCCTCCCCAGCATGATATCTACCAGGAAGCGCTAATTTGGGAGTGTGCTCTTTCACACATGAGCACTAAAGAGTGCACAGATCTCCCTGGGGCTAAGTGCTGCAGGGGAGATCGGCACTAAATTTAAAAATGGTACATGAGAAATGAAATTTCCCTGACATGTCCCCTTATGTGACACTGTCACATGAGTTGGGACATGTCCATCACTTTTAAGTAAACTTTTATTAAATTTTTAAAAACCTACATGAAACCTCATCCCGCCCGTGGATGAGGTTTCATGCTTTTTCTGAAGCCGGCCAGGGCTCCCAGCCTGCCCACCAACCTTAACGCTGGACGGGCAGGTCCATTAACTAGTCTAATTATTTTTAAATGGCCTCAGTAGGCCGTTGACAGGTTGGCAGGTGCACAGCTGATTCGGCTGTGCCTCCACCGGCCTGAAAATTGAAATGACGCGGGCTGATGTCAGGAGTTCCGCCCGATGTCATCCCGCATCATTTTACACATCGGCGAGGGGGGGGCTCGGCGAGTGGGCCCCGCCCCCCCCCACTCGCTGACCTCAATATCCTGCCCATAGAATCACTTGCTCACAGATTTACTCACACAGACTCTCACACTCACACACACACTCACATTAACTCACCACAAACTCTCACAGGCTCATTCACTCAAACACACTCACTCACCCACTCTCACAGACTCACATTAATGCACACAAAACACTCATGCAAACTCTTACACACTCAGGCAGACTCACACACACACACACACAAGCTCATTCACTCACTCACACAGATTCACTCACTCAGACACACACTCACACACATCCACTCACTCACTCAGACTCATACACACTCATGCAGACTCACTCACACACACTCTCATGCAAACTCACTCCTACACACAGACTCACACGTACACACTTACTCAATCAGACTCTCACTCACATAGATACACACACTTACACAGACTCACTCATTCACATACATTCACACAGACTCACTCATTCACTCATAGAGACTTTCACTCACACAGACTCAATCACTCACTCATTTACACAAACTCAATCACTCGCTCACACACACACAGACTCACTCATTTACTCTCACACACAGACACAGATTCTCACACTAAGTCATCACAGACTCACTAACTCACACACTCTCTCTCACTCGCTCACACAGACTCACTCTCACTCACAGACTCAATCACTCTCACTTACACAGACTCAATCACTTGCTCACACATACAGACTCACTCATGCACGGACTAACTCATTTTCTCACTCACACAGACACAGATTCACTCATTCAGTCATCACAGACTTACACAGACTCATTCACTCACACACTTTCACTCACACACACATTCACTCACAAACACTCACTCTCATCCACTCACACACACAGACTCACTCTACTCACACAGACTTACTCCCACTCACACAGACTCACTCTCACCCACTCACAAACTCACTCTCACCCACACACAAATTGCAGAATCACACAGTGCAGAAGAGGCCCTTCGGCCCATCAAGTCTGCACCGACACGAGAAACACCTGACCTACTTACCTAATCCCATTTACCAGCACTTGGCCCATAGCCTTGAATGTTATGACATACCAAGTGCTCAGCCAGGTACTTTTTAATGGATGTGAGGCAACCCGCCTCCACTGCCCTCCCAGGCAGCGCATTCCAGACTGTTTTCTTCACATCCCCCCTAAACCTCCTGCCCCTCACCTTGAACTTATGCCCCCTTGTGACTGACGTTTCAACTAAGGGGAACAGCTGCTCCCTATCCACCCTGTCCATGCCCCTCATAATCTGGTACAGCTCGATCAGGTCATCCCTCAGTCTTCTCTGCTCCAGTGAAAACAACTCAAGTCTATCCAACCTCTCTTCATAACTTAAATGTTTCATCCCAGGCAACATCCTGGTGAATCTCCTCTGCACCCCCTCCAGTGCAATCACATCCTTCCTATAATGTGGCAACCAGAACTGCACACACTACTCCAGCTGTGGCCTCACCAAGGTTCTATACAACTCCAACATGACCTTCATACTTTTGTAATCTATGCCTCGACTCACTCTCACTCACTCATTCTCACTACCCACCTGGGCCTGGGAGATTTGAACATTTTACCATCAGGGAAGAATTCGAGATTGCTGTGAAGATGCCAAATCGTGCTTCCTCACACCGCCTGTCTGAGACTCCAACTGCCCTGGGAGAGGGCAGGTGGGTGCTGCTGCTGTGACTGCTGTTCCTAGTGCACCCCCGCCCCCCAAGCCCATTCCACCATCTTGACCACTGTGTTCCTTTAGGAGGCTGCACGTGAGCCATCACACTGTTCGCTGATCCTCCAATCACAGGCTGTTTCTCACCTGCACTTGCCGCTGATAAGAGAAATGGCCTGTGATTGGAGGAGCAGCTCCTTGCAGATCCATCACTCCCACTTGTACTTTGAACAGCGAGTCCGCGGGCCGGATAGAGTAGCATGGCAGGCCGGAGTGTGGCCCTTGCGCCATATCTTGGACAACCCCTGCTGTAGATGGTGCACCCTGCAGTCACAATGGAGGCAGAGGCGGGGTGAATATTCAATTTAGTGGCAGGCTGAGTAGATCGATTTATCCTGGAAGTTGTCCAGCTCCTCGAGTGTTGTTCCTGCTGTTGGATTATACAAATTGATTGAGTTTTGTATCATATTGCAATGCCATGCAGAGGCCACACAAATAACAACATTCTACAAAGAGCAATATTTTACTGAAATGAAGCTGTCTACTCAGAAAACAGTCCAGCCACAAAATGTATAGGTAGTAGACCTATATGGCTATAGGTAGTAGACCTCTATGGCTACCTTGGTGACAAACTTACAGTATCTCTAATGTGTAAGGCATTCAAATGACTTGTATTCGAACAATATGCCTTTGTACGTGAGGTGAGCACACATACCGGATTTTACACCAATAGACAAGTCGCACTTTAGCACAAAGACTATTCAGCCCTTTATCTTATGATCACATTAAAACTTATCCAAAACCAGGTGAGAAGGAGTGAACTGGCTCCGCTCTATCCAGTCTCCTCGTTTGGTCACAACAAAGGTTCAAGTTTCTTTTTCACAAGGATAAGCCTTTTCCGAATCAGAATGTATTTTACTTTTTAAACCGTGAGCAATAAGGAGCGAATCAAACAAGACTTTCTTGAGTCAAAGAGCAAATTTATAAACCACTAACCCCCAAGGAAAAATAATAAAAATGCAACGTCAAGCATTCAGCCCTCATCCAGTCATTCAGGTCTGTACGCACGCGGCACACCAACACACACATGCACACACAAACACACACGCACTCACACAAACACACCAGCACATACACAGACGTACACCAACATGCCAACACACACACACACACCAACACACACACACCAACACATGCCCGCACGCACACACACCAACACATGCCCGCGCACGCACACACCAACACATGCCCGCGCACGCACACACCAACACATGCCCGCGTGCACACACACCAACACATGCCCGCGCACACACACACCAACACATGCCCGCGCGCGCACACACCAACACATGCCCGCGCGCGCACACACCAACACATGCCCGCGCGCGCACACACCAACACATGCCCGCGTGCACACACACCAACACATGCCCGCGTGCACACACATCAACACATGCCCGCGCGCGCACATACCAACACATGCCCACATGCGCACACACCAACAGACACCAACACACAGACACACCAACACACCAACACACAGACACACACCAACACGTGTACACACCAACACACACGTACACACACACACCAACAAATGCCTGCGCGCGCACACACCAACACATGCCCGCATGCACACACACCAACAGACACACCAACACACAGACATGCCAACACGCGCGCACGCGCCAACACACACGCATGCGCCAACAAATGCGCATGCACCAACACACACCAACATGCATGCACACCAACACATACACACACAAACTGACACCAGCACATTAACACATGCACACACCAACACGCGCACACACCAACACATATGCACACCAACACATACGCACACCAACACATACGCACACACACACTGACACAAACACACACGCATCAACAGTCGCATACGCACCAACACATGCATGCACACCAACACATACACACACATACTCACACGCACAGCAACACACACTCGTCCCAACACCTACACACACCAGTACATACATACACACACACGCACACCAATACACATGCATACAACACCAGCACACACACTCACTCATTCACTCACTCGGAAGCTTACTGCTTCTATAGACTGTAAACTATTTTAACATATAATATACCATTCTTATTCAATTTCTACCTGAAACCCAAACAGCAAAAAGGATGGAAATCGCCGACCTAAGTGTACACTCTTGCATGATTGGTGCCTTGTTAGCACTGTTCACACACACAATTTCCATGGTTCAGCACGATAGGAATCCATGTATTCATCAGCTGGTCATATTTATACCTTAAATTCCAATTCCAATCTTATCCAACTCAATAAGCTTCTTCCTTTCTTCCAATCACATACGCTTTTCTCATTCAGCATTGCAGCGCTTTCCAATGAACATATGCACGATTCTCAATGTGGTAGTTTACCACAGTAATAGTAACAGTAATCGGTAATGGTTAATCCTGGGATACTATACATTGTGTTGGACACAAGACTACACCAAGCAATGAACGTTATAATCAGTGAAGAATTCTGTCGCTGAGGTGCTGCATGAGTTTGGAGTTGGTGCACTGCTTTGCGATTCTACAACTCCAGGCTGAATGGGATAAAAGCCTCCACAGTTTGGATAGTTTTGTGTTACCATGGGGCTGGATTTTACATCTGCAAATAGGGCGACTCCACTGCGCACCGCGTGACTGTAAAACAGGGCGTGACGATGTTGGATCGGCGATGTGAGTTCATCGCGCGCTCCCAAATGACAGAAGGTGAGCGTGCGTGGGACTCAGGGGCCCGCCATTTTGAAATGACTAATTGATGAGATTTTGACCTCGTTAGCGATGGAAATGTTTTGCTGGCCGCTGCATTTTCATTTTTTTCCACCCGTCATCCGTGAAAATGTTTGAGAGCATTTTATGGCCACTCTGAGGTGGCACAAGGGCAGAAGGAAAGGCCTGCCGCTGGGACCGTGGCTCAATGTAGCAGCAGATCCTGCCTGTGAAGGTGGCAGTGCTGGCATGTTTTTTTAAAATTAATTTTTGAGGCTTTTTGAGCCTTCAGTAAAAAAGAAAGAGACATTCACAGAGTAGGGGCCCTTTAAACTCGTAGCTGTGACTGACATTTTGTTAGTGGCATTACCCCTCAGCCGGCTGATGCCCCGTTCTACAGTCCCGATTGGGCACAGAACATAGGAACAGGAGCTGGCCATTTGGCCCGTTGAGCCTGCTCCACCATTCAATTAGATCATGGCTGATCAACTACCTCAAAGGCACTTTCCCACACTATCTCCATATCCCATGGTGTCATTCATCTTCAGAAATCTATCGATTTCTCTCCTGAACAAGCTCAATGATTGAGCTCCACAACTCTCTGGGGTAGAGAATTCGAAAGATTTACCACCCCCTGAGTGAAGAAATTCCTCCTCATCTCAGTCTTAAATGACCTACCCCTTATCCTGAGATTATGTCCCCTGGTCTTAGACTCACCAACCAGGGGAAACATCTTATCTACATCCAGCCCGTATCGCTCTGTAAGAATTTTGTAAGTTTCAATGAGGTTACCCTTCATTCTTCGAAACTCTAGAGAATACAGACCCAGTCTCCTCATTCTCTCCTCATTAGACAATTCCACCATCCCAGGGACTAATCTGGTGAACCTCTCTTGCACTCCCTCTATGGCAAGTCCTTCCTTATATAAGGGGACCAAAATTGTACACAATACTCCAGCCGAGGTCTCACCAAGGCATTATATAACTGCAGCATGTTGCCCTTACTCATGTACTCAAATCTCCTCACAATGAAGGCCAACATATACCATTGTCCTTCCTAATAGCTTGCTGCACCTGCATGCTAGCTTTTCATGACTCATAAACAAGGAGACCCAGGTCTCTTTGGACACCCCACTTCCCAGCCTCTCACCATTTAAGAAATATTCTGCCTTTCAGCTTTTTTCTACCAAAGTGAATAACTTCACATTCACATTATATTCCATCTGCCATGTTCTAACCCATCCGCTTTGCCTGTCCAAGTCCTCTTGAAACCTCCTTGCATCCTGCTCCTCGGAGCCCTCCCTTTGCACCTATGATTGGCTGCCTTCCTGTCGGAGCGCCACTAATTGCCATCTGGCGCTTGATTGGACGAGCTGTGACGGCGGGGGTGGGAATGAGAAGACCAGCCGGTTTCCATTCCACCTCCCTCACCCTGCCAAAAATCTCCAGCCCGTGAATCCACATCACAAACTGTCCACTAGCCACCAGAAGTGAGCAGTCGCAGTCTGTGCTTCCAAAGATGATTTGAGTGGGGAACATGCAAGTCCCACACTGGGAAAGTTAGGAGTTCTACTCCTCAATTGAAATCAACACAATTCTTTGGGATATAGTCGACTGAGGTTCACTATGTATTTGGTCTGTGTAACACCTCCTCTAACCAGCATCAGCAAAGCCGGAATCCAGAACAATGTTGCAGAATTTCCTACAACAACACAGCTGATGACTTAAAGCCATGAATTTCCCCATTCTCAGCACTGAAAGCGTGGTTACAATGAAAAAATTCCTGGATTTGTAATTGGAATATGGCACAGCAAGTGTAGCATCAACTTAGAGAACGCTGCTGCCAGTGGCCAATGTTTGTTACATATAGTAAAGTCCAGGACAGTATGCTCAACATAGGAAGTAACTGAGACTTAATTGCAAAGAAAAGACGATTAGTCACTGTTTTGGACGATAAAGGAGTTAATAATGGGTAACGCAGTGGTTGGCGCTGATGCCTTACAGCTCCAGGGACCCGGGTTTGATCCTGATCTTGGGTGTCTGTCTGTGTGGAGTTTGCACATTCTCCCCATGTCTGTGTAGGTTTCCTCCAGGTGGCTCCGGTTTCTGTCCAAAGACGTGCAGGTTACGTGGATTGGCCCTTAGTGTGTGTGTGCCCTGTGGGAGACTGATGTCCCGTCCTGGGTGTACCCCATCTAATGCCCATTGCCTGTCTGAATAGGCTCTGACTCCCCGTGACCCTGAATTCGATAAAGTGAGTGGGTATGAGGAGTTAATAATAGGATACCACTACATTTCAAAATTTAAAAAAAACTCTCGGATTTCTAGGTTTACCAAGCGATCCCAGGCAAATAATGCTCATTGTATGAGGCTAACTACACCTTTATGTTTCAATATGGAATAATTAATTTTCTTGGAAAAAGCTTTTTAAAGATCAAATGTAAGTGCATGTGATGCACGCCCAAGGAATATTGAATATTCATACATGTAAACATTTCAATTAGCGTGAGGACCACTGAAATTCAGGTTAGCATCAACCCTTATGCAGCTACAGTTAACTAGTTATGAACATTGTCGCCTTGATATGATGCGTTTGGTCAAATGAATGGGGTGTTGATATGTCAACAATCTCATTCAGGATAGGACTGCATTAAAGTGATGCTGCCCCCCAGTAGCAAAGGTTAGTTAGACTCATAAAAAGGCTAAAAAAAAAATCTGATTTGAGTTTATCACAGTAAAACAGGAATGCTGTTTTAAAAACCTGACCTATATTTCACTGGCTACAGAACCAGAACCTTGTGATTAACTAATTTCCTGAATTCCAGATGGAAAGAGGTATAACGTGACGTGGAGATGTCCAAGATTAAATGGCAAACAAGGCTTGAACTGGATTTTTATCTGGACCATTACATTGGGCATCTTAAAGAGTCTTGGTCACTGCTTATTGTGTTGGAGTTCTTCAGACCTCCCCAATTATCAAAGCTGATGATCCTTAGTTGAGCTATTTTGTTAATCAATGCATTTAGAAGAAAATCCTCTTGTCTTTCCTTGTTGATCTTATTTATGTACTGATGAAAAATTGAGAAACTGGATTTTTAAAAATTCTGCTTTCTTCCTCCTACAAAGAGGCAGGTGGCAATTGATTTCTTAATATATCTCCATAAATTACATCACCACCGATTGCCAAGGGCCACCAGCACCATTATTCTTCAGCCTACGAGGCATCAGTGATCAGAGTATTATTGATTATTTTGTAATCACCATTGATTTTAATGAGGGTGGAACCATGATTATTTTTTTCAATCTTCCCATGAGGTTATTAGTGGAGCGGCACAAAAGTCATTGGAAATTTTGCCACGGTGGAAGTCACTTGTGCCATAATTTCCCCTCTCGCGCTGTAAAACAGGCCATATAATGTCTCCTCCTCCTCTCCTCAAAGCGAGAAGGATGCTTGCCATGGAGTACAGTCCGTGGTGGGAATCTGCAGGGGGAGTCTTAACGTGGGAAGGCTGTTACTCTGAATCTACCACACGGTTCTGGCCAAACAGGAGACTCTCCGAGACCCTCCCACTCATGCCGTAGGTGTGTTGGAAGGGTTTACAGGTTGGTAATCCACCTGTTTGGTCAAGTTATGGACACACCATCAAATCCTGTAGTCACACTTGAAACCGGAGCTTCTGGCTCAGAGGCAGGGACGTTACCCACCCTGCCACAAGACCACCTCTGCTATGTATCCTAGGTGTCCCACTACAGTGCTCCATATCCCTAGGAAATTCTTGCTCAATAATGCTGTCAAAATGAATGTAAACACCTGAAAGTGTAGAAGCAGCAACAGTATTTTAGCGATTAAAATGTTAAAGGAATAGCCCAAAATCCAGGCTTACTTAAAGCATCAGGAACTGAGACTTAGGTCTATATTTAATCTAAACTTTGCCTGTTTTAGCTTATGATTTTATTATGGAATTGAATTATCAAATAGGGAGTTTGAGCAGTTGAACTTTGACAATAGAGGTTTATCTTGGAGCGACATTTTTCAGGGTTGATGTCAGGAAGCACTGCTTCACACAAAGGGCAGTGGAAATCTGGAACTCATCCCCAGAAACCTGTTAAGGCCAGAGGTCAATTGGAACCTTCTGAACTGAGATTGATAGATTTTTGTTAGGCAAGAATACTAACAGTTATGGAACCAAGGTGTGGTTTAAGGTAAGGCCATTTAATTGTGTCAGCATCTGTAAGCGTAGCAAATATAAATACTCCCAGAGCTGCCCCCAGCCTATTCTCTACGAACTAAGTACAAACTAGTGAAGTCATTGCAGCTGCCACTTACATTTCTAAGTAAAATTTTCCATTTTCACTGAATGGAAACACAGTAATTAATAACATCCTGTCAGCAGCTATTCGTTAGCGGCTTAGAATAATTCAAGGAGCAAATAGTTCTGCTCAGAAGGGGTTCAGTTTGGAATCACGCTCGCAATATTTTACAACTATCTGTACAATGTCATTTCAGCAGAAGATAGGGATTGTTCAAACCATATTTACTCTTTCAATCTCTCCCTTTTTCCCATAGACTATGTACATGTTCTACGCTCTGGCAATTGTCTGCGATGACTACTTTGTTCCTTCATTAGACAAGATCTGTGAGGTATGTGCTGCCTGTTATGTAGATTGATTCTCTACATTGCAATGTTGTGGATAGCCGGTTTACAGTTATTGTCAGACCTATATTAATATAATAACTTATTGCAATATTTTCACTGTGATTTGAACTTTTATTTGATAATTGGATAATAGATAATCACAAAACTATGGTTATGCTCTGACTGCCTAATCGTTTCCATAATGTGCAAAACTGAAACGTTACACTGCTGAGCAAAGGCCTCAAAAGAAATAGTTCATCAGCCGAGGCTGATGTTTTAGGGCATCGAGGACATCAGAAACCATATTTGTTTGGACAGCAGAGGAAATCAGGAATACCTATCCAAAGGAATGATTGTTCTTCCTGTGTCTTTGTGAGATTGAACATTTCTTAAAAATGTTTTGCAGCATCTCTTGCACATGCTCCCAATGTACCCATCAATCTACTCCTATCTATCAAGATATAAAAGAGTTTTGCACTTGCATGTACTTCTGGCAATGTTTTCCATTATAAATCCATGTTAACAATGGAAATGGCCATGTAAACATGTTACATTGTAATTACACCCTTCTCCCAGTAGAGGCACTACAGATGACGCAATGGGCAGAATTTAATGGAGGCGATGGGTCTTGCCTGCTGGTTGGAGAGCCAATGGTAGTCCTTTAAGGGAAGGCCTGCTGCAGCAGGTGCCACTCAGGCATTTAACTGGACAGCAGTGGGCCCTCCACAGGATCAATACCCCTGGGGGTGGAAGTCCTGCCCAATGGGAATTGCTGGACAATCAAAGGCTGGCAGCTCTACTGAATATCAGTGCCGCTAGGGAGGCGGTGGCAGCTGTCGGCACAACACCCATCCAAGGCCTAGTCTCATTGCTGGATCACAGGTGAGAGATGGCGGGCGGGGAATTGCAGGATAGAAGGGGCCAACAGCAAGGGCAGAGGAGTGGCTCTCAGCAGGCCTTCCCCTTCCCAATGCCGGGTCCCTCAATCAGGCACTGAGTGTCTTTGAGTGAGAGCCCCCCTCCTCCACCACAGCCCATCACAAGCAACCCCGTGCTGGTTTGCTAGTCATGATACCCACTTGATGAGCTTCCCCCTACTCCCACCCCACCCCCCGCTGCTGGGTTAATACTGGCTGTGGCAGGATGCCACCCTTGGCTGGGCATTAAATGATGATTTAGCTTTTTTTCAGTGGTAACACTCTCACCTTTAAATCAAAGGGTCATGGATTCAAGTTCTACTCTAGAGCCTGAGTCACAACCTAAGCCGAGACTTCAGTGTAGTGTTAAGGGAATACTGCACTGTCAGAGATGCCCTTTTTTTCAGGTGAGATGCTAAACCAAGGCTCTGTCTGATCTTTCAGTTGAACAATCACCTAGTCATTTTCTCGTTGCTGGTTGCGGGACCTTGCCATGTGTGTAAAGTGTGAAAACTGACTACACTTCAAAAGTACTTCATTGGTTGTAAAATGCTTTGGTATGTTCTGAGGTTGTGAAAGGCTCTATATAAATTTTTGTTTGTTCATTCATTTGAAAATGACCAAATCATTTGTTTTTTGTGATGTTGCTTGAGGGATAAAAGCACTTCCAACAATGCAGCCCTCCCTCTGTCCTGCATTGATGTGTCGGCCTGGGTTATGCGCTCAATCGCTGGAGCTGGGCTTGAACCCACAACCAACGAGTTTGAAGTTGAGACTGCTGATTTAAATTCTAGCAATTTTTTCCAAGTCACTGCTGAGAAAACCTCAGCTGCACTTGTAGGGAGCTCTGGGCATTGATCCTTCATCTCCCCCAGTTTCCTGCCTAACACTTTTGGCTGCTGTTGTCCTGATTTGCCAGCTCTTTGCCTTCTCCCTGCAGCTTCCTGCTGCTTCTTATGGTGAGCTACCACCTCCCACCCCACAATATCTTCTTGGCTAGCCTCCCCTGTATTCTGGGCTTTAAACAGAGTTAAATGGACGTTCAGTAGTAATCAAGGCAGCTGATGTACAATTTTCACCCAGAAATGCAAATAATGATGGATATTCTGCCTTAAAATGTCACCAGCATTTTACTACACTATCCTGCCATTGGACTGGCTGTACACCACATATTGGAGGTCTTGTGGTGCAGTGCATAATGTCTCTGCCTCTTTCTGAGCCAGAATCTTGGGGTTCGAGTCCCGCCTCAGGACTTGATGGCCCAAGGAAAGTGCATTCATAACACAGCCAAGAATATTGATTATAAATCTGCAAATCCCCCCAACACATGCCAATGGCAGGTGGTAAGAATGGGAGAGATTCTGAGATTCAGCCATGTGGTGGAAAGAACATTGCAGCCTCTGCCATCACTATCCATAGCTCCAGGCTACAACATACATGTAGAATTGCATGTTGCCAAAGCAGCTTGGATCCCTGAATGAACTGTAACACACCACTACATCACATCAGAAAACAGCATAGATTCTGACTCACTGTGAACAACCCCATGGGAGAACCTTCCTGCATTAGTACAAAAATGTTACATACTAGTGCATTGCTCATTGGGTCGAGTACCATTGAAAATATTTTTGTCGCACCCTTTCAACAATGTACAAATAATGTACAGGTGCAGGCCTGGAGGAAGCATTCAAATATTATTAAGGCTCAGGAGGGGTCCAGATGAATGTGGGCCATTTAAAAACTAATGCCATTCAGGTAAGCAGCTGGGGACCCCAGGGACATCTCAAAACCTTAGCCAGGGATGCAGGACGTGGAGCTACCAGGTTGATTTACAGATGCGGCCAATGGCATCAAGAAATGTAGAGGATGGACCAAGGCTGAAGTAGGAGAAAGAATGGGGCTGGCAAAAGACAATGGGTCCACACCATTGTAACAGTTAAGAGCTGGAATCTGGACACTTGAAATGGGGCAACAAGGGATGAACAGGCTGGTTTTCCCTTTGGAGGCATTTCCCACGGCTAAAGGAAGGATAGTGTTGAGCAGGAAACTGGTCACCTTAGGACAATTTGCAAGGGTACCAATAGTAAAGGAAACAACAATTTATACTGCATGAGAAGAGAGTATTGATTGGTTGGCAAGTGGACACTGATTTGTAGAGGCGTTGTCATGGAGAATGCATCAGAGAACAGTTAACTGCCAAGCTTTTGTCAAATTCAAACCAGGCAGGTCGACTTTGACAGCATATTCCTTTTTTCACTAATACTCAAGTTCTGTATTACCAAACGACTATTTAATCACCTTATTTAAGGAGGGACAAACTTGCTTAGGAGGCAGTCCAGAGAAGATTCCCTAGGTTGATTCCTGGGATGGAGGGATTTGTCTTAGAAAGAAAGGTTGAGCAAGTTGGGCCTGTACTCATTGGAGTTTAGAAGAATGAGAGGTGATCTTATTGATTCTGAGGGGGCTTGACAGGGTAGATGCTGAGAGGTTGTCTTCCCTCATAGCAGAATCTAGAACTAGGGGGCTCAGTTTCAAAATAAAGGATCTTCCATTTAAAACAGAAATGAAGAATTCCTTCTCTCAGGGTCGTTAGTATTTGGAACGCTCTTCCCCCAGCGAGCAGTGGGGGCTGGGCCATTGAATATATTCGAGGCTGAGTTAGACAGATTTTTCATTGACAAGGGAGTCAAAGGCTATGGAGGCAGACAGGAAAGTGAAGTTAAGGCCACATTGGATCAGCCATCATCATAGTGAATGGCAGAGCAGGCTCGATGGGCCCAGTGGCCTGCTCCTACACCTATTTCTTATGTTCTTATGAACTTTTCCAGAAGAGGTTTGAATTCAAAGGATGCCCTTTTGGCACCACCTGAAGCTGCCTACCTGACATTGAAAACTGAAGCACATCCTATTATATTTTTGAAAAAGCATTGCTAAAGACTGGAGGGGCATTAATTTAAACAGCCCTGATTTCTCCTCTCACTACCCTTCCATAAACAGAAAAGTGTTTTTGATTTTTGATTTCCCCCTTTATAATTGGTGGCGTGTTTCCCCCAACCCTTCAGTTTGGGAGTTATCTAACCATCTACCAATAACCTCCCAGCAAACTCGAGATCAGGTAATATAAGAGGATTGGTTTATTTTGCACGTGCACAAAATGTGGGAAAGGGGTTTCGCAATGTCCACCCCATACAATAAAAGAGGGAAAAGGGAAAGAATGGGGTACAGGGCAAGACCACGATAAAAATAAGAGTTATGGTTTCATGTAAGTCCAGGGTCCAGAATCAAAAGTCCAATGGTGTATTCCTTCCGAAGTTTGCAGGCTGAACTATTGCAGGGCAATCTGACTTACCAGAAGTGAGGACTTCCATGATGGAAGGTGGCACGTAGAGATTAATTAGTCTTGAAGGCACAGTTACAGATGTTCTACTGTTCCAGTAGCTCACAGTGCAGATGAGTGCCAGGTCATTGACCTGGTTAGAGCTTTTTCTGCTGCTACCTGTTGAATGGTAAAATGGTAGACAAAGGCAGGCTGTTTGCCTGGAGTCCTGCTTCTCTTCTCAGGACAAACAGGGAATGAGAATAAAACTTAAAAGCTGTAGGATTAAAGGAATTTAAACAGCTCCAGCCTCATTCATGTAACAGGGCAGTTTCAGGTCAAGCTATTCAGCTAATGAGGTGCCTGGTTGAAACCCATTGTGTTTTGGAGCAGGTAACAGTGGGGCCATTAGCACAACATTGGAGATTAGGAGTCACAAATAGCTCTACCTTTGTCTGTAGCTGGCTGGTATAGACTTAACATCTACGAGTCCTTTGTGTTGGCTTGGATGGAATGTTTATACAATACAAGCCACATTCCAGGATGATGAGGTAGCCTTTGCCCATTGGGACAGCTTAGAATCTTCCAGAAACCAGCATGTGACCAGCTACAGCATTTTGAAAAACAGAAAAAGTAATTTTATTAAGCAGCCAGGCTGATGTGGAGATATATATATACTTTTCTTCCTGTGTTCCTGGACGGGACACCATTGGACAAATTTAAACTTCTGCTTCACAATAAGGCAGCATAATTACAGCTTGTGTTCACTTACATGATGCAGTAGGTTCCTATGGAGAATGCACATAAAATGAAATTGGAGCACCAAGGGGGAGGAGGGCTGAAGCAACTAGAACCAGTGGCACCAGAAACTCTGATATTCAAGCTTAAAGGAGGGGCTGGGGTGTAAAGCGACAGAAGCCGCCAATTCTGCCACAATTGGGAAAAAAAATTTAAAGGCTGAAATAGCATGGATGAAGCAGATGGGTTTATTTTTTTAACCTGCCTGTGCTTCAGCTTCAGATTCCTGAGGACCAAAGGAGATAGGGCAGTGGTTTCAATCTCTTTTGTTTCCCCCAGAACTTTGGTTGGCTCAAAGCTATTGGCATTCAAAGGGGGAATGGGACTCGGGCAAGCAGGATTGACACCAATTGCACCGATACTGCATGGAACATAAAAATTGGTGTAAATATCTCCTTACTATTAAATGTTCTTCTGGCCACAGTGGCAAACTCCTGGCCAAGAGAATCATTAGAAAATCTTACAGCACCAGAGAGATGTGGAGAGAACTTTTATAAATCTTGCTGATAAAAGAGACATGCTATCGAATAACAATTTATACCGCATGAGAAGAGAGGGCTAATTAGTTGGCAAATGGACTCTGGTGCAAGATGGAAAGCTTCGCCATCATGTCTCTTTTTGCAGAAATACTCATGTTCTATACCATCAAACAACAGTTTTTAATAAATCTATTAAAAGGAGAGGAAACCTGGAGAAATTTTAATTATAAAGAATACAAAATCATACTACTGTACTTCAGATATAAAACATCCTGCGTAATAACACTGACTATTTACCATGTAATGTGACAGGCTGAACTCAACATTTAGCATTGAAACTCCTGTCACAGCACCACTTAGCAGTGTCACAGCCAAGCAGTACTGCAAGTGTGTACATCAAACTCAGATTCTTCATAGGAAATTTTAAGGAAGACCTTAGAATGAAGTATAAATAGCATTGATGCACAACACCTCCTGTCATCACATTTCAGGTGCCCCAGTGCTAATTCAAAGTTTTTTTTTGACATTCTTGAAAATAGCATAAAGAAACAAAGTCAGAAATTGGAGAGTAGAGGAGACTCCAGTGCCTTCAGGCTTTGAATTGACCTTCACAGAAACAAAGCCAGTATCCTGAGCTCCAGCCTAAATATCAATTGACCTTTTGAATGAGATTCAAACACTGTTTTCAACGTCAGTGAGATTTTGTTGCCTTAAAGGGACATGCACCTACACTTTACCAGAAAAGCAAAACATTGTATGTTAAATGACATAATGTTCCCGTTTTGATTAAAACTCCCTCATCCTTTGACATTCTGTGCATCGTGCCGAGACTTACTGGCACATTGAATAAAATCTTTGAAAAGTGCACGTGGGGTGAAAAAGAAAGGTTAACCATTAGGCAGCCAACTTTACATTTTGCTGAGAGGCAACATTTGCCCTTCCACCATCATGGTTAAGTCAGCAGGTCTTTCTGACTTGTCATGATTTTTTAATGATAATTTTGGCCCTGAAAGGATGCCCTGCCGTACTAGCAGACAAACACTTCAAAGCAGCCTGAGATAAATGGGTTAACACCTCTGTTAAAACTGCAGCAAGAAGAAAATCAAGACGGATGTTACCCTGAGGTAATCCAGCAGCATTAAGTCAGTGCCCAAAACTCACCGACATGTTGGACGATCTTTAGCCCAAGCGATACTGAGTGAAAACATGTGCCTCATTCCTTTTGGGCATCGCTTTTAATAGAAAAACACACCAAGCCTCTTGCTCCTCGATTACCCCACGTAAAATGACCGCCCACACATGTTTGTCATTTTTATTTTCCACTACCTGGCCACAGGGAAGCGGAATTCTCACTCAAACCCGCAGAATAACAGTATTTCACAGCTGGCCGGAGTTCGATTAATAACAACCACATGGAACAGATGGTATTGAGTAAACATTTTAAGAGAATTGATTTGAAATATTCAGTGATGTAAAAGAGCACAAACATGAACTTGAAAGGCAACCATGCGCCAGCTAAGTAGACACATGGCACCCAGTCAGATTGGAGCATTCCGGCTAAGATTTGCCAGCCCAGGTTGTCTCAATTTGTGGCAATAAGTCCGCAGACCTAAGCCACAGCTGTTGCTTGCTTCAGAACGATTGAATGTGTGATGAGGCAAGCGAGCTGGCCGGCACAGGAATCTTTGGCTTAGCTCTGCACCTTCATGCCATGTTGCCCCTCCCACCACCACCACCAACCCCCCCCCCCCCCCCCCCAAACTCACTGCAGTTCATATGTATTTTTTTTAAAAGTCACATGCAAAAAAAAATAAATTCCAGAGCCAGCACCTAATGAAGGGTGAAAATAAAAATGAGAAAGAGTATGAGCAGGGCAAAGCAAATAAGAAGTGTGGGCATGAACGTGGAAACATATGAGGTGTGATCTCTAGGACGGAGCTTTTAGAGAGGCAGCGCCAATATGAGAGGCTCACAAACTCTGATAGAAGAGGACCAAATCAGTTGGAAAGATGAAGGATACAGTTAATTAGATGTGAAGTATTACAATGAGTATTAGCAACCATCTATCAAGGGTATACTGCGTTAATTGCTGATAAGTTCCGGAACGCACTGCCTGAGTGTGTGTGGAGAGGCAGGTTAAATCAAGACATTCAGAAAGGATAGGACTGTTATTTGAAGGGGAAGAATGTGCAGGGTTAAGGGGAGAAGGCAGGAGATTGGCACCAAAGGAATTGTTCATTTGGAGAGCTGGCACAGACATGATAGGCCGAATGGCCTCCTGCCCTGTAAAAATTCTGTAAATTAATGACAATGTGAGCCACTGTGCTTTAATAGCAGTTAAAAGGTACAGAGTTGCCTGACCAGCTCTGCTACTTAAAGACGTGTTTTGACTTTGTTGATGGTAAATCCTTTGTGCGATACGTCTAGCACTTTCTCCCTTTGCCAGCTACTGGGAGAATTCACATTCTTGGTCTGATCTGGAGGTTGTCCTGGAAGCAGTGAGTAGGGATTACATAAAATTACCTAGAACGTACAGCACAGAAACAGACCATTCAGCCCAACTGGGCTGTGCTGGTACTTATGCTCCACACGGGTCCCCTCCCACACTTCTTCATTAAGCCCTATCAACATATCCTTGATCTTTCAGCCTATTTTCACATACGTGGCCAGTTACTTGACAGTAAATTTGAATTGAATCCTTATACATGTCTCAGAAAGTGGTGCCATTTGTGCCCAGTACCTGTATTGCTCTCATCAGCTAACATCTGTATTGCTGTCTCTAAACCCCTGTTAAGTTCTAAACTCAACCCATAATTCATCTTGCTCCCCTTTGTTTTGAATATTTGTCCAACTAATGATGTCACTGAGGTGAGGCCTTGGCCTGTTGCTCATGTTAACTGCTTCATTTCTGGCATCATAACCTGGTGAGGCTAGGTCAACTGGAAATTCAAGAATTGGGATTAATAGTTTATGTTAGGCAAAGGTATTAAGGTTTTACGGCACAAAGGAGGGTAGGTGGAGTTAAGCTACAGATCAGCCATGATCTAATTGAATGGCAGATCAGGTTTGTGGTGCTAAATGACCTGGACTTTTCCCAAAGCAAGGAGCAACTCTGAAATTTTCAAGATTTAATTCAAGAATCATTAGTTAACACAATTCAGAATGTTGTCTATTAGGTTAGAGATTTACCTTTAATGTATTAGAAATAAATCAAAATCAAACTGTGGTACCCTGAGCATCTTAGACTGAATCAATGTTACTTTTATGTTATACTTTCTTCCCCCCGCCCCCCCCCCCCCCCACCCCCTAATTTTCTCACCAAACAATAGCCCAAGGACTTTTCATGTGTCTTAGTCAGTGCCGTCAGTAACCAAGTCATACAGAAGATTTATAAGACCGTAATAACTCTGGTCCCCCCCACCCCCCGCCACCCCGAAACCTACGGAGATGCTCCACTCTCTGACAACAGGGCTGGGATTGGGAAAGGAAAATAATGGGTGGGAATCCACATAGGACTGTGGAATTGCACAGCACAAAAGGAAGATGTTTTGCCCCTTGCACCAATGCAGATTGTCTCAAGGGCAATTAGGGATGGGCAATAAATGCTGGTCTTGCCTGTGATGCCCCATTCTGTGCAGGAATAATTTTTTTTAAAAAGAGTTAACTATTTTATTCCACTCCCCAGGCCTTTTCCCATTTCCCTGCAAATTATTCCCTATAACTTGAACCTTCATATCCCATTTCTGTTCATTTATACAATCATAAGGATTCATTTCTTTCTTAACAGAGTTACATTACTATTAAAAGAGATACCTAGACATTTGTATTATGGTTCTTGGCTCAGTGGTAGCATTCTTGTCTCTGAGTTAGAAGGTTTTGTGTTCAAGAGTCTTGAGCACATAGCAGAGTCTGACACTTCAGTGCAACACTGAAGGACTGCTGCACTGTCAAATGAGATGTTCAACCAAGGCCCCATCTGCTCTTTCAGGTGGGTGTAAACGACCCCATAGTGCTGTTCAAAGAGGAGCAGCAGGGTTCTCTCAGACCTGGCCAAGATTTATCCCTCAACCAATGGTTATCTGTCTCGTTCATCACTCTCCTCACCAAAAACTCCATTCGCTAGCCACAGACTGCAGTCCTCTTCCTGAGAACTGTCTGGCTGAACTAGACTCTTCACAAACCGTTTGACCCCCATCTCCTCTGCATCACCACAAATATCTACTTATACTCCATAGCACCACCTGTCTACATCCCTGCCACAGCATATCTGCTGATAAAACCCTCATCCGTACCGTTATTACTTCTAGGCTCAACTATTCCAATGCTCTCTTGGCTGATCTCCTGGCCTGCATACACCTTCTGTAAATCTGAGCTCATCCAAAACTCTGCTGCCTATGTTCTAACTCACAAGTCCCATTCGCCCGTCACCCCAGTGCTCGCTGACCTACATTACAGTTTAAAAATTCTCACCCTTGTTTTCAAATCCCGACATGACCTTGCCCCTACCTATCTCTGTAAATCTTCAAGCCTCACAACCTTCTGAGAGTTTGTGCTCCTCCAAACCTGGTTTCTTGGAGCATCCCTGATTTTAGTCGCCCCATCATTGGTGGCCATATCTTCAGATGCCTTGTCCCTAAGCTCAGGCATTCCCTCCTTATACCTCTCCGCCCCTCTCCTCCTTTAAGATGCTCTTTAAAACCTACCTTTTCAACCAAGCTTTTTCTCACCTGTCTCAATATCACCTCATGTGGCTTGGTGTGAAATGTTTTGTTTGCTAACAGTCCTGTGAAGGACTTTGGACTGTTCTTATTATGTTAAGGGCAATATATAAATACAATTTAATGTTTAGAGAACCATACTATTGCATATTGGCTGCCCTGTTTGCCTAGATAAGAGCAGAGTTTACATGTCAAAAGTAATTAATTAGCTCTGAAACCCTTTGGGCCATCCTGAAGATGTGAAAGGTGCTATGTAAATAAATTTAGCATTTTCTACCTCCTGGCACTAGATGTCATCCATTCACTAAATGAAGATTATTTCACAGAAGCTATTGCAAAAATCTGTGAAACACACCTGATGGCAGTGAAAGGTATTGTTTGTTTTAACCTTAACTGTGCATTAATGAACTTGGAAACTTGAAGACGTCAAGGGTTTGAACATTCCTTTCACCTCTGGGCTTTAGTCCAGCTTTAGCTGAGGAGGTGAAAGGTTGGCACACTCTGCTCTCTGTAGCAGCTCTAAATATACGTGGAATTTATCTAGGCAATCTTAATTGAAGGACTCAAATGCTTATTAACCCAAACAAGTTATGATTTATGAATAAAATATGTGAACATTGTGATCGTGGTGCTACCTCGCTCCATCTCTCAAAACTTCACGACTCCCACTTTATAGTATTAGCACTCTCCAGATAAATAGGAAAATAATTTCAACAGCAAGCTAATTTAGAAGCAAGTAAATTAAACCTGAAGCATCCTACTTTTATACTAAATATCCATATCTAAACGAGCAGCTGCTGCTAGAAGGATTACAAGAGCAACTTGCATTTATATAGCACCTTTAACATAATGAAAGCTCCCAAGGAGCTTCACAGATGCATTATGAAATAAAATATGACACTGAGCTACTTAAGGAGGTATTAGGTCAGAAGGCCAGAGGTTTGGCCGGGGAGGTAGTTTTTAAGGAACATCTTAAGAGGAGAGCAAGGAAAAGAGGTGGAGAGATGTAGTGAGGGAATTCCAGAGCTTTGGGGCCCAGACAGCTGCCAATGATGGAATAAATAAAATTGGAAATGCTCAAGATGCCAGAATCAGAGCAGCACAGATATCTCGGAGGGTTGAGGGGCTGGAGGAGATTACAGAAAAAGGGAGAGGTAAGGCCATGAAGGGATTTGAAAACAAGGATGGGCGTTTTAAAATCAAGGCATTGCTTAACCAGGAGCCAGTGTAGGTGAGCAAGCACATGGGACAATGGATAAACAACATTTGGTTTCAGGTAGGCCACAGACAGCAGAATTTTGAATGACCTCAAGTTTATGGGGGGGTTGAATGTTGGAAGGCAGCCAGGATTGCATTGGAATAGTCACGACCAGAGGTAACAAAGGCATGGTTGAGGGTTTCGGCAGCAGGAGAGCTGAGGGAGGGGTGAAATCAGGCAAAGTTACCAAGGTGGAAATAGGGCGTCTTAGTGACAATGCGAATATAAAGTTAAAAGCTCATCTTGGAGTCAGATCTGATACTGAGGTTGAAAACAGTCTGCTTCAGCCTCGAATAGTTGTCAGGGAAAAGGATGGCGTCAGTGGCAAAGGGGAAAATTGTGCCGGGGAACCAAAGACAATGGAAGAAATTGGAAAAAAAAGTCTGCCTATTCAGTACTGGATGTCGGGTAAGCAGTCTGACAGAAACAGTGGCGAGGTCGAAAGAGGTGGTGGTGAAGAAGAGCTTGGTGTCATCAGATTGTTAGGGAACACCAGAGGTAACAGTACGAGAGCAAGAAGGGAAACCACGTGGTTCTCTGCCTATGATTAGATAGATAAGGAAGGTGAGAGCCGTCACATCCAGCTGGAGAGGCATTGGAAGGGGGTGATGGGTGTGATCAACCATCTCAAAGGCTACAGATTGGTCAAGAAGAATGAGGAGGGGTAGTTTATCTTTGTCATAGTCACACAGGATGTCATTTGCAACTTTGATAAGAGCCATTTCGATACTGTAACAGGGGCAGAAATTTGATTGGACGGATTCAAACATGGCGTTCCATCTCACATCTCTAAAACTAAACTCTAATTGATTCTTCTAATTAGTTCAAAGTATGTGCTTGGCAGCTACCTATCAGGATTGAGGATGTAGTGCCTATTGGGTTATGTTGTTATCTACTTTGGCCTTCCACTTGATTCAGCCATCTCTGCCACAGTTCTAAGCATTACCTTCTCTCCCCCCAGCAAGCTTCAATGCTCAGATTGAAGCTCTGATTGGGATGCATCCAGGAGTATGAGCCTTACCTTCCTTGTCCCCCTCCCACCATGAGGGGTCCTGAGGTCAATTATAGGGTCTCGACAGTTCCATTGACTGAGACCGTCCAACTCGGTGCGCTATTGTATTCCACCTGGAAATTTGAATTAGAATTGTTTCAGACAGCGGCTGCACTGTCTGGGCTAACTGGGGTTTGATTGTGGTTTTAGCAGTGGAAATGGAAACAACATCTTCAAACAAAATGCCAAGTTTGTCGAGTTGTGCAAAATCTGACCACTGGGGCTGAGGAAAGTCCTGGATCTGAAAGGAGCTCAGCTCGAGTTGGACTAACCCGATACACAGCAAAGCAATGGGAGGAAAGTGAATAAGGAATAAACTAAAACGCTACCACCAGATGCTCTATGAGGTGTTGGGCATCCCTGCTGGGTCCTTGAATTCGGCCTTTTCATGTAACGTGTCCCCATCACTGAAGGAGGGAAGTAATTTGGGAACCGAGTGAATTAAATGGCTGCAAGTATCACGGGAAGGAGAAGTGCTGCAGGAAACGGAGCTGAGTTTAAAACAAGACAGGTATTGCTGGACGTTTTCTAAATTGAGCGATGATGTGAATTGAGCATCTGGTGAATCAATAACTCCCATTGACTTTTTCTGTTTTGGAATTTTGTTCCTATAATTCTTCTAGTAAAAGTAATCTGCTTGTTTTGTACAGGTTGTGGAGAAACAATATAACACTGAATGATAAAGATGCACTTAACACACTGATAACCAAGTGCTGAGGTTTCCAGGGGGAAATACTGCCAATTCCACAATAATAAAGAAAAGCCTCTATTTATATAGCGCTTTTCATGACCATCAGATATCTAAAAGGATTTTATAGCCAGCAACATATTTTTGAAGTGTAGTCACCCATGAAATGTAGGAACATGGCAGCCAATTTGAGCAGAGCAAGATCCTGCAAGCAGCAGAGACCAGATAGTCTGTTTTTTGTGATGTTGTTTGAGAGGAAATGTTGGCCAGGACACTGGGGAGAGTTCCCCTGCTCTTTAATTCCGTGGGATCTTTTACATCCAACCGAGTAGGCAGGTAGAGCCTCAGCTTAACGTCTCATTCAAAGGACAGCACCTCCAACTGTGCAGCACTCCCTCAGCATTGTGCTGGAGCAGCAGCCTTGATTTTTGTACTCAAGTCTTGGAGTGGGACTTGAACCCAGAACCTTGTGGCTCAGAGGCTAGAGTGCTACCAACTGAGCCACAGCTGACACAGGTATAATAAGTGGTGGAATTTTGCAACCCCAATGCAGTGGGGGCGGGGCCGTAAAATGCAGCGAACCGTTCAAAAGTCCATTGACTTTGGCAGGACAGGAAAATCCCGCGAGCGGGAGGGGCCGTAAAATTCCACCCAATATCTCTGATTTCAAATTGTACTTGCTGGATCTTCGGCAACCCACAATGGATGTTCACTTGCTAATCTGTAATTCCTGTTGTATGGCGCTGCTAAGAAAACATCTTCTGCCAATGGTTAAAAACAATCAACTTTACCAGCCCAAGCCCCAAGTCCCCAATTCTTGCATGTCGTCTTTTCCACTGTTGCTGAGGGTCACTAACCTTGTGCATCTTTGGCTCACCCACTGCAACGTTTCATCCCTCCCACAACATTGACCTGGACAGATGGGGTTGTGAGGGCAGCATTCCCTCAGTACAATAAATTAAACTTGTCCTTTGCTGAAACAAACATCCTGCGCAGCTTCCTGGCATGAATTTTACTGCCACCCCCCCACCGTCAAATAAAGCTGGTGGGCAGCCTGCCTCCTTCTCCACCCCACCACTCCCGCCCTGTCCTCCATATTACGGTGGGCAAGTAAGGCAGCCCACCCGCTCTTAGGCCTATTGTGACCCTGAAGTGGATATTTAACTGCCACCTAAGGGCTTCATTCCCCCTCCGCCACAATTTTTTAGCTTGCTGGCGAAGATGGAAGGAATGCAACCAGCCTGGCAGCTTTGACAGCGCAGGCTGCCTACAGGCACGAAGTAGGGCACCTCCTTTGGGGGTTCCACTGTGCCTAGCAGGTGCACCCCCCCCCCCCCACTCCTGGCCTCTCTAACCCAACCCTCCACCCCCACCACCCTCTCCCCCTCCACCAGCTGGGGTCTCTAAGCCATGCTCACCTCAAATCCCCAAGCTTACCTGGAGTCTGGGGAACACCTTCACTACTTCGTGGGGATTGGTTGTAGTCCCAGCCATGGCCACTACTGTCTCCTGGTGCTGCTGGTAATACAAACGTGCAAACAAGGAGCAGGAGCAGGCCATTCAGCCCCTCGAGCTTGCTCCGCCATTTAATAAGATCATGGCTGATCTGATAGTAACCTGAAATCTGCATCTCACCTACCGCCGATAACCTATCACCCCCTTTCTTACCAAGAATCTATCCACTGCCTTAAAAATATTCAAAGACTCTGCTTCCACCATCTTTTCAGGAAGAGAGTTCCAAAGACTCACTACCCTCTGAGTGAAAAAATTTCTCTTCATCTCTGTTTTAAATGGGCGACTGCTTATTTTTAAACAGTCACCCCTAGTTCTAGATTTTTCCACGAGAGGAAACATCCTCTTCACATCTTCAAGACCCCTCAGGATCTTAAATGTGTCAATCAAGTCACCTCTTACTCTTCTAAACTCCAGATACAAGCCTGGTCTGTCCAACTTTCTTCATAAGAAACCCCACCCATTCCAGATATTAGTCTGGTAAATCTTCTCTGAACTGTTTCCAATGCATTTACATCCTTCCTTAAAAAAGGAGACTAGTACTGTGCACAGTACTCCAAATGTGGTCTCACTAGTGCCCTGTACAACTGAAGCATAACCTCTCTACTTTTGTATTCGATTCCCCCCGCAATAAATTATAACATTCTATTAGCTTTCCTAATTACCTGCTGTACCTGCATACTAGCCTTTTGTGATTCATGCACTAGGACACCCAGATCCCTCTGCACCCCAGAGCTCTGCAATCTCTCACCATTTCGATAACATGCTTCTCTTTTATTCTTCCTGCCAAAATGGAGAATTTTACATTTTTCCACATTATAATCCATCTCACATTTTCCTACATTATTCTCCAAACAGATTGACCGGCAGCTCTCTGGGGGGTAGGGGAGGTGCTTTCTGTCCCTGAAGGGCAGAAGTCTAACTCTGCACAAATTAAGGCTGCCCCCATGTAATATTGCTGTGGGGCAGCAGGGTTTCACGTCGGGTGGGTAATCCATCCCCCTGTAAAGTCCACCCCTGTGAGTCTTTGATAGAAGATGCACAGTTATCATCATTTCCAAGCTCATTTTTTGATTTTTGTGATGTTTGAACATACTTTGCCTTAGAGTTGGCCTTGGAGTCACCAAGAGTCAAAGATTAATCCCTGGGACACTGCCCTGAGCAAACCTGGAAAAAAAATCACTGGGGCAATTAAAACAAATTGTGCGTCTTTATAAATTTCCTTTGAACATATCTGATTATTACTTATAAAAGTATTTGAGATGCAAGTACTAGCTGTTTGACTGACAGCCAAGAATCATCCAATCAGGTAATGAAAGGTCTATTCACTTTCCAATTGGTTAGGAATGCATTTTGTCATGAGGTTGGATGTGTTAGACAACCAATGGGGGATTGTGGATAGTGGAGATGATTGAGACAGGAGGTCATGTGATGGCCCTTACTCCAAGGATATGCCCCACCAGAGGTGACCACCCAAACCTGCCTATGGGTAATACGTTAGAATATACAGAGATAGACATCTACCTGGAGCAATACGGTTCACATATTTAGTTTAAACAATGGGATCCTAATTTTCCCAGTGGAATTATGACTCAGGATTCTAAAATCTGCCAGCTGTTGACATATTGCTAGGTGGAGGCTGTTCTATTGGCTTGTCTGGATCTACCTTTATTAATTCGGACTCCTGTCCTCCAATTCTTCAGGCCCTGAGCAAAGCTTTGTCCACAGCACACATCTAGTTCCCTTAAACCGGCTGCACTGAAATCTTAGGCTCGGATGTGAAATTATTATTTCATTGGTAATTTTTAAAAATTATTATCCAACAGAAACTACAGGAAGCTGAGTATAACATAGAAGGAAAGACTTTCCATTTATGTAGCACCTTTTACAGCCATAGGATGTCCCAAAGCGCTTTGCAGCCAATGAAGTATTTTTGAAGTGTATTCACCATTGTGTCTTGTAGCGCAGTGGTAATTTCTGTGCCTCTGGGCCAAAAGCTCCACCTTCAAGTCCCACTTCAGGACTTGATGGCCACAGAAGGTGCATTTGTAACATGGTTGATTATCAGTCTGTAAATCCTTCCAATGTGCCTGATGGCTGGTGGCAAGAGCAGGAGAGTTTCCTGGTCAGCCCTACTGCTGAAGGCAATGGCAAACCACTGCAGTACTTTGCCAAGCATTATCATGGGCCAATCCAATAGAAGCCCATGGTTGCCAACAAGGGCACGGTGCCTGAAGGAGGAGGAGGCACGGTTGTACCATCGGAACTGTGGTAGCCAAGTTGTGCACAGCAAGCTCCCACAAACAGCAGTATAATAAGTTTCAGTAGTGTTGATTGAAGGATAAATATTAGCTGGGATACTTCTGCTGCTCTTCTTTGAGAGGGGTGATTATTCCCAGGATCTGGAAACAAATGTGGAAGATGATGGCACACGTGAAGGAAGCTGCCATGGTGAAGTTATCCAATGGGACTACCAAATAGATGGCTGAAGCATGCAAGCACAAAGGGAGGCTGCACAACGTTAAGCAACCTCACAACTCTTATTATTCACCCTGCATGCCCCTAACTGCAGCGGTGCCCACCCGAAACTGATACCCAGAACTCTTGCCACATTGGCATTTCAAAAGTAGTTCACATGCAAAGGGACTTTCTCACTTAACCGAACTGTATGATGCACATACACAATGTAGAATTGGCATTTGGGCATCACTGTACAAGCTCTAGAAACTTCCATCACTGCTACATTATTGGCAGGACGAGAAAAAGCTCAGACAGTGAAAAGGGCAGACAGGAAAACGGTACCCAATGCTGCTGACCTCCTGGCATCTTTTGAGGAGGTCACCTTATACATTCTTGGCGCTGAGAAGGAAGGGGAAAGGTGAAACTGAAGGCCTCTCCCTAAGCTGAGCCTCAGTACCATCCCTCTTGTCTTACGCAGAAATATATTTGAGCACCATGTCACGACACAGAGCATATTCCAATGTAAGCCGTGTTTGAAGACCAGGCATGAAATTATACTTTTCGAATTCTGTCAAATTATGGTTGAACTGATCACAAACTTGATTTCTTACACAATGGGCAGGACTTTAGGCCCCCACTAAGGTGGGGAATGGAGGCAAACGGAGCGTGAAAGCACTGACGCCAGCTAGCGTGCTGGTTTCCCGATGCCGGCCATCTTGGGGCAGGGCCACCCAGCCCCCGTGAGGCACGCAACCAATTAGGTAGATTAAGAGCCTTGTTAAAGGTAAACTAAGGAGGTTAAGTGGGATTTTTCAGGCGGCCTCCAGTTTCCCGACATGACTGGGCAGATCAATGGCCTATCTAGCGTAGGCCGGAGGACCACTGCTCCAGGCAGACCTAAAGGCCCTGCCTGCCTGCCTGGGTGTGGGTGCAGTCAAAGACCACCCTGTAGAGGGATTCCACACCTGCCCCCAACCTTCCTCCCCTAGTCTTCCCCCAGTGGCAGCCTAGCTGCTTTAGCTGTGTTGTTTTAATTAATTATATTTTTTTAAAGTTAAACAGAGGGTGCCTCCATGTTGAATCACACTCTCGGTTACTTACCCTTCACTGCAGCAGGGTGCTCCTCTTAAACTGGAAGGCCTTTGATTGGTCCTGCTGCTTCAAGAGCCTGCTTGCCGCCCGATGGGGAACCTGTCTCCGTGCCAACTAATGGGTGCCCCAGTCAGAACTTTGAGTGACTTTTTCCCGGGGTGGGGTGGGGGTGAGTCTGGAAATAGTCCCACCTCCTGTTTCCTCCCCCTCACCGCTCCCCGCCCGCCCCCCCCCCCAAAGAGAAGATTCAGCCCCATAGATCAGGAAGGGCAGATGATGGTCGGTGGGAATGGTTTTTTAAGCTACAATTCATGATTGGTGAAAAAAATTAGGCAATGGTCTTTGCTTATGTTGGGCAAGAGCTATAGCGACCATCCTTTGACCATGGTTCTTGGCTACTGAGAAATGTATGGAAATAAGGGCTAGGATTTTCGGGCCCCATTGCAGGGGTGACCCTCCGGGGGTGAGGTGGCACCCCAGGCAGAAGCCCATTGACCTGCGGCAGGACCGGAAGATCCCAGCGGTGGGTGGGTGCAGAAAATCCCACCGAAGGTTTTACTAATCTGATTAGGATAGGCGATAGGGATGCTGTTATAAGTCAGTAATTCTAGAATGGCTTATGAACTTGCACTCCCTAACCAGTCCACCAAATGGGAGGGGAAAATGTCAGAAACCGCAGTGAAACATTTAAATCCATTATTTTCAAGAAAATTGGTTTTGGTCAGTAAGTTATTCTGC
The DNA here is from genome assembly GCF_017639515.1 of Carcharodon carcharias. Lineage (NCBI taxonomy): Eukaryota > Metazoa > Chordata > Chondrichthyes > Lamniformes > Lamnidae > Carcharodon > Carcharodon carcharias. The sequence goes on along the minus strand of NC_054468.1, from coordinate 125,558,672 downwards.
AAGCATAATATATGGACCCTTTGAGTAACAAGACGGTTTGTAACCATAATCTGGTATTGCTGCCCCTGCTGAGCAGAGTTGCTTGATCTGCATATTTGAAAAATCCTGGAGCAATAAGAAAATTGTTTGGGTTCCCTTGCATTATGAAAAGCACAGTGAACGTTCTTCTGAAGGTTTGCGATTGCTCCCAGAATCCATTTGGATGAATTATTATGGAAAGATGTCGGATTTGTCTGGTAACTAAGCCATTGGGTTGCTTGGTGCTGCACTGTTGCCCCTAATGACTTGGTTCGTCCCCAGCTGATAGTCAGGATAATCTTCTTTATCTTTCTGCTAGGCATTCAAAACAGCATCATCTTTTTGAATAAGACTTGTCTTGGACACACAATTTAAGTTGTATCAACCCCACGTGATATCGTCACAATAACGTTGAATAAACATTAAATAAGCTTTTCTGCCCTCTTCAATTCTTCCTGAATGTTTGGCAGATGCGTTTTCCTTCTATGGTATTGTCCCCTTGAGCGACCTGAATGAAGCGAGTTTAAGCATTTTCTTTGACGTTTCTAATGAATGCAAGTCGACAGCAAAAACCAGACGCTGCCATAATTTACATTTAGCTCAAAAAAGAAACTCCAAAGAGGCAGATACCCAGATGCTAGTTTTTAACGTGGGGCCCTACGTTTCAGACGTGTTGTTGGGGAAGGAGAGTGAACAGGGAAGACTGACTCACAGATCAGAAAGCAGAATAATGAGCATCTGTTCAGGATGAGTAAACGCTATTGTAATCACCGTGGTGATGACTTACTGATGACATTTTCTTGCTCTGCTTTCTCTTCCGTAGCGTCTACACCTCAGTGAAGATGTAGCTGGAGCTACTTTCATGGCAGCTGGAAGCTCAGCCCCTGAGCTCTTCACCTCAATCATAGGTAACTCACTGAAGTCACGTATGAGGAAAGCAAAGCTGCACTTCGTTAACCCTGACTTGTTCATCCCCAGCTTGTTAATCAGCCACTTCTCCAGTAAATTGTCTGACATCAGTTTTTGCATGGGTATTGTTTTGTACCTTCAGAGGCTTCACTTTAAAGAGAAGCATTAATCAAAATGTATTCTCCCTCCGTGTTCCATAAGGGGAGGTCTAGAATTAGGCACATCTCTTCTTAAAGCACTCCCCTTAAGCCCAAGAGTCACTCATTTCTATAGAATCATAGCGTGGTTACAGCGCAGGAAGTTTTTGGTCTCTTGCTATGCTGGCTCTCGGCAAGAGCCACAATTGAATCTGTTTCCTACTAACAATTTGCCGTGTAAAAAAGAAACATTTTTCCTCATGTCACCAGCTATATTTGTCTTAAATCAGTTCCCACTGGTTCTCAAACCCTTCCACCAATGGGAACAGTTTCTCCCTGTCTAATCTCTCCATATCCCTCAAGATTTTGAACACCTCTATCAAATCCCCTCTCCACTTTCTCTTCTCTCAGGACAACAACCCCGGACCCTCCAATCTGTCTATCCACACCAGTGAATCCCTTCTGTCTGGAACCATTGCCATTAGTCTTGTCTGCAGCCTTTCCAGTGCCTTAATATCATTCCTAAAGTGCGATGCTCAGAATTGGACACAGTATACTCCAGTTGAGGCTGAACCAGTGTTTTATAAAGGTTCACTATAACTTCCTCTTTTTATAAAACCCAGGATCCCAGACACCTTATTAACCACTTTCCCAACTTGCCCTGCCACTTTGAACAATTGAACCCCTTGGTCCCTCTGCTCCTGCACGCCCTTTATAACTATACCCTTTACTTCATGTTGCCTCTTCTCATTCTTCCTATCAAAATATATCACTTCACACTTCTCTGCATTAAATTTCATCTGCCACATGCCTGCCCATTCCACCAGTATGTCTGTGACCTTGTTAAGTCCACGCTATCCTCCTCACGGTTGACTATACTTTAAGGTTTTGTACCATCAGCAAATTTTGAAATTGTGTCCTGCACACCCAAGTCTAGATCATGAATGTAGATCAAGCAAAGTAGATGGTTTAGTACTGACCCCTGGGGAACCTCACTGTAAACATCCTTTCAGTCTGGCAAACAGCCGTTCGTTGCTACTTGCTCTTTCCGCTCACTGACCCAACTTTGTAACCAGACTGCCACTGTTATTCCATGGAGTTAACTTTGCTCTATCCTAGGTGTTCTAGTGCAGATTTCCTTGTTGATAGCTACAACCGGTACTGAGTTTTGTATCATTGAAACAGTTATGGCCTTATATATATTTTGATCCTGTCACACTAAAATGTTTTTTTTTACTTGTGGAGGTCATTTTGTGCGAAGAATTAATTCAAATGAATGACTGATTGCCAAAATGTTCTTGAGTGCTCTGAAAAGAGATCCACACAATTCATCATTGGAAAAAGTTGCAGGATCCTCCAAGTTGCTCTGTGTGCTCCTTCAGTATTCAACCGTGAGGTGTTTGCACGCGGAATAGGCAGAATGTTCTCCTCTTTTCTCCAACCTGCTGACTCTTGCTGGGACCTTGTTCAATATTGGGTACTGGTAGCCTTCTGATACCCCATCTAGTGACCATTCTTTATATGAGGCTCGGCAGGGTATCAGCACTGAGCCTAATCCTGACATTCAGATGCAGACAGCTACCCACCCCGAATCTCTGGCTAATAATTAGGAGCAGGAACCCAGAAAATAACCCAGCCAAGGGGCAATGGGACCAGTTGTAGTGCCTCATCCACCACTCTGGCTGCAACCAGTTAACACAGGCTTGTCCAACCTTTTTGGGTGGGGAGGCCACATTTCAATTTTTCCTCACTCAAATTTGATCAAATTCAGTGAGATAAAGTTTCACACAACATTAAACATGAATTTCAAAAATATCAACGTCAAAGTAATAAATTTCAAAAAAGAGTCATTAATAAAAATGCCCATTAAAATTGCCCAGCAGCAGAGTTCACCAATAAAACCGTTTTTTTTTTTGCCTTTTCAGTTAAGAAACAGAGCTAGAGAGAGGCAGACTAGGCCCCAAACCCTGGTCACCAGTGAAGGGCTGGGGGCCAGGCCTTATCTAAGGAGCTGGGTTTAACTAACACTGACCTTGCATTCGGCTCTAGTGGCTCACACTCCATGCTGGCCTCGGCAGGTTTCATACAAAAGCAGGGGTTGAAAGCAGGTTGCCTTTCAGCCTGGGTTTTCCTCCTCTCCTGATCTTAATTGTGGACAGGTTTTTGGGGAGGGAGGATGAGGAAGGCATGGTGTGTGTCTCTGGCTCACTCCAAATCTCAGGATTCTCGGTCCCTCACAAATTCACCTGTTCTGTCAGTCACACACACACACACACAGAGTCTCTGTCTCTCTTTTTCACACGTGCACACACACACGCTCTCTGTCTCTCACACACCTACTCCCCCCCCCAAACGAAATTTGGACACTACTTCAGGAGGAGTTGATCAAGAGATGCCAGGCCTTTAGCAGGCCTGGGCCTAGCTGACAGCCTTTCAATTGCCAGATACTTGTTGCTTCCTGCTTCCCGCCCCTCCCCCATGCCCTTGCTTGCTTCCCTCCCTTGCACTCTGCCTTTCTTCGAGGCCTCCCCACTCACTCTGCCATCTTGGCCCTGTGTTCCTCCTGGGGCTGGCACCTGTACAGGAGACTGATTTTCTCCAAAATATACCCATCCACTGAGAACCTACTGCAGAGAAAGCTCCAAATCTGCTCTGGACTTAGAAGACTTCCTGTCTAGAGACAGATAAAGCAGGCAATCACATGCTTACATCTGTTTTCCATAGCTTGTTCTTTCCTGGAACAGGTTGCTACCCTTAAGCCAGAGGCTACAGCTTGAGGGATGCTATACTCCAGATCAAGCATGCCTGACTAAGGGACAGTCCCACTTTTGGTGCTTGCCATAAGCATATTGGAAGGATTTACAGGCTGACGGTCAATCTCTTTGACCACATTATGGATGCACCTTCCATGACCATCACGTCCTGGAGTGGGACTCAAGCCCGGAGCCACTGGCTCAGAGGCAGGGACACTACCCGCTGTGCCACAAGACCTCCTCCCCAAACTCTGACTTTCCAGTTGCTAATTTTAAAGTCACACCTTCTGCCTGTGTTTTTATGTTGGACTTTGGTTTGACAGTGTTAATTATGATTGAGGATCAAATTTAAAATTGAAACTCAATATTTTATATTAAATTTATAGCTTGGTTAATAAAACCTCACATCTGTGTAGCCTAATCCAGTTATTTAATTCCTAATAACTGCTCTTTCTCTGAAGACTACATTTACCTTGGCTCCCCATGTACAATGCCACAGGGAATTGAGTTGTTTTTATTCAACGTTTTCAGTCTTTTGACATACTCTGTTAGTCAGCTTTTCAAGCAGAATTTTACGCTGATGGAAAAATATTGTTGAAGAGTTGTCAACATGTATGCCATTTGAAAAATTGGGCACTCGGAGTTGATTCTTTAGTTAAACAGTATGTCTACAAATAGCCCTGTTACTCGGATGCTTTCTGAAACATCTTGGAGAAGTTAAGCCAAATGTTATGATCCCAGCTGATGTTACTACTGGACAAGCCAGATCTTAGGGCGGACCCCGGCTTGGTAGATCCCAACTTTTATTTTTTGTTTCGATACATGGAGGGCAGCTACTGACTCCAGTGTCACAGGAGTCAGCTGATGAACTTTTAACAAAAGAATAAAACATTTATTAATCAAGAAAGATGAACTATATTACAATACTCCTTCACCCACAACTATACCTTTACAGATATACACAGATTCATAAGGATAACACAAAACATACAGACAAGGAGCAGGAGTAGGCCATTCAGCCCCTTGAGCCTGCTCCAACACAAGTTACAAAAGCTGTTTTATACTCTAATGTTCATGGTAAGTACACAGTCCATGTAAACCAATAGGCGACCTGAAACCAAGTGACAGATGCCACCCCAAGCGGATGCTATGGATATTTCAACAACTCTCCCACTACGCCCCTGACATTTGTAACACCATGAGCCAACCGGTCTTACTGAACTCCATCTTTCACACATGGGTTTCCAATCTTCACTTTTGAAGAACTCGCTTTGGAATCTTCTCCCAAATGATGCTTTCTCTCAGTTGCCTTCCACAAGAGTTCACTTCCAGGGTTTCGAACTCTCCTTCCAATGTTCCTCTCCCCGGATCACCAAGTGCATTCAAGCTTTCTTCCATGCACTCTCTCTCATTTACTCAGCCATGCCAACAGAACACCACTGCTTCAGATGCCCATAGTAAAGAGTTACAGACCCTTGACTGTTTCCTTGGATTTTCTGGCTTCTTGCAAGCATATTTTGTCTTAAGTCTGCATCCTGCAGCTTTCTCTCTTTAAGCTTGGAGCCTTTCTCTCTCCTCATTCTTAACTTCACTTAACAGCATCTTTTCCAGATTCCTGTTCCCTCACATTGACTTAACTGTCCTATTGGGACCTTTCCATTCTGCTCCCTGGTTTTGGGGACCTGCTTCCTGCAGTTCCCTCTCCTATATCCAGCTTCTCCTGGCAGCTGCTTCCAGCCTTAAAGCATACTCACCAACTGAACTCAAACTGCTTTTGGTTTACCTGTCCCTGTGTGGATCTCCTGTTGCTAGGCAATGACCCAGTTTTTTTCTACCTTGTGTTTGTTTTAATTCCGCTTCAAGAGCCATACAATCTCAGCATAATGCAGACATCTTTTAAAGTGAAACTAAAACTCAAATTCCTCCCTTTCTTAACAGACAAGTACAGGGCATACAAATTAAACTTAAAGCCAAAACTCATTCCTACCACTCACAAATACAAATATAACTTAATTAAAACTATCTCTAGTTCCTAACACAAGGTGCTATGCTATTACTTAAAGGAAGGCCCATTAGAGTGAATTATAGTAATTTAGGAGTTTTGATTGTGCCAAGGTGCCCCCAACACTGAAAGTGTGCATCATAAACTTGGGGTCTCCAGTATACACTCACGACCTGATAGCTACCTCATCACGGTTGTGTGTTTTGAATATCTATCCTGTTGTGTTTAATGTTTCTGCTGATATGTCTTTTTCTCTGTGTGCAGGTGGTACTCTGCTGATACCACAGCTCTTAAAAGTCCATATCCCTGCTTACAGTTCCCTTTCTATTTCTCAGGGGTGTTCATCACAAAGGGTGATGTAGGGGTTGGAACCATCGTGGGTTCGGCAGTGTTCAACATTCTCTGCATTATTGGAGTGTGCGGACTTTTCTCAGGATTGGTAAGCAAACCTTCAGTGGCCATCTACAAAGTGTTAGCACTGTAGTCAATATGAGACATCAAAGTAGCCGAGCTCTTGGTTAGTTCCTTGTGTGGTCATGCCCTGGCATCATGCACTATAAAAGAGTAAGCAGCAGGAATCTGCGGAAGTGAGTTTGTTCTGTTTGGTGTTTAACATCTGAAAACAGGTAAGAGCCTTTTTTACCTCTTTCTTTATAGAGTATGAAGAAGCAAGATATCAATAATGGGCCTGTGCTTTACAGAGAGTGAGATAATAGACAGTATGAAAGTCTACCACAGTTTCTCCAATTGAGTTCAGGCTATGTTTAAACAATCTGGTCTCTAGATCAAAGCTGTTATCTAAAGATTGATTGGATTCCAATGGTTTCAAAATTAAGTTAGCTAACAGATACCAGACAGGACTTGTGCCATGTTAGATGGGACAAGTGGTTTCTTTATGTTCATTTATTTCCAATTGCTAGTTAGTTTCATGTGATTTGGAGACTCCCACATTATGCTGGGCTGCAGATTCTGCTGTTAGATTTTTGGAAGTTCCCAGCAAGGCTGATTGCTTCTTCTACCCTACCTGCCCTGAGCTTAGTTGGGATATTCTTCACCCAACAATTCATCTAAGGTCCAGACTCTGAAGAGGCTCGAACACAGGGGAGGGGGACAATATCAAGGTAAGGGGTCAGTTGCTTAAGACAAAGGTGAGCAGAAATTTCTTCACTCAGAGGGTTGAAAATCTTTGGATTTGTCTACCGAGATGGTTGTGGATACTCCATTGTGGAGTATATTCAAGAAGGGGATCATTAGATGTTTGATTTCACAGAGTCAAAGAATATGGGGAGTGGGCAGGAAAGTGAGGTTGAGGTAGAAGATCAGCCCCAATTGTATTGAAAGGCGGAGCAGGCTCGAGGGTCAAACGCTGTACTCCCATTCCTACTTCTTATGTTCTTATGTGCCAATGTACACAAGTACAAGTACATGATTTCCAAATGTGAGCCTGAAGAATGTGACTGGATTTGGCAGCGATTTCTTTGGACATTTTGAAAATGACAATACCATTTCCCATAGAAATAAACTGATCAAATATACATAATGTCAACACACGTATACTTGCACTGATCCTCGACACAAATGGAAGTTGTCTTGGCTGAACAGTGTCATGAGGGAGAACAGTGCAGTGGTTGGGATGGTAATTTAGGATAGTTGTAAAAGTGTTGAGGCTATTGCTCTAGTGTTACTTATTTTGCTTGCTTGACTGTTAAGTTACTCATATTGGCATTATATATTGTGATAAAAATAGTGGAGAGGAAGATTGCGATATTCTGTTATATTGTCCACTGCATTCCTCATTTTCAGTTTTTCCTCATTTCTATAAATTCCTACAGAAACCCAACCAGATTTGCACCATTATTGACAGTGATTTTTAATCTGTCGTTTGTGAATTAGCATCAGGACTAGTTGCCACCCTCACAGTCGTGAGTTCATGAGTGCTTAAAGCTGACTCTGCTGGACTGTAGGCGTGACATCTCTGCGGGATATTTCTGGCCTTTCCCTCCCTTACCCCACTGCCCCCACGCCCCCCACCACCAACCTGAACATTTCAGAAACACCACCATGAGAGCAAGTGAGGACAAAGCCGAGTTGGGATTGGAGCTCAGAATCCTAGAAGTGCAAAGCTCGATGACAATAACGAAGCCAAAAACCCGGCAAAAGCTTGACTTATTATGTTTTCTGAAGAGGTATAAAGGGAATTCAGTGAATGTTGTGTGGACAAATTTTCAGAAGGTGTTTTAATAAGGTACTACCATATAAGGGTTGCTTTGAAGATTAAGACAAGTGATGTTAAAGTGATTGCATGGATAGAAAGATGGTGAGTGAACTGAAATCAATGCTGAATGGCTTGGTGTGGTGGAGGAGATGGTGGTGTAGTGGCAATGTTGCTGAACTACTAATCCAGAGGCCCAGCCTAATGCTCTGGGGACATGTGTTCAAATCCCACTATAGCAGCTGGTGGAATTTAAATCCAAATAATAAACCTGGATTATAAAGCTCGTCTCAGTAATGGTGACCATGAAACTATCATTGATTATTGTAAAAACCCATCTGGTTCACTAATGTCCTTTAGGGAAGAAAATCTACCATCCTTACCTGGCCTGGCCTACATGTGACTCCAGACCCACAGCAATGTGATTAACTCTTAATTGCCCTCTGAAGAAACCATGCAGTTCAAGGGCAATTAGAGAGGGCAACAAATGCTGGCCTTGTCAGTGACACCACACCCCATGGAAGAATTTTTAAAAATGTAGGTAGTGGCTGCCGCTTAGATTTTGCTTTCTGATTAATAGAAATGATTTGGACACAGACATAAAAGCAATGATATATTTAGCTGCTGTCAAATTAGGAGATATGGCAAACTGTGAAGTGATGTGGAAAAGTAATGTGGAACACTGTACCATAAGGCAGAGACTATAATGTCAGTTAAAGGGGAATTGGTAAAGATTTCAAAAGGAATAATATAAAAGAATGTGGGAATGAGACAGTGGGAATAATTCTGCTCGTAGCCTTCAGCACACGCTGAGTCAGATAGGTGGTTTTTAAGCTCCATTGCAGAAGCTTGAGCACATAATCTAGGTTGGTACTCCAGTACACTGAGGGGATGCTGCAGTGGGTCTTAGATCCTGTCTTTTGGATGAAATGAGTCCCTTCCTAGGTGCACATAAAAGATCCCATTGGACTATTTATCCCTCGGTCAACATTTCAAGAAATGGGTTCTCTCGTCCTTTAGGCTGTCTGTGGGACTTGCTGTCTGCCATTTTGACTGCTGTATTCACCTGCAATGATGACACTTCAGAAGTATTTTATTGAAGCATTCCTTGCGGTCATGATAGGCACCATACCTTAACATTCTGGAAAAATATCACCTCCACAAACTCCTGCAAATTCAGTAGCAGGATAGGCCCTCCAATATCAGTGTCCTCTCTCAGGCCAGCATCCCCACTATCGAGGCACTGGTTATGGTTAATCAGCTACGTTGGGCGGGCCATGCTGTCTGCATGCCTGACTCAAGACCCCCAAAACAAGCTCCCTACCCCAAGCTTCGCTACTGCAAGCGGTTACCAGGAGGGCAGAGGAAAGGTTTCAGAGACGTCCTCAAAGCCCCCCTGAAAAAATGCAACATCCCCACCGATCTGTGGGAACCCCTTCTTGAGATGTCCAAACTGGAGAAGGAGCACCTGCAAAGGTGCCAACCATTCTGAGCACCTGTGGCAGACCCAGGTGGAGGCCAGGCGCAAACAGCGGAGAGAGCTCACCAAAATCCGAGCTTCCCACCCACCTGCCTCATCAGAAGCTACCTGCCCCACCTGTGGCACGGTGAGCGGATCCAGCATTGGACTTTTTAGTCACCTCAGGACCCACAGCCCCGGAGTGGAGAAAAGTCAGCCTCCGTCCCAAGGGAATGCCTGAGGAGAAAAGATAAAAGCAAGCCCTTCTTTCCTCCCTTAAATTCTGTTCCCGCCAGAGCCAGTGATCCTTTGGATTTGCCTCTTTGTTGCTCCAAGCTGCCAACTCGCCTTCCTGCACAACCCCCTGCATCAATTTTGCCCCATACGCCGGGATATTTTTTTTCACTGCCTGAACAATAAGCATCACCCTGACAAGCACATGAAAGGGAAAACCCAGCAGAGCATTTGGAACATCATTGACAGGAGCCATCGGACTTTCCTTCAATTGAAAATAATGGAAAGTAAACCTATCGGGCTCTGTAAGGTACATGCTGACTGCCCCGCTTGGTTTTCCTCTGCCCGGGTGACATGTAACATCTAGCCAGTAAAGATTAAAGAACAAAACTATTCATCGCATTTTCTTGCTGACTGTCTTCCAACATTGGCGGGGCCTGCACAGTGAGCCCTGGCCTTTCTCCTTGCTTCTTCAATTTAAAATAAATGAAAATAACCCTGCATCCTTAAAGTGAAACTTATGGCAGCGAGCCTGTTAACTTCACTGTCCTATAGTTGTCCTTCGAAGAACACCAGTAACAATGTGAATTACTTGGCGATAACACAAGATTGCACTGGATTAGTTTTTTCTTTCCCCCACCAGCATCAGATGAAAGGTTTAGATTACACAGTGTTGCAAGTTGCCACATTTCATTTCAAGACCAAGTGCAATCTAGCAAGAACATGCAGGGATTTATATGGGTAAGCGGATTTACAAATTAAGGAGGCTCAATTCAGTAGCCCCCAGGAGCGGGCATGGGGATTAGCCCGCACCTATTGATTGCAATGCAGGCAGCATGCCAATTTTACCCTGCCTGCTCATTTCAATGATTTCAGCATCCAGTCAGTGCTAACCGTGCCATTAATTGGCTGAGACATCAGCAGGAGACCAATGTTGTGAGTGATTAGCACCACTTAAAGCTAACCTGCGTCTCTTAAAGGGGAGGGGAATCACTGTGGCCGGAGAGATTGCTTGCAGTCATGCAGCAAGTGACCCTGACTTGTGAAACATTAACGGGTGTCACAATAGTGGAAAGTGAGCTCAAAGATTTTGGACACTGCACTGGCATTGCGATCTTTACTCTGCTCCGAGGTTGCAATTGTGGCTGCAACAAGTGGAAAATTTCAGTGAGGACTTTCTTACTGAACTGCAGACATTGCACACATTGTTCTTCACTGAGGTTCAGATAAGGGAATTGCCCCCTGAACACCCTGGGCAGCTGGGCCTCCTGCTGAGACCCCAATCTCCTCCTCCCCCTCCCCCTCTTCCTGCAGCTTGTCCTGCTCTGTGTCACCTCTGTTCTTTCTCCAAGTCATGCTCTGTTCTTTTTCCAAGGGGAATAGCTAATAGTGCACCCATTTCTGGGAGCAACTGGTTTGTGCACAACCTTGAAGTTGGCAAAAATTTCCATCAGCCCTTGCCACACCACACCCTGTAGACTTCTGCAACTTGAAGCATCTATAGAAAGTGCCAAACACTTGTAGAATCATAGTTACATCCAGAAAAAAATCAACCAGCAACAAACCTGTAAGTAATTGTTCCCTTGAAACAGCACTGGTTTGGGGGTCCTTCCTACTTCTCGATGTATGTTCAACTCTGCACGGTTAAGAGAGGGCAAATGCTGGAAAGCTGAGCTCCAAACTGGTGCCACTGTCTTCAAACCAGTAGACATGGACAGTGGGCACACTAATGCCCTCACCAATATGGCATCTGGTGCAATTGGCCCCACATATTGGGTACATGTGCCATGGACAACATTTTAGAGCACGTGTAGAACTGAGAAAAAAAGATGCAAACAATCCCAAATTTTTGCTCAAATTCTTTTAAACGCTGAATGAGTAGATACTTTTGAAATGGTATGCAATGACTGCATCACACAAGGTAATGAAAGCTGCTATCTAGTATCTTCCAGCCCTGCTCGGATCTTTCCTACAGGCGCAAGTTCTGGACTGTAAATATAATTGGGAAATTTAGGGACTGCTATTAATCCAAAATTCATATCTAACAATAAGGTGCTAAATTCACGCAAGCCAATTCAATTAACAATTATAATTTAACAAGTTGGGCAGCCATTTTACCCTCTGCTTCCACCTATTAATTGGAAAATGAAAGGATATTTTAAGCTGTGTAAGCACCATGGAGTCGTTGTCACTCCTGCAGTGACAGGAATAGCAGTGACCTTTTTTTAAGAATGGTGAGGATGACACTGGTGCAAAGTGCGTCCTTCCATTCACACACTAGCACATGATACTGTAAAAGGGACCTTGTTATCCTGGTGAAGTGACTAGTATGTACATAGCACTGTGGTGCGACACTGTGTGACTGGCATTAAAAAAAAGTCCCACGTTACTTAAATCGAGTTATTAATAGTGAAATTATAAAAGCTCGGAGTCAAATGTCTTTAGTTGCACTCCAACATTTGTTTGACCTTCAATGAAAGTAATAACCCCTTTCAAGGTTTGTAGGTAAGATGGTGAAAACGTCTGTGACCTGCTGTCATCCCCTTTGTTTGAACAGTTGACCCCTGAACCTGGATGGAGACCAGACCACCCAGAGCAGACAGTCAAAGGAGTGGTACATGACCTTTCTGAAGAAGCAGTTGATTGGCAGCTGGGGATCAGCACCCACAAGCCACATAAAAATGCCAATTCCCGCTTCCTGAATGGAAGCATTCGCTGACAAAGTCTATGGCAGGGGTCCATTATATGCCGTTGAGGTGGATCAATGGTGGCAATGTGCTGTGTGCAAACTGGCAGCTGCATTTCCTACATTACAACAGTGACTATACTTCAAAAAACACAACAATGGCTGGAAAGCATTTCGCTGTGCCCCGAGGCCACAAAAGGCACTATATAAATGTAAGTTTTTCTTCCTTTCTTTTCCCAGCTTGAATCATTCCATGAGAGTGCAGCCACCATTCATGAAATGTTCTCAGCAGTTACAGCAGAAATTTGAATAGAGAAATCACCTGAATTTGAAGTATCCCCTTATAGCAGTGTTCCTATTTAAAAGACAATCAATTAACCTAAACCATGAATTCTCAATTTTAATACTGAGGCATTTAAAAAGTACAGGAAATGGTATGGATTGTTCATTTAATTATTCCGCAGCATTCACTCAAACCATAAAATTGATAATGTTAATAATTTGCAAAAATGGCTTCCAGTTTCATTCGCTTTCAAGCTTTGAAATCCTTCGGATTATGTAAATGAAGACATCATAAAATAACGTGCCATAAGGTTCTCTTCCTGATAACTTATACTTTAGGTCATTAAAAATATTAATTAAATAATCAGCGAGGAATGGTGCAGTGCAAGTGACCAGAAAATGGACTCTAAAAGCGCAGATCCTGAATTTAATCTGATGGAAAAAAATCCCAGGCAATTCAGTTTGCCTGTAACTTCCAACTGATTGTCAGCAAAAGTCATGAAAATAAAATAATTAACATTGTCAAGAAACCATTTAAAGAATCTTGGGAAGGAGAGATAGCAGCTTCGAATCTTGACTCCATTAAATTGATTCCATTAAAATTTCAGTGAAACCCCTCCCCACTCTTGCTTCCCTGCTTTTCTGAAGATACCAGTTTATGTTAGGGCATGGTGATCAACTTTGGTGTGCATATTTACTTAGGCTGTTTTGTTATGAGGTCGTCAGAGCAAAGCCCAAAATTGTCCTCATCTAACATGCAGAACCTATATGATAGCCATTGGGAACAGGAACCTGTTGGCTATATTATACAATACTCTTTTTTTCTGATATTAATGGGAACATAGCTGTATGGATAGTGAGATGATCAAGGGCCAGAAAGAAAATTATGAGGCAAATGTGGTCAGTGAGAGCAAGATAGTGGCATGCCTCATGACCTGCACAGCATTTTGTTTTACTTTTAGTGTTCCAATTTAGGAATCAGCATAAAAGGAAATATTTTGATGTTTTCTGATACCTATTACAGCCAGACCTTTCAGGAATGAATTTAGGAGTAGGATTTTGCGTTTTGGGTTGGGACCCCGGCCCCCCGGGTCAAATGGGGGGTCCCGACCCCACACTGAGTGGGGGATGGTCATCTGGTAGAGATTTTCCCTTGGTTGACCAAGTAGTGACCAGGGCATAGTTGCCACCCAATTAAAGTCAGTGGATGGATTCTCGAAGATGGAAGGCTAATTGGAGGCCATCCAGCACTGAAGGAGCTGCAGCCTGCCATTGAAGGTAAGGGAGAGAGAGGGCAAATCTATCTTGAGGCTCCCTTTCATTAACTTTAAAAAATCTAAAATGGCTGCAGCTGCCGAGCCATCAAAGTAAGGGGGTGGGGAAGATACCCCTCAAGGGGCTAAATGGTCTCTTCCTGTCCCTATATTCCCAATAAATCATGGCAAACTGTGAAGAAAGATTTGCAGGAGGAGGGGGTTAGCGCAAAGGGCGGACAGGAGGCACTTGCACTCAATTCAGCAAAATGTGAAGGAGCATATTTTGGGGGGCAAAGGAGGTGAAATAAAATATACCCTGTACAGTCGGTCTTAGAGTAAATAAAGACATAGGTCTTGGGATGCAGATGTGTAAAATGAAATATTTGGCTTCATGGGAAACTTATGTACTGAAAGTGCATTTGAAAAAAAGCCTACACACTACCCAAGATTATCTGCCTGTCGGAGATTTGAAGATGAATACGCCAAAGATCTCATAAAATTGGGCATGTGTGTAGAAAAGTCCATGAAGCAGCCCAGTGGAGTTCTGCATTTTAGATACGTATCAATATGGAATGCATGAGCAAAGAAGTGATGTTGAATTGATGTGAGAGACATTGATAAACCACAAGCAGCAAGAAAACCAACACAATTGCGAACATTTTTCGAGGGCGAACAGTGATTGGTGATGCTGCTTGGTGAATGAATAACAAGCGGATACAAAGTCAGGATTAACACTAGAAGAACAAAAGGGGAAGATGGGAGAAAGCTTTTCACACCAAGAGTTACTGGAACACTAAATGATTTGCCACAAATGATTGTTAAGGCATTAACAATAGCAATGTCTTAAAGGGAATTGGCTGAATGTTTGAAAAAGAAGAATATAATAGTATAATGGGCAGGGATATGGGACTAGAAAAGGTAACTCCAGAGCTACTTCAGGTATGAATAGCCTAGTGACCTCTTCTTGTGTTGCACTCTCTATAGTGCTGTATAGTGCTCTTTCCCCACAGCTCTATAAGTGTGAATACTTTATAACAAAGTATGATTCAAGAAAATATACTCATTCTATCACACGCACATTCCACCCTTTCATATTTTTGACTGCATCCACTTCATCTCGTGAAGGAAGATTCTGTATAAACACTCTCTAATACTCAAAGATGATCCAATGAAACTTAAGAACAATTCAAAAGAGAAAATATTAATAGGAAGTGTGACCTCAAACCAACATGGATTCAGGCAAAACCGTAGCGCTGTGTTTATTTTAATTTGCCATTATCAATTTACAGGAGATTTTTCTTTGACTCAATGGGGATTGCACAGAAACATAGGGTTCAGATCCTGGCTGTTGGCACATTTATTGACGATAAGAGGTCTGTGAACCACTTGAGTTCACCGACACTTCACACTTACTATCATTCATGTTGCTATTTTAAAAATTGGGGTCGACTCTTGGTCTGCCACTTTCTATCTATTGAACTTGCTGCTGCATCGGAGCACAGGGCCTGCAAACAGCTGCTATTTGCTGGCTTTGGGAAGCTGAACATAGGCATAGTAAGCGATTAAAGTGAATGGAGGTGGAGTGTTAATTAGTTTCTACTTGGATGTGGCTGATAACTGACACAATACATGATAAGACACTTTCTGGAATGAAGGCTTGACTCATTGATTTTCTGTGCAAATTAACTTGCGTTGTCAAGCAGAAAGCAAAGTGGAATGGTTGTGTTCCAGGTAGATAAATGGGATCTCGAGTGGTTCAAATGCTGCGTTACTAATCTTAAGTATTGAAACAATTTGAACAGCCAGTGAAGGTATTTGTGTTTCCTTTAAATTGTGTGTCTGAAATAAATTGTCAAGCAGATTACCTCAAGTTCATGATGCTCGACAGAAGTAGCTGTAGAAAGTTGTGCCTGAGGGACTGATTTAATAATAACACTAATTATCTAGATTAGGCTAATCGGGTTTGCAATTAATTGGTAGGAAACGTAGATTTAGAGTTTTACGCTGTGATGTTCTTATTGCTAGTCAGCATATGTTCTATTATCTCATTTACTTTTCTTCCCAGTAATAATACGTGTTTTGTTCTGTTGCTGGCACAGCACTTTTTATTTCTTTCTCTAACTTTTGGAGGCTACTAGTCTTAGCTTAAAGGGCATTGACATCCTGGTATGGGGTGGGGGGGGTGGTACTGGGTGGTAGTGGTGGAGATAACCTGCTGTTAGCACCTTGTAGACAAAGGTTTACGACATAGCTCACTGAAAGAAAGGACGTGGATTTACATAGAACGATGGAAAAGTTGTGGCACAGAAAGAAGCCATTCAGCCCATCGTGTCTGTGCCAGCTGAAAAACCAGCTGCCCATTCTAATCCCACCTTCTAGTCTTTCAGGTGCAGAACCAGGTACATTTTAAATGAGCTAGAGGTTTCTTCCTCAACCACCAATCCGGGCAGCGAACTCCAGACATCTACTACCCTCTGGGTGAAAAAGCTTTTCCTAATACCCCCTCCAATCTTTCTACCAATCAGCTGTGCCCCCTGGTAATTGACTGTCCACGAGGGGAAACAAGTCTTCCCTGTCTCCCCTATCATGACTGCAACAAATCTCCCAATTCTCTTTGCAGCCAATAATGTACTTTTGAAGTGTAGCCATGGTTGTAATGTTAGGAAACATAACAGTTAATTTGTGCACTGCAAGGATCCTCATGCAGCAATGTGATAACAGCCAGATAATCTCTATTTTATTGATGTTGGCTGAGGGATAAATGTTATCCAGGTCACTGTGACAATGCGCCTGCTCTTCTTGGAATAGTGTTGTAGGATTTTTTTCTGTCCAACAGAAAGGGCCATCAGAGCGTTGGTTTAACGTCTCGTCTGAAAGATGGTATCTCCTTCAGTACTGTACTGGCAAGTAAGTCTAGATTAGGGTTGCCAACCTTCCAGGATTGGCCTGGAGTCTCCACGAATTGAAAATCAATCTCTAGGGTATTGCTGTGTGCAAACCTGGAGAAAAATCATCAGGACAATAATAAAAGGTTGTGGGGTTTTTTGTCATTTCCTTTGAACATTTCTTTGTACCAGATATAAAAACATTGAAAATGGGGGTGGGGGGGGGGGGGAGGTGGCAGGCAGGGAGGCTGTTAGATCTGACAGTTAAACATCATCCAATTGGATAATGAGTCTTTAAGAAGGCTGTGTGTCACAAGGATGGATGTGTTGGCTGACTAATGGAGCACGGCTTGTAATGAAACCATAATGAATGCATTCAGTCACAGTTGGTAACCTTAATCTAGATTGTGAGTTCCTATCTCTGGAGTGGGACTTGAACCCATGCTTCTAACTCAGAAGCCATTCATTGGATGTGGGCGCTGCTGGCTAGGCCAGCATTTAAGAGTCACATGTAGGACAGCAGATTTCCTTCACTAAAGGACATTAGTGAACCAGATGGGTTTTTAAAAATTGACAATGGTCATTATTAGACTTCTAATTCCAGATTTTTTTTATTGAATTCAAAATCCACCATCTGCCATGGCAGGAATCGAACCCAGGTCCTCAGAGCATTACCCTGGGTCTCTGGATTACTAGGCCAGTGACAATACCATTCCACCATCACCACCCCATCTGATGTTATGTGTTACTGACCTTGCCTGTATTCGTTTCTTTTAAAGTTTACATTAAGGCAGCTCCGCCAAAAAGCTTGGGATAACTTGAGCTGCCACTGTCTGGCAAAGCTGCTGCGGTAGCTCAGAGAGATTATTCAATAGAGAGCTGAGCCATACAGATCAGGAAGGTTCCCAGGTTCAATCCCTGGTCTGTGTCACTTGAGCTGGGACATGTCAATGAATTCTATTAAAAATTTTTATTAAACTTTTAAAACCTTCATGAAACCTCACCCCGCCCATGGATGAGGTTTCATGATAAATGCAAAGGCCGCCTGGGCTCTCCGCCTGCCCACCAACCTTAAGGTTGGACGGGCAGCTCAGTTAATTATTTTAATTGGTTCTTAAATGGCCTTAATAGGCCTTTGATGGTTCAGCGGGTACGCAGCTGACTCCAGTGCGTGCCCGCCGAACTGAGGATCTGAGTGACATCAGGACGCACACCCGACATCACCGCGTGTCATTTTGCGCTGACTGCTCACCAACCCGAAGGTTCTGGCCTATATGTACCACATAATTTGAGGGGACTATTTGATCTTGACAGTGGATCTTCCACTCAAGTTATAATGGAATGAGACAGAAGATAATCTATTAGATCGCTTCTTGCTCTTGACTGGAAGTGGCAGATGACATACAGTAAAAGAGAGACTGCATTTATATAGCACCTTTCACAACATCCCAAAGTGGTTTACAGCCTATGAAGCACTTTTGAAGTGCTGTCTTGTTGTAATGTAGAAAAGATGGCAGCCAATTTGCGCACAGCAAACTCCCACAAACAACAATGTAATAATGACCAAATCATGTTTTTTTTTATGATCTTGATTGAGAGATAAATATTGGCCAGGACAGCAGGGATAAGTTCCCCGTTCTTTTTCAAAATAATGCCATTGAATCTTTTCCAACCACCTATGAGGGCAAATGGGGCCTTGGTTTAATATCTCATCCAACAGACAGCACCTCCAATGTTCCCTCATTCCCTCAGCTCTGCACCAGAGCGTCAACCCAGATTTTGTGCCCAAGTCCTGGATTGGGACTTGAACCCATAATGTTCAGACTCAGAGGTGACATTGCTATTAACTTATGAGACTAAATGAGAGAATGGTATGTAATTGATGCATCATCCAGATACTTACTCTCAGTTGTGACAGAGTGACAAAGGCAGCAGCAGAGGAATTTACAAGTTGAAGCATCACAAAACTGATTAAATTGGCTGTTTCAAATAATCAGTACCTTAAGTTCTTATGCCTTCCTTCATTCCCCAATCCCTTTGCCCAGTTGTCCCTGCAGAGGCCAAGGGAGCTCACCTAGAAATTGGAAGCTGTCCTGATCCCGGAACATCGACAAGTGCCAGGTTGCATCTTTGTGCCAGATAGAGCCCCCTGGCTGGGATTTCCCGGTCCCGCCCACATGAGAAAGGAAAATCCCAGCCCCTCTTTTCCTGATGATATATCAGGATTCTGCAATAGCTTTAAAAATGCAACAGTCCCAATTTTGTGAGTGTAAAAAAAGAACCCCACAAAAATACATGTCCTGTTTTGACTTGCCCAATACAGTTTACGTTTCCATTTTTAACAAAATGTTGCTTTAGCTCACAGACTGAATTATTCACCAGGGGACAGGGTAGCCTATCTGCGAGTCATCTTTCTAACCTCTAGCCCTCACTAGATATTGCAAGAGTACCAGTGAAAATTGTTTTATCTTTAAGCAATGAATCAGCTCACCAACAATTTGACCTTTAACATTTGGACATGAGCCAGTGGGATAATCTTTGTAGAATTTCAGTGATCCTTCACAAATAAATTACATGTTGGATTAAATACCTAGGTTGATATAAAATTCTCAAGGGGCTTGAAAGGGTAGATATTGGGAGGATTGTTTTCCCTGGCTGAGAGATTAGAAAGCACGAGCTCTGAAGAAGGCATTGGCCGTTTAGGACTGAGATGAGGAGAATTTGAGAATGTTCTGTCCCGTAGGGCTGGGGATGTTCAGTCATTGAGTATAGTTAAATCGGAGGTCAACAGATTTTTGGACATTAAAGGAATCAAAGGATGGTGCAGGAAAGTGTACTTAAGAGTTATAGAGTCATAGAGGTCTACAGGACAGAAAAAGGCCCTTCAGCCCATCGAGTCTGCGCCGGTCAAACAATTACCTAACTATTCTAATCCCATTTTCCAGCACTAGGCCCATAGCCTTGTATGCCATGGCATTCCAAATGCACATTAAATGTTATGAGGGTTTCTGCCTCTACCACCCTTTCAAGCAGTGAGTTCCAGATTCCCACCACCCTCTGAGTGAAAAATTTCTTCCTCACATCCCCTCTAAACCTCCTTCCCCTTACCTTAAATCTATACCCCCTGGTTATTGATCCCTCCATCAAGGGGAAAAGTTCCTTCCTGTCTACCCTATCAATACCCCCCATAATTTTATACACCTCAATCATGCCCCCCCTCAATCTCCTCTGCTTCAGGGAAAATAACCCCAGTCTATCCAATCTCTCCTTATAACTAAAACTCTCCAGCCCAGGCAACATCCTGGTAAATCTCCTCTGCACTCTCTCTAGTGCAATCACATCCTTCCTATAATGCAGATTCCAGAACTGCGCGCAATACTCTAGCTGTGGCCTAACCAGTGTTTTATACAGTTCCAGCATAACTTCCCTGTTATTATATTCTATGCCTCGGCTAATAAAGGCAAGTATCCCATATGCCTTCTTAACCACCTTATCTACCTGTCCTGCTACCTTAAGGGACTGGTGGACGTGTACACCAAGGTCCCTCTGACCCTCAGTACTTCCCAGGGTTCCACCATTCATCGTGTATTCCTGTGCCTTGTTTGTCCTGCCCAAGTGCAATCACCTCACACTTATCCGAATTAAATTCCATTTGCCACTGATCAGCCCATGTGACCAGCCTGTCTATATCCTCCTGTAATCTAATGCTATCCTCACTATTTACCACCCCACCAATTTTCTTGTCATCTGTGGACTTACTGATTAACCCTCCTACATTCAAGTCTAAATCGCTTATGTATATCACAAACAGCAAGGGACCCAAAACCGATCCCTGTGGAACCCCACTGGACACAGGCATCCAGTCACAAAAACACCCCTCGACCATCACCTTCTGCTTCCTGCCACTCAGCCAATTCTGGATCCCATTTGCCAAATTGCCTTCGATCCCATGGGCTCTTACCTTCGTTATCAGTCTCCCATGTGGGACCTTATCAAAAACCTTGCTGAAGTCCAAGTAGACTACTTCACCTGCATTGCCCTCATTTACACACCTGGTCATCTCTTCGAAAAATTCAATCAGATTGGTCAGACATGATCTCCCCTTAACAAAGCCATATTGACTGTCCTTGATTAATCCCTGCCTCTCCAAGTGTAGATTAATTCTGTCCCTCAGAATTGGTTCCAACAGTTTCCCCATCACTGAGGTTAGACTTACTGGCCTGTAAATTGGCTTAGTTGTAGGAGGCAGAGGGTGATGACAGAAGGCTGCTTTAGTGACTGGAAGCTAGTGTCCAGTGGCGTATCACAGGGATCTGTGCTGGGTCTCCTATTATTTATCATTTATATAAATGACATAGATGACTATGTGGGGGATAGGATTAGTAAGTTTGCGGATGACACAAAGATTGGCCGGGTGGTTAACAGTGAGGTTGAATGTCTTGGGCTACAGAAAGATATAGACGGGATGGTCAAATGGGCAGATAAGAGGCAGATGGAATTTAACCCTGAAAAGTGTGAAGTGATACACTTTGGAAGGAGTAATTTGACAAGGAAGTATTCAATGAATGGCATGGCACTAGGAAGTTCTGACGAACAAAGGGACTTTGGCGTGTGTGTCCATAGATCTCTGAAGGCGGAGGGACATGTGAGTGGGGTGATGAAAAAGGCATATGGGACACTTGCCTTTATCAATCAAGGCATAGGTTACAAAAGTAGGGAGGTCATGTTGGAGTTGTATTGAACCTTGGTGAGGCTACAGCTGGAGTACTGTGTGCAGTTCTGGTCGCCACATTATAGGAAGGATAGAAATTGCACTGGAGAGGGTGCAGAGGAGATTCACCAGGATGTTGCCTGGGATGAAACATTTAAGTTATGAAGAGAGATCGGATAGACTTGGGTTGTTTTCGTTGGAACAGAGAAGACTGAGGGGTGACCTGATCAAGATGTACAAGATTATGAGGGGCATGGACAGGGTGGATAGGGAGCAGCAGTTCCCCTTAGTTGAAGGGTCAGTCACAAGGGGGCATAAGTTCAAAGTGAGGGGCAGGAGGTTTAGGGGGGATGTGAGGAAAACCTTTTTATCCAGAGGGTGGTGACGGTCTGGAATGCATTGCCTGGGAGGGTGGTGGAGGCGGGTTGCCTCACATCCTTTAAAAAGTACCTGGATGAGCACTTGGCACATCATAACATTCAAGGCTATGGGCCAAGTGCTGGAAAATGAGATTAAGTAGGTAGGTCAGGTGTTTGTCACGTGTCGGTGCAGACCTGATGTGCCGAAGGGCCTCATCTGCACTGTGATGCTGTGTGATTCTGTAGTTTCCTAGTTTATCCCTTCCTCCCTTCTTGAAAAGCAGTACCACATTTGCTGTCCTCCAGTCCTCTGGCATCTCTCCTGTGGCCAGAGAGATATTGAAAATTATTGCCAGCGCCCCTGCTATCCCCTTCTTTGCCTCACTCAACAGCCTGGTATATATTTCATCCAGTCCTGGAGATTTATCTAATTTTAAGCCTGCCAGACCACTTAGAACCTCCTCCCTTTCTATGCTAATTTCTTTAATTATATCACAGCCCTTCTGCCTGATTTCCATACCCACATCGTCCCTTTCACTTGTGAACACCGACAAAGTATTCATTTAGAACCCTACCTACATCTTCCAGCTCCACACACAAATTACCACTCTCTCTCCTAATTTTGGCTTTGTGTCTCCCCCTGCTGAACCTCCTCTCAGGATCCCATACCCCTGCCAAGTTAGTTTAAACCCGCCCCAACAGCACTAGC
Organism: Carcharodon carcharias; assembly: GCF_017639515.1. Classification (NCBI taxonomy): domain Eukaryota; kingdom Metazoa; phylum Chordata; class Chondrichthyes; order Lamniformes; family Lamnidae; genus Carcharodon; species Carcharodon carcharias. The sequence goes on along the minus strand of NC_054468.1, from coordinate 125,536,060 downwards.
AAACCTCCTCGCAAGGGTGTTGGCGCCATCCTGGTTCAGGGTAGAAGATAGAAGATAGATAGATTCATGTAGAAGATCAGCCATAATCCTAATGAATGGCAGACCCAGGCTCAAGGGGCCAAATGGCCTACTCCTGCACCTATTTCTTCTATTCTTTTAAGAGCTTATTGAAATTAAATGGACATAGCTGAAAGTTTATGAGGCTATTTTAAAAATACAAATGCCTCTTATTTCACATGTTTGTGATTGTCAAGGGCTGTGAACTTAATAAATTTTGCTTTTTGCCTCTATGCCACCATCAAAGAGTTCTAGATCATGTGGCAATGCAGTGAGGAGATCTCTCTGAAAGAAGTGCATTACCTTCCAGTCAGAATATAAACCCTCTATTTTGCCCCATTCTTTCCCAATGTTGGTCCCTGACTGCTCTTTGTGGCTGAACCTGCTTCCAGAGTAATCATTCATGAGATGTGAGCCTCACTGGCAAAGCCAGCATTTATTGCCCATCTCTAATTGCCCTTGACAAGGTGCTGGTGAGCCACCTTGCTCAACTGCTGCAATCCATATGGTGTAGGAACCACAGTGCTGGATGGGAGTTCCATGTTCGTTGCCCAGCGACAGTGAAGGAATGGCGATATAGTTCCAAGTCAGAATGGAGTGTGGCTTGGAAGGGATCTTGCAGGAATTCCCATGCATCTACTGCCTTTGTCCTTCTAAGTAGTAGAGGTCATGGGTTTGGAAGGTGCTGTCCAAGGAGGCTTGGTGAGTTGCTTTTGTAGAAGGCATGTAGCAATGGCCTGGCAGGTGAGATGCTTCTCCCTATTAGGCTCCTCCACATGTGAGATTGACTGAAATCAGCAGTGGAGATTTGGACATGAATCTCTTTTGTATCATGAATGGAACTAGAAATCAGGAAGTCAGTTCAGATCAATTACATCATTTCTGTGTTCTTGGTCTTTATAATTTAGAGGCTAAATGACCTGCTTTTTGTTGTCTGCGATACGCTAGCTACCTTGATGATTTTGACATCAAAGTCCAGCACCGCATGCCAGATTAACAGGTCACCAATTGCTTAATCATAGTAAGATATTCTGGTAAATACATGAGCCCATTGTGATGGAAGCAGAGCTTCAATTTGCTTCAAAGCCTCAACTGCATCCTTTTCATCTGATGTTTTAGATAAATTTGTGAATTTAAAATGGGAGTATCTGCAAAGAGTTCTTCTGTGTTTGTCTAGGGGAAACAAGAAAACACACACAAAGATAGCCTGGAGATAGCTGTTAGTTTCAAGAGGGTCGATCTGCTTCAGTTAATACAGCTGTTTGAATTAAAATCTGGTCAAATCAGCTTGGCTTGGACGAGTATCTTGGGTCCTTGAAATGTTAACAGAATGCAGAACTTCCAAATGCTTGTGATTGTTGGAGCTAATCTATTTGTTATGTAGGTCAGGTGTTGAAAGAAGTATTTAAAAAAAACTACAATAATGTTGCGGGGTCTGCTCTTCACGCTTTTCAATTCAAATTTAAAAATTGGTGAAGGCATAATCACCTGCAAGTGGGAAAGAAGCTTAACCCTAAGATTAGTGTAAGAGAAATGGAAGTTTTAACAATTCCCCAACCTCATTCATTTGTTTCCATGTGATATTAGCGAGCCAGAGTTCTGTGTGCAGAAGTGCACTTATGTTACCATCTTCAAAGAATCAGTTAAAAGACTCTGAAAATGATACTAAGATTTCAGACACTATTAATTTGATTTTGGAAACAATTTAAAATAATCTGTAAGTCAAACATTGTATTGTAAATTATCTGTACTATAATATCTGTGTAATAAAATGTTTTGTAAATAAATTGTGGCTATTACTTTTAGCCTGACTGAGTGGACCAGGCAGCAGAGTTTAAGATGGGTGAAATTTATGGACAGTGGAGAATGGGAGACTGTCAAGGATAATAGTTTAATAATTGAGTCAGAAAGTGAGGGTTTCTGTGACAGGCTGAGGCAGGACTGGAGACAGGCAATGTATTGAAGTGGGAGGAGGGGGTCTTGGTGATGGAGAGGTTGTGGTCTCAGAAACTCAGCCAAAGGTCAAATAGATCACCGAGTTTGCAAGCCTTTTGGTTCATACTGAGTCAGTGGCCAGGGAATGGGATGGAATCAGTAGCTAGGGCATGAAGTTTGTTATAGATTTAACTAGAGGAAAGTTCAACTTATCCGCAACTGGACTTTGGCCAAGCTGTCTGACAACAAATTCAGTGGAAGAGTCGAGAAAGGTGGTGGTGAGATAGAGCTGGGTGTCACTAGCATACATATGGAACTGGACCCCATGTCTTTAGATTATCTTGCCAAGTTGGGATAGATGAGGAAGCTGAGGATCAAACCTTGGGGGACTCTAGGGCTATTGAGGCAAAAGCAGGTAGAGCAAAGCTGACTTTCATTTATTTCCTCTGACTCCCAACAAACTTAAGTACATTAAATATTTCAGAACAAAATCAATAAGAGACAGTGTAGTTAGACGTACTGCCCTGCACAACACTGCCCCCTTCAGGAAAACCAATAGTGATGCTGGGCTTTCGTATGAAGGAACATCAGGACCCAGTGACAATTTTGCGAGGCCTATGGACTTGCACATGAGATTGCATTGTTCTTACCACCTGACGATTGTAAACTGACACTGTTGTGTAGACTGCTCTGGTGACTCCCAACATATCCTCTTTGCTGTCTTGCTCTTCCAAGTTTTAAATCTAAGGGGCCTAATAGACTGTAGATTGGAAAGCAAGAGGAAATTATAGTTTCTAGACTGGAAGCGAAAAAGAAAAAGGCAACAGGAAAGGAATTATACGGACCTGATGATTTCAGGATCAAATTACCAGGCTATGCCAAATCACCTTGATCTCCATCTTGGTTAACAGTATAATTGGCATCATGTCCCTGGGCTGGGAACGGGGAATTCAGCCATTGTTCCCACTTCTGATCAATGCCCATTAATCCCTGCTGGAAGTTTTGGCTTGTGGTTGTTGGATGTGGTTGTTGGATATGGTTAGGTTTTGATACTGTCTATGGTCAAATAGGACACCAACACGCTCTGCCCAGCCTCATACACAATGCATGGTCAAGTTGGGTGAGGATTGTGTAAATGACTGGTGCCCATGTGACCCTAGTCAGAAGGGAACTTCTTCCAGAGAATGACAGAGAGAAAAAGCACCATAAGAAATAATTATATTTTACTGCAGGATGTAATATTGGACCTAGTGATGCAAGTGGGAGCTATATTTCCTATTTTTTTAAAACAATTTTATTTTATGCGTTCATGGAATGTGAGTGTCGCTGGCAAAATCAGCATTTGTCGTACGTCCTTATTTGCCCTTGAGATGGTGGTGGTGAGCCACCTTCTCAAACCACATCTGCAGTACATCTGGCGCATCCATATCCACAGTGCTGTTGGGGAAGGAATTCCAGAATTTGAACTCTGCTGATCTCAAACGGACCCCATTTTGGCTGTCGTAAGGGCCTTAACCCTACATTTTTGGAGTCACAAATTGATAGAGTAGACATAAATGCTACGGAAGAATGGCTAAGTTCTGTATAACTGTCGTGATATGAAGCTTTTAAATATTTGCTCTTTAATCCTTAAAAAACAGGGTGCAGCCAGCCATCAATAAGTGTTAAAAAAGAAACTCTGTTGGACTGATTTGATTGGCAGGCCATCTGGTGCAGGTTAGAAAAAAAAAGGAGCATCTGGTTGTTCAGTTTCAGTGGAGCTCTTTATTGAGATTTCCCATGGGCTGTTATTATGAATGCTGGGCTAAGGTTCAAAAACTCCAATTATCTCAGTAGGATGTTCTGAGTTCACAGTTTGGTTGACAGTTTAAAAGGCTATTAAAGGATTAGTTGCCTTCGATGTGGGGTCTGAATAAAAGTGCTTGTTTTCTTAAGAGATTAATACTTGAGATTTAAAAGCTTTGAATGGGTTTTATGAATGGGATTTTTTTTCATTATCAAGTATGTATGAATGAGAATTATAAAGGATTGTTAGATGTTTATTTTTTCATCTTCACATGGCTCCTAAGGCACTTCCCATGGTGGATACTGCCTGAGTGGGTATGGAAGTGGCTTGGGCATATGAGGGGGCATGAGTTGAAATTGTGAGTTGGCATGGAGGGGCATGAGGGGTGATGGGGGTGGGGGGGTGATGGGTGAGGGCTAAAGGGCCTAACATCTTGTGAAACAACTGGGACAAAGTTGGAACTGCACTCATCCAGGCAAGTGGAGAGTATTCCATCCTGACTTGTGCCTTGTAGATGGTCAACAGACTTTGTGGAGGCAGGAGGTGAAGTCCTAACTCTATCCCCCAGCTGTGCCGCCCCCCCCTCAAGTGAAAATTGTGCATCTCGGGGTACTTTTCACAGAGGCAGATCCAGCTACCTGCCTCGGTAACCAAAACCTGGCCCTCAACCCTCATTGACAAGTACAATTTAGAGGTCAATTCTAACTAATCCTAGTTAACTATTCTAACTAGGAATTCTAACTAATGAATTCTTCTTGCAAAGAAAATTAAAATCAGCAGAAACCAAGGAGAAATTGAATCCGACTTCCTGCCAGTATTTCATCTTCCTTGTGTGTAAACAGTGATTCCAAGAGATGTTCCTAACACCTCAGTGAGTTGTTGATACAACCTCTCACATTAGTGGAACAGATGGATCTGTTTATAACACTGTAACTGGTTTATTATAGTCATAATGCTATCTGACTGTTGAATGTTCCTTGAAAATCTTTATTCCATTCAAACGATTTCAGAACCTCGAGGGTGCTCATTCCAAGCTCGGTCTTTTGCGCAGCCAAGTTCGCTGCCTTTATTTAAAGCGGATAATATTGAACCAATATTAGGTTAGATGTCACCCCGCCCTATCTCTGTAATCTCCTCCAGCCCCACAACTTCTGAGATATCCTCTACTTGAGGCCTCCTGAGCACCTCCATTTTAATCACTCCCCTATTGGTGATTCAGTTGCCTGGGCTCCAAGCCCTACAACTCTCCACCTCCCTACCTTGCTTTCCTCCTTTATGATATTCCTTGAAATCCATTTCTTTGATCAAGCCTTTGGTCATTTAATCTAATCACTCCTTATGTGGCTCAGTGTCATATTTTGTGTTAAATTCTCCTGTGAAGCACCTGGTGGAGTTTTATTACATTAAAGGTGAAATATAAACATAAGTTATTGGCATTTCTGATTGGCACGATTATCACAGATTGTAAAACTGTTGAAGTGCAGAAAGCTGTATTCGCTTGTCAGAATGGCATATATCAAAATTTGTCAGATTGGTGGATCAAAATGATCGATTATCATCCCTAAAAAGGACACACATTGCCACATACAAAATCTGACTTCATCTCCTTTTCCCCTGCCAGCCCCTTCCCACCCCTCAAGGGGAGCACTCTATGCCGAAACCAAAATTGGACAATAAGCAGGGCAGAACCAAAATTGTGGTGGCAGCTCTGAGGTTTCCTTTGCTTGTGAAGAAAATGTATTGTCTGTATAAATCTAAAAGCTTTCATGTCACAAGGGACTGAAGTAAGTGGAAAAGATGGACTTGTGATTTTGAAATGACAGACGTTCCATGTCTGGTGTGCATTTTTGAAATGCAGTTGAAGAAATCAGATAGGTGACTACCAGAGCACATGCGGATACACAAAGTAAAAACTGCTACCGGAATTCTGCGGAGGTTCTCTCCAAGCAGACCTGAGAAAGCAAAGTTGCTGCTTCTTAAAGGGCTGCAGTCAGAGTGACACTTTGTAAGATCCCTCCAGCCAGTTGCAAAAAAAGCAAATTGGTGGATCTGAAGAGTTTATTGAGTGTTCCAAACAATAAGAGCTTTTAAAAGAAATTTTACGGTCTTAAACAGTAATTGTCTATTATACAGTAATAAAGTGTTAGTTCAGTTGATTGCTTCGTATTGCTTCTTAATCTTCGTTTACACTTGGGCTGCTGCAGAAACTCCATGTTCTCTGCAAATCTTCCCTGAACTTCTTAACGTTGCATTCAATTTATCACCAAGACTGCATTATTCTATCTCTGATATGTCAGACTTCATCTCACTGCCATTGCTTACTCCTTCATCACCTGGTGAATTGGGTTCTCCATTCTCCTCACTGGCATCCCTGTGCCCAGCCTTCATCTAGTCTATAATTGTGCAGCCTAAGTGGACATTCTCACAAGCCCCACGTGCCCTTCGCTACCATTCTTGCCTAGCTGCACTGGTTTCCTGTGCTCCAGGAAGATAATGTGGAGAACCTCTGCTTTATCTTCATATTCCTCCACTGATGAATCAGGGCTTGATTCATCATATCCAAGCAACTTTCTGTCACATGTTGCCGATGGACATCCCTCGCTTCCCATTGATTCTGTCCGCATTACTGCTTCTTCTCCAGACCTTCTGCTCTCTTTGATCTTTCAGTCATTTTGTCTTGTTTCCTCTCTCTGCCCTTATATTTCACTTAAAAGTCTCTCGTGTTGGTTTGTCCAGATCCCCTCTCATGTACCACCTTGTTGTGCTCTTTCCCCTTGTGACACATTCTGAGTTTTTTGTTTAACTTAAACACCACCTTACATTTGTGATTATCATTTCATCTCGACAGTAGACTGCAAAATAAAGGCCCTCAAACAGCGCTAATGTTTGAACTTGATGGGGTGTGACGCTGGGAGTAAATTCAGCTGTCAGCATTGCATATTTTCACAAGCAATGAACTTCACTGTTTGTCCTACATTCCTAAGCATGGCATCTTTTACGGCTGGAATTGTTTTCTGCAGCTATGCCATAAAAATTCACACGTTAAATGTGGCTCATAAATCAAACTGGTATTTGTGGTTTAGTGAGACAAGTTTTATGTGGCATTTTACAGTTTATTTAGAGTTCTGTTATATGCAGCATAGCTTGAAGCACCTGGTGCCAAAGGGTGAGCTTGTGGTTCTGCACCTTGGACTAGCTAATGCATGGCCAGTCCAGTGATCCACACTCGATTCTGTTGAGTCCCTGATTCATTGCTGTGAAGGGGTCAGGAAGGTTGGGGGTGGGGGGGCAACTAGTGGGGAGGACAAGAGGTTTGCTCCATGTAGGCTGGCCATCTCCGCCTGAAAAGTGGAAAGAATGCTTAAATGGGAGATTGCCCTGGAGGGACCCCTGTTGCCATTAGTGGTTGGGGGAGGGAAGGGCCGAGTAAATTGCCTGTCTGGTCCTCCCAGGTGTTGGAAAGTGCATGACATGGGCTGACCTGATAGATGAGAGACAATGGGCAGAATGTTATGGCTCCTCCTGCCAGTCGGATTTTGCAATCCCGCCAGAGTCACTGAACTTGAGCCGCAGCATTGGCATCGAACTTTTGACCAGCTGAGTTTTTCTAAACAGAGAAGCACATTGATTTATGACCAAGCTCACAGCTGAAGTATACATTTGTTAGCACATTATTGCTTTGCTAAAAAAAAAAGTGGAATTATTTTCAGCCAGGTCAGATATAATTCTCACTCGTTAGTTCAGGTTATATTTGAGCTGAGGGATTGTGATAGTTTTTATTGGCATGGCCCCATTTGACCCTGGACTGAATCTATGACCCCATATGCTCTCCATCCCCAAGACCACCATAATATTGCCTGTATCCACCTCGGTCTCAGCCCATCTGCTAAAACTCTCATCCATGCTTTTGTTACCTCCAGGTTTGACTATTCCAAAGGTCTCCTGGCCAGTCTCCCATCTTCTACCCTCCATAAACTTAAGCCTATCTAAAACTCTGCTGCCCACACTCTAATCGCACCAAATCCTATTCACTAATCATCCCTGTGCTTGCCTCTAGATTGGCTCCCAGTCCAGGAACATTTCAATTCTAAAATTCTCAACTTTATGTTCAAATCCCTCCATGCCCCTCCCAAACTCTCTAATCTCCACCAGCACTACTATGCCCTCCCAGATCTATGTGCTCCTCCAATTTTGGCCTCTTGTGTATCTCCTATTTCCTTCCCCCTGACCACGCCCCCCCCACCAACCTCCACCGCACACACACCGCTACCCCCCCCCCCACCTCCCCCCCAGTGACAGTCATTTATTCAGGCACCTTGACCTTAAGTTCTGGAGTTTTCTCCCCCAATCCCTCTGTCTCTCTACCTCCCTTTCTGCCTTTGACATGCTCCTTAAAACCTACCTCTTGGACCAAACTTTTGATCCCCTCTCCTAATATCTCCTTTTGTGGCTCAGTGTTAAATTTTGTTGAGTGATCTCTCTTGAGAAGTGTGTTAGGACATTTTTACTACGTTAAAAGTGCTATATAAATGCAATTTGTTTGTTGATTTAGCTAGACCCTAGTCTGTCTTTCTTCATGAACAAATAATGGGACATTCCTGCTGCCAGTTTATGTAACCGGCACATCTGCAAGAGATACCTGATGTTTAGATAAATACCTTAGTCCATTGTAGCATTGTGAGCTCTGAAGTCGTGATATGTGAATAAAGGCTTTTGGGCAGTAGCTATTTTACACACCACCTGGATACACCAGTTAGTTACAAGGCATGTTTCCTTCTTTGAGAGGTAGTGCCCACTTTCTTTGTGAGAACTGAAATTAGTCCCAAATCTAAAATGTAATTTGCCTCAGTAACTCTGGAAAGAGTTTACATTGTATGGTTAGATTCATGAGGCAGAACTTTCAGCCAGCTGAACCTAGCCTGGAAGCATTAAGTTCTCATTGTTCTGTATTATAGACCCACAGATATTTAAGCTCAGTTAAATACACAGGAAGGTGACAGATTCTTTGTCTGATGGGACATGGATGTATAGACTCCTGGCAAATAGTGCAGTGTTGTGCATTCTTTTAAAAGAGCAGAATAAGTAACTGGTTGAGAGTAAGAAAAATGTCAAAAGACTTTTATTCATATATTGCCTTTGATGACCTCAGGACATCCCAAAGTGCTTTACGGCCAACCTAGTAATTTTGAAATATAGTCACTGTTATAATGTGGTAACCATGGCAGCCAATTTGTGCACAGCAAGCTCCCACAAACAACAGTCTGACAATCACATCTGATTTTTTTATATGCTGGCTGAGGGATGAATATTGGTCAGGATAATTCTCCTGCTGTTCTTCAAAATAGTGCCATGGGTTCTGAGAGGGCAGATGACATTTCGACTTAACCTCTCATTCAAAAGATGGCACCTGCAACAATGCAGCACTCCCATGGTACTGCACTGGAGTGCCAACATAGCAATGAGCATTATTATTGGTGTAAGGCTACTTATAGAAAGTCAAATATTGCCATGGATAGAGTGATATTAGGGATGCCGTCTGCAGCTGAAGAGAATTGAATTATATGTTGTAATTTTGAGCTCCACCTTTAATGGAGGGATATGTTTACAGGGTGAAACTTTAGAGCTGTATTTTCTTAAAGGTGTTACATGTGATTCTGTCAATGAATATTGAGTCACTTTGATATAGTCTGCAGAAAAACCAGTTTTTCTCATTGCATTCTTCCTCAAGTTTGGAAAAGATCAGTTCCTCGCCTGTTCAGTAAAATCAGCAAATACTTTCCTGATCCATTATGATGCTGATACACAGCATCTAATAAGGAGATGTGTATGCTTGGAAATGTCAGTCTATGCTAGTAACTATCATTTCATGACAGGACTTTTTTTTCCAATGGGTATTGTTCATTATAGGACTTTTTTTCTCAATATGTTCACACCTCGTGACAGTCTGTATTTCACTATTTCATTCCCCACACTGAAGTGAAAATATCTTCAATTGAAATAGTTTGATGTCAAGCTATGTCCAAAAATGACCAGCTGTTTCAGTAAACAGTGCTGGTCAGGTCATCTAATGACATGATATGTCTAGGTAAACTTCAAATTGGATGAAAATTGTTTCTTAGTTACTCTCTCGTCTCCCGCCAGTGGGCAATTGCTTTCTAAACACCACACCATAGCTGAAAACAGAGTTAGTTTTCACATGTACACTGACAGTGCCCAGCTCTACTCACCATCGTCACTGTTAACCCCTCCACTGTCTCTAAATTGTCAGACTGCTTGTCTGACATTCAACATTGGATAAGCAGAAATTTCTTCCATTTAAGTATTGGGAAGGCCGAAACCATTATCTTGGGTCCCTGCTACAAACTCCAGTCCCTAGCTACCAACTTCATCCTTCTCCCTGGCAACTGAGGTAGAGCCAGGCTGTTCACAACCTTAGTGTCATATCTGCCCCGAGTTCAGTTTTCAACTACACATCCGCACTACCACTGAGGCCACCTACTTCCACTTCCATAATATGGACAGATCTCACCCCGTCTCAGTTTATCTACTGCTGGAACACTCACTCATGCTTTTGTTACCTCCAGACTTGACCATTCCAATACAATCCTGGCCGGCTTTCCACATCCACCCTCTGCAGACAGGATGACATCCAAAACTTTGCTGCCCATGTTGTTATGATCCCAGCTGATGTTACTACTGGACAAGCCAGATCCCAGGATGGAACCCGGCTCAATAGATCCTAACTTTTTGTTTAGAAACGTGGAGAGTGGCTACTGAACAGAGTGACAGGAGTCAGCTGATGAACTTTTAACTAAAGAATAAAACATTTATTAAACTAGTAAAGATGAACTATATTACAATACTCCTTCGCCCACAACAATACCTTCACAGATATATACAGATTCGTAAGGATAACACAAGTTACATAAGCTTATCTTATACTCTAATGTTCACAGTAAGTGCACAGTCCATGTAAATCAACAGGCGGCCTGTGGTCAGACACACCATACTCTGAAACCAAGTGACAGATGCCACCCCAAACAGATGCTATGAATCTCTCATAACTCCTCCCAGACGCTTGTCACACCATGAGCCAACCGGTCTCACTGAGCTCCGTCTTTCACACGAGGGTTTCCAATCTCCACTCTGGAAGAACCCGCTCAGGAATCTTCTCCCAAATTATGCTTTCTCTCACATGCCTTCCACAAGGGTTCACTTCCAGGGTTTTGAACTCTCCTTCCAATGTTTCTCTCCCCTGCATCGCCACGTGCATTCAAGCTTCGCCTTCCATGCACTCCATCTCAGCAATTCAGCCATGCCAACAGAACACCACTGCTTCATGTGCCCATTATGAAGAGTTACAGACCTTTGGCTGTCTCCTTGGATTTTCTGGCTTCTCACAAGCCTATTTTGCTTTAAGTCTATGTCCTGCAGCTTTCTCCCTTTAAGCTTGGAGCCTTCCTCTCTGCTCCTTGTTTTCACTTACACTGAACAAGGCCTTTTCCAGATTCCTGTTCTTTTCCTTTGATTGGTAGGTCTTCTTGGTGCTTTTTCTGGCAACTCCTTTCAACAGAACTGAAACTACTTTTCTGTTTTCCTTTGTCTCTCTGGGTCCCTCTCTCTGGACCCCTGTTGCTAGGCAACAAGAATTTTTTCCTACCTTGTGTTTGTTTTAACATCCCTTCAAGAGTCGTAAAACCTCATTAGAATGCAGATATCTTTTAAAGTTAAACTAAAACTCAAGTCCTTTCCCCCCTTTCTTAACACACCAATAGAGAAACACAAACTAAAATTAAACTTAAAGCTAAAACTCATACCTAACACCAACAAATATAAATATATCTTTCTTAAACTATCTCTAGTTCTGAACTATGTCCTTACTCACACTAAATTACCTTCACTCATCACCCCTATGCTCACTTAACTGCATTGCCTCCCAGTCAACCAGCGCTTTCAAACCGATTTTGAAGTTCTCATCCTTGTTTTCCAATCCCTCCAAAGCCTCACCATATTGAAGACACCCAATGGTGGCAATCCACTGACAACAATATCAATTCCACATGGGGCAGATAATCTCAAAATACAAACCAAAAAGACTGGAGTTGGACATCCCTGGGAGGTGACTGTAGTGGTCTTAGAGGTAGAACATGGAGGAGCGTATCAACATGTCTTTCACTAAGAGGACTTCAGCGACTGCCACAAGAGGCCATCAGAACACATCTTACCACTGAAGTCTTCTCTTCTGTTTAACATAGCCTGTTTTGACACCAGTGACATTGGCCTCTTTGTCCCTACATGACCAGCATAATTCAAGAAACAGAGATTCAACCAAAGTACTGGCTTTAAAAACACATAGGGATAGAAATTGGACTGATGTTTGATCCCTTTGGAGAAAAATTATTGAGTCTGTCATCAGTTTGAGGCTCTGAACATAAAATCTCAGTATGGTTGAGTAAGCCAACCATATAATTTCTCATTGGTCTGCTTCAATGAGAATAATTTGCCGAGTGGACTGTGTGAATTTGTGTCATCCTCTTGCTGGTGACCCACTCCCCGCATCCCCAATCCCACACACAGTTACCTCTCTGCGAGGATCCAGCGACTGTCCCTGGCTGAAGGCCTCGATACATTACCAACTGCAGCCACCACTCCCAATGGCGCTGCAGGTAACAGCTCTTGGGGTGGGATTTCTGTCCTAATGGGGCCTAGATCAAGTAGGAGTCCCATGCTGCCCAGTTAAGTGCTTGATTGCCCTGAAATAGCATTGGGCCTCCCGAGGGAAGCGACGCTGGGCTCCAATTGATAGGCAGGGCACCTGTCACACAAATTAAACTCCGCCTATTGTCTTTATGTCGCTTTAGAGCTAGTGGAAAGCCATTCAAGCCAGCTGGGTATTAACTGACTGTTTCTTATTTATTTGCTGCTCCCCCAAACTGTACAATCTTCTTGAAATTTCCAGGCCAGTAAATCAAATGTAAGCATCAACCAGAGACCAGAAAAGAAGGACAATAAAGGAGGCAAAACTATATTATGAAGTATGTTTAAATGCTAGAAGCTGTGCGTGGGAGCCTTGATGAGAGCAGGTTGTTCTGATTTGGTGTCCGGAACATGGCCATCTCCAGTTGATGGGAATGGTTATAAAATGCAGGAACATGCAATACCCAGAAAAGATAAAGCAGGCAGAAATGGAAGTGATGTAGCCATATATGTCAGAGACATTTGGAATTTAGTTGTTGCAGAGGGAGGTAGGAAACCACAAAGTGAACTATTCTAGATCATCCCAACATGAAAAAAAAATCCAAACTAATGCTGGAGATGTTCAATGGACTTCCAGCCGGGGAAGACAGTTTATTGTATGAGGGTATAGGAGGGGTATGCTTTGGTCACTCCTAAAATAAATTAGGAAAATGGTGTGGCTTCAGCTTTGGCTGATGTAATGAGTGCTTCTTAACCTAAAGCATCAGAGATGCCATGAGAAGTGCTTCCCCTCATTCCTGATATTCATCAATGGTCCAGTTAACATACAAAACTGTGGAAGTTGGGGAGCAACCTGACCCCAGAATGATTAATATTGAACATGATCTGGGAAGAAAATAAAAGCAAAGACCAGGGACTGGTTTATGACTTTAAAACGTCATGAAATTTAATGCAATGGAGAGCACAGATATACTGCGTGAGTGACGTTGGTATAGCTATGGATGAACAAGATCAAGAAATATAGTAGACTTGTTGCCTGGGGTGTCCAGCCAGTGCTGAGTAGCAGTCAACAAATCTAACAGAATGTTGAACTACACAGTGGAATACAAATGAAAGTAGAACATGTTCAGCCTACATAGTGCTCTGGTCAAGCCATGAATCCTATGTCCATTCTGGTCAACAAAACACATGGGAAACACAGCCTCTCCTTATTTGCTCAGTTGAAACCCCTCATAATTTTGAACATCTCTAGTAAGTCTCTGCTCTAAGGAGAACAACCCCAGACTCTCCTGTCCCTCCATGTAACTGAAGCCCTGCATCTCTGGTAATATCCAGATAGGTAAATTTCCAATGCAAGGTCGAAAGCTACTTGATAAATTAACTCAGGATTTACGTGAGCCCCGTGGCATGGTAACCTCTCCCATTCATTGTTGGAGGCACTGTACTGGTGCTACCTCACCAATATGCCTTGTCTGCTAATTCAGGGAAGCATTGTCCCTACTGTAGTAATGTAATATTTGCTTTATGAATATATGTAATACATAAGGACAGCAGGGGCCTGTCCTCTGCTGGCAAAAAGACGATGTCCAGGCATTGTGCCTTTTTGAATTAAACAAAAGTGCAGCGGACAATAAATTCCCTGGTGCGTTCGCCATGACCAATCAGAGTTGACTTGCCACCAATTAGCACTCTTTTCTCATGCAGTATAAATTGTTGCTCCCTTTGAAATTTGGCATTCGTCCTGATGAGTGCAAGACAAAAAGCTTGGACAGCATGTGTCTTTTCAGCAATACTCAATGTAATATTTCCATTTGCAATACCTTCTAACCTCATAGTCTCCGAGGGTGACTGTGACTGTTAAGCTACCAACATAGTCTGGTGCAGCAGATGTGGCAGTGAGTGAGAATCACCATTAGCCAGCCCAAACACTCTTGACATAAAACCAGTAGAGAGAGTGGAAACTTTTATTTCATTAGATTGGGCCGGATTTAAACACAAGTCAGAGCAATGAATTAACTGGGTCATGCTATTACCTGGTTACATTCTGTCGACACAAATTTATCTTTCAGAGACCTTGCCTGTGAAGTAAATAATTGTCTTTTTCTTTTCACTGCCTTGAGCAAAAAAAAGATTGCAACTAAGATAAAGCAGCACAAAGAACCCAGATTTATAAAATGCTTCAAGTTCCATTTGAACACTCTCAAATCTACTGATTCTGACACTGTCTTGGAATTGAAGTGGGCAGTATATTACAATCCTTTCCTGTGTCCTCTTTGCCCCCAGTCTATGGGAATCTCAAGACATGCCTGAAGCTGCTCCTGGAAGGAACCAACATCAGGTTATTAATTTCTGCTCTTCAATTCACTTTAATAAAAATTGATTTGTGCTTCCATTATGAGGTTGAGCCCAACTTCAAAGGAGAAAGATATTCCCTCTTGAGATCTAGTTCAGCTACAAGCCTCAGATGGCATTCTTGAGTTATTTTGCTGCTGTGAATTTGTCATGTTAGACAATGCCCTCACTGTATCCCTCACTTCTCCAGGGGAACGAGATGAGAAATGGAGAGATGAAGCATTAAAACTTTCCACTGTTCTGAGAAGGTAAGAGGAGTGGATATCCTGGGAATTGCATTGCCAAACAGAAGATAGACTAAGGCCCTTGGCTTGTTCCCCAGTATATACTGAGTCTCATCCACAGAAGGCAGACATGTGCCCTAAACATAGTTGAATGGTTACAGCACAGAAGACCATTTGGCCCATGAGGGCCATACCAGCTCCCTGCAGGAGCAACTCAGCTAGTTGTATTCATACGGACATATGAATTAAGAGCAGGAGTAGGCCACTTGGCCCTTTGAACCTGCTCTGCCATTCAATAAAATCATGGCTGATCTGATTGTAACTTCAGCTCCACATTTCCACCTACCCCTGATCACATTTCACCCCTGTGCTTATCAAGAATCTATCTACCTCTGTCTTAAAAATATTCAAAGACTCTGCTTCCACTGCCTTTTGAGGAAGAGAGTTCCAAAGACTCACCACCCTCAGAGAAAAAAATTCTCCCTATCTCTGTCTTAAACAGGGACTCCTTTTTAAACAATGACCTCGCCTTTTCCCTGTGGCCCTGTAATTTCTTTTTTTCTCTTCGGGTAATTATCCAAATCTCTTTTGGAAGCCTCTGTTGAATCTGCCTCCACCACGTTCTCAGGCAGGCATTCCGGTCCCACGCGCTGTGCAAAAACGGTTTTCCTCATGTCGTCTTTGCGCTGTAAATCAGTGTCTCCTGGTTCTCGATCCTTCCACCAACAGGAACGGTTTCTCCGAGCCTACCTTGACTTTGCCGAGGCGTTGCACTTTATATGGATGATTGTTTGAGTAATTGAGTAGTCCTGAGTTAATTTTTCTTGATGGAAAATATTTTGCAAATTCTTTCTCTGCGGCATTCCAGTGAACTTCCCTCCAGTGAATGATTGGTAAATAATGGGACAGGAGAAGAGGGCAGCACTGAAGCTGAAGACCAGTCAGTTCATAAGGAATGTTCAACCAATAAAGGTCACATCAAACAAGTGAACCAACAGCGTCTTCAGTGAGCCTCTGATCAGCAAATTCGCTGACATTGTGATGCAATGCTGTCTAGATGAGCAAGACTTTCGAAGTCATTAAATTGAAGCAGATTAAAGGTTACTGTAGACTTCGATTATCCTCTGATTATGAGAGTCTGGTAACTCCTCTATGCTCATGGTGCTTGAGCCTGGGTGTGGATTTAAAGTAAATAGACACCGCAGAAGCTACTGGAAGTTGAGCCATAAGCATAACTCTATGACATGAGTGCAGACATTTTGAGATTGCAGAGATATTTTAAAGCTCTTGTAAATGAACCTGTTGCACACTTCGAAACCTGTCATCTCTCCATTGCTCTGAGATATATAAAATATACAACGGTTACCACAAGGCCCGGGGGAAGACATCATCGTGTGGTGATTCCTGGGAAATGTTCGATTCTTGGCTGCATTGAGGAGGAACAGGTGGCATAATGCTGTTGGTGGCATAATGCTGTTGCCCCAGATTGTCACATTTACAAAGCTACCACAGCGATCCCAGAGCTTGTACCATAACTCTGTCTGTACCCACCGTGGGCACTGGCCAGAAGATGGGAGGGCTCTCACTTTCCTTTCCCCTATACGTCTGGAGAACCTAATCAAAGGGTTAGTCGGAGGTATCTGGGAGGGGTGATTGTGCCCACACTATCCTTGGATCAGAGTCTGTGTAGGTTCTTGGAGCACATAAAGGAGATAGAGTTCAGGTGTTTTTGCTTTCCCCCGGAAGTCCCTGAATGATCAGTGGGCCTCAAGACTATCTGACCTCGGTTTTCCAGAGGCCCAGATATCCTCTCCTTCCCACTCCGTGCTCCCCCCCCCCCACCCCCTTGCCCCCACCACCTCCAATAGCTATTTACCCCTCCACTGAAATTGGCAATTTATGTTAAAGGTACAACTGCCCTGATACCTCATTCAAGTGACTGCTCTTCACATGTCCATCTGCCTTTGCTTCTCAACAGGGACCATTGTATGTGTCGCCTCCTTCCAAAGCAAAGAGATGATAAAGAGCAAAATAACAAAACAGTGGAGCACTTTCAAAGCTGTTCCACTTGAGTAGCTGGCATGTACAAAGTAAGGCGACAATGGGACTGTTCAATTTGACAGACATCAGAGAGTTTGGCATATTCTGAACTGAATTTCGAATGTGTTGATAATACATGAATAAAATTGGTAAAGTCATGGGAATGGAGGCATGCATTTAGTTTAAGATTTAAATGGTTGAGTGCTGTTGACCTCTGGTCATCCCTATCCATGTTTCTAATTTTAGCCTCAGCTGAGGCATCCTGAGGTTTTTCTCAGACTAAAACAATGTAGAAATTACAGTTTACATGCAGGTTAAATGAAGCACTGTATCCAGCTGTGTACTGTGTAACAATCCTGCAGAGAGCATCCAATATTATTAATTCACTCTCAACAGTAAAGGCTTTTGCTATCGCAAAGATAGCAAGCCAAGTGTAATGCATGTTCCTTCCAAATGTCAGCAGAGGAAATGAGGCATTCCAGCTGCATCTTCAAAAAGAAAATTAACATATTTAATTTAAGACTTTTTAAATCTACCCATAAACATATGAAGTAAACATATGTCCATGCTCAATTTGGAAATCAGAACAGACTTATTGTTGCCTGTAGTAATGATCTTACTATCTTAGACACAATAAAATTGCAGGAGACAATTAGTCATATTTCCTATTTCCTGGTGAGTGTAACACTCTGCAATCTCAGAGCCTTCTTAAAGGGAACTGCACCGCTAAACAACTTTGCTTAGATATCTTTTTTTCCCTTTCATCTTAGACTCCATTGTCCTCCTCTTTGAATTCAACTTTTCCAAAATATAACAAATCTTTCATGTCTTCCTAATGCCTCCACTTTTGGGTCAAATAAAATTTAATAACCTCCCCTTGTTTACTTACGAAACCTTTGTAAGTTGTAAAAGTCCTTTGTCATTTCTAAACTACCTTTAAAATTTAACAGCTGAAAGTCAAGTCCTTACCTATCATCTATTACAAATTTTAAAAACCAGCTTATATACTTGTATCTCCAACTTCACCTCCGCCTCGTATTACAAATGCATGCATCTAGCATCTTCACCTTTCACCTCTCAGTTCCCATAGACAAGCTGTCTCTTTGAACATTCCCCCAGTTTAATTACACATGGACACAAACACACACATACAGCCTTTTAACAGAATACTACCGTATTCCAAAAAATATTTAAAAAGGTAATATCCATCTCCACACTCGGATCAGGAATTGTACAGGTAAATGATTTTCTCAGGTGAAGGTTCAAAAGGGAATGGAATGAGAAATGACCATTCAGCCTATCATGCACACACCATTACACGTACAGTCTACCCTATTGTGGATACGACCTCACTTATTATTATCTCCTGAATAAACGTTCCATACAAATGCACCCTGATTTCCAAGGATAAAGGGCAAAAGTGCCGGAATATCTATCCCTGCGCAACAACACCACAGGCTAGATCACCTCTCTCACCAACACAGGACCTGGTCTGTCCAGTGGCGCATTTGATTGTCTCGGTCCATACCACCTCCTATTCCGGCCAGGGCTTTGCCAGCTCCATTTGATGGATTGAATTAAATGAGCCTCCATTCATCTTGTTGGCAATCTGTTCCATGTATTCACTATTATAAGGGGAGAGGGGGAATTACTTTCACCCTGAAGAGGAGATGGCTGCAGTGAGGCTAAGCATTATGGTAAAAAGCCAAACGTGACTTTTTCTGCTGCAATCCATTTTAAAACAGCTGACTGCTCTATAGATTTAAAGCTATTCATTTTTTTTAAATCCAAGAGCATTAACTTTTCACATTTCTGCAGCGCTTCATAGAATTATAGAAATTTACAGAATAGAAGGAGGCCATTTGACTAATCACATCTGTGTCGGCCAACAAATCGCCATGCAGCCTAATCCTGCTTTGCAGCTCTTGGCCTGTAGCCCTGTAGGTTAAGGCACTTATATCTGAGTGCCTTTTAAATTATATGAGGGTTTCTGCCTCTGCTGCCCTTTCAGGCAGTGAGTCCCAAATCCCCACCACCCTCTGGTTGAAATTATTTCCCTTCAAATCCCTTCTCAACCTTCTCCTACTTACCCAAAACCTATGTCCCCTGTTTTTGGGCCTCTCAACAAAAGGGAATAGGACGTTCCTATCCACTCTATCTTGACCCTTCTTGTAAATTTTATACACTGCAGTTAGGTCTCCCATCAGCCTTCTTGACCATTTACCTTTCCAGCTGCCCTCGGGGAATTATGGACGTGCACTCCAAGATCTCACTGTTATAATCCTGATAGCCAGTCAATGAAGGAAGAAACCAAAGTCAGTCTTTATTTGGAATAGATTTACTCACAGAGTGAAACACTACAGATATATACCTCTACCGTCAACATCTCTTTGTCCTTTTGTCTATGACATCTTTTGGCAATCTCCACCTATCACTGATCCTCTATCCAGCTCTACCTGCCCCCCACCCCCCCACTTAAACCGGCTTATATTCCAGCTCTTTTCTATTTTTTCTTAGTTCTGACGAAGAGTCATTAGGACTCAAAACGTTAACTGTGTTCCTCTCCGCAGATGCTGTCAGACCTGCTGAGTTTTTCCAGGTATTTTTGTTTTGTTACAGATATATATCTCCTAACTCAACCCATACCCAATGTCAGTAAGTGTCTATCTGTGCTCAAACCATCCAATTAATGCTCATGACCTGTATATACTTAACCTCAATTGATGCGGTTAACATCCTCTGTTCCTTTACACTTCTTGGCATCTTATTGCACTTCTCACACAGCACCTCTGACCAAGAAGGTGAAGACCAAATAGAGAGATAAAATTAAGAGTATAAGGATTGGATATGCAAGCACAACTAAAAATTGTTTCTTCAGGTTTTACATTTGAAGTCCAGGAGGTAGTGGTGTGAAGGGACTTCCAGATGACAAAGACACAGCAATTAAAGGAATAGCCCTCTTACTGAGCCAATGAAGTGTAAAATGAGTCATCCAAAGTTAGATGAACAAAGTGTGCTGAAGGAAATTTATAACTAGGGGGACTTTGGAAAGATAGGATAAGTTGAGGCTATGGAGGACTTTACATATAAGCAGAAGGATGTTAGGGTTCAAGAAACCAATGGAGCTTGACAAGGATCTGGATGATTTGAGTACATCACTTTGTGCAGGTGAGGATGAGGCCTGGATTTTCACAGAGTCATGCCGACTCTGGACTCCAGAAAGGTGGATGGGACCCAGATCCGGAGGTCCTGCCCCATTTCCAAAAGATCCTGTTTTTGCTGAGAGAGGAAAGAGGATGACTCAGACATGAGGAAAACCCAACTCAGCAGGGCCATTTGAACTCCGTGCTGAGTACAAGTATACCCTATTTTCACTGTAGCAAGGGCCTTAAAGTGTCAGTGAGACTTGAAAAGAAAATCTGTTGTAACAGATACAACATCTGTTTGTTGACATTACCCTATGATCTGTCATTATGTCCTGATTAATGCTTGGCTGCTTTCCACAACCTATCATTATCTTAGTAGGGGACCCTAAATTAACAGTTTGACTGACAGCTCAAAGAAATTATTAAAGGATTAGTTGTCTTTAATGTAGGGTTATAAATATAAGCCTTTGTTTTTATAAGGGCTTAAGTGTTTGAGGGGGTTTAAATGTTTTGAATGGGCTTTCATGAATGGGAGGCTTTTTTTTTTACTGTATTGAAGACTGTAATAGGTATTTGGAACTCTATTTTATTTCATCTCAACATGGCCTTTGAGGTTTGCCCATGGTGGATACTGGGTGAGTTGCCATGGCAAGTCTAAGGGCAAAGGGTGGTGGGTGGGTTGGTTAAAAACTGCCAGGTAGTGGGCATCCACATTGAAGCAACATGAACCATAATATGGGTGTATGCAGATTTCATATCTACAGATATATAACCCATTGTCAAGATTCAGGAAATCTGACCTGACCTGAGTGTGTATGGTTTATTGAAAGATCAACCAATTGAAGCCTATATAGGGATACTTGTGTTCCAGTTTCTGAGATGGAACATGTAACTTTTGAAGGTGAAGAGGTGATTTAATAGAGGTTTTCAAGATGATGAAAGGTTTGACAGAGTAGAGAGAGAAATGTTATTCCCTTTGGTAAATGGATCAATAGCTAGAGGTCATTGATTAAAAATCATTAGCAAAATATGTAGAAGAGACATGAAGAGAATGTTTCCACTAAGCGAGCTGTTGGGATCTGGAATGTTCTATCTAAAAAGCTAGTGGAAGCTGATTCCTGAAGTAATTTTAACAAAGAGTTGGAGGATCAGGAATTTCCATGGGTTACGGGCAAAAAGCAGTGATGGGGGACTAGGCACGACTGCCCCTCCAAAGACCCATCACAGGCACGATGGGCTGAATGGTGTCCTGTGCTGTAAGTTTCAAAGAAAGTTAATCAATATTTTAGGAAACTGCCACAAATTTCTCAAAAATCTTTTTGAGGTTTCTTTTTCCTTTATTCTTTCATGGGATGTAGGTGTCACTGGTAAGGCCAGCATTTGTTGCCCATCCCTAATTGCCCTTGAACTGAGTGGCTTTCTGGGCCATTTCAGAGGGCAGTTGAGAGTCAACCACACTGCTGTTTGTCTGGAGTCACATCTAGACCAGACCAGGTAAGGACGGCAGATTTCCTTTCTTAAAGGTCAGTAGTGAACCAGATGGGTTTTTACAACAATCAATGATAGTTTCATGATCACCAGTACAGAGACTAGTTTTCAATTCCAGATTTATTAGTTTAATTTAAATTCCATGAGCTGTCTTGGTGGGATTTGGACCCCTGTCCCCAGAGCAGTAGCCTGGGTCTCTAGATTACTGATGCAATGACATTACCAATCCACCATTGTATCCTTGGTTCCGTGCTAATTTCAGCCATTTTGGATGCTGTCCAGAGAATCTTGCCAGGAAGTCACCCCAGGGGGGAGAAAGCTTTTATTAAAAATCTTGATTATGGGAGACCAGAGAATGATAGCTTTCTGCTATGAGAACATGAAGGTGATTATTTCTGGAAATCACATGGAAAGCATTTAGGTGGAATGTAAAGTGATTAAGATAAATTACATTTTAAAAAAAAACTTAGAACGTCAGGATTCCAGGCCCCTCTACTGATCCTCATAGCAAAAACCCAGTAGCACCTGGAGATAAGAAATACATATTGAAGATCACCTTAATATGAATGAAACCCACCAACACCAGCGAGGGGGGATCAGGAAATCATCCTGCAGTGTCACCTCAGCTAATGTAAATGGACTTTGTCTGCCTGACACCAAGTCAGGGTTGATAATAGAAAGTACTCAATATTCATGGTGTGCCCCTAGAATTACTTTCGTCATTTTAGAAGAAAATTTCTTTCACCATTTTATTCCTTGAACAACCTTTCTTTTTTAGCAGCTAACTTGGTTTGTTGGTTTGGAGGTGCAGGATCCCTCTGTTGAGAAGAGGTCTCTCTAAGGTTTTCAAGAAATATTAATGATCAATTTTGTTTTCTTTTCTGTTTGGTTCTCTGTTTCTTAGATTGACATCTAGAATGTTCTCAGTGAAACAGTATCTCCTGTGACCTCGCACCCAATGCCCGGAGACCCCCATAAAATAAGAGCATAAGTAGTTTAGTGGCTGGTTGGATTCCGGCTCCAATTAGGTAACCTTTTACAGTGTCAGCCATGCCTTAGTTGCTAGCACTCTCGCTTCTGAGTTCAAGTTCAGGCTCAGGGCTTGAGTACAGAAATCAAGGCTGAAACTCCAGTGCAATACTGAAGGGGAACTGTACTGTCATCATTTTTCAGGTGAGAGGCCATCTGCCTGTTTGGGTAGATATAAAGGATCCCATGGCTCTATTTCGAAGAAAAGCAGGGGAGTTACCCCAGTGTGGAGGCCAATATTTATCCCTCAATCAACGTCACGATAGGCGAATTGTTTGGTTATTATCACCTTGCTGTTTGAGGGAGTTTGCTGTGCACATATTGGCTGCTGTGTTTCCTTCGTTACCACAGTGACTACACTTAGAGGATTTTATTGGCTGTAAGGCACTTTGAGACATCCGGGTGGTTGTGAAAGACGCTATATAAATGTAATCCTGCCTTTCTTTTACAAATCAACATTAATTTGTTACTTTCCAACAGTCCCATTCAGGTGACCTCTCACATATCCTCAATCCTTTAACTGGATCTGCACCCAACTGCTTCTCGAGTCCTTTTGTACTGTCTGCTTTAATGGTGTTCTACTCCTTCCCATGTCTCTTGGCATTATGAAGGAACTACCTGACTTCTTTAAGATCAGGTAAGATCATGCACGGCTAGCTGATTTTAGGGAGCGGGAGAAGGGAAATTCCCAAAGCATTTTAATTCAGGATGCTGGCAGGTAAGATTCAGAAGCAAAAACATCGGCCCACTTTCACATGCAGGAAAGGGCCAAGGGTTTCAGGACTGAGAATAGCAAGCTGAAAATAAAATTTGTCGAGGGGAGGGAACCAGGACTGTGATGTGTTCCACTGGGGACAGAGAATGAAGCAGCAGCTTCCGGAATAGCTTTTCTATCGATTTCAGCTGCCTTTGAAGCTTTTTGGAAAATGCATGAGGCAGTGTTGAAGCTAGATAAGACAAACCTCCCATGGGGGATCACAGGAGCACAGTTCAACCATTTCCAAGAAATGTTATTCCATTTTGTCGACTCTCACAGGCTGTATATAACCTTGAGGCTTAGTGTTCCTCATCCATCCAGATGTCCTCCTTCAGAAAATAGAATCATAACATCAGACAGCAGAGAAGGAGGCCATTCGGTCCATTGTGTGTGTGCCATCTATTTGAAACAGCTAACCGAATGGTCCTATTCCCCTGCTGTCACCCTGCAACCCTGCAGTTAAGTTCTCTTTTTCAATATATAATCGCTTGTTCATTTATATTTGAAATAAATAGATTGTTTCTCAATTGCCAAATAAAGGTTTCAGCAATCATCACAAATGACTAAACCTGTATTGAACTTCTAGAGAGTAAAATACTGAATATTACAAGTATATTTTTGGTTCACATGTGAATAATTACAAAATCTCAACTTAAAAGGGATATTATACCGCAACTTTTAAGTTTCTTTTCACTTAGGCTAATTTTAAATGCTTTCCATTCCGTTGTTACACTGCACATCACACAAAACATTCAATTCTTAGTTTTAAACTTGCTTGATGCTGATTATGCTCTTAATGTGGAAGTGGTATTCTGGCTGCTATCCACGAAGAAGCATTCTGTTCCCAGTCGGTTAAACACCTGAGCGGATTCTTGTATAGATTTTGCTGACTTTCGCGACCATAACGTGTGCGAGAACCATAGCTGCAATTCCAGAAATGGCTGGTATACTGACAAGATATCTGCATGTATTAAGAAAACTGTAGCTGAACGCTTGCAAGAAATGTAAGTGAGACTTTAATGGTATGCATGAAATCAAAATAAAGGTCAGAATTTAATGTCCACCCCCAAGGTGAGTTTAGAGAAGGGGAGGGGGGCATTTAATGGGGTGGGACTGTGCCAGGCGGGGACCCCGCTGCGTTCCTGCCTCTGCCATTAAGTCCGGGGTGGGAGGTTTCGTGGATGACCTACCCGCCCCGCCAGCAATTGAGGTCCTTAACTTAACAATTAATGCCCACTTCAGGGCCTCATTAAGTAGTGGACAGGGGACTCGCCATGTATGGAACCTGAAAAGCAAAACCATGTGGGGATTGTTTGCAGGCTTCCTGTGGAGTGGCTGGTCTCCCGTTCAAAGGCACTTGGCACCTCATCGAAAGACACGGCATCGGGAAGGAGGGGCCTGCTGAGAGCCACTCCCCTGCCTTGCCTCCAACCTCCCAAACCCTTTTCTCATTACCCTTATCCTGCCTTGATTCACTTGTGTCTGTGTCCCTCGGTGATCTTAGGCCTGTCCCAGAAACTGGCACTGCTCCCTCTGGCACTGTTTGCAATGGACACTGCCTGCCTCTTACAGGGGCCAACTGCACTCAGGTTGGGATTTCCGCCCCTGGGGGTCCTTGATGCAGGGTAAGACCTATCGCTGGCCACTTAAGGGCCAGAGAAGTACTTAATACCAACTGGAAATCCCCAAGAGAAGTGATGCAGGGCACTCACCAGACCTCCATATGGCTGGCAAGCCTCCCATTGCCTGCATTAAATACTACCCAAAGGTTGGGAAATAAAGAGACAATTAGGAGAGAATCAGGCAGAAAAAGTTTTTAAAAATTAAATCTTCAACACTAATTTTTTTCTGATGGAATAAGATTCCAAACTTGTAAAATTAATTTTTCAGGACCAGAGAGGTTGTTCAGCAATAATCATCACGTAAGATGTTGTTACAAACTCACTCCTGAATTCACCAGCATTAACTTTGTCTGCCGTTTTAGTGCAGAACTAGTGGGCAAGTACTGCAAGTTCACACTGTTGTTTTCGTCTCGGTACTGAATCTTTTGGTGAGGACCACAAAAGTCAGGCTGTGGAGGAGTACATACCAACATTATGAATTAGGAGCAGCAGTAGGCCACTTGGGCCCTCAAGCCTTTTATTTGTCCATGGGATCTGGGATCTGAACATCACTGTCTAGGCCAACATTTGTTGCCTATCCGTAGTTGCCCTTGAGAAGGTGGGGTGAGCTGCCATGCGGTCCAGGTACACCCACAGTGCTGCTAGGGAGGGAGTTCCAGGATTTTGATCCAGCAACAGTGAAGGAGTGACGATATATTCCCAAGTCAGGATGGTGAATGACTTGAATGAGAACTTCCAGGTGTTGGTGTTCCCATCTATCTGATGCCCTTGGCCTTCCTAGATGGTAGTGGTCATAGGTTTGGAAGGTCTGTCTAAGGAGCCTTGGTGAGTTCTTGCAGTGCATCTTGTAGATAGTACACACTGCTGCCACTGTCAGTGGTGGAGGGTGTGAATGTTTGTGGATGGAGTGCCAATCAACAGACTGCTTTGTCCTCGATGGTATCAAGCTTCTTGAGTGTTATGGGAGCTGCACTCATCCAGGCAAGTGGAGAGTATTTCAACACACTGCTGACCTGTGCCTTGTAGATGGCGAACAGGCTTTGGGGAGTCAGGAGGAGAGTTACCACAGGATTCCCAGCCTCTGACGTCCTCTTGTAGCCACAATATTTATATGGCTAGTCCAGTTCAGTTTCTGGTCAGTGGTAACCCCAGGATGTTGATAGTGGGGGATTCAGCAAT
Source organism: Carcharodon carcharias (assembly GCF_017639515.1). Taxonomy (NCBI): domain Eukaryota; kingdom Metazoa; phylum Chordata; class Chondrichthyes; order Lamniformes; family Lamnidae; genus Carcharodon; species Carcharodon carcharias. The sequence continues at coordinate 125,509,748 of NC_054468.1, read as the reverse complement.
GGTAATGCCATTGAATGTCATGGGGCATGTTAGATTCTCTCTTGTTGGAAATAGTCATGCCTGGCACTTGTGTGGTTTAAATGGTACTTGCCACTTCTCAGCCCAAGCCTGGATATTGTCCAGGTCTTGTTGCATTTGGACATGCACTGCTTTAGAATTGGAAGAGTCATGAATGGTGCTGAACATTGTGTGAACATCAACAAAAACAGAATTACCTGGAAAAACTCAGCAGGTCTGGCAGCATCGGCGGAGAAGAAAAGAGTTGACGTTTCGAGTCCTCATGACCCTTCGACAGAGTTCTGTCGAATTTTCCAGGTAATTCTGTTTTTGTTTTTGTTTTGGATTTCCAGCATCCGCAGTTTTTTTGTTTTTATCTATTGTGTGAACATCCCCACTTCTGACCTTATAAGGGAAGGAAGGTCATTGATGGAGCAGCTGAAGATGGCTGGGCCTAGGACACTACCCTGAGGAACTCCTGCAGTGATGTCCTGGAACTGAGATGATTGACCTCCGCCAACCACAACCATCATCCTTAGTGCTAGGTATGACTTCAACCAATGGAGCGTTTTTCCCCTGATTCCTATTGATTCCAATTTTGCTAGGGCTACCTAATGCCACACTCAGTCAAATGCTGCCTTAATGTCAAAGGAAGTCACTCTCACCTCACCTCTGGAGTTCAACTCTTTTGTCTATGCTTGAATCAAGGCTGTAAAGAGGTCAGGAGCGGAGTGACCCTGGCGGAACCCAAACTGGGCACCAGTAAGCAGGTTATTGCTAAGCAGGTGCCACTTGATAGCACTGTTGATGACCCCTTCCATTACTTTACTAATGAAGAGTAGACTGACGGGGCGGTAATTGGCTGGATTGGATTTGTCCTTCTTATTGTGTACAGAGCATACCTGGGCAATTTTCCACATAGCCGGGGAGATGCCAGTGCTGTAGCTGTACTGGAACAGCTTGGCAAGGGGCACAGCAAGTTCTGGAGCACAAGTCTTCAGTACTATTGCCAGAACATTGTCAGGGCATATAGCCCTTGCAGTATCCAGTGCCTTCAGCTGGTTCTTGATATCATGTGGAGTGAATCGAATTGGCTGAAGACTGGCACCTGTGATACTGGGGACCTCCAGAGGAGGCCAAGACGGATCAGCCAGTCAGCATTTCTGGCTGAAGATTGTAGCGAATGCTTCAGCTTATCTTTCGCACTGATGTGCTGGGCTCCCCCGCCATTGAGGATGGAGATATTTGTGGAGCCTCCTCCTCCAGTGAGTTGTTTAATTGTCATCCACCATGGATGTGGCAGGACTGCAGAGCTACGATCTGATCTGTTGGTTGTGAAATCGCTTAGCTCTGTCTATCGCTTATGCTGTTCGGCATGCAAGTAGTGCTGTGTTGTAGCTTCACCAGGTTGACACCTCATTTTTAGGTATGCCTGGTGCTGCTCCTGGCATGCCCTCCTGCACTCTCCATTGAACCAGAGTTGATCCCCTGGCTTGGTAGTAATGGTAGAGTGAGGAGATGCTGGGCCATGAGGTTGATCAAGTACAATTCTGCTGCTGCTGATGGCCCACAGTGCTTCATGTTTGCCCAGTTTTTAGTCGCTAGATTTTTTCAAAATCTATCCCATTTAGCATGATGGTAGTGCCACACAACACGATGGAGGGTCTCCTCAAAGTGAAGATGGGTCTTCGTCCCCACAAGGACTGTGCGGTGGTCACTCCTACTGAAACTGTCATGGACAGATGAATCTGCGGCAGGCAGGTTGGTGAGGATGAGATCAAGTATGTTTTTCCCTCTTGTTGGTTCCCTCACCACGTGCCACAGACCCAGTCTAACAGCTATGTCATTTAGGACTCGGCCAGCATGGTCTGTAGTGGTGCTACCGAGCCACTCCCAGAGCACACTGCGTCCTTGCCACCCTCAGCGCTTCCTCCAAGTGATGTTCAACATGGAGGCATACTGATTTATCAGCTGAGCGGAGTGGCAATCATGGTAATCAGCAGGAGTTTCCTCACCCATATTTGACCTGGTGCCAAGAGACTTCATGGGGTTCGGAGTCAATGTCAAGGACTCCCAGGGCAACTCCCTCCAACTGTATACCGCGGTGCCGCCACCTCTGCTGGGTCTGTCCTGCCTGTTTGACCATACCCAGGGTTGGTGATGGTGGTGTCTGGGACATTATCTGTAAGGTATGATTCCATGAGTATGTCTATGTCAGGCCGTTGCTTGACTAGTCTGTGAGACAGCCATCCCAATTTTGGTAGAAGCCTCCAGATGTTAGTAAGGAGGACTTTGCAGAGTTTACAGGGCTGAGTTTGCCAAGGTATTCAATCCTGTGAGCCAAGGCAGTCTATTTAAGCACCTGCAGAAAGTTGGCTGCCTGCCATTGGTGCTCAATGTGATCTCCTCTTTCCCTGGCAACATGATGGCTAAGGTCAGCTCTGATGGGGCAACATCAGAACACTTAGAGATGCACAGTGGTGTCAAACAGTATCTGGTTCTGGCATTGATGCTCTTTGACGTATTCTCCTCTTTGCTGCTGTTATAGACCTTCAGGTAATCTACAGAGGGTGTCTACTTACATACCAGAGCTGACAGAAAGCTGTTCAGCCTTGCTGACATGAGATCCAAGACAAAGGTGCAGCAAGTCCCCATCAGCGAATTGCTTTATACTGATGATACTGCATTAACATTCCCTACAGAGGAACACCTTCAGTGGCAAATGGACAGACGCTCTCATGCCTGTAAAGAGCTTGGTTTGACCATCATCATCAGGAAGACCAATGTCATGGTCTAGGCCATCTATCAGCATTAACAATGTGATGCTGGAGGTAGTTGATATCTTCACATATCTGGGCTCCACAATCACCAGCAACTTGTCACTTGATGCTGAAATCAAGACACAGAAGCTGCAGCTATAATGTCCAAGCTGAATAAGAGAATGTGGAACAACAGCAACTTGACTGAGAGCACCAAACTGTGAGTCCACCAAGTGCCCCTCTACAGTGGTGGGACCTGGACAACATAAGCTAGGTAGGAGAAAAGGCTGAACAGTTTCCATCTTGGCTGTGTCAGACGTATATCCTCAGCATTTCTTGGCAGGTCAAGGTCACCAACTCAGAGGTTCTGGAGAATGCAAATTCCATCAGCATAACTCAGTGCTAAGCCAATGATGTCTGCACTGGCTCAGCTATGTTCCTCAAGTGAATGATGGCTGTATACCCCAAAGACCTTCTCTACAGTGAACTGGCCACTGGGTCACCACTTCCTGGGTGTCCATACCTCCTCTACAAGGGCACCTACAAGTGAGATATGAAGATGACAGACATTGACACTGACAAGCGGGAGACTGTCACTGACGGCTGTGACCTCTGGAGGCTGACTGTTTGGAAGGGCATTGGAAGAGGCGAGCAGAAACGAGAAGCTCAGCTGCTCAGAAAGAGGGCCCAGAGAAAACAGAGGCCAGGAAATCATGCACCTTGCCAGCCCAATGTCTTCCTCTGCAACAAATGTGGCAGGGAGCGCCATGGCAGAGTGGAGCTCCTGAGCCACACATATGAACATACAAACTAGGAGCAGGAGTGGGACTCTCGGCCCTTCAAGCCTGCTCCGCCATTCAATAAGATCATGGCTGATCAAACTGTAACCTGCCGCTTACCCCTTGAAAACCTGTCACCCCCTTTTTAATCAAGAATCTATCTAGCTCTGCCTTAAAAATATTCAAAGACTTTGCCTTTTGAGGAAGAGTTCCAAAGACTCTCAACCCTCACAGAAAAAAATTCTCCTCATCTCTGTATTAAATGAGTGACTCCTTATTTTTAAATGTGACCCCTAGTTCTAGATTCTCCCACAGGAGGAGACATCCTCTCCACATCCACTTTGTCAAGACCCCTCAGGATCTTAAAGGTTTCAATCAAGACACCTCTTACTCTTTGAAACTCCAGTAGATACAAGCCTAACCTGTCCAACCTTTCCTCATAAGACAACCCGCCCATTCCTGTTATTAGCCTAGTAAACCTTCTCTGAATTGTTAATACATTTACATCTCTCCTTAAATAAGGAGACCAAAACTGTACACAACACTCCAGATGTGGTCTCACCTGTGCCCTGAAACAAAATCTCCCTACTTTTGTATTCAATTCTCCTCGCAATAAATGATAACATCCTATTAGCTTTCCCAATTACTTGCTCTACCTGCACACTAAGCTTTTGTGATTCCTGCATTCAGACACCCAGATGCCTCTGAAACTCGGAGCTCTGCTATCTCAAGTCTACCTTGACGGGGCTGGCAAGGGCAAAGGAGGTAACATGAGAGTTGACTAAGGATCATTCACGTTGTGTCAGCTATGGATGTTCTGTCGAGCCGACAGACCCGAATGTGCAATCAGCCAACTTGATGTTGATCCTGAACAATCCAGCCAGTGATTTTCCTCTATATTCATGATTAAAATTTTTGTATGCGAGATTAATTGAAGACAGAAAAGGAGGACTTCTATCCACTATTAAATAAAAAACCTTTCCCCCTCAACATTGAAATTCCAGGCGGCAAAACAATTCTATACAACCCTAAATCCCAAATTGTTCTTTTAGCTAATCTTGTAAGGTTTTATCGCCACCTTCTAGATTGACTTGCGAGTCCATGTGTTGGAGCATGAGTACACTGACCTGTTATGAAACCTTTCTTAGCTTATAATTATTTTCCAAAACAGGAGGTACAGTCAATTACTTGGAAGATCAAAAGAAACTGGAAAGGGACATTAATAAGAATGAGGGGAGTGTCGGATAGAGTTCCATGCCAGTAGAGTGAGACAAAACATGTTGGTTTAAAAGTGTTTACAGCAGTAATTATAGTTTGAATGAAGTGGGTTCAGCATTGTGGAAGAACAGAAGGATTTGGGGGGTTCACATTCATGGCAGTACCTTAGGTTGATCAGATTCTAAAAAGAAGCCGAGGGATTCTAGATTTTTCGCAAGAAATGTAGAACATGAAAGCCAAGAGGAGAATAAGCCTAGTAAAATTTTAATTGTTGTAAGATCTTTCCTCGGAGACCACATTGTATGCTGGTTGTGACTGGCTAAGGAACGATTGCAGAGACATTGATACATCTGAACAATACTGATTTATTGGATGAACGTAATTTTTTATGATATACAAGACCACAGTGTAAACCATCAGCTTTTTCCCTCTCTCGACTCTTGTGTCATGTGTCTCCCTTACATCACCATGTGGGTGGTATTGTTTCTCCAGCCCCACACATTAACCCTTTAAACCCTGAACTCCCTAATACTACATTAATCAGATCTCAGTTAGAGTATTGTATGCAATATTGGGCTCTATTCTGTAGAATGGCGATAGAGGCCTTCAAGTAGGTCCTTTGCAGATTGACTAGGATGCTGCCTGGCAAGAGGAAATACAAATATGAAAACAGACCTGAAAAATTGAGCATTATTTTTTAGAATAACACAAATTGCAAGGCAACACAATAGAAGTGTTTAAAATGAAGAAAGGATGGTACAGGGTAGACAGAATGGTCAAGAACAAACATTAAACATTAGAACAAAGGACAGAAGAAACAGAGTTGCAGAATGAATGTCGAGGGTTAATGGTTGAGGCAAAAACCTATGCTCTCAATTTTAATCCCCTGCCCCCCACTCTGCACAATGGGTGGAAAGGGTCAGAGGTTTGGGAGGCAGGGTTGGGATCAATATATTTACATCAAGCAAGTCAACCCAATTCTCCAAAAAGAAACCAAAATACTGCTACTGCAAATACTGGAAATCTGAAACTTAAGAAGAAAATGCCGGAAATACCTAGCAAGTTTGGCAGCATCAATACAGAGAGAAACAAAGCTAATGTTTCCTGACCAATATTTATCCCTCCATCAACATCACCGAAACAGATTATCTGGTCATGATACAATTGCTGTTTGTGGGAGCTGGCTGTGTGCAAATTGGCTGCCGCGTCTCCTATATCACAAGAGTGACTCCACGTCAAGAGGCATTTCATCGGCTGTAGTAATAGCAATGCAAATTCTTCTTGCAATTCAGTCATTGTAAGCTAGTGGCTTTGGTCTCTAAAGTCCTCAGCAGAGAGTCAGCAAAGAGCTGCAAAACCCAGTCTCTTCTATGGGACCGGAAAGCGCGATCCCTTCCTGTGGAGGGAATGGATTGGCATCCCCGTGCATCCACTTCATAAGCTGCTGAAGTAAGCCGTGCTAATGTTTCAATCTGTGTGTCCGCTTGTTTCACTGGAGGCGGAGGCTGTCACTATTAATCAATGAGATTGTTTTCAGTGGAGCTGGGAGGCTCCAGGAATCATTCAGATGATAGCTGAAGAACAGAAATAAAGACTGTTAGAACATTTGAGGCTCACATTGGAATCAATCAAGGAGACTTCATTTACTCCTGTCAATTGTTGATGAACTAGCGGTGGCAAATTTTTAAATAAGCTATTGGGTTTTTGAAAGGTAGTTTATTTAGCGTTTGTCTCCCAAATAAGCTGCTCAACTCCAGATTTGAAAAAAAAGTTGTGTTCCTCACAGGCACCTTATGGAACATGCTTGCCTATTGTGTTTCTGTGGACAATTTATTTTCTTTGAGATGGGTTGCTGCTTTCGATCAGAAGAATGTTCCCTGGTCTAAGTGCATTATCCTGTTAACTACTCGCAGAACTACAGAGAATTAGAAATTAAACAGGACCTGGGGAAAAGTTACAACTTAGAACTGCAATCGTCTTCAAAAAAATCGCATCAAATCAGATACCAAAAATCAGTCGCTTCGGGCTAGGACACAGCCTCACAGCAAATTAAATCTACTGCTGCTGTTTCTCACACCTCCCCCCGCCACCCCCTACCCCCACCCTCCCCCTGCACCTCCGTCAGTAAATTCTAAAACCATCACTGCTGAAAAATCCACTTCTGCCCATGTGCAGTAAAAGTGATGAATGTTAAATCATTCAGTGGCAATTAGGGGTGGGCAACTAATACTGGGCTTGCTGATGACTCGCACCTCTCATGAAAGAATAAAAAATACTGTCAGTCTGCAGTTTAAATTATGGCAAATCAATGTCCCGCTGCACTTTCAGAATGTTTCCTTCTTTTCGTGTGCCATAAGCTCTTAAAAAAAATACCCCAGGCTCTTTATGAACATGGTTTTGTTTGGGATGTGTTGATTTTTTTTTTAGTTAACTTTTGCAAGCTTTCCGGACTGATATGGATCGTGAAAGGATAGTTTCAGGGCTTCTCGACAAAGAGCATATTAATAAAAGAATCCCAAGGTTGGGGAGAAATATTTGGGGGTGAATTTTATGCCACCACCCCCACCGACTTAATTAAAGTCAGAGGGTCATGAAATTTAAAGTGGGTGGCCAACCCAACACCTTCACACCCGCCCCCGCCCTGTCTCCCATCTTACAGAGGGGTGGGTAAAGCATCAGGAAGCCAGCCCAGCTTTAGGCGTATTGAAACCCTTAAGTGGCCAATTCGCTACCACTTCAATTTTCAGTCTTCAGGGAAAGATGGGGGCATGGCGAGCAGCCCAGTAGCTTTCATTGCATGGGCTGCCGGCAGGCAGGAAGGAGTTGGGGGGGTGGGGCGGTGGGTACCATCTTTGGGCAAATCCCCCCCTGTGCCCATCAGAGTCACCTCCCCTCACAGGGATCTGCCAGGCAGGCCTGTCCAAAATCCCCAAACTTACCTGAGTTCCAGGATCCATGCCACTTTGTCTTCGGGGACTGCCTGCAGTCCCAGCAGTGGCCACTACTCGATCCTGGAACTGCTGGGGCTCCAGAGAGGCCCTCAATCAGATATTACTCCAGGAACTTCCTGTCCCTGAGGGGTGGAGGTCCCACTCTAAATCAGTGAAGGCTGCCTCCATCGCAACAGGGCAACTGGATTTCTGGTTGGCAGGGTGCTGGTGGACTTTCCAGCCTAGGGGGCGTGGATAATCTTTCCCCCATAAAATTCACTCCTCTAAGTGCCCATAACTGATGTTATTTAGCCTGTAGACCAGAGTTACTGCCCTCTTCAACTTTGTGTGATGCCACATGCGTCATATTTCCTGTCATATGTAGGAAACATGTTGGAGCGTTGACTTGTCTAATGCTGTCTTTAGGAGTAATTCATGTATGGAGCAGGAGGAGTGTTTAGATTTCCTCCCTTTGAGGAGTTATGTACAACCTTACAAGCAGTTCTATTATATTCAGACATGGATGCTGTTGCACGTGAAAAACCAAACTGCGTTATCCATTTCATGGAACCCTTGCTTTACTCTGTTGGGACTTGGCAATTGTTTGAACTGCAAGTAATGTGTCCTCTTTGCTCTGTCTGCTTACAGGTTGTGCCATTGACGTGGTGGTCATTGATCAGAGATTCCACTTACTACACATTATCAGTGATGGCCCTCATCTTGGTAAGAATGTTATCGAATTCTAATGGAATTCTAATGTGTAAAAGATTGGGAAGGGTGTCAGGAGCCAATTCTAGGAGTTGGAATTAGGGAAGTAGAATATAACCCATATCCAAAAACTAGATGGCGTATGGCTTCCTTACCCTGGCCCATGCACAATGATTACACCCATTTTCTAATGATCAAAGAAAGTTTATTTTGGAGGTTAAAAATCAGAACATTGAAGGGTTCATTCTCCAGTGACTTCACCAGAATTCACAAAAAGACTAATTCACCTCAGAAGTGATATTTGATTTAAAATAGATTTAAGACTGACCTTGGCAAATAGTTCAGAATTAATATCAGGTTATTTTACTTCAAAAATAAATGGAAGGTTTTCTCAGATGACCTCTGCAGCTGTCCCAACACTGCCCCTGCTCTTGCACAGATCAGTTCCACACCAAGTGTCCATTCAACCATTAGGGGGGAAGCCTTTTCCTGACCATGTGCTAACACCTTTAGCGAAAGCAGGCCAGGGGTTCAAGCTGCGGAGTCTCCTTGAGCACCAACTGTTGGCCTGTGTTTGGGGCCAACGTGCCGGGACACCCCAGGCCAGTGTCACAATGAAGCTGACAGGATAGTGTGCGGTATCCAGACTGTGGCGAAGCTGAGTGAGCCGTCTGCTGCTGCTCAGCAGGTCGGGCAGTATCCCTGGACAGAGAAACGGTTCAGGTTGATGGTTTTTCATCAGAGCTGGAAGAATTTCCATTAAAAGCAGGGACGGTGTTGGGGAAACCCGAAGAAGAAGAGAATAAAAGGGAAGACCTGCGATAGGATGGAGGGTAGGAGTGATTGAATGACAAGAGGGATGATGGTGCAAGGCAAGTGGGGTGGTAATGACACAATAACGACACAGAAGATGAGTCTAGAAGAGTTGTCAGTGACAACAGTGGAATCATTGCCAGCACCTGGTAAATGGAAGCAGTGATGAGGTAGCCTACTGTATAAGAACATAAGGAATAGAAGCAGGAGTAGGCTATTCGGCTCCTCGAGTCTGCTCCGCCAGTCAATAAGATCATTGCTCATCTAATTGTGGGCTTAACTCCACTTTCCTGCCTGTCACCCATAACCCTTAGCTCCTTTGTCAATCAGAAATCTAATTCAGCCTTGAATATATTCAATGACCCGGCCGCCACTTCGCTTGGGAAGAGAATTCTAAAGACTAATGACCACCCGAGAGAAGAAATTCCTCATCTCATCTCCAACTTAAATGGGAGACCTATTATTTTGAAACTGTGCCCCCCTAGTTCTAGATTCCTTCATGAGAGGAAACATCCTCCTGCCTACCCTGCCGGCGCCCTCAGAATCTTATGTTTCGATAAGATCACCTCTCATTCTTCGAAACTCCAATGAGTATAGACCCAACCTGCTCAACCTTTCATCACAAGACAACCCCTTCATCCCAGGAATCAACCTAATGAATCCAAAAAAGTGTGAGATTATGCATTTGGAGAGAGCAACCAAAGCAAGGGAATATTCCACAAGTGGGAGGATATTGAGGGATTGAGGAAGTTAGACACTTTGGAGTGCATGTCCACAGGTCCCTGAAGGTGGCAGAACAGGTGGATAAGGTGATAAAGACGGCATAGAGATTGTTTCCTTTATTGGATGAGGTATTGAATACAAAAGCAAGGATGCAATGCTGGAACTGTATAAAATGCTGGTTAGACCACAACTGGAATTTTGTGTATGGTTCTAGTCACCACATTACAGGAAGTACATAATTGCTCTGGAGAGAGTACAGAGGAGGTTTACAAAAATGTTGCCAGGTCTTGAAAATTGCAGCTATGAGGAAAGATTAGATAGGCTAGGGTTGTTTCCCTTAGAACAGAAGAGGCTGAGGGGTGACCTAATTGAGGTGTACATAATTATGAGGAGCCTAGATAGGGTAGACAGGAAAGACTTGTTTCCCTTAGCTGAGGGGTTAATTACCAGGGGGCATTGATTTAAGGTGATTGTTAGAAGGATTAAAGGGGACATGAGGAAAAACTCTTTCACTTGGAGGGTAGCGGGCATCTGGAATTCATTGCCTGCAGTGGTGGTTGAGGCTGAAATGCTCAACTCATTTAAAAGGTACCTGGATCTGCACTTGAAGTGCTGTAACCTGCAAAGCTACAGACCAGGTGCTGGAAAGTGGGATCAAAATGAGCGGCTAGTTTCTTTTTATCTTTTTGGCCAACACAGACATGATGGGCGGAAAGGCCTCTTTCTGTGCTGTAACTTTTCTGTGGTCCTTTGGAATTGTTCTCTGAACTGCTTCCAATGCAAGTATGTCCCCCCTTAGCTAGGGTCACCTAAACTGTAAACAGTGCTTCAGGTACCATCTCACCAACTCACTGTAGAGTTGTAGCAAGACTTCCCTACTTTTATACCCTGTCCAACTTGCAATTAAGGCCAACATTCCTGTTTGCCTTCCTAATTCCTTGCTTCACCTGCATGCTGACTTATTGTGATTCATGTACAAGGACACCCACATCCCTCTGTACTGCAGTATTCTGCAGTCTCTCTCCACTTAAATAATATTCTGCTTTCCTATTCTTCCTGCCGAAGTGGACAACCTCACATTTCCCACATTAAACTCCATCTGCCAAATTTTTGCCCACTCACTTAACCTATTGCAGACTCTTTGTATCCTTCTCACAACTTGATTTCCTCCCTATCTTCTTATCGTCAGCAAATTTGGCTACAATACAGTTGGTCCAGGTCATTCGTGTAGATTGTAAATAGTTGAGGACCCAGCACTGTGGCACTCCATTAATTGTGGGTTGCCATCCTGAAAATGACCAATTTATTCCCACTCCGTTTCCTGTTAGTTAGCCAGTCCTGAATCCATGTTCATATAGCCCATTTACCCTCTTTCTACTTTATGACCACAAGATCTGATCCTGTTATTGGTCATGATGGTCAATACTTATGACCCTGGTGATGCAACCAATCTCGTCAGCTTCCTCTCTCTCTCTCTCTCTGCTGAATGAACCCTGAGTTTAATCATTTTCTAGAGAAATGATCCCCATTGTTAACCTCTACTAATTCCCCTGAAGTTCCAACCATTTTACTGCCCCTGCTCCTTGCACTGAAATATTGCTGTCAAGAGTTTTTTGTCATTCTTTTGCAAAGTAGACGTGAAAAATCCCAGAAAATTACCTTCGATGCCCATTAGATCTGCCTGGAAAATTGTAAATGGGCTTCATTTTGTCCCCTTGTTCTGTAGTTTGATATTCTCTTACCTGGTGCCATCCAGTTCAGGACCTGGGTATTGAATTGTATTAAGAAAGCTCTTCTCCATCTTACAGGATGATTACTAACGCACAGCCACATAGCTCAAAGCAGTTCTGGCAAACGTACTCAGATTATGTTTAGATCTTTGCCAGTCTATCATACAGTGTGTCTCCACACACTTGAAGTTCCAAGTGCTGTAAATTGAATTAGCGCTTGGGTTCTACTTTTGGCTCTCTTTGAGCAACTGAACCTCATTCAAAAGCAGCAATGGGCGAGAGCCATTTTTGTGGACGTGCTAGTAGACTGAACCTGAGTCTACTGCAGTTGCTGTCTGTGGATTCCAGCTGAGTGCTTCAGAGCTGGAGTATTATGTCTTCATTTTAATTCTGTGCATGATTTGAGTTTGGGTGTACCTGAATTATTCCAGGAAAATACCGCTGGCGTATACCTGTCCTTGGGCAAGTGGACCTGGAGTGGGGTGGGGAATGTTACTGTTCCCCCCCACCCCGGCTCCCGTGGCATGGGAACCCGATTCTCAGATTGGAAGAACAGGGAGTTCTCCTTTGAATAGAGGAGGTTATGGAATGATCTAACGCAGAAACCAATTGTCCCCAGTGGTCTACACAGGAGGGACATAGATATAGGATTCACAGATGAGGGCTGGTGTGGATAAACCTATTTACATCAAGGATAGTGAGGCTGTTGGCTACTGAACCAAAGACCATGTCAGCAGTTAACAATAGGTTAGATCTGTGTTTGACAGAAAGTAGGATATAAGGATATTGGAACAGGGCAGGCATATGGGATTAGGAAGCCATGACTCCAGAACATTAGCCTGGGTCTTCGGATTACTGGTCCGGTGATGTTACCACTAAGCCACCATCTTCCCTCTATTGGTAACGTTACTGGATTAATGACCCAGAGGCCTGGACATGAGCTCAAATCCCACCACAACAGCTGGAGGAATTCAAGTTCGATTGACGAATAAATCTTGAATTAAGAAAATGCGAGTCTCATTAATAACTATCATGAAATTATCATTTTGTCATAAACACCAATTTGGTAATAATAATTATAGTAAGTAGTATTTATTTTTCTGGTGGCAGAGCATAGCGAAAGAGACTTTTTGATAAGTAGCATTAATTTTCTGCTATGTACTTGATGGAGATCCCTAAAGCTCTGATGATTTACCAAGATTATTCACTGAGATTGAGCTCGTTACTCCAAATATTCAGATTCAGATCTAAATAAAGTGTTTAGTTCACTAACATGAAACTGCATAGAGTGGCACCAGTGCTAATTTCCAGATTGCAGCCATTTAAACGTTGTGCACACTTGTACAGTCAGGAAGAAGTCAGGCAGATTGGAATGTGCACATTTAGCTCACGCCTTCGGTGGCGATGCCCCAGGAGGGACTGGTTACCTGAGCTGCCTTCTTCAACAAACCCATCTGACGAATTTCCAGCATTTATTGCCCCCTCCCTAATTGCTCTTGAGCAGGTGGCGGTGAGCCACCTTCAGCTGAAAGGTTTGCTAGGCTGTTTTAGAGGACAGCCTCATTGGCGTGTGGCTCCGGAGTCACATGTAGGCCAGACCGCCTGAGGACTGCAGATTTCTTCCACTGAAGGACATTAGTGAACCAGATTGGTGTTTATGACAAAATGATAATTTCATGATCGTTATTAATGAGACTCGCATTTTTTTAATTCAAGATTTATTCGTCAGTTGAACTTGAATTGCTCCAGCTGTTGTGGTGGGATTTGAGCTCCTGTTCACAGTATTTGTCCAGGCCTCTGGGTCATTAATCCAGTAACATTACCATTATAGAGAAGATGCAGGCTTAGTGGTAACATCACCAGACCAGTAATCCAAAGACCCAGGCTAATGTTCTGGAGACAGAGGGTTTAGATCCCACCATGGCAGCTGGTGGAATTTAAATTCAACAAATAAATCGGGAGTTGAAAGCTAGTCTCAGTAATGATGACCATGAAGCTATCAATTGTTGTAAAAACCCATCTGGTTTAAGAATGCCCTTTGAGGGAAAGGAAATCTTCCATCCTTACCTGGTCAGGCCTTCATGTGACTCCAGACCCACAGCAATGTGGTTGACTCTTAGCTGCTCTCTGAGATGAACAGGGCACTTGGGAATGGGTAACAAATGTTGGCCTTGCCAGCAACACCCTCATCCTATGAGAGAATTTTTAAAAGTGCTACAGTTCCCTCCTGTCACATCTGCAGTCCGGTTACATCTGGATAACTGCTCACTGGTGCCACAAGAGCTACTTTATTGCTTTGCCTTGCAGCACAATGCTATATCATTATAAGAAATAGGAGCAGGAGGTGGCCATTCGGCCCCTCAAACCTGTCCCGCCATTCAATAGGATCATGGCTGATCTGCCCCAGGTCTTGACTCCTCTTTCATGCCAGCTCCTCATGGCCCTCAACTCCCCAATATTCCAAAAATCTGTCTACCTCCTCTTTAAATACTTTCAGTGATCTGGCCTCCACAACCCTCTGGGGTTGAGAATTCCAGACATTCACTACCCTCTGAGAGAAGAAATTCCTTCTCATCTCAGTTTTAAATGAGTGTCCCCTCATTCTGTAACTATGGCCCCTAGTTCGAGATTCCCCCACCAGCGCAACTAATTGTTTGGGCTGAGTGAATAATACAGCCCCCTGAAACACCACTGTACCGGTAGTGCTGCCAACGTTAGCACAGTAATCCAAAGAGGTCATAATGCAAAGCCATTTTGACCCCTAGGCTAAATTAAAATGCTAAGACCATCAGAATAGTGCATTGAGCTTTGAGTTAAATATATAATTTGAAGTCTTTCTATATATTTAACTCAAACTCAATGCTATATTCTGATGGTCTTAACATTTTAATTTAACCTAGGGGTTAAAATGGCTTTTAATTCCACTCATCCAGCTGCACCAGCTAGAACAATAGCAACTTGCAATTATATAGTGCCTGTATCATCCTGAGGTGATTCACACGCAGACTCAAGGAAACATTACAAGCAAAGCAACAAATCAAGGGTGATGACCAAAGCTTGGTCAAATGAATGGATTTAAAGAGGTTTGGACAAGTGGAAGGACTTGGAAGGGAGCACCAGAGAGTAACACCTTGAGAAGACTTGACCGAGGGAGGGGTTGGGAGGATGGGAGGGATGGAATGCACAGGAGGCAAGAGTCAGTTCAATGGAGCGTTCAACAGGATGGACAGAGAGATGGAGAAAATTGCGGAGAATCAGACGGAGGCAATGGAGGGATTGACACTGCTTTTTACACTTTATATAATTTCTGACGTGTTTTGGAGGAAAATGGTGAGTTTGGACCTATGATTTCCAAAAGTCTTCCTGGCATCATTTCTGAGTCTCTTGTAAACCAATTGATCGAGATTGTTTGTACATTATTATATTATTACATGATGCGAATACAAAGATGTTGGTAGGCAAACTACCTACCTACCCACTCCCTATGTTCCTATGCAGAGAATTTTACAACACTAAAGCTTGATCAAAGGAGTAGATTTTAAGGAATGTCTTAAATGAGGAGAGAAAGGTAGACACCGTGTTTAGGGAAGGATTTCCAGAGATTAGGACCGAGGCAGCTGAAGGCACAACTGCCAATGGTGGAGAAGTTAAAGTGAGGGATGTGCACGAGGCCAGAATGGGAAGAGTACACAGATCTGTGGGGGTTGTAGGACTGGAGGAGATTACAGAGGTAGGGATGAGTGAGGCCAGAGGGGAATTTGAAATCAAGGGTGAGAATTTTAAAAGCAAGGTGCTGCCAGACTGGAAGCCAATGTAGCGAGCACGGGAGTGATGTGCAAACAGGAGTGCGTGAGAGTTATAATGCGGACAGCAGAGTTTCCAGTGAGCTCGAATTCAGAGTAGGATGCCGCAGGTCAACACTGGGAGTCAAGTAACAAAGGTGTGGATAAGGGTTTCAGCAGGGGATCAGCTAAATAAAGGCAGCACAGGAAAAGGGAGCACAGAGGCTTTATTCTCTCAAGCACCTATATCACAGAAGATCATTATTTTCCATGACCGAACACAGTTACATATTTCTGCTAAAGCGATCTGAAGCTCTACATAAACCAGAAGCTGAGAAGATTAAGAGCCTCAACTTTATAGTTGTACCTGATATGTTTGGGATTTGACTGCCATCTAGTGGTAATTCTCATTATTCTTTATTTCTGTGTTATTTGTTAAATCAGCTGGTTGTTGCTGGAAACTGGGGCCTGAATTTCACCCATCTCTGCTGGCATGTTTTTAGGCGGAGAGGGGTGCGTGAAATTGAAGGAGCAGGTTTCCCCCTGGGCTCCCACTGCCCTGACTTCGCAGCAATTTTACGCTGGGATGGGCAAGGCCTCGGCCTGCCTTTGTCCGGTTGAGGCCCTTAAGTGGCCAAATATTGGCCTCCCAGCCTCAATGAGGCCTCGGGCGGGAAGCAGGGTGGGAGGAGGAAACACCTCCATCAGAACCCCCCCCCCCTCCACTTTTAACCTCGGGTGCCCCCCTCTTCCTCCCTTATGGTCCAATGACTGCTGGACCTCGTCTCCCCCACCAAACCTTTCCCCCAGCACCCCAATCACTCACTTTCTGCCCCCCAACACCCCCCCCCACCACCTCCCTGGACCTTCCCTACCATCCCCAGCCTGGGACCCCAAAAACTGACCTTTCCATCCAGGCCCAGGACATCGGCTCTGTCAGCTTCATGCATTTCCTCTTCTGCCCACTGCAGCTCCTGTTGCCTGTCTGTAAGACGGGACTTGCTCTGGAGCGAGGGGGCAGGAAATGGCTGCGGCAGGGGGGACAGTTTTCACCGCCGACTCTTCGGACAGCGAGAATGGAAACCCGGCAGTCCGGAATATTCTGGCCTGGAAGTTGTTGATTGTGTCAGGTTTCAATCATGACGGCGCTATTGTAGATCTGTCTCCACACAGGAATGACTGACAGTTAACGAGCAGATGTCCATCTGTGAACATGCCCCTATTTAATCACCCCTTCAGCATGAAAGATGGAACTGTACAGCTAACTGACATGAAAGAAAAATTAGGAAATTAATGTCTTCAACAATGGGGGCAGGGGGGAAAAGTCCAGTTTTCAGTGATGGACACAATGAAAATCATAAGCACTTAAACAACTTCAAATAAAAATAAATCGAGGTCCATGTAAAAGTAAATAAGAATAGAAGGAGGCTGTTTAGTTCCTTTGGGCAGCTCCACAATTCAATTACATTTTGGCTGATCTGTACATCAATTCCTTGGACTCTCCTTTTGTCTCATATCCTTTGACGTTGTTACTTAAAAATCTATTGATCTCTGTCTTGAATCTCCAACTGTCCCCCAGAATTTCAAGCCTATTGTGGGAGGGAATTTTAATCCTATCAAATGACAGAGCAGACTCGAGGGGCCGAATAGCCTACTCCTGCTCTTATTTCACATCTTCCTACCCATGTCGTTCCAAATTTCCACACTGCCTTGTTTCAAAAATGTGCTTCTTGATTCTTCCCCTGAAGGGGCCTCACTCTAAACAACGTTTTTTTTTCTTGATTCCCCCCCCCCCCGCCCACCACCACTGACCTGAGGAAGTAATTTGTTTTTCCATCCCTATCAAATCCTTTTAACATTTTAAACCTCTTAATGAGATCAACCCTCAATGTTCTGTGATTGAGGAAATGCGAGCCACGTTTCTGCAACCTGTCCTCACAATTTAACTCTCTAAGCCCAGGTATTGTTCCTCTTCAATTTTTTACTTTCAACAGTGCAGATGCTTCTAAATTCATGGCATTCAGTTCTTCTGCCTGTACTTAAGGGCACCATTTCCACAACCCCCCCCCCCCATCCCCGATTGGTGCCCTCAGTCGGTGGCGCGCTGCCATTTTACGTGGGCGGGCCCAATTAAGGCCCGCCCAGCTCGACATCCGCCAGGAAGCGCCATGCGCTCCCTGTGCGGGCAGGTGGGGGAGGGGATTCCCTGAGCCGGGAGTGGAAGAGCGCACAGGTCTGCCCGAGGCAAAGTGCTGCCTCCGGGAGCTGGGCTCAGGTTTGAAAACTTTATTCAAGGGAGGAAAAAACATTCCTGATATGTCCCCTCGTGCGACACTGTCACATGAGCTGGGACATGTCAATTACTTCTATTTAAAAATTTTATACACATTTTAAATCCCTCATGAAACCTTATCCCGCCCATGGATGAGGCTTCATGTTTTTTCTGAAGGCCGCCTGGGCTCTTCGCCTGCCGGGCAAACCTTAAGGTTGGACAGGCAGGTCCATTAATTAGGTTAATTACTTTTTTAAAGGCCTCAAGTGGCCATTGACAGTTCGGCGGGTGTACAGCTGACTCAGCTGTGTGCCCACCGAACTGAAAATCTCCAACCCCACTCGCCGACCAGAAAGTGCAGCCCTAAGAACTTAAGAAATAGGAGCAGGAATAGACCACATAGCCCCTCTAACTTGCTCCACCATTCGGCCCCTCTAACTTGCTCTGCCATTCGGCCCCTCTAACTTGCTCCGCCATTTGGCCCCTCTAACCCGCTCTGCCATTTGATATGATCAAAGCCAATCATCTGCCTCAACTCCAGTTTTCTGCCCACTCTTATCAAATGATAGAGCAGGCTCAAAGGGCTGAATGGCCTACTCCTTCTCCTAAATCCTATATCTCCCAAGTCTTTGATTCCCTGGGACGTCAAAAATCTATCGATCTCTGTCTTAAGTATACACAATGGTGGAGCATAACCCTTGGGGACAGAGAATTCCAAAGATTCCCTTCTGAGCGAAGAAATTTCTCCTCACCTCAGTCCTAAATGATCAGCCCCTTATCCTAAGTCTGTGCACCAAGTGTTCTGGATTCCCCAGCCAGAGAAAAATAGCCTCTCAGTGTCTACCTTGTCAAACGCCTTCAGAATCTTGTATGTTTCAATGAGATCGCTTCTCATTCTTTTAAACTCCAGAGAATATAGACCCAACTGACTCAACCTCCTCATCATGGGACAACCCCCTCATTCCAGGGACCAGTCCGATGAACCTTTGCTGTCCCATCTCCAATGTAACTATATCCTTCCTTATATGGAGACCACAAGTGTACACAGTTCTCCAGGTTTGGTCACAACAACGCCCTGTACAGTGTCACAAGACTTCCTTATCCTTGTACTCCCTCGTAATAAAGGCCAACCTGCCATTTGACCTCTGTAATTACTTGCATGCTAACTTACTGTACGTGTACAGTCTCTCTGGACATCAGTATTTAAAAGAAAGCTACAATGCTGTTTCATTCGAAGTACCGAAGGTCAGAATATTCTTCCTCTCGAGGACCAGAGCTATCATAGTGCAAGCGAAACCAAAGAGCCAAACTGACCATAACTTGGCGCCAATTGACGCACAATTTGGCAATCTCACAGTGAAGCCAAAAGATCGTCCAGTGTAAGGAGCATAAATACACGTTGCTTGGTTCAGTAGCAAAAGTCGAAGCAAAAAATTCCACTCTCTAGAATGTGCATCGCCTCCTGCAGCGGTAACTGGTACTGCATGTAAAAGTTGCCATTTGCAAAATACATTTTTTCCATTGACTTTGGATAATTCAGACTTTAGTACACATTGCTAGCAACTCACTTGTGAACATCATATAATTAGGGAAATGAAGGACCATCAGTGATAATTCTAAATTATCTAAGAACGTTTTCAAATCTCGAACTGCAAAGGTAAAACAAAGAGAAAGAAACCCGATAAGGGAGAAAACAATTCCTGTCGGTTATGGAGCTGATAAATACCAATCATTGGCTTGACCCCAATCCGTGTTGTTAGTGGACCTGAGGTTGAGTTGATTGTGGAGAGACCATTGTAGGCGTTAGCACCTCTGATCTGCAAAGGGCAAAGATCCTCAAATCAAAAGAAGGAACTTCATTTATATAGCGACTTTTGCAACCTCAGGGCGTCCCAAAGTATTTAACAACCAACGAAGTGCCATCACTGTTTGCAATGTTGGAAAACACAGCAAGATCTCACAAAGAGCAGTGACATAGTGTCCAGACAATCTGTTTCAGTGTTTCTGTGTGAGCGGTAAAGATTGTCCAGTACACATGGGAGAACAGTCCTTGTCTTCTTTAAAAGAGTGACGTGGGATCTTTATGAGCATCTGAGAGGGCAGATTGGTCCTCATTTTAATGTCTTGTGTAAAAGATGGCACCCCTGACTGTGTAGCACTCCCTTAGGAATGCATTAAGATATTCTGCCTCGACCTCGTGCTGAAGTTTCTGGAGTGGGGCTCAAACCCACAACTTCTTGACTTAAGAGGTGAGAGTGCTCCTCACTGAGCCAAGGATGCTACCTCCTGATGGCTAGCCTATGACCTATGGTGTACACGAACATCAGATGAGAAGGAGACTAGCTACATGACAAATTAGCACTTATTTGGCAAGATCCTCGAGATTGACTGGTGGATCTCAAAACGAACCTGTGTTTTCCGAACTGAGAATGAAGCCTTCACGCACCAGACCAGGATTTATTAACTCCAGCAGATGGCCCATCGAGATCTGCCCCACTGATTCCTCACTGCTCAGCTGAGCTGGTGGAGTTATAAAATGTGCTTGCCCTAATGTCCTAACAGGAGTGCAGCATTGAAAAGAGTCCCTGCATTCGTTGCCTAGCAACACAGATGATGGGAACTGATGTCTGGGATTACATGATGGTGGGGTGGGTTTAAAATGCAAGTGGCCGACATAGTCTATGCAAATAAGCACAGGGCATTAATGTACATTATCTAATGCCAATAGTGAACTGAAAAGGCTTTGTCACCTGGATGAAATGTGTTTCTTCTCTTTCGTTATTTGCTAACTTACGTTCCTATATTCTTGCTTATTTTAGTCAGGAAGGTTGAGTGTTTAATTTCTATACTTTATGTCAAAACAATGCTGATATGGAACAATGTTTGTACACACCATATCTCCTTTTTCTCTCTAGATTATTTATGATGAAAAGGTGTCTTGGTGAGTGCCTTTTATTCAATCTGTGCTTTTCTTAGACGTTAGATGTTCCGTATTAATGTAACCTTTGCCAGCGATTCATCATAAAAGGATGAAAAATCATATTTTTAGAAAAATATGGAAAAAAATTGCTAATTTTGGAAACAATTTTAAATCTGAATTTACTTATCCCTCCATCTTATCTCTTCCTGAGCTCATACAGCACTGTTTACTTTTCCAAATGCAACCTGATCCACACATACAATATTCATCAAATTAGGCAAACCTTTCAACACTGCACACTCAGTGACAGTTCACTCTCCATCTACTCTCCACCCTCACTGACCGTTCACTCACTCACCATCTACTCTTTACACTCACTGACAGTTCACTCACTCTCCATCGACACTCCACCTCACTGAAGGTTCACTCACTCTACATCGACACTCCACCTCACTGAAGGTTCACTCACTCTCCATCTACACTCCACCCTCAATGAAGATTCATTCACTCTCCATCTACACTCCACACTCACTGAAGATTCACTCACTCTCCATCTACACTCCACACTGACAGTTATTTGTATTTTTGTTGGATCGATGACCTTTAGAAATTTCCCTTTATCTGGAAGTTTGCCACATGCAGCATTCAAACAATTTGTCTTTGCAATTCAAAGATCAACCCTAGAACTCGTATCATTTTCCTTTTCAGGTGGGAGTCTCTGGTGTTGATATCAATGTATGCAGTCTACATCCTGATCATGAAGTGAGTACAGATTTGTTCATATCTTGTGCTCCTATGCTTATTGATGGGGAGGGAATGGTAGCTGGTGAATAGACCTTCATGGTCATTTAAACTCTCAAGAACTCTCCATTTGGCCTCATATCTTGTTGGATGAATTTTTGGGGTAATTTCTTTTCACAATTTGCCGACACATACCTGGACTTGCTCCCAACCACCAGGAGCATTTGATCCTTTGAAGGCTTTTGTATAGAGCGGGGCATCTCCTTGAATCCCAATATCATGGTGGAGGAGGAAAGGCAAGGTAGCAGCATCACAGGAATGTGTGGACCCCACCAGATTTTACCCAAGCCCATAGAGTCTAGAGTGAGCACAGATCCTATATGGTCATCAGTGAGGAGGTATTTAGAAGGAGGGTTCCCTGCACCAAATAGAAATGGACTCTGCCAGCAACTCCAATGAGGATGTGCAGCCATGATCATCTGGCCCCTGTCTTCTCCCTGGGGTTGTGGAGTTCGCAGCCAAACTCAATTTTTATGGCAAAGGGTCATTTCAGGTAGCCACCTACTTAATATCAGTCAGGTTGTAATATGCCATGCCTTTGTCAGGGGCCATTCATTTTATATAAGAACTGGGGAATTCATCAGCTCTGTCTGTGCAGCAGTGTGGTAAGGCCAGCCAACATTGGAGAGTCCATTAGGGCTGTTCCATAGACCAATGAGGAATGAATGGCAGGCACTGTGCTTGGTGAGTTCCAATGGCCCTTGACATCAAGGCAGCATTTGATCAAGTGTGGCATCAGGGACCCCTAGCAAAACTGGAGTCAGTGGGAATCGGATGGAAAATTCTCCGCTAATTGGAGTCATACCTAGCACAAAGTAAGATGGTTGTGGTTGTTGGAGGTCAATCATCTCAGTTCCAGGACATCACTGTAGAAGTTCCTCAGGGTAGTGTCCTAAGGCCTAAACATCTCCAGCTGCTTCATTGATGGCCTTCCTTCCACGATAAGATGGGGAGGTTCAATAATGATTGCACAATGTTCAGCACCATTCACAACTCCTCAGGTACTGAAGCAATCCATGTCCAAATGTAGCAAGGCCAGGACAATAACCAGGCTTGGGCTGACAAGTAACAAGTAACATTCGCGCCACACAAGTGCCAGGCAATGACCATCTCCAACAAGAGAGAATCTGACCATCTCCAACAAGAGAGAATCTAACCACCTCCCCTTGACGTTCAATGACACTACCATTGGCACATCTCATTTATCAAAGCGAAATGCTGCAGATGCTGAAAATCGGAAACAAAAACAGAAAATGCTGGAAATACTTGGCAGGTCAGGCAGCATCTGTGGAGAGAGAAAAGCAGAGTTAACGTTTCGGCTTGATGGCCTTGTGTCAGAGCTGAAACATTAGCTGTGTTTTTCTCTCTCCACAGATGTTGCCTGACCTGATGAGTATTTCCAGTTTTTTTCTATTTTTGACACCTTCAGCATTGACATAAAAGCAAAACGGTTTACCATTTGGATTTTCATTATGTCTGCTGTCATGCTGATTGGGATTATGGTGAGGCAGTGCCCAGTACTCGTGCTGTGACTGAATGATGATGGTTGTGTCTCTTGCATCCCTCACACACATAGACCGTCTCACCATTGCTGTCCGATGATTGTACAAAGGCCAGAAATGCAGGCCCAGGTTGGCAAGGCAGTGAGAGAATTAGTGCGACCTGTAGGTGGCCGATTGTAGGAGATAGCTGTCCCCTCAATCCCAAAGGTTTATGTGCACACACAGTAACAGCCACCTCTTGTACTCCTGCCACTGGGATGGCCCCTTGAAGAAACATGAGACTGGCGTTAGAAAACCAGATACTGCCCACTGTCACGAAGGGGACACGCTGTGGAAGGAAACACTCACACACGACATTGTGGTCAATAAACAGCATTAACGCTGTGTGCAGAAAGCATTCTTTCAAAGACCTGTAAGCACATTTCAGGCAGCAGGAATGTGATGCTCATAACAAAAACAGAATTACCTGGAAAAACTCAGCAGGTCTGGCAGCATCGGCGGAGAAGAAAAGAGTTGACGTTTCGAGTCCTCATGACCCTTCGACAGAACTTGAGTTCGAGTCCAAGAAAGAGTTGAAATATAAGCTAGTTTAAGGTGTGTGTGTGGGGGGGGCGGAGAGATAGAGAGAGAGAGAGAGGTGGGGGGGGTGTGTGGTTGTAGGGACAAACAAGCAGTGATAGAAGCAGATCATCAAAAGATGTCAACAACAATAAAACAAAAGAACACATAGGTGTTAAAGTTAAAGTTGGTGATATTATCTAAACGAATGTGCTAATTAAGAATGGATGGTAGGGCACTCAAGGTATAGCTCTAGTGGGGGTTTTTTTTTATTTTTTATTTTTTTTAAATAATGGAAATAGGTGGGAAAAGGAAAATCTTTATAATTTATTGGAAAAAGAAGGAAGGGGGAAACAGAAAGGGGGTGGGGATGGGGTAGGGAGCTCACGACCTAAAGTTGTTGAACTCAATATTCAGTCCAGAAGGCTGTAAAGTCCCTAGTCGAAAGATGAGGTGTTGTTCCTCCAGTTTGCGTTGGGCTTCACTGGAACAATGCAGCAAGCCAAGGACAGACATGTGGGCAAGAGAGCAGGGTGGAGTGTTAAAATGGCAAGCGACAGGGAGGTTTGGGTCATTCTTGCGGACAGACCGCAGGTGTTCTGCAAAGCGGTCGCCCAGTTTACGTTTGGTCTCTCCAATGTAGGGGAGACCACATTGGGAGCAACGAATGCAGTAGACTAAGTTGGGGGAAATGCAAGTGAAATGCTGCTTCACTTGAAAGGAGTGTTTGGGTCCTTGGACGGTGGGGAGAGAGGAAGTGAAGGGGCAGGTGTTGCATCTTTTGCGTGGGCATGGGGTGGTGCCATAGGAGGGGGTTGAGGAGTAGGGGGTGATGGAGGAGTGGACCAGGGTGTCCCGGAGGGAGCGATCCCTACGGAATGCCGATAAGGGGGGTGAAGGGAAGATGTGTTGGGTGGTGGCATCATGCTGGAGTTGGCGGAAATGGCAGAGGATGATCCTTTGAATGCGGAGGCTGGTGGGGTGATAAGTGAGGACAAGGGGGACCCTATCATGTTTCTGGGAGGGAGGAGAAGGCGTGAGGGCGGATGCGCGGGAGATGGGCCGGACACGGTTGAGGGCCCTGTCAACGACCGTGGGTGGAAAACCTCGGTTAAGGAAGAAGGAGGACATGTCAGAGGAACTGTTTTTGAATGTAGCATCATCGGAACAGATGCGACGGAGGCGAAGGAACTGAGAGAATGGGATGGAGTCCTTACAGGAAGCGGGGTGTGAGGAGCTGTAGTCGAGATAGCTGTGGGAGTTGGTGGGTTGTAATGGATATTGGTGGACAGTCTATCACCAGAGATTGAGACAGAGAGGTCAAGGAAGGGAAGGGAAGTGTCAGAGATGGACCACGTGAAAATGATGGAGGGGTGGAGATTGGAAGCAAAATTAATAAATTTTTCCAAGTCCCGACGAGAGCATGAAGCGGCACCGAAGTAATCATCGATGTACCGGAGAAAGAGTTGTGGAAGGGGGCCGGAGTAGGACTGCAACAAGGAAAATGTTCCACATACCCCATAAAGAGACAGGCATAGCTGGGGCCCATGCGGGTACCCATAGCCACACCTTTTATTTGGAGGAAGTGAGAGGAGTTGAAGGAGAAATTGTTCAGCGTGAGAACAAGTTCAGCCAGACGGAGGAGAGTAGTGGTGGATGGGGATTGTTCGGGCCTCTGTTCGAGGAAGAAGCTCAGACCATCCTGGTGGGGGATGGAGGTGTAGAGGGATTGGACGTCCATGGTGAAGAGGAAGCGGTTGGGGCCAGGGAACTGGAAAATGTTGATGTGACGTAAGGTGTCAGAGGAATCACGGATGTAGGTGGGAAGGGACTGGACAAGGGGAGAGAGAAGGGAATCAAGATAACGAGAAATGAGTTCTGTGGGGCAGGAGCAAGCTGAGACGATCGGTCTACCGGGGCAGTTCTGTTTGTGGATTTTGGGTAGGAGATAGAAGCGGGCCGTCCGAGGTTGGGCGACTATCAGGTTGGAAGCTGTGGGAGGGAGATCCCCAGAGGAGATGAGGTCAGTGACAGCTCTGGAAACAATGGCTTGATGTTCAGTGGTGGGGTCATGGTCCAGGGAGAGGTAGGAGGAAGTGTCTGCGAGTTGACGCTCAGCTTCCGCGAGGTAGAGGTCAGTGTGCCAGATGTGATGCTCATGGTGTTTCTAGAACATTTAAGGCAATTACAGATGAAGACATGTTTGTGATGGGCGTGGGAGGGTGTCAACAGGGGTGCACGATTGCAAGCTAAGAGAAATGATAAAACAAAAACAAAAATACCTGGAAAAACTCAGCAGCTCTGGCAGCATCTGCGGCGAGGAACACAGTTAACGTTTCGAGTCCGTATGACCTTTCAACAGAACTAAGTGAAAATAGAACAGAGGTGAAATATAAGCTGGTTTAAGGGTGGGACGTGGGGGGGGACGAGTCCTGTTGCCAGACCTGCTGAGTTTTTCCAGGTATTTTTGTTTTTGTTTTGGATTTCCAGCAACCGCAGTTTTTTGCTTTTATCTAAGAGAAATGATAATCCTGTATGACCTTGCCAAATTGCTGTCACACCCAGAACCAGACAGTTCTGCAGCTCTTTCATCTCCTTGATGCGACTGTGGACCATCCACCGTTAAGGGCTCGTTGATACCGTGCTGCTGAAAGGAAAGGTCAGGCAGCTTGCCGCAAACAGGATGCATTTGAGGACGCCCCCAGATCTATCCAGGCATCAGAAGCACTGCCTCAATGTACCTTCTGAGCTACTAATGGATAGCCGCATCTTGTTATTCAGTTGGGACTCTGGAACCTCATCATAAGCAATGGCTCCAAAGAATACCCCATGTCAGTAAGAGGTCACACCAGCATATCTCTGCAAAGTGGAGTATTGGTTGGGTGGGAAGCTGCCTTAACATGAAGAATTTATAACAGCTGCTGAGGAAACCAGTATATTTTGCTGCTGAACATTGAAAGAGAGTGTGTCTTTCCCTATTCACAGAGGCTGGGACCATGTGAATAGAGTACTTAGGGTTACATAAATACATCTGATAAGCCCATGGAGCTTTTTGAGAATCCTGCCCATTATAGCTGTCAGTCATCCTTCAAGTAAAAGATGAAATGGTTTGCTTGAGCAAACCAGGCATTAACTATTTTTAAAAAAGTTTATTCTTTCATGGGATTTGGGCGTCGCTGACTAGGCCGGCATTTATTGCCCATCCCTAATCCCTTGAGAAGGTCGTGGTGAACCGCCTCTTGAACCGCTGCAGTCCATGTGGTGTAGGTACACCCACTGAGCTGTTGGGAAGGGAATTCCAGGATTTTGACCCAGCGACAGTGAAGGAACAGTGATATATTTCCAAGTCAGGATGGTGAGTGGCTTGGAGGGGATCTTCCAGGTGATGGTGTTCCCATCTATCTGCTGCCCTTGTCCTTCTAGGTGGTAGAGCTCATGGGTTTGGAAGGTGCAGTTGAAGGAGCCTTGGTGAGTTGCTGCAGTGCATCTTGTAGATGGTACACACTGCTACTACTGTGTGTCGGTGGTGGAGGGAGCGAATGTTTAAGTTGGTGGAAGGGGTGTCAATCAACGGGCTGCTTTGTCCTGGATGGTATCAAGCTTCTTGAGCTTTCTTGGAGCTGCACTCATCCAGGCAAGTGCGGAGTATTTCATCACACTCCTGACTTGTGCCTTGTAGATGGTGGACAGACTTTGGAAAGTCAGGAGATGAATTACTCGCTGCAGGTTTTCCAGCCTCTGACCTGGTCTTGTAGCCACAGTATTTATATGACTGGTTCTATTCAGTTTCTGGTCAATGGTAACCCCCAGGATGTTGAAGATGTGCTTTATACATCTATGGCCAGTTAAGTGACTCTGTTGATGTTCCTAATGCTAATTTAAAATAATCCTGAAGCGCAAATGTTAAGGGCATTTGTGACCTTTACAGCTATTGAAAGTGCCATGCCTAGGCAATTTGCCTGCAGGTCTGCTTCGAGTATACGGTATAACTCGGTCTGGGCTTCGTGTATAACCTGCAACCAAAGCAGGCACTGCTCCTCTGACAAATGCAGGTGTGGCCACTTCTGCTATGGGTGCAGAGTGGCTCTGACCAAGCAAAACCTACATAATATTCCCCACTTCTCCACTTCCAGAAAGCATAGATACAGGAAGAACGATTATGACATTGTTGAAACTGACGTGCTGGGTGGGTCAAATGTAGGCGGCAGCCTGATTACCACAAAAAGCTCCTGAAAACCTAAGTGGCTAAAACCTAAAAACACAAAGTGTAGGAAAATGACCTGGCAATTTGCCAATCTTATTATTGGGCTCTTTCAACTTATCTCTGTACTCAACTCTTCAGTGGAGATTGTGGGCAATATCACTGGACCTGTAATCCAGAGGCCAAGGAGAATGCTCTGGGGACATGGATTCAAATCTCACCATGGTAGATGGTAGAATTTAGGTCCAATTAATAAAATCTGGAATATAAAGCTCATCTCAGTAATGGTGACCATGAAACTATTATCAATTGTCGTAAAAACCTACCTGGTTCACTAATGTCCTTTAGGGAAGGAAATCTGCCGTCCTTACCTGGTCTGGTCTTACATGCGACTCCAGATCCACAGCGATGTGGATGACTATTGACTGCTTTCTGAAATGGCCTCGCAAGCCACTCAGTTCAAGAGCAATTAGGGATGGGCAACAAATTCTGGCCTTGCCAGCGACGCCCACACCCCATGAAAGAGTAAATAGTAAAACGCAACTTCCACTACTGTTCCAAACTTTGCCAGCAGGAAAGGTTGCATTTTGCGAGCGTGAAGACCACGGTTTGTACCTAGCTGAGGCCCACAATAAGGGGATGGGCCACAGCTTTGATATTATCTGCTGAGGGATTGGGATGTGGCGCAGGGTTGAGTCACTGGGGATGTCAGAGTGAGGGATAGGGTTGCAGCTTGGGACTCGAACAAGGGTAGCAATGACTGCAGCACAGATTTGGAAACATGCTGCGTAGTGACCTGCCCTGCAAGAGATGGAAACAACACCTGCACACTTCCTCTGAAGAAAGACTTGTGTTTATATAATGTCTCATTGCGTGTCTCTGAAACTTTCCACAAGCTTCACAACAATGAATCATGCATTATACTTCTTCACAAATGTTGTGCAAAAGATGAATTCATTTATTTCTTTTTATTCATTCATGGGATGTGGGCATCGCTGGCTGGGCCAGCATTTATTGCCCATCCCTAATTGCCCTTGAGAAGGTGTTGTAATATGCGTTTCTGACTTTAAAGAATTATATTTAAGAATAATTCTGATTTTTGCTAATGCCTGTCCTTGTGGCTTTCAGGTTCAACAGCACGATGCAAATTTTCTTTGAAAGCAAGTGGAAGAAGACTTCTGTGAACATGGCTAATGGGAATGCAAATAATACAGAAATGGATGACAACAGCAACTGTGATGCCACGGTGGTCTTACTGAAGAAAGGTAAGGGCTGGGCTCCATGTGGGTAACAGTTCTATAAAAGTCATGTCCATCAGTATCTAGTATTCACACAATGCACCTCACACAAAGGGCACATTTTACAAGGAGAGACATAGAAGTGATGGAACCCAGAGGAGGTTGAGGCTGAGGTTGATGCTGAGGTGTTCTGTTGATGTAGAATATAGAGGGATGTTTATTCTATATTTATAGCAGATGTATACTTGTACTAGGAATATAATTTGAAGCCTGAAATGCAAAGTCTTTCATCCAACAGCACTAACATCCCTTATCTTAATGTGCACCATAATCATCGACTATTATTTTAAGAAAAACTGCTACAAAGCCCTGGCACAGCGCCCCCCCCCCCCCCCCCCCCCCCCCCCCCCCCCCCACCCTCCTCCAACCACACAAGGCCCAGTGATTAAGAAGGGTTACCACTCACCACTCCTGGACCTTGACTGCCTCCTGCTCCCCCCAGTACCCCCCACCTCCACCTCCCGCCACTGAAGCTGCGCAAAATAAGATGTTGAGCGAGGACAAGCTTAGGCCTGCCTGAGATTCCACCCTTTGGCCAAATAGCCTCAACGGCAACAGTCAAGGTTCAATGGATCTTTGTACAAGGTATTGGCTCATAGTGCACAGCTCTCTAAAGGGTGGGAAATGAAAAGCTTCCTGTTTTTAAAGAAAAATCATTGCCTCCATGGAGGAGTTCATAGGTAGTTTAGTTTCAGAAAATCTGAACTCAGAACTCTGTCAACAGAGCCATCAATTTGGAAGATGTTCATTACACTTGGCATTTCCTCTTGGCAAACAAGAGAGCTGAAGAACACGGGCAGGTAACTTTCAGCTTATGAAGCCACATTGGAAACAAAGGCCTAGAAAAAGCCTAAGGCCTGGCCAGCCATTGGTGCAATGGGTACTTAGAATCAGACATCACAGAAGGAAGCCATTTGGCCCATTTTTCTGTGCTGGCTCTTTGAAAGAGCTATCCATTTATAGTCCCACTTCCCCATTCTTTCCCCTTGGCCTTGCAGTTTTTTTTCTTTCAAGTATGTATCCACCTCCCCTTTTGGAAGTTCCTATTGAACCTGCTTCCATTAGCCTCTCAGGCAGTGCATTCATAACAACTCCCTAAGCAAAACAAATTCTCCTCATCTACCCCTGGATTTCTGACCAAGTATCTTAAATTGTGTGCTCTTGTTACTGATCCTCCCTGTCCACTCTACCAAAGTCCCCCACAATTGTGAACCCCTCTATGAATCACCCTCACCCCCCCCCCACTCCACTGCCCCCCGTCCCCACACCCCACCTCTTAACCTGCTTTTCTCTAAAGAGAACAACCCCAGCGTCTCTAATCTCTTACATAGCGTCTCACCCCTGGTACTTCATAATCGAATAGTGTGCTCATTTCTGTCAGCCATCTTGGTTGTGCTAAGTTTTGTTGACTCCCAGCTGAGGAGCTAATCTGAATGCCCCGTCATTGTGCAGCACTTTGCAGAGGGAAGATGATTAGATATGTAGCTCTAATTCACCCCCAGGTAGGCTTCCAACCTCGAGATGCCACCACTTACCAATTCCAAACTGGACAAATAACAGGATAGGGGCGGGAAGAGGGAATATTATAGCTTGTGTAACTTCTGACATGTTCTGTTGATGAAAATTCATTGAAAAGCAGAACAATAGATGTTCCCACATCGCAATTCACAAACACAAATGGGGAACAAATTGACTTTTTTTTTGAAGAAGGTATAGTTGTTTCGTGTTTATAAATTTCTGGACAAGAAAACAAAATGAGTGACAGGCGACTGCGAACAACGGGACAACCTCGGAAGGCCAGCTTCCTAAGTAGTGGAGAGTGTGTAAAGTTAAGAAGCCTCACAGGTTTGGGGAAATAGCAACAGCTTTGGGGGAATTAAAGAAAAGCTGCAGTCCGAATGGGGAGACTGCGGCTGGTGAGAGTTTTTAGTCACAAGGCTTAATCCTGTTATCATTTTTTCACAGCCAACTTCTGCCGCAACTCCTCAGTGCTCATGGTAGATGAGTTGCTCTCGGCTTATCCACACCAGCTCTCTTTCTCTGAAGCCAGCTTAAGGATCATGATAACCAGTCACTTTGGACCCAAAACCAGGCTCAGCATGGCCAGTCGCATGCTCATCAATGAGGTATTTTACTCCCATCAACTGCAGCAGGTGTCAGGGGTGAAGGTTCAGGTGTGAGCTTCCCACCTGTTGAAGGGTCAAAGGAATGTAACGTCGATGTCTGGCAGTGTAATGACCCAAATTCAAGGTATTCACGTCCCCTACACACTGAGTTTGAACCCTGGCCTAACCATAAAAATTTTTATTTTGAGTCTTTAAGACCAACAATGCAGTGATCTCTGCCCCTTTAGAGAAGCGTGCCCTTTAATCTGCCACTTCTGTTTTACTGAAAATAAAGCTTGAATTTTACCGGCCATTCAAGTAGTGGGAGCAGAGACAGGGTTGGGGGCTATTAAAACAGCAGGAGCTGTACCAGGACAACTCCCTCACTCAATCCCGCCATTGGGACTTATGATTAGCATAATCGAAGGCCCAATTGAGGGCATTTCACAGGGGCTGCCACACGTGGAGGCTGCCAGCTTAATGGAGGTGGCATCCCTGCAGAAGCCCAAGGGGCCATCAGAGGGCTGGATGGCCCGAATAGGAGGCCACAGGCAGTGAAGGCAGCCCTGGAGGCCCCAACAAACCCCCCCCCCCGCCAACCCCAGAAGGGTTTCCTCCTCAGCCACCAAACTTTCTTTTGGACTTACCTGGCCAAGCTCCTGGGGTCTGCTGCCTACCTCAGAGGTCACCGCCTCTCCCAGTGGTGCTGCTGAGGCTTCAGAGCTGCCAGCCCTATGATTGGACCAGCAGTATCTAGAGTTTGCACCCCATCCCACGCATTGGGCCCACGAGCCACTTTTCGTCGCGATGTCAGGGTCCCAACACCTGCAATAAAATTCAAGCCTACGACTTTGTTGCAATCTGATTTTCAAGATTACGACATTGGACCAAGACCTCACTTATATTCTCAACCATCTCACCCTGCTGCTTTCCCCAGCTGCCTTACCATGGAATATAGAGAAGGAGAGAGACACCAACCAGGAGCCGCAGGATAGGAGAGAATATTGTCCCTGGACCCCGGTCTGTGAAACTCCCAGCAGATGGCTCCTGATAGCATTAGAAGGTGCTTCTTGCATAGATGACCAAGAAGGGAAATATGAGCGGGGGAGGGTAGAGTGAGTTTATAATTAAAGTAAATGTTACGCAAACAAACCGTAAGTTAAAAATGAGTAGGAAAGCTGCCACTAATATGGGGAAGAATGGAAAATAATACTGTTTTATGAAAAAAAAATCATAGGGTTTATATTTTATTTGTTGGTGTTTCATTTGCGCCAAGCGTCACCTTAACTCCAAAACTCAGAGAGTCTCTTGATCCTGAGATTATTTTTGATCAGCTACGAGGAGACCACACAACTGCAGACTGGGGTAACTAACCCAGTAAGAACATAAGAACATGCCTTGGCCAATCAGAGTTGACCCGCCCGGTTTGAATTTGAACAAAGCTGGGCAGTTAACTGTTCCATGCTGCTTTCTCCATGGCAACACCTCCATCAGTCCGAGTCCACTTGCCAATTAATCAGCACTCTCTTCTCATGCAGTATAAATTGCTGTTCCCCTGTTACTATTGGAAAATTCTTGTGAGCCATCCTGACAAGTGCAAGATGAAAAGCTTTGATTGTATGTCCCTTTTTTCAGCAATACTCAAGTTCTGTACCACCAAATAAGAAAAGGCCATTCAGGCCATCAAGCTCACTCTACTCACATACTAATTATAATTCACCTTGCCTTGGAGACAATCTGCTCAATCTACTGAGGGGAAGTCCAGTGAAATTTCTCTGACTGTCCCTTGAGTATAGTTCCTGGATGTGAATCTTATTGTCATACCTCTTTGACGTTCCCATAGGTAACCTTTCCATGGTCCTAGCAGCGTAGAAACTATCAGATCCCATGGAGTCTTAACTCTTTAGGGAACCCCCTTGGCTCAGCTCAGTGCCTTTCTGGTGCTGCCCCGTGACTCCCATTCATTTCCAGTTACCATTCCTCCATTGCTTTTTGCTGAAGAGGCAGCCAGCTATCCTGGGAACGGGTGTGATAACGTGGCCAGGCCATACAGTACAGCCATGTATCAGACAGGCAATGGCTTACTGTAACTCATAGAGCAGACAAGGAGCATGAGAATTATATACAGTCCTCACCACTTAAAGCGGGTGCGTTGGTGTTAACACGACTTGTCCACTCTAATGAGTGGATAGTAAAATTGCTGCACAGACTTTCCCCGGGTCTCCATCCCTGGATTATTGTAATTCTCCCTAATGCTCCTGGGTCCGCTACAGACTCAACTTGCCACTGCAGCTCATGGAAGTATTGAATAAGGGATGCATGTCTTTGTTACAGAGGAAATCAATTCAATAGCATTAAGGTGGGCTGGCAGCAGCTTAAGGTGGCAAAGCTTCCATCTCCCATACAGCTCAAAATAGCCAGCGTGTTTAATGTGTTGTGTTTAAACCTGATGGTAATGGCAAATAGTTAGTGCCATTTGCTCAATATCAGCCTTTGGTAAGTGGAGACCCTGTAAGCGGTGGGCACTGTACCAGAAAAGAAACTCCGACCCCATGTTACAAGGAGGTGACAGCATTCAATTTGAAGGTAGCTCTATGTCATTAAAATAGTTGAATGCTGAAGGCTCCAAAGTCTGTGTTGACCTGATCTTGTTTAAGCCAAAAAGGCTGATAGTTGAGCTGGTGCCTTTTGCCCCTGTGGATTTATGGTTGCTTTTCTTGATATTTCTGTTCTCTTTCCTGAAGCCACAAGTTATATCAGCTCCTCATGAAAACATAGACCTGAGCCCTTTAACCCCCAGCCAGCCTATGGGCCTTAACTGGTGCTAACACAGTCCATTTTGTTGTTTTCTGCATTTTCAGAGACAAAGGCTGATCAGCAGCAAGACTGTTTCCAACGGAGAACCCGAGGTTTCCATTAAAATGCCGGCAAAACACAACATCGAGAATGGAACAGGGCCGAGCAACTCCACCGAGAGGAATGTCAATGGACAGAGGAGGGAAGAGGACAGGACTGAGGCCGGCAATGAAAGGGAGAATGAGAACGAGAATGAGGACAACCAGAACAATGAAAATGATGAAGAGGAAGAGGAGGAGGATGAAGGCGAAGGGCCCTATGTGCCATTCCACCTACCAGGTGAGTTGTCTGTGTCGGCCTTGGCTTAGTTCATAGCGCTCTCACCTCTGAACAGTGGTGAAAGGTTGTAGGTTCAAGGCCAACTCCAGGACTTGAGCAAAAAAATCTAGGCTGACACTCCAGTGCAGTACTGAGAGAATGCTCCATTATCGGAGGTGCCGTCTTTTGGATGAGACATTAAACCGACGTCTCGTCTGCCCTCTCAAGTGGACATAAAAGACCCCATGGCACTATTTATAGAAGAGCAAGGAATCAATCCCTGGTGCCCTGGCCAATATTTACCCTTCAATCAACATCACAAAACAGATTATTGGTTCATTATCACATTGCTGTTTATGGGAGCTTGCTGTGCGCAAATTGGCTGCTGCACTTCCAACACTACAACAATGACTACACCTCAAAAGTATTTCATTGGCTGTAAAGTGCTTTGGGGTGCCCTGATGTTGTGAAAGACTCTATACAAATACAAGTCATACTTTTTTTTGAGTTGGGGGCTGCTTTTAAGAAGAGATTTAAGTCCTGGTGGGTTTTGGAAAAGTGTTTAGAGAGATATTCAGGTGGCCTGTGTGAGTCTATTCTAAAGCACCCTCCACTGTTACATGTGCAAGCTGTATGGTTTGTTTTAATGCTGCCTGATTCAGCGAGTGAGAGATGGTATACAGTTTTCCTTGTGCTGTGTATGTTGTATATCGAATGTGCCAGCAGAATCTGCTCTCGAGTTCCCTCTGCTGGGAGATTGCATGATAAGGTGACTGCAGTCTGCTCCAGAACTCCCCCCTACCATGATATTCCATAGCTATAGTGTTTGGGATTTATGTTGCGTGCTGTGGATTTTCGCCTGCTAATACCATGTGGGTTGAAATCAGGCTGTGCAATAGTGGCCTTGGAACATGTAAACAAATTGGATATGGATATGATTCTGAATTCATACGTGTTTTCAAGTCCCTCCAAGGCCTTGCCCCCTCCCGATCTCTGTAATCCCTCCAGTCCCAAAACCCTCAGAAGTATCCGTGCTTCTCTAATTCTGGCCTCTTGTGCATTCCTGATTGTGATTGCTCCCTCATTTCAGTTGCCTGGACCCCAAGCTCTGGATTTCCCTCCCTACGCCTTCCCGTCTCTCTACCTCACTTCCCTCCTTGAAGACACTCCTCAAAACCTACCTGTTTTGACCAAGCTTTTGGTCATGTGGCTTATGTGGCTCGATGTCATATTCTGTTTTATAATTCCGCTGTGAAGTGCCTGGGGATGTTTCATTACATTAAAGGAACTATATACAGGCAGTCCTTGACTTTATGATGTTCGAGTTACAACGAACAGCACATAGGATGTTTATAAATTGACACCCTGTTTCGACTCCACAATGTCATTTTCGACTTTACGATGCCATTGCCAGTGAACAAGTTCAAACGTTCATACATGCACATCTGCATTCTGCGCCGCCCTTTTATATTTTTATTATATATTGGGTCGCTGACCCCGAACAAGCCCGGGTAAACGGGGAACCTCCCTCCAAATACTCCCGCACACCAGAGGGTGCTAGCTGGGCTTGGCCGACGTTGAACGGCCCCAAAAGCAAGTGGGCTTCGGGCAGGGGTTCGAATGCATGGGAACGAACATCTGAAAACAGCGGGAAATGAGATCGCGACTTGCCAGTGAAGATGCGACCTTGTCCTGCTGGCAGCTTTCCCATTGATTACAATGGGATTCCGGCGCCTCCGGTCTGATGTCAATCCTCCCGGAACGCCACACCCGACCGGTTCCGTGCAACCCACTGGCCCTGGCCGAGCTCAGGTGTCGTCCAAAGCTGCCAAAGCCAAGTCAGCCACATCTTGGGCAGCCGTCCAGGAGAGGTCAGAATTTACCGAATGTTCCCCAAAGTCGGGGACGCGGATTGCTGTTCATAAAAACTTTCGGCGATTAATCCCAAAAAGACCCTTTATCACCCTATAAAAATCCCGAAAACAGGTTAAAAAGTGTGAAACCATTAACCAAAATGTCAAACGTAAACTCTTGAAACTAAGTTGGAAAAGAGTAAAGGGTAACTAGTGAATAGGGTATCAGGTTCACGAACCAATCCCCCATTTATAATGTTGTTCCGATGGGAAAACTAATTCCGACCTACGACATTTCAACTTACGACATGGTTTTCAGGAACCAATTGTGTGCAAAGTCTGAGGACTGCCTGTAATTACAAGTTTATTAAAATACTTGGGGAATTTTAAGCTGCTGATTAAGGAAAGCACTGCATTTCTATAAACCCCTTTAAATACCACAGCTTGTCCCAAAGCACTGTACCATCAGTGATGTACTTTTCAAGGTGCAGTCACTGTTCTAACATGGAAAAAGCAAGAACTAGGTAGTACACAGCAGGATCCCACAAACAATTGAACACCTTTTTTAAAATAATGGATATACATACGTGCGTCCAAATGTATTAATCCATCCATGTGCTGTGACTCTCAGCACACACTCTTCACAATAAGTTAACCTTCTCCCTAGGTTAATATTCAAATGCATTTATGGCGACCAGGAAGTTAAACATCTTCCCCTAAATCAGAAATGCAAAACTGAAGAAAACCAGTGACGCACGCCACACAAACTAGAGGAAAATTGTTATAACTTTGTTGGAAATCGTTAATGTTTCAAATGTTGGCTGCAAATTGGCAGCAAGCACCTCTTTCCTCCCTCCCCAACTCTGGACAGTTGATGGTTGGTGTTTTCTATGCTGTGGCTGTGCAAAGTGTCCTCTGTTTAATTGCTGCCTGGTCATTACGTGGCTGGAAGATGTTTGTACTCTTCTACTGGACAAAGGTGAGGCGTGCACAGATAATTTTTCTCAATTTGCATTGTAAAGTCAGAGCTTAACAAAAAAACAAACGGCAAAGGAAAATAATATGACTCAGAGAGCAGTGTCACTGTACAAACAGTGCCTGAACATTCATGGGACAATTAGATTCAAGGAAGGCAAATCGAGTTGTATCTGACAGACTAGCTGGGTCTCCTGAACTGCAGTGTGTTGTGTCCACAGGAGAAGGATAAGGGCAACCAGTGCATGGGAAGACTATCACTTCCAGATTCCCATCCCGGTCACTTAGCTGACTTGACTGTTTATCATCTTCCTCTCATTGTCGCTGGCTCAAAATCCTGGAACTCCTTACCCGACAACATGAGTCGCATGTTGACCGCAGCAGTTCAAGAAGGTCCACTGCCACGTTCTCGAGGGCAACAGTCGATGGTGCCGTCCTTGCCAGCAACAAGCATATCCCAAGAATGAATTTCTAAACTCTTCCTTGATCGCCATAAATAAGTATTTTGGCACATTGAGAAAATGTCTTATAAGGAGACGGTAAGAAAGTCCTTGTTTACAAAGGGAGGATGCAATAAGTCATCCCGTGTTTTCCATTGGGACACTGATGCTGGGTTCCGCTGGCCCTCTTCATCCCAGTTATTCATTTAAAAAGATTGCAAAACATCTTTTATGAAGACTGCGACTCAATAAAATTTAATGCATTCCACAATAATTTGCTTACTGGCTCTGATTGACATTTGATTAAGATGTAGGATGAGTGAGTCATCAGTCAAACATTAGGGTTACCATCTCTCCCAGCTTGTCTGAGAATTGTCTGGCAGCAGCGTTAGCAGCTCAGGAGATCTCCACCCTTTCAATTTCTAAGGGCACCTCAGGCCTAACCATCCAGACACAGGGATCATAGCCTGCAGCCTCCTCCCCTCCCCACAACCCTGCGTCCACAAATAGATGCATCCGAGCTTCAAGGCCTTGAGTTCCAATACAGTTTTTATAAAAAATTAATTTATGGGGATATATTTCCAAGTCAGGATGATATGTGGCTTGGAGGGGAACTTCCAGGTGGTGGTGTTCCCATGTCTCTGCTGCCCTTGTCCTTCTAGATGGTAGCGGTCGTGGGTTTGGAAGGTGCTGTCTAAGGAGCCTTGGTGAGTTTCTGCAGTGCATCTTGTAGTTGGTACCCACTGTTGCCACTGTCAATGGTGAAGGGAGTGAATGTTTGTGGATGTGGTGCCAATCAAGTGGGTTGCTTTGTCCTGAATGGTTTCAAGCTTCTTGAGTGTTGTGGGAGCTGCACTCATCCAGGTAAGTGGAGAGTATTCCATCACACTCCTGGCTTGTGACTTGTAGATGGTGGACAGGCTTTGGGGAGTCAGGAGATGAATTACTCGCCACAGGATTCCTAGCCTCTGACCTGCTGTTTTAGCCACAGTATTTATATGGCTAGTCCAGTTCAGTTTATGGTCAATGGTAACTCCCAGAATGTTGATAGTGGGGGAATTCAGTGATGGTAATACCATTGAATGTCAAGAGGGGATGATTAGATTCTCTCTTGCTGGAGATGGTCATTGCTTGGCATTTGTGTGGCATGAATGTTACTTGCCACTTATCAGCCCCAGCCTGGATATTGTCCAGGTCTTGCTGCATTTGGACACGGATGCTTCAGTATCTGAGGAGTCACGAATGGTGCTGAACATTGTGTAATCATCAGCAAGCATCCTCACTGCGATGATTAACCTCCAACAACCACAACCATTTTCCTTTGTGCTAGGTATGACTCCAAACAGCAGGGAGTTTTCCCCCTGATTCTCATTGACTCCAGTTATGCTAGGGCTCCTTGATGCCACACTCGGTCAAATGCGGCCTTGATGTCAAGGGCAGTCACTCTTGCCTCACCTCTGGAGTTCAGCTCTTTTGTCCATGTTTGAACCAAGGCTGTAATGAGGTCAGGAGCTTAGTGACCCTGTTGGAGCCCAAACTGAACATCCGTGAACAGGTTATTGTTAAGCAAGTGCTACTTGATAGCATTGTTGGTGACCCCTTCCATCAATTTACTGATGGTGGAGAGTAGACTGATGGGGTAGATTTGTCCTGCTTTTTGTGTACAGGGCATACCTGGGCAATTTTCCACATTGCCGGGTAGATTCCAGTGTTGTAGCTGTACTAGAACAGCTCGGCTAGGGGCACAGCAAGTTCTGGAGCCAGCATATTGTCAGAGCCCGTAGCAGTTGCAGTATCCAGTGCCTTCAGCTGTTTCTTGATATCATGTGGAGTGAATCGAATTGGCTGAAGACTGGCACCTGTCTTGCTGGGGACCTCCAGAGGAGGTCAAGATGGATCAGCCACTCGGCACTTCTGGCTGCAGATTTTTGCAAATGCTTCAGCCTTATTTTTTGCACTGATATGCTGGGCTCCTCCATCATTGAGGATGGAGGTATTTATGGAGCCTCCTCCTCCAGTGAGTTGTTTAATTGACCGCCACCATTCACGACTGGATGTGGCAGGACTGCAGAGCTTAGATCTGATCCGTTGGTTGTGAAATTGTTTAGC
The DNA here is from genome assembly GCF_017639515.1 of Carcharodon carcharias. Classification (NCBI taxonomy): domain Eukaryota; kingdom Metazoa; phylum Chordata; class Chondrichthyes; order Lamniformes; family Lamnidae; genus Carcharodon; species Carcharodon carcharias. The sequence continues at coordinate 125,470,161 of NC_054468.1, read as the reverse complement.
TCAGCTCACTTGCTGCTTATGCTGTTTGGCACACAGGTAGTCCTGTATTGTAGTTTCAGCAGGAAGACACCTCATTTTTAGGTATGCCTGGTGCTGCTCCTGGCATGCCCCCTACACTCTTCATTGAACCTGGATTGATCCCCTGGCTTGGTGGTAATGGTAGAGTGGGGGATATGCCAGACCAGAGGTTACAGATCGTGGTTGTGTCCAATTCTGCTGCTGATGATGGCCCACAGCGCCTCATGGTTGCCCAGTCTTGAGTTCCAGATTTTTTCGAAATCTATCCCGTTTAGCACGATGGTAGTGCCACATAATACGATAGCGGGTACCCTCAATGTGAAGACAAAGTCTTCACCTACCGACACCTACCGACACTGTCATGGACAGATGCATCTGCGACAGGCAGGTTGGTGAGGATCAGGTCAAGAATGTTCCTTCACCACCTGCCGCAGACCCAGTCTAGCAGCTATGTCTTTTAGGCCAACTCATTCTGCACTGGTGCTACTGACCACTCTTGGTAATGGACATTGAAGTCCCCTACCCAGTGTACGTTCTCCACCCTTGCCACCCTCAGTGCTTCTTCCAAGTGTTCTTCAATATGGAGGAGCACTGATTCATCAGCTGAGGGGGTTGGTACATGGTAATCAGCAGGAGGTTTCCTGTTTGACCTGAGACGTCATGGGGGCCGGAGTCAATACTGAGGACTCCCAGGGCAACTCCCTCCCAATGGTATACCACTGTGCCGCCACCTCTGCTAGGTCTGTCCTACGGGTGGGACAGGACATACACAGGGATGGTGATGGTGGTGTCTGGGACATTATCTGTAAGGTATGATTCCATGAGTATGACTATATCAGGCTGTTGCTTGACTAGTCTGTGAGACAGTTCTCCCAATTCAACCCTGGTTCAATGAGGAGTGTAGGAGGGCATGCCAGGAGCAGCACCAGGCATACCTAAAAATGAGGTGTCTACCTGCTGAAGCTACAATACAGTGCTACTTGCATGCCAAAGCAAGCAATTTTGGCACTAGCCCCCAGACGTTAGTAAGGAGGACTTTGCAGGGCTGAGTTTGCTGTTGTCGTTTCCAATGCTAGGTCAATTCATTCCTTTGTAGACTTTTTAGCAGTTTGATACAACTGAGTGGCTTTCTAGGCTATTTCAGAGGGCAGTTAAGAGTCAGTCACATTGCTGTGGGTCTGGACTCACATGTAGGCCAGACCAAGTGAGGATAACAATCAACAGTGATTGATTCTGACAATCAACAATAGTCGTCACTAAACTTTTAATTCTACCATCTGCTGTGGTGGGATTTGAATTCAGGCTGCAGAGCATTACTCTGTGTCTCTAGATTATCAGTCCAGTGGCAATGCCATTACACCACCATCTCCACCTAGCAAGGAGGGGGAAGCAGTTGAATTATGGATGTTAATTCTGCATAAAACACTGGCTCGGCCTCAACTGGAAAACTGTGCCCAGTTTTGAGCACCACACTTTAGGAAGGATGCAAAGGCATTAGAGGGGGCTGCAGAAGAGGTTCATGAGAATGGTTCCAAGGATGAAGAACTTCACTTATGTAGAAAGATTGGAGAAGTTGGGACTGTTGGGACTTGGCGAAGAGAAGGTTGAGAGGAAATTTGATAATTTGGACCAAGTAAATAAAGAGAAACTGTCCCTAAGGATGGCAGGATTGAGCACCAGAGGCCATAGATTTAAGGTGATTGGCAAAAGAAGGAACAGAGACGTGAGGAGAAACTTTTTCAGGCAGCAAGTGGTTAGGATCTGGAATGCATTGCCTGAGAGTGTGATGGATACTGGGTTTTCAAAGAGGCTTTCAAAAGGGAACTGCATCATTATCAGGAAAGGAAAAAATTGCAAGACTACAGGGAAAAGGTGGGAGAGTGGCACAAGGTCAATTACTCCTTCAGAGCATCAGCGCAGACACGACAGGCTGAATGGCCTCCTGTTCTGTAACCATTCTATAACTCTGTGATTCCACGTCTGTAGAAGTTAGAGGGAGCATGGAACAAAAGTTTAGAGTAGCATATGGCCATGCTTTGTAAGGACCAGAGCAATATTGGTTAAAATGGAAGATAATAAGAATATGAGGGAGAGAGTTTTAAATGTTTAAATGAGAGAGGAGAGGACAAGAAGATCAGAATGATTATCTAATTGGAACAGTATTGGTCTGATCGAAGCAAAAAACTGCAGATGCTGGAAATCCAAACCAAAAACAAAAATACCTGGAAAAACTCAGCAGGTCTGGCAGCATCTGTGAAGAGGAATACAGTTAACATTTCGAGTCCGTATGACTCTTCAACAGAACTAAGTAAAAATAGAAAAGAGGTGAAATATAAGCTGGCTGGGGAGGGGGGTGGTTAGAGCTGGATAGAGGGCCAGTGATAGGTGGAGATTGCCAAAGGATGTCACAGACAAAAGGACAAAGAGGTGTTGAAGGTGGTGATATTATCTAAGGAATGTGCTAATTAAGGGTAGAAAGCAGGACGAGCAAGGTACAGATAGCCCCTAGTGGGGGTGGGGAGGGGTGAAGGAATCGAAAAAGGCTAAAAGGTAGAGATAAAACAATGGATGGAAATACATTTAAAAATAATGGAAGTAGGTGGGAAAAGAAAAATCTATATAAGTTATTGGAAAAAAGGGGGGGAATCAGAAAGGGGGTGGGGATGGAAGAGAGAGCTCATGATCTAAAATTGTTGAACTCAATATTCAGTCCGGAAGGCTGTAAAGTGCCTAGTCGGAAGATGAGGTGCTGTTCCTCCAGTTTGCATTGAGCTTCACTGGAACAATGCAGCAAGCCAAGGACAGACATGTGGGCATGAGAGCAGGGTGGAGTGTTGAAATGGCAAGCGGCACGGAGGCCTGGGTCATGCTTGCAGACAGACCTAAGGTGTTCTGCAATGTGGTCACCCAGTCTGCGTTTGGTCTCTCCAATGTTCAGGAAACCACATTGGGAGCAACGAATGCAGTAGACTAAATTGAGGGAAGTGCAAGTGAAATGCTGCTTCACTTGAAAGGAGTGTTTGGGCCCTTGGACGGTGAGGAGAGCAGAAGTAAAGGGGCAGGTGTTGCACCTTCTGCAGTTACATGGGAAGGTGCCGTGGGAGGGGGTTGAGGTGCAGGGGGGTGATGGAGGAGTGGACCAGGGTGTCCCGGAGGGAACGATCCCTGCGGAATGCCGCCAGGGGGGATGAAGGGAAGATGTGTTTGGTGGTGGCATCATGCTGGAGTTGGTGTAAATGGTGGAGGATGATCCTTTGAATGCGGAGGCTGGTACGGTGATGAGTGAGGACAAGGGGGACCCTATCATGTTTCTGGGAGGGAGAGGAATGTGTGAGGGCGGATGCGTGGGAGATGGGCCGGACACAGTTGAGGACCCTGTCAACCACCGTGGCTGGAAAACCTCGGTTAAGGAAGAAGGAGGACATGTCAGAGGAACAGTTTTTGAAAGTGGCATCATCAGAACAGATGCAACAGAGGCGAAGGAACTGAGAGAATGGGATGGAGTCCTTACAGGAAGCGGGCTGTGAGGAGCTGTAGTCGAGGTAGCTGTGGGAGTCGATAGGCTTGTAATGAATATTGGTGGACAGTCTATCATCAGAAATGGAGACAGAGAGGTCAAGGAAAGGAAGGGAAGTGTCAGAGATGGACCATGTGAAAATGATGGAGGGATCGATATTGATGATCTGTACAATTGGGCTGATTTCCCAATACTTGCTGCTAGCAGTGAGTCCCAGCTAATAGTCATCCATTGACAATCATAACATAAACCCTGCCATGCCAGGCTGTCCACTGGCAGCTGGAGCTTGTGATGCCGGCCTTAGCACCTCAACTTATTTCTGTGTTTCCACCCCACCCCCCAGCCCGCCTATTGGGAAAGCTGTCCACATGTTTTGAGATTGAACCCCTCCTCTTCTTTGTCTCTGCAGTGGGAATGTGGGATGTGATAAAGTGGGTGATTGCATGGCCGCTGTGCTTCCTGATGTACTTCACCATTCCAAACTGTGCCAAGCCTCGTTGGGAGAAGTACTTCATGTTCACATTCGTCTCAGCTACCTTGTGGATTGCAATTTTCTCATACATGATGGTGTGGATGGTAAGTACAAGCTTCACTGAGGTTTAGAAGAAATAGGCTGCCCCTACCCCCACCTCACCCCACCAACTCCTGTTTTCATGAACCTTTCTAGCTTCTTTTTAAGAGTTCATGGAGGGGTCAAGGTGGACACTCATTGTCAGCTGCCCTGATGGATCAGGGGACGACAGCGCTTCCTGTGAAGGTTCCCGGTTCAATTCCTGGTCTGTGCTGAGCCGTGTGTCCTCGGGTAACATGGGCTCTGTCAGTCTGCTTCCATGTCTCCCAACTGCAGTCCCAAAATAATCAGCCATGGCTCCAACTCCCGATCACTTTGCTATGGCATCTGCCATACAGGGGATGAGGATGGGACCAGGCTTGGTGTCTCAGAGTTAATTAGTCTGCCGATGTCCACTGTCTAGGTGCACACATTGAGAATAGATACTAGGAGTGGTACCAGAGGGCAGTCTATAACTGTTAAAACTATACCTACCAATGCCTTCAGGAGTGGAGGAGAGAAAAATGATCCAAGCTGCATTGTTAGAAAGCCCTTATACCAGTTTGTTTTGTACATAAATTCACATTTGGACACCATCCAACTCACTCAGTTGATCAGAATGCAGCATTCGGCCGATTACATCAGCAGAACATATAACATCCTTCCCGTTCCTTTGATAGTCAAGAGGATAAACATGCTCCTTGTGACCTTTGTTTGAACCCACTCAGTTCCAAGCAAGTTTGGCCAGACTTACCACAGCCACAGGCCAGTAGTGAACTGTTGTTATCGTGCAAACCTCATCATTTACTGCCTCGCTGTGAGAACACTCTCCCCATTTCATGTGTACATTGCGCGTCACGGATTAACATTTCTTGTTTTCCAATTGGTGAATCATCTGAGTCTGCCTGTATACATTCCCTAATTCTCCCAGGAATCCCTTACATTTCCCAGATTGCAGCCAGTTTAATATATGCAGCCTTGTTGGGTACTTGCATCCAGTGAAGTCCTGTAGAGTTAGGACTTTGCAATCCCTTGACATTATGCATGAGGGTAGACTTGTATTTGGCAAAGTTACGTTCCTGTGTGCACACACTAACCTGTTTTATGGAAGCATAATATTTTCAAGTATTTATTGTGTTTATTGCTGTGATAGAACAGTATCTTTCATTGGCAAATTTGTAATTGGTTATTTTAATAATTGCTTATTTTTTTTTACTGAGGGCCATCATATGACATACAGTGAAAAGATTGGGATAATCTGCTCCCAAAAACTTATTGCAAGGACTCAATGGTAACACAATGAGAGTTGAAAAAATTTAATTACAGACGGTTAGCCTAACATCAGTAGTAGGGAAAATGTTAGAATCTATTATAAAGGATGTGATGACAGGACACTTAGAAAATATCAACGGGATTAGACAAAGTCAACATGGATTTATGAAAGGGAAATCATGTTTGACAAACTTGCTGGAGCTTGGGCCCCAGCTATTCACAATATAGATCAATGATTTGGATGAGGGAACCAAATGTAATATTTCCAAGCTTGCTGATGACACAAAACTTGGTGGAATGTGAGCAGTGAGGAGAGCGTTACTAGGCTTCAAGACAATTTAGATAAGTTGAGTGAGTGGGCAAATACATGGCAGATGCAGTATAACATGGATAAATGTGAAGTTATCTGCTTCAGTAGGAAAACAGAATGGCAGGCTATTATTTAAATGGTGATAGACTGGGAAATGTTGCTGTACAAAGGGACCTGGGTGTCCTTGTACACCAGTCACTGAAAGCAAACATGCAGGTGCAGCAAGCAGTTAAGAAGGCAAATGGCATAACAAAGACAAAAATTACTGGAAAAACTCAGCAGGTCTGGCAGCATCTGTGGAGAGGAACACTTTGAGTTGAGGCAAATGGCATGTTGGCTTTCATTGTGAGAGTACTTGAGTACAAGAGCAAGGATGTCTTACTGCAGCCATCCAGAGCCTTGGTGAGACCACACCTGGAGTATTGTGTGCAGTTTGGTCTCCTTACCTAAGAAAGGATATACTTGCCATAGAGGGAGTGCAGCGAAGGATCATCAGACTGACTCCAGCTTGGCAGGATTGTCTTTTGCGAAGAGATTGGGTCGCCTATTAAGTATTCACTGGAGTTTAGAAGAATGAGAGGGGATCTCACTGAAACGTAGAAAATTCTGACAGGGCTGGACAGGCTGGATGCAGGGATGATATTTCTTCTGGCTGGGGTGTCTAGAACAAGGGGTCACAGTCCCAGGATATGGGGTCAGCCATTTAGGACTGAGATGAGGAGAAATTTCTTCACTCAGAGGGTGGTGAATCTTTGGAATTCTCTACCACAGAAGACTGTGGAGGTGAAGTTACTGAATATATTTAAGGAGATAGGTAGATTTCTAGAGGCATTTAGGGGTATGGAGAGAGAGAGCAGGAGTGTGGCATTGAGATAGAGGATCAACCATGATTATATTGAACAGCGGAGCAGGCTCGAAGAGCCAAATGACCTAAACCTGCTCCTGTGTTCTATGGCTCTATGTTTCTATAAGGGCAGGAGGGAAGCTAGAAGATTTTCCAGCCAGAGAATGGATGGACTAAGGAATCGTGCCCTGGGGGATTGACCACGGGAAAGTAGGAACATGGAGGGAAAGTGCAGAGGATGACCATTAAAATAATCAAAAAATGCGAGTATTAAGTGAGGCTAACCTATCCCGTGAGCTGTGAAACATTCCGTATGGGAGCTCCATGATGCAGCCAATTTCAGTCCAGGACTTGCAGGGTCTTGATGGTGGGAGAAATCAGGATCACAAGACCATACCTTTTAATGTTTTACTTTCTGTTTTTTTCTTTGTGTCCCCTGAAAATGAATTCAAGCAAAGTTCCCCAAAGTTCAAAAAATAGGTGTTTGAAGAGAAGCAGATATGGGTGTGTGCGTCTGAGAGAGGGAGAGAGATTCTGTTAACAGCTGTTAGAAGAACCAGGTGTCCTGGAAGTCAAGGAAACAACGCAAGCCAAGAGCAAAAACCGGGAAGGAGTATAGGATGGGATCCAAAACTCTCCAGTCAGATGCACTGAGTGATGGTAGGGTGGTCCATAACTTAACTTTGCTACAAGAGCACTCTCTGTGAGGTCAGAACCAATGACACAAACTGGACACAGCTGTGGGCTCACATTCCATCTTCTCCCTTCTCCTGTTGGGAAAAGCTGTGCGAGTGGTTGTGCTCTGCCGCAGGATAAACTGTGTAGTCATTTCTCAGATCACAAAATACCACCAAAGATTTTACAGCTACTCTTCCTTCAATAGAAGACTGACTTTCCTTTCAAGTTGGGATTGTAGATCCTGGGATGTTTTTGAACTGGAGATTAAGAATTCACTTGAAATATTTTATCATTCATAAATACTGGGTTGAAAACGTGAACATCATTGGAATTGGGGATGGTCCTTAGCTTACAAAGAAATTGTCAACCTTTTGCAGTGTTATGAGCTGTTAGCTTGTTGTGTTCACTCAGATGTTAGTGCAGGGGAGCTCTTCCTATATCAGTATCAAGGGTTCCCAGGCTTGGCTTAGTACAGGTTGGATCCAGAGAAGGACCTTATCTGCAGTCCAGTACAAGCTCAGAAGAGAACTCCCTGGTGCAACAATGCATCATTTTCTGTTGTACACACCAGTTGTCCTACGGGGTGAGGTTAACAGTTTACGGTAGTTTTTTGCTGTGGGGCCCTCACCCCATTTGGATTTGGGTTGAGACTGGAAGGTTAATGCTCTTGCAACTGACATAACAAAATGTCCATTACCAGCATTTTGGGCTGGATTCGTCCCCCAGCTGCAGATGTGAAGGGACTCGCTGCTAATCCACTCTATACCTAATTGTTTTGTGCATGCCAGTTGGGAGCTGTGATTCAGATTGTAAATAAGGCACAGTGGAAACCATGCTGCAGCTCTTTATCGCAGGGTTAATGCTGGTAGCTCAGACATTTGGAAGGGAGACTGGGAGACATGAATGCAGAGGTGCTCAAAATGCACATGATGTGAATGACCAAAATAAATGCATTTGGAAATAAATTCAGGTAGAAGTGCATGCCCAACTGTGGTCAGTGCAGTAGTAATCTGCAGTGATGGCTCATCGGTGGTTATCTTAGTGTGAAAGCCATAAAATAAACGCTTTTGGAATCCTGTGCTCGGTTACTAAAAGTAATGTGCTGTTGTCTAGGTCACAATAATTGGGTACACACTAGGAATTCCTGATGTTATAATGGGAATCACCTTCCTGGCAGCTGGAACAAGCGTACCAGATTGCATGGCCAGCCTTATAGTTGCCCGGCAAGGTAAGCATTACATAAATATCAACACTGAGAGCAATGTATTGCTGAGAAAAGAGAGTAATGTATTGTTTCCTGGTTTGAATTTGAAACAAAAGCTTGGCAGTTAACTGTTCTCTGCTGCATTTTCCATGGCAATGCCTCCAGCAATCAGAGTCTACTTGCCAACCAATCAGCACTATCTTCTCATGAACATAAATTGTTGCTCCCTTTACTGTTGGATTATCTTGCATAGCTGTCCTGATGAGTGCAAGATGAAAAGCTTTGCCATGTCTCTTTTTTTCAGCAATAGTCAAGCTCTGTATGACCAAAAGTCTATTTATATACCTGAGAGAAATGTATAAAGCCGCCTTGCCAATTGGAATATGATTTAAATGCTTAGGCCTGAAGTCAGTTTGTGGTTCAGCAAGTCTGCTTATCTTATATATAATTTGCACAGTATATTCTCCATCCACATATCCAAGGTACAGTTCTTTTTGTGCATTGCAATAGATTTATTTTGCATTAATTTATTTGTGCTCGATCGTCAAAATAAGGCATGTCAAGGAGGGAGAATGGAACACTTCTAACACCCACAGCCAGCCCCAAGCTCTCTCAGGCTAGGCACAGTATGGTTGAGGGTCTGATGCAAACTCAAACTCCCTCTTTTCCATCTCAACAAAACCCATTAATCCCACACTCAGAAGACAACCTACTGCTACGCTCCTGTGAATTTTCACTGAATTATTGACTCACGGCCAAGAGTCATGGCAATGTGGCCCACTAAATTCTACTTGTGTTTATATTTGTTACTCATTGCTCCATCCTGCTTGAATTTTGTGTACCCAGAAGTTTATCAACAGGGAAGATCTTGGAGCTCTAGCCATGTTGCTGGATAATTATAACTCGAAGCACCGAGACCTGTCTGTATCCACAAGCCAGGATGAGAACATAAGAAATAGAAGCAGGAATAGAACATTCAGCCCCTCGAGCCTGCTCCGCCATTCAATAAGATCATGGCTGATGATTTTGTGTTTCAATTTCCACATTCCCATCTACCCCCGATAACCTGTATGCAGGTTATATGCATATTAATGGAAACATTGACCTAAACTTTAGAGATGACCACTGATGACCACAGTGGACCCCTAAATGGTCCACTGAGATAGAAGGGCTAAATAAAAAGATAACGGGCTGCCAAGAGTAAATAAGGGGTTGCAGCAGCAGATTGCTTCAACGTTACATCAGAAGGATTGTCAAGGAAACCCTTGGAGTTCAGGTATACTTAATGCTTTGCCCTCATCAATGTGTGATTCAAAAGGCATCCGTACCATTAGGTACTGCAAACCCTCCCCCCACCTTATCTCACTGGATATCCTGAAGCAAACTTCATACCATCCATCTTCCGCTTTTTCTTGGCAACCCAATCACTTTTTTCACCTTTCTGTGCAACCTTATCCCAACTCGGCACTCTCTCCCTTCCCCGCAAATTTTGTAAACTTTTACAGGAGATTTGCAAAGCACTTTGAGCAAGTCAGAAGGGAAGAAGCACAACAGAAGCTAACCGAAAAGCTACAGATATATTAACTTCATTTTATGAGAGTAACCGGGAGGTAATTAATTTGCTAAATAAATACTTATCACAAAATTTTTAACCAGAAAAGACCCCAACAATACATAACTTGCATTTTTATAGCACCTTTAACATATCTTAAAAAAAGGCCAGAAGACACTACACAGGAGTGAAAAAGACCAGTCCAGAGCAGATGATGTGAGCGGTGCTGACTGAATGCTCGGTCAAAGAGGGTTTTAAGGGGGTCTTAAAGGGAGAGAGGAAATGAAGAAGTAGGGAATTCTACAACTTAGGCTCAAGTTGGCTGAAGGCACAGGCACCAGTGGTGGTACGAAATGAGTGGGAATGGACAAGAGGCCAAAGTTGGAGGGTCACAGAGATTCTGGAGCACTGGCAAAGGTTACAGACCTTCGGAGGTGTGAGGCCAGGAAGGAATTTAAACAGGGGAATGAGAATTTTAAATTTGAAACAGGAGCCAATGTAAGTCAGTGAGTATAAAGGTGATGAATGAGCAGGACTTGGTTATGGAATAGTGTGGATGAGCCAAAGTATATGGAAGCTGGAGGACGGCCAGAAGTAATCAAGTGTAGCGGTGACAAAAAGTATGGATGAGAGTCTCATCAGCAGACAGGCTGAGCCAGGAATGGAGACTGGCAACATCATGGAGGTGTAAGTAGGCAGTCTTTTTGATGGAGAGGATATACAGTCAAAGTTCAGCTTGTGGAGAGACAAGCCAGTGAAAGCTGGTGGCTCCCAATGGATTTGGGGTGGGAGTGACCCCCCTTTAGTTGCAGAGGGCGCCCCTCCCATAATGGCAACGGCACCACCTACCTTCAGCAACCCCGCAATCACCAGGGCTTGCCTTCCAAGCTCTAGCTACCCCCCACTGCCACACCCTCTACGAGGGCACCCAGTCATTGAGGCACCTTCATCTGCGCTGCAGCCTCAGCCATGGCCTTGCTAGTGGTGGCAGACACTTAGTTGGCAGCTGCTGACAAAATGAGGCCCCAGGTCCTGCCGAAGCAGGGTCGCCACCCACCCCCATTTTCAGCGGGTTTTCTGCCACCTCAGAAAAGGATTTGGTCATTATATCCATGGATAATGTCAGTGAGGGCAGCATCAGATGAAAATCAAGAGGGGTCAAGGATAGATCCTTCAGAGGACTCCAGAGGTAATGGTGCAGAGGTAGGAAGAGAAGCCATTGCTGGAGATGTTCTGGCTGCAAGTTTATAAGTAAGAATAGAATGAAACAAGGGTAGTCCCACTGGAATGGAGAACGGAGAAGAGGTGTTGGTGGTGCATGGTCTGATTGACTATGTCAACGGCTATAGAAAGGTTGAAAAGGATGGTACACCAAGGTCACAGTTATCGAGGATATCATCTGTGACTTTGATAAGAATTCTGTCAGTCACTTTGCTGAGGCAGAAGCCTGATTGGAGAAATTCAAATATGGAATTGGGGGAGAGATTGACACAGATTTGGGAGCAACAACACAAAATGTTCATGGATTTTGGCGAAGAAATCAAGATTGGAGATGGGGCAGTAGTTTGTAATGACAGAGGAATCAGTAATGTTTTCTGTAAGAGAGAGGAATGATGATGGTTTTGAAATGGAGGGGACAGTGTCTGAGGAGAAGGAACCATTCACAATGTTGGCTAAAGCAGGGGCCAGAAATGGAAGTTAGGCAGTCAGCAGGTTCGTGGAAAGAGGGTCAAGGAAGCAAGAGGTAGGTCTCTGGGACAAGATGAGCTTGGAGAGAGCATGAGGGAAAATAGGAGATGAAGGCACGGGTTCTTGGCTAGGGCGGGGAGGAATCTTGGGGGAGGTTTGGCCTTGTAGGCAAGAAAAAAAGAGGGAATGCAGTGGGCAAGTTCCTGTTAAATCCACAGCATCATTGTAATGGTCCACAAAAATCTTGTCGACGGCAACAATTCTATTTGTGAGTAAATGGGTATTCTGGAGGGAGATGCGGTGATTGTTGACCCACTGGTTATGCCCAATGGGAGCGGATGGAGGAGGGACAGGTTCAAGAGATGTCAAGAGAAGAAAATAAAATGCAAGATAAAAGTAGTGGGTTTGAGTTTAAATCAGCAGCCACAAATAGACACAATGGGAATTCAGCATGGCAATGATTGGGAGAGCTGTACCCTAGTACAGAAGATAGGGAGGAGATGATATGGGACAGTCCAGAGTTGAAAAGGGCCTTAATAACTGGATAAAGGGAAGAAGACAGGGGGTTATTATAAAGGATGTTGGGTTACGCTGGGAGGGAATGTCACTGAATGAGATGCCTAGGAATCTGTGCTGAGATGCCTGTTGTTTCCACTGCACATAGTGATCTGGAAGTGCAGGTTTACTAGCTAGGTTTGAACAAGACATCAATCCAGGAGAGAATGTGGACTTATAGGAGGTGGCCAGAATCTTACAAAGAGAGCACAATCCTGGGTTACTCATTGGTAAATCATATTCAGTACAAAGAAATGCACACTGTCGGTAAAAACCAAAGTTTTTTGTCCTCTGTCCATGGGATAGAGCTTGGCAAAGGGAAAGTGAACAAAACATTGGAAGTGTTTGCTGACTCACCGCTCAATATATCCAAGAAGTATGAGGTAGTAGTAAAAAAAATTGAGTAAGATGTTGGATAACAAATGACCTCTTCTGATATTCACAGGCATGGGAGATATGGCAGTATCTAATTCTATAGGAAGCAATGTCTTTGACATCTTAATGGGACTTGGCCTACCCTGGACTATAAAAACAATTGCGGTTAATTACGGATCATATGTAAGTATTCATCCTGTGCAGTTATTGAGTATAAAAATATTACAGTACTGACATATTTTGCAAACTGCCAGGCCACAGTCTTTACCCCTTTAGCCTGAGTTTATTTATCATGCAACTTTTTAAGGTGATGTACAGAGCCCACCACAAAACAAGGTAATTTTTTCTTCGACTATCTGATGCTGGAGGAGTTCACCGCCGAACCTACCGTCCTCCTCCCTTCCCGGCCCGTAACCCTACCTGTCAATTTTCAGGGCAACTAGGGACGGGCAGCGAATGCTGGTTTTGTCAGCGATCCCCTCAAAACCCATGAGAATATAATAAAAGAAATTCCTATGTCTCTTCATCCATCATTTTGTGCCCATTACAAACCTACATGGTCTTCTTTTGATAAACAGCCAGTCATATTTTCATAACAAAAACAGAATTACCTGGAAAAACTCAGCAGGTCTGGCAGCATCCAGCATCCGCAGTTTTTTTGTTTTTATTTTGGTCATATTTTCATCTCCACCCTCCCCACCCCCGCCTTCCATAACTACTTAACATCAGAACGCTACCAAAATTCCACTATCCCACCATGTGAACCCCCACCCAATCATTTAGCTCTTCCTTCACTTTTAACAATTGGGGCTGTGCAATGGTGATGAATATTTAACAACCCAAAATGATTAAAGGTGGGTGAAGAGGGAAATCAGGCCCTTTCACCAAACAAGTCCATTCAGAGGCTTTTATATTTGATTTAGGTTACAGTGGTGCATTTGGAGACAATGTTTGAAGATAGTGTACATTCCCCCTGCCCCCAGAGACAGAATATGACTCCACAAATGATTGGGCAAGATGAATAGCCACTAAAACCAGGGCTTGCCACTCAACGCTCATTTCCTCTCCGTGCCAGCTGAGTTGTGGACCAGCAATTCACTTGCACACACTTTCCCACAATATCTGGGCAAGTCTTTGGCCAGGACTATAAAGTTATGAACCAAACTCTAGAGGGCCTGCAGTATTTCCAGGGCTTCAGAACCACCAAAATATAACTCAGGCAAACACAGGCATTAGCAATTTATCCATCTGCAGTGGAAAAAGGGGCATGATACTTACTGCAGGGTGATCAACATTGCGAATGTTACAATATTGAGGTGGTCCCTGTAGAAATGGGATGTCCAGCAATTGCCTGTTGTGGTCCAGGATGGAGTACCTGTTCTTTCATTATCAGAGTCACAAATATACAACAAAGCAAAAAAGGGGTTTATATAGTGTCAAACCTGGGTGTGTCCCCATCTACAGAAGCTGGTTTGTAAGGATAGAGATGCAGCAAAATAAAAGCGAAATACTGCAGATGCTGGAAATCTGAAAGAAAACAGAAAATGCTGGAAAAACCCAGCCGATCTGGCAGCATCTGTGGTGAGAGAAACAGAGTTAACATTTCGAGTCCGGATGACTCTTATATTGAGATGCAGCAAAGTTGATTATCCCTTCCAATTCAGCACTGCTCGTTACCAATGACTTTAGGACAAGACAGTATGAAGCTTTGTGTAACCTCTCCCCACATCCATATCAAGTAATATGCTGAAGGTGCTGCCAAAGCTGACACTTGGAGAATATGCATCCGAGCCAGATATCCAGGGACTGCCAGGCCCTGTGTAACTGAGAGTCACTGGCATGGATTTTCCAAGTCCTCATACATGGGAAAAAACTTTGGACACTGAGGAGGCTCATTGAAAAATCATGGGCAATTGGTTCCAGGTGATTGGCTTGTTGGTTAGCTGGGTTGGCTGGGCGGCTGGTTTGCGATGCAGAGTGATGCCAACAGCGCAGGTTCAATTCCCGTACCCATGAAGGCCCCGCCTTCTCAACCTCGCTGCCCACCTGAGGTGTGGTGACCTTCAGGTTAAACTCACCACCAGTCATCTCTCTATCTGATGAGAGAGCAGCCTATGGTCCTCCGGGATTACGGTGACTTTCACTTACGATTTTCTGATAACATGCTTAGAAGGAATTGGAATAGCTGCCGTATTATCTTCAAGGCTTGAAGGGAAAAAGCAGTGGGAAAAGAAACTGAATAAATAAGTTTAGCCAGTGAGCTGGAGACTAAAGTGTAATTTTTACATCTCACACCGCACTCTAATCAGCAGAAAGAAGTCTAGTATGACCACTGTGAAACTTTCTGCAAGAAACATAAAATATTTCCTTTCTCTTTATTTAGTTAGCGTTGAACAGTCGGGGGCTTATATATTCAGTGGGACTGCTGCTAGCTTCTGTCTTCGTAACAGTAAGTATTCACTCCCATCATGTTTGGACCAGCTCATTGCCAGTGTGTTATGAGATTGATATCACTGCTGAGCCAGTGGTGAACTGCAGTTGTTGCTTGTGCAATGATGTTGCCATAACTCGCTCCATGGGTGTATGCTACTGATGTCATAACATCTGGTTTTGTTGCTTTTCTGTAAGAGGCAATTCAAAGGATTTATTCTGAATTTCCTAAAACTTTCTCTCCTGAGGACCTGTTTGTTTTTCTACATGCTTTTCTGCACTCATAAATTCTTCAAATTTTACCTGCTTACAGCACCAACTCTTTTACATGTCTCTCTTCCGCATAATCTGCTTTCTTCCCTTCTCTCAGACAGGCATGCTCACACTTGAACTTCAGCTAAACCAAGATACTATTTCAACCAATCTGTCCAACTTGAGTCAAAATTCTCATCATGAATTTGAAAAAATCCATCTAAATACATTCCAGAAATTCTAATTAACCAGTTAACTTTCGAAGCTCTTCCTCATCCAATTGCTGGTGTGTGAGAAGTCTGCAGGCTTACATTTTATTGCAGATAATTCTGTCTCAAGGACTAGAAAGTACGATGTTAAGTCGCCAGCAAGGGCAGGAAAAAAAACCCCTTTCTGTACTGTTTGTCATGGTTGATTATCTGGCTCCAGCACTATTTTGCGCTGTGGTACCCAGATGCACTGAAGGAATTTGACAGTATCAAGCCCCAAAGTCGGTGTGCTTCCTACAGTGTTTTAGTGAGATTTCTTTTCAGCGGAAGAACACTACCATAGTGTAGCCTCACACCACACCTAATTGTAAGGGGGTCCACATCAAGTATATTTTGTTAGGGAAAGCACCATTGCCAAAACTTGGGCCAGAATATTGTTGTTGGAGTGCGGGGGCGGGCCCGACATGCAAAATGACGCGCGATGACATCGGGCGAGTGTCCCAACGTCATTGTGCATCATTTAGATATTTCATTTGGTGGGAGCGCACCAGAGGCAGCTGTGTGCCCGCCGAACTGTCATTTAGATATTTCGTTCAGCGGGCATGTGCCAGAGGCAGCTGCGTACCCGCTGAACTGTCAACAGCCTATTCAGGCCATTAAAAAACCAACTAAAGTTGTTACCAACGCAGGCTAGGAGCGCAGGCAGCCTTCGCATTTTTCAGGAAACCTCATCCACGGGCTGGATGAAGTTTCCTGAAGGTTTAATAAAATAATTAAATAAAATTTGCAAACTGTAAAAACATGTCCCAGCTCATGTGACATGGGGACATGTTCGAATAATTTTTCAGACCCTTTATTCAAGATTTCCATTACCAACCTAATCTCCCCGAGGCAGCGACGTGCATAAAATGGCGACGTGCAGCCGATCTCAGGCAGCGATTGGCTCTGCGCCCGCTCCTGCCCAACATAGGTAAGTTCCTGGCCGTGGTTGCTTAGCGACACTGGAAGATTTAAACCAATGTGAACGTCTTTGCCCTCACGTATGAAACTTGAAACTAAAATCACGTAACATTTTAGTAATATTAACATTATACAACTTAAAATTATTGACTGATTTTTTTATGCAAATTAATATTCCTGTTCTTGAACCTGAGATTGTTCTTCAGTTGAGCAGTTGGACATGACCTCACTGGGTGTTACCAAAAACTGTTACGGAAAAGTACCGATAATTTATGCAGGGTCGAATTTGCTTTTGGGTACCTCATTTTAATATCTGTCGTTCCAAAATTAAAGGATTGCAAGCTTATTTCTTCATGCTTCCTGTAAAAATCTGCCTGTCTGATTTTAGGCCATTAATGATCTCTCACCAACCAACACTCACTTATAATTTGGCATCATCATGGGTACGTGTATGTATACTTACAGCTTACTAAGTTGTTCACTATCTGACATACGACTACAGCCAGTTCAGGCTGTATTCTGCTACTGCTGAGTAGAATGATGATCACCTCACTAGATCTGTTGTTCCGGGATTTGACCTTGAAAATATACATGCCGTGCTTAGGGTTAGGCTCAGCTCTGACATTCTTCGCCTCGACTCACCCCTCAGTCAAGTGCCAGCGGGCAGGCATGACATGAAGCTGCACTGAGTAGCATCCTTCTATTAGAAGACACCCCAGTAAAAGTCAGCATCTTCAGATGAGGAGCAGAGCAAATGGGGTGGGTGGGGGGTGAATTTCAAACAAATGTAGTATCGTGCTGAACTCTCAACGCACACAAACCGCAACAAGATTTATATTACTGGATCTTGCAAAGCTCAATAAGTAAGGAAAACGACATGGATTTATTGTCTCCTGAAGTGATTTTTATTGTCACAGGTTTAACAAGGGGGCATAATCTTAAAATTTGGGCTAGGCCATTCCAACATGAAATCAGAAGTACTTCTTCATACAAAGGGTAGTATTTCGAACAGTTTCCTACATAGGGGGAGCGGGCAGGGAAGTGGAGATGAGGTCAGAGATCATCCCCGATCTTACTGAATGGCAGAGCAGGATTGAGGGGCCGCATGGCAAACTCCTGCTCCTATTTCTGATGCTCTTAAGTCTGGAACTCTCTGTCCCTAAAGGTTGTGGATGTTGGAGGATAATTGGAGCTTTTGGGACTGAGATCAATAGGTTTTTGTTAGGTTAAGGGTACCAGAGGAAGGTGGGAAGATGGAGTTGCAATGCAGATCAGCCATGATCACATTGAATGCAGAACAGGATCAAGAGGCTGAATGGCCTCTTCCTGCTCCTAATGTTCCTTTGTGCTATCACCTGGTTTGTCTTTGTGTTTGTGAGCCCTTGTAAAGACACTAAACAATCATGCACATGAGAGAAATGTGAGATATTGAAGATGGCTTTTAACGAAACCCTAAAACCTGTTGTTGGTGCTTTTGTTGTTTCCTCCATAGGTCGTTGGCGTTCATTTGAACAAATGGAAACTAGATAAGAAGCTTGGGTGTGTGTCCCTCTTCCTCTACGCCGTTTTCTTGTGTTTCTCCATCATGACAGAGTTCAACGTATTCACTTTTGTGAACCTTCCCATGTGCCGGGAACACTGATGTACAGTGAAGATGACCTGGGAGCAAGCACCTTGGTATCAGTGCAATACAAAAACAATACAAAGAGTTGAAGTCCCATGGCTTATTGTTGGCAACATGGAACTGCTCTTACTGAGAACTTGGTACAAGACATATTTTTGAGAGAAAAAAAACACCTGTATTGATGTGAACGTATTTTTAATGTATTTATGTGGAGTCATGATAGAGACACACACACACACACACACACACACACACACAGACACACACACACTCGAAACTATCTGATTTCGTTGGCTGCTAATTAACGTAAGGCTGGAAGATGTACCTGCCACGTTTGTATATTCTCAGTTATATCAGAAAAAATATTTTGCCCTGAGACAGAAGAGTGGGATGATAGAGGTTTAATGGTAATTGCTATTGAAGAAAATAAGGTGTGTCTGGAAGCAAGGGATTATAATGCCCTGTGATTTTTACCTCTCACTTTCTCCCCTTTCCATCCCCATTCTCCATCTCCCCTGCCCTTCTCCCAGAGAGCTTGAATACCAAGAATGTACATATCGACAAGAGTCACCTTATCTTTATGCTCACCAGCTGTTCCTACTGCTTAAAGGAAAGTGGAATTGAAGCTTTGAGCCACAGCCTTCAAGCAGTCTGTGATGTGAAATTTGAAATCTCTACAGTCACTGCACTGCAGTTTGTACCCAGATACTACTGCTTCCTGATGAGACTGATTTTTCCGGGAGGTATATTTGCACGAAACTTTTATTTTGTGTTTGGAACAGTTGCATAGTCAATGGTACATGTGTGTATATTGATGGTATAAAAATGTATATATTGGGAATTTTTTTCTTTTCGAAAAGGTAGAGTATATAAGATATTATTATTATTATCACAGTTTTACCCAGCTGCACGGTTTTAGATTTGGAAATATTGATGAAGGTACAAATGCTGCAGCTGAAGAAGCAAAGTTGCTCTAGTTTTTGTCTGTACAGGTAGTTTTAAGAATAAAGCATGTTTAATTTATATATTTATAAAAACAGCACAGGAGGCCACTTTGCAGTTTCACAGCACATTTTTACAGGAATATTTGAAAGCTCCGTGCACGCCTGCATGCTTGACACCCCTGGTCTTAGTGTAATGTCTTCTTCAGCTTGTTTGCTACTTCCTGCAGAGAAGAAATGACCGTGATGAAGAAGACTGTTGTCTTTAACTGTTGCTGTAGTTAATAAATTTGTAGATGACTTTGCTACAAAATGGCTCCACCAAACTGATTGTAGTTAGTTGTCTCCATCTAAATATAACTGGTTCCTTTGTAATTTAAGTGATGATATAATGATACCACTGAATGCCCAAGTTATGATCTGAAAGGGGTGAATTGTTATACAATGTATCACACCTCACCAAAGTTTACAAGCCAACACCAACTACTACAGGACAGTGTTAAATCATATTTTCAATAAGAACGTGATTTGTTTTTTGCTCTGAGGATGCAATACATGAGAAATTTAATGCACTTCAAACTTTTTATAGACATTAAGCTTCAGGGTTGGATTGCCATAAGTGAGTCTAAATAATATGTGTGGATTACTCACCAGCTACATGGACTTGCATTATCATTGTTGCTCAGGCCATTTCTCCCTGTGTTGTGATTTCAGTAGATATCTTTACAGTGTTAATGTCTGTATTTCTCTCTCTCTCTCTCCATCTCTTTCTTTCTCACTCCATCATCAAATCCTCAAACCAGAATTGGAAGAATAAGTTAATGCTTCATATCCTTTCCAGAAGGTAAAAAACAGTTCGGACCAGTACTCTCATTTCCCAGTTTTTACTAGTGTTCCACTTTAAAGTATACAAGACCACTTCAGGCCAGTATTCTTATTTCCCAGTTTTCCCTGTTTTTTTGATTGGGGTTTCACCCTTCACCCTCCCCCGTACCATAATCTGCTCCTAGTGTAGAATCTCTTTAGAAAAGGAAAGCCTAAAGTGAAGCTGTATTGCTAGCTTGCCAGGAGATTAAGATGACAGAACTGTTGAACATGGGGGCTTGTGCTTATGATGGCTTGCGCTATAGGAGGCTAAATGCACCATACCTCTATCAATTTGTTTAACTATCAACAGTTGTCGTCTACTAATCATTGCTGTAGATTGTTTTCCAAATCCAAGAGGCTTGCCTTGGGAATAACATCTGCCGCTTTATATTCATGTCAACTTTTGCTAGTTAACTGAAACCAGAATTTCACCCCTGAATGTTTGGCTGGAGTACAATATTTAGTGGCGCCCTTTTTGCAAAATACATCAACACAGTGTGGTATAATCTGTTTGGATGACTGACTATGACACTTAAACAGCAGTGTTTTTTTTTACTTGGAGGCTTACTCTTGTTTTGCCCAGCATTACTGTCACATTGAGTTGAGTTGACTAAACATTCAATTCTACCAGTAAACTAGTTAAGCAAGGTGATCTCTTTTTGTGAAAAGGACTTGAAGGAATTTGGGCCCTTTCAAAGATTTTAAATGTTAAATTGTTAGTTTTTTTGCATCTCCACATGACCCCTGAGGTCTGCCTTTGGTGGATAGTGGGTGAATCGCTATGGAGGTGGCTTGGGGTGTGAGGTGACATGTATGGGGGAATGAGGGGCATGGGGAGTAGACAGGGCATGAGTTGGCATGGAGGGGTCACGGAGTGGGTGGGGGGGCAGGGTGGGGAGTGAGGCCTAGAGGGCCTAACAGCTTCTAAAACAACTGGGCCAAAGTACCGTAGAACCGAGATGGGCCTTCTAACCAGCCCACCTCAGCACTCACCCGCCACCCCACGGCCACCTGTGATCTGCTTCCAGGGTCAGCAAGACCGATTCGATCCCACCGCCCCGGACTGAAAATTGAGTGTAACAGAGCCCTTCAAGCCCAGGCAGATCTGCTGAGTTGAGAAATTTCCCAACTTGAGCAAACCACCTCGGTAGCAAAAATCCGGCCCACAAACCCAGGCCTTGCCACTCCGTGGCCTACTCCATTGGCTCAGCAATTCATTGTACCACCCCATTTTCCTGCACTTCAGGTTTATCCATCTCAACACACGAACCAACAACGAAAGAAGTAAAATATGTAGTTAAATCATTGATTAACACTTGGAAAAGCCAGCATTGCAATTTAAGCTTTGCTGTCACATTGTAAAACACCAAATTGCGAAAATGCACCCACATCAACTAATGCCAAGCAGTAATAGTCATAGATCGAATCCAATGGAATTTATATTACAGTAGCTGCCCGTTGGTGTAATATTGTTCAGTTTTGCTTGCAAGATATGTTTGCTGCTTTCTGTTTAGAATTGTTGCTGCATTCAGCAATGACTTTTGCAAATGAGTTGGTCGGCTTCAAAGTTTAAAGAAGATGAGCTCAGTGCTTCCCTCCTGAGTGAAAATGTTTTCTGCTTTGTGGAACATCTTCACTCCATTTGCAAACATGACGCCAGCCTTCTGGTTGCTTGCTATTTCAATTCACCATCTTGTTCCTATGCTTATATTTCTGTCCTCGGCCTGCTACAATGTTCCAGTGAAGCCCAGATCTTCCAGTGAAGCCCAATGCAAGCCGGAGGAACAACAGCGCAACTTCCCATTAAGCACTTTATGGTTTTCTGGACTCGATGTTCAGTACAACTTCAGATCATGAATGCTGCCCTCCAGTTTGAGTTTTTGTCCCGAGTGCCAATCTGTATCTTGTTCTCATGTTTTTGTTTTCAGACAGTGCTGATCTTAATTCTGCTATTCACACCTACTCTGGATCAATCCTTTGACACGCCCATTAACAAAAAGTTGAACACACTGTCACTAGGACCCAGATTAAACCACAACAAGGAATTACTTAATGGCTTCAGATATTCTGGCAAGTAAATGATTTCTTTCTTAATACATGCACAGTAACCCCTGTTGTCCTTTACGTAATATGGCTTGAATTCCACAATAAAATCCTTTGTATATAAATCATGCACAGCAGATGACACCTGTTCTTTTTTTTATTCATTCATGGGATGTGGGCGTTGCTGGCTAGGCCAGTATTTATTGCTCATCCCTAATTGCCCTCAAGAAGGCGGTGGTGAGCTGCCTTCTCAAACCAGTGCAGTCCATATGGTGTAGGTACACCCACAGTGCTGTTAGGAGGGAGTTCCAAGAGTTCTGCTATGACTATGTTGCCGATGAGTGTTGAACTTTGACCTGTGCTACTGATTCCCAGAGAACAGCGGTGAGGTGGCTCATCATTAACCATCTGGGGGGCATGACACTGTAAGAACTGTTCTAGAGATTTGTGTTATCATGATATTGAAGCCAAAACATACAAGTTAAACACCTTTATCGTTACTTCTGTATCTGGCTTTAGTTATGCTGTGGATAACGCAATATTGCATTAAAAATCTGTTCATTCTGTCAAATTTTCCTTCATGATAGATGGAATTGATTTCTACATCAACGTTAAAGCAATTTCTGCCACACAACTGCTGATAGATAGATGGGATAAATTTATCAAGCCATGAAGATCTGCAAAAGGAACATTCCTTTCAGATATCCCATATGTATAGATGTATAAGATTTCACATTGACTTGTAGAAAGAACTATGTTAAAATCACTTAGCGTAAATGAAGATGTTCAGTGGAAACTTGCAGTGTGTCTTAGAGGAATGTAGAACGTTTGTTCCAAAAATTTGTAAGAACCCAAGAGGAGATTTTTGAATAGTATATTCATTGAGGCTTTTTACAGCTTATGAAAAGAAGAACTTTTAACAGGATTTATGCTTACTATGCAGATTCTGTTTCTTCAGCTTAACAAAGGATAAGGTGGACTTTCAGTTCTGTTTTGTGCAAAAACACATGGATCTAGGGCCAAAGACAATAAATGAAAGTGAAAAAACAATGGAGATGCATTTTAAAAGAAAACAAACACACAATATTCTCTCATATAATACTTGATCAAGTGTAGTCTGTGATGTGTCTTCTGGTTTCCATAATTTAGAAATAATGACACTTTAGACTCAAAATGCTGGAGCTTCATCGAGTATATTTCTTGCTGCTCTCCATGTGGCTGATGGACAATACACCGATGCATTGCCACTTGGCACATGCCACCAAGGTGGCAGTGAAATATGGCACCCTGGTATCACTTAACAATTATTGCTGAAAAGAAGCATTTTGTTGAAGCTTTTCATCTTGCACTCATCAGGACAATCGCAAGAATACCCATGTCAGGGGAAGCAACAACTTTATACTGTATGAGAAGAGAGTGCTGATTGTTTGGCAAGTGGACTCTGGTTCAGCAATTCTCAAGTTCAGACTCCACTTGCCAACCAATCAGCACTTCACATACAGAATAAAGTTATTGCTCCCCCTGACATTGATATTCTTGCAATTGTCCTGATGAGTGCAAGACAAAAAACTTCAACAAAATGTATTTTTTCAGCAATACTCAAGTTCTGTACTGCATAACAATTAGTTCCTACATTTTTACAAATTACTGTAACAATTTAACAATATAACAGTCTGAAATAACTCCAATTATTTTAATAGTAGACATTCTTGGCTAATTTCACTTGCTTTCTGAAATTTAATTAAGTTGAATACAGCATGACTCCTAGTATGCCTTGCAGCAGTTTCTGATGTAGGTCTAGATTTATATGGAAAGAGCAATATTATTACAATCTATTATTCAGGCATTGAATTATTAAATTCACAGTTGGTATAGGAAACACATTTGTTTTCTCTTTATTCCCCACAAGACTTGCTGTAACAGAGGAGGTTGTGTATTGATGTTCAGAGCTGTGCTGTGAAATTTTGCTAATCCCTCCCAACCCACGCAAAAGAGTTGAGCATTCTTGCCCTCAAAGGAACTAGCAGCCTCACAACCAATGACATTTTGTGATCAATTATCAAAACAATATGGAGCAACCCAAGCTGCTGATTCCTACATTGCAGAATGAGCTGCAGTAATATACAATTTACTACATGGTATGAAAACCAAAGTGATTAAGATCAACCTTGACTGCGGCATGGACCAGGTTGGAGATGGCTGCCAAAAAAAGTGCTCCCCAATCATAAATAAAAGCAAAGTACTGCGGATGCTGGAAATCTGAAATAAAAAACAGAAAATGCTGGAAAAACTCAGCAGGTCTGGCAGCATCTGTGGAGAGAAATACAGAGTTACCGGGCAGAATATTACACTCGGTTGGTGGACACGAGCCCCACACACCCGAGGGTAAACTGACGCGCGATGACGTTGAGCGTGCGTCCTGATGTTATTGCGCAGTCTCACGATGTTCTGTTCAGCAGGCGCATGCCAGAGCCAGCTGTGCAACTGTGTATATAAGGTCCATTAAGGCGAATAACAATCTAATTAAATTCAAATTTACGCTGCCCATCCAACCTTAGTTTGGCGGGCAAGAGAAAAGGCACAAGTGGCCTTTACATTTTTAGGAAACCTCATCCACGAGTGAGATGAGGTTTCCTAAAGCAAATTAACATTAAATAAAAACTTTATTTTCGAATTAAAAACATGTGACAGAGTCACATGAGTTGGGGCATGTTTTATTAAATTTTTATTCTCTTCATTTTTTATTACACAGCGCTTCAATCTCCCTGAGGCAGCTCTGTACCTCAGGGAGATTGAAGTGCTCTTTCTCACGCACGTGTGAACTGCACAGCAGGCCAGCTCACCCTCCTCCACCCCCACGGCCTGCAGAGGCAACGCTCATAGCTGCCGCTCGCGATCCACGCAGGGCGAGCCTTAATTGCCCGTTTCAAGTCTGTATGACTCTTCTTTAGAACTTGAAACAGTAACTCTGTTTTTCCCTCTCCACAGATGCTGCCAGACCTGCCGAGCTTTTCCAGCATTTCCTGTTTTCATTTCATGTGCCCCAACATCATCTTTAGCAATACTTTGACGGTAGCAAACCTGGATTATATTGACAGTCATTCTGTTTCTGTGCGTTGTTTCAGGGATTTTGCATTTAACTGCTACTAATTATTTGTATCTATCTGACAGGATATATCAGTTGTGTGACAGTACCCCAAGAAAATGTGTCAGACCCAGCTAATATTTGGACAGTTGAGCCGATTTTTCTGAATGCATGCTCCTATCACAGCATCTTATCAGTTGGGGGCACACATTAGAAAATCGTGGGCATGATCAAAAAGTACGAGGCAGAAAGATTGGAGATTTTCTGACTCCTGGCTCCAAAGCTATTGTGGTGGAGCGCACAACTTTGAAAAATCAGCCTTTTAGGCATAGAGTCATGAATCGTGAACGGTTAAATATTAGGAATATGAGAACAGGAGTTTGCTCCACAATTCAGTGAGATCATGGTTGATCTGTGACCTAATTCCATATATTCACCTTTGCCCCATATTCCTTAATACCTTTAGTTGTGAAAAAATCTTCAAAGTTTAAATTAAAATTAACAATTGGCCTAGCATCAACTGCCATTTTTGAAAGAGGGTTCCAATCTTCTACCACTCTGCATGTTTCCGAACTTCATTCATGAAAGGCCTGGCTCTAATTGATAGGTTATTTCCCCAAGGCTAATTAGATTAATTATAATCAAATCATATCCTTGTTTGGATTAGCATGTCACTCTGAAATGACCATTTAAGTTGTTTAAATGCAATGCAATACTTTTTTCAATCCAATTCTTCCTCTTAAAGGCCCTGACCACTGGTTTGGCCCGACCTTGTTCCCTAATTAAGGCAAAACCAGGCAGCAGCATCCTGATAATCCATAACTAAGTTGCCAAGCATTGTCCTCCCTGCATCAACACATCTGCTTAGTTCACAATAATGTTTATTCATGGCAGTAGAATCATGCTTATGGTCTGTTAGAAGGAGTGCCCCTCAGAGTACATGATATGTTTATGTTCTTATTATAAATGCCACAATATGATTTTTTTTGAGACACATCCCACTTCAGGGACCATCCTGATAAAAAGGATGAATTCTCCTCCTCTGACCTCTTTCCAGGAAAAAAAATGATCCTTTCTGTTTTAACCACTTTTTACTTCCATTGTTGCAGTCAAGCATGATCAAAATGGTTTTTGTGTGGACTTTCATGTAAAAATAATACTTGTTTCTATATTTTTCCACTAAGTTCTCATGCAGTTAAGTACTTCAAAGATGTCATTAGTTTGCCAAGAAATTGTTTGTTTGTGTCAGGATTATGTCTGGATCAGGAATTCTACGAACTAACTTGGGAATTTGAAAATGTCAACATTGCAGCTCGGTTAATCGTCTATTCGTCAATTCAACTTAAAACAAAAGTAAAATACTGGCCAAACGCATCTATTCTAAATTAAAATAATTATGCATCTAGGGTGCACTGCTGTTTCTACTTGATGTTTGGCAAGTGGTTTATCTATTCGTAGTGTGAAGCTTTCTTAAAATTAGAAACATATATTTAAGTGGACTGGGTGGGTGTAATGTTTTGGAATACTTGTCTTTCAACCGGCCCAGATTGGCAGGAGAAGGAGGATCCTAAATAAAATGGGTTTAGGAAAGTCTCAACCAATTTGGGTTTATCTTCACAGAATAAGGTTTTCTTTAAATAGATGATAAGTTAACACTTTTACTGATACAGCGCTTGAGCAGGATTGAAGAAAGATCTAGATACTTCACTCCCCTGCTCTTCCAAGGGTGTGGGAGCAGGAAAGGAGGGGCTGGCGGGGTGAGACATTCTCAAAACACAGCGGAGAAAGCTTTGCTCTGCACCTGACCATAGGGCGCCCGGGCCAGGGAATATTTAATGCTGACGGTCTTGTGTTCTGGTCCCTCGTGTTAACATTCCTCAGCTCGATGCGCGCAAAAGATGCAAGAGAAAAAAAAAGACAACAATGGAACATTTTATGTTCGGTTGAGGAGTTCATACAAAAGGAATGAACAGGGACTGAGTTGGGAGATTGAAATGCCTAAATCAGAACAGAAGGTCAGGTTAGTGTTAAATTGGAGCCAACTGCACAACACTGTTGTACTGTCGCATCATGACATACCCAATCGAAACTGGTTTCAATTTTTGTCAAACAACTACTTTTTCATTTATCAGGCAAATAATTTTTTTAAAAGGGGCCAGTCAAATCTGACGGTTTTATTCATTTCTGTAAATTAAAGGTAATGACAGAAGCTACTTGCAGACTATGAATCAAATAATGAATTGAATTATACCATGTTGGAAACATATGATCCAATGTATCTTCAAGCCTTTTCATCATAACATAGGCAATACTCTTTTTTTTATATGAGACAGTGCTACTTTTATCTTTACAGATCAAAAGGTTTACATGAAAGAAGTGGGCTGCTGCAATATTAAGAAGTCTGAAGTGAAATGTTGCTATATATTTACTATAATAGCTGCTGCATGTAAGTAAATCTCAGGCAGAAATCTAGCAGAGCTGATGACCAGAAACTGCTCAGCCTTTGCTCACATGCTATATGACATTGTCTACCTGCCTTGTGATTCATCTGCAGATATCCATTAGTCTCTTGTACTCTCCGCTGAATGCGGACAGGACGCTCCTGCAAGCTGTCCCAACCTCCCACCATAATATCGCTGAAAGATTGAAGGAAACTCCCAGGGAAACAGCGAGTGAAAGGCCGCTTACGCCCTTTCTCCAGCGTTTCCGCCAAGCACCCACTGAAGTTAAAAGCAAAATGCTGGCTCTGAAGAACAGTCCTACGGACTCCAAACGTTAACTCTGTTTTTCTCCCCACAGATGCTGTTGTGACCTGCTGGGTTTTTCCAGCATTTTCTGTTTTTGACCCACTGAAGAGCGGGTGAGTCTGTCCTTGCCACCATGGAAATTCCAGGCGTTCACACCCGCTTTACCTAGTAAGGCTTTACCACTTTGGGTTATCATGAGGGGGAGAGCGTACATCACCAATTTATAGTCTACATTTGCACTCTGAGGCCACAGTAGATTCAGCAGATGGTTGGAAGCTGTGCTTGTCATATGAACGAGGCTGATCCTGGAGTATTACTTCAGCGGTTTGCTTTGCAGCTGTAACAAGTACAACAGATTCTTCATCATGCCGTTTATGCCACAAATGTGTTTCAACGGGGTTCCTTTTCCCATTCGTATGTCCTTAAGTCAGCTTGAAAGGTTGTAGTATTGGTGTGGAAACAGGAATTGTCCATTCCCACTGAGGTCAGATTCCCAAAAACTCCCACGACGAATTTCTTTATTGAGGTTTCATGTGCGCAATCACATTTGGCCTAAACCAGGGTTTCCAAATCCTGTCTTCCTGGCAATTTCATTACATGACCTTCCGCCATCAACAGCATCACCCAGTCAAATAGCTCTCCCCCCCCCCCCCCCCCCCCCACACACACATCTCCTATATTTTATTACTCATGAACAAAAGAGTTCAAATCAAAATAACGACAGAAAGGGCTGGAAAAAAACTCAGCAGGTCTGGCAGCATCTGTGGAGAGAGTTAACGTTTCGAGTCCAAAATGGCTTCTTCAGTACATTTTTGCTTTTAAAATCAAATTAGCCTTTTTTTACGTCCCTATAATTTTTCTCTCGGGTTATTTACAGGTGTTTCCAGAGGATTAATCCTTAATCCCTAGAGGCTCCGGGACAATCCTGGAGGGTTGGCAACCGTACCCTAGGCACTGAATACACTTGCATGCATACACCAGGGACGTCCTCTTCTGTTGGCCAATTTTTCGGAACTCAGAGCGGTTCTCCACGAGGAGTTTTGCTGTGCCCATAAAAACCTGTAGACTACAAGAGTGAAGTTAGCATTTTCTGTGCAGTTTCCCACGGATACAGGAAAGATAAACAAAGCTTCGAGACGGCATCCATCTGTCATTTTATTTCTCTTAGCTTCTGAGCGATGTTTTAAATATCTTCACAAATGTAATAATTTTAAAAGACAAGGGCGGGTTTATTTTTTTAATGGTTTGTAAGAATTCTTGATGCTTGTGTGCTCTATTATTTTCATATGGTGAATGACAGACTGTACAGCAGGCAGATTGTACCTTCTTGTCGAAGACTTTGTGATGGATCAGATAGCGGCCAAGTTCATAACAATTAAATCAATTTTCTCTGTACAGCCTCAGGAAAAAACAATTTGGATTGGTCTATAATTGTCCGCCCTTTCTGCCAATGGCTTGTCTGAAATTGACAACTTATCTGAAATGAACATTTGAGGAAGAGGCGGGCTAAAGTAAGAAATGTGGATTTAACCTTCGTAATTAACTTGCAGCTCAGGAGAATGAGCATTTGCAAAAGCTGTTGTGATTGACCGTGCTGTGTTCCTCCGCTCCCCAGCCCCAGGGATAATCAATGTGGTGTACAACAGAGAAGGAAATTATCTAGTTTCTATCTCAGTGTGTTTAGAGGAATTGATCTCAATGAATAATGTCAGTGGTTTCCAACTGACGCTGATCTGTATCTGCTTTATTTCTAGACTAGTAATAGACAAAACTGGCAGACCTGGATCCAATACTTTAGTTCAAGTTCCAAAGCTTTTATTGGGGTTTTGATAGCCACCTTCCGCTATTCACAGCTTCCATTTATTTCAGTGTTATTGATGAAAATATTTTTGAGCACTCAGCTGAGGAATTGAATGTTTCTATGATATTGCTATAAAATTGAAACCAGCAACTAAGTGCGAGGTGGGCAAGAGCCTGAGATAGATCTTGATTTTGTGTCATAATGTGCCGATTTTCAACTCATGATTTTTGGAAATAAAAATTGGAAGAGATGTACAAGCTGATGAGTTGCTATCATCTGCTTTACCCTCGCACAGAATCCAGATTTACCCCTCTGCCTTAACGTACGTGCAGCAAAAAAAATTGTCATGAACCCCTTGCTCCAGACGGATGCACTGATCCATTTCCTTTGGTTTGTCTGCAACACCGTTGGATGCATGCTGCTGAATTCTACAATAACATATTGCATGTCTCTCGCTCTCTCTCTCTGCACTACAAGAAAATCTACAATTCAATCAAAATGGATATGTCCTTTTTCCCAACGAGAGGGAGAGACTATTCCTGTTTGCTTTGTAAAATGAAGCACTTAGGGCAAAACATGAATTTGTACAAAATAAAGTATGTTATCCACTGTTATGAAACCAGTGATATTGTGCATTTTGGGTGAACATAGAAAAAAATATAAAGTTTTTAGCGATCATTATTTAGAAACAGAGTTACTTTACAAGTTTGCAAGCACTTTCTCTATTTTGCTCCATACAAACTGCTTGTATAAGGCATCTTGTTCATTCATTAATTTGTATGAATTGTGATCTTTAGCACCTTGTAACAGGCCCAGCTTACCGAGAAAACATTGATTGATTAAACCGCTTCACGCGCTCCAATTTTAAACATTTCTGAAAAAAGACAATTCTTTGAAGGATTTTTATGAGGAATCTTGAAATTTGAAGACAACAATTACTTTTGTCGATATTTAAATCTTATCATTTTTCTTGGTGAACTATCAAAATAAATCAACTGTTGACTTTTCATGCTGTGCAGTTCTTAGTAGTGAATTAGTTATAAGTACCTTACTGTTTAAAACCTCATGAATGGCTGCACTATAAGGCAGCATTATAAAACTTGTTTTATTTTCCTTTAAACTACTTCTCGTCCATCCCTGACTTACTTCCATGACCCACATAGTTTGCACAGTTAACAAAGAAGGTTGCAGATACTTGCTGCCAATACCTGTGCCTATACTGGTCTTTGAGTATGTAGCCGGCAGTGGGTGAAAGTTGACTCCCCATTGTCTCTGCTTTGTTGATATGCTTGACCGTGTTTGGCACTTTCCCATGACAGATTGGCTGGTATTGGAAACAGCATGTGTAGAGCAGCATGGATAAGCCTGTGTCCTACAGCTTTATGCTAAACATTGGACTATTCAGTGCATTGTGCGTCATGGCACCAAATAAATTACGTTTGTTTTTAACCAAATATAAGTAACAATATTTTGCGCATGGTGCAGTTTGTCACTGAAGTCCCCGAAGCTTTTATGAAATGCCTAATGTAATGCTTGTGATTTTTAAGAGGTTTTTCTGAGTATATTTAAAGGAAAAAGGAACAGTTGTTTTACTGCCTAATGCGTCTCTCTTATGAATAAAGTTTTTTAAAAACTCAGTCTAAAACACTATGACTCAAAACCCATTCTGTACAACTGTGTAATTATTAAAGCATTTGGATGGCCTTACAGAAGGAACTTAGCTCCAGGGTCTGCAATAATACAATGTTCCATAGCTGCGTCTCTCATCAAATAAAAGGAACTCTCGCAAAGAGTTAATAGTTTAGAAGGTGTTTAGTTCCTCAACTTCAACAAAAGGTTTGAACGCCACCCCCCACCCACCGCCCCCCCCCCCCCCCCCCCCCCCCCCCCGCCGCCGCTTATTAAGGATTTTTTTCTGCCTGATGTAGTTGTGGTTACTTATGAGTGTCATTGTTGGAATTGAGTTGCCTTTTTCCTCTCTGGGCTCATGTCCAGTTTGGTTTCACTTTCAACACAGTGAGGCAGCAGACACAAATCATACCAGCTGGGTAGAGGGGAAAAGCGGATCTCAGATATGATTGAGAACAAAATAGAAGGTGGGCAAGAGTGACAATGCCCAGAGTCACATGCAAGAAATGAAGGCCAGGAATGGACAGAAAGTGAGAAACATAGAGGAAGTTTATCTATAAGATCGATCCTTATTAATGCTAGGAACATGAGAAATAAGGTGCCAGGCTTTGTTACAGTGTGCTGAGAACAACAGAAACATCATGAAAACAAATTTAATATTCATGGATGCAGTGTGTCCAGGAAAGAGAATGGACAGAAAAGGAAGTGGTGTATACCTGTATGACAAAGACATTTAGAAGGTAAATGATGTTGACCCTGTATGAGTGGGCGAATTACAAGGTGAACTAAACTGGTTAAAAAATCAAACTTACAATGACATCGCTACTTATCTCCAGGAAAACACGAATATGCTCAATCAAGAGGTTAGGAGAGGACATGAAAGTAGGGGTGTTATTCCAATGGGAAACTTCAATCAGCCAAACATAAAATGGTAAAACCCATTTTAGAGTCAGAATTGATCATTCATAATTACGTTGCCACCCAGCGTGTCAAATAAGCCACGAGTCAGATGCACCTCTCAGCCTGACACCCACATACTGTAAAGGAAATGGAGGTTGTAGCACCTCTAGGGAAAAGCAAACAATGAATGGTTGGGTTCAACATGATTTGGAATTCAGGTACACCCAAGGTCTAAAGGATAAATTTCCTTGGGAGGTTTCTGGCTTTCTGCACCATAACTTCAGTGGGATGAAAATAGGAGAGGTTCGACATGAGAAAGTCACTCTGTCTGCCAGGTTATCGCATGTGGTAAAATTGAAATTTGACTTTATTTCAACAATCGTGTTAGTCTAGTACATAACAATTCTTGGACTGTGCAGGTGTTCAATCTCAGTCTGGCTGGGGTATATTCTCTGCATTATATATTTAAGATAGAACAAGGTCTTATCGTGGTTTAGGTTGGAAAAGTCAGTGTTCTTCAATCACAGGGGGAACTGTGTTTTTCTATTTGCCCTCTGACCAGAATGACAAGTTTCGTTGATTTGCTATTTGAGTTTTCACTTGGACACCATTCTGAGAAAGGACGTTACTGCGATATGTCAGCACTCTTCACATTTTCAATGAATTTGTCTTCAGCTTTGCTCAGGAGTACATGATAGTCACTGATTCTCTTTGACTTTAAGAGCAGAATTTAACATACCCCCAGGGGCAATTTGGCAGGTTGGGGGGGGGGGGAGGTGGTTTAAAATTAGGCATCATTTTAGGCCACACCTACCTCCCAATCCCTGACCCCACTGCCATTTTGAGTCTGGGGTGGAGACATTGGGCAGTTCACACGCCCCTGGGCCAATTGAGGTCCTTAGGAAGCCTCCTCCCACCCATGCCGCAATTTTTCCCATGGCGAGCAGGGGAGAGAGCCAGGTTCGAAGCTCACCAGGTCCCACTCCTGGGGCTACTGATGGGAAATGGGGGTACCTCCTTTATGGCCCACTTGGGTGCATCAGAGGGACCCCCCAACTTCCCCTGCCAAGGACTGGCCCCACCTGGGTTTCTCCACACTCACCTGGCCAGTGCACCCTGGCGTCCACTCTCCTCACCAGGCCCTCCTATCCTAGCCCCACCAAAAACCCGCACAACTTACCTCTCTATCCAGCTCCAGTGACGATCTTCACTGGAGATTGGATGCAGCCCCAGCAGTGGCCACTGCTCCCAATGGCGCTGCTGGAGCCAGCGAGCTGCCAGCCATTTGATTGGCCAGCAGCTCTTGGAGGGGGATCTTCCGCTCGCCTGAGTGTTAAATGGCTGCAGGACAGCTTGCCGGAGCAGGGGAAGTTCGCCATCAACTTTTTTAGCTTGGGGGGTGGGGGAGGTGGGAACCCTGGCAATAAGTAAAATTCTGCCCAGTGGAGTAAAAATTAGTTATCACTCATTTGGGGCTCATAACTGATGCAACACTTGGAGTGTGGACCCCAGCTGAGAGTTCCCAGCTCACCAACATTGGGTCATGGTCCTTTCAATATTCCAAAGGCAGCTTATCCATTGCTAGTATCCTAATTGTGGGCCTTCTCATCAGCAGCAACTGTCAGGTAAGTCCTAGCAGGTTTGAGAGGGGAGGACAACAGAAGGGAGACAAATACGGGTCAGATGCGTCAGCCAGGACTGCTGTGGAGCCGAGGAGCACTCATCTTCCTCCGAGATTCACAGGAACACTTTCATTTTTAAAAAATGCATACTAATCGTCGTTTGGTAGTACAGATCTTGACAATTGCTGAAAAAAGAGACATGTCCAAGCTTTTTATCTTGCCCTCATCAGGACACTTGTAAGAACACCAATATAAGGGTTATTCTTGTGAGTATCCTGACGAGTGCAATACTCTTTGGCTGGTGCTGCTTGGGTCACAGTGACCACTGAAGAAGGCCGAGCAGAACAATCTCCACTCGTCACTCACCACTTTGGCGCAGGGGGTCCCAAACCAGGTGTAAGACTGTATAGTTACATATTTGAGGGATCTTATGCTTCTTTCAGAAGGGTGTGGGGACACTTGAGATGGTGCTAATGCCAATATGGCAGCATCTGTACCCTTGGCATGGATCAGGAGTGTGAGGTTGAACCTTTCAAGTTGACCTTTGTTCTGCCATTTTAAGCCCATATAATTGGTTCAATTTCTCCCCACATTCTTCCATCCATGTGGTCTCACTGTCAGAATGTGCTTCAGCAAATGTAACAGAACTCCGTATCATTGATAATCACCACCCTTAATTGGATTTCTGCCTGGCAGGTTGCCATTAAACTCATTAGCCTGCCTCTGGAAAAGGTGTTCGGATGTGGGAAGCAGACTGGACACCCACTTTTCCAAATTTCCTCTCAATCCCACCCTCCAAAACCAGGTCTACAGGCCAGGGAAAACTCAACCCAATGTTGTACCAAAATATGATCCGAGCCATTGGCCCTAAATGTTATCACAAATTTAACTTGGTCATGGACGCCAGAGCTGAAGCCGGAGTGGAATAGTGTTCCTAAATATCAAGGCATCATTTGACCAAATAAAGCACCAAGGAGTATGAGGGTGGTCAATGGCAAATCTCTCCAGTTTATTTTATTCATTCACAGGATGTGGGCATCACTGTCAAGGTCAGAATTTATTGCCCATCATTAATTGGCCTTAGCTGAGTGGCTTACTACATTCCAGAGTCAATTGCTGTGGACAAAAATCAGAAAATGCTGGAAAAACTCATAACGGTACATGTGGAGAGAAAGACGAGTTAAAGTTTCGGGTCCATATGACTCTTCTTCAGAGCTAAAGAGAAGTAAAAATGTGATGAAATTTATACTGTTTGAGGGGGGGTGGAGCAGGATAGAAGACCAGTAATTGGTGGAGGCAAAGGAGAGATTGACAAAGATGTCATGGACAAAAGGACAAAGGGGTATTAATGGTAATGGTACTGGCTAAAGGAGGTGCTGATGGTGGTCAGGCACCTGTGGATCTGGAGTCACAAACAGGCCAGATTGTGTGAGGATAGCAGATTTCCCTAAAGGACATTAGTGAATCGGATGGACTTTTAGAACAGATCAGTAGCTACACTGGTAACCATTGATGATACTAGCTTTTCATTCTATTTATTAACTAAATTTAAAGTCCCCTCACTGCTGTGGTAAGATTTGGACTTGCGTGTCCAAGTCCTTAGCCCAGGATCTAGGGGTGAAAAAAACAATAAAAACTGGGAAATAAGTGTACTGGTCCGAACTGGCATTCCATTTTACATATACAAGAACAGTACACTTATTTCCCAGTGTTTACTGTTTTTCTTCTTTCATCGCTAGTTCAGCAATAACCGCGATGCTATAATTCCAGCAGCTGGAGTCATAACTGCAAATAAAGAAAACAATTGTGGTGTCTGATACCAATCATTAAAACCATAGGAGACCACTTGCCACAGTTCCATAGAGAAGCATCCACCGTCTGCAGCTTCTTCATAAGGTCAGGAATGGAATTGCTCGGTAATAATTTGACAGTTTTCAACTCCAGTAATGAAACAGCCTCGAACAAGACTTGGGTGACATCCAAGCCGAGGCTGCCAAGTGTCAGTTAGCATTTGTGTCATGTAAGTGCAAGGAAAAGATCATCTTAAACAAAGGAAAGCCCGGTCACCTCTTAGCTTCAATGGCAATACAATTGCTAAGCCATAAGCTCCCAGTGCAATTTATGCCCCCCTCACTTATGTTAGAATTTACGGTGCAACTTCAATGGAGATGTAAAACTGCTGAATCCTCTCTCCTACCCAAGTTCTCTCCCCTCTTCCCCACACCTTCGCCCCCTGAATAGAGATCCAGACTATGTTTAAACCCTACTAATCAAACCATAGGAATTTTAGGACTGTGTGTGTTTATTGTGGTTTCCTGTTAGCATTGAAAAAGTAAGGCAAGATTTAAACATGTAATAGACAAGAGGAGGTAAAGCAGTAAATACTGATTAAATGATGCCAAGTTGGAAAGTATGTTGTGAAGAAGACATAAGGGGCAGAATTTTCCGGTCAGCATGTGGGGGCGGGCCTGACATGCTGATGCGCGATGATGTCGGGTGTGCGTCCCGATGTCATCGTGCGCCACTGCTATATTTCATTCAGTGGGTGCGCATCAGAGTTGGCTGTGTGCCATTGAAATGTAAACAGCCTATTAAGGCCATTAAGAAATGAATTGAAGCACTTGCGAATGCTGTCTGTCCAACCCAAGCGGCCTTCATGTTTTTCAGGAAACTTCATCCACAAGCGGATGAGATATCCTGAAGCTTTTATTAAATAAATAAATACATTTTCATAAATATAAAAACATGTCCCAACTCATGTGTCACAGTTTAAATAAATTTTTAAATCATTTATTCAATCCTTTTATTATCCATTCAATCGCCCTGAGGCAGCTCCGTGCCTCAGGGAGATTGCTGCACCCTTTCACATGCATGTGCCCCAACTCTCCCTCCTCCCCCCGCCCTCAGAGGTAGAGCTGAGCATTACCGGTCACGTATTATGTTGAGTGGGCCTTAGTTGGCGCGCCTGCGTAAAATGGTGGCAATTGGCTCTGCGCCCACCTCCATCCATTCCCACCCAGCCCATCCACCATGTGAAAAATCTTGCCCAAGGAGTTTGCAGATGGATATAAATAGGTTGAGTGAGTGGGGAATAATCTGACAGATGGAGTATAATGTGGGAAAATATGAAATTGCTCAATTTGGCAAGAAGGATAAAAAAGCAGAGTATTACTTAAACAGAGAACAGCTGCAGAATTCCAAGGTGCAGAGGGATCTAGGTGTTCTTGTGCATGAGTCACAAAAAGTTAGTATGCAGGTATAGCAAGTAATTAAGAAGGCTAATAGAATGCTATCCTTTGTTATGAGAGGAATTGTACATAAAAGTAAGGATGTTATGCTTCAGTTATACAGGGCATTGGAGACACCACATCTCAAATACTGTGCGCAGTTTTGGTCTCCTTATTTAAAGAAGGATGTAAATGCGTTGGAGGCATTTCAGAAGAGGTTTAATAGATTGATACCTGGAATGAACGGGTTATCTTATGAGGTAAGTTTGGATAGGCTGGATTTGTTTCCACTGGAGTTTAGAAGAGTGAGCGGTGATTTGGTTGAATTATATACAATCCTGAATGGTCTTGATAAGGTGGAAGTGGAAAATATATTTCCTCTTGTGGGTGAGTCCAGACCTAGGGAATGCTGTTTTAGCATTAGGGGTCACCCTTTTAGAAAGAGGTGAGGAGAATTTTTTTTCTCTCAGAGAGTTGTACAACTTTGGAACTCTCTAACTCAGAAGGTGGTGGAAGCGGGGTCACTGAATATTTTTAAGGCAGAGGTAGACAGATTCTTATTAGGTGAGGGAATCAAAGGTCATTGGGAGTAGATGGGAATGTGGAATTCAAAACACAAACAAATCAGCCATAATCTTATTGAATGGCAGAGCAGGTTCGAAGGGCTGAGTGGCCTACTTCTGTTTTGTATGTAAGTATAGAACTTTTAAAGTTCATAGATTAAAGGAGAAAGGTAGGACTGAGGGGAGTTCAACATTCCCACAGTATGAGGGTCTGCAGTAGAAAGAATTAGAATCACATAGCACCTTTAACCTGAATGGAATGGTGGCCAAACAGTCTCAGGCTGGTGGGCGTGTAAAAGAGGAAATCTAAGGCAGAGTCTGTTTACACATGGTTCTAAAACTGGCTGTCCAGCTCACAGATAGAGGAAATAATGCGGGAAAGCCAGATGTCAAGGAGGAAGTTGTGCAATTAAGCAGCCACAGATTTGGTGTTGAACCTGCTGCTTGAATCAGACAAAGGCTCAAAATCAGCTAAACCAGACAAACGCAGAATCCACAAACATGTGCCCCCCACTGTTACTATTTAGCTCTGATCCTGGCCAGAAAGTAAGGATTGAAGGTGTGTCTGCCACAGCTGAGGTGCAATCATGTGACTGATGGCTTTAAATTAGGACTCAAAATATCTCATTGCTCAGCTCCTTTTCCCTCACATGGTCCTGAGGTTAGACCTTTATTTTGCCCAAGGATTTGTGTTTTTCTTTCATGCGGAAACTGGAAATTCAAATCACAAGACCCGATTATGACTTCGTGACTCATCCTCGTTCACTATTCACTGGCATGGAATGCCGCTTTACAAATTAATTTTGCACTTGTCAAAGTGCAAATACGACTGCCAGTAAGTGGAATCTTCTCCCATTTCAGGTACCCAGTATAGTGTGAAGTATTCTGGGGTCAGGAGGAGCTCAAGTGGAGGCAGAGTCGTAAGTGGTTTTAATATTCCGCATTCCATATTCTCCTGACAGAAACACACAGTGGGATATTGCAGGTCGATATTTCATCCAAAATTCAATGACAGAAAATTATAGTGATTGCGATCATGATTTATTGATATACAAACTCAGCAGGCGTGCCAAGAATATGCATAAAATTTAACCACAAAGTGGCTTCCACTCTGCTGCACCAGATTGTAACCTCGGTCTCCCAAAACCTGAAGCCAAACTTGATATCTTTCATTTCTCCTCCTGTGGCCTCACCTAGTGAGATTGGCTTTTTAATGAGTCAATTTTTTTTCACTTCTGATAATTCAGGAGAAAATGCTTTATTATTAAATAAACTAATTAAATAAACTAATACCCAACTGTAACATCAGTGCCACAAGGTGTGGGCTAAATATTCCAATTGAGTTGCAGTTACAGCCAGATATCCTGTGTCCACTCAGCTCTGTAAGCCACAAAATTAATCAAGAATAAAATTTTAAAGAACTCTCTGTCTATCGTTGGATGGATTGGGTTAACACCGTTGTCCCATGTTCCCTCCTATGCCAAGTAATGTACTCTCAACCTCTTGTGATGTCCTGAAACTGGAAGTATGCACTGCAGAATGAAGGCTATCGGCAACATTCTGGGTGTCGGGGCAAGGTAATCTCAGCCATCTATCTGACTGTTCTCAACATTCAGCGCCAATAGATCAATCTGACTAATCACAGGATCCCTCCGTCTGTCTCGAGGGCCATCTCGAGCCTGATTTGAAAGCTCCCCATAATTGAAATCAGCTCTAGCAGGTAGGATACAGGGAGGGGATAGTTCAAATCAGCAATGGGAATTAGGAAAGAGAGGTGCTATTTAAATGTGCAGTAGAGCTCCAAGGGAAAAAGCATGATAGTGCGAAGGGGAAAGAACTGAGAGAAAATGCATCTGCAAAGCAACTGACATATAAGACCATAAGACCATAAGACATAGGAGCAGAAATTAGGCCATCCGGCCCATCGAGTCTGTTCCGCCATAGGTGAGAAATTGGTTTGATTTTTGATAACTTTATCAAGTTGACTTTCATTGGGATTGTAAATCAATTTCTGGGTTTTTGTTGCAATTTTGAGTTTAAGATTATGATCGAAATGTATTAATTCTGTTAACTTTTACATCCAGCTATATGTTTACCTCACAAACAGTACAAAAAAAAGTTTAGCAATGCAATGTTATGATTTAAGAAAACAACATTTTCTCACTCAAGCTGAGCACTAATTAGTTAGTGAGCCATGAATCATAAATCCCACTCATGTACAAGGTGGGACAATATAACTTTCTTCATTAATTCTCGGGATACATGGGCATCACTAACAAGGCCAGCATTTATTGCCCATCCCTGGTTTCCTTAAAGAAGATGGTTGTGGGCCACCTTCTTGAACTGCTGTGGTTCATGTGGTGATGATGCTCCTAGAGTCCTGTTAGAAGAGTTCCAGGATTTTGATCCAGCAATAGTGAGGGAATGACAACACACATCCAACTCAGGATGAGTGACTTGCAGGGGAACCAGGAAGTGCTGGTGTTCTCACACGCCCAGGTGGTTGAGATCACATTAAAGCATTTTGCCTGTCCTGATGCTGTTTTCAACTAAAAACCTCTTATAATCCTCTTTCTGTTTTAATTCAGTTTGCTGTCTTAAGAAAGGAATAATTGGCAATCAAGTTGTGCGAGGCCCCTTGGGGATGAACAACCATAGTATGATAGAATTCTTCATCAAGATGGAAAGTGACGTAGTTGATTCTGAGACTTAGGTCCTGAATCTTAATAAAGGAAACTACAATGGTATGAGGCGTGAGTTGGCTAAGATGGATTGGGAAACGTTACTTAAAGGGGTGACGGTGGATAGGCAATGGCAAACATTCAAAGAGCGCATGGGTGAACTGCAACAGTTGTTTATTCCTGTCTGGCGAAAAGTAAAACAGGAAAAGTGGCCAAACCATGGCTTACAAGGGAAATTAGAGATAGTATTAGAAGCAAGGAAGAGGCATACAAATTGGCTAAAAAAAAACAACAGGCCTGAGGATCGGGAGCGGTTTAGAATTCAGCAAAGGAAGACCAAGGGATTGATTAAGAAGAGGAAAATAGAGTATGAGAGTAAGCTTAAGGGGAACATAAAAACTGACTGTAAAAGTTTCTATAGGTATGTAAAGGGAAAAAGATTTGTGAAGACAAATGTAGGCCCCTTACAGTCAGAAACAGAAGAATTTATAATGGGGAACAAGAAATGGCTGACCAACTAGATACACACTTTGGTTCTGTCTTCACAAAGGAGGACACAAATAACATACCAGAAATGTTGGGGAACACAGGGTTTAGTGAGAGGGCGGAATTGAAAGAAATCAATATTAGTATTGATATATTAAATGGTGTTGGGGGAATTGATGGGATTGAAGACCGATAAATCCCCAGGGCCT
This sequence comes from Carcharodon carcharias, assembly GCF_017639515.1. Lineage (NCBI taxonomy): Eukaryota > Metazoa > Chordata > Chondrichthyes > Lamniformes > Lamnidae > Carcharodon > Carcharodon carcharias. The sequence continues at coordinate 125,429,321 of NC_054468.1, read as the reverse complement.
GATAATCTATATCCCAGAGTACTTAAGGAAGTGGCCCTAGAAACAGTGGATGCATTGGTGGTCATCTTCCAAGGTTCTATAGACTCTGGAACAGTTCCTACATATTGGAGGGTAGCTAATGTAACCCCACTATTTAAAAATGGAGGTAGAGAGAAAACAGGGAATTATAGACCAGTAAGCCTGACGTCAGTAGTGGGGAAAATTCTAGAGTCCATTATAAAATATTTAATAGCTGAGCACGTGAAAACAGTAGCAGAATCGGACAGAGTCAGCATGGATTTATGAAAGGGAAATCGTGTTTGACAAATCTACTGGAATTTTTTGAGGATGTAACTAGTAGAGATGATGAGGGGGAGCCAGTGGATGTGGTTTATTTGGACTTTCAGAAGGCTTTCGACAAAGTCCCACATAAGAGATTAGCGTGTAAAATTAAAGCACATGGGATTGCAGGTAGCGTACTGAGATGGATAGAAAACTGGTTGGCAGACCGGAAACAAAGAGTAGGAATAAATGGGACTTTTTCCGAATGGTAGGCAGTGACTTGTGGGGTACCGCAGGGATCAGTGCTGGGACTCCACTTATTTACAATATATATTAATGATTTAGATGAGGGAACTAAATGTAATATCTCCAACTTTGCAGATGACACAAAGCTGGGTGGGAGGGTGAGCTGTGAGAAGGATACAGAGATGCTTCAGTGTGATTTGGATAAGCTGAGTGAGTGGGCAAATGCATGGCAGATGCAGTATAATGTGGATAAGTGTGAGGTTATCCACTTTGGTAGCAAAAACAGGAAGGCAGATTATTATCTGAATGGCTATAAATTGAGAGAGAGGAATGTGCACCGAGACCTGGGTGTCCTCGTATACCAGTTGCTGAAGGTAAGCATGCAGGTGCAGCAGGCGATAAAGAAGGCAAATGGTATGTTGGCCTTCATAGCCAGAGGATTCGAGTACAGGAACAGAGATGTCTTGCTGCAATTGTACAGGGCCTTGGTGAGACCACACCTGGAATATTTTGTGTAGTTTTGGTCTCCATATCTGTGGAAGGATGTACTTGCTATGGAGGGAATGCAGCGAAGGATTACCCAACTGATTCCTGGGTTGGTGGGACTGACATATGAGATGAGATTGAGTCAGTTAGGATTATATTCGCTGGAGTTCAGAAGAATAAGGGGGGGTTCTCATAGAAACCTATAAAATTCTAACAGGACTAGACAGGGTAGATGAAGGAAAGATGTTCCTGATGGTGGGGGAGTCCAGAACCAGGGGTCACAGTCTGAGGATATGGGGTGGACCATTTAGGACTGAGATGAGGAGAAATCTCTTTACCCAGAGAGTGGTGAGCCTGTGGAATTCGTTACCACAGAAAGTAGTTGAGGCCAAAATATTGTATGTTTTCAAGAAGGAGTTAGATATAGCTCTTGGGGCAAAAGGGATAAAAGGATAGGGGGAGAAAGCAGGAGCAGGCTATTGAGTCGGATGATCATCCATGATCAAAAATGAATGGCAGAGCAGGCTCAAAGGGCCGAATGGCCTACTCCTGCTCCTTGTTTCTATGTCTTAAGACAGTGATATCCATCATTGTTAAATCACAATGGCACGCTGTGGAATTTGGTGCACTCTTGTCTGTAATGGCTTGGCATGTGAGCTGTTTGTGGGCTTGACTGTTCTTTCACCTGCCTGAAGTCCTACTGTTCCATATATTAAAAAATATCTCAGCGTGGACATGTCTTGTTTGCAATTTGACAACAATTTCAGGTTTTTTTTTAAGCAGTCTCTCTATTGCGAATCAGCTGTTTAGGAAACAGGCCAAAAGCTTGTCTTCCCAATGAAAACAATGAAAGCATAAGGGGTCAATAAACACAGAGCAGTGTTCATGTTCCCATGACTGTCCTCTCTTCACCCTTTGTTTTTAGTGAAAGAATTTCAATTGGTTGTGGTACAAAAAAACATTGGACGGTATGTAATGGAGGTGATGGGGGTCTTGCCAGCCAGCTGCAGGGTTGAGGAGAGCCCTGCTTCACCTCTCTTCGCAAAAGCCCATCAAATTAAGTGCCAATCAGGTACTTACCTGGGCAGCAGTGGGCCTCTCTGGGAGCAAGGAGCCCAGGGGCGGAAGACCCACCTGCTGAGAGCTGCCGGCCAATCAGAGGCCAGCAGCTCTTCATTGATTGGCAGCACCACTGCGGAGGTGGTGTGGTACGGGTTGAGGGGGTGGGGGGGATGAGAAGGGGGGTCAGCAGCAAGGGCAAGGGGGTGGCTCACAGTGCCCACACCTGCCCCCCCCTTCCTGATGCTGGATCCTTCAGTGCCTTTGAACAAGGGACTGCAGCCCCTTCCGAAACCCGCAAGCAAACATGCAAGTGCCATGAAGAGATATTAATGTGTATGAAGTTATTGGAAACTATTTTTAAATTGGACTTGTAGTAGGGTCTGTGTCTATGAGTGTGTCTGTGTGTGTCTTAATTGCATGAAAGCCAGCTTGTCTGGGTGCTTTGATGTATAGTAATTTGAGATGTTAATTAGATAAACATAAGTTAAAAGGTAAAGTCAATTTGCATTTGTTGAATAAACCATTCAAAAGAATGGGTAAAATCTTGCACCTAGTTGGGAGACACCAATAATATGTTTATATTACTAATAAAATTGGTGGAATGAAAGGGGTTTTATTGTTAGAAAAGCTGAAGTTCAAAAGCCCCAGTGATACAGTGGAAAATTTACATTCAAAGGGAAAGCTAGGTATATAAAGAAAAGAGTTTGTGTGTGTAAGGTGGAGGCATTTAAAACCTAACCAGCCTGTATGCCTCCAACCAACTTGCAAAGGAACCTCATTTGGAATTCGTAAGGTCAAATGTGCTTTGCCTGGTGTCTATTTAAAGTCTATGGGTTATTGTTGCCTTACTGAATATTTACTTGGGGGTGATTAATTTGGGGGTTTGTTAAAAAGTTATTATAGTCATACTTTGTAGCCATGGATATGTGTTTCATTTGTTGTTAAATTAATAAATGTTTAATTTAGTTTTATCTAAAAACCACAAGACTCGGTGCTCTTATTCCTACTGAATTCAAAGTCTGCATCTCGAAATTACAAATTTCAAAAATGGGTTATGACAGTTGTTTCAAGCTTTCCTTTGGGATTTGAAAAACTCAGCCTTTACCATCGGCTGTGTCATAATACAAGGATTTACTTCTCAGGCTTCCTGCACGGTGAGTCTCCCACTCACGAACAGCGGAGGGATGAAGCCCGTAAGTGGGCATTAATTGTTCACTTAAGAGCCTCAATTGGCACCGACAAGGTGGGGGAGATGGAGGGGGGAGGGGGAGGGGGGAGAGGGAGGGGTGAGGGGAAGGGATGTGGGAAAGGGGGAGTGCAGGGGGAATGGAAGGGTGGTGGAAGGGGAAGAGAAGTGGAAAGGGGAGGAGGGGCAGGGGGGATGGTGGGGGGATGGGGAAGGAAGGGAGGAGAAGGGGGGGTGGGGGGAGGGAAATGGGGAAAGGGGAAGGGAGAAATGAGGGGAGGGAGGAGGAGGGGAGGAGGGGAGGGGCTGGGAGGAAGGGAGGGGAGGTGGGGGAGAGATGCTGTCCTGCTACAGGTTTAATCAGCTGGAGGTGGGAAGTTAGCAGCCCAAGCCCCTCTACCCACCCCATCGCAGTGCCCCACACCCCCCCCCCCCCTTCCCAATGCTGGGCCACCCTTAACTAGTCTACTTTTTCATGATGCTGAGAGATTTATCTTGGTTTAATTATTTTTCAGAGCCTTTGCAGTCATTTGGCAAGTGCAAGCACACGCATGAAAAACATACACCCCAAATTCCAGAAAGCTTTGCTCATATGGGCCCAGATTTTCACCATGAAGGAGAGCCTCCCTATCATGGCAAAAATGGTGGACACAAGCCCAGAAATCCTAAGTCCCGCCCCCGAACACAGCACTCCCTATTTTTGCGGGGTTGGGACTAAAGTCAGGCCGGGGTTCACACGTGCGCTGTTTACAGAGGCAGCTGGTCACTGAACTCCCCAGCTGCCTCCACTAAAGTGGGATTATGGTTTGCCAGGAGTGTGCAATCTGGAGTGTGCAGATTAGACCAGGTAAGAGGATGTCTGAACTTGGTGGATTCATTTGGATAGCCAGGGCACCCCTTTAGAAAGGTAAGGTACCCCTTTGGATATGGTCCAAGGACACCTTTCGGAGAGATAATGCACCCTTAAAATAGGCGCCTGTTAAAAGTAAATTTGATTGTGCATAATAAGTGCAAAACCTCATTGGAACTGTAAAAGAACTGTCAAGCTGTCGAAGAACTGTCTAAAGAAACTAGGTGAGTTGGCATTGAGGGGGTAAGGGTAAAGGGTGGTCAGTGAGGACATGTATTGGCATGAGTTGGCATTAAGTTGGCATAGGGATTATAAAGAGCCATGGGATGTAAGGGGGCATAGGGGATATGAGAAGCCATGGGGGCTGGTTAGAGGGACATGGGTTGGCATAAGGGAATGTGAGGTGCTATGGGAGGGTGGGTGGGGGGCATGAGATGGCATGGATGGCGCATGGGGAGTGTGTGGGGGATGAGGGCTGGAGGGCTGTTTTGTGTTTCAATCTTTTTTTATTTAATTCAACAAAGTGCCAGAGCACAGAGGCGGACATTTTGCCCAGCCTGCCTCTGCACCTGGCAGCCTCCACACAGGTTCTGGGTGCCTGATTTCCAAAGCAGCCCGCCAGGAACTCTCCCATCTCTATGCACCCGACCTGGGAGCCAAAATCTGGGCTCTGGCCTGGCCTCAGCTAGTTTCAGCACTGGCAGAGCACGGGACTCTGCCTTTTGTCTCCATGCCCCTGGATTCGAGAGGGAAAGTCAGCCAAGATTCCTTCTTTTGATGGGAATTCCATTACTCTTAATGCCTGCCAGGACTATCTGGACTAGGCAATAAACACTGTCTTGCTAGTGTTCCCCTAAATCCCAGGAACAGGTGTGAAAGAAGAAAGTCAGGTGAGGACAGGCCCAGACTCGGATGCGATGCTGCTGCAGTCGAATAGCTTGCTGCCATTCCCTGCCGACGCTCAGCCTTGATTTTCCCAGCAACACCTTGAGGAAGGCAGAGTAGAGGGAATATACTGATGGACAAGAGGGAATTAAAAAAATGCAAGTTTATAGGAAACTCATACTACGAGGTGAAGCCTAGCATTGCTCAAGAGTGGGGGACTCAAACCTGATCCGCAAAGTGAGCACGCACTGATATAACCTCAGGAATGGAGTATGTGGGCTCAATAATAACAGGATGCCTTTCCAGAGAAACTATATTTATTTTAATTCCCTGTCGCACCCCCGCCCCCTATCCACCCTCCCATCAAAATAAAGACATCAAAATAAACAAATGGTTGGGCTATTGTTCATAGTTGCGGGATAGTCTTGATGCAACTGGTTATCCTGGTGCCAGACTGTGCCAGGAAAGTTTGCAGTTATTTGGATGTAATCCATTGCTATTTAAGCAGCAAGATGAATCATTCACTGAAGATGTCTTTGTTCTCTTTTGTTTAAACCACAGCATTCATCAGCAGGTTCTGAGGAACAGTGTAAGCACATTTGTGACCGCGGGATGTTAACAAAGGACTTTTTTTTTGCCTGTGAACTGATAACGAGATCTTCGTATCATGAATCGAGGTTCTCAGCAGAGACTTTGTTTTTAGAGAAGGAAGATTCCTGTCAGCTGTTGCTTTCATTCTACGATCTAAGCGAGTTTGGCGGAATGAATTGACTGTGTGTTAGAAACTGGGAGCGAAGGGTCATTTGTAACAGATATTGAATGAAATGTTCCCAGGGGCTCAGTAGAGTGCAAGCACTACTTTCACCGTCTCAACGCTATGTGCTATTCTGAATTTTGGCACATGTTTCACTTTAAAAATTGAGCTTACATTCATTCATATCTGCAGTTTAGTCCAAGTCAGTGAGTACTTTATTTGAGGGGGTCGGGGTGGTGGTGGGGTGTTGATATTAATAGCAAGGCACAAGTGTTTCAATCATTTTTGCACTAAGCCTGGGCATCAATTAAACCTTACTGCAGCTGGTCTTGATAATGGCCAAATCCATTGAAACGAGCACAACAAACACCAGCATGCAGTCACATCCCGATAATGGAGAGACAAGATGATGCGTGTGCCAGCTGCTGCCATGAAGAGGCGGAGGAGGAGGAAGTGACCATCCTTTGCAGCAGGTTGGTTCGACTCACTGAAGTTCCTTGGCTGCTCCTGAACAGCAAATTTGGATGTCAGTCTAACCTAAACAAGCAAATGATATTTTGTCCCTTGGTAGAGTCGCAGGGGGATTTAAAATTCTGTATTTTTAGCCTTTTCTGTAGCTCAGACTTTGACAACTCTTAGCATCCAAGCACGACTTGCTCTGAAGATCATTCTGATATCCAAAAATCCACAGGGTATAGGTGCATCATTTAAGTTACTAATGCTTTTTGACAAGCAAGCTGGCTGGAGACCCATATATCAATGGAGCAACCTTACTTACTGATAAATTCTAAAACAAAAGCAAAATACTGTGGGGATCTGAAATAACAACAGAAAGCACTGGAAAAACTCAACAGGTCTGGCAGGATCTGTGGGGAGAGAAACAGGATTAACGATTCAAGTCCAACATGTTTCTTCGGTGGAAAATGATCTCCAAACAGACCTGCTGAGTTTTTCCAGCACTTTCTGTTTTCATCGCACAGACCCATGCTGATTTTTCTACAATTTTAATTCAGCTTGGTTGTATGTGTGTGGAATTACTTTTGTCCTTGAAGAACAGAATTGCTTTATGTAAAAACTCAGGTTTGTTTTCATTGAGAAGGCAAGCTTACGTTCTCACCAAGGTGAATAGTATCAGCATTAGGAAAGGGAACACTTTTCCATTTTTGCACCCACTCAGCATTACCCTGCAACTAAGGATTAGGTGGTAGATATGGAATTAGGTGCCCTCGATAACAACAACAACCTGTATTAATAATAATTGGAGCCACATAAGTAGATATTAAGACAGATGACTAAAAACTTGATCAAAGTGTTAGATTTTAAGGCACAACTTAAAAGGAGGAAAGAGTGGAGGTGGAGAGGTTTATTGAGGGAATTCCAGAGTTTAGTGCCTTGGCACTAGATGAAGGCACAGCTGTCAATGATGGGATGCTCAAGAGGCCAGAATTGGAAGAAGGGTTACCTCCAAGGGTTGTGGGATTGGAGGAGATAACAAGGACAGGAAGGGACAAGACCATTGTTTGGAGAAATGCCTTTGTGCACTGCTGCCACTTGTGTACTGTGGCTTGAAATAGTCATGTGATTGCTGAGGTAATCTTGGGGGGAAACAAAGACTTTGGGCAGAAGCCCTTCTATCCACCACATGGAACATGGTGTCAGGAGTGTACAGATGAATTTGAATGGATTTTGATAGCTGTAATAGAGCCAGCTGCTGTTTAAAAAAAAAGCCAGCAGAGAATAAGTAAAACTTCAGTTTGCAACTTTGTAAAGGTCATTGACTGCTGGGTGAGTCAGTATGGCTTTGAATATTCCAGTACAGGCTCCTATGGAGACGAACACAGATTTGAGAATGAATTGGAAATTATTCCAGTCTCAAAGGCAGAACTACAAAATTGCCGCAGAGCTAAACAAGAAACCTGAACAAATAAGAGCAGTAACTCTGTTATTAGTGCTGGGTAAAGAGTGCTACAAGCTGTATTCCACCCTAGACCTCACTGAGGAGCAGAAAAGCCAGTATTGTGAAAACTTGGAGGCCCTGAAGACCCACTTTGAAGCCTCTACTAATATTATTTATCAATGCTATGTGTTCAACACCAGAGCTCAGGAAGTGGGGCAGGGGGTGGGGGGGTGGGGGGGGGGGGGGCGGGGGGAGGGGAGTATTGAACGGTATGTAACAACACAGATGTCTAGCTGAATCTTGTGAGTTTCAGCAACTGAAGGATGATCTGATCAGAGATGGGATTGTCTGACCAGCAAGAGATCCTGCATGAGAGCACATCCGCTAAGCAAAGAGAAACTTACTCTCAAGGAAACTATCGTCATGTGCGGAAGCTCTGCAGTGATTAGTTATCAGCTGAAGAGTATTGATGGCAGGACTGATGAGGCTTTGCACTATGCAGAGAGGCAGTTCAGGCCTTCCAAGCACAAGACAATGGAGAAAAGGAAGAACTATTTACAGAAGGGCCAGCAGGAAGATCAAGGCTGGAGTACTGGATGTAAATATTATGGAGGATGCCACACTAAAGAAAAGGAAACATATCCAGCTTGGAAAAAGCAGGGGTCTAACTGCAAGAAGCTGAAACATTTGCGGTTTCTGCTGGAAAGAAGAAAAGCAAGCCTATAAAGATGGTTGCTGTCGAGATGTTGGACAATGATTCTGATGCATACACCCTAGAACAGGCTGGCACCTTCAAGTCTCAAGGTAAAAAAATGGTTTGTGACTATTAGAATGATGACTGCAGAAGGAAAGCATCAAGTTAATATAAGTGTCAGACACTGGTGCTTTGTGCAATAACATGAGCTTCGCAGGCCTGTGTGAAGTTGCTCAAGATGGTGACCCAAAAATGAAACCGTCAAAGGTAAAGTTGAGGATATATGACGGAACAATGCTCACCCCAAGTAGACAGACTAAACTGAGAGCCCAATGCAATGGGGAGAAAGAAGATCTACAGTTCCAGATAGTAGACTCTAAACAAAATCCCATCATCTCAGCTGAAACAAGTCAAAAGCTTGGACTGGTCACCCTCCATGTACCAGAAGTGATTTCCAATGTTTTGGATGGCACCAAGCCATTGACTGCTGAACAGACCCTGACAAACTAGAAAGATGTTTTCACAGGTCTTGGATGTCTTCCTGGTGAGTATCATCTTGAAGTAGATGAGAGTGTGAGACCAACTCAACATCTTCCGAGGACATCCCTCAAGTTCAGCCTGAAAGAAAAGATAGGAATCACCAAGAAAGTGACAACAACTACAGAGCGGATGAGCAGCATGGAAACTGTAAAAAAGAAACCTGGACAGCTGAGAATGTGCATAGATCCAAAGAGCCTCAATAAAGCTTTGAAGGGATCTCACTAACCCATGCCAACCATTGAAGAAATTTTGCTGCAACTTGCCAAGACAAAGGACTTTCCCATCCTAAATGCAAAGGATGGATACTGGCAAATGAAATTTGATGAAAGCAGCAATTTTCTGACTACGTTCTGGTATTTCTGCTGCTCCGGAAGATTACCAACACCAACAGCATAAGATAGTCACTGATCTTCCAGGAGTGGAAGCGATCATGGATGATCTGCCAGTCAATGGATGTGAAGATATAATGGAAGAAGCCATCACAGACCATGATCAGAATCTACTGGGCCTAGAGGGAGCTCGCCAGATGAACCTGAAGCTGAGCAAGAAAAAGCTGCAACTGAAGATTTTTTAAAAATTCTTTCATGGGATGTGGACGTTGCTGACAAGGCCAACATAATGCTGTCCATCCCTAATTTCCCCTGAACTGAATGGTTTGCTAGGCCTTTCAGAGACATTGCTATGGTTCTGGAATCACATGTAGGCCAGACCAGATAAGGATGGCAGATTTCCACCCCTAGAGGATATCAGTGAACCAGATGGGTTTTTATGATAATCAGCAATGGTTTCATGGTCACCATTACTGAGACTAGCTTCCAATTCCAGATTTATTTTAAATTCCACCAGCTGCCGTGGTGGGATTTGAACCCATGTCCCCAGACCTCTAACTTACTGACATTACCACTATGCCACTGTCATGTACTGACAGTGAAAATGCTTTGCCCTGATCCTGATAAGATACGCGCTATAGAAAAGATGCAGCAACCAACAGATGTGAAGACAGTTCAACGATTTGTAGGATTTGTAAACTACCTAGCAAAGTTCTTGCCCAATTTGTCACCAGAGTGCGAACCTCTACACAAGCTCACTGCAAAGTATGTTCAGTGGTGTTGGGTCACAGAGCTAGAAGCAGCTTTCACTCACATCAAACAACTAGTGATCACAATGCCAGTACTGAGGTACTATGATGTCAACGATGAAGACATCCTGCAGCTTGATGCCAGTGAAACAGCCCTTGAAGCAACCCTTATGCAGCAAGGACAACCAGCTGTGTTTGCACCCAGAGCTTTAATGCAAACTGAACAACACTACACACAGATATACGACAGGGTGCTTGGCTATTGTCTTTGCTTGTGAACATTTTAGTCAGTACTTGTTTGGGAGAGACAAAGTGACAGCAGAGTCTGACTACAAGCCACTTCAAAACATCTTTCTCAAACCACTTCCAAATGCTCCAAAACATCTGCAAAGGATGTTATTTTGTTTGCAGAGATATCATTTGGAAGTGAAGTACAAGCAAGGGAAGAAGATGTACAATGCCAATGTGCTATTGAGAGCCGCACTCCCTTTGAAGGAAATTGATGCTGGTATAGATTGTGAATTCTTCCAGAGTTAACAAGGAGCAGTGGCACGACATGCTCTGGAAAACATCAACCTACCAGAGAGTAGCTTAGTTGTTAGCACACTCGCCTCTGAGCTAGCAGGTTCTGGTTTCAAGTCTCACTACTGGATTTGAGCACGATAATCTAGGCTGCTGCTCCAGTGCAGTACTGAGGGAATGATGCACTGTTGGTGATGCCGTCTTTTGGAAGAGACATTAAACCAAAGTCCCACCTGCCCTCTCAAGCATACATAAAAGAACCTATGCCATTATTATAGGGAGGTGGTGGCATAGTGGTATTATCACTAGACTAGCATTCCAGAGACCCAAGGTAACACTCCAGGGACCTGGCAGATGTTAAATTTGAATCGAAAGAAAATCTGGAATTAAAAGTCTGATAATTGTGATTTACCATCATAAAATCCCATCTGGGGAAGGAAATCTGCTGTCCTCACTTGGTCTGGCCTATGTGTGACTCCAGACCCACAGAATGTGGTTGACACTTAAATGCTCTCTGAACAAGGGCAATTAGGGATGGGCAATAAATGCTGGCCTAGCCAGTGACACCCACATCCCATGAACGAATAAAAAGAGACAATTGGCCAAATCTTCCGTGTTGTGGCAATCATTCTATTTTTCGTTACCCAATGCTAGATCTCTGCATTTCCTGCTCAGTCTTGTGAACTGTGCATCTTCAGAAATGCGGAGTGTACCTGTCCTGGGAGCCTGTCCTCTAAGCGCAAGATTGTCAGGTGAAGCCAAGTCCCCCTTTTACAGCACTAGCTAATACAGTGAAAAGCTTTAGGACATTTGAATAGCTTTTCAGTGTTAGTGAATGTGTGTGAGGTAAAGTAGCAAAGATAGTAGGGTGCCAGCGGGGTGGTATGTGTCAGGGTGGGTAGGGTGGTAGAGTGGGTAGGGTCACAAGGTGGGCAGGTGGCAGGCTGGGTAAGGTGCCAGCTGAGTAAGGTGGCAGGGTGGTATGTGGCAGGGTAGGTAGTATGTCAGCTGGGTATGGTGGTAAGGTGATAAGGTAGTGAAGTCAGGTTGGAGTGTGGAGTGTGGAAGGTGGGGGGAAGTCGGAGGGTTGGGGGGCGGGGAGCTGTTAATTGCATAGTCACCAGGAGTTAGAATGGTTCTTCGCTGTCTAACGTTTTCCGGGTAACTATCCAGGTAAGTTTATCAGAACTCTCCAAAATCTCCGACTCTAACTGAGAGTTGGAGACATTTTCAGAGGGTCCCAGACACAGGGGAATTGCCCATTGGAAATTGAAACTTCCCAGGCAATTCTGTGGAGTCCTTGTGTTAGGGCTTCTGAGGTGTCCCATAGCACATCACCCAGGATACTTCTGGAATTTGACCATCTGCAGACCGAAAGATCTGCGCCAAAGAATCTAACAGATAAGTGTCTTGCTCAGACCAGGCAAACTACGCAATAAGATGCAACTGTTCAAGTGCTACAGAAAGTAGTGATGAAAGGAAGGATTGAAATTATCAAGGTCATACCTGTTGTTATAAGAGAGTATTGGGCATACAGGGATGAAGTGATTGTCCAAAATGACTTCTTGTACAAAGGAAATAGAGGCATCATTCCTAAGGAGATGAAAAAAGAGACGCTGACGCGCACCCATGCAAGCCATCAAGAAATTGAGCCTAGCCTAAGAAAGGCAAGAGAAGTGCTCTACTGGCCAAACATGAGCAATGAGATTAAGGAGCATATCAGGCAGTGCAGTACTTGTAATAAACATCAAGCTAAGCAAGCTGCAAGAGCCACTCATGACTCAAGACATCTCAGATAGACCATGGATGAAGCTTGGAGTAGACCTCCGCACTATCTTTGGAACTGATTAATTCATCATCGTCGACTAATATTCAGACTATTGGGAGTCAGACAAGCAGGCTTCAATGACTACCAGTGAGATCATAGAATGCCTGAAAGCACACTTCAGTCATCATGGCATTCCCAATGTTGTGATGAGTGACAATGACCCTCAGTTCACGAGTGAAGAATTCAGCCACTTCATGAATGATTGGGAAATTCAGCATTACACATCATCTCCACACTATCCCTAATCAAACAGAAACACTGAGGCAGCAGTGATAATTGTCAAAGGGACCATTAAAAAAATCGAGGAGATCCAGCACAAATGTGTACAAGGCGATCCTAGACTGGAGAAACACACCTACTGAAGGCATGGAAAATTGTCCTGCCCAGGGACTAATGGCATGCCACACGCAAGCCACTCTTCCAATAGCTGCTAAACCACTGAAGCCAGAAGTAGTAACAGGAGTGAATAACAAAATCAAAGTGAAACGAAAGAAAGCCAAATTTCATCTTGATGAAACTACAAAATCATTGCCAGAGCTGACAGTTGGAGAGCCGGTCAGAGTGCAAACATTAAATGCATTCAACAGAAGTCAACTCAGTTGGCAATTTGGAACCTGTGTAAGGCAGTTGTCACCTTGATCATACACAGTGAGACCAGAGAAGCTACTCCTTCATAGCAGACAGCCGATGAGGAAGAATTGGTTTTGCTAACTGAACAAGGAATGGAACAACCATCAGTCCCAGGGATCAATTGCTCCTCAGTAAATGCAACGGATCGGCAGCAACATTCACCATGGCAATGATATTCCCCAAAGAGGCAACGTCACCCCAGGAACCAGCAGACACCAGACAAACAACCAACAACAACCCACATATATACCATTAGAAGACCTAAAGGCTTTAAAGATTACGTATGCAATGAATAGGTAGAGACAGACAAAAGTGAGACAGACTAGAATGAATAGTTTTCAGTTCACTGTAATGACTTTCTTTATAACGTAATTATGGGTAACTTGCAACTACAAATGATAGTGCATGCAATGTGTTTTTCTTTTTTATAAAATGGGGGATGTTTGGAGAAATGTCTTTGTGCACTGCTGCCTCTTGTGTGCAGCGGTTCTCCATAGTCATGTGACCACCAAGGTCACCTTGGGTGAAACAAAAGCTTTGTGCAGAAGTCATTTTATCCACCAGATGGAATTGATGTAGAGGGACTTGGAACCACAGGTAAGAATTTTAAAATTGAGGCATTGATGAATCGAAAGCCAATATAGGTCAACAAACACAGAGGTGATGGATGAATGAGATTTAGTGTGAGTTAGGACACAGGCAACAAAGTTTTGAATGAACTCAATTTTATGGGGGGTAAAAGGTGGGAGGCTGGCTAGACAAAGGTTAAAAAAAATGCATGGATGAAGGTTTCAGTAGTAGATAAGCTGAGGCAGGGGCAGATTCAGCAATGTTATGGGATTGCAAATAGGTGGTATTAGTAATGGTGTGAATGGTGTGGTTGGAAACCCATATCAGGGTTAAATGTAACACCAAAATTGTGAGCAGGCTGGTTCAGCCTTCCAGGTTGCAGGTTTTCCAAAAAATATCACTGAATCTCATAGACAGGGTAGTCTGCAAGAATTTGAGAGAGAGAGAGCAACAAGTCTCTATCATTCACCATGCAGGATGTGGGTGGGAGCTCACATTTGGATTGAAGAGACCAAGGTCACAAGGGTTTAAACGAAGCTGAAAGATTTGCCTAACTTTGGCTATAGCTATTCATCCCTCACCTCATTAAATAAAGTAAGTTTGGGGAGTAGAAGTTATCTGGCTAGAAAAGGAAAAAGGAGCTGAGAATAGCTTTGGACTGGTTCTTGGAGAATTCAGTGCCTTCTAATTAAGGGACAGAAGAAAGTATAACCAAAGAGGGAGATTTTCAGTCATTTTAAATGTTAAATGAGGTATCTTTTCTGCAGTTTAGAGTATAAGTTGCCTGCTGAATTAGTCTTTAGTCCGTGTTGCTTTTGGTTTGTTACAATAAAAAGTCTTAAAACTAGAAATCTTGTCATGTGATCCTTTCAGTCAGTCACTAGAAGTTCAAATTTCTTTTGTTAAAGTTATTGGTCTTTGTGGGATCATAATAGTTGTTATTCTTTCATGGGATGTGGACGGTGTTGGCAAGGCCAGCATTGTTGCCCTCACTAATTGTCCTTGAGAAGGCAGTAGTCAGCTGCCTTCTTGAACCGTTGCAGTTCATGTGCTGTATGTACACTCACAGTGCTGTTAGGAATGAAGCATTGTATACAACTGCTTAATTGGAATCCCATGTCGATCAATAAGCACCGGGATGAAGGGTGAATGGGACTTAGTGCGAGTTAGGACAAGGGCAGCAGAGTTTTGGATGTCTTTAAGTTTATGGAGGGTGCAAGATGGGAGACCAGCATTAGAATAAAGTCTTGATGTAACAAAGGCGTGGGTGAGCATTTCAGCAACAGCTGAGCTGAGGCAGAGGTGGAGTCATGTGATGTTATGAAGGTAGAAATGGGTGGCTCAAAGGAGGAGGGAGAGTTAAAGATGTTTGGGGAGGGAATTCCAGAGCTTAGGGTCCTGGCAGCTGAAGGTCCAGTTTCCTGTGGTGAATCAATTAAATTCAGGGATGTGCAAGAGGCCAGAAATTGAGGAGCACAGAGATCTCAGAGTTGCAGGGCTAGAAGAGGTTACTGAGATGGGGAGTGTCAAGCCGCAGAGGGATTTGAAAACAAGGATGAGAATTTTAAAAACAAGACATCACTCGACTGGGAGCCAATGTAATTAGGAAGCTTTAGTTGATGGGTGAACAGGACTTGGTGCAAGGTAGGATAGGGGGCAGCATGGTTTTGGATGAACTCGAGTTTATGAATGGTGGAAGATGGAAGGGTAGCCACGAGTGCCTTAGAGTAGAAAAGTCTTGAGGGAATAAAGGTATGGATGAGGGTTTTAGCAGCAGATGAGTTCGGGGAAGGTATGAAGTTGGACAATTTCTCCCTATCCAGTACTGAACGTTGGGCAAGCAGTATGACAGATCAGAGACAGAGGGGCGGAGAGATGTACTGGTGAGATTGATCATAGGGGAATAAACTTTCACGTTTCCTGTTTCACGATAGAACGACCCCTAACACTACTACAGGTTCAACACCTTCAGAATTACTAATGAAGCGCCGCCTTCATACGAGATTAAGCCTGGTGCTTCCCAATTTGGAGGGGAAGATAGAGAACAGTCAAGGGAATCAAAAAGTGACTCATGATTTGCATAGTTGAGAGTGAGAATTTATGGTCGGTGAAACAGTATTTGTATGAAACTTCGGTGGTGGATCGAGTTGGTTACCTGTGTAATAGTTTCTGTGACCAGACCATTGTCATGCCACGTAGAAGGGGAGGGCCGGATCACCTGAAAATGCGTGGCTTATTTGGGAAGAATGGAGATACCCCCAGCAAACCAATGTTCCTTCTGTAACCATTGTAGAACCTATGGTCCCCGTTGTGATTGGTCAGTCAAGAATAGACATACCAGATGTCTCTGTCGGAGGGGATAACACTGAACTGCCTGGGCCTGAGGAGGTACCTGATGTTGTGGCAGTTCCAGATAATGAAGATTCAGTAAGAGCTTCTAAGGTCGTGGAGCTACGATGTTACACCCGCATCAGGAAACCATCCGAGAGACTGAACATATAATATAATCTGTGTATATATTTGGAATACCATGAATGTAGTTGTTCTTGTGAATACAAATTATTTAAAAAAATTAAACAGGGAAGATTGTAGTAACTGTAGCTTTAAGGAATGTAGTGACTGTAGCTTTAATAATTTTTGTACTGTGTAGTATCACTTGACAGTGTGAACGAATCAGCCTGAAACGCGGGGAACCTTGGGGGAGTTTGTCCAGCTGTGGTTCTTGATGGAAGCATGTAACTGCTGCTGAAGTCCTGTAAATAAAGTTCACTATTTCTTAAGAGAAACCTGTCTGAAAAATCAAGTCTATTACAAATACTCTCCAATTGCCTGGATGAGTGCAGCTCCACTAACACTCAAGAAGCTCAGCACCATCCAGGACAAAGCAGTCTGCTTGATCAGCACCCCATCCACCAACTTAACCATTTGCACCACCACACAGTGGCAGCTGTATGTACCATCTAAAAGACTCCTTGGAAAGCACCTTCCAAATCCATGAACTCTACCACCTTGAAGGACAAGGACAGCAGACACATGGGAACACCACCACCTGCAGTTCTCCTCCAAGGTACACACCATCCTGACCTGGAACTACATTGCTGTTCCTGCATTGGTCACTGGATCAAAATCCTGGAACTCGCTTCCTAACAGTACTATGGGAGTACCACACTGCAGTGGTTTAAGAAGGCAGCTCACCACTAACTATTCAAGGGCAATTAGGGATGGGCAACAAATGCTGGCCTTGCTAGTGACGCCAGTATCCCATGAAAGAAAACAAATTAATGATACAGAGGTCTTGGGTTACCCTCGTGTCATCCAACAAAAATGAACAGAGGTGTCCGCTTTTAAAGGGGCATGTCTGAAAGAAAGCTAAACTGAGAAAGAAACAAGGAAGACACATTAATTAATGAATCTATTATCCGTGTTTATCAAACACTTCAGTCCACCTGATGTCCAACATTCACAAGCTTCCTTCTATTTAGGTACAGACACAGCTGTAGAAGAAAAGCAGATAGCTAAAGTGACTACTTACTATGGGATATGATATGTGGATGATACTGAGTTCAGGTAATTTCTCTAGAATTCAGATTCCCAGCAAAGATAATGTGCCACAGTCAGTAGTCGCTGTGCACCTGGAACCATCCAAATTTTGATTATAAAGTGGTTCCTGTGTATCTCCTGTTCCCTCTATTACTTTTCTGCAGGAAAGGTCACCTCTGTGCCTGCATCAGATTTGTAAGTCACTACTAACTTGGTGCAAGGCACAGGTAAGGAAGTGTAGTTGATGAAATTCAGTTTTGAACTGAATGTGTTTGGGGTGGTAGGAGGATCTCTAACGTAAACTGGGCTTTAGACTGACCACGGTGAAAAATAAATGGTAGTTTGCATGTCAGGATATTGTTGTCCCATAACCAACAGCTGTTCCTACTTAACCATGGACAGCTGATGAGAGAAAAATGCATGGAGCCCACTTCAAAACTTTATAACACAAACACTTCAGTTTTACATTCAGCTGTTAACTTGGCCCAGTGTAAAAATTATTCAGTCCCCCAACACCCACAAAGTGAAAAATCATCCTTATTTAAAACATTTGATATTGCAGAATATGAAAAATAATTCATGTTCAAATAGCTAGAAGCTGTGCCCACACTAAGATTTGGCCTTCATTCAGATATATAGTTATGCCCAGATGAAATTAATTTTGGAAATACACTGACCTCGGCTTTCCAATCATAATGTGGTCTGTAAACTATTCATTTTAACAGACTGCTGTGGTGTTACAATTGGACAACCATAGGCAACTGTACATAGGACTTTTTCCAAATGGATGTTCTTAGTTTGGAAGTCAATGCTGGGGATTGAGCATTTATCCAGTTTTGGTGGGGAGGGATGTGACTTAGTTAAGAGGTTGAAGGGGGAAGTTCCAGAGGGTGGGGCCATAGTCTGCTACAGTGCGAGGAAAGCTGGTGTGGAGGTGGGGACAAATGGAAAGGAGTGGATAGGAGCCAAGAGTTCAAAAACTTTGCAGCACAAGCAGGTACATAGAGATGGAAAAATGCATGACTGTGGTGGTAGTTGGGGAGATGTATTAACAGGTACAAGGATTTTGAATCCATTGCATTGGGAAACAGCCAATGGATGTCAGCAATGATGGGTGAGTAAAGCCTAGTGAGTGACAGGATACAGGCGATGGAGTTTTGGATAAATTAGCATCTGTGTCGGGATGAATTGAAGACCAGTGGGGAGAGTGTTCAAGAGGTCTAACCTTGGGATAATTAAAGCATGGATAGACAAGTTTCAGCGGCAAAGGGGAAAAGATGGGGTAAGGTAAAGCCATGTTGCAGGGTAGAGGTTTGCTGTCTTGGTAAAATGTTGGGACCAGAAAAAGCTTGGAACTATATTGCTTATTTTAACATCATCTTTGAGCCAAAAATAGGAGAGCTAATTAATTGCATAAGAGCTTTGCTTAGCGGTCTCCAACTAACAGCGAAACTGCTGGTTACAAAACAGTTGTGGGGATAGTTCCTCAAAGATTTCTGTGCTCCTCTACTCTGGCCCCTTGAGCATCCCCGATTTTAATCGCCCCACCATTGGTGGATGTTTCTTCTGCTGCTAAGTCCCCTAAACTCTAGAATTCCCTCCCTAAACCTCTCTGCCTCTCCAACTCACTTTCCTACTTTAAGACACTCTTAAAAGTTACTTCTTTGGGTATGCTTTTGGTCATCTGCCCTAACATCTCTTTATGTGACACGCTGTCAAATTTTGATTCCCACATTTCTATGAAACACCTTGAGACATTTTATTACATTAACGGTAAAGAGACTCCCTGAGTTCTTGGAAAAGGTGGTCTGGTGGCACTGACACCACTAGGCCATCTTTATCACAATATTACTTTGTTAAGCACTGTACTAATGTGAGCTTGGCAGAGCTTTATTGAAGTAATCTAGTGTATCAGTGTGATATCAATATGATGCAATAAAGCTTCCCTGTAGCAATAAAAGAGGAGCAGTAGCATGCACAAGAGAGCTCCCAGGTGAGATGAAGCTGTGCCAGATGTAAAGTGAATTTCCCTTAACTTTGCCCTAATTTTGTGCCCTAACCCAAACCTCATAAGAACATTAGTGCAACTCTCACAGACTGACTTGTAGCTGGTTTTATTTTTCTGGAAAGGCACACTGAATACTCACAATGACATTTAACAGCAGACTGCTGGTGAGGAGAGAGTGGAGTCGAGGCACTTTTACACTTGGCCGGTGCGTAGCTCAAATTATGGGTGAGCAATGTGGTTGCATCTGCTCCTTCCTGCATTTACATTGGAAATACTAGGTTCATCTTCCCAGCAGCAGAATCATGATGACTTTACTTTCTCACATTTGGGACCGGAGAAATGCCAAGGGCTGCATTTTCATACTCAAGGTGAGTAGCGGGAAAATTCCCGGCTCGGCTGCCTATCTCAGGAGAGTGCCAGGAAGGATGGGATTTTCATTCCTGGGGGGGGTGGGATGGTGCAGGCTGCTGTTCAGCCAGCCAATCTGGAAAAAAGATCAAGACAGCTGCAGGGGTTGCTGGGTGTAGAGCCTGCCTGTTTTAAAGGCCCATCCGCCTTGGTGCTGTGGGATTTCATCCCAGTTATAATAAAAACAGACTCTCCCAGCAATCACCCCTCTCACCCCCCTCACACCCGCACACACTCCCCTTGCCCCATCCATGCCATCTAATGCCTCCCGCTCACTTTCTATAGTCTGTCATGCCTCCATGCCAATGTATATTCCCAAACCAACCTCTATGGCCCCTCATGCTGCCTATGCCAAGCTATGGCATTTGCATGCCCATTCACCCACTAAACACTGCATAGAACTAATGAACCCTATAGTCATAATAGGATGTTTTTAAAAATCTTTAAAAAGTCATTCATTGATAATTTTCCACTTTTTAAAAAAAAATAAACTTTTCACCATAGCTCAATAAAAGTGTCAATCATCCAGACCTTTTAAAGTATCAGTAGCTGAAACTGCAAGCACTTTAAACCTCTTTATCTTGTGTAAATAAACATTTTGCAATTCTTAGCATAGATCAGAGAGCCAGAGATGTCAACCAAGCACTATTTTTCCTGGGGTTCAGGTGTTTCAGTATTCCAATGCATGTCTAGGCTCGCATCCAAGAATGGATAATGCAGTTTGGCTGAGAGCCAAGAAATCCCCCAACTGCCCCCCAAAAGACCTGACCACACCTTGTTTCCTGGATAACAGTTCTGCTGAGAAAGTCGGAATCTTCCAAAGACTCTGATTTAAATTGGAGTTTCGGATGGTACCAAGTACAGGGTAATTGCCCACCGGAAATTTAAAATTCCTGGGTAATTCCTGTGCGGTCCTTGTGTGGGGACTTCCAGGAGGGGTCCCCCAACACATCATCTGGAGTACCTCTGGAATATGATGCCCCAGGGAACAGAAGATCTGGGCTAATGCAACATGTTGCTATTTTTGTATTTGATTGACTATACTTCTGGAAAAACACTTTTAATGTGGTTGCATTGAACTTAATCTCTCCTTTGTACCATTTCAAAGGAAGGACTTTTAGATACCAATTCAGAGCAAGTGTTGAAGATGATGGACATTTTCGTTGCTTTTAACTGTCCCATTCCGTGGCCAGCAAATAGTGCAGCCGCAGGTGACACCCTATAGAGAGTAGCGTTACAATTATGAGGTTTATAAGATTGTTATGTTTTGAAACTGTGTCTTTAATTTAATGTAAAATGAATGGGTCATATGACCTGTTCTGACAGCAAGCCTGGGTGGTTTGATTGTTAGAGATTGTAGGGAGCCCAGGTTGTTTTCCTGGGAAGAAGGTGCAAGGTGTTCATGCTTGGATACGATTGCAGCAGCCTGTGGATAGTCTACGAGTCTTCAAAGTCCCAGAAAAGTGTTGAGAATGTTAGGTTGTAAAAACTTGTGCTCTCAAACTTTCCATTTAGTTCCAATATGAAAGAGAGTTGGGCTCTCAAGGATAGTTAATCAGCATATGTACCTGGATACAAAGCCCATGTGATTCGCATTGCCATGGTGATGGTCTTTAAAATGGGTAGGGTACAGAAGAAGCCATTGTGACATTGGGTAATTGGCTTTCCTAGAATTTCACTGTATCTCACAGACAGGTTAGTATGCTAGGGTCTGGGAAAGAGAGAGCAGCAAGAGGCCCAAAGTCTATTTGCTTCACCGAGTCAGAATGCGGATAGAAGCTTGCACTTGGATTGGAAAGACCAAATTCATGAGGAGTTAAAATGAGGCTGGAAGATTTGCCTAGCTTTAGCTGGGGGGCGAGTCTCCAGAAAAACTTGCAACGTAAAAGACAGTTCTGGAATTAAAATTTGCAGGGTGGGTAAGGAAAAGATCGGAAGTAAACCCTCAGGAGCTAAGAATCAATTTGGACTGATTCTGGAAGAATTAAATGTTTACTTAAAGAACAGTTCAACATGTAGATTCTGTTCTGTAGTTTAAACTATAAGTTGCCTACAAAAATAGTGTTTAGTTAATAATGCTTTTAGTCTGTTTGTTACAGTGAACATTTTAAACTTTAATCTTGTGTGTCATCCATTCAGCTATTAATATGAAGTTCAAATTTCTTGTTAAAAGTTATCAGTCTCTACAGGGATTGTAACAGTGGCAAGATGCCTGAATAAACCACTCTGCACTGCCACAAGAACATGCCTTCTCCTTAACCTCAGTCAAATATGGTATTTCCATCTCTCAGAATAGCCATTCTGAACTGAAATGTTATGGTCAGTTTTTTGCTATCCATCCATTTCCAAAAATATCTTTAATACTGACAGAAAAGGGAAACTTTAATCACATTAGTCAGGTATGGATTGATTATGGATGGATGTTAAGTGGTTCTTCTTTTCCCAGAGAATAGTTGGCTTGTGGAATGTGCTGCTGGCTCATACAGTACATGCTGAATCACTGTATTTCTTCCTCTGAGAGCTGGCTGGAGACTTCATTTAAGAGGCAGGTATAGTGTAGCACAAGCCTAGGTCAATGTGATCTCCTGGACTAGTTTCAATCACTTAAAGGGGTCAGATGGAAATATTCCATGTTTCCCACCCTCCCCCCCTTTAATTGTCCTGGGTTTTTATATTTCTTTCTCCTCTCCTAAGTGATTACATGGTTCTGAGTAGACAGAGTGTTTGTGTAGTAATGTGTAAGGTATTATGATTGTATGAGGCATGTTAGATGAACCAGTTGGTCTTTTTCTGCTTGACATTTTTACGTGTTCGTATGTAAAACTGATCCTAGAAATGAAAGCATGCTAACTTATTGGAGAAGCTAATGATAAGTGGTTATTTAATTCAATGTTTACTTGCTATCTGCATGGTATGGCAATAATAAAAATGATTTACAGATGTGGGGTTTCATTTGTTATGGCAGGTGGATGGTAAATGCCAAGCTGCCCAAATCCCTGAGAGAAACTTGAAGCAGCTGCCGCAACTATTTGCAATTTGTACTTATTTCAAGATATGGGCTTTGAATTCAGAATAAGACCACCGAATCTTATAGGTTTCTTACAAAGCTAAATTAAACCTTTATTAATAGAAGAAATGATTTTAAGCACATACATAGATGTACAAATTACTGCTATGATAACTTCCAAATCCTCTAATTAATCTAATTCCCAGATACACCTCTGTTAAGGAAACAGTAAAACGCAGAGTTTTAAACAGACCCAGGCAAAGCAACTCCCTGCACAGTCGAATTCAAAGTGAGTTTTCTCAGATTCAGTTCCTTGTAGACAGCAGCTTAAATGCTGGAGGCTTTTCACACTTGTGTTAGATCTTAAAATGCCTTCCCTTGCATACAGCCTTCTCTCCTTTATACATATTTTCCTGCTTGAATACAAATTCCCATTATTTTGTTATGCCTTTGGACTTTACCTCTCTAATAAAAATCTATCATCATACCAATTTTACCAGTAATCTTTGGGAAAAATAAACACACTGTTTCTTAACTTCTCCTGGCTAGGTGAAACATTTCACTCCCGCTTTTGAATTCAAGCTAGTTTTGTTTATCTAAAAATGTAAATGTTCCCTTTACATCTCACATTCTAAAAATTCAACCATGTTTACCTACCTAACATTTCAAACCTGGCTTATCTTCTGTCACATCAAAGCCTTCAGACCAGCTGCCTTTAATTCAATTAAGTCTCACACACACACACACACCCCCCACTATTACTTTACAATAAATTCCAATAACATTATGAAAATTATTATATCTTCCTGACGCATTATCCTTTACTTCCCAAAACATTGACACTCTCTACATTACCTTGCCAATTGTGTTTGGCAAATATAAGTTGGGTGTGGCAAACTTTCAAATCTTCCAAGCCACACTGGTTGAGAGTCTGACATATGTTCTGTCATATGCAGAGAAAGTAAATGACGAATTAATATTTTGTATTGTAGCAATACTATTAATCACCAATTCCAAACCTCCTACAAAGGTACTTACTTGAAACAAAAAAGCTCTATTTTCTGGCAAAGTTTCATTTTAAAATAAATTAATGAAAAAATTATGAACATTACAACTTGAATAAATTATAACTCTAAGGGGAAATGAGGGACTAAAGTTCCATAATTCAGAATTGTGACAAAGATGTTATGATTTCAAGAGATGGCAAGCAAGGTACATTGTACAAGCTTTTTTTTTCATTTAAGTTAGTTCTGTTATTTTCTCCCCTTCCCCATTATTTGTACATATATCACCTACTATCCGGGCAGGGACAAAGGGAGGGCAGACTATCTGTTGCCAGATTGCTGGAAAAATGTTCAAAGTAACCCTGTTTTCAATTTATTTTCCTCCCTCTCATTGGCGCTGTTGCTCTCCCCCTTTACCACCCTATATTGGCAATATTTCAGTATGTTTGATAGCAAAGACACAGTTTGAGCAACCATGGGCATAGACATGTGATCTACCACTCCCTAGCATAATGCTTTCTAACATTGTTCCACCATGGTGCCAACCTCCAAATTAATTATTCTCAATTAAGCAGTTGTCTAATGACTTCTACTGTACACTTACGGACCAAGAACCTTTCTAATTCAGGGACCCATTATTTGCAAACAAGAGAACTATGTTCAAGCCTTGCAGCTTTATTGAATACCCAGGAGCTTGGGGAGCCTTTCGTTCCGTTGTTTTCTCCATGGTAAAGCCTCAGCCAATCAGAGTCGACTTGCCCAACTAATCAGCACCCTCTTCTCCTGTAGTATAAATTACCATGATCATTTGAAATTTGACTTTCTTGTATTTGTTCCTGATGAGTGCAAAGCAAAAAGCTTTGGCAACGTGTCTCTCTTTTCAGCAATATTCAAGTTTCCACTGCTTGTTGGATAAGAGGCGAGGGTCTATTTAACATTAAAGCACAAAGAAAGTTGTGGAAGTGATGATGCTTGCTTGACAATATTGATAGTTCACTCTGTAGTCCTACATTATTCTACATCACGATTAAGCACATTCCGCAAAAGGCTGAAACAGTTTTCCGAAATGAATTTCTGAAAGTGTTGGAGAAACACAAAGGCGTGCAGGTAAACTCCACAATTCGATTGTATGGATTGAGTGAAGCTATTTGCAATGTCTGTGATCTTGTGGCTGCCCAGATGTGGGCATTTCCGAGAAATCATTCAGCACATTACAATAATACCACATGAATCGTCTGAAAGACCAGGAAAAACGTTTGAGATGTACATTGAGTTTTTGGCAATTCTTTTGTCAGTGATTAGTAAACGATAATACAATGATACAAATTACATTGACACTAAATTTTTGGCCTCTAACATATTCTGATTCATATTTATTTAATTAATGATAAAAATTGTGGCTTTTCTTCCCCTCCTGCAATGTTCTTTCGATGCCCCCTTTATTTCTCCTCCTACTGGATACAGTCATTAAAGCTGTGTTATCAACTCTTGAGGCTCTCCGGTAACATGGTCAAAGTAGCCTTTCTTACGCCTGAGCTTGTTTATCATAGTTTATCACAGATATTTACGCCACTTTCTTTGCACTTTAATTGAAGAAATAACATTTGACATGTATGATCGGCATATTAATTAGTGCCCATTTTTTTTTTTGAAAATGTCATATATCAGCATTGGAAACAAACTTCTTATTTTCTCCACATCCCCTGCCCAAAGTGAATTACCACAAGTCACATTTAGCAGGTCTGCGAGAATTAAAATGGAATCAGGCATGCACAGCTCAATTACTGCGCTATGTGATAACATTTATCCACAGGGCACCCCCTCATAACCCTGAGATGTCACCATTACAATCATCCACCCACAAAGAAAGGGTTTATTTCATGAAAACCAGACTCACTTAAAGGTGTCCTAATCTACATGTACACAAATGACATGTCTTTATATGGTGCCTTTAAGATAGAAATATGCTCCAAGGTGGTACTGTATTTCACCTTATGTAATGTCAAATTTGAATTGTGTCATGTACGTTTACAAATTTTATGAAAAATATATTCTGGGAAAAATAGATAATCAAGTCAGCAGATCTCCCTCTCCAAACTGCACCCCAAAGTGTGAACAAGGAAAAACGTCTCTGTCCCTGAAGTACCTTGTCCTCAAGTAAACTCGCGTTATTTTATTGCTTGTAAAAAAAAATCCTCCACTCCCAATGTAAAAGCTGGAGGACACCGCACTTCTGCAAGTTACGAAATGGGTCTTAAAGCGTAACCTTTGATTTCCAGAATGATATTTCCGGAGGGAAACAAATCCCACGGTAAACTATTTGTTTTTCAAACATCCGTTCAAATATCCAAAGAGTGGACTGAGGAAGAAAATATTTTGAAAAATTGTTTGCTTTTAAAGAGTCAATTTTGTTTAAACACTTCCTTCGAGTGGTTCCTGGATTTGCCCTGCACAGACACATTGATGGTTTATTTATGGGGGGGGGGGGGAAGAAACGAAATGTTATTATTAACAAATCTTAGACAAGAAATGTTGCAGAAGTTGATTCTTTTCAGCATGAAAAAATAAACTTTGACATACACAGCTGGGAAAAAACCCAAATGTATAATGTTTGCAAACAGTCGGCATTCAGCAGCACAGCCGGCGGCAGGCTCATCCTCCCCCCACCACCCACTTTTACCAATAACTCACGTGATCTCCCAAAGTTTGAGCAAAGTTTACTTTTGTTTTTGTCTTTAAATTGTGGTCGGTGCAGTGGCGCCTGCGCAGTGCGAATGCCGATCAGTCGTAAGGCTGGACTCTCAGGTCTTTGGATAGATGTCAGTGTGAGGGAGGGAGGAAGGAAGGAGGAAGGGAGAGCGAGAGAGGGGGAGCAGGAGGAAAAGAAGTGAAGCATCTCCTCGAGTACAGGTAAGTTCACTGAACGAGAGGTTGAAGAGAAGTTAAAAGGCGCGCCGGTTGTGTTTGCTGAAGGGAAGAAGAGCCTTTGTTACTTGCAATCGTCTTTTGTTTTGGTGTCCTGACGTGGGGTGAGCAGCTGTTTGACTGAGCTGCGTCTCTCTCTCTCTCTTTCTCAGCTGCATTTTATTCCATAAGCTTGACCATGTGTTTGAAGGTACTATCTGCCTCGACACGTTTCCCTGGAGACCAGCCCGAATAAGTGGATGTTTAGAGTCCTATAGTCTTGTCAGTGAAGAGCATATCTGTAGTGGGGGCGGGGATGGGGAGGGTCGTCCTGTTGGGAAGGCTCACTACTGATTCTGTAATGTTGGGGGTTGCGTGTTTGAGAGAGGTTCTTCTTGCAAATTCCCTTTGCTTTGACATAATGATGGCTTTGACAATGTTGATTTCTGGTGGCATAGATTTGTAACCCGCAGTACAGCTGAATTGAATTCAGTGGGAAGAGTTAACCTGGATTAAACATGTGAGCTTGGAGAATGCTCAGATTTTAATACCCTCCATCAATGGGAGAGATGAGATCTGTATGTTTGTTGACGCTGATTTATTTTCCTCTATCAAACCCCTTCATGTGTGCCGCCACCTACATCAATTTGACCATTGGTTTGTTACTGCTGGGTTGTAGTGGTACGCGACTGCTCTCAATGCCACTGTTCTCTGTAGTGTAATGCCTTTGTTATCTTGTGTTACAGAGGAAGATAAATCTTTAGTTGTGTCTGGGTTTGGTGCTCTGTCCTATTGTCCTCGTCGTCGCTGTTAAAATGATTAAACTTCTCGGGGAGAATTAAAGCTCAGGCTCAGATAAAGAAACAAAGACTTGGATTTAACTGAGAACGCAGACAAAGGCAGAGGAGCATCAGGTCTTTGACAGCAGGGACGAGACATAGCCTAGGATCTATTATGTAAGTTCCTGGAGTTGAGGTTGCTTTATTAGCTCTCAAGCATGCCATTACTGTTGACATATTAAAATGCCTCTTACTCATTATTCAGCAAGAAGAATGTGTAACCGTTAGAGACAATTTCATTAGAAATGGATGAAACTGAATAAGTTAAAATGTAATGGTGATAAGATTCCTTATTGTGTGTACCCAACAGACTTTTCTTTTTGGGTGGCAAAGGATTGAAGTTGTTGTGTAATAGTGCATGCAGATATGTATCACTGTAGTTTTTACATTTTTTTCATAGTCTTAAGTTCTTGGCCTTAGCATACAGTGAGCACTAGGGCAGGAATCTGAGAATTTTCTGCTGATTAACATTACATTCTATTGCCCAACCATGCTGCATAGTGCAGGTAATAACTCCCGGCGAAAAATATTTCTCTTAAATATTCTGGCATTACTTCTGAGCCCTTGTGTTATGGAATATTTTGTGGTTTCATCTTGGAGAGTCTCCCTACTTCTAATTTCTATTGAAAAGTTAAGAGCGCGGAATCTACCTTTTTAACTTTTCATTCCTGTTGATCTGCTGCTGTAGTGCAATTGTGAACATTTTAGGATTTTTTGCTGTTTGCCTCTGTAGCCCTCAACTGCAGCATTTGTCAGGTGCCTAGAGCCCAAATGATTTTCACAAAGTGCGAGATAAGAGCAGGAGTAGACCATACAGCCTGTTGACCCTACTCTGCTATTCAGTACAATAAAATACGTTCCAGTCCCTTGGTATATCACTCCATAAATCCAGCATGCAGATAACTGCTACAAGGTATGTAAGATTGACCCTGGCAAACTCCCCCCACCTTTTGTTATGCCTTTATAAACGCTTCCCCTTTCAGTCACATGAAGGGTCAGGAATGAATTGGGTTTTTTCTTTTGCTGGCTGCCATTGGACTGTTGTCGATATAGCAGTGAAAAAGCATATATATCTCAAACATAAAAGGTCAAAGTTGAGTTATTAAGACATACATTGTTCTAGTTTTGTCCTGATTAGATTGTTTGTAATGCATCCAGGGGAGGGAGGACTATTCGTTAAACTGCATCTTAATCATACCTGTGGACAAAACTCTGCTTCCTGCTGACTTAAACCATTCTTTCAAACTCAGTGAGCTTGAAAGGGTAGTTGGCAACCAGTTAAATGTGTGACTCACCTTCTTAACAGAGATAATATATATATCCTGCTAGCCCTTCTGTACAGGAGAACTCTAGTGACTGCAAGCCGGATATTTTATTAACAACAGGGGTGATTACACTGTGGATCAGTGCAAATGAACGATTTGGAGGAAGCAACATACAAGCCTCATCCAAAACTAAAATACCATAAATACTCTCCATAGTCATGAAGCATTGCTGAAAAGAACACTTATTTATTAAGGCCTTTAGTCTTAAGCTGCTGGTCCTCAGTGCAGCATGTATTTTACAGTGATGTATATCAGAATTGCGGGTAACAGTTGTCCCACACCGATTTGGAGTTTCAAGCCATTTATGTCTGACGTAAGCTGCAAAGGTTGTACATTAAATGAGTTTCTATAATCCAGTGCTTTTGTGGCCTGGACATCTCACTTGCAGTTTGGCTAGTTTCGGAGATGCAAATGTGTCACACTGCTGTCATGAGGGGGAACCTTTATGGAATTGTGACTAAGACAGGCAGAGCATGCGTGAACCTAACTATATTATACCTATCCTGTTTTTATTTCTTCATTTGTGGGGGGTGGGTGTCATTGGCTAGGCCAGCATTTATTGCCCACCCCCAATTGCCCTTAAGGTGGTGGTGAGCTGCCTTCTTGAACCGCTGCAGTCCATGTGCTGTTAGGAAGCTCCAGGATTTTGACCCAGTGACAGTGAAGGAACGGCGATATATTTCCAAGTCAGGATGGTGAGTGACTTGGATGAGAACTTCCAGGTAGCGGTGTTCCCATGCATCTGCTGCCCTTGTCCTTCTAGATGGTAGTGGCCGTGGGTTTGGAAGGTGCTGCCTAAGGAGCCTTGGTGAGTTCCTGCTGTGCATCTTGTAGATGGTACACACTCCTGCCACTGTGTGTCGGTAGTGGAGGGAGTGAATGTTTGTGCATGGGGTACCAGTCAAGCAGGCCACTTTGTCCTAAATGGTGTTGAGCTTCTTGAGTGTTGTGGGAGCTGCACTCATCCAGGCAAGTGGAGAGTATTCCATCACGCTCCTAACTTGTGCCTTGTAGATGGTGGACAGACTTTGGGCTCTTAGGAGGTGAGTTACTCATCGCAGGATTCCTACCCTCTGACCTGCTGTTTTAGCCACAGTATTTATATGGCTAGTCCAGTCCAGTTCCTGGTCAATGGTAACTGCAGGATGTTGACAGTGGGGGTTTCAGCTATGGTAATGCCATTGGGTCAAGGGGTGATGGTTAGACTCTCACTTGTTGGAGATGGTCATTGCGTGGCACTTGTGTGGCGTGAATGTTACTTGTCAACATTAAAGTCACTCCACCTTGATGAGCACAAAATATCGCCAAAAAATGTAATTGTAAAGAAAACGAGGGAGAATTTAATGCAACTAGTGTCATGATAATGAGATCTGATGAAGGTACAGGGTTCCTATGTTAATAGAGGAAGTCGTGTTTCTCCAGCCAGTTACAAATTACTTTGAAATGAAAACAAAAGATGGATGTGCTGCTGTGCCATGGAGTGTGCAAGTACCTTTGAAAGAAAGTTCAACAGTCTGTTGACGTTGGGGCTTTGAGGACCAGGTGACTTTTGTGCAGCATGTAACACCCTATCATGAGTATTAGGTGAGATTTATTTACATCTAGATCAAGCAATTAGGTGCCACATTAGGTTGGTACCTAACGTAGAGCTGGGCAAAACGTGACAGATGATAAGAGAAAGGAAATAATGGTAAGCTAGAACCATGGAAGAACATACAGCGAGAAGGGATGGTTGAGATAGCCATGGAGGGATTGAAGATATTGGACCATTTATCAAGTCAACAGAAGCCAATGGAGCTTGCTGGGGCCAGGAGTGATGGAAATGCAATACTTGCTAGCTAGCAGGTGAAATAGTGCTACTTTGCATGGGCTTGAGGCTCATTGCTCTCAGATGACAAGGACCAATGAGTAAAAAGAGAACCAGAGTTTGAAGGGAAATAACCTAATAACTGTGACCCACTCAAGCTGAAAAGAACATGGTCCCAATGAATAGAATGACTACTAATTTGGATCCCTCAATCCCAGACCTAATGGAGCAAGAATGAATTGTTTCAAATTAGTATCGCTCACAGCAGAAGCACAACTGTGGCAAGAAATCTCAAAATAATTTTGTACTCATCCTATGAATACAATTTAATCATAAGCAGTGCAGAACCTTTCTATTAATAGGGCAAAGTGAACATCTTCTTGCCATTCTGTCCTAAATTTTAAAAAATGCCTTTAGTAGAAACTTGAGAACATAAGAAATAGGAGTAGGCCATTCAGCCCTACGAGCCTGCACCGTCGTTCAATGAAATCATGGCTAATCTGCGACTTCAACATAATTTTCCTGCACTATCCCCATATCCCTTGATGTTTTTAATATGTAGAAATCTATCAATCTCAGTCTTGAGGACTAAGAGACAGAGTACTTTTACCCTCGCTTCATAGCGTGCTGCAATTATGATCCACATATGTTGAACCAATGCAGTGAGAGAGCCTGCTGAAATAGGTCCAACACGGTTGGAAATTGGTGTTTTTTGGCACCGGATTGAGACTGGCAGAGTTATGTTGCCACTTAGTGTTGTTGCAGCATGAAACCACTTTTTATTGATGGAAAAGTAGCAAAGTGACTGTACTCCTGGAGTTTTAAGAGCTTTTTGATTATACAGTCCTACAAGTGCTTTTGCGACACATTTCTGTTTTTACTGGCAGCAGACTTTCATTTCTCTTCATGTCAATCTAATCTTAATCTTATTTTGCTGTAAATATTCTGGCTGTTATTTTCATTTCAACTTTCTGACTTCACTGTTAAAAAGCAATAAAGCCTTGAAGCTTTGAAATCTCTATTACATTCCAATCACAATGCTGTAAATATGTTATTTAATATTGAAGATTGTGTGATTTTAATCAGCTTCTCCCTGGCTTTTAAAGTTTTCACCACCCATGCTCCCACAGGCTTGACATAGTGATGAAATCTGATTCTTGTGGCAGGGAATTAACTCTTCAGGACACACATAATATGACTACAAAAAGATGTTTCCCGTCATCGTTGGAAGTTAACTGGGAATCCGAAAACGGAAATCTTCAAGATCTGTTAAATTTCTAAATGCCTAGTTTTTCATAATTTATGTTCTCATTTGGATTCTTATCTCGACTGGTTTATTATAATTTTCCATGTAGTGTTTTTCTGCTTTTGCCTGTTCTCTTTTCATTTGTTCACTCTATCTCCTTTGTTTCTGATTTAGTCTTTAGTCTTTTAAGTGTGATGTATTGAATATAAGTGTGTATTGATGCATTGTGCTGTATATGCTGCACTTCAATACAGCACATACTGCATACAGATCAATAAAATGATCTGGAACGCACCCAGTTTGTTTCCTGCTGATTTTTCTCCCCGTTTTTACTCACAGTAAAACCTGAAACAGGTAGGTTTTTAAATTGGCAGTAAAGTGGACATTAATAATTATAGTATGTCACTTTGAAGAATTTTAATATTTCATGCAGTAGCACTGATATGTGTGCTTTCTATTGCAGCAAATTGAGCACAAGAACAGACTGATTACTGTCTAACAGCTTACTCAACTTTTCACCGGAGTAAATGATAGACTTCAAAAATACGCATCACTGTTTGACAAAACCACACAGCTGGCGGAACAGGTATTCTCATCTCCCAGGACTCTTAGTTGCCACATTTATTAATCAGTTGACTGATCTGGCCTGCAATTTGCTGTGTTTTAACTTTGCTGTGACCTAATTTGTCAGGTGATTAAGTCTTTCACCAAGTTGTTGACCAATAAAAGCAGTAGCAAAGCCTCTGATAGTTCTTGCATCCTCATTGGCATTTGACAAATTAACTTTTTTGATGTTTGAATTTCACAGGAGTAGATCACAGTTGTAGCAGTAGGTCTGCAAGTCATTTGCCATCTTGGTGTGAAGTGGTGGTGTTAGGTAGTGTTGTTGACCTTAGATATGTATGTACATATGAACATATGAAATAGGAGCAGAAATAGGCCATTCGGCCCCTGGAGCCTGCTCTGCTATTCAATAAGACCATAACTGATCTGTTTGTGTTTCAAATTCCACACTCCCATCTATCATGGTGGAGATGGATGACAAAGGGGCACTCAGGGACAAGATGTACTTGTCAGGGAGGTGTATAATGTCATAATCCCTTTTTGAATATTACTACTGCTTGCCTACACATTGTATTTCATAATGAGTAAAAAATGATACTTACCCATGCTATCATTTTCCTGTAACTCCTGTGGGGACAAAGACTGAATGTAATCACTTGTTTGTCATGACTGATTAAAGAGGAGAATGTGGAATGGATCGCTTAAGGAAGCAACTGCAAAAAAGAACATGACTCTCAAAGTAATACACTGCACAAAATTCCTTTCCAAAATTTTTTGTGACAGAAACTAAGAGAAAACTTTCACACTTTATAGGGACTGTTTTCAAACAAGAGCATTTAAATACTTAAACACATAATTGTTTATACATTCAAAATACTTTGGGCTTCTAAAGCTCCCCATTTCCAGTGTCACACTGTATCTATCTCTCTCCCCTTCTCTAGGCAGGATGGTGTTTCATACACATTATTGCATCTGGCTATCACCCAAACTCCCAGCTTTCTCATCAGTCTTCCACCTAATTTTCCTCAACAATTCAGTTCTTTGCAGCTTCTCCCCTTGATTCATTCATCCTGTCCATAAATCCCACCACATGCAATGTTCGTTCCCTTCCATCCCAGCTCCTGACCACCCAAAACCCCCTCCTCTACGCATATTTGAAATCATTAACCGTTCTTCTGTCCCCATGTCCTTCAAAATTGTTGTTTGTTCTCTTTACGAAACATATCCCAAGCCCCTACATGTACCGCAATTCTCTTTCTTTCTACTGCTTATGCTTCATTAGGATCTTTTGAATCTGTTGCTTGCAACTTCACTTGGAGTTTTCACCATTTTTTAGAGTCTCTCTAATCTGTCTGTTCCTTACACATAGCACCAGCACTCTCAAAATACCACATTCTGTGTGACTGTAACCATGGCTCCTCGTCCTCTTTGACATTTCTCCTATCTTCAATCCCAGTCTCCAACAGTGGCTGTTCTCTGCAGTATACCGGCACTGCATGCTCTTGTCCTGTTCCTGTGTAACTGCCATTATACAGCTGCCAAAGGCTTGTGCAGCACAAGTGTGCACTTTAATGATTCACCCACAACCCCCTCCTCTTCACTCTTATTGATATCCTTAAATGTTATCCAGAAGCACATATATGCTGTTGATATCCATCTAAACTTTTTGCCTTCTCCATTGATTCAAAAGGGTTTTGCCATGCTGTGAGATTGAGATCTTGGTATAAGACAAGCAATGAGGCAGAAGTTCTTCCAGCTGAATATTGGCAGGACCATGCCATTCTGTTTGGCTAGCTTCAGCATTTCGAAACCTCCGGTCTTAGTTCCATCAACTTTCCTGGTTGCCATATCATATAAAACCTTGATTTCCTGCTCCATCCTCAGCTCAATGTCCTAACTTGATAAATACATTTTTTTTTCAATATTCCCAGCTTCCAATCCTTTCCCTCTTCAGTTTGTGCCACCAATTCCCCACCCTAACCTCTCCACTTCTTGCCCCCTTTCCAAAGCTCTTTGTCATAATATTTTTTCCTTATTTTAAAGCGCTCTTGAGATGCCTTCCAGATTTAAGGACTGCTGTATAAATGTTACCTTCCCTGACCAACATTATAGAGCAATTGTTACCTCCAAACCACCAAACTTTTCTCTAACAATCCAAGGTGGGATTGATAAGCCTTGACTCAGTGGGAGCACTCTTGCTCCTGAGTTTTAAGCATATAACCTTGGTTGACTTTCCAATGCAAGCCTGAGGGAATGCTGCATTGTCAGAGATACAGCCCGAGGTTGTAAAAGACAGCATGTAAATGCAAGTTTGTTCATTCTTTCTCTTTTTTACCTCTTTTATTCCTTCCTTCTCTCTCCATTTATCAAACAGTACATCCTACTGCACTCATTTCACTTAATTGGCACTGTTGCCATAAAATGTGATGACACTAGCCAATGTTTACTCCAAACTTTCACCCAGCTCTGTAATCTGAAATGTCCTGTTTCACTGCCACAGTAAGACCATTTATAAATACTGAAGAAATAAAATCTTGCATTTATATAGCATCTTTCATGACCACCAGATGTCTGGAAGTGCTTTACAACCAATTAAGTACTTTGACTGTAGTCACTGCTGCATTGTAGGAAGCATGGCAGCCAATATGTTCACACCAAACACCCACAAACAGCAATGTGATAACGACCAAATATACCTGTTTTTTGTGATGTTGACTGAGGGTAAATGTTGGCCAGGTCACAGAGGACAATTCCCCTGTCCTTCTTAGAAATAGCGCCATGGAATCTTTCATGTCCACCCAAGCAAACAGATGGGGTCTCAGTTTAATGTATCATCTGAAAGATGGCACCTCCGACAGTGCAGCACTCCCTCCGTACTCCACCAGATATTTTACACTATTCGGATTGGGTTAATACATGGTAATTTGAATTCAGTGGTGCCAGTGCTCTCAACTGAGCCACAGCTGACGCACTGAAAGTAGTCAAAGTTCCTGGGCCTCAGGATATTACACTAGTCACATTTGTTCATTTGGAAGTGGGCTTTTAAAACACTTTAATTATCTAATTTGCAACTTCCTCCTCAATCCCAGGAGTTTTTACTTTAACCATGGACGGAATTTTATGGTCCTGTCGCGGCGGGGGTGGGGCTGGAAA
This sequence comes from Carcharodon carcharias, assembly GCF_017639515.1. NCBI lineage: Eukaryota > Metazoa > Chordata > Chondrichthyes > Lamniformes > Lamnidae > Carcharodon > Carcharodon carcharias. Next base: position 125,394,027 of record NC_054468.1, on the reverse strand, counting down.
ATGCAGCGAGCCGTTCAAAAGTCCATTGACTTCGGTAAGACTGTAAAACTCCCCCCCTTTTTGTGAGGGACTGTATCATGTCCTTTATGGAAATAGGAATGTTGAAGAAACCATGTTATCTTCATCCTATCCTGTTACAATCTTTTATAGAAATGATTGATATGCAACTTGGACCCCTGTCCCATTTAAATTCGCAAATTCAATTCACACACCCTGAAAATCTGGGAATAGTTAACTGGAATAGCCCAGTGTTAGAATACCTACAATGTAATTTATGAAATGCTTTCATTAGAGTTTCCCACTGTGCGCCTGTAGCTTAATAAATTCCGTCATTAGCACACTTCAAATTACCGTGTATTAACCCAATCTGAATAGTGTAAAATATCCGGTTGACAGGCTAATTAAAGTGTAACAGTAGTTTAGAAAAAAATTATATCTTTGTGACCAGAAATGTATACTAACATATTATTTTTCTTACAGTACATGTGGAAAGATAAAATTAGAGTTAAAAGTTATGACTATAACTCTCCATTGCCAACAACCACATTTTGCTTGCAAATTCCATAATTTGCAGATTTTGTTTTAAAAGCCGGAATGTCCTCTACCACTCCTACCCCTCACCTTGAGCATAAAGTGTATACATTACTTAGAGCCATAATTTACAGCCTTTTCATTAATTTTATTGCAGGATTGAAATTGATAATTATTATTGTGTCAGAAAAAAGAGAAATGTATGTATAATATTTGTCAAATTCCAACCATTTTGGCACTTCAGTGGCCAAGAATCTGTTTTAAATGGAGGTGCGTAGAATTTACAATGACTCCAGAATCCAAAATAGCCCACTGCATGGCAGCCCATCCATTTTGAGTCCATACCTGTGGTATAAATAGAAATGTCAAGCTTGTGAGAGAGCTGAGTGAGCTCGACTCTGGTTGGTACTGTAGCCTCTGGTGTATCTTTTGTGGGGGTGCTAAATTCTGATGCAGGGCACTAAGATTGGAGCATTCTATTCACTGGCATTCAGATCTTTTGAGGAGCACAGAAATCCATTTTTAAAGAAATATTAAACCGTTTGCTGGAGAAATAAAAATCTATACATCAAAAAGCAATGTCAGGAATAATGTTGTGAATACGATTAACTAAATAAGCATATATGTTTCTTTTTCATCCTTAAACTCTTTACAGTGACATATGCACACAGCAGGAGTGTGTATGATAATCACATACCAGTGAAAACCTTCCTATAATATGTGATTTCCACAAACAGTATTTTACTCTAAAACATGCATCTGACAGAAGTTCATTATGCATTTTAACATAATACACTAATGTAGGTCTCTTTGAAGAATGGTAAATAAAAATAATTTCCTCGCTGTAATATTAACTTCTAATGGAAGCAAATGTTTTTTTCATGTTTTTTTTTACTTCAAATGAACATTTTAGATTGGTCAAAGTCCACTTGTCAAATGACCTCTGAACTTAAATACCTTCCAAAATTTTTTTTTTACTTGTAAAAAGATAGGGCCCAGTGAAAATCAAAGCTCAGTGTATTATCCAGAAAAGCAATGGTTTATAGCATTAGCAAAAGAGCTAAAGGATTCCCCCACACTCTGGGCACAACCTACACACACATCTGGAATGAATCTTATCTAAACCACACCATCACTTGTTAAGATCAGGATGGTACTGTAACCTGTCTGGTTTCTGTTATACATGAAGACAGTTACAGAAAAGAGTGAAGTGTGGCAGACTGTCATGGTCATTGTCCTGACCACAAACAGTTTCACAGATTCCATCGGCTGTTTAATAATATGTGTGCGCCATTTGATCTCTAAAACGAATTGCAATTAGTTACTTTTACAGGTACACTGTTTTATTTCTTCCAACTGCCTGCAAGTGATAAATTAATAAATCAGATTTCTTCGCCAACAATTCCCAAAGTTTTTGTCAGAACTTAAAACTTATACATGTTAAGAGCATAAAAAGAGGCCAGTTGGTCCACTTGAAAATAACTGGCAGAGACATAGAAACAAAACAAGTTTCGCTGCCTTGAGAACTCTTCCCTTTGGCCTGTACTTTCCCCTGCTTGAAATATTTATTCAATTTTCCTGTAAAAGATGCGGTTGTTTCTGCCTTAAGCACTGCTCTTTGACAAAACATTCCAATCACCTAACCTCTCTTTGCACTCTTTGACAATCTCATACCGATGAGCCCTCGTTACTGAGCGCCCAAAGAGCGGGAATAATGGCTGGGATTTTCCGCTCCCATTTGCAGCGGGTGTTGTAGCGGGTGTCGGAGTGGGAAATATTGGGAAGTCACCAAAATCAGTTTCACGTAGCCTTAAAGCCAGTTTGTGATCGTCTGCTCCATGCGTCAATGGCGGGCCGTGCTTCCCGCTGCAGCACATCGGCAAGCTAATTTCAATACTTTAGCACCTCATTATAAGCCCTGCTCGCTGGAATCATCCTCCCATGCTGTATCGTCCGGGCATGCCGTCATGTCACACAACTGTACATAAGCAACATGAACTTGGCAACCTGCACTTCGCTCAAGACTTCAAAGTTGGTTTGCCTACTTTGCTTTGGGCAGCACTCGTTATTATCAGCACCTTTTTGAGTGTTGTGGGAGCTGCACTCATCCAGGCAAGTGGAGTGTATTCCATCACACTCCTGACTTGTGCCTCGTAGATAGTGGACAGGCTTTGGGGAGTCAGGAGATGAGTTACTTGCTGCAGGATTCCTAGCCTCTGACCTGCTCTTGTAGCCACAGTATTTGTGGTTAGTTCAGTTCAGTTTCTGGTCAATGGTAACACCCAGGATGTAGTTAGTGGGGGGATTCAGCAATGACAACGCCATTGAATGCTAAGGGGCGATGGTTAGACTCTCTTGCTGGAGATGGTTATTGCTTTGCACTTGTATGGCGTGAATGTTACATGTCACTTTAGTTCAAGCTTGGATATTGTCCAGGTCTTGCTGCATTTGGACATGGACACATGGACTGCTTCAGTATCTGAGGAGTCACAAATGGAGCTGAGCATTCTGCAATCATCAGCAAACATCCCCACTTCTAACCTTATGATGGAAGGAAGGCCATTGATGAAGCAGCTGAAGATGGTTGGGCCGAGGACACTACCCTGAGGAACTCCTGCAGTGATGCCCTGGGACTGAGATGATTGATCTCCAGCAACCACAACCATTTTCCTATGCTAGATATGACTCCAATGAGTGGAGAGATTTTCCCCCTGATTCCCGCTGACTGCAGTTTTGTTTGGATCCCTTGATGCCACACTTGGTCACATGCTGCCTTGATGTCAAGGGCAGTCACTCTCTCACCTCGCCTCGGGAGTTCAGCTCTTTTGTACATGTTTGAACCAAGGCTGTTATGAGGTCAGGAGCTGAGTGGCCCTGGTGGAACCCAAACTGAGTGTCAGTAAGCAGGTTATTGCTAAGCAAGTGCTGCCTGATAGAACTGTTGATGACCCCTGCCATCATTTTACTGAGTGTGTGAGTTTAAAGTGATGAGTTGGTTGCTTTACCCTGGTGGCATGGGTTAGATAATTCATCCTTTTTCTGCTCTGGATGGCCAACCTCTTCTGTGCAGCATTGGCACTGACCACCACTGCCATCACCTCCCAGGCCAGAGTGGTGAGATTGCTGGACCTCTTGCAGCCAGTGCGGGGGTAAAGGACATCACGGCGGGCCTCCAGAAGGCATTCCATAGATGGGCCACTGAATTCTTCTTGACTTTTGGGGCTATGTCTTCACTGGAGCCGTCCTGGGCTGCAAGCATTGAGAACTGTGTGCGTGGCTACAGTTTAGATATGGCATCTGGAGTGAGGAAATGCTGAGGTAATTACACGGCAGGCAATTCAGAGGCCGCCTGACTGTGAAACGATGTGTTTCCTGTGGCTGAATAATTAATGAGGCAGGAAGTGGACGATACGGCGTAAAAATCCACCCTTGTGGACAGCAGAAGACACATCTTTTTTCATGCCTGCCACCACATGTCATGCAATTCAGGGAAAATTATGCATTGTGCGTCCTTTTTCACTCTGGACCCTTGATAATTTTTAAAGCTTTCTCTTCTCTAGTGGAAATGACCCCAGTATCCCCAGTGTCTCTACATAACTATAATCCCCTACCTAGTGAATGCACACTGTAACTTCACTGACTTTTGGATAATGGTGCTTTCAAATGGTGCACACTACAATAATTATGCACTGTTTCATGTAAATTTGTTGCATCTTTTACACCCATTATGGCTTCATCTATCTGCTTTTGTTTTCAGGGAGCCACTGTATATATTTGACTCCGAGTATGTTTATCCATAACCCTCGGTGTCTTCCCATAGTATATACTCCAATTCCTGGTTCATCCTCCTAAAATGTGTTATCTCATACTTTTCCTTTCAAACTGCATCTCCCACCCATTTGCCTATTCCCCTAGACTGCCTGTCGTCTTGAAGTCTTTTACAATCCTTCCAGCTGTTTGCCAAATTTTCTGTATTTGTAGGCTTAGGGAATATTCACCCTTTGCCTATTCCAAATCTTCTATATGTACCAAGAATAAAAGTGCGCCCAGTATTGATCCCTGGGATATACTTGACTTCAATCCTATTTCCTCCAATGCTTTGTTTCCTCTCCATCCTCCAACTTCCTGTCCATGCCGCAAACTTCCTCTTATATTGGAGGCCTGAACTCTTCTCAAGTCTTTAATGAAGTGCTTTGTATTTAACAGCTTCTGAAAATCCATTACCTACAATATTCCTTTTACACAATCAGTCATCCCTTCAAAAGAAATTCTGTTAAATGTGTCAAACATAACTTGCCTTTAACAAAGCTGTTCTGGCTGTCTTAGGTTAACCTACACATACCTAAATGCTCAGTAATTTTATCTCAAATTGCCCATAACTGACATTTAGTGTATTTATCTCCTCTAGTGTTATTGCCCAATTTGCATTCTAAAGGGGATTGTGAAATTGTTGTCAGGGCTTCTGCTATTTCCTCTCTGGCTTCTTTTAACAGCCTTGGATAGACGACATCAGGCTTTAGTGACTTATTCACATTAAATTTTGTGAACTGTTTTTAGAGGCAGTATCTGTTCTGTGGCTACCATTGACCTGTTCCTTATCCTCCTTGAAGTGCGTCTGCTTTCACAATTACAGCATTGTTTGTAAAAACTGATGCAAAATATTTATTGAATAGCATTGCCATTAATTCAGCCTCCTCAGTTGGATTCCCTCCTTCAACCATGAAATGCAGTTTTACCCTTTCTCTAACTATTCTTCTAGTTTCTAAATATCTATAAAATGTATTACTTCTCAGGCCATGAAGCCTCCTCTCCACCTCCCCACTTCCTCTATCCCTCTTCATTTCTTTAGTATTGCTATATTTACAAATTTTATGTTTCCCTTTTAAGTTTTGGTTTAGTTTCAATCTCTCATTATCCATAAACTTTGTTCTTTGCACACTTTACTTGCAGGATTATATTTATCCTGAATGACAATTATTGAATTTGAAGATGTCCGTCAATCTGTTTGCTAACATTGCCACCCAGCTGGCGTGAGTCAGCTGCTTTCTTATCTTGCTGAACTTTGTCTTTCTCCAGTTGAGCACCCTTATCTTTGTCTGCTCATTACCCTTTTCCTTCTTGCATTGAAGCTAAGCTGTACTCCTTGTTCTCCAGTTGTTCTGCCCTCGCATCAGTATTCCCCACACTTCAATTAGTTAAGTTCAATTCAGTTAAATCAAACAATGCTTCCTTCCTTGTTGGGCTAGAAGCAGTCATGAAGGCAACCTGAAAGTGCTTCCTGCTTTAATCACAAGAGGTAAGATTTACAAATAAGATCCATTTGAAGTTGCTGTGTTGTGTTATCATTGTTTTAGGTCCAGTGCATTCTGTTGCTTAGAATTTCAAACTGAGATTTTTATGGATCAGCGACCTTTCCCAATATAAGTGTTAATCCACAGGGATCTTAGCTGGAATAGCTCAGTTATCAGCAGAGCAGACAGGAGCACTTGACTGCTATTGAATTTTCTTGCCTTCTCGGATATGAAGAGCTGTGTCTCATGTCCGAAGTTTACAATGGAGCCATTCACTGACAGGCTGATATATGATGTAAAATAATAAAAAACAAGAACAGAATTACCTGGAAAAACTCAGCAGGTCTGGCAGCATCGGCGAAGAAGAAAAGAGTTGACGTTTCGAGTCCTCATGACCCTTCAACAGAACTAGGTGAATCCAAGGAAAGGGGTGAAATATAAGCTGGTTTAAGGCGTGTGTGTGTGGGGTGTGGGGGGTGGGGGGGGGGGAAGAGAGAAGTGGAGGGGGGTGGTGTGGTTGTAGGGACAAGCAAGCAGTGATAGAAGCAGATCATCAAAAGATGTCACAGACAAAAGAACAAAAGAACACATAGGTGTTGAAGTTGGTGATATTATCTAAACGAATGTGCTAATTAAGAATGGATGGTAGGGCACTCAAGGTATAGCTCTAGTGGGGGTGGGGGGAGCATAAAAGATTTAAAAATATTTTAAAATAATGGAAATAGGTGGGAAAAGAAAAATCGATATAATTTATTGGAAAAAACAAAAGGAAGGGGGAAGAAACAGAAAGGGGGTGGGGATGGAGGAGGGAGTTCAAGACCTAAAGTTGTTGAATTCAATATTCAGTCCAGAAGGCTGTAAAGTGCCTAGTCGGAAGATGAGGTGCTGTTCCTCCAGATTGCGTTGGGCGTCACTGGAACAATGCAGCAACCAAGGACAGACATGTGGGCAAGAGAGCAGGGTGGAGTGTTAAAATGGCAAGCGACAGGGAGGTTTGGGTCATTCTTGCGGACAGACCGCAGGTGTTCTGCAAAGCGGTCGCCCAGTTTACGTTTGGTCTCTCCAATGTAGAGGAGACCGCATTGGGAGCAATGAGTACTGTAGACTAAGTTGGGGGAAATGCAAGTGAAATGCTGCTTCACTTGAAAGGAGTGTTTGGGCCCTTGGACGGTGAGGAGAGAGGAAGTGAAGGGGCAGGTGTTACATCTTTTGCGTGGGCATGGGGAGGTGCCATAGGTGGGGGTTGAGGAGTAGGGGATGATGGAGGAGTGGACCAGGGTGTCCCAGAGGGAATGATCCCTACGGAATGCCGATCGGGGGGGTGAAGGGAAGATGTGTTTGGTGGTGGCATCATGCTAGAGTTGGCGGAAATGGCGGAGGATGATCCTTTGAATGCGGAGGCTGGTGGGGTGGTAAGTGAAGACAAAGGGGACCCTATCATGTTTCTGGGAGGGAGGCGAAGGCGTGAGGCGGATGCACGGGAGATGGGCCGGACACGGTTGAGGGCCCTGTCAACGACCGTGGGTGGAAAACCTCGGTTAAGGAAGAAGGAGGACATGTCAGAGGAACTGTTTTTGAAGGTAGCATCATCAGAACAGATGATGAGGTGAAGGAACTGAGAGAATGGGATGGAGTCCTTACAGGAAGCGAGGTGTGAGGAGCTGTAGTCGAGGTAGCTGTGGGAGTCGGTAGGCTTGTAATGGATATTGGTGGACAGTCTATCACCAGAGATTGACACAGAGGTCAAGGTAGGGAAGTGTCAGAGATGGACCACGTGAAAATGATGGAGGGGTGGAGATTGGAAGCAAAATTAATAAATTTTTCCAAGTCCCGACGAGAGCATGAAGCAGCACCGAAGTAATCATTGATGTACCGGAGAAAGGGTTGTGGGAGGGGACCGGAGTAGGACTGGAACAAGGAATGTTCCACATACCCCATAAAGAGACAGGCATAGCTGGGGCCCATGCGGGTACCCATATATATGATGTCCCTATCCTTTCCATTGCCACTCCCTCTCTCCCAGAACCTACCTTCGTCTCTCACCCAGCCCTGCCCCACCTAAATAATTAATACCTAGAAAAATCTAACCATATAAAAACACTTACAAGTAAATGGAGGAAGTAATGAAACACTTTGATCAATGGTGCTGGCTAGTTGCCTGCAGAGGAATTCCTATTTGTTTTGTTTTTAACAGCAAGCATTGTTACTGGCCCAAAGGTGCTGTCTTAAATTGGAACTCCAGGGCAGTTTGACCCAGATTATTGCAGTTACTCAACAATCTAACCTATGTCCCAAGGCGCTGACATTTGAATCGGTCTCTGATACATGGGAGACTTCAACCAGCTCTACGGTTATCATTAGAGTGGGTTTGAAATTCTTAGATAATCAAAGCAATTTTGTTACTTTGTAATAGATGTTGAAGCAAGGCAGCCACGTTTAAGTGGTGTGATTTTCTTTTTGAATAGGAAGCATTCTCACTTGCAGTTATTGAGGCTGTTTCACTGACATCGCGAGACTGCCTCAGCTTTTGAGTGTTAAAATTTTGAAGAGGTTTTTTTTTTAAAACTGGGTTTCACTCTTCCAGCTTCTCACTCCCTTAACTGCTTTTTTAAAAAATTCCCTGTGCATTGTCCTCACTTGAGTTTGGAAAGGTTCTTCACTTTTCATTCTGTTTGCCAGCAATAGACAGAAAATGAGGGTGAAGGTTGTCTTCCCCCGAGCAGTGTCTCCCTCACCCTCCACCTAAATTACTAAATTGCAATTAGTCTTCGAATCTGTTTCAAACAAATCTCCCTTTTGGATTTTCCACGAAAGATAAATTAGCCACAGCATGTATGATGTTTGAGCATGACCGTTCCCCTTTTTCTCCTGCACCCCTTCCACCATCCACCCATTCCTTTAGAAATCTGATTTGGGTCTAGAAATTGGATCATACAGCACTTGTTTTTTTTTGGGTGAGAAGCAGGTGTTGGAAGGGTATGTGGCTTGCATCTGCTTAGTCCATGCCAGGCAAAAGCCATTCGCCAGTTGGTGAGAGAACTGCAGAGCTATCCAGAGTACCTGTTTGAAACTAGCTTTGGCCCCATTGCCTGTCCAAATTGGGTCGTGACTGACAGCATTCTATGCCGTACGTAGTCATCGCAGCACAGAAGGAGGCCATTCTACCTATCGGGTCCACACCAGCTCTCTGTAGAGCAATACAGTCAGTGCTACTCCCCTGCTTTATCCCCGTAATCCTACAAGTTTATTTCCTTCAAGTGTCCATCCAATTTCCTTTTGAAGTCATTGTCTCGACTTTCACCACTCTCCTAGGCAGTGTTCCAGGTCAGTACCACATGCTGTGTAAGAGAAGTTCTTCCTCACAGTCTCTGTATCTCTTCCCCAAAACCTTAAATCTATGTCCCCTAGTCCTTGTATACCTCTATCTGACCACCTTTGCTTCAAGGAGAGCAACCCCCAACTACTGCAAACCTAACCTTGAAGCTAAATTCCCTCATTCCCCTGGAGCCATTCTGGTAAATCTCCTCTGCACCCTCTCGAGGACTTCTGTCATCCTTCCTGAAAGTGTAGTGACTAGAACTGGAAACAATACTCTGTGGTCTAACTAGAGCTCTTTAAAGGTTCAACAAAGGTTGACATGTGGCACCTGCAAAGTAATGTACACCTAGTCAGCGGCACCCTGCGCCATGGGGGAAGTCAGCAATCCAAGTGAAGCCGAGAGTTCGCTTCACTTGCCTGTCTCTGGCTAGAGAGAATCAAAAGTAGGCACTCTCTTTAAAGAAAGAGCCTTGGTGACCTTGCTTATGTAACAAAGGACAGCAAACCGTGAGATGTTGCAAATATCTCCAACTCCAGTCTGGACGGAGCCAAATATATAAAGATTCATGGCCACAATCATCTTCATCATCATGGCTATAGGCATTGCATTCTTTGCCCCGTTCTGAGGTTGCTGTTATGGCTGCTGGCAGACTGCAGTGAGGATGTTCTTATTTTCAGACATTGACAGAAACCCTGAAATCAGCAATAGCTCCTTCAGCAGCTGCCACACCACTTCTTGCACTTTTTGCAACTTGAAACAACTCACAAAGCACCAAACACTTGCAGAATCATAGCACCAGCCAGAAAGAAATCAACCAGTGATTAAACTGCAACCATCCAAACCCATGACCACTACCATCCAGAAGAACAAGGGCAGCAGACACATGGGAACACCAGCACTTGGAAGTTCCCCTCCAAGCCATTCACCATCGTCATTTGGAAATATATCGCTGTTCCTTCACTGTCGCTGGGTCAAAATCCTGGAACTCCCTCCCTAACAGCATTGTGGGTATACCTACACCACATGGACTGCTGCGGTTCAAGAAGGCAACTCACCACCACCTTCTCAAGGTCAATTAAGGATGGCAATAAATGCTGGCCTAGCCAGAGACGCTCACATCCCGTAAATGAATTTTAAATATTGATCACGTTAAATAGTTCTGGCTCAGGATCTTTCCTGCTACAGAACACATGTTCACTTGTACAGGTTTGAGAAGGCATTGGCTGGAGTGTTGAACTCTGAAATTGGAAGAAATGCAAAAAGCACTGAGAGAAGCTCACCAGTTCATCTCGACATGTAAACAAGACCAGGTTCTTTGGAAAAGGAAAGGTCTCGATTGTTTGGTTAAGGTTTATGCAGGTTTCTTCCTATCTTTTCCTTTTCTTTATTTTACTCTTGAAACTTCACAAACGAGTGACCCAATACATTTGTACTGGTGTCAACCAGGTACCTCAGTACCTTTGCTCAAGTAGGCTACGTCCTATCTTTGACAAATTCCAACCCTCTGAATACACACACACACACACACACACACACACACACACACACACACACACACAAACATTCTCTTTCCTGCAGAATCTGTTTCCTGCAGTTGACCGTTTTTATATAACACCATTCATAAAACTCAGGATGTCCCAAAGTGCTTCACGACCAATTAATTGTTTTGTAGTCACTGTTCGCTCAAAAATGCTGCCTGCATCAAATGAGCATTCTATCCTGACTGATGTCATGTTCTGGCTGTTCTGCATACTTCCAGCAGACATTTACGGGCTTCACTGATACGGTGTCCAAAGTGATCTTTCCCTCAAATATGTGCATTCACAGTGAATGCACTTAGTGAGTGCTAAGGGCACTCATAAGCCAGGATATGGGTGCTGACAAGCCCCATTTTCTTACCCAATGTCTTGAGCTTTAATCTCATCTAAATTGTGATTTTTTTTTTAAACTAGTTTTTATTGCCTATATTGATCACCCTGTGGAATGAAAAGGGAAACAGTATGATTTTTTGGTGCCATCGAGCTCAAGTACACTAGAAAGCCAACTGTCATTGAAAGAAACCCTGCGGAAGACACAGATGACATCAGACCAATTCTATAACATGTGCTTTAGTACCTGAAAAACAGCATGATGGAGCAATAATGAATACTGTGTACCCCAGCTACTCCCTCATTTTCTGTTGTTTTAACAACAGTCTGAGATTAAACCTCTCTGTTAGCAACCTTGGTGTCGCATTTGATCCCAACATGAGCTTTCGGCCTCATTCATGTCATCAGTAAGAACGCCTATTTCCACCTCCTGTAACTTCACCCCTGTCTCAGCCCATCTGCTGCTGAAACCCTCATTCATGCTTTCATACCTCTAGGCTTGACTATTACAACACACTCCTGGCTCGTACCCCACAATCAATCCTCTGTAAATTTGAGGTAATCAAAAACTCTGCTACCCTTGTCTTCCCCTATCACTCCTTTTACTTGCTGACCTACATTGGCTCCCGGTCAAGCAGGGTCCCGATTTTCTAAACTCTTATCTTTGTTTTCAAACCCCTCCATAGCCTTGCCTAATACTGTAATCTGCTCGAGCCCCACAACACCCAGAGATATCTGCGTTTCTTTAATTCTTGCCTCTTGTTCATCCCCAAATTGAATTGCTTCCACCATTGGTGGCTAGACTTTCAGTTGCCTAGGCCCCAAACTCTGGAATACTGTACCCTCCCTACACCTCTCTGTGTCTCTATCTCGCTTTCCTCTTTTAGGATATTCTTTAAAACCTACCTCTTTTTCAAAGCTTTGGTCATCCGACCTAATATCTCCTTATGTGGCTCGGTGTCATACTATGCTTCATAATAAGGCTCCTGTGGAGCGCTTTGGGTCATTTTATTACCTTTAAAGGTGCTATATAAATTGCTGCTTCTGTTGAATTGTGTTCTGGTATTTTGAGAAAAATGGTCATCAAGAAAGTGTATGTACTATGGAGATTCTTAGAATTATCCAGCAGATAGGGAAGTCTTTTGGCCCATTATGTCTGTGCCAGCTCTTTGGTAGAATTATTCAATTATTCCTACCCTTCCTCCACTCTTTCCCCATAACCTTCTAATTAATTTCCCTTCAATTTATACAATTCTTTTTTGTAAATTCTAGAATCTACTACTTCCACTACCCTTACACTCAAAAATACTGTTTATATACAAATGTCACATTTGAGATAGAAAACTCTTCCAGAGTTGGGATTTAAGGTTAGTACTGGAAACAGCATGGTGTCCAGAACATTTCCTTCATCTTAGCTCACAAAGCTTCAGTTTAATTAATGTATATTGATCAAAGTTTATCATCCATGCAATGTTTTTGTCGTCCTGCTCAACTTGTACCAAAAAATTAAATATGGTCCTGAGGTTTCAAGGTAGCCCAGTTTGTTATAACTAGTGCTAGTAAATTTTCTGACAGGCAAGATACTACCTAAGCACGTTACCACATCAATGCATCTTCATGCACATGCAGTGCATTTTAATTTCTTGTCATATGCACATCATAAACCTCCTCCCTCTCTCTCCTCTCTCTCTCTCACTTTTTTTTCTTTCTTTCTCTCTCCCTCTTTTTCTCCTTTTCTCTCTCTCCTTTTTCCTCTTTCCCCCCACCCCGGTTCTCTTTCTCTCTCTCCCCACCTGCCCCCAGCTCTGAATTCAAGCTGGCTTTCTATAATGTGGGAATGCTTCTTGTAAGGCCCCACCATCACAATGTGGAAAATGGCTCAATTTGACAACCCCCGCCTGCCCCCACTTTCAAAACATGATGGGCAGGTAAAGCCTCCACTAGCCTGCCTGCCCTTAGGTCTATGAATGTCAACTTTAGGACCAAAACCGCCTCCATTTCTTGGCCGTACAAGGCGGCCGAGAGTGGGAAGGTCATTTTTTTTTTTCACCAAAGCTGATGAAAGTGCTTGAAGTAGGAAGAGGGGGTGCATCTTTTGGGGGTGTCCTATGCGCATTGGGGTCATGTCCCCCTTTAAGATCACACCACTCTTGGTGCCTCGCTGCCTGCCCTCCAAAACCTGCACTTCCCCTCCCTAGGGTGCTCAATGCCCCTCTGCCCAAAAAACCTGGGACTTACCTGGGACCGGTGCTCATCGTCGTGAGACAGCATCCACTACTGAGCTCTGATTGGCCGGCTGCTTGCGAGAGTGGGACCCCCTTGTACTGAGGGGTGGATGCCCCTCTCTCTGCTTGTTAAGGCCGCCTGCAGTGTAACATCGCTGTGGGGCAGCCCTTTATAAAGTCGGTCCTACCAACCCACTCCCCGCCCCACCAATTCCCCACATAAAATTCAGCCCAAGACCTCACGTGGAGCTTGATCCAGGAACACACAATTCTAGGTGAGGCAGTACCTCGCCTGTCTCTCCTGGCAAGTCTCCTTTGATTATAAGGATGGCCACAGCTTTATGTTACTTCCTTTTTGGGCAAATGGAGTAAAACCTTTTTTGGCTGTAAAGGTCCTAAATTAATTTTAGGTTTGGACAGTTTGGATTCTGTTCAGTCAAGCACAGCACGTAATGCCCAGTTAACTTTGATTTCTGCTCTTACTTATCCCTGGCACTCATTGTTTTTACTTTGATGTTTTCCATTGAACTGTGAGCTGCTAAAATTTAGAAGTCAGCTTGCTGTTTGATTACCAAGAAGGTTACATAGGGCTTTTCAACATGGAGTTTCAGCTGTGCCTAACAAAGGAGGTTAAACAGGTTGCTGCTAGTGAGCACATAACAGTGATTCATGGTGACTTGTCCCATGATGATCAACGGGTCGAAATGAAGAAGATTGAATCATAAGACTGAGGGAAGAAAAGCTATCCACTTAAAGAGGATAAATTCCCCAGATTAAGAGAAAAGGCTGTGTAGTAATTGCAAAAATATTTTCTGCTTTTTTTTACTTCTGCAGACTTGTCTACAGTCATTCGCTTCCCCACCTCAACCTCTCTTCCTGCCAATCTTTACTCCTGTCCTCTTAAAGCTATAGTCCTATTATTGGGATTGGTGGTTAGCAAATTCTGCTATCTTGGGTTTCCGTGAAAGACAGTCTGTCTCTTGTTGCAGAACTTGATACATACATAGGGAAAGCAGCTACCTCCTTTGGCTGACTCACGAAATGCGTGTGGAATAGCATCAAACTGACCCTTAGGACCAAGCCGATGGTTCATAAGGCCTGTGTTCTCAGCATCTTGCTGTTTGGCTGTGAAATACAGCTATCAAGAAAAGAAGCTCAACGGTTTCCTGAGTATATCCTGGCAGGCCAACACCATGAATGTAGCAGTCATCTCAAAGGCAGAACTCTTGGGTTTGCAGGCATTCGTCAAACAGAGGCGGCTTCATTGGTCCGGGCATGTCTGCGCGATGGAAGACAGTCGCATCCCTGGGGACTTTGTGTATGGCGAGTTGACCAGTAGAATGGCCAAAGCTCTGCTTCAAAGATACTTGCAAACATGACTTGAAGACACTGGACATCGATTATCGCTTCTGGGAGTCACTAGCTGGTGACAGAGGGAAATGGCGACACCTCCTGCAGGCTGGTGTGCACCACCACGATGACCAGTGGCATGGCAACAGACGTCAACGCCGAAAACAACAACCCACCACGACACTTTGGTAGCTTCATGTGTGGCACTTATGGCAGAGCCTGCCTGTCGAGAATTGGCCTTGATTAGCAAATGTGTGCCGTATGAAAACACCCCATGTGGAGTGGGTTTGTTTGCTGTGTGCGCATCATCTTCTGTGGATGAAAGGATGCCAGCTCGGTACTGGGACGTGATTTCGCAGATGCTGATCACTCTCCAGACCCATCATGTGACTCTTCTTCATGGGTGAATACAGACAAGTGTCTCGGGAGGCAATTCAGCATTGCTCAATCCAATTCGCCTGACGTCCATACAATTTTGCTTTGAGCACGGGATGCAGAACCAGGATTGGAAAGAATTGTGATTTAAGTATTCCCTGGTTAAGTCAGGGTTGTAGGCTGGCGGCAGACACCCTCACACACCCTCCCTTCCCCCTTATTGCAATTGCTCTGAAACTGGCCAAATACGCATAGGCAGGCACCCAAACTGAACATTTCTGGAATGTATGGCTTTTAGTAGCCGACATTTGAAACATATTCTTTCTAAAACGCTAAACCTTAAAGCAACAAGCTTCATGCAGAACAAATACTATGTATTTGGCTGTTCTGTTAGCCTTTTTTTAAAAAAATGCCTAATCTGTACATAGATGTCCATTGGGAAATCTGAAAAAGCAAAATGATATGAGTGGAATTATACACAGATTAAGCCAACATGTGGCTGTTTGAACAAGCTAATTACATAATGTATCTCTTGGGTGTCTGAGGATGGTTGAAACAATTGCTCACTAGTCAAGTTACTTTTCTGGTACAGCAGACAGTTTTGATCTATATTAATGCAAGCTGCAGTTGTTTGGGGAATTTTACATTTGCACTTCCAACTAGTGATCCCATAGAGATAATGACTGATGCACTGGCATCAACAACAGGAACTTGTACTTACATAGAGCTTTCAGCGAAATAAAACATCTCAAGACGCTTCACAGGAACATTATAAAACAAAAAATGACTTCGAGCTGCAAAAGCAGATATTTATTTCGATAATGAAAGACTCGATCAAAGAGATATGGAGTGTGTTAAAGAAGGAGAAAGAGCGAGAGAGAGAGAGATGTAAGGGGGAATTCCAGAGCTTGGGCCTGAGGCAAGTGAAGGCGCAGCCACCAATGGTGGTGCGCTTTTAAAATCAGGGATGCTCAAGAGGCCAGAATTAGGTGAGCAGAGATATCTTGGAGGTTTGGGGAGCTGGAGGAGATTATACAGATAGGGAGGGGCGAGGCCATGGAGGGTTTTGAAAGCAAGGATGATAATTTTAAATTCAAGATGTTGTTTGACCTGGGGCCAATGTAAATCAACGCACACATGGATGATTGGTGAGCGGGACTTGGTGCGAGTTAAGTAACAGGTACCAGAGTTTTGGATGACTTCGAGTTTGCGGAGGGTAGAATGTGGGAGACCAGCGAGGCATGTGTTAAAAGTAGTCGATCAAAGTAGATAACCTTTTTAAAAATGGTCAAACGTCTGGCTATGAAAGGGATTGAATTTTTTAGGAATAAGTAGTGGATATGGAAGAATAAATATTCCATGAATATGAGTGATCTTTGACCTCTGCAACCTGTGCAAAGAGACAAGTGGCTATGCTGTTCCATCAAAGATGGTGTCAGGAGCCCCAAATGATTTTTTATTGAGGCCTTGTTTAATCTGCCAAATGGGCATCCTGCAGCTATTTAACAGTCATGGCATGGTGGGAAATTAACTGATTCCCATGCAGCCCGGTAAAAATAAAAGTTCAAAAATGCCTTGGTTGTTTCTTGAGTGGCTGCCAGTGGTCCCTTAAGGCCTATTTTTCAGTTGAGAAATCCACAGCTGTCAGTTGAAAATTGCCCCCAGTGGCTCGAGTCCTGCTGGCATCACAGTGATAATGTTCGTGGAACCTAATGGGTCGAAGAAGAATAATGTTAAGATTGCTTCCCTGGAGTATGTACTCTTTTTCAGGGTTGGGAGAGAATTCAAATTCTAATCTTGGAAATTAAACTTCCTCGAACTCAAGTGATGAAAAGTCCCGGATTGTGCAAGTTGTCTGTGGTCTGCTGGAATGAGCAGACTGATGAGCTTCAAAGAATGGTCAAAGAGTTCTTCTTTATTTCATTACGTTAAAGAATGCAGTTTATTTATTAAACCAGTTGAAAAGATGCAAACAACACAAGCATTTGGACTCAGCGATATTTTGCTTCAATCATTATTTCCACTCATGTTATTTCGAGACTATTGTGTTCATATCCGGTCTTTCTGCGTGAACTTCTTGGCAGTGTCCTATTGTAAATCATTTCAGTTCCACAGCAGTTATCGTGGTTCAAAGGTCCCCATTTTTCATTTTAATTTGGGTCTTGTCTTTTTGTCTGTGATCATGATTCCTACAAATAATCGACAATCGTTCTGTGATAACTGCTGGTCAGAGAAAGAAGCTGGAATGCAAATCTTCTCTGAGCAGATCTTGGCACCGCTAATCACACACCTTCACCTTAAAGTTTTATGAAACGCATTGCCGTTCCAAATGCACTGTAGATGCTGTGTCCGCACAATGTGAATGGAAGGTGCTGGATACTGTGTTATGAATTGCATAGCACTAATCTACGGTAGGAAATCTCAAGATGTCAGAAACCACAAGTGTTTTATGTTAACGTGCTGAACAGATTGGATTACCCTCTTAAATTATGCGGTCCACAGTCATTGGATCTCCCTTGGCATGACTCGCAACAAAGATTGGGACAAACAGCTTTTGTAGCTTGGGACCTTCAAACCCCTCCTACTCCTTTTAGAGTCACAGTTAAGCGAGGTTACTGCTGGTAAGGCGATGGCTCAGCACTGGGAAGAGCGCGCTGGCAGAAATGGCTGGCCTGCCTGTTGGGGATCCAGCATAAGGAAGGGACCGTGCTGCCAGCTCTCTGAGCGAGAGCACAAAAGGCCAATTGCCACTTCAAGGAGTGTTCCTCATTCTTCTTCAGTCGGATCATGAGCACTAAGAAAACTGTTGCTCAAGCTCCGTGCTGTTGGCCATTGTAAGAGACTGGGTTAAGCGCAGTCGGCAAGGGAGTGTGGTGGTAGCTGTACCTTGGGCAAAATTCGTTTTGGTAATTGGTGTTTTCTTGTTTTTTTTTTTGGACAATCTGATTCATTAATTAGAATGAAGAATGACCTACTGTACCTGCATACAAAATGATTCATGATTTAAAAAAAAAAATTGGCTTTTCTCCGCTGTTGTATTTATTTTCCTGTGTAAAGGCATTAGTTGGATTTTCAACTTGTCAGAGCATCAGTTTTGTGAAGTAGGGCATCTGGTATTGTCAGGTTAGTTTTAATACTAAAGATTTCTGTAATTCAGCATTGTATGCACATTTTTTATTTTTATTTTGTAAGGGGTCATGGAATAGGTCGGAATATCTTGTCCTGGAGTGAGGTATGCTGAGTAACCTGTGGGCTTAAGAGCCTGCTTTGCTGAATGTGTATTGAACTCCATTGTCAAAGCATTGTCCATTTTTCCTTTTCAAAGCTAAAACTGCAAATACTGAAAACCTGAAATGAAAACAAAGTGCGTGCAATAAACCTTCTGTTTCGATTTTGGCCGCAATCAGGAAATTACCACCCACAGCACCCTTGAGATTGTGCTGGTTAGGCTACAGTTCAAGTTTCCTCTAATTTGATTTACAGTATCACAAATGTAGAATCGACAATCAACTAGTCTATTTGGGCAGCCTAATAGAAGAAAAAGGAAACAATTATGTTATTTTTCCAGTAAAAAGTATTCCTTGGCATAATTTAGAGTGTTAAATTGCTGCAGTTTTATTAATTCAGCTGAAAATAGGATTATCACCAAAAGTAACCATTTTAAAATAAGTTTCTCTCCACCTGATTTAATATTAAATTGACTTTTAGGATAACAACTATACTGAACCTTTTGATAGGTTTATTAGTGTACACTAGTCAGTTTCTTAAGTTTCCCTTCATATCAAAAAATAATAAAACGTGCCTACTAATGCCTTTGTCCCTAAGAAAATGAGCACATTTAAGAATCTTCCCTATCCGGCTCAAATTTGCACCTTTAACCTAAGAAATTGGTGAAGGAGTAGGCCATTCAGCCCCTTCAGCCTGCTCTGACATTTAATGAGATCATGGCTGATCTGATTGTGGCCTCGACTCCACATTCCTTCCTTCCTTCCTGCCTGCCTCCCACACTCCCTCCTCCCCTCCCCCACCACCCTTTACCCTTGATTCCCCTGTTGATCAAAAATTTGTCTATCTCAGCCTTTAATATATTCAATGTCCCAGTCTCCATTGCTCTGGAGTACAGAGTTCCAAAGGTTAACGACCTTGTATGAAAAGTAATTCCTCCTTATCTCTATCTTAAATGGGAGACCCCTAATTCTGAAATTGTGCCCTCCTAGTTCTAGATTTTGCTCACCTCTCTTGCGACAATGTCCACTTATTATCACTTAATTCTCATACTCCCATAACTTAATGGCCTTGCCTGTACCTGTCACTGTAATCTCACCTAGTCCTATAATGCCCTCGTGAACTCTCCATTCCTCCGACTCTGGCTTCTTGTTACCAGTTGGAACCTTCAGCTGTCTAAGCCCCCACGCTCTGGAGTTCCCTTACAGCCTCATAAGGAATGGGAGCAAGCAGGCCATTCTGCCCTTCGAATCTGCTTTGTCATTCGGTAGGATTATAGCTGATCTGATTGTGGCCTTAACTCCACTTTCCTGCCTGGCCCCATGAGCCTTGATTCCCTTGTCAATCAAAAGTCTGACCAACTCAGCCTTGAATATATTCAATGATCCAGCCTCCCTTGCTCTCTGGGGAAGAGAATTCCAAACACTAACAACCCTCCTGAGAGAAAAATAAATTCCTCCTTGCTCCCATCTTAAATGGGGGAGCCTTACCTTGAAACTCTGCCCTCTAGCTCTAGATTCCCCCACAAGAGAAACCGTCAGTGAGATCATTAATTTTTTTCTTCTCTGCAGATGCTGCCAGACCTGCTGAGTTTTTCCAGGTAATCCTGTTTTTGTTTTGGATTTTCAGCATCTGCAGTTTTTTGTTTTTAGATCATTAATTAATCCTGGCTCATTACCCATTACCAGGTCTAAACCAGCTTGTTACCTGGTTGGTTCAACAATGTATTGTTTGAATAAACTGTTCTGAATATTGTCCATGAACTTGTCCTCAAGGTTTTGTTTGCAATTTTGATTTGACCAATCTATATGAAGCTTAAAATTGCCCACAATTATTGTAAGACCTTTCTTATAAGCCCCCAGTAACTCTTGATTTATACTCTATCTTAAGATGTCGCTACTGTTAGGGGACCTATAAACCAATCCCACTTGTGACCTCTTTCCTAATTCTTATCTCAACACAAACTTATTCCACATCTTTATCTGCTGCATCAAGATTATTTCTCACTGCTATACCATCTCATTCTTCATGAACTGAGCAACTCCACCTTCTTTTCCTTTCTTCCTATCCTTTTTGAAGTGTCAAATACCCTCAAGTATTCAGTTCCCAGCCTGAATTTTGGCCTGGGAGTGTGGCCAGTTTTGTGGGTGAGGCTTGATCTGGGCAAATTGAATCTTGAACCCAAATAAAAAATGACAAAAATCACTGGTGTAAGTGGATTTTTGACACATCTCACGTTTTAAGTTATCTCTTTTTGCGCTCGCTCAGATTGTGCCGATGTTACTTATGTAAATGAGCAGAAGCTCTAACCCCACCCCCCAACCCCACCACCAAGAAGGGAAAGAGAAAATTCAGGAGATAAAGTTTCACATGTGTAGCCTTCAGTAAGCAGTGTAAAATGCTGTGTGTATGTGAGTGTGTTTGACCATGTGTTTGCATAGTGTCCAGATAGCGAGTTTGTTTTTGTTTCCTTCCTCTTGTTCCCTCCTCCACTCCAGTTGAAGCCAAAGAATTTAACACACTGAACTTGGCCAATTCCATTGAAAAGCAACAAGGCAGGATATTACAGAGGTGTGTGTCCAGAAATAGTGAATCGTGGTTCTAGCTATCTTCTTTGTCCAAGCAACAATAAGCACTTTGCTGTTCAAAGACATACTTTATGTTGTAGCAATGCTTGTACTTTGTTTCAAAATAGCCTTTACCGGAGGATTTCGGCTTTGTACCTATAGTAGGTTTTACTGAGGCTACTCTTGGGTCTGTGGCAAGAAGTTTAAAGGGCTGATATACTGGGGCACTAGAAGCAGTGCTCGGGAAAGGAGTTGCTATTTCAGGGATAGGAGGGAATCCTACCTCTGATGCCATTACGTGATAGCTGCTCAAACGCTTCTCTACAGAAATGAGGGGGAAATCGGATAGCTCTGATGTGCTCCTCTAATTTGCCCATCTGTCCTCTCAGCTAGGGATACTCCGCAGTGTTTGGATAACCTGCAGAATAAGGGCAAAATACAAGGAAGTCTCACTCGTAAATTAAACCCTTGTCATTACTTTGGTTTTTGCTTTTGTTTAGTAAGCCTTTTTACAGTGGGCCAGCATTCCTCCTTAAGGTAATTGTTTCATGTCTTGCGGCACTGTTCCTGGTTGGTTATGTTAGTTTTGGATTATGGTTTGTATGGTGTCCAAAATGAAGCTTCCTCAGGCTTTAGAGAACTGTCGTCACACGAGGGAGTTTTTGGCTGGGCTCTGTTCCTGAATCAACTTGCTCTGAAACATCCTCCAAGTTGTGGATCAGTGACAGGTTTGAGTGCAACTAACATTCCGGGCGGTGGAAGCCCTGTCACTGACAAACAAGAGCATGTCATAATGAACGACTTGTTTTATTAAAAAAAAATGAAGTAAAGAAATAAAATATTGCAGATGTTGCAAATCTGAAATTCAGGTAGAAAATGCTGGGAACGCTCAGGCAGCTCTGAAATCGTGGATTTGAAACATACATTATCTGAAAATTGCATTGCATTTCCTGTGTTTTTTTAAGAGGAATGAGCTTAACTTTAATTGCTATGCAATACATATCTTAGCTTTTTTTACATATTGAGACTAAAATTCCAAGAAGTGCTATTTTAAGATCTCAGGTCAGTGGTTGCACATTTTCACCACTGGATCAGAAGGTTGAGTTCAAACCTCCCTCACAGCAGAGATTTGATCATATATAATCTAGGCTGACACTAGAACGGTACTGAGGGAGCACTATATTATTGGAGGCCCCGGTCCGTCGCAGTTGCTTTCACTCTGCCCAAGTGGTGTCCCACTCTTGAAGGTCTTCTGTTAATGTGCTTCACCAGCTTGTCTTTTGCCAGTCCAATCTTCTATTGCTATCTGGTGGTGTCCATCCTACTGCCACTCTGGTGCAGAGTACATTTGGAAGGTGAAATATATGTTTTGCCAGTTACAGTCGTCCCTCCATCATGATGTTCCGCAGGCGCTTCTGACCAGTTCTTCGTTGGTGATGTCTCTCCATGTGATGCTCAGGATCTTTCTTAGGTGAAAGACATCTAACTTAGGTAACATCTTTGCTGTTCTCTTCCATGTCTCACTGGCATAGATTGCAGTTGGTACTTTGGATGTGTAGAGTTGCAGCTTTATGGTATTGGATGCCTGTAGCTATTGGAAGCCCAATGCTGATCTGCTGTCCTTGTGTGGATGTCGATCTTTATATCACCCTCCATGGAGATGTTGCTTCCAAGGTAGGGGAAGTGGTCAATGCCCTCAAGGTTCAGATGCCTGATGGTGATGGGAAGGCCTTGTTGCCATCCAGTTGTCACTGTCTTAGACTTCTCACAGCTGATCTGTAAATCAACTTCAGTGCCACTACTCTCAAGACTGGTGGTCATGTCTTGGAATGCACACAATTCTTTAGCCAGCAAGGTGATATCATCTGTGAAATCCAGGTCAGTCAACTGGTGGCGTTGCCATGGGATGCCAAAGCCTGCATCCACTATTGCCTTCCATATGATGAAATTAATAACCAAGAGAAAAAGGTAAGTGGAGAGTATGCAGCCTTGCCGGACTCCTGTGATGATGTTGAGGGAGTCTGTGGTCTCCATGCTGGTCTTGGCATAGCAGTTGGAGTTGCAATATAAGGCTCAGAAGATGTTATTGTACCGCTTCAGGATGCCATATTGTTTTGTGATGGACCAGAGTGATGTCCGATGGATGTTATCAAAAGCCTTCTTGAGATCAATGAAGTTGATACCCAGTGGCTCCTGATACCCTAGGCTCTGCCCTGATGTTCCTGGGTGTAAATATCTGCTCGCAGCATGACCTGCCACCCCGGAAACTTGCCTGTTCTTCACGAAGGGCACCGTCTATTTCTGCTTTCAATCTGTTGAGGAGCACCATGCTGAAGACCTTGCCAAGTACTGACAGCAGTGTTATGCCTCTCCAGCTGTTGCAGTCACTGAGGTTCCTTTTCTTTGGCTGTCCACTTGGTTGAATGTAAACAATCCTATTCGCAGAAGAACAGAGGAGTTCAGTGTCCTGGCCAATGTTTATCCCTCCAGCAACATCACCAAAATAGATTTTCTGGTCATTATTTTATGTATGCAAATTGGCTGCTGCAATTCCTACATTGACTGATTACACAGTGACTTCACTTGGAAAGTCCTTTATTGGCTCTTAGCTCTGTGGTCATGAAAAGCACTGTATAAATGCAAGTCTGTCTTAAGTAGTACAGTATGTTTGTGTAAAATCCCTGTGTGTTATTTTAAATGGGTTAAAGACTTTCTTTGTATAGAAAAGATACATGTATGTGTAACCAATGTGTATTAACCAGCACATTTAAAAATAGCATTTTGCATAACGTCAGCTGTTTTATTTTCATGGAAAGAATGCTTAAAAAAATTCACACAAACCTATATTTGCATACCAGCTTCAGTCAGTTTATGTTATGTTCATGCAATAATGTTCACAAAATCACAGTATCTTTACAGTGCAGAAGGAGGCCATTTGGCCCATTGAGTCTGCACTGGCTCCCTGAAAGAGTATTCTACCTAGTCCCAATCCCCTAACATATCCCCATAACCTTGCTTGTTCCTTCTTTTCAAGTAGCAATCTAATTCCCTTTTGAATACCACGATTGAACCTGCCTCCACCACCCTCTCAGGAAGTTGGTTCCAGACTCCAGTCATCCTCTGGGTGAAAACATTTTTCCTCACGTTACTTTTACTCCTTTTGCCAATTATTTTGAATCTGTGCCCTCTAGTTTTTGATGTTCCCTTGGGTGGGAACAGTTTCTCACTATTTACCCTGTCCATACCCTTCAGGGTCTTGGATGTCTCTAGCAAGTCTCCCCTCAGCCATCTATTCTCCAAAGAAAACAGTCCCAACTCTCCAGTCTATCCAAATAGCTACAGTTCTTTATCCCTGGAATCATTCTTGTGTATCTCTGTACTCTCTCCAATGCCTTCACATCCTTCCTCAAGTATGGTGCCCAGAACTGGGCGCAGTATTCCAGATGAGGCCTAACTAGTGTTTTATACAAGTTCAACATGACCTCCTTACTCTTGTACTCAATGCCCCTATTAATAAAGCCTAAGATACAATATGCTTTATTAACTGTGCTCTCAACATGCCCTGCCATCTTCAATGACTGATATAGTATACACTGAGATCCCTCTGTTCCTGCATTTCTTCCTTTAGAGTTTCTCCCTTTATTTTATACTCTCACCATATTCTTCCTGCCAAAGTGGATCATTTCACACTTCTCTGCATTGAACTTGATCTGCTACTTCTCTGCCCAATCCACCAACATGTCTAAGTCCTTTTGAAGTTCAAGGCTTTCCTCATCACAGTTGACAACTTTTCCAATCTTCGTATCATCTGCAAATTTTGAAATCATTTCCTGAACACCACAGTCTAGGTCATTTAATATATATCAAGAAGAGCAAGGGTCCCAACACTGACCCCTGGCAACCCCTGGAAAACCTTCCTCCAATCTGAAAAACAACCATTTATCACTACTCTGTTTCCTGTCACTCAGCCAATTTCCTAGTGCCCATTTTCCCTTTTATTCCGAGCTAGAATTTTGCTCACAAGTCTGTTGTGTGGCATTGTATCAAATGCCTTTTGATAATCCATGTACACCACATCAACAGCATTTGCCTTATCAATCTTCTCTGTTACCTCTTCAAAAAACTCCAAATTCTTTTAACATTATTTTCCCTTAATGAATTTGTGCTGGCTTTCCTTAATTATCCTGCATTCATCTAAGCGACTGTTGATTTTGTCCCGAACTATAATTTCCAGAAGTTTCCCTACCACTGAAGTCAGACTGACTGGTTTGTAGTTATCCTTGCACCCTTTTTCAACAGGGGTGTAACATTCACAATTCTCTAGTCCTCTGGCATCACCCCTGTGTCTAAGGAAGACTGGAAGATTCATTAGTACCTCTGTGATTTCCGCTCTCGCTTTCCTCACTACTCTTGGATGCACCTCATCCGGTCTTGGTGCCTTATCAATTTTAAGTAAAGAGCCCATTTCTAACATCACCTTCTCCATTGTAAATTCTTCTAGTGTACCAGTTACCTCCTGTCTCACCTTGGCCTGGGTAGCATCTTCTTCCTCTGTAAAGATGGATGCTAAGTACTTGTTCCATACCGTCGCTATTTCTCCTGTCTTCAAGTGCATGAGCCCTTTTTTTTATCCCTAATTGGCCCAATCTTTCTTTTACCACCCTTTTTATTATGTATATGCTTATAGAAAACCTTGGAATTTGCTTTTATGTTAACTGCCAGACTCTTTCCATGTTTTCTCCTTTTCTTAAGTTTTTTTTCATTTCCCCTCTGGTCCTTCTATATTCATCCTGAGTCTCCATTGTATTTTCTATCTGACGTCTGTCATACATGTACTACTTCTTCTTCATCTTCACCTTTCTCTCTCTCTCATCACCCAGGGTGCTCTGGATTTATTTGTCCTACCTTTCCCCTTCAAGAGAATATACCTTGACATTGGGCCACCTTCATAGAAAAGGTATTGCAGGCATTGTTCAGCCACTGTCTTTTCTGTCAACATTTGATTCCAACTCACACAACTCAGATGCATTTTCATCCCATCGAAGTTGGCTTTCCCCCCACTAATTATCTCTGCTCTGGATTGCTCCTTGTTCTTTTCCTTGGCCAACCTAAACCTTATGATACAACAGTCACTGTCCCCTGAATGCTCTCCCATTGATATTTGATCTACTTGGGCCAACTCATTCCCCAGAACCAGGTCCAACTGTTGGACCGGAAACATGCTGCTGCAGAAAATTATCTTCAATGCTTTCCAGGAATTCTCACCCGTCTTGTCCCTTGCACTATTCCTATTCTAGTCTATATTTGGATAATTGAAGTCCCCCATTATTAATACTCTATAATTCTTGCACTTCTCTGTAATTTCCTTGCACATTTAAGCTTTACTTTCCCTCTTACTCTGACCCCAGCTAATGACTTACTATTGCCTAGTCTAATGCTGTTAAACTCTCCAAATATTCTATTACCTTGAAACGTCTCTTTGATATATCCTTCTTTAAAAGTTGGTACTTCTCTACTTCCCAATGC
Organism: Carcharodon carcharias; assembly: GCF_017639515.1. NCBI lineage: Eukaryota > Metazoa > Chordata > Chondrichthyes > Lamniformes > Lamnidae > Carcharodon > Carcharodon carcharias. Next base: position 125,367,750 of record NC_054468.1, on the reverse strand, counting down.
CAGTTTTTCTTCTCTCCATTTTGAATTTCCCCTTGGGTTCCTATCCCTCTACTAATCTGGTTTAAACCTCCCCAACAGCACTAGCAAACCTCCGGCGAGGACATTAGTCCCAGTCCTGTTAAGATGTAACCCATCCTTCTTTACAGGTCTCACCTGCCCCAGAACCATTCCCAATGCCTCAGAAATATAAAGCGCTCCCTCCTCCTTCATTTCTCCAGTCACATGTTGAACTGCTCAATCTTCCTATTCTTATGCTCACTGGCATGTGAAACTGGGAGTAACCTTGAGATTACTGCTGTTGAGGTGCTGCTTTTTAATTCCCTTCCTCAGTCCCTAAAATCTGTTGTCAGAACCCCATCCCTTTTCCTACCTATGTCATTGGTTCCAGTGTGGACCACGACCTCTGGCTGTTCACCCTCCCACAAAATAATGTTCTGCAGCTGCTCTGTGACATTCTTGACCCTGGCATCATGGAGGCAAAATACCATCCAGGGGTCATGTCTGAGCCACCTGTGGTGACACCAACATGTTGTATTATGATATGTTACAGGCATGAATTGAGTTCTAACACTGTGTGATTGGGTGGTATTGTGTTTAGGTGTGGGTCTGTAGTTCCGCAGGAGAAAGCACTAAAGAGAAAGCACTTTTTATTCTGTCCCAAACTGTTTTAATTGTAAGTAATTTTTTGAGTACTATTTACAAACCCAGCAGCCAGCTTGTGCACACCAGGGTCCCACAGACAGCAACCATGACTGGTCTGAAGGACAAGTATTGGCCAGGTCCTATTTAAAAAAAAAACTCCCATGCTTCATTTCGAATAGTGCCACAGTATCTTTTGATATCTACTTGAGAAAGAAAATGGGGCCTTGCTTTGACATCTCAGCCAAAAGCCGGCACTTCCGACAGTTTGGCACTCCCTCAGCCTGGAAGAAAGCACAAGCCTGGATTATGTGTACAAGGTTTAGGAGAAGGATTTGAACACTGATCTTCTGACTCAGTTCCAAGGCACTGACCAAGGTTGGCCCCTGCCAAAAGTAAGGGATTATTTTTATAAACCTTTTTAAGTTCAGCACAGTAATCTAAATCATCCCTATATAATGACACCACAGTTCCCATCCAGATGATTGGGAATTCCCTTAAAAATCCCACCTGGAGGCTGCACTGCTGTAAATGACTGGGATTGATTTTATGCATGTCATTTATAATGTGTCACTATGCCCCACTCACTGCATTTTGCTGCATAAATCATCCTGCTTCTATCGGGAGAAGTTGCTACAGTTTTGGTAGTGAACCCTGTTTGTTGTATTTGGTAGAAATCAAAGTAAACGTTTTTGCGGAGGAAATGGATTCTGTTTGCTTTCCAGTTTGCTACTTGCTGAGTGCTGTACAATGAAGTGTTTGCCATTAGTCCCGCCCTGGCTGCAACACATTGGCTGGCACAGTGATGTCAGCTGTGTTACATTGTGAAAGTATTGGACAGGTTCAGTGGACCAGTTATTTTTATCTATCCTAGATATTCAGATGTTGCAATAATATATGCAGTTTATCTCTGTCTACCTGAACGCAGCTAACTGCTTTGCCTGTGAAAAAAAAACTTGCATTTATATAGCATTTTTCTTAACCACCAGACATCTCAAAGATTTACAACCAATGAAGTACTTCTGAAGTGGAGTTTCTATTGTAATGTAGACAGCCAATTTGCATGTCGCAAGTTCCTTAAACAGCAATGAGCATAGACGGGGCCTCAGTTTAATGTCTCATCTGAAAGATGGCAACTCCAGCAGTGCAGCACTCCCTCAGTACTGCATTGAAGTGTCAGCCTTGATTTCTGTGCTGAAGTCCTAGAGTGGAACTTGAACCTTGTGATTCAGAGGCAAGAATGTTACCAACTGTAATGAATAAACCAAAGTATAGAAGTCTAAAATACAGCCCGTGTACAGCATAATCTGTGACATTGATGGGTGGCTAAGAGGAACGCACAGACCCCAATGTTACCACGGAGGCAGAGAGGGTGCAGGGGAGAGAGAAAGCAGCTGGGACTATTTCAAAGCTGAGGACAACGAGGTTCTCCAGAATTTAACGGCAGTACCACAGTTATCAATTTTTTTTTCACTCGATACCCACCTGGCAGCCACCCCAATTGGCAGTCTGGCTGAGTGCCAGGTGGAAAAACCAGCAGCACAGTGCTGACGCTGTGAGTCTTGAGGATAATTGTCGGTATTCGGAGCTGGAGGTGTAGGCCCAGGGATCAGGGTCTGGGGCCCAATCATCTTCAGCTGCTTCATCAATGGCCTTCCCTCCATCATTAGGTCAGAAGTAGGGATGCTCGCTGATGATTGCACAGAGTTCAGTTCCACTTGTAACTCCTTGGATATTGAACAAGGCTGTGCCCACATGCAGCAAGACCTGGACTACATTCAGGTTTGGGATGATGTTGGAAGTAACTTTATTGTAGGGCAAGTGCCAGGCAATGAACATTTCCGATAAGAAAGAACCTAATCCCCCTCCCCTTGACATTCAGAGCATTGCCATTGCTGAATCTGTTGCCATTAACCAGGAACTGAACTGGACCAGCCATATAAATACTGTGGCTACAAGGACAATGTAGAAGTTCAAAAAGGCAATGTGCCACAACCTTCTGTAGAGCAACCAGAGATGGTAAATAAATATATCCTGTGAATGAATTTTTTAAAACACCACTGTAAAAATGGTGACAGGTTTACGTACTGCAGATTGGGAATACATTCTCCTATTTTTTCATTTTTAACACCACCAGCTGCCACCCCAACTCTCTCCTGGCCATAGTGTTACGTAGGTGTTAGTGCAAGGCGCTACGCTGGTTATCTCATTTCCTTTATCTCTTTAAGCTGCCTTGGGATTTATACCATTTGCTTTTCTTTTTGTCTGTCACAGCTGTTCAAACACACTCAATAGCTTGGCCCACTCAAATGTGGCTTGTGGGCATGAAATTTGATTCAATTACTTCATATAATCAAAGCAAAGGCGAAACAAGATTAACCATTGCTTTCGGGAAGTGGGAACCTTTGGCCCTCATGAAAAGCATAGAAAACAAAGATGGTATAGTTCCATAAAGACGAATGGAGGAGGGCTAGGGGTTTTCCCAAATTTGTTGCTTTGAAGAGTTTCTAGATTTAGTTTGGCCCTTGGGAATGTTGGTGCACTATATCCTTCCCATGTGCTGTTCCCTCCTGTTTATTTTCAATCCCTTGTGATGCTATTTATATTGACTGAATTGGCTCAATAGGCTTTGATTGCAGATCAAGAGACCCACATTACTGAAGTAAAAACTCCTTCAAATGACCACAACTAGCTTACTGGTTGCATTACTGATAATTCATTTACACTAGTGGTCTTTGAACATCACTGTGTGGGGTCCACTGAAAATATTGGATGAACCACAATGTCTTCCAGTTAAACATTGAGTAAACCAAAACCATTAGCTTCAGCCCTCAACACTAATTACAGCCCCTCCAGACTTCTTCATTCGAATGCTCATCTGGCCAGCTTCCCATCCTCCATAAACATTAGCTTATTCAAAACTCTGTGGCCTGTATCCTTTCGCCTATCTCTCCTATGCTTGTGAAACGTCCACGTATAATTCTCATCTTTTTGTTTCTAATACTTCACCCCCATACCTGTACCTGTCACTGTAATCTCATCTAGCTCTGTAATCAACTCCCCAAACTCTCCATTCTTCTTAGTATGGCTTCTTGTGGAGCCCCATTATGGCAAGTTGGAACCTTCAGATGTCTAAGCCCCACACTCTGGAGTTCCGACATAAGAAATAGAAGCAGGATTTCACCACTTTCCTGTTTGTGCCTCATAACCCTTGACTCCGTTGACAATCAAAAAGCACCTGTCCCTGCCTTGAATCTATTCAATGACCCGGCTTCCACTGTTCACTGGGGAAGAGCATTCCAAAGATTAATGGCCCTCTGAGAAAAGAACTTCTTCCTCTTCTCCATCTTAAATAGGAGACCCTTATTTTTGAACTGTGGCTCCTAGTTCTGAATTCCCCCGCAAGGAGAAATGCATCCTCTTAACATGTACCCTATACAACGACCTCAGAATCTTATGGTTCAGTAAGATCGCCTCTCATTCTTCTAAACTTGAATGAGTATAGGGTCAACTTGTTCCACCTTTCCTCATGAAGACAACCCCTTCATCCCAGGAATTAAACTAGTCCATTTTCTCTAAACTGCTTCCAATGCAAATATATCCTCCCTTAAGTAGGTGGACCAAAATTGTACAGAGTACTCTAGGTGTGGTCTCATCAATGCACTGTGCAGTTCTGTAGTAAGACTTATCTATTTTTATACTCTGCCCCCTTTCAGTAAAGTCCAATATTCCATTTGCCTTCCTAATTACTTGCTGTACCTGTATGCTAACCTTTTGTGCTTCATGTACAAGGACACACAGATCCCTCTGTACCGCCACAACCTCTCATTTTCCCACATTATACTCCATCTGCCAATTTTTTGTAGCTCCTTTTTATCCATCCTGCTTGTTACATTCTCAGAAAACTCTAATAAATTTCCCAAGCATGATTTCCCTTTCAGAAAATCATGTTGATTCTGCCCGATTACCTTAAGATTTTCATTTGGTAGTACAGAACTTGAGTATTATTGAAAAAAGAGACATGCTATCAAAACTTTTGGTCTTGCACTTATCAGGACAGCTCACAAGAAATTACCAACAATAACGGGGAAACAACAGGGGACTTGTCAAACATTAGTCCCATTAATTTTCCTAGTACTTTAGTAAGCTCTAGGGAGCATAATCGTTTTAAGTTCTTCTCCCCCCTCCTAAAATCCTCCACCTCTCCATGTCTTCCTTGAAGACTGACCTTAAAAACCCATTTCTTAAACCAAACTGTTAGTTACCCCTCCTAATATTACCTTTCCTGCCTTAGCAACAAACTTTTCTAAGATTTATGTCTCTGAAATGCCTTGACGCTTTTTTCTGTGCCATGTAAATGTGAGTTATTGTAACCTACTATATCTGCACAGTCTTACCGTATAAACACTTCTCAACTGAATTCTAGCTGCTGGCATCCAGTGCAATGTGAATTGACATGATTGCTATGCCACAGGATGGATAATTTAATTGAGTGGTATAGACCTATGTCACAGTAGTGTCCCAGTCATTTGTTTGCATGTATACCCTTTGTCCCTCATTAGTATCAATAGTAATTAAAATGCACGGCTCTTTTAATCTTTTTGATCTGGTTTTTATGATTGTGTGCTGACCCATTTCATCCAGTTTAATTTGTGTTATGACCATGTAAAGGAATGTTAATGCATCTTATGACAACTATTTAAAACCTTTAATAATCTTTTGCAGCAAATTTACACTGAGTTTAATGTTGATTTATCACTTCACTAACCCAGCAATGTAAATTCAGACTTTACTGTGAAGCAAAGTGGAGTGATGTTCCTTAGAGGAGGCAATCTTTCACTGATTTGGTTTAGCACTGCATGGAGCATAATTACAGTGAGATGTCAAACGTGTTCTGTAAAATGTCTGTCTGGTCTCTTAATTTAAATGCAAGTGAGCGAAGATTCACCTGTCTGTTCTTTAAGCATTTAAATTTATAGCTTTTACCAGTAGTGCTGTGAATCCAACAGCTCTTATGCAGACCATTCCATAATCTAATTGAATTTTTTGAACTAGCATGGTGGATAAGGGTGAGACCTGTGGACTTCTAGTTGAGATTATTAGCAGAAATGATAGCACATGGAATTGGAGGTAACCTTGTAACATGGGTTGTTAATTGCTTGGGGAGTAGGAGAGTTGTGATAAGAGGAAAATAGGAGTAGAAGGAATGAGTGGGATGTGACAAGTTCCATTCCGTACTGATCTGTAACAGCTTTTTACCTTATATATTGATGACCGATGAAGGAAATCATGTTTAGGCTTATGTTTGTGAGGTCTTGAGGAGCAGTGGGTAGCTTTCCTGCCTCTGAGCCAGAAGCTCTGGATTTGAGTCCAACCGTAGGACTTGATGTCCAAGTAAGGTGTGTTCAAAATCTGGCCAAATAGGTTGATTACCAACCTGCAAATCTTGCCAAGATGCCTGTGGCAGGCAGTAAGCTCAGGAGAGTCTCTGGGTCAGCCATGCTTGATGCAGGGTGGCACTCCTGAAGCTATCACATAACTTTGTCATATGAGCAGAGACATAGAGTCATAAAGTTATACAGCACAGAAACAGGCCATTCGGCCCATCTTGTCTGTGCTGGCCATCAAGCACCTATGTATTCTAATCCCGATTTCCAGCACTTGGCCCGTAGTCCTGTATGCTTTGGCGTTTCAAGTGTTCATCTAAATACTTCTTAAATGTTGTGAGGGTTCCTGCCTTTACCACCCCCTCAGGTAATGTTTTCCAGATTCCAAGCACCCTCTGGGTGAAAAAAACCTTTCCTCAAATCCCCTCTAAACCTCCTGCCCCTTCCTTAAATCTATGCCCCCTGGTTATTGACACCTCCGCTAAGAGGAAAAGTTTCTTCCTGTCTACCCTATATATTTCCCCCTTATAATTTTGTATCAGGAACCCCCTCAGCCTTCTGTGTTGTAAGGGAAAACAACCCTAGCCTATCCAGTCTCTCTTTGTAGCTGAATCACTCCAGCTCAAGCAACACCCTGGTGAACCTCTCTGCACCTTCTCCAGTGCAATCACATCCTTCCTATAGCGTGGCGAACAGAACTGCACACAGTACTCCAGTATGTTATGGATGAAATGTTAAAATTTTAATTTCATTTTTAATTGCTGTTGGAAACCTCATCCTGCCCGTGGATGAGGTTTCCTAAAAAATCTGAAGGCTGCTTGGCCTTTTCGCCTGCCTGCCAACTGTAAGGTTGGGTGGGCAGCGAAAAATTTAATTCAATTAGATCTTTAATGGCCTTAATAGGCCTGTTAATTGTCAGCAGGCGTGCTGCCAACTCCCCCATGCGCCCGCCGACTGAAATATCGCACAAGTATGCGATGATGTCGGGATGCTCACCTGACATCATCATGCGTCATTTTACGCTCGTTTGGGTTGGGCATGCGCCCGCCTGACGAGCGCAATATTCTGGCCCTGGAATATGTAATTTGTCCATTCAGTGGCCTCCTACAATACTGAAATGAGGTACTTCCCGCAATGGATCTTAGTGGCCAGATTAAGGTGATGTGTTCCACGGTCTGGGAGGCATGGCCACAATGACACCTTGGGTCATCTCTCCGGTTCCACTTTTGCAGAAGATGTCTATGTCATCTGTGCCCTGGTTGTGTGGATTCCATTGAGCTCTGTCCACTGTGGCAGAGTTTGATGCCAGGGGCCTCTGCTGTTTGGTCAGTGATGAGGTGTTGGTTCCACAATTCCATCCCATTTGGATAGTCAGTTGATACCAGCTGTAGGAACATTAGCTGCTATTTCCCAGAATGGCCAGTACAACTTCAAGTGCTTTTGTGGTGGTTTTTTACAAATCTTGAGAAGGTCAGTTTTGCTCATGAATTTTTTTCCATCTCATGTATCATGAAGGCATTGTGGTAAATGACAGGTCAGGCAATGTGGGGCAATGCTAGGAGCTACTCAGTTGGAGTAGATTAAGTGTCCCTGACACTGTCCTTGCAACTAGGGCTACTGTTGCGGAGCAAGAAGTTTACAAAATTATGAGTGGCATGGACAGAATAGATAGAAGCTTTTTCCCAGGGTGGAAGAGTCAATTACTAGGGGACATAGGTTTAAGGTGAGAGGAGAAAACTTTAGAGGAGATGTGTGGGGCAAGTTTTTTTACACAGAGGGTAGTGAGTGTGTATAATTCGTTACCAGAGGAGGTGGTGGAAGCAGGTATGATAGTGGTGTTTAAGAGGCAGCTTGACAAATACATGAATAGGATGGGAATAGAGGGATATGGACCCCGGATGTGCAAAATGTTTTAGTTTGACAGGCAATATGATCAGCGCAGGCTTGGAGGGCCAAAGGGCCTGTTCCTGTGCTGTGCCTTTCTTTGTTCAAAGTGTTGTGCCTCCCCGTAACGTTGCAGTGAGTTTCTGGACAACTAGGGCCAGGCAATAATTCCTAGCCTTGCCAGAAAAACTTACTACTTGAAAATGAATGAAAGCATTTAGCTCAGCAGAGCTATTTTGATATACTTGATTGTCTTGAAATATCATGTGGATTGTAGGTAGATTACCTGATCCACTATGCAGAAGATCTCCTGATGAAATGTGATTTAAATTATAACTTATGAAGTTTCCATATCTGTACTATGAATGATTAAATGGCATGTTAATGATAAATTTATTTTGTTCTTCCTTGCCTGTCTCCCACCCTCGAATTCTTTCACAAAAGCAAAATCCCACGGTTGCTGGCAATCTGAAATAAAATCAGAAAGCACTGAATGTATTCAACGGGCCAAAACCGTATCCGTGGAGAGAGAAAAGGTGAACCAATCTGATGAGAGGTCATCAACCTGAAAAGTTGGGGTTCAGTAGTACTAATTTTCTTTTGCGGATCCTAGAAGACCCTTTAAGGCCCTTCACATGCACACTTCTGAAGTATGCTGGATGCTATGGAAATTAATGTCAAAGAGTCTACCAGATGCAGAACAGGCAGATCATGACATCAGTCAGCATGTAATGTTGATGCATTGCCAGTTTGTACACCACATTCCCTTACAGGTTGGTTGCTGGATTATTTTCTTTTTCAGTCTGTTGCTGCAATTCTATTCATTTTGGGAGATTTTTCACACTTGTTCAGAGTTAAATCGTCCGCAGACATGACTCATGATTTGCAACTCTCGCCCAGATGTGCAGCTTGCATGCCATGAGAGCCATGCTTTAAGAAATCCGTTAGAGCAAAACACTAGTTTCTTGAAGCAGTGATTCCACTGCCTGGATCGCTCTGGAGGAGCCCTGCAGTATTTCGCTGAAGGACTCTCAAGACTTGTGGTGATTGTACGTACTGCACAACCTTGCCGTTATGTGGGAGTAACTCCTGCCACTGCCAGCAGTGAGGAGTACAAGGAGGAAAAAGAACAGAGAATGTAACCTAGCCAGTCCCTTTCTGCCTAGGCTGTATGTGAAAATCTAATTTGAGAGATAGCAAATACGTCAATGCTAAATTCCCATTTGCCAACAGTCCGACATTCCTTCCCTCCCCTTTGCCATCCTCTTACCCACAAAGCAAAAATAAAAAATATATATAAAATTAACATTCCAATATAAATATATAAGTGAAATCATACAATATTGCACAGAAAAATAAATTGATCACCTTTGTGTATTCCATTAATGCCTGTCTTCCCTGTGCCTTTGCCTATTGTGCTTCTACACAGTGCTACCCCCTGAGGCTGAAGCATGATTGGTGGAAAGCTGCAGACTTGCAGTGGGGTGGGGGTGGGGGCAGGGCAGGGTTGGACTTGGCCTTGGATGATGATGTTGAGCAGTTCTCGGCCTAGAAACCCCAGCTTCAGTCTGCACCATGCCAGCATGGTTAGCAGCAGTTTGGGCTGGTTACCTGATGGGTAACAGCAAAGGCACTGGAGGAGTGCTGGTGGTTTAAGCATGAATGGTGTCACCTGGAGACAGGGCAGCAGGTTCATGAAGCATGAATCTGTTGTCAATCTCCCAGATAGCACCTCAGCAATCCTCATAACCTGGTAGAGAACAAATTGCTGGATTTTTGCAATAGTGCTGGCACTGCCCCTTTGGACACTGGTATCCACAGCTATGATGGCAGCTGCCTGAACTTACATCACAGCACTCAGATCTTGGGTGGCTGCTGCTTGTTCTGAGACATCGGTCATGTCAACTTCATTGGTTCAACAAATGTGTTCATGGAGTCGGCCTTCCAAGATATGGGCAAAGCCATCTGACAGACTTCTGAATACTCCTTGACATTGCATGCTGGCTGTCTGGCAGGATTCCCAATGTGTTTATGGGATGTGGGCATCACTACCAAGGCTAGCATTTATTACCCATCCCTAATTGCCTTTGAGAAGGTGGTAGCGAGTTACCTTCTTAACAACTGAATGGTTTGCCAGGCCATTTCAACTGGTAGCTGAGTGTCAGCCACATTGTTGTAGGTTACACAAAGACCGGACCGGGAAGAATGGCAGATTTTCTTCTCTAAAGGACATTAATGAAACAGATTGCCATTACTGGTAACTAGCGTTCTTTCCCCAGATTTATTGAATTGAATTTAAATTCCCCAGGAATATTAATTACATAAGATAATGACATTTCTTCTGGCACTCATCCAGGCCCCTCGAGCTGCACTCCTGGCAATAACCTCCATGACTATCTGTTCTTACTGTTATCCCATTGTGTGTTTAGTGTGCCCCTTGCCTTCACTACTGTGACAGGATTACTTTTCTTCTTTCCACTTTCTTCCTCCTGTGCAGCATTTGAAAAGATGGTTGGTGGGGGGGGGGGGCATTGTCTCCCTTGGTCAGCCATTCCCATCTCTTTTCCAGCCCAGATTCAATTGTAAAACATTTCCCAGCATCTGCTGTAGCCACGATGCACCTCTCCTCCTGTAAAAGGTACAGGTTAGCTTTTAACAAACATTACCAGCGATAACTGATGTATGCAGCCACTGAACAGCGTGGTCAGCTACACAAAGAAATCATTATAATCAGTAGGCTGTACGGTTAGCATGTTGCCTGCACTCCAGTCGTGCACGTGGATTAATTGTGATGGCAATTCTTACACCTATTTTCAGAGGCTAACCAGTTTATAGCCAAGGCTGAGCAGCACCATGCCATAATCCCCATCATGTATTGAAGATACTGCCTGTTCTCGGGAGGCAATCACCCTTTTTTATTTTCCAATTTTCATTGGCCACTTTACAAGCAAATTTAGTTAAACTCTTTCCAATAATGATGGCCACTGTGTGACCTTCAAGCCACTGGAACCAAGAGGAAACCTTACGTGGTTCACCCCTGCCTCTTACCTGGTGGATACATGAAGGTTATTCATTGGCTCTGGCTCACATTTGTCAGTAGCCTTCATTATATGGTCAGTAGGTATCTGGTGCTCCTCCAAAGGTAGCACAGTAAGCAACACATCTTGTCGTAAAATGTGCATTGTTACTATGCTCCTGATCATGTTCTGGTTGCACACCAAACTGGAATGGAGGATCCCATAACTTGAAGTATGGCACATTAGGAGCAGCCACATCCCTGTCTGCAGGGACTAAGCCCTGGGTGTATATGTGTAAGTCTCTTATTCAGTCTCCGAATAATGTTTTCTAGCAACTGCTGCCCCCAAGTCTGAGTTTCCTCATTCTATGATGGACTTCAGCATGGGAAGATGGTCCTACACATCATCACCAGGTGTTTTGGTCTTCTAGAAGTCCATGACTGGTGCTGTGTATAATTCTTATTTACCATCAACTGTTTAATCCAGGCGCAGATGTGGGGGACATGCAGTGAGGAATGGCATTCTCATGGTCTGATAAGAGTGTTCCACAAGAACTGATCATCAAATGGTTTGACAATTGTAACTGTTGCTTACTTGAGGGTGGATAGTCTTCAAATGTTGGAAATGCCTAAATAATTGACTCTCTCTCCCCGATGCTCTGCCCCTCCCTACTGGCCATCTGGCTGAGATGGGAAGTTAATTATGTGAAAATTGGCATTCAACATATCCAGTCTTTCCATTAGGAATTCAGTGAAGTGTAGTGAGCAAGTGCAGTTTTCACCCTGTGCGCACTCAAAATGTTACAACTAACTACAAGCACAATAAGAATTTCCCTTTCTTAACTTGGGCTGTGGCTGGAGAAAGCATATTGATCTGTGTAACACCTGAGTTAAAGTCGTGGTAGACTTCTGAAATTATTGACTATCCAAACATAGAAATGATGCAAAAATATCTTCTAATTTTTGTCTATTGCTCTTTCAGAGATAATTCTTTGTCTCACACTCTTGTTGACGACTTGCCATTAGTGGAAATAATCTTTCAGTATTTGCGTCAAAATATTTTTCTAACTTTGAAAAGCCTTATTGAATCGCCCCTTTAATCTTTTGTGTTCTAATGGAAAAATACCCGAGTGTTCCAAACCTTTCTGCACAACTGTAATCTCATTCCTTGTATCCTTTGTGCTGTACCCTTTCCATACTGCAACTTGTCTTAATAGTAGCACTCGTGTCTGAGTGTGCAGGTCATGGATTCAAGCACCACTTCAGGTTGTTGAAGGCAGTCTTGGCTGATGCATGAGTGCAGTACTGAGGGAAGGCTACATTATTGGAAATCCCACCCTTTAGATAAAATGGCGGGCCGAGGGCCCATCGTCCTGTTCAGGAGGATTTAAAAAGAAATGACTGAAGAGCCTGTATTCATCTTTTAGTCAATACCACCAAATGGGAAAATCTGCATTCTCTTGCTGTCTGCCCAGTGTCATTCAGAAATATTTAAATTAATATCACATCAGATTTTATTGTAAGGAGTGGAAGTTGTACAATACAAAATCGTGTTACTTTGTGTGTACACTGGATGGCGCTAATATTAGATTACTCTCCTGACCTAGAAATGAGAATCTTAGGGAGCCTACACCTACTTAGCACCAGATTGAACTTGTGCTAATTTTATATTCTTCAGATGGAAGGGGTGGATTTGCTTTCCAATTATGAAAAAGGGACTAGAATGAAGAGTGGTGTTGAGCGAATTGTTGGAAGCAGCCTTTTGCTTGCATCAGTCATACTGTACTAAACTGATGTCACAATGAGCCTAAACCTGTTGAAAGCACTTGCTGTTTGCTGCCATATCTCCATTTTGCTCATCTTTATTTTCAAATAGTAAAATCAGAAGAGATTGTTCAGGTCTTATCCTGCTTTTACCTCCCTTGTAAATGGAGCTTTCTTTCATAAAGCCTTTGTACAATCTATAAAAATCTTTTTATATGTAAATGCATCTAAATAGATTAAATATAAAATGAATCTAACATGCCAAAATAAATCAAACAACTCTTTGGACAATTTAAAAAAAAAAATCTGATTTTTTTTTCAAAGAAAATGCAGCATGCAAATATTGGCGGAACACTGGCGACCACAGTAACTAATCCGGTGCACGCTGTAGTTAAAAGCCTTGCATTGAAATTCTATAGATGAGCATCCCTTTTCATTGTCGATGCTAATTGGGAGGGGTCTTAGCTGGAAAGCTGTCACAAGCTAAGTAGACGGCAGCTATTGTATTTTCTTGCCTTCCAGGGTATGAAGTGGTGCTTGCCCATAATCCCTACAGTTTGCAGTGGAAGAGTTTACTGATGGTGCTACATATTGCTCTCACTCTAACGCACACGCCTCTTTCGCTAAATTGGAGATATTTTTAAGTTTATCTTTCTCTCCACCCTGTAGGTTTTGACTCTTGCTAAGGCATATGTTATGATGCCCTGCTGCGGTTACCATTGGACAAACCTGATCCCAGGGTGTAACCCAGCTTGATAGATCCTAACTTTTAATTGTTTGTTTAGATACATGGAGAGGATTAATGAGCTTTTAACAAAAGCGTAAAACAATTATTAACAAGAAAAGATGAGCTATATTATAATACTCCTTCACCCACAACTATACCTTTTACAGATATATACAGATTCGGAAGGATAACACAAGTTACAAAAGCTATCTTATACTCTAATATTCACAGTAAATACAGTCCATGTAAATCAATTGGCCACCTGTGGTCAGGTACACCACACTCTGAAACCAAGTGTCAGATGCCACTCAATCAGATGCAATGGATCTCTCGTCAACTCCCCCCAGATGCTTGTCACACCATGAACCAACCAGTTTCACTGAACTCTGTCTTTCACACGAGGGTTTCCAACCTCCACTCTCCAAGAAGTCTCCTTGGAATCTTCTCCCAAACTGATGCTTTCTCTCAGACTTTTGTGTTTGCTTGACTTCTCTTCCAGTCATAAACTCTCGTTAGAAATGTAGGCACCTTTTAAAGTGAAACTAAAACTCAACTTGACCTTTTCTTGACACACAGATACAGAAATACAAATCAAACTTATACATTAAAGCTCAAACTCATTCCTAATACCCACAATTACTAATATAGCTTATTTAAACTATCTCTATTCCCTAACAATAGGCATCTCTGTCCAGTAAGTAGCCATTTGTGCCACTCCTGAGCCGGTTATAACAGAATTTGAATTTAAAAAGCCAATTTAATACACATTTAACTGTGTCTAGCCCAGTGCAAGAAATAAGCTGGCCAGGTTCCCTAAGTTAACAAGTAAAGAATTTGTTTTATTGCTAAAATTCACTCAGGTAAAGATGCAGAAATGATGAGGTTTAAAATGTACAAATGTGTCTAACTACCCACCAATGCAAAAACAATACACACAACCCCCAGGCATGCACAAGACAGAAAACTTTGGGGAGTATCAAATCTTTAAAAAAAAAACTGGACAAGCAACAAGTAACATCAGAAAAAAATTATTCACGGATTGCTCAGAGGCTTGTTTACAGCTGAAGGATCGTTTTCCACAGTGGAGCAGTCGGTCTGCAGTCGTGGCTGATTGATTCAAGAATTCTCCTTTTAAGAACGCTCAGTTTGCAGCAATGAGGTCTCCTGAGGGAGGCTTCAGAAGAAATAGAGAGTGCAGTAAGGCTATTGCCCCTGTAGCAGTCTTTCTGACTATTATAAATCCAGTATATATTTTTCACTCCAGGTTGGATCTCGTGACCTCTCAGAGCTCCACTCGCTACCCTGGCAATAGTCACAACTCTTACGTCCTTAGGCACTCCCAGGTGCCATGGATGCTCTGTCCAACAGAGCCATTGGAGGGTTAGCTTCTTGAAGACGAGGGATGCCCACTGAAGAGATGGCTCGTGGCCCCAGTGAGAAATCCATGGGCAGAGGCCGAGATGTGTTACAATGAGAGCCTCAGGTTTACCAGCATTGTTGCTGAGCAGGCCGCTGGTCTGCTCAAAATGAGATTTTGATGCTTGGACCATGCAGGTGGCAGTTTGCAAGTTCTCAGGCTCCTGACTCACTTAACCATTGTGGTCTGCTGCACCATGCACAACCTGGTGCTACAGAGAGCGGAGGCCCTGACACAAATGATCCAATGGACCAAGCCACATCTTCTGGTAACGAGTCTTGGGATGAGTCTGAAGACAAGCAGGAGGTCAATCATCAAGCCATGGGGCCAACTGTGGTCTAAGCCTCACCATTTGGCTTGACAGCTGCAAGAGGTGGTGAGCATTCAAATGCTGGAAATAGCCTTTCAGCCTCTGTGGAGAGACAAACAGAGTTAAAGGGTAGAATATGACTTTTTTCCCCTGAACACTTTGGGAATGGGACAGGTGTGCCCAGATGTTGTTTCCTCGCTGGCAAGGGTCCTGAATGAAACACTGCTGGCTCAATAGTCCACAGAATGGAAAAACAAGCTGTCCACCTGCTGCAGCTCTGCTGCTTCAGTGTCCGCTATGGGTGCTGTCATTTTCAGAGAATGCTGTCACCAAACGTGGATTTCCTGTGAAGCTGCCACCAACCCGATGCCAATGTGCCTTTTTATGGGTGTCCAGGACCTACTTCCAGTTCATGGCCTAACCCCACTCCCGCTGAATGTCCTGCCTGATTGGGTGTGGAGCCCCCTACTCCCCCTTCCCAACGCTAATTGGCCAGCCTTCCCGCTGGGTGGCCATTAACTAGCTGACCAATGCTTGCTTCACCTTTGCTGAAATGGCAGGGGGCATGACCAAGTGGACCACGCACTTTGTGTCCTGTCTTGCTCACCCCATGGAAACCATGAAATCCAACTCACTGTCGCATAAAACAGCGAGATGAAAAATGGTTTGCAGTCGGAAAATACAGACACAGATTTATTTCCTGAGCTTTGTGTGTAAAGAGATTAAAGATGATGTTGTGAACAATGCACAGATAACGCTACATTAAGGATCAGTCTTCTGAATTTTGGGTTTTGGGTCAACTGCAAACAGTTGTGTTCTTTTGGGAACAATAAAACTGAACACATGTCTTTGGAAAACTTTGATTTCAACCTATAAAATATACAAACATCAAGTCAGAATTAAATATTGACAGCTGCTCGGTTAGCAGCTTCTCCTCCCTACTTTTTATAACCATGTGTATGTGGCACAACTTAGCAGTATGTTGTCAATACGGAAACGGGATGACATACTAAACTGGGAAAGCAGTATGTGGATCACAATACGAGAGCAGTACATCGACATAAATGGTTCCAGGTTTTATCAGGCTTAACATTAATACTGGATTAAACCTTGGGCTAATTGTCAGATATAATCATAACAATAAAAGGCTTAATAGCGTTTTTTTTCTTCATTTTAAACTACTTCAAACTTTAACTTCAGTTTGTAATTTTGGAAACTTTGTCATGTAATAAATGATACCTCATGTCCACTGCCCCAGAAAAAGAATTTGATCTAAATATGTTTCAGCCTTGAAATACACAGTCATGACCTTATCCAAAATTAAGATTATGCAATTGGCTGCTGCTGACCCTCTCCATTCCAGCCCCAACAGGGCACTCCCCATTCCATAATCATATCCTCCATGCGACTAGCAACCCAGAGGGTCTAACATGGCAGGTTGGGAAATGAAATTCATATAATCTAATAAATCGTAGCTGGCACTAGAAAACTTAACATTTTGTCATTAGCTGGTTCACCAACGCCCTTCAGGGAGGAACCCGTGAGCCCAACCTGATCTGGTCTACACGTGACTCCAATCCTACATTATATTGTGACTCCACTCCCGTATTAAATGGTCGACTCTAGGGATGGGTATTGGATGCTTACTAATTAGTATTGCATAATACATATTAGCAGGCATTCTCTGCTATTCTGAGGCTGGAAGCCCTGCTCCAGGATTTGGGCACCTAAAATTGCTTTTCAATGGACTGCTGAGGGAATGTTGCATTTTTGGATATGCATCCTTTGGTGAAGATATTATACCAAAGCCTATTTGCCTGTTGTAATGGTTCAGCAGCGTGTTAAATGATTCCATGATGCATGTTGAACAAATCTAAGAAGTTAGCCTTCCTTAACCGAAGTTTTCCACCCACAGTGGTTGACAGGGCCCTCAACCGTGTCCAGCCCATCTCCCGCGCATCCGCCCTCACACCTTCCTCTCCCTCCGAGAAACATGATAGGGTCCCCCTTGTCCTCACTTATCACCCCACCAGTCTCCGCATTCAAAGGATCATTCTCCGCCAACTCCAGCATGATGCCACCACCAAACACATCTTCCCTTCAAACCCCCCTGCCCCCCCCCCCGCCCCCAACCGGCGGCATTCCGCAGGGATTGTTCCCTCCGTGACGCCCTGGTCCACTCTTCCATCACCCCCTACACCTCACCTCTCTCCCACGGCACCTTCCTATGCAACCACAGAAGGTGCAACCCCTGCCCCTTTACTTCCCCTCTCCTCATCGTCCAAGGGCCCAAACACTCTTTTCAAGTGAAGCAGCATTTCACTTGCACTTCCCTCAGTTTAGTCTACTGCATTCATTGCTCCCAAAGTGGTTTCCTCTACATTGGAGAGACCAAATGCAGACTGGGTGACCGCTTTGCGGAATACCTTTGGTCTGTCCGACTAGGCACTTTACAGCCTTCCGGACTGAATATTGAGTTCAACAATTTTAGATCATGAGCTCTCTCCTCCATCCCCACCCCCCTTCCCGATTCCCCCAATTTTTTTCCAATAATTTATATAGATTTTTCTTTTCCAACCTATTTCCATTATTTTTAAATGTATCTCCATCCATTGTTTTATCTCTACCTTTTAGCCCGCTTTGATTCCTTTACCCCATCCCCACTAGGGCTATCTGTACCTTGCTTGTCCTGCTTTCTACCCTTAATTAGCACATTCCTTAGATAATATCACCACCTTCAGGACCTCTTTGTCCTTTTGTCTATGACATCTTTTGGCTATCTCCCCCTATCACTGGCCCTCTATCCAGCTCCACCCCCCCCCCACCTTAAACCAGCTTATATTTGAGCTCTTTTCTATTTTTACTTAGTTCTAATGAAGGGTCATTTCGACTAGAAACGTTAACTGTGTTCCTCTCCGCAGATCCTGCCAGACCTGCTGAGTTTTTCCAGGTAATTCTGTTTTTGTAATGTATTTTAGTGTATGTAAAGTGTTTTAGGATTTTTCCTGTTCCCTGCAATTCCTATACCAAACTCCTCTGCCTTGCTTACCTCGCCGCCTATCTTCAGAAATTATCTCAAAATCTACCTCCTTCCATTTGTCTGCACTGACATGAATCACACTAAAAAAAGGGGTTTACTGAGTGGTATGAGTACAATGCACAGCAGGGTTGTGCTGATTTTCCTTTCTTTTCAAATCCCTCCATAATTTCTCCCTATCTCTGTAACCTCCTGCAGTCCTGCAACTCACTGAGATCCCTGCGCTACTTCAATTCTGACCTCCTGAACATTCCTAATTTTCATTGCTCCTCGATTAGTTGCTGTGCCTTCAGCTTCCTAAGCTTTGAGCTCTAGAACTCTCTCCATAAACCTCTTTGACTCTCTATCTTCTCGTTTAAGGTGCTTCTCAAAACCTACCTTGTTGACCAAACTTTAGTCACCTGTCCTCATACCTTCTTACCTAGTTCAGTGTCAAATTTTTGTTTGATAATGCTCTTGTCAAATGTCTTGGGATGTTTTAATATGGTGTCGGTGCTTATATAAATGCCAGAGAATAATATAGCTAAGTCATTGTTGTCATGCTTTAATTTCATTTAAGGTCTGGATTGCATCATAAAACATGAGAATGATGCTTGAGAAATTTACAGCAAGTTAAGATACTGCCTGTAATTAATTAAACAATTATTGGGAACAGATTTAATGTGTTCCCTAGATTTTTAACAGTTCTTGTCGCCAGTTAACATTGTTTAGCCTCAGGCAGCTTGTGGTTGATGCATAATGGACTCATTGAAAGATTAAAATTGTGACATAACTGCAGTGGGCTTCACAATAATTTAATTGCCAGGAAATAAATTATATAAACATTTTTAGTATTTTAAATCATAGCTGCAAGATGTGGTTTTTCTACGAACTACAGAGGGAAAGTTGAATGTTGAATCTTTACAGTAAAGATAAACTGAACACGGGCATTAATCTAAATTGGATACCAAAGATTATTTGGACACCATTGTTTCTGGGATAAATTGTCAAAATGCATTTGTGTGTGTGTATGTCTGTGTGTGTGTGTGTATGTCTGTGTGTGTGTATGTGTGTGTGCAAACATGACTGAGTATAGAATTTTCAATCAGGATTTACCCTTGTTTTCTCCTTTTCTAATCAACCATTAATAAATTGTTCATATATTCTTTACCATGAGCTCATATTTCTTCACCTTTTTGCTGCATTGTGCAATTATTGGGTTATGTCTTGTCTGCATTAACTTGCCGAAGATCATCAATTGATGATTGAAATCTAGGAATAGCTGAAACTTGGTGATTGATATATATATATATATATTATACACATGCAATTATGAACAATTGAAGTTTTAAAGGAAAAAGCTTTCCTTTTTCTTCATGTTTCACTGGGATTTGCTCCCTATATCTTGTTTGAAATGAGCATCACCAGAGTTTCAAGGGGGCATGGTAAAGTAGAAATTATTTTAGAACAAACTACTTGGGTGGAGGAAAAGTATCAGTGGCCATGGAGGAACTAAACAAGTAATTAAGGACCAAATTTTGCAATAAGAATAATGGTAGTATAATGAGTAGAATAATAAGGAACAACTCCTCCATAGGATGCACTGTTACAGTCCTTGCCAATAGGCTCGGCACTGAAATGACTGAACTTGCTGTACTTGCCCTGTATTTCCACACTAAAGGTGACTGGAAGGGCCAGAACTTCCATGGAGTGGTAAGCACAGTCGGATTGCCGCTCCTTTTTATTTACCTGCATATTTTTTCGCACACGACTTACCGACTCAGGCCTCCTCAGAAAAGTTCAGTGCAGTGCAGCGGGTTCCCAGTGCCTTCAGTCTAAGGCAGCAGTGTCGGAGGTAAGGAAACCTGACACGCTTTTTTAAGGCACTGGCTGCTGTAAAGTCACAGCCACTTTGAAAAGCCAAGGGGGAAGGTAAGTGTGTAAGGTAGGTGGATAGGATTTTGCGGGGGATTGGGGTGGTGGGGAGGGGTGGAGTAGGATGGTCAGTTGAGGATGGGTGTGGTAGGATGGGTCGACAGGGTCAGTTGGTCAGTTGGGGAATTGGATGGGGGTTGTCAGGTGGCTAGTCGGCAGTGGGGTCAAGTAGTCAGTCAAGGTGGCGGTGTTGGGAGGTCAAGAAGGTGGTGGAGGGTATGTTGAATCTGGAAAGAGCTGGGTGCTCAGTTGGGGAGGTGGGGGTTACTTGGGGGTGGTAGGGTAGGTTCGGGTCAGGTGTTTATGGGGGCAGTAGATGGGGGTGTAGTCAGGGAGGTGAAGGGTGGTTGAGTGGATAGTAAGGAGTAGGTGGGGTAGTCGAGGCGGGGGGTTGATGGTCAGGTGTGGGTCAGTACTACAGTTACCCAGGCATCGTTTTCATTTTTCTAATTTTTCATGGGCAACTATTCTGCTAACACAGTCTGAACAATCTGAAACCTTCGATTTAAATCGGAGTATCGGATGGTTCCCAGTGCAGGGTAATCTCTTATTGGAAGTTTCTGGATAATTCCCAGGCAGCCCTTGCATGGAGACTTCCAGGGAGTCCCCCAGCGTGTCTTCTGGGGTGCATTCCCTGGAGATGGTAAGTTCTGGACCGAATGTTAGTGTTAGCGCACTCAGCAGCAGGTGAATTTTTAACAGCATGTTAAGTGACAATGATCGCTGAACAACCTCTCTAACACTGAAAATTTAATCTTACACACAGAGTCTCATTCTTTCAGAAGAAAACTAGCGTTGGAAATGAAAAACAATACATCTATATTTTTACATTTTCTGTCTGCCTCTTTTATTGCTCCCTTCATCCCATCTGTGTTTTTCAATTTTGATTAAATGATGTAAATCTAATTTATATTTCCTGATTTATACTCCCAGGTTTAGACTCTGTATGCCTCAGTGAGGATTCTTCGATCTGATTGGTTGAAGAACCTTGCTGTATTTTACCTTGCTGAAATGTCATATACCCCCTCTAGAGGCCACTGCTTTGGGAAAGACACTTGATTAGAACAAGTCTTGTCTTAAAAGCCCGCAAAAACTCTGTGGGCAGCTGTCAGCAAAGTTAATGCCAAGTGACCGCAAAATTTGGGCCATCATATTTTGGTAATTAACATATATAACATCTTCTGTCATAATGTATTAAATATATATTTGAATTAAATCACGCCAGACTACTTGTGTTTATTTTATGTTTGCTGGATATTGTTGCTTCTTGGGTATTGATGTTGTGATTTGATAAAGAGCTTCCGAGTCCTCATGACCCTTCAACAGAACTGTTAGAGTCTTAACTGGTAAAGTCAATTAGCCATGAATGAGCTATTTTCCATTTTCAACTCCCACCAAACTATTGCCAGATTCCAAGGCCAGAATTTTCAGGTCGGCAAGCGGGGGTGCGCGTCCCGACATCAGCGCAGGTCATTCAGATCTTCAGTTCAGCAGGCACCCACCGGAGTCACCTGCACGCCCGCCGATCTGTCAAAGGGCTATTAAGGCCATTTAAATATGAATTAATGGAGCTGCCTGCCCAACCTTACGGTTGATGGGGGGCAGGCAAAGAGCCCAGGCAGCCTTCGCATTTTTCATGAAACATCCTCCACGGGCGTGGTGAGGTTTCATGAGGGGTTTATAAGTTGAATGAAAGTTTTTATTAAAGTCCGTTGACATGCCCCAGCTCGTGTGACACTGTCACATAAGGGGACATGTCTTAAAAATTATTTTTTCTCTTTTGATTAACATTTAAAAAAAAATCAAACTAATCTCTCCGAGGCAGCTCTGTGCCTCAGGGAGATTTCTGCGCTCTTTTGCGTGTATGCGCTCAGTGCTCCTCGGTGCGCCTCACACTGGGTGGGCCTTAATTAGCCCGCCCACGTAAAATGGCAGCGCCCAGCCAATCACGGGTGGCGCTCGGCTGTGCACCCGCCCAATCCCTCCGACGGGGAGAAAATTCTCCCCCATGGGATTTTATATTTACTAATGTATAATCTGGAGTATTTTCATGAGATAATTATTTCTGCTTTATCTCTTTAATCCATGATAAACACACACTCAATTCACAAAAATGGATGTAACCAGGTGATCAATATCAGTCTGATTTAACTATGCTCTTTCTGTGCAATGTCTCCATTTTGCTTTTTGTTAATGGAGGCTCCTATGGGAACCATGTCTTCAGGCCAGTTTCCCTCGCTTTCCTCACATCTTTCCACATATTCCTTTGTGCTTTCTAGATCTCCCACAACTAATTGTCTTCTCCTGGATGGTGTCTTTCTTTTACCCATGGGCAGATATTTACACCACAGTGCTTTTCTGTTCGTTATGACTTTCTTCCCCTCTGTCTCCGTCCTTCTCTTCATCATTGTCTATAACTGTATGTCGGTTCCACAAGTCCAGACCCACAGAACTTTCCTGTAATAGTTTATTTTGCTACATTTTTGGGCACTTATCCATTTCCTATTTTTTTTATTCATTCATGGGGTGTGGGCTTCACTGGCTGGGCCAAAATTTATTGCCCATCCCTAGTTGCCCTTGAGAAGGTGGTGGTGAGTTGTCTTTTTGAACTGCTGCAGCCCTTGTGGCGTAAGTACACCCACAGTGCTGTTAGGAAGGGAGTTTGAGGATTTTGACCCAGTAACAATGAAGGAACAGCAATATATTTCCAAGTCAGGATGGTAAGTGACTTGGAGGGGAACTTCCAGGTGGTGGTGTTCCCATCTATTGGCTGCCCTTGTCCTTCTAGATGGTAGTGGTTGTGCACTTGGAAGGTGCTGTTGAAGGAGCCTTGGTGAATTCCTGCAGTGCATCTTGTAGATGGTACATAGTGCTGCTACTGCGTCGGTAGTGGAGGGAGTGAATGTTTTTGGAAGTGGTGCCAATCAACTGGGCTACTTTGTCTTGGACGGTGTCAAGCTTCTTGAGTGTTGTGGGAGCTGCACTCATCCAGGCAAGTGGGGAGCATTCCATCACACTCCTGACTTGTGCCTTGTAGATGGTGGACAGGCTTTGGGGAGTCAGGCGATGAGTTACTCAGCGCAGGATTCCTAGCCTCTGACTTAATTTTATAGGCACAGTATTTATATGGCTAGTCCAGTTCAGTTTCTGGTCAATGGCAACCCCCAGGATGTTGATAGTGGGGAATTCAGTGATGGTAATGCCATTGAATGTCAAGGGGCGATGGTTAGATTCTCTCTTGTTGGAGATGGTCATTGCCTGAAACTTGTGTGGTGCGAATGTTACTTGCCACTTGTCAGCCCAAGTCTGGATGTTGTCCAGGTCTTGCTGCATTTGGATATGGACTGTTTCAGTATCTGGGGAGTTGCGAATGGTCCTGAACATTGTGCAATCATCAGCAAACATCCCCACTTCTGACCCTATGATGGAAGGAAGGCCATTGATGAAGCAGCTGAAGATGGTTGGGTCAAGGACACTACCCTCAGGAACTCCTGCAGTCCTGGAGGATGTCCTGGAGCTGAGATGACTGACCCCCAACAACCACAACCATCTTCTTTTGTGCTAAGTATGACTCCAACCAGTGGAGAGTTTTCCCCATGATTCCCATTGACTTCAGTTTTTCTAGGGCTCCTTGATGCCACACTCGATCAAATGTGGCCTTGGCGTCAAGAGCAGTCATTCTCACCTCACCTTGGGAGTTCAGTTCCTTTTTGTCCATATTTGAACCAAGGTCAGGAGCTGATAGGTCCTGGCGGAACCCAAACTGGGCGTCAGTGAGCAGGTTATTGCTAAGCAAGTGCCACTTGAGAGCACTGTTGATGACCCGGCACTCCACTGCTCCAGAAACCATGACTTTGGTTGCATTGTAAAGATCTGCCAGCTTGCTATGAGCCCCATATGCGCTAGTGCAGATGGCCAATTTTGTCCCCCATAGACTTACAGAATTGAAGGTATGTTGTTATTGAGAAAAGGAAAATGGAGTGCGAACACGACTTTTTAACTATCAGTCTCCACTGTGCTATCACACAACTGTTCGATTTTCTCTCCGAAATTTAAGGGAAATTAAAAACAACTTTGCACCTCAAATAACAACCTGATTATCGTGACTGTCCGATCCTACAAGATTTTTTAAATATGTTTTCGCTTGCAGAACAGCAAGGGGGATGGGGGGGCGGGGCAAAAAGTAGAGGCTGTGCCAAAAGTCAGTAATGTAATGCAAATTGTAAGACCCATGTCTGCTCACCCCAATCAAAAGGGTGTAACCACCACGATTATAATATCAACCAGACCTGTCAACAAGCAACACAACAGTCTTTCAAATGTCAGAGATGCCAAAAATAACCTTGAAAAGAGATGAACTCACACCCTGTCTCTATTCATTCAATTACAGAATAGTGGAGCCTTTATCATCCTTGTGGAGGTCCTAGTAAAAGGTTGACACATCTGCTTTACGTAATAGTTACTGTGCCTGTGTTTTGTGTAAAAGATGAGTTTGTCAGTTGAAACACATTGTTAAAGCTCCCTCCTTTGTAGCCAGCTGCTATATTTTTCTTCTTCTAAATGCATTACTATGTTTGAAATGCAGGCAAATTATCTGGAGTATAAATCTTACAGTTGGGTGTCTAATTTTTCCTTTCCAAATGAGTTATGCTCGCTGAGGCCTGTAGACAATGGTTCTGAGCTTCAGGGAAATCTGGTTTCCCATCAGTAGAGCAGTGAAAGTAATTCCTTATAAGGAGTTTTCTGAGTATTTATTGCAATGCACAAAAGTGATCTAAACAATGATCTCTCATTTGTCCCAAAGGCATGAACTAACTCCTGAACTAGCTCAATGAAGAGGCTATGTCCCAAAGAGGATGAATTTCTGCAGGGCTACCACCTTCATGAAAGAGCCACTAAAACCCTTGAAAAATAGTATAACTGGGACAGAAGAAAGTGTAGAAAAGATTCACCAGGATATTGCCAATATAGGAAGGATGCAACTCTTGGCAAAGCTTGAGCAAACTGGGGCTCTTTTCACTTGGAATAAGAAGGGTAAGAGGAGATAAAAGCAAAAAAACTGCGGATGCTGGAAATCCAAAACAAAAACAAAAATACCTGGAAAAACTCAGCAGGTCTGGCAGCATCTGCGGAGAGGAACACAGTTAACGTTTTGAGTCCGAATGACCCTTCAACAGAACTAAGTAAAAATAGAAGAAAGGTGAAATATAAGCTGGTTTGGTTGGGGGGGGGGTGGGGGGGGGGGGCGGGGGGAGGGGGGGAGTAGAGCTGGATAGAGGGCCAATGATAGGTGGAGATAACCAAAAGATGTCACAGACAAAAGGACAAAGAGGAGTTGAAGGTGGTGATATTATCTAAGGAATGTGCTAATTAAGGGTAGAAAGCAGGACAAGCAAAGTACAGATAGCCCAAATGGGGGTGGGGTGGGGGGAAAGGATCGAAATAGGCTAAATGGTAGAGATAAAACAATGGATGGAAATACATTTAAAAATAATGGAAGTAGGTGGGAAAAGAAAAATCTATATAAATTATTGGGAAAAAAGGGGGGGGGAATCGGAAAGTAGGAGGGGATGGAGGAGAGAGTTCATGATCTAAAATTGTTGAACTCAATATTCAGTCCGGAAGGCTGTAAAGTGCCTAGTCGGAAGATGAGGTGCTGTTCCTCCAGTTTGCGATGAGCTTCACTGGAACAATGCAGCAGGCCAAGGACGGACATGTGGGCAAGAGAGCAGGGTGGAGTGTTGAAATGGCAAGCGACAGGGAGGTCTGGGTAATGCTTGCGGACAGAACGAAGGTGTTCTGCAAAGCTGTCACCCAGTCTGCGTTTGGTCTCTCCAATGTCGAGGAAACCGCGTTGGGAGCAGCAAATGCAGTAGACCAAATTGAGGGAAGTGCAAGTGAAATGCTGTTTCACTTGAAAGGAGTGTTTGGGCCCTTGGACGGTGAGGAGAGGGGAAGTAAAGGGGCAGGTGTTGCACCTTCTGTGGTTGCATGAGAAGGTGCCGTGGGAGGGGGTTGAGGTGCAGGGGGGTGATGGACGAGTGGACCAGGTTGTCCTGGAGGGAATGATCCCTGTGGAATGCCGCCGGGGAGGGTGAAGGGAAGATGTGTTTGGTGGTGGCATCATGCTGGAGTTGGCAGAAATGGCGGAGGATGATCCTTTGAATGCGGAGGCTGGTGGGGTGATAAGTGAGGACAAGGGGGACCCTATCATTTTTTCTGGGAGTGAGAAGAAGGTGTGAGGGCAGATGCGCGGGAGATGGGCCAGACACGGTTGAGGGCCCTGTCAACCACCATGGGTGGAAAACCTCGGTTAAGGAAGAAGGAGGACATGTCAGAGGAACTGTTTTTGAAAGTGGCATCATCAGAACAGATGCGACGGAGGCGAAGGAACTGAGAAAATGGGATGGAGTCCTTACAGGAAGTGGGGTGTGAGGAGCTGTAGTCGAGGTAGCTGTGGGAGTCGGTAGGCTTGTAATGGATATTGGTGGACAGTCTATCACCAGAGATTGAGACAGAGGGGTCAAGGAAGGGAAGGGAAGTGTCAGAGATGGACCATGTGAAAATGATGGAGGGGTGGAAATTGGAAGCAAAATTAATAAATTTTTCCAGGTCCAGACGAGAGCATGAAGTAGTAATCATCGATGTACCGGAGAAAGAGTTGTGGGAGGGGGCCGGAGTAGGACTGGAAGAAGGAATATTCCACATACCCCATAAAGAGACAGGCATAGCTGGGGCCCATGCGGGTACCCATAGCCACACCTTTTATTTGGAGGAAGTGAGAGGAGTTTAAGGAGAAATTGTTCAGTGTGAGAACAAGTTCAGCCAGACGGAGGAGAGTAGTGGTGGATGGGGATTGTTTGGGCCTCTGTTCGAGGAAGAAGCGGAGAGCCATCAGAACATCCTGGTGGGGGATAGAGGTGCAAAGGGATTGGACGTCCATGGTGAAGAGGAGATGGTTGGGGCCAGGGAACTGGAAATTGTTGATGTGACGTAAGGTGTCAGAGGAATCACGGATGTAGGTGGGAAGGGACTGGACAAGGAGAGAGAGAATGGAGTCAAGATAGCAAGAAATGAGTTCCATGGGGCAGGAACAGGCTGACATGATCAGTCTGCCGGGACAGTCCTGTTTGTGGATTTTGGGTAGGAGGTAGAAGTGGGCCGTCTGAGGTTGGGAGACTATGAGGTTGGAAGCTGTGGAAGGAAGATCTCCAGAGGAGATGAAGTCAGTAACAGTCCTGGAAACGATGGCTTGATGTTCATAGTGGGCTCCTGGTCCGGGGGAGGTAGGAGGAAGTGTCTGCAGTTGACACTCAGCCTCTGCGAGGTAGAGGTCAGTGCGCCAGACAACAACAGCACCACCCTTGTCAGCAGGTTTGATGACAATGTCAGGGTTGGACCTGAGAGATTAGAGTGCTGCGAGTTCAGAGAGGTGAGGGTAAGAGGACGCCTGATAGAATCACAGAATTGTTGTGGTGCAGAAGGAGACCATTTGGCCCTTCATGTCTGCACTGCCCCTCCGAATGAGCAACTCAACTAGTGCCATTCCCCTGCCTTCTCCCTGTAACCCTGCACATTCTTTCTTTTTAGATGAAATTCTAATTCCCTTTTAAATGCTTCAGTTGAACCTGCCTCCACTGCACTCTCAGGCAGAGCATTCAAAACCCTAACTGCTTACTGCATAAGAAAGTTTCTCCTCATATCACTTTTTTGCTTCTTTTACTAATTACTTTAAATCTGTGCTCTTTCGTTCTTGATCCCTTCATGAGTGGGAACTGCTTCATCTAACCTGTCCAGGCCCTTCATGATTTTGAATAGAGGTGTTTAAAATTATGAATGGATTTGATAGGGCCGATGTTGAAAAACTGTTACAGTTGCAGGTGAATCCAGACCAAGGGGCATAGATATAAGAAAGCCACAAACAGATCAACTGTAGCGTTTAGGAGGAACTTCTTCACACATGCAGTGGTAAGAATGCAAAACTTGTTGAATGCAGGACTTGTTGGCACATGGAGTGGTTGACTAAGCTAGTGTTGACACAAGGAGAGTGGAATAGGGCAATATGGGGAAAGAGATAATTAGAGTGGGAGAAGGCTTGTGTGGAATATAATTTCCAAAACTGGGCTGTTACTGTGCTGTAATTTCTACGTCATTCTATGTAACTTTTCTCAGAATTATCTAAAAGTACGGTGACTGTTGTTATGAGAGCAAACGTACCAGTCATTTTGTGCGCATGAAGTTGTATAGAGGATCCCAAGGTTTTCGATGCAGCAGCCCTCTTTTGCGCCACTTCGTGCAGGGGAAACTGCAGCAGAAAATGCTCAGCACGGGGGTTGGCCAGCCATCAGTTTTCTTCCAAATTGACAGTGAAGCAACCTTTTTAAGTAGCGATAGTGTCGCACTCATTGCTGACAGTACGTTCCCACCAACAAATGCCCTGTGGACTTGAAGCTCACTGGGCATAAGCAATGAGGTCAGCCTTGGGAATCAGTAAGCATTATGTTCATTGGATTCTGGGAAAAATCAGACCTGTGATTAATTGGAAGCTTTGCACTTGCCAACTTTATTTTTCTTTCGAATGTTCTTCTTGTGAGCTGGCAACATCTGTTAGTATGGTGACATGTAGCAGTATGCCTGATGCTGAGTCTTGTGTACAGGTCTGATCACTAAAATTTTCTTTGTTCAACACTTCAGCTCTCTTTTCTGAAGAAAAATTGAACTTGGATTAGCATGGGTTAATGTAGACCGTGCCTCATTCTGGTAGGATCAGAAGACATGAACTGCACTTGAAGGCAGTGAAATTCAAAACATTATTTCACTGAGCAAGTCGTAAATAGGCATTCTAGAGAATAATGATTCTTTCAAAGTTCGATAAGTTTTTCTTCAGAAAGTAATATTTTGTGATAGAGTATCAGATTAATATGAGACAGGACAAGTGTAGGCATGGCATGATTGGGAGGAATAGGTGATTTTGGACTATGGATCTCAAAAATTTCCTCCACTGGGACTTTCCTTCTCTCCTGTCCAGGACTGTAGACTAATTGATTGAGAGTAATTTCCATGATTAGTCAACAACTCAATTATTGATACATCATGCAATTAACAAAGGGCGGTTAAAGAAAAATTAGATGAACCTTGGCTATGACTAAGGATATAGCTGATGTTGATGAACTCAATGTGGGTCAGTATCTTAGGAATAGTGACTGCGGTATGATATGGTTTAACATCCAATCAGAAAGAGAAAAAGTGAGCGTAAAGTTTAGAACAATAGATGGCTCGTGCTTTTTAAAGTAAGTTTTTCAGCAAGATGATGCAAGCTAGCTAAGGCACGCTGGAAATAGCCTTGTGCATCAGTTTCTATGAAGCAACCGCGTTTTTTTTAAAGAAAATAGTTTGCAGAACTATATTCCATTAAAAGTAAAGTAGTCATTTCAGGATGACTTAGTTAAATAGAAGTAAAAATATGTCTGTCAACTAATCATAATTAATGTCTGCAAATTAAAGTTTTTTAACATGTCAGTTTTGAAATTATGGAAATAATAGTGGGTTTCAGGAAAAAGGGAGCTCGGATATGCAATTCCTTCTTTTCAAAAGCCTGTCCTTAACAAGGAAGCACCCCCCAAAAGGAGAGGAATTTTAATTTGTGGGTGACCATTAAAAGCTGGAGGGGATACTTAATAACTACCGTACTTCAGATCAGACATTACCAGAGACAAATCATATCAGAGAAGAGGTGAATCCTAAGTAGTTGAGAAGGAGTGAGAAATATTGGGCTGGATTTTCACGGAGTCAGGGAGACTCCGTGGACCTATAAAAGTGGTGGCCAAGACTTGATTCTGGGATTCCCGACCCCATTCCCAGGGTTTCCAATTTTTTACCAGGGTTTTGTAAGTGGTAGGCTGGTTCAGGTCGCGAACCCGCAGCCTGTACTCTTGACCTGTCCATTGTGGGGATAGACATGCCCTAGTCCTCCACAAATTTCATGGAGTTAGGCCAGCTTTTCAATGTAACGTGGCTTTTGACACTTCCTGAAGGGTCAGTCTGCATGAGGGAACATTTTGAAAGACAAGTTCAAAACATCCCCCCCATGCCAAGGCATGCCAGTGTCAACCATCCAGACCCTTTAAAGTATCAATGACTGAAACTGCAAGCACTTGAAATCTCTTTATCTTGTGTAAATAAATATTATGAAACTGATAGCTTATCTTGGCATGGGGGCACATGAGGGTCCAAGGGGGGGCACATGGAATACCTTGGCATGGGGGGGTTGATGGGTGGCATACCTTGGCACGGGGGACATGAAGGACCATGTAGGGGGTCAATAAGATGGCATGGATGGGGCATGGGGGTAATGTGGGAGGTGAGAACTAGAGGGCCTACTTTTTTCATTATACTTGTGATGAAGTCCAACAGCACCAAGGCGGGCCCTTTAAACACGCCGCCCTGGCTCCCTGCAGCCCCTGTGACTCTCTCCGATCTCTTCCCCAGGTCGTCTGGCCCAACTGCAGCCCGCACCCGCAATGAAAATCCCGTCTTTGTGGTATTTTGCAGTCTTTTTCCCAAGGCAGGTCAAGCCAGGAAATTTCCCAACTCCTACCACCCAACTTAAAGATGAAAGTCCAGGCTGTTATGAGGGGCAAGAGGAAATGTTCAGATAATTTAGTTGATGAGAGGGGAAATTGTGAGGACCTAGAAATTATAGCTCAGGACTCTATTGATTAGTGATAAGTGCCAGAGTGTTGGATAGGGTTCAATATAGTACCCATCTTTTAATTGGATGATAGGGCTAATCTAAATAATTACAAGTTTAATTTCTGTAATGGGGAAACTTTGGAGTCTTTATTCAGGGTGACATCACAGTGCATGTGGATAAAGCAACTATAAGGGAAAAGGAAACAGAGAATTATAAGGGGCCTTTTAGAGTGGTAGGACGTGGTTAGTGGTGTTCCACAGAGTTCATTTCTGAGGCTGCTTCTGTTCAATCTGTAAATACTGATTTGGATGTATGTGTAGAGGGAGCATGTTACCTTTTTTAGATGATGTGTACATGCAGTTATTTCTTTCACAGACCAACAAAGGAAATAGCAAATGGATACCATTTAAGATGAGGGAGGGGTGGACAATTTGACAATGTCAGTAAGTGTGAGATACTGTAATGTGTTCTGGTTTTAAAAAAAGCTAATATCCGTTTTTTACTCTGAAAAGATGTAGGTTTGGTGCTGCAGAAGGGCTGATGGATTCGGGGGTACAGATTTACACAACATAAAGGCAGCACATGAGGTGGATAAGGCCACAAAAAGCCGATTGAATTCAAGGTTTTATAACAAGAATTGCAGAATATAAAAGCCTACGTAAAACTTCTAAGACCTCAGTCAGAGACCACGCATGGTATTAAGTTCCTCACTATAGCCGATTATATTGAGGTTTTATTGGAGCTGCAACACCGATTCTACTGCCTGGTATGAACAAATGCAAGAGAGGCTTGAAAAATGTAACCTTTTATCGTGAGAGCAATGGAGATCATGGACGATAGGGTGGAAGAGTTCAAAATGATGAAAAGATTAGCCACTGTAATAAGTAAATTGTTTACAGAAGTTGAGGGGTCTAGAAGAGGGGGACATAGGTACAAGATTGAACATAAAAGATTTAGAACAGAGAGTAAACAAATTTCTTTAAGCACAGAATTATGAAGATGTGGAATTGCATGGCTAGTAGTTGATCCAGAAACTGCCAATATTTAAGGTTAGACTGGATCGGCAGATGATGGAAACCGGCCTGATGGTAGTTGGGATGAGCATTATTTACTTGTATGGGCAATAACAGCTGACAGGCTAGTTGGGCCAAACTACCTATCTCCCATGTTGTAACAACAACTTATATTTATATAGTGCCTTTAAGGTAACAAAACGTCCCAAGGCGATTCACAGGAACATTATAAGATAAAATATGATGCAGAGAAACATAAGATATCGGGCGGAGCTTTCCATTAATGAGACGAAGTGCGATGGGGGGGGCAGTTTCGGCAGTGCCCACCCCGCTGTCCGGAGTGGCGTGAACTCACGCCCAATTCTGCGCTTGGAGGGCCATTAATTATGCAAAGGCGTGTATCCGTCCGAATCGCCTGGTGAGTTGGGAGCTGATTCACCACCCGCCGTCAGCTGGTGGGTTTGAAGGTCCAGGCACCATATTTAAAGGCCAGCCCAACACCACAATCTCTCTCACTCCAGCCCACTAGAGATGCCTGGCAGCCAGAAGAAGAAGGCCGAGAGCCTGAAGAAGGCAGCACCCAGTTTCATGCACTAGGCCCTCCAGGCCTTGGTCAGAGAGGTGCAGGTGCAAAGGCACGTTCTCTATCCCAGGGATGGCTGCAGGAAGCACAGCAGCCTCACCTCTCCAGTGTGATAAGCTGTCTCGGAGCAGATCAGCTTGGCTGGCAACTGTGCCCGAAACGCCATCCAGCGCAGGAAGAGGATCAATGATCTCATCTGCTCCTCCAGGGTAAGTCATCCTTCAATTCCCTCCAATATTAAACACTCATCGTGGCATCATGCACTCAAATGGCTGCTCTCTTCAGGGATCCCACACAATCATTAGCAGGGGACACATATCAACACTCATTCCCTCACCGAGGCTTTCACATCACCATCGTTTCATTTATTATGTTGCTCACACTCCATCCTCTGGCCCTTCTGGGGAGGGCTCAGGAGACACGCATCTCACTCAATCTCTGCTCCATCCCTTCTCATCACATACCTGGCTTTCTTCTTGATACAGACCAAGCTGACACACAACAGAAGGGAAAGAGCATAGACCAGGGGAGGGGCGGCCGACATCATTGCCCTCAGTGAGTTTGAGGAGGCTGCAGCCAAGCTGGCTGGGGAGGACAGGGATCGCTCCAGTAGGGAAGGGGAGATTGGCCTCTCCCACCAACCTAGTATAGATCACAACTCCATTACTTCATCAAGCCCTGACATTCAGAGTGAGACACATGAAGTCTTATCTAGCTCACTAACTGAAACTCTATTTTCTAGGTGCAAGCTGATCAAGATTCCCAAGCCAGCCCAACAAACATGCGAGGCCACAGACTTCATCTGAAGAGGAAGCTCCAGAATAACCACCACCTCACTCATACACACCCTCCACCAGCGCAGACACACCCATCGATGGGTAGCTGTAGATTAGGCTCAGGGTCACTTTCTAGAGAACACCTCACTGACACGTCCCCACAGCAGCTGGAGGCAGGGACAGCCCAGGTCTCCGGCACTCGGAGGACTGCTGCAGACCAGCCACCCGCTCGGTCCGAATCAGATGATGAGCCTCTGGAAGCAGCAGCCAACTCAATGCTGGAGATGCAACGACAAGCGGCGGAACATCAGGCAGCGATTCGACAGCCACTCAGCAGGTGAGAGCGAACGATGGAGGGGTCCATCTGCATTCTGTCAGATGTCGGGGTCTCCGACATGCGAGCACCTCAAGGTCATCGTGGGAAGGCTGGCGACCACCACGGGGACCTTGGTCCAGAAGGTCTTGCTGGATTTGCACTCAGCCCTGCACTCCATGGCCACACACCCTGTTGGGCACCATCAAGATGTAGGCAACATGAGGACAACACCCAATATATGCACCCCACCCCTTTTCAAACAGATTTGAGGCCCACGTAATTTCCTGCTGGCGTTACAGAGGATTGGAAGGCCTGACCAGATTCCAGTGAGCAGCTGTTTTAATGAGCATTCATCACGTGTTGATAAATGCAAATGGCGTTCACGCCACTCGTCAGCAGGATAACCATCCCGCCATAAACACACAATTTGGGGAACTCCAACCTATTTTTATGATGGCGGATTGCAATTTTTTTTTACTTGCCTCTGGATTCTCTGCCCCCGCCTGGCACAAAACCCGCTGGGGGCATGATGGGAAAATTCCACCCGTTAGGTCAGACGACCAAAAGCTTGATTCACCTTAGTAGGTTTTGAGGAGTGTTTTAAAGTGAGGTAGGGAGGCACAGAGGGGAATTCTAGAGCTTGGGCCTAAGCAACCGAAGCAGCCTCCAATGGTGGAGTGATTGAAATTGAGGATACTCAAGGGGCCAGAATTTGATGAGCACTGATATCTCGTAGTGTTGTGTGACTGGAGAAGATTAGAGATGGGGTGGGGCAAGGCCATCGAGGGATTTGAAAACAAGGATGAAAATTTTAAAGGTAAGATGTTGCTTGACCAGGCGCCAATTTGGGTCAGCAAGCACAGAGGTGATTGGGGGCAACAAGAGTTGGTGCGAGTTAAGAGACTGGCAGCAGTGCTCTGGGTGACCTCAAGTCTATATAGGGTAGAACTTGGGAGACTGGCCAGAGTACGTGGGAAGTCATGTACAAAGGTAACCAAGACATGAATGAGTATTTCAGTAGCAGATAAGCTGGAGACATAGGCAATGTTATGAAGGTGGAAGTCGGCTTCTATGTATTTCTACACGTAGGATTTTCCTCACCCTGAATATAGAAAGGAACATTCAGCACTCAAAAGATTGGTTTGAGAGATTCGCCTTGTACATACATCATCAGGTGTTTAACTCCTAGGTTTAGGATTAGCGTATTGCTGCCTCCCTAACATATCCTGCCTTTACTTTTATTAAATGCAGGACATCATCAAGTTTGAACATTAAGATTTCACCTTTCGCTTTTGTTTCTTAAAAGTAACTTATTTATCATGATCATAATTTGTTACTTTCTGCAAAATTATTATACCATTCACTGTCTTTAAGCTATGTATGTACTGGACATGCATCCTATCCAACCTTAATGAGCATACCAGCAGGTTAAAGCAAAAGGCACCAAGATCTTTAGGTAGTAGCAACGCCTGCTCCTCCTTAGTTATTTTTGTTTTTAGAAAAGAGTATCAAAAGTGTCATTTATTCAACAGAAAGTGACATCTCAAACAAGGAAATGTTGAATTGTTAAGGTTTAATTTAACTTAATGGTTGGGACGCATTTTTGAACCATAAAATTTCTAAAATATTCTTTGGTGACTGGGATTCGCAGGGAAAGCACGAAAGTGTTAAAATTTCCTACTTCAATACGATAATGAAGAGTCACAGTTTGTGTGGTTCTAATCCATACATCCTTTTTGCAGTTCTGTTCATCCTCCACCTGGCAAGCCTACAACGCTTGTGGAATGGAATATTTAAGAGTTCCTGTACAGACATCTGTTATTGTCATTCCCAGCTTTCCCCTCCTCGTTTGAAAGCGCAGTTCTTTTGGTGGGTTATGATTCTGTGAATATTTGGTGCCATCCAGTACCTTAATGGAAATGACCATTCATGTTGACCTGTGACAGTGAGTGCCTGCAGGCTATTTATCTGCGTCGCCGTGTAGTCTCGCCCTGTTTTCACCTGAAACCCAAGCGTGCACAGCCAACACAGATTGCTGGATAGTGCTCAGGAATTGGAACCTCGCCCATTATTTAGCCCCACCCCACCTCTCCACCTTCCCTAATTGCAGTGTCCTGACCACTGTCCAATTAACACAGACCAGAAGTCAAACTTGGGACTCTCCTGGTTTGCATGACTACCTTCTTTCACTTTGACATTATTAAATTAATTAAATTATTACATTAACAAGTGTTAATTTGCACAGTCAATCTAGCTCCATAATTGTACTCACTGAGAAACTTTTTTCCATTTGGTTTCAGTATCACAGTATCCTTACAGTGCAGAAGGAGGCCATTCAGCCCATTGAGTCTGCACTGGCTCTCTGAAAGAGCATTCCACCTAGTCCCACTCCTCTGCCTTATCCCCGTAACCTTGAACCTCCTCTCTTTTCAGGTAGCAATCCAATTCCCTTTTGAATACCTCAATTAAACCTGCCTCCGCCACCCTTTACAGGAAGTTTGTTCCAACTCCAACCACCCTCTGGGTGTAAAAATTTTCCTCACATCACATTTACTCTTTTTGCCCATTATTTTGAACCTGTGCCCTTGAGTTCTTGATATTCGCTTGAGAGGGAACAGTTTCTCACTATTTACCATGCCTGTACTCCTCAGGATCTTGAATATCTCGATCAAGTCTCCTCTCAGCCTTCTTATCTCCAAGGAACAGAGTCCAAACCTCTCCAATCTATCCTCATAGCTACAGTTCTTTATCCCTGGAATCATTCTTGTGAATCTCTTCTGTACTCCAATGCCTTCACATCCTTCTTCAAACATGGCAACCAGAACTGGACACCGTATTCCAGAGGAGGCCTAACTAGTGTCTTATACAAGTTCAACATGACCTCTTTATTCTTGTACTCAATGCCCCCATTAATAAAGTCTAAGAAATTATATGCTTTAATAACTGCTCTCTCAACATGGACTGCCACCTTCAATGACCCATGTGCATATACACCGAGGTCCCTCTGTTCCTGCACCTCCTTTAGAGTCTCTCTATTTATTTTACACTGGCTGTCCATATTTTCCCTGCCAAAATGAATTGCCTCTCACTTCTATGCATTGAACTTCATCTGCCATTTGTCTGCCCAATCCATCAACATGCCCTTTTGAATTTCAAGACTATCCCCGTCACAGTTGACAACATTTCCAATCTTAGTATCATCTGCAAATTTTGAAATTATGCCCTGTACTGCACAGTCTAGGTCATTGATATATATCAGGAAGCGCAAGCGTCCCACCGCTGACCCCTGGAGAACTCCACTACAAACCTTTCTCCAATCTGAAAAATAAGCATTTATCACTACCCTGTTTTCTGTCACTCAGCCAATTTCTATCCAAGTGCCGACTTTCCCTTTTATTCCACGTCCCAGAACTTTGCTTGTGTAGCACTGTATCTAATGCCTTTTGAAAATCCATATACACCACATCAACAGTGTTTCCCTTATCGACCTTCTCTGTTACCTCCTCAAAAAAGTCCAGCAAGTTAGGTAAACATGATTTTCCCTGAATGAATCCGTGCTGCCTTTCCTTAATCATCCTGCACTTGTCTATGTGACTATTGATTTTATCCCATACTATAATTTCCAGAAATTTTCCTGCCACTGAGGTCAAACTGACTGGCCTGTAGTTGCCAGCTTTATCCTTTCACCCCTTTTTGAACAAGTGTATAATATTTGCAATTCTCCAGTCCTCTGGCACCTCCTCTGTGTCTAAGGAAGATTGGAAGATTATCACTAGTGCCCCTGCAATTTCCACTCCCAATTCCCTCCATACCCTTGGATGCATCTCACCCAGCCCTGGTACCTTATCTATTTTAAGTAAAGATAGTTTTTTCCAACACCTCTTTTCGCTTTTCCACTCAGAATGAAAGCTGTCTCTCTCGCATATCTACTTTCATTTCTGTTAAAAATATTTGCATTTATATAGTGCTTTTCACAAACACCTTGTGTGTCAAAGTGCTTTACAGCCAATGAAGTGCTTTTTGAAATGTGACTGTTGTAATGTACGAAACACAGCAGCCGATATGTGCTCAGCAAACTTGGACAAGCCGCAATATGATAATGACCAGACAATCTGTTGTGATGTTGATTGAGGGATAAATATTGGCCAGAACACTGGAGATAATTCCCCTGCACTTCTTTGAACTATTGTCCCTGGGGTCTATTAAATCCACTTGAGTAGGCAGATGAGGCCTCAGTTTAACATTTCATCTGAAAGACGGCATCTCCAACAATGCAGCACTCCCTCAGTATTGCACTGGAGTGTTAACCTTGATATTTGTGCTCAAGTCCTGGAGTGGGTCTTGAAACCAGAGCCTTGTGACTCGGAGGCAAGAAAGATCAAATGGAAAGGGGAAATTTTCTAATCCACTGGCCTACCCAAGACTAAGTGTGACTGGACTGTCCTTTAAGATAGTCAAGGTATTTTATATTTTTGGAATCTGGCTGTTGAATGAACCTGAGATTATATGTATGTATTAGACATGCATCTCACCCAACTTTAATGAATATGTAAGCATATTAAGGCAAAAGACACCAAAATGTCTAGGTAACAGCAATGTCTGCTTCTCCTTAGTTATATTTGCTTTTTTTAGGAAAGAGCATCGAAGGTGTCAATTATCCAACAGTAGGTGATATCATTCCAAAAACACTAAATAATCTAGGGGCAAAAGGGTGGTGGGGGGGAGGGGTGGAAATAAATACAATAAGTATCACTAGAGAAAAAGTACAAGAGAAACTAATGGGGTTA
Source organism: Carcharodon carcharias (assembly GCF_017639515.1). Taxonomy (NCBI): domain Eukaryota; kingdom Metazoa; phylum Chordata; class Chondrichthyes; order Lamniformes; family Lamnidae; genus Carcharodon; species Carcharodon carcharias. The sequence goes on along the minus strand of NC_054468.1, from coordinate 125,329,487 downwards.
AAGGCTGATAAGTCCCCTGGACCTGATGGGTTGCATCCTAGGATATTAAAGGAAATAGCCACAGAGATGGTGGATGCACTGGTAGTAACCTTCCAAGAAGCTTTAGATTCTGGAAAAGTCCCAGAGGATTGGAAACAACATAACACCCTTATTCAAAAAGGCACAGAGACAACAAATAGGTAACTCCAGGCCAGTTATCTTAACATCTGTCTTTGGGAAAATGTTAGAGTCTATATTATAAAAGTTCTAATAGCAGAGCATTTAGAAATGTCTAACATAATCAAGCAGAGTCAGCATGGCTTCATGAAGGGGAAATCATGCCTGACAATTTATTAGAATTCCTTGAGGAGGTAACAAGCCGGATAGATAAAGGGGAACCAGTAAATGTAATATATTTGGATTTCCAAAAGGCATTCGATAAGGTACTGCACATAAGACTACTTAATAAGATAAGAACCAATGATATTGGTGGTGGTATTTTGGAATGGATATAGAATTAACTAACTAATAAAAGACAGAGAGTTGGAATAAGGGGGGCATTTTGAGGATGGCAACCTGTAACTAGCGGAGTGCCACTGGGATCAGTGCTGGGCAGCAGTCATTTATAATATATATTAATGACTTGGATGAGGGAAGTGAATGTACTATCAGCAAGTTTGTGGGTGACACAAAAATAGGCGGGAAGGCAAGTTGTGAGGATGACACAGAGAGTCTACAGAGAGATGTAGACAGGTTTAGTGAGTGGGCAAAAATGTGGCAGATGGAATATTATGTGGGAAAATGTAAGGTTATGCACTTTGAAAGGAAGAATAGAGGAGCTGAATATTATTTAAATGGAGAAAGACTGCAGAAAGTTGCTCCACAGAGGGATTTGGGGGTCCTCGTGCATGAATCACAAAAAGCTAACATACAAGTTCAGCAGGTAATAGGGAAGGCAAATGGAATGTTGGCCTTTATTTCAAAGGGAATGGAGTATAAAAACAGGGAAGTCTTGCTAAAACTAAACAAGGTACTAGTTAAACCACACCTAGAATACTGTGAAGAGTCTTGGCCCCCTTATGTAAGGAAAGATATACTGGCATTGGAGGCAGTCCAGAGAAGGTTCACTAGGTTGATTCCGGATATGGAAGAATTTTCTTATGAGGAGCGGTTGAGTAGGTTGGGCCCGTATTCATTGGAGTTTAGAAGAATGAGAGGTGACCTTATTGAAACATATAAGATTATTAGGGTGCTTGACATGGTAGCTGAGAGGCTGTTTCCCTTTCTGGGAGGGTCTTGGACCAGAGGGCATAATCCCAGAGTAAGGTGTCACCCATTTAAGACAGAGATGAGGAGGAATTTCTTCTTGGAGGGTAATGGGGAAAAGGTAGGAAAGTGGAGTTGAGGATGATCAGATCAGCCATGATCTCATTGAATGGCGGAGCAGGCTCAATGGGCCAAATGGCCTACTTCTGCTCCTACACCTTATGGTCTTATCTCAATCAAAGAAATGTTAGATTGTTAAGGTTTCATTTAACTTATTGTTGGGGTGCATTGTTGAATCGTTAGATTTCAAAAATATTCTTTGATGGCTCAGATTCTCAGGGAAAGTACAAAGGTGTTAAAATTTCCCACTTCAAAATGATAATATAGTTTGTCAAATCCATGTCCTTTTACTATACTTCAATATATCTGATGTATATCTCATCTTATGTCATGCCCAAAAATAATATCTTATAAGGTCAGTTAATGGTACTTTGTTCCATCGGATTGTTGAACTTCTTCAAGTACATTTAGTTTAAAGGGATAATAACTTGCTTGTGAATGCCATGGACTTTTCTATTGAAGAATATTAATTCTTCTAGATTCTTCCATGGCCGTATGACAGTTTTTAGTCCAGAAGTGTGAATGCCTGGTGCCCAGGATTCTTCCTAAAATCTGCTGGACCAGCCACTTAGAGCCTACCCTGTGGGAATAATTAGGGAAATGTCTTCCTCTGCTTTTTAGGCCTCAGTTTCTACCCTCTACTTCCCCACCGCAATGTAGCTGAAATTGAGAACCCAGCGGGGCAATGGGAGGAAGCCTGGGTCCTATCCTTCTCTTTGTGACTCAATCATCTGCACCTGTATGCCTCTTGTCATGCCCATTGCTTAAAAAAAACTATTGTAAAAGCAAACACAATAAGAACATGACTGGAGCAAGAGCAGGCCAGATGGCTTCTTGAGCCTGCTGAATTGTATCAAGCCTTGCAGAATCTAGAACTCGGTGCAATCTTGACAACTTTGTCATGGGCAAAAATAGGATGGCAAAAGGGGTTAAAAATATATGAATGGGAGGAGCTGGATGAAGTATATTGTGGAACCTATTTCTGTAGTGCTAGAGTTCTCAAGTGAGCCATTACCCAGCCGCCTGGAAATAAATAACATTTGGTTGGATCCCAAACAGAAGTGGGTTGGCAGAGGCAAGTTGTTTGATAGCAGACCCAACTTTCCTTTTTAAATGACCTCATTACAAATGATCTCTGCAGAAGTAATTTTCTTTCTATTGGCTCGCCCAGCAGAGAAGCTTGCTATGAGAACCTGGACTGCAGCCCACAGGAAAAAGGGTGCTACTTTGCTTTGTTTCTGCAAAAGTCTGTGCTTGGTGCAGAATGCTGTTTCTGTTACACTTCTTGTGCCGTGCTTATAAATAATCCAGAACTTCTTTAGGTAAGTACGTTTGGAGAGCTGGCTCTTCATTTAGACTGCTGTTAGTGTTTTGTTTTGTCGCTATTCATAAGGGGCTGACTGAGGTTAGGCAGCCTTTGATGATCATAGTTAAACATTCAAATAAGTATATTACTTGCATATGCAGAGTTTATCTTTTTTGTCTCTAAATTCATTAGAAATTTCATAGTAATTTTGTTTCTTTTCACATTGAGTATTATAGACAGTAATACAATACTTAAAATACATTTGTTGAATTGTTCAAAGTTTGTTTCGAACAAGATGTAGCTTTACAAGGAGAGATAAGTACGCTAAGGCGTATGTTAAACCTCCTGGAACTAACAGCGGTGGTTAAGATAATTAAAAGCATTGTAGCTATTAATTCCTTAAAGTTTTGTAAGGTCCCTTGTGAAGCATGTCAGAGGTGCTATATAAATGCAAGTTGGTGTTCTTATTGTAGGGTTAGTCAGGGTCTGTTGGTAAATAGGCTGGTTATTACCTGTTCTAATTCCTTGGATTGCTGCAAACCTCATAGTTGAAGTTCCAAAATCATTTGGCATGCTGCATATGTTTTTGTAAGTGCCACACTGACGAATGAAGCTTCGTATTAATTTTTTTTCCACAATTACTATTATAGACAGTAATAAAATACTTAAAAATATATTTGTTGAATTTTTTTAATGTTTGTTTTGAGCAAGATGTAGCTTTGTTCACAGGTAGGTAATAGTGTCACTTTGTATTGGATAAGCTGAGGCTGAGAGTCAGTGGGGCATTTATTGAGAGGTGGAGTTAAGGGTTACAGAGTCAATACAACTTGATGCACTTAATAAATTGTATTTAGTATGGAGATATTTTGCAAGCCAGGTGAGGTATTTTTGAGTGTGGTCCAATAGGAAGTATTCATAAGCCCTCTTTTGGAGTACTTTAAATTTTGCCCAACACTTCACTGTCACGTAGGATAGTGTGCAATACCAGAGGTGATATGCCATCTGCATTTTGAACCAGACTGCATCTTTTCATATGGGAAAAATGATTTGCTGTTTAATTTCTTCTTGTTTTACATCTTATGACCAAATGCCAAATTAGATATAATCAATGTTTTGACTGTTGGCTGAAATATTTTGGGATTGTTTTTTCATTTTGTTCTATTCTAACCATCCCTTTTATTTTTAATCCTAGTGACATTCTGACTCCTAATGGTATAGTTATCTCCTGTGGAAGAAAAATCAATACGGGTACGTGCAATGTTCTGTTGGTTTATATCCTATTGAAATCCTGCTTCACTTTTTTGACCCCCTCCACGTAAAAGTAATAAGTTTCTAATTGCTAAGCACGTGAGGGAGAAAGAAATAGAAGGCTCAGTTAACGGGGTGAGATGAATTAAAGTGAGAGGAAGCTCATGTGTAGCATAAACACCAGCAGAGACCTGTTGGGCTAAATGGCCTGTTTCTATGCTGTAAATTCTATGTAAAAAAGAAAGAATGAACTGTTGCACTTAACACTTAACTAGCATAAACATTGGTCAGCATAACCACATAAACCTATGGTGCTCACCTGTACTCGCAAATGAATACAGGCACCTGCCGACAAGTAAACTTTATTGCAGTAGTAACTTGTACCAAAGCAGTATTAGCTTTTTGAAGCAATTTTGCTGCTGTGGCATTTAGTGCTATAAGGATGGACTTGGCAATATTAATGCACAGCCACTTAAAGTAACTGACAAAGCACTGTATTAGGAGCGGGACATTTTTCTAAACAAGTTATTGCCTTCATTAAAATAGTGACCTGAAAAATGTCACATTAACATATTAAACATTCAAATGCTCTTAGTGTACACGATAATTCCTAGACTATAGGCCTTTGGGTGGTGATCCTCGGGGAGACCAGCTGCAACCCTTCATTCCTCGGCAGAGTGAGGGTGGTGTGGAGAACCTGTTGCTATCTGTCACAGGTTAACATGTTGCTTTCCTAAATCATATGTTTAGCATATGTGTTTTTTTTTCCAAAAAAAAGCAACTATGGGTGTAGTTGCAGAGAATAACAATTACCCATTATGTCTGGCTCATCCATCCAGCTGTTTTGACCGTCAGCTGGAAGCATTGCCGCAATTCATCATAAGTGAATTTGGTTGGTTCAAGCATTCCTTATGATACTACTACTGCCTTGTTTTGTGCTCTTCAACTCAAAAGTGCTACAGGCCTTGGCACATGAGTCTGCAAAATCTGTGATGCATTTAAAACATTCCAAGTATTATGGGTGTGCACTTAAATTGAGCTATTGGGTGGGAGTTGCAAATTACATCTTCTCAAGTCTGCCCCTTTTTATTCTCGTGCCCAATTTCTTAGTTATAAACAAATGGCTCAGTTTCTCTACTTTAATACCAGATGAATGCTACGCACTAGGCTTTTACATATTTAAACTACTATCCCAATATTCCTAATATTAGCTTTTCTCAAGTTAAGATACAGAGAGTCAGGTTTCTGAATGTTAGGGTAAATCTTAACGTGGCAGAACTTCTGCATGAAAAGAAATCTCAGTTCTAGAATGGATTGTTCCAAAAGCAAGCCAGTTGATGGAAAGCTGACAAAGGGTGATGGGGAGCATGTTAATGGGTGATGATTGCTGCAAGGCCCGGGGAACGTGGAGGTCCTGCCAATCTTAACAACAGGACCTCATTTGAATAAATGTGGGCAAACTTGCACACGAAAGATTGCCAGATTGCCTGCCTAGCCAATGCATGGGAGCCGTAAACATCGGTAGGATGCTACGCTCAGGGACATGTGGGGATGGTCACTGGCAGTCAGGGAGTGGGGTGGAGTGACTCCTATGCTCTGCTTGGTGGTGGCAAAAATTGAGGCTGCAATCCTGTTTAGCGGGGAAAGGCAGGGACCAATTGAAGGCCCAGCTGAAGGCCAGGGCTTACACTGGCTCTTCCTGGCCCACAAGGAGCACTAAAAGGAGCTGACTTTTGGTAAGTACTTTAGGCAGTTGACACCTCCTGCCTCGGACCTGGTGACTGGCAGCCAGCAGTGTAGTCCTTCCCTTGGATGAAGTTGCGGCACTGATGTAATCGAGCCACGACTTTTGAACTTTAGCTAGGACCCTGCCTGTGGGAGCTTCGTCGATCACCTGGTTTGGTTTTCTCAAGTTTTATACGGGGGGGGGAAATGAAGTCAGGTTGGTGATTCCCACTATTTTAACCCAACCCTCTCCTGCCCGTTGGTGGGGTGTTGTTAAATTTGAGGATCTGTATGTTTACGTAAAAGTAGTACTTAAAACTCCGTGTGAAACGACCCCCTTGGTTTTACACAAGCCAGGAAGTGAAGTGGTTCGAGGGAAGGGTGCATTGGTGCCACACACCATGAACCCAATTTTAACTCACTCAAAACCCATTCCCACTGAGTTAAAATTAATGCCGATACTTCTGATCTTTGGACGTTGTGCTAACAACTGAGAGTTGTGAATACACAGGGCCTGGGAATGCTGATCACCTAATCTGCACACATCTACCACTGGGATCCCCAGGGCTTTTCCTTGGGGGCTGGACTGCACCATACTAATGCAGTGGGAAGGGGCAACCACAAGCTACTGCCGTTATTCACTTTTTCTGGGTGATCAAGCACGGTGGGGGTGCCGAGAAATGGCTGATGCCAAGACCTGTCTCCAACCCCCACTGACAGGACAACAGCATCTGGATTTGCCTCTGTACATAACTTAATTTTATTTGGTGGGTGTAGGGGAGAGGGAGCTGCTTTCCAACAGACAACGGGAGGCGAGAACATTGCCCAGTCCATGTTTTTGCTGCCCTTAACTATCAGTAATAGTGCATCATTAGCAAAAACCAGCACAGGGCCATTTATCCGCCCCTTCAGACTGGGTGCGGCTGTGCTTAGAGTGAGTTGACAGGAAGATGTTGAGCAAAAGTGAGAACATTGATGGCTGTACTGAACTGTTATCTCAGCCATGTGGCATAGTCAAAATCTCGCTAGGAAAGCTTGTTTATAATAAAGATGCACAACAATTACTGCCAATTTTCTCAGGAAATGGTGTACTGTTTAAACATCACAACATGTAAATAGTTTTTTTAAAAATTGCACACAAGAATAACTTTGGTATTCATGATCTTAGTCTTTATCCACAATCATTTTGAACTAATTGCAGCTTACATTCATGCGCATGTTACAACATCAGGTCCAATGCTGAGTGTGACTAGAATTGTAACAATTGAAAGCAACAGTCAAATAAAATGAATGAATACATACTTGAATGTTATTTCTTCCCCGGAGCAACAAGCTGATGAAAATTGCATTGGATAATTAATGAGTAATAATTTTATAATGGTATTTCTTTTTACTATCATAAGGATTAGGAGAAATCAGTCCAAGATAATTTCCTTTATAGTTTTTTTAAAAATGTTAGCTTGGGCTTGAAGGGCAATGCAACATACAGATGTTATACAAAATTGGCCACTGGGAGTACAGTAAGATTTGGAAACATTGTACTGAGGTTCCCATAGTGAGCTTCCATAGATTAATGCATAGCCCAGCAATGTTCATTGAACAAATAGTGGAAAACTCTGCATTTTAACTTCAGCATGCAGGACGCAGTTTCTATATTAGGTTGCATGTAGCGCAAGCGTTCCTGGTTCTTAACATGAGGGCCTTGCACAGCCAACAATGACCTCAGTGTGAATTTGCTGGATTTTTTCTTTGGATTTTGATGGGTCTTTCAGGCAGTTTTGTCTTTGCAAACCCAACAAGCTTACTTTACTTGCCAGTTGCACATCAGGAGCCAGTGTGTTAGTGTGGCACATACCCCAACATGAACAAAGTTTTTGGTGCCAGGTATCTGTGGACCAGAACTAAATGGGAGAACTTTTCTCTTGATATTCTGTGCTTGAGATGTTTAAAATGACTTGAGGGTTGGGTAGGGTAGTAAGAGGGAGACTCTGGTGAGGGAAGCCAAAACAGGGTGGCATAACCTTAACATTCAAGCTAGGCCTTTGAGAGTGAAATCAGGAGGCACTTCTTCACACACAGGGTAGTGGAAATTTGGAATTTTCGCATTCAAAAAGCTGTCAAGGCTGGGGCTGGATTTTCCCAGCCTTGTGGAGACTGGCTGGGAGGCAGAAGGCTGATGAAATGGTGCTGGAGGGAGTCGGGAAGGGAGCTGAACACCTCCCCACTGTATACCACCAGTGTCAGGAACCTCAGCAGCATAGCTGTCCACTGAGAGGCAAGCCGGGGGGGGGGGGGGGGGGGGGGGGTGGTGGTGGTGGTGGTGGTGGTGGTGGTGGTGGTGGTGGTGGGGGGAGATAAATCAACCATGGTTAACCAAGGAAGTTAAGCATAGTATCAAAGTGAAAGAAAAAGCATACAATATGGCAAAGATCAGAGGATATGGTAAGCCAGAGGATTGGGAACGTTTTAAAAACCAACAGAAGATGATCAAAAAAATAGTAGAAGGAGAAAACAAACTTTGAGGGTAAACTAGCAAGTAATATAAAAATGGACAGTAAGAGCTGATTTAAATGTATAAAAAGGATGAGAGAGGCCAAAGTCAGTCTAAGCCCCATAGAGAATGAGGCTGGGGTAATAATAATGGGGAACCAGGAAATGGCAGAGGAGTTGAATAAATACTTTGCATCAGTCTTCACGGTAGAAGACACTAATAGCATACCAAAAATACTAAATAATCATGGGCAAAAGTGGGGGGAGGAGGAAATACATACAATAACTATCACTAGAGAAAAAGTACAAGGGAAATTAATGAGGCTAAAGGCCAATAAGTCACCTGGACCTGATGAGTTGCATCCTAGGATATTAAAGGAAATAGCTGCAGAGATAGTGGATGCAGTGGTAGTAATCTTCCAAGAGTCCTTAGATTCTGGATAAGTCCCAGAAGATTGGAAAACTGCCAATGTCACCCTCTTATTCAAAAAGGGAGGGAGACAAAAAACAGGTAACTATAGACCATTTAGCTTAACATCTGTCATTGGGAAATTGTTGGAGTCTATTATAAAGGATGTAATAGCAGAGCATTTAGAAATGCATAATATAATCAAGCAGAGTCAGCATGAAGGGGAAATCATGCCTGACAAATTTATTAGAATTCTTTGAGGAGATAACAAGCAGGATAGATAAAGGGGAACCAGTAGATGTAATATATTTGGATTTCCAAAAAGCGTTCGATAAGGCTACTTAATAAGATAAGAGCCCATGGTGTTGGGGGTTGTATATTAGCATGGATAGAGGACTGGCTAACTAATAGACGACAGAGAGTTGGGACACGAGGGATATTTTCAGGATGGCAACCTGTAAGTAGTGGAGTGCTACAGGGATCAGTGCTGGACCCTATTATTTACAATCATTATTATTTACTATATATATTAATGACTTGGATGAGGGAAATGAATGTACTATCGCCAAGTTTGTGGATGACACAAAAATAGATGGGAAGGCAAGTGGTGAGGATGACACAAAGAGTCTACAGAGGGATATAGACAGGTTAGGTGAGTGGGCAAAACTGTTGCAGATGAAATATAATGTGGAAACGTGAGAGGTTATGCACTTTGGAAGGAAGAATAGAGGAGCTGAAAATTATTCAAATGGAGAAAGACTGAAGAAAGCTGCAGCACAGAGCGATTTGGGGGTCCTTGTGCATGAATCCCAAAAAGCTAGCATACAAGTTCAGCAGGTAATAGGGAAGGCAAATGGAATGTTGGTCTTTATTTCAAAGAGAACAGGGAAGTTTTGCTAAAACTTTACAAGGCATTAATTAGACCATACCTAGAATACAGTGAAGAGTTTTGGTCCCCTTATCTAAGGAAAGGTATACTGGCATTGGAGGCAGTCCAGAGAAGGTTCACTAGGTTGATCCCAGGGATGGAGAGATTTTCTTTGAAAAGAGGTTGAGTCAGTTGGGCCTGTACTCATTGGAGTTTAGAAGAATGAGAGATGACCTTATTGAAACATATAAGATTCTTAGGGGGCTTGACAGGGTAGATGCTGAGAGGGTGTTACCCCTCGTGGGAGAGTCTAGGACCAGAGGGCATAATCCCAGAGTAAGTGGGGGGGCACCCATTTAAAACACAGATGAGGAGGAATTTCTTCTCCCAGAGGGTAGTGAATCTCTGGAATTCTTTATCGCAGAGGGCTGTAGAGGCTGGGTTGTTAAGTATATTCAAGGCTGAGATGGACAGATTTTTAATCAGTAAGGGAATCAAGGGTTATGGGGAAAAGGCAGGAAAGTGGAGTTGAGGATTATCAGATCAGCCATGATCTCATTGAATGGCATAACAGACTCGAATAGCCTACTTCTCCTATGTCCTATGGTCTTATGATCCATCCCTCTAGAAATAAAACCTAGTGCTTGGTTTGTTTGTTTTTTTATGGCCTAGCTAACCATATTTGTAGTGCTTTGTGTGAACTTGAGTGAGTACATAAAATTTTGTCCAGTGTGATCGTGCAAGTTAATGTAAATTTTAAAAATAATAATTACAAGAAGCTGAAAAGTAGATATAAATCAGCTAGACTATGATAAGGCAAAGCAGGATGCACATCTAGACTGCAGTGTGCGAGAGTTTGTGAACAGTGAAACTGTTCTGAGTGAACAATGTCTGCAACAGATGCCTGTCTCGATTCTCTCCAGCTCGGGGTCATTGTGCTGGAGTGTGAATTGGAGAAACTGACACATACAAGAGCTGGAGGAATATCTGGGTATCTGAGTGGAGTTAGGTCTTGGGTGATCTCACTGAATGGTGGAACTAGCTCAAGGGGCTAAGAGGCCTACTCCTGTTCCTATAAAGATGGCTTGATACGTAGTCTTCCAAGGAAATCACACACACTGTCCGTTAGCTAGCTAGATATGCTCAAGAATCTAGCTCTTCGCTGGATGTCAGGTCCTATCAAAGGCTCTAGTTTGAAGTTTCAAGGGCTACTGCTGTAACTATTTACTGGACGTCAAGGTAATTAAGTAAACTTTCTGCTTTACTGCACCTAGGAAATCTGGCAAAGTGAAGAGGAAAAAGGGATGGAGACTGATCATATCCATATTTTCTGCATTGGATGGGGAATCCCTGGGCTTTCCCAGGTAACATGAGTGAACCTGTGCTGGAGGAGTTACAGGCCCAGCATTCCCATTTAAATTGCACTCTGAAGATGTGTCTGTCTTTCCACCTTCAGTAGAGCATCCAGTTGCATTTGTCAGAGTGCTTTCTGTTTTGGCACCAGCTGTTGCTGAAAGGCACCGAGTGATGTGCTCGCTTGGATTTGGGTTGAGATCTCCAATCTTGTTCCAGCTGGAAGCAAAAGGAGAGTTTCAAACTGGAACAGAAGTGAAAGAAAAGTGTGACCATTAGCTACCCACTCAGTTCCTCAAATCGTATTGCTGGTAATAAGTCAGTTATGCTTTTCCTAATTACACTCATTCTAAAGATGAAACTGGAAAAGTATTACATAAAAACATAAGAAATAGTAGCTGGAATAGACCATATAGCCCCTTAAGCTTGCTCCAGCATTCGATAAAATCATGGTTCATTTTCTGCCTGCATTAACTACTCTTTTCAAACTGCTCCCTGTATCCCTTGATTCCCTGAGAGACCAAAAATCTGTTTCAACAATGGAGCATCTGCAACCTTCTAAAGCAGAGAATTCCAAAGTTCCTTAACCCTTTGAGTGAAGAAGTTTCTCCTAATTTCAATCCTAAATGATTAACCCTCTTATGTTGAGACTGTGCCCCATGTTCTAGATTCTCCAGCCAGAGTGAAGTAACCTCCCAATGTCTATCTTGTCATGCCCCTTCAGAATCATGTATGTCTCAATGAGATCACCTCTCTTTACTTTTCAGCTGAAGGGCCTAGAAGAGAGCTATATAAGACCATTTAAAAATAAGTTTTCAAAATCCTTGAAAGAATTAGTCAAGCCCTATTATACTCAATTTCAGAATGCACTTGGAAGCATCGAGGAGAGTCAACCTTTTAAATAGATTAGAATCGCAACAAAAACGAGCATTGACAACAAGATCTGCCTTAAATAAAGATAATTAAATTTTGGACTGAAGGGAAGTTTGGGATAAATTCCAAATAATGGTCACGTAAAGATTGTCAAACTCTAAATAGATAGAGGCAGTTAGACCCCCTTTCATGGAGTGAAGGACGTTGTAAATACAACTTTTTTAATCGATGCAGAAGCAATTTGAAATTTGTTTATTTCCTTTGATTTGGTAATCATCTTTAAAGCTTTGCTAATCCCATCACCATGAAGGTCTTTGAGTTGAGAATGCATGCAAATTTATTTTTAAGTATCATGTTTAGAAGCTAATAGTTGTAACCTGTTTGCTTAGATTTTGTTTTAATATTAGAATTTGGCATGGTTGTCCACCCTAACAGTCTAGAAGTGCTTTGGGGGGTGACTTAGAATGTTGTCCTGTGACTTTGAGACTACCTCTTTCTGCAACTGATGATATTACTGCTTGCGAAAGAATTGAGCCTGTCCGCAGTACTAACTTCAAACATTTCATTTTGAGATCCCTAATAATATTACACACTGAAATGGAATGATCCTAACCAATGGCTTAACGTGGAAGTGTCCAGGCACATCACGCTACTATAATATATATATATATATATATATATATAGGATAAATGTATTAGAAAATTGCCAAACATTGCTCTCAATCATCTCAATTTTAGGAATGGAGAGCTTTGTTGAATGGAAGTACACCATTTGGAGCTAGACCCAATTGTAGCCAATCAGAGCCCGCTTTATTGTTAGGTGCTGCTGCTATCTGTTGCAGATGGCAGGGCTTCTAAACACATTTCATGAGATGTTTGGAATTTTATATTTTCTAACAGAGAAAGAGTATACTAGCTGACTAAAATATGGAATATAAGATTGAAATAAAATAAAGTTCACAATGAATATAGGGCATGAATGGAAGATAGAATATTAGAAAGAACTAAGCTGCTGGAAATTTTATAAATTAAATCAACATTCCTAACTGTAGACATAAACTATTTTCTAAGTTTGTAATTTTGTTGTCTGAAATTAGAGAGGGTACAGAGGAGATTTAGGAGGATGTTACCAGGATTGAAAAACTGCAGCTATAGGCTGGGGTGAACATTTTCCTTGGAACAGAGGAGGCTGAGGGGGAGCTTTGATTGAGATGTATAAAACTGTGAGGGGCCTGGATAGAGTGGATGGAAAGGCCCGTTTACTTCAGCAGAGAGGTCAGTGACTAGGGGGCATAGATTTAAAGTGATTAGTAGAAAGGTTAGAGGGGAGATGAGGAAAGGTTTTGCACCCAGAGGATTGTAGGAGTCTGGAACTCACTGCCTGAAAGGGTAGTAGTGGCAGAAACCCTCAGCTCATTTAAGAGGTGTCTGGATATCTGCCTCAAGTGGACCAAGTGGGGAAAGTGGGGTTGGGCTGGGTGGCTCGTTTTTCAGCCGGCGCAGACATGATGGGCCAAGTGGCCTCTTTCTGTGCCGTAAAATTTCTATGATTCTGTGAAAGATTCTGTATGTATATACATAAAACAATAGTCAATATGATGTGATCTCTTCCACACCAGTATTGAAACAGTTGTAATTCAAACATTAAAAATTCTTTGTTTTTAATAATTCCCACATAAAACATAGGTTTGTGTAAAGCAGGCAATCTGCTTCAAACTTCCCAACAATAATTGTATCATGAGGAGATAATTGACCTTATTTCCTTTTCTTGTGAGACTCGCTTTAGAACTTTTCTTCGCTAACTCCTCTGCTTCACTGTATTAATTAGCAGATATTGCATTATTGCTATTAACCTTTGAGTAAAAAGAGAGCCCCATGGATTCCCGGAAATGGCTGTGAGCATAATGCCAGCACAAACTCGTGTTGATTTTATAACTTAGCACTCATCCGTGTGAAGTGGCCTCAAGGCATTTGCATGTCGGGAGTAAAGGCAATTGCTGAATTTTGAAATGTTTTCTATGTGGCTTAGGTACTGGATTCTCAGCTCAGACAAGGAGGGGTAAGAACAGTGGTTGAACTTGAAATCACAATTGATCAACCTTTGGAGATGAAGTTGCTACTTTCAATGTAATTATGCTCTCAGTCATGGTAAATAGGAGTGCAGCAGCTACAGATGTTTAGTTCCTTTATTCTCAGAGCATTTGCATTTTTAATAATATTCCATGCTTTATATTATGAATTTTGGATAGGGTTTTTAATATGCTACATTATATAGGTAGATTTTCCTTTTAATTACTGATATCCAATCATTGATATCTCAAAGTTGTTGTCAGCTTACAATGCAGTTGTGGCATGTAAATAACAGGAAAAGAGAATTTAGACTATGCAATCCATTGCACCTACAGGCCCAGGCATCTGCCAATGGCTAAGATATTCTAATGTTATGGTGTAACAGGGAGGCAATTTCATTGTTGCATCATTTGCCTTAAGAAGATCTTCAGGTGCCTTCAAACATAACGAGGGGGCTATCAAGGAGATCATGGCCCCCTAACTATTATGCTCTGGCACCCTCCTAGATAAGAGCAGCATTAGTAAGATTAGTAGTTACAGATATATTGAGGAAGTCACAGATGATTCAGTCACTTTCAGCACTATAAGGCAATAGTTAAAATTGTGGCTTGGGTGTCCGAAATAGAAAGCTTTCATTTACCAGCATATAAAATCTCTTCAGCAAGGAAAAATTAATGTGTCCTTAAATCTGCTGAAGCAAAAAGTCAATTCTGAAGGTGTTTACTTAGAAGTTCTTAATCTCTGGTGAGCCGGATTGTTTGGACACACCTAATTTCTTTATCCTTCCTGGTTCCTGGTTAGATTAGGAGCAATTTATTTGATCTATTATTGTAAACTTTGTCATTGCATCCTCCATAGCGACAGCCGTTTCTACACAGTGATCAAGCCAAAGAAAAATTGTGTTCGTAGGGTGGGGCTGGATCATTTGTGCCTTTCTTGTAAGTGAGTAAAGTACTTAAAACAAAAACAAAAACAGAATTACCTGGAAAAACTCAGCAGGTCTGGCAGCATCGGCGGAGAAGAAAAGAGTTGACGTTTCGAGTCCTCATGATCCTTCGACAGAACTTGAGTTCGAGTCCAAGAAAGAGTTGAAATATAAGCTGGTTTAAGGTGTGTGTGTGGGGGGCGGAGAGAGAGAGAGAGAGAGATAAGTGGAGTGGGGGTGTGATTGTAGGGACAAACAAGCAGTGATAGAAGTAGATCATCAAAAGATGTCAACAACAATAGAACAAAAGAACACATAGGTGTTAAAGTTAAAGTATTTAAGCTTTATAAGAATTGATTAAACTGGTCTGCTGAGGACTGCGACATTTCAGTGTTAATTGAAGCTTTTGATGTGGATCCAAAATTGTTTAGGTTGGAAAGCACAGGGTGCTTCATGTCTTTCTAAAAGTATGGCAGTTTTAGTCCAACCATTCAATAGATATTTATTCTGGGTGTCTTGATGGGCATTAGACCAGCCTTTCCTGGCCAACCCTTTGCTTCCATTTCTCGTTGATGTGCAGTAAAATGCTGAAATTAGGAAAACTGTCACTATCTACATCCTGACGCTCCTGTGGGAAATCACCAGATTCTTTCATGGTTTCTATGAGAAACACTGAGCATAGACTAGGTGAGATTTTATACCAGCTAGTTTTGCAATAGCTTAATCAGAGCACAAGCAAACCAAAATTGGAAACCTGCCCAGCTATGTTTCATTTCCATATCTTTGAATAGTTCAATGGGTAATTCAGAAAGTAATGTACTGTAAATGTTCAAAGTACATTAATTGAACCCCACAATGGCTCTTCTATTTAGTTTCACCTATTCCTGTCTTTCAGGACTTAGTCATTTGGTTATTCAGATATTGAAGCTTGTTTTGTTGCAGTGCACATGTCAGGAATTTGGTGGTGTTGGTTTTTCTGATACATTTAGGTATCTTAAGGCTGTTGCGTAAATAACTCCAACCCTGCTCTCCTGAAGGAGATGGCTCACCCTGGCATCAGATAAATCAACACCACCAAGTTCCTGACATGTGCACTGCAACAAAACAAGTTTCAGTATCTGGCTAACTGACTGACTAAGTTCTGAAAGACGGGACATAGGTGAAACTAAATAGAAGAGTCAATCCCGGTTCCAAAGGGCAGGGACAAGGGAAGACAGTGGATCTGTGCCATGGGTTTCAGAAGGCTTTTCAACCAATGGAAGCATCATAGCTGATTCTGATCTGGTCTGCATGTGACATCCGCACAGTGATGCCCTACCCTGTAGGAGCCGTGTGATAAGTCATCATGACTGGAAAGCCTAGATGAATTCTCTGTAGCTTTGTAGAGGCTAATTGTACACAGAACAATAACAACTTTGGTTCAAGGTTCCAGGATTGCTATTGGTCTGTGTGCAATTAACCTCAATAAAACAAGAGAAAATTCATCTAGCATTTCCAATAAATCAGTTATTTACCAAATTTACCATCATTTCTTGCGTCATTAACAGTATGTAATAGATTAGGATGAAAGGTTACACCATAAAAGTTAATCAGTATAGATTTCAGAGAGTGAGGTGCTTCCCTTAATGTCCCCATTAGCACATCCTTTAGCTAATATCACCACCGTCAACACCCCTTTGTCCTTTTGTCTATGACATCTTTGATAGTCTCTTCTTCACCTCCATCTATCACTGGTCCGCTATTGAGCTCTCCTGTCCCACCCACTTCTACCAGCTTATATTTCATCTCATTTCTATATGTCTTAGCTCTGATGTTTCCAGTCCGTATGACCCTTCATCAACTGTATCCCTCTGCAGATGCTGTCAGACCTGCTGAGTTTTTCCAGGTATTTTTGTTTTTGTTCCAGATTTCCAGCATCCGCAGTATTTTGCTTTTATTGAGGTGCAGTAAAGGTTGGGTAACGTCGACCTGAATTGGTTAACTAGTGATAGAAAAATTCAATATTCCTGATGATGTGGCATGAAAAGGTGTCAATTAACTTCAGGGCCTTGACTAATAAGCATTTGATTATGTAAGGAGAGTTCTTTTTTTTTTCCCTTAAAGCTTTACTTAAACTACATAGAATCTGAGCTGGTGATGTAGCATATTGATGTAACAAAAACATGGAGGCGTAGAAAAGTATATTAAAGACCTTTGCACATGGATCCCTAATCCTGGCCAGTCATTAGAGCGAATGTTACAAGCTTCTTGCCAAATCATGTAGAAAGATCACAGGATGAATCACTTTGTACCTCTGCCACATGCCTCTCAGCAGGTGGGTATAGAGCTCCAAGAGGTGGGGTGGGGTGGGGGAGGGGGAATAAAAAAGTAAAACCCCTTTCCAATCAGAACACATAGGATAACCAAAGTTAACCTGAGTCTGTATTGTTGTTTCAGCCCTTTAGTTGCAGTCTTTGACCTAGAAATTGAATTGCACCTGAATTGAAGTGTGATCCCAGTGTTGGTGTTTAATGGGGTTTGTGACAAGACTATGGCCCATTGGTCTTCATTTGCTTAACACAGGCAAGTTGTAGGTGTCAGTCTCCACTCCTCAAAGGGCAGCATGATTGGTTGGCTGCATGCTAGCCAGAGTGGCAGGGAGAGTCAGGAGTGGGGAGAGGTACCTTGGAAGCAATGGAGCGGTGACTAGTAGCAGAATCTGGATTTAATGTGGCACTGGAAGGAGTAGGAGTGCTTCTCCTGGCTCCAAAGTAAGGTGAGTAAAATATTCAAACTTTCCTTCCCAGTGGCCCCTTTAAGGCCTGTTAAGTTTTGGTTCCAGGAAATTGACTGCTGCACACACACTGCACGCTGCAGTCATGCACAACGAACTTAGAACAAAATAGGTGTAAGACTCCCTATTTGCATATGCATAGAGCCTAAAGCATGTTTCAGGCACTTGCCCTAGAACGCCCTACTATGGTACCTTCACCAACATTGCGGGCAAAATGAGCACACGCTGTCCAACATATTGGACTCTTTGATGCACATTTTATGCCTATAGCACTGGTGCAGCAAGATCCAATTTCTAGGCCTTATTCTCTGTTCTGTTCAGTATATCAGGTTAGCATCACTTCCACTTCCACCTCGTTTAATAAATAAAAATGAGTTGGATAAAGTTCTGTAAAGGCATCCAAGTTTTTGCTCCTGCTGGGATGGCATTTGCAGACTTACATGAAGGAAAATCATTGTTTCAAATGTAAGTGTTACTTTGGGTAGCTGCTGGCACATAGGATAGGATGATAAAGCTGCAGAAGTTATACTGATGGTCGTCCTATAGGATTATTTGCATGTTTGGCCTGTTCAGATTTATTTCCTTGGTCAGATTTTTAGCAAGTACCCCTTTAAATAACTTCATTGGGCAAATTATTCTATTCCAAAACTGCACTTACCTAAAATTAAGTTTAAAGGACAAAAGTCAAACTTATTTTCTAGCACTGACCACTTTTCAAAGTTCTCAGGCGACTTCGTGAATAAAAAAAATAAACAAGGTGTTTCCATCACTGATGGATTTACTAGCAGTGTGAAGAAAATTTCTACTGAGCCACGACAGCTGTGATATATCTGTTTATATATTCCAATGTCAAGACACGGTCATCGTTAGTAATGATCTCCGACCTTAAAAGTTTTGCAAATTAAATGTTTTTTTTCTACCACTTATATGGTGTAAATAAAGGTTGTGCCAGAAAGCTATGGAATAATCAGTAAGTCCCAAGAGACTACATTTTGTTTATCATCTTTGCTTCTTGATTCTGTTTCAGAGCTTTTTAGTCTTGACTTGGAGTAGTGTCGTTATCCAATTAGTACATTATCTTGCAAGATCATCGTTCAGTGTTGTATAGAGGAGATCGCAATGCAAGTATATAATCATACATTTTACAATGGATGAAGAAGGCCATTCATCCCATTTTAATTTACCCTTCAATAAGTTATCCATCTAAAACAACACTCCACTCTTCCCCATAGCTGTAACTAATCCTTTCTGATAAAAGCAAAAAACTATGGTTGCTGGAAATCCAAAACAAAAAAAAAATACCTGGAAAAACTCAGCAGGCTTGGCTGCATCTGCGGAGAGGAACACAGTTAATGTTTCAAGTCCGAATGACTCTTCAACAGAACCTTAACTGTGTTCCTCTCCGCAGATGCTGCCAGACCTGCTGAATTTTTCCAGATATTTTTATTTTTGTTTCTAATCCTTTCTGCCTTGATTACAGGATTTTAGTCTCCGCATGAGTCCATACCACCTGACATCAGACCTGAAATTTCAACCTGCCACCCCCTTATCCTACTCCCACAATTTACTTTGAAGGAGCATGGGAAATGTTCATTTGGAATGCCATATCATACACCTCTCCAAGATCACCACTCGGGCACCACCTTTCCAGCCTGAAAGCTCTCATTTCCCCAATCTTTCGTCATATCCTGACACCGGCAATCAACCGGTTGCATATGCTGCTGGAAGCATCATTAGATTTGTGAAAACCGATTACACCCAAAGTGAAAATAGGAGCAGTTTTCTGCAGTGCAAAGCTTTCTGTGGCGATCAGTATGGCAGCTGTTTCAACTAGGTTCTCGGTACAGGCAGTCCCTGTTTTGACAGCAAATCACTCAGCCCTAGATGTTTCACTGAGCTAATGACACTTGTTCCAGGAGCCACTTGATTATGCATGTCCACAAGCCACATTGAGGCAAAGAGGAGAATTGCTGGGCATTCATCAGCAACGTCAGGAGAGGGGACAGGCAGTGGTTTAAACACTGATATTTGTCAACAAAAATTGTCAGCAAATGCTATCTGTAGACACATATGGTTAAACAACAATGATTTGTAACTGGTGCTTTGCAAAGTTTTATGCATATTTAACTTTTTTTAATCCTGAATGTAGTGATGAGGACTAAAGGAGGTGCTGGTGGTGGAATTAAGGTAATAAAGCAGAATGTGATAATATCAGGACAAGAGTAAGTACTCCGAAAAGAACAACATGAACAGATGACAGGTGGCCATTGTTGGGGGTAGAGTGGGAGGAGGGGACGGTGGTGGGGAAAAAAGATTGAAAATAGGATAAAAGATGGGGATAAAACAATGAATAAATGAATAAAAATGAAAATAAAGTGAAAATAAGTGGTAGCACCAGCACTGATCCGGACAGGGTATTGAGGAATGGAGTTGTAAGTAGTGTCTCAGTTGGGGAGTTATTAAAAAATTTCGCTCCAGCAAGCGCTGATTGCCCCCCTGTCGTTGATGAGCTTCCCTCCCCAGCTCAACTGTCTACTCGGAACTGGGTTGCAGCAGGAGACTCCCAGGTGGACAGCAGAAATGCTTTAGGGATGTCCTTAAAGCATCCCTGAAGAGATGAAACATCCCTGCAGACTCATGGGAGTCACTGGCCTGTGGCCAACCAAAATGGAGTAGGTTTATCCATGAAGACACCAAACGACATCAGGAATATGCAGTGATGAAATCAAGGTGTCAGAGAGAGCACACAAACGTCTAAACATCTCATCTGCCCCACCCTTCAAGCACCACCTACCCCACATGTGACTGAGTTTGCAGATCGTGCATCGGGCTTAGCAGCCATCTCAAATCCCATTGAACCAGAGTGTAAACATGTTCTCCTCGATCCCGAAGGACCGTCTCAGAAAAGAAAACTATTACAGAGGCTGTGCGTGCGTGTGTGTGTGCACCAAGCAATAGCATTTAACTGCTGTTTCAGCAGGAAGCAATGGCGAGATGGGGATGACAAATGCTCTTGGTCAACAGTGTTAGGAACAGCAGAGTCATTTTCAAGCTGTCTCTTTGGAGACTGGTGAATGGAATTCTGTTTGAGGCATGGAGGTACCCTTACTATTTCAAAGCACAGTTGTTTTCTCGCCTCAAAGCAGAATCCGAGTAAGCCCAAAAACATTTAAGGAATCTTGCTGATTTCTGAATCAGTAAAAAGTGTGTGTGTGTATGTATGATGGTAATATGTATGCATTGTAAATTGTGGGAAGTTCAACTCTATCTACTTGGGTCTAGTGAGAATCTAGTTTCTTCAAAATATTACCTTACTGTAACGATATAATTTGTAGATATGACTTCCATTTAAAATTATTTTGCTTAGTTTTCAAAAATGGAATAAAAATGGTTGCAAAGTTCAGGTTGAAAATGGATGCACCCTTTAAGAACAACTAACAGTTTGAAAGCACTTTTTTTTTGCTAAAATTACTTTTGTGTTGGAGTGAAAAAGCAGTGGATTTGCTATTATTTAGGAAAAAAGGGAATTAACAAGCTCATACTCCAAACCAAAAATTAAACACAAGCAGCTGCTTCTGTCTCTTGACCTCAAATTGCCTTCAAGAGCATGTGGAGAACTTCATTTGCAGCACAATTCTCGAGCCTTTGGATTCACTGAGTTTTACACTGCTTTCATCTGTTAAAGGTGAAGATGATACTTGACGGTAAAATATTTTTGAGCTCTGTTGCTGCTGTGTGATCTATTCTATTTTGGGGTCACCTTTTAACATAGAAATGTTAAATCGTGCCCCTCCTTAACTTTGCCAGTATGGATTTAATAAAAAGGTGTTGCTACCATGGATTTTGGCAGAATGCCTGTTGTCACTGGTGGTTTTAAAACGAGCATCAGAATTTCCTTTTGCATGGAATAACCATTAAGTGTCTTTGGTTTCAGGCTGTCTCGTTAACTCTGAAGCCATCCTGGATATCCACTGAGAATGTCAGGTCTGGTTGAGCCACGGAGAGGGAGTTTTTTTAAGGTATTTTAATTTTGTTGGAGTACTTTTGTCATAAGCGATGCTTTTAAACTATATGCTGCTGTTTTTTTTATTTTAGTTTGTTTTCCTACTTTTTTGCCTTGAGCTCTTTCTCCCTCTCCCTCTTCACCCCACCCCTCAGATCCACACTGTACTCTTTTTTTTTGGAAGTGTGAGCTTGAGTACTTCAGTCCAATAGCATTTGTCAGTGCTTTGCCATCAGTGAATATGCCAGGAAACATGCTTGGGAGATGAGGAAATGATCCCGCCCTTGTTGTGTTTCCTTCTTCCTGTGGACAGCTCTGCTGAGACAATCAAAACTTGGACATAACAGTTAGTGGGATAAAACGTAAATCGACACTTAACAAACAGCCTTATACTGGAACTACCTGGATGCCTTGTTTTAACTAATCTGCTATTAGTGACATTGACTCAGTAGACAAATATGAATTGATCAGAGAAGCCAGTGTGGATTTGTCAAAGGTAAGAAATCACATCAGACAAACCTAGTAGAATTTTTTGAAGAGGTAACCAATTTTGTAGATAAGGGAATGAATGCCTGTGGATGTTATTTAATTAAGCTGCCAGAAAATATTTCACAAGGTTCGATAAAAGACTGTTACAAACTTGAGAGTACATAGAATTGGCGTGAGCCTAGTGACAGGGTAGGAAATAGGTTAGGAGGTAGGAGACAGAAAATAGGTACGTACTCAAATTAACAGGATGTGGCTAGCATTGTCCCCTAGGGATCTGTTCTGGCTCCACAACTTTTTGCCATTTTTAATGCATGATTTGAATGTAGGAATAGAGAGCCATATATCTAAGTTTGCTGTTGACGCTAAGTTAGGTGGCACAGTAAGCAGCATGGATGGGAGCAGAAATTTGCAAAGGCACATTGATAGATTAAGTGAGTGGAAAAAAGAACTGTGACAGATGGAGTTCATTGTGGGAAAGTGTGAGGCCACCCACTTTGGGCCTAAGTAAAATAGATTCAATTATTTTCTAACTGGTGGGAAGCTAGGACTATGAATGATCAGCGAGACTAAGGGGCCCAAAAATACCGAAATCGCTAAAGGTAGTGGATAGTTACAGAAATAGCTAAAAAGACGAATGGAACATTGACCCTTAACTCAAGAAGCCTGCAATACAAAGCGGTAGAAGGTACTTTACAGCTGTACAGATCTCTGGGTAAACCCCATCTGGAATACTGCATTTAGCCTGGGGCACTGTGTCACAGGAAGGATACGTTGGCCTTAAGCAGGTTCAGTGTATATTCAGCAAAATGATACAGGGCTGTAAGGGTTAAATTGTGAGGACAGCATGTATAGACGAGGCTTGTATTCTCTTTAATAGAGAAGAGTAAGGGGTGTTTCAGATGGTTAAGGAGTTGATAGAGTAGATGGAGAGAAACTATTTCCTCTGGTGGGTGAGTTCAGAACAAGGGGCATCACATTAATGTCAGAGCTAGGTCATTCAGGAGTGATGTCAGGAAGCACTCCCTTTCACAAAGGGAGTGGAAATCTGGAATTCTCTTCCCTCCCCCAAAAGCTTATTGTGGCTGGGCCAACTGGAAAAGTCAAAACATGAAATTGATAGATTTCTCTTTCTCAAGGGTATTAAGGGTTGTGGAACCACAAGGCCGGTAGATGGAGTTAAGGTCAGCCTTTCCTTGTCAATCTTCATTTTCAACTAAGTGAAAGGGAAACATCTTTAATGTGGGCACCCAAGAAAGACTTTTCCATGCATTTTAAGTGAGTTCACCACCTCCTGATTGATCAGGGACAACTACAACACTTCATTGGCTGTAAAGTGCTGTGAAACACTCTGAGGTCATGAAAGGTGCTACGTAAAGGCAAATACATTCCTTCTTTCATATGTTCTATCTTGTCAGAAGTTGAGAAGTGGGTAAAGAAGCTTGAGATACTGATGTGGGCTGCCACCAGTTAAAGAAAACAGGGCACATGGTGCAAGTTGTAATTGCTAAATCTGTTCTTTTATACAGAGTATAAACAATGACAATGGAGTACTCATGTTGCATAAGAACTTGTTTTCAGGATCTAAATTCTGTGGAATGTCGTTTTGTGGTCTCTGTATTTAGTGTTTTAGGAAATCTGCGGGCAGCCTAGCTGATGCAAGTTGGAACATCTGACTTTATTTTCTTACAGTGGAATTGGCTGCTGTAAAAGCTATCTCTGTGATGATTGTAGGAGTACCACTTGGATAGTTTGTGCAGGGTCACAGAAGTTGGGCCTGCTGAGTATTTCATTTATTCAGAGTGAGATGCTGGGTTTAAAAATAATGACCTGTTTTTGACGCATCTCATTTTTAAAAACAAGTTAGCTCTGTACGTCATTTTCATATGATGAGTGAGTGCTCTATTACACAAAATTTGACAGCATGATAAGAGTCTAGGTGAAGTTTTATTGATGTTGGTTTGGAAAAAAGTGCTGGGGTGATATCTGGATGCTTGCCCTTTTGGTTGCACTTAGTGTTTAAATTTCCTCTGACTCTGATTTCAACAAGGCAGAATAGTGAAGTCTGTTTTTGCTCACCTTTGAGAACCTGAATGGATGGTGCAAAGCTAGTTACTAATGCTGGAGGAAGGTTGGAGAAATCACTGTTGTTAATTAACAGAGAACTGTTTTAACACACTTATACCATGAAATTTATCACCATTTGGGTTCCTGTGACCATTTATTTTTTTTCTGTTTTAAGACCGAGACATGCTGTCTTAAGAGGCAGGGAGGCTAAGGGAGGGAATTCTGGAGCCTCAGTACGTGCTTTGTGGATATGCAGTTCTGATTTGTCCCCAAAAAGCACCATGCTGGCTTGTGCATGCATCGGTGAATGAGGAGTGATTCAAACATGGCCACATGACCCACTGCTCTAACCTGGTGTCTGACCCAGTGTGGCGCCTTCTACAAGGGACCTGTGGCATCTGTGAGCATAATAAGAAATGGCATGGCTCTTCAACCAATCAGATTGAAGAATGCTCAGAGTAATGCAGGTTGTTATTTTGGAGAAACAATGGATAAAGGAGTTAAGTGGTGTTGTGCTAATAAAACATGCCTGTTTTGAACATCTGGTTTTGGCATGCAGCCTTGGATATAACTGATGTTACCGTGATTTTAAACTTGAAGCAGACGCCTGCAGGTTTAGCTCTCGGGTGCTGATTGGAAGCTATTTTCATGGAGCAGTACACACAACCCCACTGAAAGTGTGGAATGAGCTGGCTGACGCACAGCGGCACGTGTGGCTTGGGACCAAAGGAGAGGGCACACAGGTTCTCAGACACAGCTTTGGAGGTCCTGGTGGAGGAGACCCAGAGGAAGAGAGACATCCCATATCCGTAGAGGGTAAAGGAATCCATCTCA
Source organism: Carcharodon carcharias (assembly GCF_017639515.1). Lineage (NCBI taxonomy): Eukaryota > Metazoa > Chordata > Chondrichthyes > Lamniformes > Lamnidae > Carcharodon > Carcharodon carcharias. The sequence goes on along the minus strand of NC_054468.1, from coordinate 125,304,692 downwards.
CCCTCCTGTCCCTCCTTCCTGCAACAGCTGATGCTGCTCTGCCTGGCTCCATGTCCACCTCCCACTCCCCGTGAAGACAATGGTTGTACCCCTAACAAGATACCCATGACCCAAGGACGCCCTTTCTCCTAGTATCCTTCATAATATGTCCAGTAAGGTGAAGTCCTGATTGAATTTTCAGGATGCATGTTGATAGAGTGTTAGCAAAGTCTTGTCAAAGTCGTCCAGAATGTCTTCAATGTTCTCTTCAAACCATCAGCAGCAAATGAACCGAAAGGCTGAACATAGCTTTAAATAGTGCACGCATTCCTCAGTTATGACTTTGTTTACTCCCGTTCAGCTGGTCTTCATTAGGAGAGGTTGTTAATTGAAGCCGCATTCACTAAAGTGTTATGCAGCCTCTTTACTGACCACCAGCAGGCAACTTAATTGTAAATCAGAGCCTTTAAATGATCCTTTGGGCAGCCGCTCCCGTTTTGTTGTGTGGCTGGGGTCTAGTTTAGGGCTTAGGGGATCATGTGCTAAGAATTACACTGACAACCAGTTTAAGATCATCAGTCGGGCTCGCACTATCGCACATTTGCGTGTACTGGAAATTACATCTATTAATGCACCGGGCCCTGTTCTTTGCAGACAGAAAGAACGTGTACACACTTTGCTCTGTTTCAGCTAAGCAGATTAAGTGACAGCCAATCGCTGACTCATTCCTAAGGGCAATGCCTTGAACACTTGGGATCAAGTGCCTGGCTTAAATTTGAAACAATGCTTGGCAGTTAATGGTCTGTCACCATCACTGGTGCGTTCTCCATGGCAACATCTCTACCTATCAGAGTTTACTTGTACTCTCTTCACATACAGTATAAATTGTTGTTTTCCCCTTGTATTGGTATTCTTGCGAAGTGTCCTGATGAGTGCAAGACGAAAAGCTTCGGCACGTCTCTTTTTTTTCAGCAATACTCAGGTTCTGTACTACCAAACGACTATTTTTTATATGGTTGGTGCCATTAACAGTTATAAAAATACAATTTAAAAGATGCAATTATGTGGTACTTTATCAACTGATTGAAATGTTTCAAATGCTGATTTGGTGCTGCACGTTAGTTAGCCAAGTAAATATGGCAATCGTTCTGTGCTAGCAACATCCCGCAAAAGACACTGGGGTCCTATTACAAAATAATTTCCTTGGGCAAATGTAGGCATGATCCCAGTCTTTAGGACGTCACAAAAATACTGTTTTTTGAAAAAAAAAAGCTATGTTTACACATCTATCGCATTTGTGTAAAGCAATTTTGCTTTGCACCAGTGCTAAAGGAGAAGTGTAAACCTGGAGTTCGGAGCATGACCTGGCTCTGCAGGAAGCCGCACTCCACTTAACCCCCAAAAGCACCAATGCTGCTGTCATAGTGTAAATACAGCTTCAATTTATTGCATGTGTGGTGTGTAAACCCTTTGTGAACTGGTGGAAACCGAAATCACTAAACAGAAATGACTGCAGAGCAACAGTCAGCAAAGCAAATAAAAGATGAACTGTGTAGTCAAACTGTAGACACTTGGTCAAAGAAGTTGTGTTAAAACAGTAAGATAAAAGCAAAATACTGCGGATGCTGGAAATCTGAAACAAAAACAAAAATAGCTGGAAAGACTTAGCAGGTCTGACAGCATCTGCGGAGAGGAACACAGTTAACATTTCGAGTCTGTATGACTCTTCAATAGAACTAAAGAAAATAGAAATGAGGTGAAATATAAGCTGGTTCACAGGGGTGGGACAGGTAGAGCTGGCCAGTGATAGGTGGAGGCAAAGGAGAGATTACCAAAGATGTCATAGACAAAAGGACAAAGGGCTGTTGATGGTGGTGATATTAGCTAAAGGGTGTGCTAATGGTGACATTAAGGGTAGAAAGCAGGACGAGCAAGTGACAGATAGCCCTAGTGGGGGTGGGGTAGGGGGAAGGGATCGAAATGGGCTAAAAGGTGGAGATAAAACAGTGGATGGAAAAAAAATTTAAAATAGAAATAGGTAGGAAAAGAAAAATATATTAAAAAATTATTAGAAAATAGGGGGATTGGAAAGGGGGTGGGGATGGAGGAGAGAGTTCATGATCTGAAGTTGTTGAACTCAATGTTAAGTCCAGAAGGCTGTAAAGTGCCTAATTGGAAGATGAGCTGCTGTTCCTCTAGTTTGCGTTGAGCTTCGCTGGAACATTGCAGCAGGCCAAGGACAGACATGTGGGCATGCGAGCAGGATGGTGTGTTGAAATGGCAAGTGACAGGGAGGTCTGGGTCATGCTTGCGGACAGACTGAAGGTGTTCCGCAAAGCGGTCACCCAGTCTGCGTTTGGTCTTTCCAATGTAGAGGAAACCGCATTAGGAGCAGCGAATGCTGTGTTAAAACAGTACCTTGCACTAATTGAGTATGCACCTTGAGTATTGTATCCCATTTTAACCAAGACATGAGGGAATATTCAAGTCTGGTAGACTATGAGACTGTCTTTGTCAAAGTAAGCTTTTAATAAAAGAATGATTTGCATTTATATAGCGCCTTTCATGATCTGAGGCTGTCCCAAAGCTCTTTACAGCTAATGAAGTACCTTTGAAGTGTCAATACTGTTATAATGTAGGAAATGCGGCAGCCAACTTGCCCACAGTAAGCTCCCACAAACAGGAATTGATAATGACCTGGCTAGGATACTTCCCTACTCTTACTGCCCTAACCCCCCACCCCCTACTACTCTTCAAAATAGTGCCATGGAATCGTTACATCCACTTGAGAGGGCAGACAGGGTCCTGATTTAATATCTCATCTGTAAGGTGGCGCCTCAAACAGTTCAGCACTCCCTCACCACACTGGAGGGCCAGCCTAGATTTTGTGCTCAAATCCTGGATTTGGACTTGAAGCCACAAGCTTTTGACTCAGAGTGGAGTGCTGCCAACTGAACCACAGCTTGCACATGTTATGAGAAGAGACTGGAGAAACTTGGGCTGTTCAGCCTTGAGAGGAGGCGACAAGAGGGAAGCTTGCTAAGGTATATTAAAGAGAATAGCATGGAGTAAGATGGATTCATGAAATCCTTCAAGTTAACACACAAGAGGAGGACAAGGGGAAATGGGGCAAATTTAAGACTGCCAGGAGATCCATCTTCACCCAGAGTGATCAATATATAGAATGCACTTCTGGAAAAGTAAATGGGGGCATTAACTGTGATGTAATTCAAGAATTGGTCTGATGCTATGAAGAGAAATGATAGCCACTTTCTCGATGGGTAATCAGGGGTATGCCAATCTTATAATGCTGCCTATTTTGTGGGATAGAGTTGGATTCCCAATCACAGTGCTTTGTTTATTTTTACCAGCTCAAGAAAATTGCACCTGAGGAGTGGAAAGGCTTTGCTGCTGTTTGTACAACTGGTTCTTTTTACCAAAACCTGCAGTAATACTCATGAGATGGATATGTCTTTGAATGAGCTTGCTGAATGTTTTTGTCGGAATGTGAAATTCCAGGAAACCCAGCTTTTAGTGTAGACACAGGTGAGGTTTGCAGGCAAATCCAAAGTAAAGCTATTCATTTTCCATTCAGTCTGATTTTTCCTGGAGCTAAATGTTATTCAGAAGGTTCACGAAATGCGTGTGTCTGTCATTTTCAGTTTGACACACGGACAACGTGCATTCCTTTAGTGGGAGTATTAATGTCCACAGCAGCACAGGGGAAATCCTGTCCTGAATACATTGTGTTCTTAATGATGTCAAGTTTCTGCAGATTGGGGTTAATCTTGCTCTTCGCTCATTTTCTCTGCTGTCTAACAATAGGCTTTTGTCTGCTCATCACAGTTGATTGACACGCTTGCTTTAGAGATTGGAGAGCTGAAGATGGGTCATTCAATCCCTGATGCAGATGAAGATGCTCAATATGCCCAGTGGCTGCAGTAAGTTTTCCAATTTTTTTTTTAGTGGCACATCTTTCCCTGCCATGATTTCCTACCACCAGCCCCCACTTGTTTTCCTTCTGCACCTGTAACGTATCCCAAATTTATCATCGTAAATTTATGTGGAATTGTTGGGCTGCGTAGTCAGAGATTCTTTTAGATGGGCTCCCCTTTTTTAAATTCTTTTCATGGAACGAGGCGTGGCTGACAAGGCCAGCATTTGTTGCCCATCCCTAATTGCCCTTGAACTGAATTGCTAGCCAGGCCATTTCAGAGTCAGCCACATTGTTGTGGGTCTGGAGTCACACGTAGATCAGACCAGGTGAGAATGGCAGATTTCCTTCCCTAAAAGGTATTGGTGAACCAGATAGATTTCTACAACAATCAACGATAGCTTTGTGGTCGCCAGACTGATGCTACGTTTCAATTCCAGGTTTTATTAATTGGATTTAAATTCCACCAACAACCATGGTGGGATTTGAACCCATGTCCCCAGAGCATTAGCCTGGGCCTCTGGATTACTACGCAACACCACCATCTCTCCTTATCCTTTCCATGCTGGCACTCCTTTCAAGGGGTTTCTTACACAGTTAGAATTTTAAGTTTGTTTTTCTTGGGTTGCATTGCTCAAATTAATCAAACCTTATTTGCTTTCTGGAAAAATAAAAACAAGTGGTAATGAATTTCATATAAAATTTTCTTGTACATTTCTGTAACCAACATTGCGTTATCAGTATCTCTGACCAGAATATTTACTTTGGAACCTCCCAAGTAAAAATTTTGGATTGCTTTGCTGTATTGTTTCAATGATCAATTGATGCAGGTGTCTTCATAACAAAAAGTACGTTTCTGTCATGTTGCCTCTTGCTTTTCCTGGTCTCTCAATCCTCATATTCAATTTAAGGCCTGTAAATAGGTCATAGAATCATACAATCATGTATAAGTGCTGCATAGAAGAGGCCATTCGGCCTATTGTGCCTGCGCTGGCTGTTTAAAGGGAGAATTTTCCCGGTTCCGCGCGAGTGGGCTAGAAGACAGAACTGGGAGGAATGTCATAGAAGTTGGCATTGGGCCAGCTGTGCACTCCGACCTCTAGGCAGATCCTCATTGACAGAGGCTACCCATCTGGTAACGGTGGGTAGCCAATCTGGATAATTAACTTAATTGGGGATTCCCTTGGGCCTGCTAGGCCTCCTGCACCGACCCCGCTTACCCGAGCTGCAGCCATCAGTGAGCATAGCTGCTGTCGCCAGCCATCCTGTGAAGGGGCTGCCACCATTTATTTAATTAAATTGTAAACACTTCAGAGGGCGCATCAAGATGGAGGCACCCTCATGTTCCCCCTCCCACAGGGGCAGTGTCTGTTGTTCCAAGGCTCTGATTGGGCCTGCAGCACAGGGACCCAGACCAGCCTCTTAATTGGTCGCCTTTGGGAAGACCTCACAGGCAGGCACCCTGATAGAACAGGGTTGGGAACTGGAAATAGCATAAGGCAGAAAATTCCACCAGGAGAGCTATCCATTAGTCCCACTCCCTGCCTATTGCCCTGCAGTTTTTTTTTCTCCTTCAGGTATTTTATGCAGTTCTTCTTTTTGAAAATTATTATTAAACCTGCATTCAGTTAGAATATTCCAGATCATATCTTGCTACATTTAAAAAAAAAAATCCTCATCTCACTGATGGCAACAATGAAACAATGAAAACGGAAATTGATTTTAAAATGACTAATTAACTAACAACTTGCTGCATTTGAAATTAATCAAACAATCTTAATTTTATTATCACAAAGCAGTAAAGAAATATGGCTTGAATAAAATACTTACAGGGGGATTTGTTCCAATCAAAAAGGAGCTGAAGCAGCAAAATGGAAATCCCTCCATAAAGTCGTTTGATATTCCTGGATTAGGAAGTTATGTATTTAAATCCTGTAACAGTACGAGCACACTGGGCCAGCACTCTGATGCAATACTGAAGGACTACTATGTTGTGGGTGCAGTTCCTTGGATTAGATGTTAAACTGAGATCCTACCTGCCAGTTCTAGAGTTTTGGGTGAACAATAATGATTGTATGGCAAAGTTTCTAAAAGAGAAGATATTGCTCCCTTGGCCTGCTAGCCAGCATTCTTCCTCCTTTCTACAAGCCCCAGACAACCAAGTTAATTACTCATTCATCTCATTGCTGTTTCTGGGGTGTTGCTGCCATAGTATCAGTGTTACATTTACTTACACAAGTCAGTGCACCTCGAAAGTATTTGAATGTGTGAAGCGCTTTTACTAAGTAAAAGCACTGCTACTATATTTAGATGGTTTTTACTTCCGTAAAATTGGAGCCTCTTATTGTTTGTGACATGGGGACAGCTTGCAGAATTGGTGAGACCAATGGAAAGTATTGTAGTGGATCTATTAAGTCAAGGTTTCCCTGATATGCCCAAACAGAAATGCAAACAAAGGAAGAAAATTGTCTCACCATTCGGATGTAAATATTCAGCCAGTAGGGTACACCCAAAATCTCTTTCCTGTCCAAGGGAAATTCCTAGCTGTAATTAATGTTGACAGTTTACCTCCTCTGTAATTGACAGTGTAACTGAGGCAGCCCTGTGGAGCTGCCTCTTGCCTAATTACCTTTACATGCTTCACCGGTTTAACCAGCAGTTCTGGGTTGGACTTTTTACTGTTTAGGCAAAACAGTATGACCAAACTGCCTCGTACATTAGCTGCCAGAATCAATGGTTACAGGAAATGTACCCATTGCCATTTTAACTGAGAAAAGAAAAATCCCACTCGCCAGTGCAAATCAGACTCTAATACTAGCTCGAACTGGGGCACAAGCTCATAAAGCACCTGGTATTTGTTACCACTGTACTGCCACCACTTTATTTAGCATTTATTTTCCTCCCTCAGGTTTTTTCACTGGGGACTCCTGCTTAGGTTCTCGTTCAAAGTTACCAAAAGCCCTCCAGTACTACCCCAAGTGGCTGCTCAGCATGTGTGAGCCCAAAGCATGTGTTAATGGTTACTCGGATGTCAAAGGCATCAGACCCGAGCCTATATATGGTTACAGGCTTCAAATTCCACGTAGATGCACTTTCTGCAAGGAGGAACTGGGCAGCAGTCAAGAGTGTAAATTCTGAGTGTTTTTCCCTCTTTAGTTCAGGGACACCTGAACTCAATTGTAGGCCTCTGGTAGATACCAGCTAATTCATCACAGCCCAGCATTCACAGCAGTGAGATCTTTTGCCTCTGGTTGTATACAGCAGGATATATGCATCATCTTAACTGAGGATGGTTGTCAATTCTCCTGGCCAGCGAGATATTTAGTCTGTTTGTTATATGTCCAGCGCACAGAGTTGTATCAGGACCTGTCCTCTGATAAGTTAGAAAACAAACTAATTAAATTTTTAAAAATAACGTGCAATAAATCATAATTGACAGACTCCCAGTCCCTCACTGACTCCACTTCAGTTCCTCGGCTGCTTGTGAACAGAATATCCACCAGGAGCCTGTTAAATAAAATTGAATATTCAACTTGTTTGTGGCGAATTTCAAAAAGAGGTTAGAGTTCCTTATTCAAACTTTATCCAAACAGGTAATATCCCACAAAGTGACTTGCTCACAAGGATATGTTTTCTAAATTAACGTTTCAAGTCCGTATGGTGACTCTTCAGAGTAGAAGAGTCAAACGGACTCGAAACGTTAACTGTTTCTCCTGTTAGACCTGTTTTTCCAGCATTTTCTGTTTTTGTTTCAGATTTCCAGCATCTGCAGTATTTTGCTTTCATTTTAATGACATGTTTTCAAATACTTGTCTGGAATAACCCGCTACTTCATTCCCACGCAGTCTGAAAATATGCAGAATATTTAACAAATTGTCCCCAAATAGATTATGCACCCTTAACTCCCACCACATCCCAGAGTTCAGACTTGGTTTTATTGGATGCAAAAAATACACTACATGAAATGAATTATAAGTTCCTCTCTGCCAAGTACTGTGTGCATGAGTTATTTTGAATGCATATTCTCATAAAACTCACTGGGGAAATTGGCTTTTATGCTACTTTGTACTGTTCTAGAGAAACACTGCACCCCTGTTCTAGTTTTGTCTCTATCTGTCACCATGTACAAATAGGTTGTGGTTGAGTCTTCTGAAGTTAGTCTGCAGCCTGGTGATGAAAAATATTTATAAAATTATGTTTAAGATGAAATGCTATAATTTGCTTTTTGCATACTTATATAACTGCCTATTTTCAGCATGTAGTTTAGTTGCCTACATATTTCTCATTAGCTGTATCTTATTAAGCAGTGCGCAAGAGGACATGGACTATGACTTTCAGAGAGAAGAAGCTGCTAAGTACTGGATGAGGGATTCTGGCTATGAAAGCTTCTTATGCAACCTCAGTATTTTTGATCGGCTTCTACACACCCATCCAGTCTGGCTGCATCTCACCCTGAGTGATGAGGATGCTCTGCGCATTCTACAACCTGAGGATGCAGGGGTAAGTTATTGACCTGAAACTTTTTAAAAGATAAGTGACATATCTTACAATTGTGGCATGAAAGGTCTTGCGGCTGAATTATCCCACTTTCGTCTGAAAAATATGCCACCAGTACATTTTTTTAAAAAAATTTGAAGAGAAAATGTAAAATTCTCCACAGGCTAGCAGGCCTTCGTGTTTGGATTTAGTTAGTAGCATGTTCTTAAACTGAGGTATTGGAACTTGACTTGTCTGTCTATTCTTCAGCCCGTGTGTACCTTTTAGCAGTGGTGGTGAAGGGGACTTCAGACTAGGCCTAGAAATGTCAGATTCATCTCTTCGGTGAGACCAACCTCTCGTGCCTCAACACAATTCATCGCAATTTAACTACTCTCTTTAGCAGCACAAGGTTGGATTGCCCACAGATACTTTTTTTGTAGGGTTTGTCCATCTGCTGGTCGAAACTCAAAACAGATGGCTATCACCATCTCCTCAAAAAGCCCATAATAACATTGTTGTTCTTTCCAGCAGTGTCTAACCTGTAACCTCCCTTCACTTCAACAATACTCTTAACTATAATCTCCCTTTCCTCTATATGATCCTCCTATACATCATTCCCATACAGCTGTGTGTCTATCTCTCTCATCACTCACTAAACAAATCCCTTTAGTCTGGTTTCTGTCTTGTGCACAGTGCTGAGACAGCCCTAGTCAGAGGTATTCCAGACATCCCTTGTGACCATCATCACAATACACCAACCCTGACAATACTCTATCTTTCTGACTTAACCGACAGTGCATCTGTGTACTATTGCCGCACAAAGTCATCCCACCATCCCCCTGTCCTCGGCAGCCTCCATTGACTCTACCCCTCGGATGATTCAGTTCTAATCCTTGTCCTTGTCTACAAATCCCTTGAATTTAACTGCCTGTTTCTTTAAGCTCCTGCCGCCTTTGCACCTTCTCCTCCATCTGCAGTTTGCAGTCTTCAATTGTCTGGAATGTTCTTCCTGAACCCTTTCGGGTCCGACTTGCTTCCACGCTTTGGCGAAAAGCATTGTGTTTTTCTTAAACTCTGTTAACTTTTTACGTGGAAGTTGTTGCTGGTATTGAGCAGAGATATAACAAGCATGACAGCCCTGATCAGAAGATCAGCCACTTTGCTTCTGAAGATTATTGTTTTCTTAATTGTTGACTCATTTTTCAAATAAATACTAAAGGAGAGTGCTGTTGTATGTCTAGCTTGTAGGAATTGTCGTTGGTAAGTCCTTGGGAAAACTGGCAGTGGAATGTTGAACCTCCCCACCATTCACATGTGTTTTGCAGAAATCTGCCATTGAGTTCTACGGTCAGTCTGAAATTTAGCATCTGAAATTCAAAAATAGGAAGAGCTTGTCATCTTTTCCTTTGTGGTAAACTGGTATTTAACCATGGTGTCAGCAGGATGGCAGGGGAGTAGTCGCTGTTTTGGGATATCTTTTTAAAATTGCTTTTAAAAAATACAATTTTTCTACACTTCCGTGTTAGTTTAAAATATATTCAGTTTCACTAATGTTGAAACTTGGTTTCAGCCAAATAAAGAATATGCAATATTGTAAACATAATGAAGAGAGTCAATAAAACCATAATAGCAAGTAATAAGCATCAGAAAACGGCTCAACGATCAGAGATAGTGAAAGGTGAAAGACGAGTGCAGATACATTGATGATGGCAACCATATGAAGCAATATAGATACAATTTAGATTGAGATTAGAGATAATAATTGTAAAACCCTCCTCTAAAAGGTAGCAAGAAGAGGTCCAATTGGAAGTCATCCAATTTTTTTGCAGAAAAGATGACTGAGGAGAGAGATATATGAATCATATCTACAAAATTGTTTCAAGTATACAGGTCGATTGAACAAGCCATTTAAATTGGTCAGTCAGCATAAGACACAAGAACAAAATTCACAAATGTCAAGCAAGATTAAAAACCCATTTTCTTCCCCACAAAATGGTGGACATGTGGAGCACTCCTGAGAAGACCATTGATTAAGAGTCAGTTGGCAACTCTAAGAGGAGCCTAATTGGCTGCCATTGAGAGGTGGGATTGAAAGTTATAGAGCTATCAATACGTAGTTAAAGAAAAGGACTTGTTGATCCTTTAAGTGAATACTCAGAAAGAATGGGGAGGTATCCATGACAAAATAAAAATTCAGGAAACTCTTAATAGGACCGTGACATAAGAACATAGGAAATAGAAGCAGGAGGAGGCCTGTCAGCCCGTTGAGCCTGCTCTGCCATTTAATAAGATCATGGCTGAGCTGATTAAGCCTTAACTCCACTTTCCTGCCAGCCCCCCAACTCTCATAATCTTTATCTGCATTGTCGATCAAAAACTGTCTAACTCAGCCATGAATATATTCAATGGCCCAGTCCCCACTGGCCTCTGGGATAGAAAATTCTAAAGCTAACAATGCCCTGAAAGTAGAACTTCCTCCTCAACTCCATCTTAAATGGAGACCAGTAATTTTGAAGCTGCATCCCTTAGTTCTACATTCCCCCAGGAGGGCAAACATCCTTTCAGCATCCAGCCTTTCAAGCCCCCTCATGATCTTTATATGTTTCAATAAGATCACCTCTCATTCTTCTAAATTCCAATGAGTATAAGCCCAATCTGCTCAACCCTTCCTCATAAGACGACCCTTCATCCCAGAAATCAACCTAGTGAACCTTCCCTTACGATAGGACGTATGGTCTTTTCTCACTTGTGACTTTGTTGTCAAGAGAATGAAAACCGTTGATAATTCTAAGGCTTTTGAATCAATTGCTCTTACTGATCTCCCCCACATGGTACATGGCAGAATTACAGGTAATAAAAAAGATTTGCCTCAAAATCACGTCAATCGATGTATAATTTAAAAAATATTTGTAATCCTTTGATAAATTATATTTTGCTTCTGTTTTCCTATTTTTGGAGCCTTTGCCAATGTGCTTCGTCCTTGGCTGACAATGGTGACTTGTTCTAAGACCTTTGCCGATTAAACTGTGCACAATTTTGGTCCCCTTACTTGAGGAAGGATGTAGTTGCATTGGAGGCGGTTCAGAGGAGGTTCACTAGATTGATTCCAGAGATGCGGGGCTTGTCTTATGAGGAGAGATTGAGCAGTTTAGGCCTATACTCTCTGGAGTTTAGAAGGATGAGTGGAGATCTAATTGAGGTATATAAGATGCTAAAGGGTATAAACAAAGTAAACATGGAGCAGATGTTTCCCTTGTGGGGCATTCGAGAATGAGAGGCCATAGTTTTAGGCCAAGGGGTGGTAGATTTAAATCAGAGATGAGGAGGAATTACTTTTCTCAAAGGGTCGTGAATCTGTGGAATTCACTACCTCAGAGTGCAGTGGATGCCGGGACGCTGAATAAATTTAAGGAGGAGATAGACAGATTTTTAATTAGTAACGGGTTGAAAGGTTATGGGGAGAGGGCGGGAAATTGGAGTTGAGGCCGAAATGAGATTGCTGAGATTGGCCATGATTGTAATGAATGGTGGGGTAGGCTCGAGGGGCTGAATTGCCTACTCCTGCTCCTAGTTCTTATGCTCTTATATTAAACTCCATAACCAGCCAACGGGAGGTAGAGGTGAAAAACCCGGGATTGGCTAGTTTCTAAGCTCCTCGCACCCCATCCCATCTTACCGTAGTGTGGTGGGTAGGGCAGATAGTGAGTGGAAATGGTGGGCAATTTGCTTCCATTGTTTTATTTCTGCCACTTTCCGCAGGATGCTGAGGCAAGTTGGAATGTGCCCATTACTATTTCTTTTGGACAGCAGCTAATTCCACAAACCTAGATTCTCCCTGTAAAATTAGCTGCCCCATTATGGCTGGAGTTTAGCTCTGCCATCCACCACCCCCCCACCCCCCCACCCCCCACCCACCGAACCCCAGGAAGGTGGGGGTGACAGGATGTTGTAAAATTGGACACCTTGGCAGTGATGCTGTGCCCATGCCTGCTGTGATTTTACCAGCGGCTGGGGAAGCATTGGGTAACCTGTTTGCCCATGGGCCAATTGAAGCCCTTAAGTAGTCAATAAATTGAATTGAGGCCCTTAAGTGGCTACTTAAGAGCCTCTTCCTGCTGCCACTGGGATGTTTCCCGCAGCGGGGGGAGTCAACGCCAAGTGTCCAGTCTGCCAGGTAAAACCTGGTGACTGGGCAACAGGGTTAGAGGGAAGGTGCCTCCATTGGCACTCTATGTCCATTGGAAGCCCCCTATCTTGGGGTTTCGGCTCCCTCCCTAGCCCTGATGATCCCTGACCACCTAACCTCCACCCTCACCTCCCTGGGCCCGGTGAGACCCTGGGGTTACTTTTTAAGTTTGGGCTCCATTGACGACATCTCTTCAGAACTGTCTGCAGTCTTAGCAGTGGCCAACAGCCCTTAATTGGCCAGCAGCTCTGAGGCTGGAAATCCTCTTGGAAGGGGCCAGTAGGCCCGCCTCGAGCCAGTTAAACTCCGATTGCTGTTAAATGGCTACGGGGCAAGCTGGCCAGGTGGAGGCAGGCTCACCATCAATTTTTACCTAAGGGTGGATCCCACCCCCAGCATAAAATTCAGACGTATTGTAATTAACCAAAGAAAACATGGCAGAGGATTTAAGATTATTATTTTTTAATTAAAAATACACTTGCATTTTGTAAAATTATAAAATCAAATTCAAAACTCCTGTCATCAGAAAGTAAACACAAAACGTTCATCCAAAAATAAGCCCAAACACTGTTGCTTAAATTTCGAATGAATGACTGCACTGTATGATTGGGACAGGATGCACATTACAGACTAAAGCAGACTTGGGGTCCTTAGTGACTTTCCAAGATCCACGAAATAATGTGATGGGACTGGTTGCTGTAGGAGCAAGGAATGGACACATACTGTTGGGCATTATTTTGATCGCCTGTGCCTGCTCAACTCTTGACAGCAAAGAGCTCACTTTCCGTGACCTGGTATATTCACACAGTGAGACGTTGGTAAGTGATTGTCATGCAGGCATTGGAGCCAGAGCAGCTTTGGAAATGAGAAGGTAATGGGATTAGTGGACCCTTGGACTGTCTGAGAATCCCAAGAAAGGAGACGAGAGGCCACAGAGAACCAGGAATGGATTCGCAGCCGAGAGGTCACAGAGAACCAGGAATGGATTCGCAGCCGAGAGGTCACAGAGAACCAGGAATGGATTCACAGCCGAGAGGTCACAGAGAACCAGGAATGGATTCGCAGCCGAGAGGTCACAGAGAACCAGGAATGGATTCACAGCCGAGAGGTCACAGAGAACTAGGAATGGATTCGCAGCCGAGAGGTCACAGAGAACCAGGAATGGATTTGCAGCCGAGAGGTCACAGAGAACCTGGAGTGGATTTGCAGCCGAGAGGTCACAGAGAACCAGGAATAGATTCGCAGCCGAGAGGTCGCAGAGAACCAGGAATGGATTCGCAGCCGAGAGGTCACAGAGAACCAGGAATGGATTCGCAGCCGAGAGGTCACAGAGAATTAGGAATGGATTCACAGCCGAGAGGTCACAGAGAACCAGGAATGGATTCCTGGGGCTGGGGCTGGCAGAAGGTAGGAAGGAGCCACCACGTCAGCTTTGTTCAGGGGCCTAGGATGATGATAAAGCTGAACTCTATACACTGAGTTCAGCAGCTGGGCCTGTGACTGGATCCAGACTAAAGCCATAGTCCCAGTTACTGGCAGCGCCTCGATGGCAAAATTGCCACCCACCAGGCGGCCCATCAGTAATATCCTAGTGTAGACAGGTCGGTAAAAGCAGAAGGGGAGGAATTAAACACTGAAATACTCAGCAGCTGTGCAGTGAGTAGGAGGGCGGTGGAGGGTTACCCCTGAAAGTCCGAATAAAGAGCCACCAAGCCAATTCGACTCCAGGAAGAGCAGGGAGGTGTTGTGCGGTGAAGTACTCGACAAGCATGTTGCTGAACCTGTAAGGTTACCCTTTGGCTGAAGGGAAGATAAAAATTTTCACATCGATAATCACATCAATGTTCACTGTATCAGGCAGCCCTGGCAAAATTCCAGGCAAATCTCTTTAACACTTCACATTCAGAAATGAAAATATGCAAGAGGTTTATAGTATTACATTTAGATGGGGGAGTTCCATGACTACTAATCCATTTGAAAAGGGGCCCTTCAACCAAAAAGGTTTGAAAGCCACTGGACCAAAGTATTCAATCATTTCTATTTACTTGCATAATGCTGTATATATTTTGATTGCTAGCTGTAACAGTTAATTGATTCTGTTACTATCCTCATATGCAATTATAGAACAGCAAAATACTACTGACTGATCAAATCTGCTCCTCTTGTAGCCCATGTACTGCCTGCTTTACCTTAATTGGACTACAACAATTGACGTCTTGTGGAATGGTTCCATAGAGTTCTCTCTGCCAGCTTCTCCGCACACACCTCGCTACCCTAGATATATATCAAGTAAATGTCATTCCCCGTTATGCCCTTATATACTAGATCGAAGAAGTTGGCATGAAACAAGTTATTTAAAAATACAAAGCAAGCCATTGTCTGTAAGTCATTATTATAAGTTAAGATACCAGAATGTAAACTGATGTCTAAGTTAAGATCAGCAGTCCTATTAAGGATAAAAGTCATCACTGTGAAATACAATGCAAAAGTGAGTTGCTAATCTTTTTTAAAATGAGCATGTCCAGATGTATGTGCAGATGGTAAATGCTATTTCTAAGCTTCCTACAAGCCCACTATAAGAAGTTAAGCGAGAAAACAATTGCAACTTGCATTTATAAAGCACTTCTGCCACAGAAAAACATTCCAAAGTGCTTCACAGAAGCAGAATCAGGCAAAAATTGATGCTCAGACCATAGAGGAGGTATTAGGGGAAGCAAACAATAGCTTTGTCAAAGAGGGTTAAGGAGGGTCTTAAGTGATGTGGAGGAATTTAAGGAGGGAATTGCAGGCGGTGGGGCCTAGATGACTGAAAAACCAATCGCCAATGGTGCAACAAAAAGAGAGGGAATACACAATAGGTCAGAGTCAGAGGAATGGGGAGTTCAGGAGGATAAATTGCAGGGCTGAAAGAGGTTGCAGAGATAGGGAGGGGCAAACCATGAAGGGATTTAAACAGGAGAATGAAAATTTTAAATTGGAGGAACTAAAAGCCAATGTAGGTTGCCAAGGGCAGGAATGATGGGCAAGAGGAACTTGATTTTGGATAAAGTAAGGGCAGCAAACAAATCTCTTTTTTTTTGTCAGACAAAAATAATTAATTCTAATCATATATCTTGGCATTATCACTTCTCTACTTTATCAATGGTTCCAGTCATGGCACTTGAAATTATTAATAGTTAATCCGGAGCTTTCCACCAAACTAAATATGGACTGTCAGCACTTGATTCTTTCTGTCTCTTTGTCTGTGTTGTGAGTTAACATCAACTGACCTAAATGTCCCATACAATGCCCTGCGGCATCACCTTATCGGTCATTGTAGTTCAGTTCAGTTTGTGACCCCTTGTCATGTGCATGCTATGCTAGGAGTACACCAGAGAAGACACTAAAAAGCAGAATTTGGATGACAACATAAGTATTGCCGCATCTTTTTTAATTTATGGAATTATCTAGCATAAATGGAGCACATTCAGTCCATCAAATTTGCATTTGTGTTCTCAAGTTATCCACTCAGTCCTTTTACCATACATTGCCCCATACCATTGTTAATTTTTCTTTTTCAAACTTCATTTTTAAAAGTGATTAATGTACTTAATAGGATATTCCATGTCCAAACAACGCTCTGCATAAAACTATTTCTCCTAATGTTTCTTTCCTTTGTTCATTTGATGGTGATAAGTTTATGTCTTCCAATTATGAACCCGCCAACCAGTGTAAGTGGTTTTTCACTGTTTATCTTATAAAAGCCACTCATAATTTTAAGCAAACATTCTCTATTGAGAGTCTCAGTTTCTCTAGTCTCTCCTCAAAAGTTAAAGATTGATTCCAGCTTCTTTAGGAATGGAAAGGCTAATAAAATAATGGTTTATGCATCTAAAACCTTAAGCCTCACTGATCTTTTTGAAGCTTTTGCCATTTGGTGTTTATTTCTTTTCCTTATTCATCATGCACTTATCCACACTAAGTTTCATCCAATCGCTATCTGCCCAATCTCCTCTCCTGCTGCTCTGTTTTCTGTCCACGCTTCCACATTCCTGTCAATACTATGCATCTTAATTTTATCACCAAGTGCTCGTGCTTCAACCCGTAAGATGCCTTTTAAACATCCATACACAACCTGCACTGACTCAAAATGTTAACTGTATTCCTCTCCGCCGATGCTGCCAGACCTGCTGAGTTTTTCCAGGTATTTTTGTTTTCGTTTTGGATTTCCAGCATCCGCAGTTTTTTGCTTTTATCTGCACTGAATTCTTTTCATGAAAACAGTTATCACCTCAAAGGACTTACACGTTTGCTAAGGCCTTATTTGCCTTTTTACAAATTCTTGCTGGTAGCCCTTAATTAGTCTTTGTCTTTCTAGGTGATTAAGTTTATCTTGTATTAAGGCCTCTGAAAGCCTAGCTATCATTAATGTTAAGCTGACTGTTCTCAAGTGAGTTGGTTTACTTGTTCTTGAACCAATGGAAATAGTTGTGCCAATCTCTATATACCAGAAACAGAGGATAACCAAGGGGATAATAAGAATGAGGAAATTAAGGTAATATCAGCAGAAAAACTTAAGGGACTAAACTTTGATAAAGTGGACTGAAGCGATTCAAGGAGGCAGCTCATCACTACATCTCAAGGGCAACTAGGGATCTTTTTTTAAAAAAGATTAGCAATTCACTTTTGCATTGTAACTCACAGTGATGACTTTTATCCTTAATAGGACTGCTGATCTTAACTAAGACATCAGTTTACATTCTGGATATCTTAACTTATAATAATGACTTACAGACAATGGCTTGCTTTGTATTTTTAAACAACTTGTTTCAATAAATGCTGGCCCAGCCAACGAAGCCCACATCCCGTGAGTGAATAACAAAAAATCTCCAGGACCTGATGGCCTACATCCTAAACTTCTAAAAGAGATAACTGCAGAGACAGTGGATACGCTGGTTATGATTTTCCAAAATTCCCTGAATTCTAGGATGGCCCCAGCAGATAGGAAGTTAGCAAATGTAACACCACTATCCAAGAAAGGAGAGTGTGAGAAAACCAGGAACTACAGGCCAATTAATCTGACATCAGTTGTCAAGAAAATGCTGGATTCTATTATTAAGGAAGTATAATCAAAGAAAATTATAGTATGATTGAAGATAGCATGGTTTTATGAGAGAGAGATCATTTGCCCTTATGCAAATGTTATTAGAGCTTTTTGAAGATGTAACTAGTACGCTAGATAAAGGGGAACCAGTAGATGTAGTATATGCTTGGAATTTCAAAAGGCTTTCAAAAATGTGCCACACAAAAGATTAATAAGTAAGGTAGGGGTTTACGGTGTTGGGAGTAATATATTAATATGAATAAAGGATTGGTTAATGGACAGGAAGCAGAGTGGGGATAAATGGGGCCTTTTCAAGTTGGCAGATTGTGATTAGTGGAGTGCCACAAGGATCAGTGCCAGGGCCACCACTATTTACAATCTATATTAATAACTTAGACAAAGGGACAGAATAGTTTATCTAAGTTTGCTGATGATAGAAAGCTAGATGGGAATGCAAGCTGTGAGGAGAATACAGAAGTTGCAAAGAGAACATTGACAAGTTAAGTGCATGGGCAGCAAGGTGGTAGGTGGAGTATACTGTAGGGAAGTGTGAGGTTATTTACTTTGGTAGTAAAAATAGAAAAGCGAAATATTTTTAAAAGGAGTGAAATTTGTATATGTTGATGTTCAGAGGGACTTGGTATTTGTTACAAGGAACACAAAGTTAGTGTGCAGGTATGGTAAGCAATTAGGAAGGCAAATGGCATGTTGACTTTTTATTGCATTGGGGTTGGTGAACAAAAATAAGGAAGTATTGCTACAACTGTACATGGTGTTGGTGAGATCACACCTAGAACACTGTACATAGTTTGATCTCCACATTTAAGGAAGGATATACTTGATCTGGAAGCAGTATAGCGCAGATTCACTAGACTGATTCCTGGAATGAGAAGTAGACCTATGATTGTTATGATGTGGCAGATATTTATGCCATACGGACCAAATCCTTAAGGGAAACTTGGCCACGCTATCACAACGGCTTTGCAATTTGTGTTTATTAGGAGAAGATATGTGCACCGAATTCAGAAGTAATGAGCCCATTAAGACCTTTGTAATTTAATTTTAAAATTTCTAATATTTATTAACAAAAGAAAATATTTCAAGCACATACATAAGACTACAATTACTATTATAACAAATCCTAAAATTCCTAATTAACCTGACTCCCAGTTACACACCCCCTTTAAGACAACAGTCCAAAGTAGATTTTAGATTTTTTAAAAAATCCAGCAAGTTAACACAGTACTCACATGACAGTGGAATTCCAAATGGCTTTCTCCAACTTCAGTTACTGGACACAACAGATTTGTACAAATGGCTGGAGACTTTTTCAAGGCTGTTTCACACAATCCTGTTAGATCTTACATGACCCCTATCATAGCCTTTCATCCTCCTTTATACATATGTTTGGAACTGTACCTTTCTCATAATATAAAAACTTTCATGTTGTCAATATTGTCAGTAACCTTTGGGAAAAATAAACACACTCCTTAGCCTTGCTTATCTGGTTAGTTGTAAACAGACTAACATCCCTTTGAAATCCAAACAATCCCTTCACATATCTAAAAATGCAAATTTCCTTCACACCTTACATGCTAAGACAGCATCCATGTTTACTCATTAGCATTTCAAGTTAATTTCTACACCTAGCTTCTTTTGATAATTTCAAGCTTGCAGTCTACCTGACTGCAAAAGTAATTAAATCACACAGACAGACTCATGCACACTTGCACCCATAAACCTACTTGACAATAAACCAGAATAATATTAGAAAAATCATTATACTTTCATAAAAATGATGTGAGACTGAGTAAATTTGGCATAAACTCTTTGAAGTTTATAAGAACGAGATGTGATCTCATTGAAACATACACGATTCTGAAGGGGCTGGACAGGGTAGACACTGAGAGGTTGTTTCCATGGCTTTGGAATCTAGAACATGGTGGCACAGTCTCAGGAAAAGGGATCGGTCATTTAGGACTGATAGTTCTTCACCTAAATGGTTGTGAATTTTTGGGATTCTCTACCCTAGAGGGTTGCAGGTGCTCCATTGTTGAATATGTTTAAGGCTGAGACAGACAGATTTTTGGTGTCTCAGGGAATTGAGGGATATAAAAGGGAGTGGGAAAGTGGAGTTGAGGCTGAAGATCATTTGTGATCATACTGAATAGCAGAATAGGCTTGACAGGCTGGTCTACTTCTGTTTCTATTTCTTATGTTCTATCATGTTTAACACCACAGTATCTATTTATTATAACAGATCTTTCTGGTCCGAAGATCGTGCAGGACGCAGAAGAAAGTCATATCCATGCGTTTACCTGAATCGGGATCTCATTTTGTTCAAGATTTTCCAATAAAAGAAAGCCAATATAGTAAGTACACTCCATCTTATTCTATTATCTTTGAAAAATAGACAAAAGGGAAGATATTGTCACAAAATGAGGCAAATAAAATACCATGAAACTGTCATATTCTGGCTTTTTGAAAATTTAGCAATCTTTTGCAGTTCAAAAGCTTTGACTTTCGACAAAGAATGTACAACTCAGAAACTGCTGCAGTCTAACCAGTTCAAATTGGCTCCACTCGAAGCCTCTTCCCGTCTTTCTTCATCTAACTCTATCGACGTAATGCTCCATTCCCTTCTCCCTCAAATGCTTATCTAGCCTCCCCTTAAATGCATTTATACTGTTTTTCTCAGCCACTCCCTGATGTAGTGAGTTCCACACTCTCACCACACTCTTGGTAAAGATCTTCTGAATTCCTTATTTGATTTCTTGGGTGACTATCTTATTTAGGGCTTTTAGTTTTGCTCTCCCCCACACGTAGAAACAATCTCTCTGTGTCTGTTCTATCAAATCCATTCATAATTTTAAAGACCTCTATTACCTTAGCCCTCCTGTCTGCAAGGGAGAAAAGACCCAGCCTATTCATCCTCTCCTGATGGGTATAACCTTGCAGTTCTGTTATCATCCTCCCTAAATGGAGATTTATCATCTCCCCCATTTATATTTTACTTGAAGTGGTTCCATGTTGCACTTGATAACCCAGTGCTTCAGAATTGATCCTTGTAACATTGCAGTGGAAATTTCAGAGCAACAGCTGGAGCAAGATCAGAATTACTAGAAGGTGGTAATTACTATTTTAATTTCCTGTTCGCAGAATGGGTGATTTGGTGGCTTGTTTGATCTGACTGAGCACTTGCACTGTTCCTAGCCAGAAAGGCATTTGTCCATCCATCAAGGCTTTTTCGACAGTATCTCCCAAACCTTCAAAGTTTGTCATCCAAAAGGACAGGAGCAGCAGGCAAATGGGAAGACCATTACCTGCAAGGAAGGTCCTCCCAAAGTCATACACCTTCCTGACTTCGAAATGTACCACCATTCCTTCATCGTCTCTGAATCAAAATCCTGGAACTTTCTCCCTAACACCATTGTGAGGGCATCTTCATCATGCGGTCGGTCTGTAGTAGTTCAAGAAGAAAGCTCACCACAACCGCTTTCTCAAGGGCAATTAGCAATGGCCAATAAACCCTGCCTTTGATAGTAATGCTCATTTCTGAGAGTGACTTTATTTTCGAGCAATTTGTGTTTACTGACAGCAGCACTGCATCCTGGAGACATAATCACGTGATACTGCTCATAATGCTTGATGATGTGACAATTGATTGCAACTCATATGTCCATTTTTGCAAGTATTATTAAATTTACCTAAGCTGGGTGTTTCCAAATCACCAAGTTCTGAATAAAATATTTGACTGTTTTATAATGTGATGAAAAGAATAATTTATAAATCAAAGAAAGAGCACAAAAGAATTGAAAGTTATAAGAATAAGTAATGTTTCAACTAAAAGTACTTCTGTGGATCCAACAGATTGGAAAGTAGCAAATAAAACCCCGCTTTTCAGGAAAGGAGGGAGGCAGAAAACAGGAAACTATAGGCCAGTTAGCTTGGCATCTGTTGTAGGGAAGGTGTTAGAGTCGATCATTAAAGAGATTATAGCTGGGCACTTGGAAATGCACAAGGTAATCAGGAAGAGCCTGCATGGTTTTGTGAAAGGGAAGTCATAATTAACCAATTTATTAGAGTTCTTTGAAGGAGTAGCATGTGCTGTGTATAAAGAGGAGCCTGTAGACTTGATGTACTTGGATTTCCAGAAGGCATTTGATAAGGTGCCACATCAAAGGTTATTGCGGAAAATAAAAGCTCATGGTGTAGGGGGTAACATATTAGCCTGAATAGAGGATTGGCTGGCTAGCAGAAAACAGAGAATATGCATAAATGGGTCTTTGTCTGATTGGCAGGTTTGACTAGTGGAGTCCTGCAGGGGCCTCAACCTTTTACAATTTACATCATTGATTTAGATGAGGGAGTGAAGGCATGGTAGCTGAATTTGCAGACTACACAAACATAGATAGGAAAGTATGTTATGAAGAAGACATAAGGAATTTGCAGACAGATATACATAAGTTGAGTAAGTGGCAAAAACCTGGCAGATGGAGTATAATGTGGGAGTTGTTCACTTTGGCAGGAAGAATCAAAAAGCAGACAATTACTTGGGGAACAACTCAGGAATTCCAAGGTGCAGAGGGATCTAAGTGTTCTTGTCCATGAGTCACAAAAAGTTAGTATGTAGGTATAGCATGTAATCAAGAAAGCTAATAGAATGCTATCCTTTATTATGAGAGGAATTGAAAATAAAAGAAAGGATGTTATGCTTCAGTTATACAGGGCATTGGTGGGACCACATCTTGAATACAGTGTGCAGTTTTATCTCCTTATTTAAGGAAGGACGTAAATGCATTGGAGGCATTTCAGAGAAGGCTTACTAGACTGATACCCGGAATGAGTGGGTTGTCTTGTGAGGATAGGTTGGACAGGCTGGGCTTGTTTCCACTGGAGTTTAGGAGAGTGAGGGGTGACTTGATTGAAGTATATAAGATGCTGGATGGAATTGACAAGGTGGACATGGAAATGAGGTTTCCTCTTGTGGCTGAGTCCAGAAATAGGGGGTACTGTTTTAAAATTAGGGCTCACCCTTATAGGACAGAGATGAAGAGGATTTTTTTCTGAGGGCTGTGCGACTTTGGAACTTTACCTCAAAAGGCAGTGGAAGCGAGATCATTTAATATTTTTAAGGCAAAGGTTGTTAAGCAAGGGAATCAAAGGTTATTGGGGGTAGTTGGGAATGTAGAACTCAAAGTATAAACACATCAGCCATGATCTTATTGAATGGCAGAGCCAGCTCCAAGGGCCGAATGGCCAACTTCTGCTCCTAGTTCGTATGTTTCTGTACATATCAAATGCAATGAGAAATATCAAATAAGTTCCACTGATTCAACAGAATCACCACCGATATAAATAGCTTACAACTAAAGTTCATGCACAATTTTACGAATTTACAATACACAGTGGGCTATAAACATAAATTAAACCTAACCCAACCTAGTTCAATACACTGATTCCTACACCCCACTGCTGTTGCCCAGCTTCAGAAAGGCGTGGCTCAGTCCTCAGAGAGAAGCACTGAAGCCTAACCCCGGGACCATATTCAACAATGCGCATCATTGGCCAACATGAACTCTCCCTCCCTGCCTGGATGAGTGCAACTTCAACAACACAAAAAACTCAACCACTCACTGAATTGGTAGCCCATCCATCACCTCAAACATTCACTTCCTTCACCACTGGCTTACACTGGCAGCAGTGAGTACTGTATACAAGATGTACTGCAGCAACTCACCAATTCTCCTTTGACAGTATTGTCCAAACCTGTAACGTCCTCCACCTGGAAGGACAAGGGCAACGGACACATAGGAACACCATCGCCTGCAAGTTCCCCTTCAAATCATACACCATCCTGCTTGGAACTTCATCACCATTCCTTTGCTGGCTCAAAATCCTGTAATTTCTTCCCTAACTGCACTGTGGGTATACCTACACCACATGGACTGCAGCAGTTCAAGAAAGTGACAATTAAAAATGAGCAATAAATGCTGGTCTAGCTAGTGATGCCCAGGTCCAATGAAAGAATTTTTAAAAATGTTTACATTTCCCTCCCTCCTTCCTTCTCCTAATTTGCATTTATTTCTGTCTGTCTCTATTTTCTTTCTGTCTGTCCCTATTTTCTCTCTCTATCTCTCTCTCTCTTTCCTCCCCCCACCCCCCACTCTTTCTTCCTTCTGCAGTTTGTGTGTTTCTCTCACTCTCCCCCAACTCCATCAGTGTGAATTGCTTTCTCTCTGTCCATCCCACATCTAGTTTGTGTTGATGTCTCTTCTTCCCCAAGTTGGTCTCTCAGGACCTGGGAGTTTCCAGGCAATTTTCATTGATCCTAATGGTACTGTCCTCACGGGCAGTAATGAAGCAGTGTGTTCCTATAAACAGGTGAACCAACAGGTTGTGGCTGCTAGCCCTGACAACTGAGGCATTGCACATGCAAAAACAGTGCAAACGAGAGCCGTTTCTCCTGAATCACTAGCAGCAGTGCCTGGGAAACCAGTTACTTATTCTGGTCAAAGTGGGATGGATGGAAACTTAAAACTCCATTGCATTTATGGCTGCTCCCATTTTTTTGCTGATGTTGGCATTATGCCTTTGTGGCATGGTCAAATATTGACATTCTCCCCAAAAAAATGTCAATATTGGCAGCATGTGCGTGGTACATTAAACAGCGATTAGCAGACTGGCCTTGTGTTTACCAAGTGAGTGGCCCTACTGCTAATGCAGCAATGGTGACAGGGATGCTGGAAAAAAGAGCTGGATTTTCAAGCTGGCTGCTCAATTAAACCCAAGGACCATATGAAAATTAACTTGTGTTCTTCTAAGGCTGTCTAAATGCTACCTACAAATAACTTAAATAGTCTTTGTTTAGTTCTATTCCGAAAGGTAGACGTTTCCAATAAACCCTTGAGGATGTCACCGCAAGTGTGGAACAAGTTAATTTTGGCATGTGAATGGGCTCAGCACAGCTGTTTCAGCTTAAAGAGAGCAGTCATGTCTGCTGTATCTGTCTCAAAACAGACATATTGCATTTTTTTGTTACTAGTGAAGACTATCATGATACTTTGGTTAATTTACTGCACGGCTTTAACAGAATACCCTGTGCTGTCTAATGGATTTTTCATACGCTCCTTAAGTGCTGCTTGCTAATTTTCTCTTTCTTGCTATATAGCTTTTTCACTGGAAGGATCTTGCCTGAGCTTCGCAGACTTGTTTAGGCTCATCGCTTTCTACTGTATCAGCAGGTAAGAGGAGTGAAAAATGTAAAGATTATTAATCTGTCTGGTGCAAAAACTAATGTTAGAAGTTCAGAAAGGTTTCTTTTGTGTGTCTGCTTCCATCCACTCACCCCCGCCCATGCATCTCTGCTGTTATCCTAGACTACAAAAGTAACCATTTCCTGTTGGGTCAGTACAGGAAATACTTGATTAAATAGTTGAGTGATTCCACATAGCTGCTGGGGAATTTTTTTTTAAAAAGCAAGTTTCCCCAAATTAAACAAAACCATTACGCGTGTTTAAAAAACCATTTGGTATCGGGGGACGGAGGGAGGGTGGTGTTGAGAATGATAATTCTTTAAAAGCACAATGTTTTTCACTGAACACCTGGCGTACAATTAGGTCCTGCAGCAGTGGTAATGATTCTGGTCACGACTCAAGTCAAAACAACCTCTGTCACTGCTTCACAAAAGCAACTTGTGTTGGGCAAGGCTGCTGTTAGTCCAAATTATATATTTTTTTAAATCCTGGAAACACACAGCATGTCTGTCAGCACTGAAAAGTTAGGATAATACTTCAGGTAAGGATATCAATCTGGGTGATGCTCCTTATTAAAGGAGCCATTACTCTAGGGTGAGTGGGTGGGCATACTTTCAATATAACTGCTTTGAGGAATGGGAGATCAGGAGCATAAATAAATATTCATGTGCTTGAGGAGAAATCACAATTTGTTTTCTTGTCCACAGATTATTAGTACTGATCCCTGATATTTAGAGGGAGGTGGCAAAGGGATGCCCAAAACGACCAATTATCCCAACAAGATGTGGAGGTTCTGCCAAATTTAACGGCAGGGTCTCATCGTTTTCTCTTGCGTTTCCCAGCCTGCAGCTGGCCAAATTAACATCCAGGCCGCCTTTGGAAAACCAGAAGCAGGAGGCCACGGCCGGGACGGTCCCCACCAATTGGGGTGAGGGAGGGAGGGTTGCCATTCACGGCTTTGGACAGGGTGGTGGGTCCTGACCCTCGAGGGATGCTATGAAAGATACTTATCTTGAGGAGCCAACAGCTCACACCTCCCTTTCACTGCCAAGTTTCTCAGCCCCTGGGAAACGCAATCAACAATTGTCAAATGTAAATCGGCCTTCCAATTGCAATTGTGAGCCCAACTTAACAATGTTGATGAAGTGACCCTCCTCTTCACAGTGGGACACTCTTGACCCCTGGGGCAGAATTTTCTGCCTGTCAGGTGGGCTGGTCAGGAGCAGGCGTGGGCAGGCATGGAGCCAATTGTCGCCTGCGATCGGCTGTGCGCTGCCATTTTATGTGGGCGGTACAGTTAAGGACCGCCCAGTGTAACACGCACCCGGCAGCGCTACCTGTATGGGCAAGGGGAGGAGGTTGAGTCGGGGCCTGTGTTCTTTCGTGCATGCGTGGTGACTTTACTTAATTCATCCTCACTGCAAGGTACCATTACCTAGGTCTCATACAGTCAGGTGAAGATAATAAAAATGAATTTTGTTAAAATGATGAAAGAGACCAATTTTCTTGAGAGTTAGGTCTACCTGCTACTTGAGCTGTACCAATGGCAGTGTGTTACTCATTCTGTATGGAGGTGACCCTTGTTGACATTATCACAGATATGTCTCACTTCCCTGTGCATTTTGTAATCTGGTCTGGGATGACTAGTTGATGATGATGCAATTGAATGGTATGCTTGCATGCTAGCCAGTTTATTACAGGTACATTCCTCAGTTTACACTCCTCAGCAGCATGATTTTGAGATAAATTTGGGTGGCACCACTGTTGGACTACTCTCTGATGCCTGTCATATAGTGTAAATGGATCCATGGAGCAGGGCAATGTCTAAAAAGTGTCTTCAGCCCCATTCACATACCAATCCAGTGCAAAAAAGCAAATTAATATTTCAAACTTAAAAGATATTAAGGGAAATTTGCAAGCTTTGTTGAGGGGAATACTTGACTGAAAGCCTTGGAGAGATTTACTGGAATGTAAAGGAATGCATATGTATTATTGTGAAAGAATTTCTTTTGTGATTTAATGATCAACAAAACTTCCCTGGGAAGTTCCACATTTTCCCAAAGTATTCCCTACTGCTTGACTGACTTACTCATGCGGATTCAAAATCGCCTTCAGTGACGTTAAATTCTGGCTTTTTGTTTTCAAAAGGGATGTGCTGCCTTTCCCTTTAAAATTGCCTCATGGAATTACAGCTGCCAAGACTGAGACAGAGCTGGAAGCAATTGCATTCTTGGGTCTGGGTGAGTATACTTTAGGTCTACAGATTCTGCTTGAAGTGTGGGATTGAGAGACTGTAGGGTCTTTGATCTGTAGAAAATACTCACTGAAACAGAAGCGGCAAAAACCGTCTTATCTGACGTTATTGGACTTTGCCCCTTTTAAAGCCAGAATCAAATAAACTTTAATTGCATTTGCGAATGGTGCTTCGTATCAGGTAAGGCTTAATAATTTTACAGCTTGTCACTGGAATTGTTTCCACATTCAAGTGATCTTTTGAAGAAGTTGTTGTGAAATCCAGCAATAGTGACATGTCGGTCCCTTACAGGGTTAATTTTTAATCTATAGTGACGTACGCTAGATGGAAACTAAAGCCCATCTGTTCTCAACTTTATGACATTCTTTTGTTTCAGAGTTCTGGAGTTCTCCTGTGTACAAGAGAGTAGCCAAGAATCCTGCACCTCCTACCAGTCCTCTCAACACAGGCTGCCTAAGCACAGAAACGAAGCAGCCCTCTCTCTTAAATGGAGTGCATTCCATACAGACACGGACGCCTTCAGAGCTGGAATGTAGCCAGACCAATGGTGCTTTGTGCTTTATAAATCCCTTGTTTTTAGAAGTGCATAGCAAAGATATTAACGGCAGCCTAAAAAGGCAGTGTGCAAAATCCAGGGAGGCGGGCAGGCCCTATTTCCCCCCACCCCGACCACCGCCCCCTCGGCTGAGCACGAACATGAACCAGACCAACAGCCCAGCGACAAGCAGCAGTCAAGCAGGTGAAGATGCTGGCATGTTCAAACGCCCAGGGACAAAAGCTGTTCCGATCCCACCGCCCCGCAACAAGAAGCAAGCCAATAGTTCGGAAATGGAAAGAAACTCGACACCTATACTGAGAGCTGCACAGAAAATCTTTGATTACACCTCAGAGGAGGCAGTGACTGCTGGAAGCAAGGGTGAGGCTCAGTCATTGCACAACGTGATTTGTAGTGGTGAAGGATCAGCTGGAAATATCAGTACTCAAATCCTGGAAATCAAAGAGAGACAGCGACTTAGCGACATGAGCATGTCGACCACTTCTACGGAATCAGATTCCAGCACTATGGATGTCGAACGCAATTGCCCTTATAACCACGAAGGCGACACAAACAGCAGCTTGGAGGATTCTGACGCTGAGAGTGACCAGGAGGTTGCCCCCCCACCTTGCACCCCCAAAAAGAAAAGACACGGCTCTTTTGTCTTCCCGAAAATTGTAAAGTCGCACATTCAAAAAGTTAGCGGCGTGTTCAGTTCGTTCATGACCCCGGAGAAAAGAATGGTTAAGAAAATTGCAGAAATGTCCCAGGATAAGCGCACATACTTTGGGTGCTTGATCCAGGACTACATCAGCTTTTTCAAGGAAAACAAGGATTGCCACGTCTCCAGTACAGACATGCTACTCACTATTCGCCAGTTCATGACCCAGGTTAAAAGTTACTTGATCCAGAGCTCGGAGTTGGACCCACCAATAGAATCCCTCATCCCTGAAGATGAAATAGGTGAGCAAATTGCTGTTTTTTTAATGTTTGAAAGTAAATTACATTTTCCTGCATGACTTGCTGAGGTGCCCTGCTGTGCCATTATAGAAACAGTTAAGTTCTGGAGGAGGCACTTGAGTTTCTTTTCATGTAATGAGATTTACTGTGTATGTTAGTGAAAGGGGAACGCAGTCATGCAAATATCTCAGAGCCTGCCCTTTAAGGGTAGGGGGCGGGGAGTGTCAGTACTAAGATTGATGTACGAAAAGTTTGATATACTGCAGGTGCCTTTAAAGGGACACTTGATGGAAAAAAAAACCCCGAAATCTAGTCTGTAAAGTGCAGCCTTTGGAAAGCCAGCCTTTTCTGTTCCAAGGGGCTTAATTGGGTAGTGTGATAAATTCATGATCCAGTGGTGTAATTCATGTTGAAATAAATCACCTGTGTGTCACTAAATGTGGCCTAAAGTTTTGCTGGTATTTTCCCTCTTTGTAAACATTTATACTTCAAGGCCGTTCCTATTAGGCAGGCTTAAAGGGCCGAATAGCATATTCTTTATTCCTGCAGCATTTCTTCTGTTCTGTGTTCTTGTGTTCTATTAAAAGACTTACAATGTTGGTTGTGTGTATTGGACTCATTTGGTTCTCACTCAGAAACTGCCTCTAAAAGAGTATTGAAATTATAAAGCAAGTTTAATTATATGTAGCATATCTGATTATGTAAATACACTCGTCACAGAACCATTTTATAAAGGCTCTGAGTGCAATAGAACAGAGCTTGTCATGAGGTTATACTTTAAGTGTGGCATGTGTTCATAGTTTTAGTGCTTAGGGTATAGATGCTTTTGTATTGTTAACTAAGGATTAGTAAATGTTGTAGAAAAATGGTCAACAGCCATAAAATTTATCAGCAGCCAAGGTTAGTTCAAGAGGTTAGTTAGTTAAGTGCCTTTTTATTGGTTTTCAGTTTTGCAAATTATTTGAAAGCTAAAAATCAGCCATGAGTCATAGGTTATTTAATCCTTGCTGGGATAATATTTGTTGCAATGAGCTATTTGAGCAGGAAATTATTCAGTCAGAAGTGTAAGTAATGTCTTGTTTAGGTAATTTGCCAAAACCCAGCCAAGTCCTTCCAGTACAGACACACTGACAATGTTAATGGAGCATGGAGATCGATTGCCAACATAACTCACCTGCAGTTGCAAGTCGCAAATTCAGTGATGAATTGCCATTTCAAAAGTGGTACAGGCAAGTGTCGAAGGGAAACCATGCACCTCCCTATGTAGAGGGAGGGAAGATCCAAAAAAGAACTGTCTGCAGGATGCACAGTGGTACTCACTGTGACCAGTTTATAGCAGCCCTAATGAAAGCTTCTGTCAAGAGCAGAAATTAAAGGTCAAAAGCCTTGGGGTGGAGGAGTGGGTGGGGTGGGGGGGTAAAAAATTGTTCATATCTATGGCTCTTATTATTGATCTAGCAGTAATCTGCTCCTTTTTATATTTAGAAAAAGGCAAATGCTAACTTTAGTTTGTTTTATTGAGTTCTATTTAAATTTCCCATTTTCAGGATTTGCTCTACACACCCACCACTTGGCCCTTGACAGCACTATGTTTAATAACTCAAATACGTCGCAGGAGTTTGGAAGAAATGAAATGGCTGACTAAGCATGCTTGTCATCTGGTGAACAGATTTTAGCTGTCTTTGAAACAGGAAACAAGCAGTCTGAGCAAAACATTAACTTATTTTTCATTTGGTTTTTAAGTTGCAGGATGGTGCCGTTTAAGATGCTGAGGTAACTTTTTTAAAGATCCCAGAATTGGCAAGTGTGGCGAAAAGAATTAGGGATCTGAAATGAAAACAGAAAATGAGCAAACATTTTCTGGTTAACCCATATTTCAAGGAGAAACCCTTCATCAGCAGGCTGAGCTAGTTCTGATGAAAGATCCACACCTAAAACATAAACTTGTTTTGCTCTTCACCTTTTTTAGGTTTTTTTGTATTCTGAATGGCTAATTTAAAATAATGCTGTTGGGACCCACTGTGTGTTTCCAGGATCATCTTTTGTCATTTCAGAATTGGAGGGAATATGGATAACATTGAACAAAAAAAGAGTCAGCAAAAGTGGAAATGAATACTAACCACAGATTTCACTTTCTAAAAATAATCAAGACAATACTATCTTTTGCCAAGTAGTGATGTCATTTGGTTTTGGCTCCTCCGGTGTTTTGCAGAAACTGAAAATCTGAATTACCCAACAACCCTTGAGAACTGCTAGAACTAGCAAGTAAATAAAGCTAGTTAACCTTTAAGCTTCTGCTCCGCTCTCCTTGTCAGCAGTCTACTGAAGATGAGAAAAATGCTATTAAAGCAAAGTTTCACTTGTCCTAGTTATGGCTATGTTGTCCGTTCATGCTACCAAACACGCCTGACACCTGCAGATGCTGAAAATTCCATCCACACACACTCTCCCTCTCTCATCGCATGCCACAAAAGGAAGGAAGGTGAATCTTTGACGTCCTGCTCAGTGCTGGCGTTGGACTCATACAGGTCCCCAGTGGAGATTAAGAAAAGGGCCCCTCCTCTCCGTCCTGCTATCAGCACTTGTAACTTAGCTTTGTGTGCCCCTCATGGCCTGCGACACTGGGCAATTATCCAGGTTGCAAGCCCCTAAAGCAGATCCTGTTGTTACTTCAGTAGATAATTTTAATTTGTCAGATTCAGTCCCTGAAAGGAACAGTCTACTTTAAACATCCATTTGTGAAACCACCATGGTGGCTGATGAATGTTGCTTCTCCAGTGTAGATCCCAACCTGCAACAGGATAGGCTATGAGTGCAGCTCTCGTCCTTCATCCAGTTTTTACTTTTTACCTTGCTGTTGCATGAATAAAAAAATGTGGTGCCAAACTTCACTGGCTTTACTGTACCCACTTTTGTGGCATGCGATGAGAGAGGGAGAGTGTGTGTGGATGGAATTTTCAGCGTCTGCAGGTGTCAGGCGTGTTTGGTAGCATGAACGGACAACATAGCAAGAAGGCCAAAAATCGGTTCTGCAACATCATGAAATCAGTTTGCAATTGTCCGCTCTGCCCGTCAATGGTGGGCCGCATTTCCCGGCGTCGGACATCGGGAAACTGATTGTAATACACCAGCCTACCATTATAAGCCCAGCTCACCAGAATCATCTCCCCATGCTGGAACACCCGGGCACGTCAGCGTGATTACATGCCGATGTGTTTCACAGCTGTACATAAGCGGCATGCACCTGGCAAGCTGCACTTTGCTCGGGACCTGGAGGTTTGTTTGCCTACCTTGCTTCGGGCAGCGCTCGCAGTCATCAGCACCAGGCTTCACAGGCAGCACCACATCACTTTTAGGAGGGCTCACAGGCAGGACTCTATCTGCCAGACCAACCATAAGGCGTGGGTGGCTTTTCAATGGCTGCAGGGCTAGAGTTGTACTAGGGAAAGGGGGTATCCCAGGGTGTGTGTGGGGGCACTTGTTGATCTGTGCAAGTGGCCTCAAGATGGTGAGGACTGGAGAGGCCAGATGGAGATGTGAGGGTGATGTCCCTTGAGCTGGCAGTGAGTGAGATGCCAGTGAATGTGTGATGGGCTTGAGTGTGTGAGTTTAGAGTGCTGAGATGATTGCCATACCCCAACAGCACAAGTGAGATTATTCATCCTCTATCTGCATTGGATGGCCAACCCCTTCTGTGCAACATTGGCACTAATCACCACTGCCATCACCCACCAAGCTGAAGTGGTAATGTTGCTGCCCCTCCTGTGGCCAGTGCTGGGGTAGAGGGCATCACAGCGGGCCTCCACAGCATCCAAGAGGCCCTCGAGAGACACGTCACTAAACCCGGGGCCTGCAGCCTGCTTGCCTTTTGGGGCCACGTCTTCTTTGCAGCTGCCCTGGGCTGGCAGCACTGACAGGTATGCATGCAGCTGCACTTTAAATGTGGTGCCCAGCATGAGGAAGCAGTGAGATGCTGGCATGGCAGGCAAATCGGAGCCCAAACAGCGCATTTTCTGGGAATGCATGATTAATGAGGCGGGATTGGGACGGTACAGCATGAAAAGCCGCCATTGTGGTCGGCGGGTAAATTGTCGTTTTTCCCACCTGCTACTGCACTTAGGGTGGAACCGTCCCAGATTTGCTGTGTGTGTTGTGTGTGTGTGTGCGTGTGCATGCATTACCTTCCCAGTTTTGAACACACCGTAGTGATGAATTGTCTTAGGGGCAGCATCAACATTGAAAAAAAACGCAGATAAACATTTTCTTCCACATTTATGAACACTCAATACAGTGATATAATTTACATTGTAAAAATTACAGCTCATCCAAAACTCTGCTGCCCATATCCTAACTCACACCAAGTTCCATTCTCCCATTACTCACATACTCATAAGCCTACACTGGTTCCCAGTCCCCAAACATTTAAGTTTTAAAATTCTCAATCCCTATCTCTATAACCTCCCCCTGCTTTAAAACTGAGAACTCTTGTATTTCTTCTACTTTGGCCTCTTACCCATCCCCCACATTCTTCGCCGCATCTGTGACTGAGCCTTCTGCTGTCTAGGCCCTAAGTTCTGCAATTCCCTCCTGAACCTCTTCACTTCTCTCTTCTCATTTAAGATGGTCCTTCAAACTCACCTGTCCCATTGTCTCTCTTTTTGGCTCTGTCAATTTTGTCTGTTTGTTCCCTGAAGCGCCTTAGGTTGCTTTATTGAAAGTGCTGTATAAATGAAAGTTGTTACATCTAATGCAGCCATCATCGCGTTGCAAACAGTACTGATTTCTCTTTAAAGTTATTTTTCTTCTAAACAGCACTGATTTCTTTTGAAAGTTATTTGCCACCACACAGCAGGAGAGTCTTGGAGGTCTTTTAGATTCATTTGAACAAATTTGAGTTAAATACTCGTGTCTCTGTGGCGTCAAGAGAATGTAATGCTTTTTCAAGCTGTATATTTTCAGCCTAAACTACATGGTATACTATATAACTTAAGGAGACAGTTACAACCAACTCATTTCAGAAGTTAAACTGGTGGTGTGTATTAATAGTCTATATCCTGATTCAAACCCATAGCAATTCAATAATGTTTCTACAAAATTATTCAAGTGAATCTTGCTGCCATCAATGAGTAGCCATTCATGTCATTGGGTCACATACACTAGAAGAGCTCATCCTTTGTTACTAGTCTTTGCTAAATTAAGCTGATCGGCGAAACACTCGGCAACTATCCCAGTCCTCAGCATGCTGAATGAGGGACGGAATCCTACAATTATCTTAGACCTCTCTGCCTCTATACCTCTCTTTCCTCCTTTAAGGCATTACTTAAAACCACCGTCTTTCCTGTTTCAATTTCTCCTCACATGGCAGCAACCTCCTGCCTTGTAAGATGACGGTTTGCAGCCTGGTGGTCAACTCTGTGTTAAACAGCGCCTGATGTGGCTCAGGAGCCGCATTCTGGTATGTCAGTCTCTGCTGCATTTGCTGCAGAGGAAGACAGTGGGCTGAGGAGGTGCCCGATTCACTGGCCTCTGTTGCCTCTGGGCCCTCTTCTCTGCCAGCTGGGCTTTTTGTTTCTGCTCGCATCTTCCAACACCCTTGCAAACAGTTAGACTCCAGAGGCCGCAACCGTCAGTGGCAGTCTCCCGATTGTCAGTGTCAATGCCCGCCATCTTCGTATCTTGATTGCAGGTAGCCTTGTAGTGGAAGTATGAAGGTCCAGGAGTTCATGGCCCAGCGGTCATTTCATTGTACAGAAGCTCTTTGGCTATACGGCCGCCGTCCGTCTGATGAAGGTGGCCGAGTTGGTGGAGTCGTCGTTGGCTTAGCAATGAGTGTATGCTGATGGATTTGGCATGCTCAAGGACTCGGAGTTGGTGACTTGTCCTGCCAGGTGATGTCAAGAGTACATCTGAGACAGCGAAGGTGGAAAATGATCAGCCTTTTTTCCAGGTCCCATCAATGTAAAGGAATGCACGAAGGACACATTCTTGCTGGGTTTGCAGTTTGCTGTTCACTGTCCAGTTGCTGTTGCTCCACACACACTTATTCAGCTTGGACATAACAGCTGAAGCCCCTGCCATGTATGCGTGTGTGCACAGATGTGTGTTGATTGCAGCACCAAGTGACAGATTCCTGGTGATTGTGGATCCTGGATATGTGAAGCTATCAACAACTTTTAGCTCAGCTAGCTGAGGAGAGGGCTGGGAGCAAACACAGGCCAGCAAATCCTGCACCTTCTTGGCCCATTATCTTCCTCTGCAGCAACTGAAATACTTTTGAACTGTAGTTACTGTTGTAAACGACAGGCAGTTTACACACGGCAAGGTCCCACAAACAACAGTGAAATAAATGACCAGATCATCGATTTTAGATTCTGGTTGGGGGATAACTATTGGTCAGGAAACCAAGACAATTCCCCCACTCTTCCTTGAGTAGGTCCAATAGGATCCTTCATGTGCACCTGAGGGCACAGATGGAGCATCAGTTTATTATCTCAATTCAACGATAGCATCTCTGACCGTTTCAAATCCCCTCGGTACTATACTGAAGTGCCAAAGCCAGGTTTGACACTAATATTGAATTGATGCCACCATGCTGAATTGCTTCATGTTCAAATAGCTGAGTGTTGATAATATTTCTCTGGCACAGTCTTTTGTGTTCCTATTGTAAAACTTCAAAATCTGACAATATTCTGCATGCAGCCTTTCTCGTTTGACATTATGAAAGGGGAATACTGTGTCCTTTCATCACATCATCAAAGAAGGAAAGCTTTCCTGTAATTTTGTGGAGTAGAAAGCTTCACTAAATACCAGTTGACTTTTCTCCTCTTAACATTTTTTAAATAGATGTATGATACACATTAATATGATTCCTTTGCTGTGAAAGGTTTATAATCTATTATTAGACAGTATTATTTCCAGCCCTAAACTTAAACCTGATTTGGATTTTGAACGCTTTGCTTTTTTTTTTCAGGTTTTGTTTTGGAGAAAGCGATGCACAAATGCATTCTGAAGCCGTTGAAATCTTATATTTACGCAACTTTGAAACAATTTCACATCTCTGATGGCTCCTGGAAGCAGTTGAAAGAAAATCTGCTCTCTGTTAAACAGAAAGTGCCTAAGGAGCTGGGAGTAGATGCTGCCGTCCCTGATGCTGTTACCTTGGATAAAATAAAGCATAAGCTTTCGAATATGCAGAAGGCATACTCTCCTGAGAAGAAGGTGTGCCTACTGCTAAGGGTCTGTAAAGTTATCTACACTGTCATGGAGAACAATTCAGGTATGTTGTTATTTTACTACACTGGAACAATAATCAGTTAATGGATGTTTTTAAAGTGCCAGGAGCGGGTTAATTAATTGTAAAAGACAAGTCATGTCTACCCAATTTTATTGAAATAACAGAGCACACAAATAAAGATGATGTTGCGTATTGACTTTCAAATGGTGTTGGTAAGCTGCCACAAGGGAGGTACTAGACTTGGGTATGTGTGCTCAACAGATGACACAAAAATAGAGTGTTCCTTACTACTAAGAGAGCTACAAGCAATTTCAGAAGATTCAGATAGTTATTTGATGCTGAATAAAATTTCATAGGAAGAGCAATGAGGTGATACCTTTTGGAAGGGAGAATATGGAGGGAATATATACATCAAATAGTTGAAAGTTCGAAGTAAATAGAAGAGAAAAGAGACCTGGAGCTTCAGAAGGACACACATTTGAGAGAGGACAATGTGATAAAGGCATTAGGAAAGCATACAGCTTTTATAAGTTTTAGAGTCTGCTTTTAGATATTCTGTGGTGTGCAGCAATACTGGTCACTCTCGTTAGTAGTCTGCACATCTTCTGTTTAGAGGCATGCCCTAATAATTGCCTCTTGCACATGCCCTCACATGCACCACTTCAATCTTTTCTATAGAAAAGTGAGGCCAGATTAATGGCGAGTTGCTAAATTTCCCAATCAACAAGTGAACTAACAGCAATAGCCAAGGCAAAACAAGTACCAATTAGTGCATTTTCACATGCTTCTGGGAAAATTTGAAGGAAAAATAATAAACCATATGCCCTGTTCTTCTCACTGGGGTCATGCTGGCTCATGGACCTGTGATGAGAGTGTTGATCATTATTGTACCAGTAGTCAGACATCAATATTTATTCAACTGCAAAAATACAAAAGCAAAAGACTACGGATGCTGGAAAACCAAAATAAAACACAAAATGCTGGAAATACTGGAAGGTCAGGCAAAATCTGTGTAGAGAAACTGAGTTAACTTCTCAGGTTGAAATATCTTGACCTGAAAGGTTGGGCAGAGTTTTTGGAAGAGGTGGTCTTGTCCATTGGCTGGAGAGCCAGCAGGAGCCTCTGTCGCCACTGCATGGTGCCAGTGCCAGTCATGCATTTAACTGGGCAGCTGCGTACCTTCCCCAGGGTCAAGGACTCTAGGGAAGGTGAGGGGATGAGCTGCCCAGGGTGACCAGGTGTTCCTTATTTTACAGGAACGTCCTGCAATCGAGCTCACTGCCTGGTGTCCCCGGGCTACATGCATCTAAGACTCTGTTTTTCCCCTAATTTGGATCATTAAGTCTCAGATCTGGCACTGCACCCCCCCCCACCCCACCCACCCACTCCACACCCTGCTCCAATGGACCCCCATGCCAGAGTGTTCCTTAATTTTCTCTGCAAGAGTTGGACACCTCGGTCCTGCCGGCCAATCGGAGGCCAATGGCTCTTCGTTGCTCGGCATTGCCACCAGGGCGGCGGTACCTACTGCCAATACAACATGCCCCCAAGGCCTTGGATCACCAAGGGACCCAGGTGAGTGTTGGGGGGAGGCGGAGGGGGTGTCACAGGTGGGAGGGGGTTTGCGGGGCAGCAAGGGCAGGGGGTTGGCTCTCGCCTGGCCCCCTCCTTCCTGATGCCAGGTCCCTCGATCAGACACTGTGCTTTTGAACAAGAGCACCACCCCCCCCCCCCCCCCCCCCCCCCCCCCCCCACCCCCACGAAGCACGGGAGCAATTCTGACAGATTTTGCTTTTCAGGTTCCTCATATGATGAGTGTCCTGCCTACTGCTGGGTGAACACCAGTGGCAGCGGGATGAGGTCCTTGAGTGGGCATTAATTGCTCACCTAAGGGCCTAAATTGGTGGCGGGGCAGGCAGCTGTCCAGGGGCCCTCCTGCCACAGACTTAATTGGGGCAGAGGTGGGAAAGCAGCAGGATCCCCATCCCAACTCTCCCACCTCATTAAATGTCCCCCCACCACGAAACTCATGGGGGAGGACATTAAATTCCATCCATTAATTCAGTTTCTCTTCACAGATGCTGCCTGACCTGCTGAGTATTTCCAGCATGTTTAAAAAAATGTTCTTATTTACATTCAACTGCAGTTTGTGATTTTTCTTTCCAAATCTCTAAAAGAAATATTTTTGCTTAAATGTAGCACAATCCCAAAGTCCATTTTATAAAGTGGGAAAAAAAAATCAAAAAACCCAAAATGAGACATAGGAGAAGAGAGTACAGAGGTAATGTTCAATCTATAAGATTCACTGGGTTAGATCACAGTTAGAATGTTGACATGTTTTGCAATTCCTACTTTAGGACAGATACTCAGGGCATGGAGATGGTCCAGAGGTTGGTAACAGGGGTGGAAGCTATGAAAGGAGGCAAGAGAAAAGGGGACTTTTTGACCCTGCAACAGTGAAAGTTAAGAACTGGCCTGATAGAATTGTCCATAAAAATCCGAATCCAAAGCATGAAAGGAGAAGTTAGGAAAATGCTTATTTTGTATGCAGCAAGTTGTTGAGGCATTTGTTTCCTGCTAGAAACATTGGTGGAGGCAGATTCCATAATAGCTTTTATAAAGCAAGTGGATAAGTACGTGTAACATAGGCTGGGGTTTGGAACCGCTCTTTCAATAAACAACCTCCTCCTATACTGTTACGTTTTTGTTGGTTATACTGTTAAATTATAAGATTTTAGTTATTATAATTGTAAGATTCCAGTAAGTAAATTACATATTTCCATGTGGAATGCAATCTATATTTTTCTTGGGGTGGAGGAGTAGGAGACTTGAGTCAAAGGCTGTCAGCATCACCAAAAATAATGCTTTCTATAAGTAATTTGCCTATGACATGGCTTGGATGCAAACTTTCAGTATCTTCAAAAGAGCGCCCTCTAGTGGAGCGATGTGAATTTCTATTCCCACATCTGGGGCACAATTTTTAGGTCGGTCGGGTGGGCCCACGCCCACCGAGTGTGAAATAGCGCACGGTGACATGGGCCAAGCATGCTGACATCAACGCGTGGTCGCGCGATAGGTCGGCCGGCGGGTGCGCGCTGGAGCCGGCAGCGCGCCTGCCGACAATTAGAAGACCTATTGGGGCCATTAAGTTTATCAGTTGACCTTAATTTTTCACTGCCCATTCGACCTAGCGGTTGTCGGGCAGGCGACAAGGCCGAGCGGCCTTTGCATTTTTTTGGAAACCTCATCCACGGGCAGGACGAGGTTTCCAAAAGCAAATACAAATGAAATAAAAACTTTCAGGGGCCACATGAGGGGACATGTTTTATTCAATTTTTCTGTTGTTTAATCACTTTTTCAATATATTCCTCATCTCCCTGACGCCGTTGCGTGCCTCAGGGAGATTATTCAGTGCTCTTTCGCGCACGTGCATGAAGTTCACGCTAGGCCTGCTCACCCTCCTCCCCCCGCCTGCACAGGCAGCACTCAGCGCTGCTGCTCACGTATCATGCTGGGTGGGCCTTCACTGTCGATCGCGGGCTGTGGTCAGCTTCCCGACTACCCCCGCCAATCCCTCACGCCAAGGGCAAAATTCTGCCCCTGATGTTCTTTTCGGTGACCCAATACAGCGGTACTACATGAATGGTAGCACAGATGAGCTTTGTTATCCTGTGCTTGCTTCACTTGCAAGTCAATTATATTTGCATGCAGCAGTCACATTCTAGTGTCAGCAAACTGACTGTGTGACTGCTTTCAGACAGTGGACATGCATCTGTGCAGTAGGCTTTGAGTTTGGGAGAATGGAAGCACTCCATTCAACTCACCAAGGCTCCTTAGGCAGCACCTTCCAAACCCATGACAGCTACCATCTAGGACAAGGGCAGCAGACACATTGGAACACCACCGCTCCAAGCCACTCACTGCCCTAACTTGGAAATATATTGCCTTTCCTTCACTGTCACTGGGTCAAAATCCTGGAAAACCCTCCCTAACAGCACCATGGGTGTACCTACACATATGTAGAGTACAAGAAGGCAGCTCACCACCTCTTCCTCTAGGGCAATTAGGAATGGGCAATAAATGCTGGCCTAGCCAGCAATGCCCACATCCCATGAGTGAATTTTTTTTTAAAAAAGCTTCCTTCACTCAGCCATACATTATTAAATCTACATCCATCGGGAAATGGGAGTAACACCTGAAAAAAGATGTGTTGGTAAATGCAGCATAACGTAGCCTGGTTTAGAATCTTAATTATTATCATAACTGCGCTGGCAAGGAGGGAGGCCATTCACCCCTTGTTCCTGTGCTGATACTGGCTCCCCCACTGGAGCTATCTGTTCTAATCCTATTTCCTTGCTCTTCCGTGTAATCATAAATACATTTTTAAACACACTGTTTTATCTGAGTCACTACCAGGTATTTAAGGAGGTAAATTCCAAGATTCGACCACCTCATTGTTGTTTCAGTAAAACATTGAGACAGCATATGCCAGCAACCATTAAGATAAAAGAAAAATACTGCGGATGCTGGAAATCTGAAACAAAAACAGAAACGGCTGGAAAAAATACAGAAATGTTAACTCTGTTTTCTTTTCTCTCCCCAGATGCTGTTAGACCTGCTGAGTTTTTCCAGCATTTTCTGTTTTTGTGCCAGAAGCCAGTGTTTTGTCATGCTTTTACTGGGCAATTTCTACAGCAAAAATGCAATTTTAAAAAGATTATCACATAAGAATACACTGTCAGTAACAAAATCATATCTAATTTATGGGTTTTTAAAACATCAGGATTTGAAATACTTCCAGTGAGTTTGAGAGTATAGAGCAGATGCAATGAAAGATGTCCAATCACTTGATCAGCACACATGAGAATGGCCATTTTGCCTATCTCGCTTGATTCATGTAATAGGGCATTACAGGCGTCATTCACCGTTGAATGCTGCACATAAGAAAACAGAATTCATTTTCCGATTATAACCAGGAGTCCCTTATGTGAAGCAGAGTTTCTAGATATCGATCTCAAATTAAGCCTTTCACCGGTTTGAACCAGAGCTCTGGTGTGCCTCTGACACAACATAAGGTAGCCGATGAAATACTTGATTGATAAA
Source organism: Carcharodon carcharias (assembly GCF_017639515.1). Classification (NCBI taxonomy): domain Eukaryota; kingdom Metazoa; phylum Chordata; class Chondrichthyes; order Lamniformes; family Lamnidae; genus Carcharodon; species Carcharodon carcharias. Next base: position 125,263,689 of record NC_054468.1, on the reverse strand, counting down.
CCATGAAAATATGATATAATACACTCACATAATGTACAGAAATCGTCTTGCCTATTGGGAATTAATTTCATCCTGTAATGTATGGTGTATGTTTTCACAGGAAACAGACAAAAAAAATGTTTGATTCTGATCAGTCTGTGTAATTGTGCCCACAGGGAGGTTATATGGGGCTGACGACTTCCTGCCAATGCTGACCTACATTGTAGCCCAGTGTGACATGCCAGAGTTGGAGATTGAGATTGAATACATGATGGAGCTGTTGGATCCATCACTGCTGCATGGAGAAGGTACAAAACAGAGTTATTATTCATCATGTTGCAGTGTTTTTAGAACACTGCTAACTGAATGATTCACAACGACTCATTCATTTGATTCTACATCTTTCAATGGAGTGGCAGCAAATCCTATACAAAGGTTTATTTTGATGGTGGCTGGATGAATTATTTCCAGTCTGTGGGTCACACAGTGGTATGGCATAACTGTGCTGTGCCAAGAAGAGAAGGGCACAGTTTGTTTCCACAGTCACCTGAATGACAAGTTCTTGTGCTGTTAGAATGAGCTGTTCAGCTTTCTCAAAGGGGGAAAATGGAAACAGGTCAGCTCTTATGTTTAATTATGTCATTGTTACAGGTTTCCTGCCTGCCTTCGCTTTAAGATTGTGCAGAGCTGGGTGGGGGGGGGTCTTTAGGAAGGGAAAGGGTGGACAAAGGAATTACATTATGAAAGTAGGAAGAAATAATTATTGACACATTTAACTGGGGGAGGCAGAAATGCATGGTCTTGGTTAAACGTGAGTGACATAAGTCAGTTCACTCTGTATTTAACTTGTTCCATTATTGACTTAAAAGCTGACAAGGTCGGTGAGAATAGTTGCACTGCCTGTTGAAATGAATAACTCATTTTCTTTTTCATGTGAACTGAGTAACTTGGTTCACATCGAAATAAATAAATCAATACAGTGAAACTTTTGGAATACATTCCTGGCACTGAACTGGTGTTTTACTGGGAATTATTTTGCTTGGGAACACAGTTTAATGCATCCTATTGTATGAATGGAATTTTTATTGTTTAGGCACAGGGAGTTCTCCTTCCTTTCTGTTTTAGTCTACGTGCCGGTACATTGTCAGTGATGTCGCTCCCCAGATAACCCTACTGAAATGGGAGTTGGTGTCGACCTACAAATAAAATCATTAATTTTAAAACGATTTATTGATAAGTTCATGTAAACGTACTTCACAAATATAAACTCGTGACTACTCCTGACTTACGAAGGAAGACAACTTGAACTCTGATAGCAACATTTACCTGCCTCACTCATTACTTGAGTAGCTTACTGCTGTTCATCAGACTCCAAGCAATAGTCCTAAACATTTTGTTCGGTCAGTAAGTGGATTCCAATTGAAAACCAGATAGATTATTAAAACGTGTTGGGCTGGATGTAGCCCTACCATCATGGCACCTGCTAGCAGGCCCAGAAGTCACCAGGGACCTGGCACGGGCCCATGGTGGTCAGTTGAACCCAATTACGTGGCAAGCTGGTGAATGTGGATGATGCGGGGTTGCCGCTGGACCACTTAGGAGGGGGCAGGGGAGGTGGCTCTGACTTAAGGAAGCCCACACCATCTGATGGCCATGCACGAGCTGCCAGGCACATTTAAAAGGCAGGAGGCCCTGAGCTGGAGTTGGAAATTGCCTTGCAGCTTTTGTAAGAAAGCGCCGCTCCCGCATCTAATTCCTGTCGCTGCAGCTCAAAAATACATTCCACCGTCCAGGGGGACGATTCCTCCACCATCACGCAAGACTATTCAGCGGCATGAATGAACTTGGCTGAGTTCTTGAGATGTCACAGGCCAGCTGGTGAATGCCCTCCGAGTACTTCGAGGTTGAAGAAGGACAAAGTGGGTGATTCCCATGCTGCCGCTACATTTCCCTTTCCTTGCAGGCAGCCTCTGAAGTGCTTCCCCCCCGAGGGACTTAACTGTGAAGCCACTTTAAAGGATGGCCCTGCTGTACCTCAGTTGTCCACAGTCCCTTTAAATTTTGGACCCAGTACTTCTGGGCTCTGATCTACCTGCCTGAGGCTCCGTCCCTCAGTGTCAGCTCAGCAGCTTTTCACACGGAGCAGATGTCTGTAAGGTCAATCCAGTGCCCTGTGACTCAGTCCTCTGAAAGCCAAAACAACTCTGAGTCAAAGAAACCACATATAAATCATCTTCTTTTGTTGGACGGACTGCTGAAAGCATAAGAGACGAGTGTGAGTTGCACTAAATCAGGGAGGCAGGATTAACTTGCGTCTAATTGGATTGAAATTATAAGCAAGTGGACAATTAAGCATATTGATGAATGAGTATTAATGAGTGGGTTTCTGTTTGATTACCTTGCCGCCGCTGCCTTAATCACTTGCGGTTTTCCAGCTGTCGGGAGTCTAACATGCTGCTTCCCAGGCAATTCTGACTTCCCGCTCTTCGTCTTGCCCAATCCAGCAGGCTCCAGTAAACCCGGCCCCTTTCACGCGTTTATCAGACGTAATGCAATGTGCTACCAGAATGTGCTTATTCGAAAAATGTTAAGATTTACATCAAACCTGGAAAATGATATCCAGCATTACCTTTGAGGAATTATTGAGGCTCAACAAGTAATAGGTTAAACTATAGTTAAAACAATGCAATTCAGCTTTTAAAATATTTGATTATTAATTGTAACACTGCTTATATTAATACAAGTCTCATGCAACCAGTCTCAATAATGCCAGATGGATCCCTTGGGACTTTGAGTGAAGCGTATCAGCCTTGAAAAGAGAGAGGGTACAAGTTAACAATTCACATAGAGGTCCTTTTGTTAGAGTTTCCAGTCCTGATGAATGGTGCCTACCCAAAACCACTTGCCTTTTCTCTTTTTGGATGCTGACCAGATGTTGTGTATTTCCAGCATTCTCCGTATTTATTTAATTTATTTTTATCACACCATTCAAGTGGCAAGTAATGACAATCTCCAACATGAGAGAGTCTAACTACCTTCCCTTGACATGCAACAGCATTACCATCACTGAATCCCTCACCATCAACATCCTGGAGGGTTACCATTGAGCAGAAACTTAACTGGACCAGTTATATAAACACTGGCTGCAAGAGCAGGTCAGAGGCTGAGAATTCTGCAGCAGGTAACTCGCCTCCTGACTCCCAAAAGTCTGTCCATTATCTACAAGGCACAAGTCAGGAATGTGATGGAATACTCCCCACTTGCCTGGATGAATGCAGCTCCAACAACACTCAAGAAGCTTGATACCATCCAGGGCATAGCAGCCTGCTTGATTGGCACCCCAGTCATTGCCTTAAACATTTCACTCCCTCCATTGCTGACGCATGGTGAAATACTGTGCCACTGTGAGATACAAGATGCATTGCAGCAAATTGCCAAGGTTCCTCCCAAAGCACCTTCCAGCCCTGTGATCTCCACTGCCTAGAAGAACAGGGTCAGCAGGGACGTAAAAATTCCTCTCCAAGCCACACACCATCCTGATTTGGAACTATATCACCATTCATTCACTGTCACGGGGTCCAAATCTTGGAACTCCCTCCCTAACAGCACAATGGGTGTGCCTACACCACATGGACTGCAGCAGTTCAAGAAGGCAGCTCACCACCACCTTCTCAAGGGCAAGAAATAGTTGCCTTGCCAGTGATGCCCACATCCCATGAACAAATAAATAATTTTTTTTATTCATTTACAGGATGTGAGTGTCGCTGGCTGGGCCAGCATTTATTGCCCATCCCTAATTGCCCCTGAGAAGGTGGTGGTGAGTTGCCTTCTTGAACTACTGCAGTCCATGTGGTGTAGGTACACCCACAGTGCTGTTAAGAAGGGAGTTCCAGGATTTTGACCCAGCAACAGTGAAGGAACGGCAATATAATTCCAAGTCGATATGATGAGTGGCTTGGAGGGAACTACCTGGTGATGGTGTTCCCATATATCTGCTGTCCTTGTCCTTCTAGATGGTAGAGGTCATGGGTTTGGAAGGTGCCATCTAAGGAGCCTTGGTGAGTTTCTGTAGTGCATTTTCAAGATGGTACACACTGTTGCCACTGCGTGTCGGTGATGGAGGGCGTGAATGTTTGTGGATGGGGTGCCAATCAAGCAGTCGGCTTAGTCTTGGATGGTATCAAGCTTCTTGAATGTTGTGGGAGCTGCACTCATCCAGGGAAGTGGGGAGTATTCCATCACACTCCTGACCTGTGCCTTGTAGCTGGTGGACAGGCTTTTGGGAGTCAGGAGGTGAGTTGCAGCACGGTTCCAGCCTCTGACCTGCTCCTGTAGCCACAGTATTTATATGGTTAGTCCAGTTTAGTTTCTGGTCAATGGTAGCCCCCAAGATGTTGATAGTGGGGGATTCAGTGATGGTAATGCCATTGAATGTCATAACAAAACAAATTACTGAAGGAGGAAGTCACTCCCGAACTTCTCCCCCTATACCTGCCACCAACCCTCCCACCAACTCCACACAAGCCTTCAGCGCTGCTAGAAATGTTGACATTCACCACCAGTCCTAAGTTTCTGTTTAAAAATGACCGGATACCATTTTCCAGAGCCTCAGGTCCACCACCTGCATGTTATTTTTCCAAAAGAAATTTAACAAAATATGGCGTTAGGGTGAAAAGGGAAAGGTTTAGGGGGAACATTAGGGGGAACTTCTTCACTCAGAGATTGGTGAGAGTGTGGAGTGAGCTGCCATCTGACGTGGTAAATGCGGGCTCACTCTTAATTTTTAAGAATAAATTGGATAGATACATGGATGGGAGAGGTCTGGAGGGTTATGGACTAGGTGCAGGTCAATGGGACTAGTGGAATAATATTTTGGCACAGACTAGAAGGGCCGAATGGCCTGTTTTCTGCGCTGTAGTGTTCTATGGTTCTATGAAATGTATAAATGTGCTTAAGATTTAAAAGCTTTGTAATGTCAGGCAGTTTTGATTTATGCCTGCAAATTCAGAATTAAAGACCCTCCTTAAAACCTCTTTGAACAAGCTTTTGGTCATCTGTCCTAATATTATCTTCTTTCACTTGGTGATAATTTTGTTTGATAGTGTTCCTGTGAAGTGTATTGGAACATTCCCATACAAATGCAAGTTGTTGTTTGTATATTGTCTAGTCAGCATTACCCAAAACCTGGCTGTAACATGGACCTTATTCATATAACCCCCTGTTGTTTTGTTCTGTATAGGTGGCTATTACCTGACCAGTACATATGGAGCCCTCTCGCTTATAAAAAATTTCCAAGAGGAACAAGCAGCCAGGTTACTGAGCTCACAAACCAGGAATACCCTAAACCAATGGCACAAGAGGAGGACTGCAAACAGCAGGACAGCTCCTTCTGTGGAAGACTTCCAGGTACAGCCCTTGAGGAAAAGTGCACGACAGGTGTTGATGAGTGTATTTTTACAGGTTAAATACATAGCACAAGAGTCCTTTTATTTTTGAAAGCATTCAAGACCAGCCTATCATTTCACTGATGCAGCCACCACTTTTATTTTTCACGTGAGTTTGAGTTTCACAGTTTGTTATTTTACCACACATTGTTGCTGTCAAGTGACTTCCAGCATTCCACATCCAACTCTATCTACCCAAAGTTGGGAATAGCAGCCAGTTGTGTCTTTAACATTGAGTTTGTTCATGTTAAATATAAAGCAACAGGAAAATAAAAGATGGGACATAATATTAGTGCTACTAGCTATGCCATTTAAAGAAGCCAAAAACATACAAATATATTAAATATTTTACTCCAAGAATTGTCATGTAAGGTGTAAGCTCCACACTCTCATGAGAACTTGGTTACGCTCCACCGACCTGTCAACATGCAGTTTATCTGGTACCTCAGTTTTATCTAGGGAAATGGAACCATTCACTATACAGGTGACTGCCAGATATGTCCTCAACAGCAGTCTTTTCATGTTTAAAGCTGATTGTATCCTAGGGACTTGCTACTGTGGTATTTTACCTGTGGAGTTTGTGGCTTCAGTGAAACAATGAAATGAACGATTAGCCATTTATATGCAATTTAATGTCGCCGTGAGTTTTAGAAACGCTGTAGCCTTGTAATTACTAAGTGCCGTGTCATAATGACCCTCTTTCTCTCTCCTTCATCTCAATCTGTGTAGAACTACCTGCGTGTGGCCTTCAACAACACAACAAGTGGTTGTACAGCAAAGACCTTACTGGTAAGACCATTTACAACGACAGAGGAGCTGAGTGACCTTTGCGCTGCCAAGTTCCAAGTTCAGGACACTGAGAACTATAGTCTTTTCCTTCTGATCAATGACACTTGGCAGCAGTTGGCTCCTGATACCTTTCCACAGAAAATCAAAGCAGAGCTGCACAGTCGGCCTCAGTCACAGCTGTTTTATTTTGTCTACAAGCGCCTTCACAGCGACCTTCCCAGCAACTTCATTGAGAACAGCACCGCGCTTCCAGAAGAATGCAACACTACTTCTTAAACAACTAAATTACCTTTTTTCTTTACTGGAAGGGCATCTTCGAGGTTGTTTTCCGTTTTATTTGAATTAATTTTTGTAACATGCCAGGGGTGTGTATTCGTAGAACCCAGTAAACCTTAATAGGTGAACCATTGCTGATGTTCTTGGAGCAATGTGTGTAACGCTTTGCCAGAGACACAGCTGGTTACTGGGTTTCTCCATCTTCTTGCAACAGAAATTCACTCTGTGCGTGGCAAAGACCAGTCAGATGCAATGCATCAGTGAAACTGTCACAGTAGCTGGATGATCTGCATCCTACTCTTAGACTAAAAGTGGGAATAAAATCAGTTTGGGCGCAGGCTGCATAAATGGTTTTATGTTTATAGGAAGACTGTGTTTCTGTGGATCCCAGAGACATTAATTTGGTAGCAGTTGCTGGTTAACTGAAAGTTTTTTTAATATTTTTTTAAGCCAGAAATGATTATTCTTGTAAACATCTGGGCATATAATTGTAACAATTGTTATTTTTTTTTTTAGTTTTTTTTATTATTCACAATATATTGATCAATATTTTTTATCTTGAGCTTAGGGTATTTGCTCGACGGATGAAATTGTTCTTTGAATCATTCACAACACAGCTGTTGTACAATTGTGTAATACTGCTGCAACATTTCCGGCCTTGCGATGCCATCTGGCCTTTTATTCAGCTCCAAATGAGATGCAACACCTCCCTGTAAAATATCCAGTGATGTGGCCTGTGTGAGATTGCTGCTCCAGGCATATTAATCAGCACCCAAATCCACGTAATTTTTTCGGATGCAAATGCTGTGGCCAATTCTGGGCACCACGCATCAGGAAGGATATCAAGGCCTCAAAGAGGGTGCAGAGGAGATTTACTAGAATGGCACCAGGGATGTGGGATTTCCGTTAAGGTGGAGAGGCTGGAGAAGCTCCTTCGAGCAGAGAAAGTTTAAGTTGATGGGGGTGTTCAAGATTATGAAGGGCGGATGAGGAGAAACTGTATCTAGTGGCAGAAGGTTGGTAACCAAAGGTTTAAGGTAACTGGGGGAGAAACAGAGGTGACATGAAGACAAAAGAAATTACATGGTGTGTCGTCCTGATCTGGAATTCACTGTGTGAAAGGATAGTGCAAACAGATTCAGTAGTAACTTTCAAAAGGAATTGGATACATGGTTGAACAGGAAAGATTTACAGGACAATGGCGGGAAAAAGCAGAGCAATGGGACTAATTGGATAGCTCTCTCCAGGAGCCAGTATATGCACCAGGGGCCAAATGGCCTGCTCCTCTGCTGTATTATTCTATGATTTTATGAAACAGTTTGGAGAGAGCACATGGTGTAGGAAATGACAAGAGGCTGAGAGCTGAAGAAACTTGTTGGATCGGAACTGTGCTCTGCATCTAACCTGCATTGTACCTGACTGGGGAGTGCTTGCTCATTGTCACTGGAGGCCCAAAATGGCGAATGTTGCATTTCCTAGCATTATTCATCCCTCATCTTGAGGAGCACAAAACAAATGTCCTTGGACTGGCGCCTCAGCACAGGAAAGAGCTCGAAGAGTGGGCAGTGGAAAGTTGAATGAGAGAGAGAGACAGAGAGAGAGAGAGAGCAGCAGCCTAAAAGGGAAACAAAAGAATGTTAGATTGTAGAAAGGGTCAGGGTAGTGTGGCCCAACAGTATAGAAAGTAAAATAAAAGCAAAACACTGTGGATGCTGGAAATCTGAAACAAAAACAGAAAATGCTGGACAAACTCAGCAGGTCTAATAGCATCTGTGGAGAGAAAAACAGAGTTAATGTTTTGAGTCCGGTTTTTGTTTCAGTATAGAAAATAAACCTGACCACACAATTATAGGTTTATTTTCCAGCTTTACCTACCAATCAAATCCACCTTCTATAATCATTCTCATCTGAGCTGCCAGATGGCAAGCAGGGTAGGAAAGAAATACTGATCTTTACTGCATTTATGTTCAGTTGATATATCATTATGTTTACATTACTGTATCTTCACTGCACTCAACTGCCACTTAAACATTCCATGCTAGCTTTTAACAGTGAGATTATCTTGTGTTTAACCCAGTTGACTACCTGTAGAAGATAGCATTATCATCACTCCTTGCATTATTGTGTCTGTATTTTGAGGGCCCACTTTTATCAGCTGATCTTGTTTTGTAAAATGCTGCGAAATTGCATCAACTTTAAAGTGTTCATTGTTGGAGCTGTGTTTTTTTTTCTCTGACGCTTGTGTTGGAATCCAGCCCAGAACAATGGGATCAGTGGGTCCTCCCTCTCTAAGCCCTGAGGCTCCTATAGTGCAATGATTTTCGGCTGTTTTGAGGCAGTGGCTCTATTGCACGAAACTGCACGCATATTAGCACTAAGTGGACCGCCTGACTTGGAGAGGCATCGAGGGCGGTCAATGGGAAATGGAAACCTTCACATTGATACAACCCATGGCACTGTCCTGTGGCTTGGGTTGGGACATTAAGGACAGTGATGGAGAGGCTTGAAGAAAAGAATCAATGCTGAAAGGCAATGGGGCAAATGAAAGCTGAGAGAAAATTGATTGCTATCAAATAACATAAAGAAAAAAAACCATGGAGCTGCTGAATTATGTCTACATTAAGTGGCCAGACTCCATGTGGTCCAAGGGTAGCATCAGTGCAACCAGGGTTGGATTTTCTTTTGTCTTATTATGATGAAATTTTGTCAAGCGAGCAAAGATATTCCACATGATTCTCTACACACAACATTTAAGCCCAAATTCTAAACACAGGGGAATGTCAAGGGACCTTTGAGACATTTTATAGAGTGTACACATAACAGTGCATATAATCCCACCCTTGGGTTACTTGCCTCTGTTCACTTGCAAACCATTGCATGAGGGTCTTAATCTTACAAACTTAACCTTGCAAATTTTTGAATTTAGCACTCCTAGTTTCTCTTACAAATTCAGAAAAGATATTTTTAAATTACATTTCTGATTTAGCTGACATGGTTGGTGAGCCTCCCCACTAAACATAGCAGCTCCAAGGGCCAGTAAGATATTACATGGTGGAAGCTGTTAAGTGCATAAACCAGTTTGACATTCCCAATAGTTGCAATGCCTATAAAAGGCTAGATCAGGGAACTACATTCCCTGAGAGTCAATGCTGTTCTCCTGTAAGCTGCATTCAGTATCTTTCTGGGTTCTTCTGCAAGCTGATGATCATGAAATGGCAAAATGTCTTTGGCAGAAGCTTATTGGCCAAGTTTTCCATCTATCCCCTTTGAGCTTCACTCTATCATCCTACAATTCCAACCTATAAACCACCTCCTGGTTTCATGCTTTTCTACTTGTTTGATATGTTCCTAGAGAAGTTAGGTATTACATGGAACAATAGCATATTCATGACCACTGGTAAACCAAAACCTCTGTTTCAGTGATGCAGTTGAACCACATTCTGTGGCATTGACTGGTGCAGAGCAAAAATTGCCAATTACCAGCATAAGAACAGGTTATACTACTGTGTACTATGGGAACAAATTGTTAACCTGGAATTTGCTTACATACAATTTATATGTAGGTAGATTGCCTTTTAATGATATGACATTTGTGATTTTTGTATGTAGTTTAGAACAGTATTAAGAATTTGTATACCAGTATGGCAGTAAGATTTTTGGTCATGACTGCAAAACCCCTCTTTACTGTATAAGTGTACTGCCTATACAACTGAAACATTGTATGTTGCACGTAATAAAAGCTGAATGGTTTAGTGAAATACTTGTGAATGTTTCAACTCAAGACACGTCAGAAATTTTATTTGTTACTGTCACTTTAACAGACTGATGTATTGACAAACAAAACTGCTCCATGCAATTCCTAGTTTAGCTGTTTGACAGAAACCGGGACAGGAAGGAAGTGACTGAGGCTCAAAAAAAAAATCACCTTAAACTGAGTTGGCCTTACATGAATCTGTCCATTTGTGACTTGCCAACTGCAAGCTCAATGTGCGATTTAAAGTTTGCTTTCAAAAGGGGGAACAATGGTTTTCATTCTTGTGTTGAAGTAGTTTCCACTTGTATAAGTAAGCTCTTGGGCTTTTTACAGCTTCTACTGATATACATCACGTCTGTGTCAAATCTGAGTTGCAGTGCTTGTAATTAAGAGGCTTATATAATTTAACTTTAACCCTGCTAATGGGCAGTAAACCCATATTGTTTAGCACAGCAAATGTCATGATAATCTCATCTTTAGAAAATTTCAAAAAGAAAATACAATACCTGAAGTGGTTAAACAAAAATGAAACCCCATGGAGGATATGTTTAAAGGAACAGCCAGTACTCACAGGAACTGAATAACGTTGGATGCCCAACCATGAACAACATGATCCTAAAGTTTTGGTCAACAATTCTATGAATGTGGAAATGTGGCTGCAATGATTTCCTGTTTACAAACAGTGCTTGCAAACTGTTGGCTGAGTGAGAACTATTGGCTAGCACTTTGCAGGAGAGGAACTGAATGTATGCGAGTGCTTGCTACAACAGTAGATTCTGACCTATCAATCAGTCAGCTTACTGAAGCCGTGACAGTGCAATGGCACGTTTTATTGAAGGTATAAGTTTATCCTTTGCAAATTTACACAGATGAACAGAGCAACCCTCCCAGGAATTAAAAGCATTTAGTGAGCATATGGTATCTACACTCTCTAAACATTTAAATCAACTGTACATAAGTTCAAAATGTGCTCAGAAGGTCAAAAGGCCTTTTGTAAATGAGGATTGATGCAGGCAGTTATACTTCATATAGGAAAGAACTTGCTATATCATTTTTCACAAACTCATGATATCCCACACACTTTAAGCCAATGAATTATCATGAAATGTAGTTGACCATAGGCAAATACAGGAACCAATTTGTTCACAGCATTGTCCCATAAACAGTAATAAGGTAAATGACCATTTATTCTGTTTTGTTTGTGTTGACTGAGGGATAAATGATGACCAGAGTATCAGGGAAATGTCAAAAATAAAAATGACAGTGTAATTTCTCACCTGTAAATGGCATATCCAGCAATGCACCCCTTGGTACTGCACTGCAGGGTCAGCCTGAATTAGGGGCTGAAATCCCTCCTGTGGGTTTTGAATGCTGACTCCGAGGTGAAAGTACTTTTCAACTGAGGCAGGCTTATACAACAAACTCCAGCACCGAAACAGGTTTGACATCTGAGGTTTTATACCAGGCAGTGATAAATCTGATAACTGTGAAGCTGTGTCCATTAGAGGTTCCACAGTCTTTTTATCCCAGATCAAGTCAGGACCAATGTTGTAGTGACACTAATGTTGCAGTACAGAGACACCCTTAATGCTCAAGTCTTAAGATATTTTGAAACTCATGCAGAGCACAGTCTCTGCACTTTTGTTGCTTCCAGACTCATCCTATTCTTCACAACTGCCTTCCCTAATCTTCCTTAGATCCCATTCCTCACAATATCAATTTTAAAGACTTCATGTCAGCCTTCTGCATCTGACCTGTGACCCTCAGTCTCCCTCTATCCCAGCACTAGTTTAGAGACATCAGTTGTCTTGGCCCCACTCCCTGGAATTCCCTCCTTAAAGTCTTGTCTTCTCCCCCCTCTTTTAAAAGTGCCCTGTAAACCTATATCCTTGACCATGCATTTAGTCATCTCTTCTATTATTTCCCGCTCAGCACATCTCTGAAGTATCTTGGAACTATTACTATGTTAGAAATGCCAAGTAAATGGAAATTATTTTGTACAATTCCAGCCGTAGGATAAATGTCACCTTTTGAACTGTCCTGTTTATTTCTATGTATTGTTTGCTTATCCCTTATGCTGTGAAACCAGCTTCCATGAAACCCATGTTTAATGATAGCTTCCTGTTGAGTTCATAATGAGTAGTTCAAGTGAGTCAATAAGAAATGCCACCCAGATTCATTTACCAGATGTGATTGTGTCAGCTGCCTTGATTATTTTGGTTCCAGTAAGCCTGCTTTAAAAGATCGAGGGCTGTTGTATTACAACATTTCCAGCATGTTGTATTTATTGACAATGTTTCATTAAGCTTGGTGCTATTGCTCTAGCTGCTGTGTGGCCATCTTCCATTCTCCACTCTTTAAACATTAGCTCATCCAAAACAGTGCTGCCTGTAACCTTACTCCACAATCTGCTCTCCGCTATGACTGGTTTGGAGGCAGGGGTACTTTAATTGGACAGGATAGTGCTGGTGGGGACTCCACCACCTTCCAACTCCCACCATGATTAAGACCATAGCAGGAAGGCCCGTGGGTGGCCTTTCTGCCCCGTTGCCAATTGAGGCAATTTAATGGGCTCTTCCTCCCTCTAGCTGGTATTAGCCTAGTGGCAGACGGGCCTATCGCCACTCGGGGAATACAACGCACAAACCTGTGCAGGTTGCTTGTGGTTGCCTGAGAGGAGGTGGGGAGGGTGGAGTGGTGAGGGGTCCCTCTTTCAGGGGCACTCAGTAGCTGAACAAGGGACCCAACACCGGGAAGGCGTGGGGAACCCATTGAGAGCTACCCCCTTGCTTTTGCTGCCGACGCTTCCCTCCCCCAAGACACCCCCACCCTGCAAAACCCCTCCTGCCATAGCTTACCTCTGGCCTGGGTTGCTCCACAATCCTGGACCTCCAGTGGGTGTATTTGCTGCAGCAGCCACTGCCTCCTCTGTGAGGCTGCTGAGCATAACAGCTGCCGGCCAGTGGTTGGACGGCAGCTCTCAGCAGGTGGAACTTCCCGTCAGCTGGGTCTTGATCCTGTGAAGGCCCGCTGGTAACCTCAATTACTTGTTTGGTTCTGTAAGATGGCAGACCTTCCCAGGAGAAGGCAGTGCAGGTTTCTTGTTGGCTGCCCATGGCCACCATAAAATTCTCCCCCAAGTCTCTGATTCATCAAACAGTCTTTATTGAGCCACAAGTTTGAAGTTCTGATCCTCATAATAAATCCCTTCATAACTTACCTCCTACCCATCTCAGAAGCCTCCTCAACCTAAAATCCCCCTCCCAAGCTCTCCCTCTAACTCCAGCCTTTTGTGCATCCCTCACTCAAACATTAATGGTTATTCCATCAGCCATCTAGGCCCCACACTTCTCTAAAGATCTCTTCTGAAACACCTCAATCTCCTCCACATGAGGCCCTTTTTAAAACCGACCTCTTTGACTTGATCCTAAAATCTCTCTCTTTACGTAGAAACAATGTGCATGGTTACAGGGAAAAGGCAGGAGAATGGCACTGGGCAATAATGCTCATTTGGAAAGCAATGCAGATATGAGGGGCCAAATGGCCTCCTACATCGTAACAATTCTGTGGTTCTGTGTCTCAGCATCCATTTTTTGTCTGATTTGTCACACCTCTGACTGGTCATTTTTTTTCTACATTAAAGGTGTTATACAAATGCAAATTGTTGCTGTTATGTAATAAGTAGAAACAATTCCAATGACATAGTAGAGGGAGCCTGTCCATGTGCAAACATTTTAATGAATAGGGAGAACATTAGTCAGTGCTCTTTCAATGGGAAACCGGCGCTCAAATGTTTGATGCTGATTTGCCTAGAACTGTTGGCTCAGATTTTTCTTCAATATACATGGTAATACACAGCTGTAAATATATGAGTAGAAGCAATTTGAAAATATTCCTTCACAGCAGCTGGAACAATAGTACAGGGTTAATAAAACATTTTCAATTGGAATAGTCAAGTCTGCAGGGTGGCGTAGGTGAGGGTTTCAGTGGCAGAAGTGCTGTGACTGGTGGAAATAGGCAGTCTTTGTGATGGGAGTAGTGGATGAGGACAGAAAGGAGGCTGGCAAGATTAGCTACTGGAGGGTGTACTGGGCAGGCAGGTTAGTGAGAGAGGAGGATGCAGCAGATGCAATTGCTGTTGTTAAGCCAATGATGGATGTATTTGGAAGCTGTTTGGAGAATGTCACAAAGCAACAAACTAAACCCAACAGAAATTGTATTTTGATGAGCCTCCCTCTCTGGGTTCTGTGGCTAGGGCATGGTCCCTGGTTTGTACTGATTCTCTAATGGTTTACTGTGTAAGGGCATCATAATGAGTGTTTAGCTCACCCTCCCACAGTCTGTGTCGTTCGTGTCCTTTTGGTGTTGTTAGAACTCAGATAGCCAGGTAGTGAAGGGTAGAATACTGGAGCTAAGCCATTATACACTTACCAGCTTTTACTTACTGAGGTACACATTGCACGTTGTGCATCTCCAACAAACAACCCCTCGTTCTGCCTGCTCCAGTATATACATGTGACTACTGGTGAGTCCCAAGTTAATACCTACCATCTGAATACAATTAGGCACAATTAATATACGATTAACAGATTTCCTTTTCTCTCTAACAAAAAGTTAGACTGCAAGCATATAACAAATTTTTTTAAAATTAAGAAGCTCCAAATTTTGTACAAAGTATTACACTGTGAGATGTCTGTCCTCTAGGACCCCTAACAATTTCTTCATATGTGCATTTGTTTTGGCAATACAACCTGAAAATTGATGGCTTGAATCCACCTATTTAATTTTGGAGATTTCCTTTCTCCAGAATTTATTTCAGCTGGCAAGGTCAGTCTGTAAACTTCTTCCTTTCACACTTTTTGTAACATACATTATCCCCCAATGAGGATTTATCTACATTACACTCAATGAGTCTACCATTGTACAGGCTGTGACTTTTCCAAATAGAATCCCATATCCATTGCATCCATAAGAGCCAGTGTTTCAGTGCTTTTAACAACTTTTTTTTTAGCTTCCCAAGCCAAAGGACAACGTTTCCCATGCTCAAACATAAGAAATATTATGGAACAGCTATAATAGAATACCAAACAGGAAGATTAGCATGTGAAGAGGATTTGAGTACAGGAGTAAATATGTCTTACTACAATTGTACAGAGCCTTGGTGAGAGCACACCTGGAGCATTGTGTATAGTTTTGGTCTCCTTGCTCAAGGAAGGATATAGTTGCCATTGAGGGAGTGCAACGAAGGTTCACCAGACTGATTCCTGGAATGGCAAGATTGTCCTATGAGGAGACTCTGCCTGTACTGTCTAGAGTTAGAAGAATAAGAGGTGATCTCATCCAAACATACAAAGTTCTTATAGGGTTCAACAGGGTAAATTCAAGAAAGATGTTTCCCCTGGCTGGGATGTTTAGAACCAGGGGAAATGGCCTTAGAGTAAGCAGCAGGCCATTTTAGGCCCTATAGAAAACTGTCTTTATGTCTATTGACCAACACTCCCATGAAATGTGGCCAAAAGAGCCAAAAAGATTTTTAAGATTATTTTTCCAACGCTGGGAGAATCCACTCTAACATCTGTATTACCCAGTTTCTCTTCAAAACCTCTAGCTACTAAACTTGCGTTAACCTTATAAATCCCATCTGCAAAGATTGTTTTCAGTACAAATGTACTTTTGTGACACAGCTGGTTGAAACTTACCTCAGAATAAACTCCAAAGACATTCCAACTATCTAACTGCCCTTGTGTTTTGTCTATCTTATTTGTTTATACTTGAGTTTATTGGCAACCACCAAAATTTCATGATCATTAGGATTTTGACTTCTAGCTCTGTTTCAAGCCCGTTCTGTAGCCTTTATTTCATTGTCTAATCTATTAAAGCTCTGGCCTCCAGTTCCACTGTAGAGCCTACAACTGTGAGATCTCCCTCTTGTGCTATCGGAGGTTCTTTCTGTTGTTCATAAATGTTTTCTGATACAGGAGTCATTTCCCGAGTCACCTGTATTGCACTCTCTTCCCTGCCACTATTTCACTCCATTCTGAAAGGAATACAACAGGTTGTCCTGTAGCCATCCAGGAACCCGATGGCCTGATTACAGCAATGGCAGGACAGAAAATTGCACAATGCCCTGCCTGTGGCCACAAGTCAGCTCGATGTTGCTGAAGTGGAATTCCTTTGTACTGGCAAAGATACCAGGCTGGTAATGGGAAGCACTCGAGGCAACGTGGGTGCTGTCTATGACTTTGCACCCCAGGGAGGTGTGCTGTGTGGGAGAAGCCTAATGCTCTCACATCCTGCTACTGTGCAGGCATTCCTGCTGATATAGAGAACCTCAGTGACCTCCCTGATACAATGAGAAATGGCCAACTGGAGGTATAGCCAATGTTACCTGCAGGAGCCTGTGACAGAAATGGTAAGAGCCACAGTGATCTTGGGCCTTGCTGCCCAGGCTCTAATATGAGGTTCAAGGCAGCATGCTTGTCAAAATCAGTCACTGAAATTCAGAGACAGGAAAAAGGAAGGCAAAGCCACATTGGGATTGGCTGGGCTAACTATAAAGTCTCTAATTAAAAAGAAACCCTACACAAGGCTGGAAAAGTTCTTCCTTTTTTTTTGAGGAAATGTAGGGATGTTACTGTTTTCAGGTCAGCTAACAGTGGTTAGTTTGTGGGTTTTTGTTTCATTATATAGTAAAAGTTAGGGGAAGTGCAAGGGGCAAAAAGGACTGGTATTAAGATTGTGATAGGAAACGCTTTTAACTTGGTTGTGTTATTGTGCAGGAATGCAGTGCATCAATACAGAATAACCAGTTTCTGGACCCTGGGAGTTTAATCAACACATCACTAAGACAAATTGCAGCTGTTCTGCTGAATGAGTCACAGATTCAGGCACCATCACTGTACGAACATGTGCATTTACTTATGTACTTAATCATGTTATTTTTCCATATAAATGTATGCAAAAACAACAGAATTCAGCTTCAATTATTTGGAATGACTACTATTTAATTTTTCCCATTCCCAGAAAAATTGTTCCCTGTCACCCCAGGTTAAATGTCTTTGCTTTTAGAGCCGAGATCTCTGCTTGTATTGGAGTTGGCCTAATGTGATGTTTTAGGAGTGGGAAATCTCTTGGAAGCAGAGAAATCAAATGCCGCTTGAGTGGAATTCTTCGTCTGTGTAAACAGGAAGATAATCCTGGCCTAGGCTTGTTTTGTTAGATTTCAGGAGGAAAGGGGTTTGAATCATGATTCACAGGCATGGTGCTGTGTAAACACAATTTTTGTGAAAGTTCCATGCACCACTTCTAAAGAATGAGAACCGTGTAGCAGAAACACACCATTTTCTGTAGCTGCTTCCACAGCTCAAGCCTGAAAATATATTTGGTCTGGCATGATCTGTGACGCTTGTGAGTCAAGAATCTGCGCGAGTTTGTGGGTTACACTGTTGCAAAGCCCTCAAGAATTAAAATTCATGCACAAACAACAAGAATTCAGATTCAATTATTTTAGCTTTTAAGTATATTAGGAGCAATGGGGCAGGAGTGGTGGGGGTGGGTGGGGGTGTAATTTGATCTTCCTGGTGTGGGTTGTATGGGATAAGAATGGATATTAGGCAGCCCGACCCCAACCCGCCCACCCTGCTTTTAATGGAGGCAGATTGAGGTGGGGCAGACAATCAACCCGATCTCAAGAGACGTGCCTCCAATTTAACTTGACTTATACTTTTAACATCTGCAGGCTGGGTTTCCCAGAGCCTCAAGAAACCTGGCAGCTGAAGGGAGACATGAAGGGCCGGATCGATCAGGTAAGTGCCTGTACAGCACTGCTTGAGGGCCAGAAGGAGCATGAGTGTTTTCCCCCAGCACGCCAGCCCACCAAGCTTACCTCCTGTGATCACCCAATGAACCGCCCCTGACAACTGTGATAGGACCCTGGCATTCAACTACAATACCCTCCTCCACACTGCACTCCCCCACCACCAGCCCTGCCAAATACTGACCATGTCACATGTATGCTACCCCATTCCTCTGCTGCCTACCTGCCTGACTACTAGCCAGGCTCGTAACCTGGCTCTGGGATACCTGTATTTCAGGATTTCCCAACTACAAATTCTGTATCTCATCCCCACAACCTCCCCCAACCCCCATGGCCCCAGTTCCCATCCCACTTCATGGAAATAATCAAGGCCAGAATCTCTTAGAAACCATCATATTGAATGATTTATCTTGATTTTTCCATCCAACAAGCCTTCAATTACATAATTAGATATATATTTTAAGGCACCCTCCAAAAAAGAAGGGGATTCAGCTTGGATGTCTCACTGAAAAACAAAGCCATGTTGGGCTGAATGACCTGGTACTGTGTCATCAATACTTTGTAATACTTTAATGATATATTTTATTTGGAGAGGGGAAACAGGATGATTTGTTTGTGTTTAGTAAGGTGTGGGCTAAAGCCTGGAAACGAGCACTGAGTAGTAAATTGTACTCCAACCCGATGTATCCAATATCATTATGGGCAGCTCATTCGAGGCTATTTGGGTGCCCTAAGGAAACCACAGGTTTTGTGGCACAATGGGTAGTGTCCCTACCTTTGGGCCAGAAGCTCTGGGCCCAAGGCCCACTTCAGGACTTGATGGTGTGCTCATAACGTGGGAAGGAAACCAACACGCGCAGCAAGTTTTCATGTTATCTGGTGTTGCCCAAACCTGATGGGAATCACTATGTCACTGGCAGGAGGCTGTCAGCAGGACCTGGTGGACTGGTCCCTGACATTACGCTGAAAGGTCAGGGAATTTTTTTTATTCATCCACGGGATATGGGCTTCGCTGGCTGGGCCAGCATTTATTGCCGATCCCTAGTTGCCCTTGAGAAGGTGGTGGTGAGTTGCCTTCTTGAACTGCTGCAATTCCTGTGGTGTAGGTATACCCACAGTGCTGTTAGGAAGGGAGTTCCAGGATTTTGACCCAGCGACAGTGAAGGAACAGCAATATATTTCCAAGTCAGGATGGTGAGTGACCTGGAGGGGAATTTCCAGCTGGAAGTGTTCGCATTTATCTGCTGCCCTTGTCCTTCTAGATGGTAGTGGTCGTGGGTTTGGACGATGCTGTCAAAGGGTCCTTGGTGAAGTCCTTCAGTGCATCTTGTAGATGGTACACACTTCTGTGACTGTGGAGGGAATGAATATTTTTGTATGTGGTGCCAATCAAGTGGCTGTTTTGTCCTGGATGGTGTTGAACTTCATGAGTGTTGTGGGAGCTGCACTCACCCAGGCAGGTGGGGAATCACACTAGTGACTTTTGCCTTGTAGATGGCGGACAGGCTTTGGGGAGTCAGGAGGTGAGTTACTCGTCGCACAATTCCTAGCCTCTGACCTGCTCTTGTAGCCACAGTATTTATATGGCTAGTTCAGTTTCTGGTCAATTGTAAGCCCCAGAATGTTGATGGTGGGAGATTCAATGACAGTAATGCCATTGAACATCAAAGGGCGATGGTTCGATTCTCTCTTGTTAGAGATGGTCATTGCCTGGCACTTGTGTGGCGCGAATGTTACTTGCCCCTTGTCAGCCCAAGTCTGGATGTTGCCCAGGTCTTACTGTATTTGGACATGAACAGCTTCAGTATTAGGAGGGGTTCACAATCTGGTGAGCATGGTGGCATCCAAGTTTGGCTCATCTAGCCCCGAGCAGTACTCCTGCTTTTCCCGGCTGTGATGAAATAGCAACAGCAATTTTTAAAACAATAACTTTTCTGCGCCTCTTCTGGCCCTGGATCCACCTCCTGACAGTTTTGCCTGGCTGGGACAGCCACAAGGGGTTCTCCCATGCAGGACCAGGGTCGGGATTGCAGTCATCATTGAGACCAGATCTCCATGTTTAAACTAGGATCCCACTAGAGTTGGCTGGGTCAGAGTGTCAGGGTCAGAGTGGGTGAATCTCCTGCTGTCATGCCACCCCTGTGGTAGATGTTTATAGTTGCAGGGGTGACTGTGTGTCACAGAGGTCATAACCAAACAAAGAATACCTGATATGGACAGTGAATAGAATATACAGTAGTCACCTAGAATTTACAGTAAAGAAACAGGCCATTCAACCCAACCAATTCATGCTGAACCTCCTCCCAGCCTTGCTCATCTAACTTTATTTGCATAAACTTCTCTCTCATGTACTTATCTAGCCTCCTCTTAAATGCATCTACACTATTCTCCACAACCAATTGCTGTAGTAGCGAGTTCCATATTCTAACTACTCTCTGAGTACAGGACTTCTTTCTCTGTTCTCTGTTTGATTACTTGATGACTATATTATATTGATTGATATTTATATACGGTAGTTACTAGCACAGATTTGGACAATCTGTTCCTGTTATCAGGAACAAGGAATGTTTGAAAGAGATACTTTAAAAATTATGTTATTTTCACTAAAGATTAAGGGGTTACCTGATTAGGATTAAAATTATGAGCTTTTTAGAAAATTCCTTCATTGGCTGTGTTGCTGGCTAGGCCAGTATTTATTGCCCATCCCCCCAGCCCACCCCCCCAATTGCCCTGGACAAGGCGGTTGAGAGCTGTCTTCCTGAACCACTGCAGTCGGATGGTGTAGGTACACCCACAGTGCTATTAGGAAGGGTGTTCCAGGATTTTGACCAGGCGAAGGAATGGTGATATTGTTCCAAGTCAGGATGGTGTGTGACTTAGAGGGGAACCTGCAGGTGGTGGTGTTCTCATGCATCTGCTGCCCTTGCCCTTCTAGGTGGTGGAAGCCACAGGTTTGGAAGGTGCTGTGGCAGGAGACTTGGTGAGTTGCTGCAGTGCATCTTGTAGATTGTACACACTGCTGCTACTGTGCATCAATGGTGAAGGAAGTGAATGTTTGAGGTGATGGATGGAGTGCCAATTAAGTGGGTGGTTTCATCCTGTTGAGTTTCTTGAGTGTTGCTGGAGCTGCACTCATCCAAGCAAGTGGAGAGTATTTCATCAAACTCCTGACTTATTCCTTGTAGATGGTGGACAGGCTTTGGGGAGACAGGGGGTGAGTTACTCGCCACAGAATTCCCAATCTCTGACCCTCTCTGTAACCAATGTATTTATGTTGCTGGCCCAGTTAAGGTTCTGGTTATTGTTGACTCCCAGATGTTGAAGGTGCTGTGTTTAATGATGGTAACGCTATTGAATGTCAAGGGGAGGTTGTTAGACTCTCTGTTGTTGGAGATGGTCATTGCCTGGTACTTGCCTGATGCAAATATAACTTGCCACTTATCACCCCAAGCACAAATGATATCCAGGTCTTGTTGCAGGTATGACTGCTTCATTAGCTGAGTTTCAAATGGTTTCAGAACACTGTGCAATCATCAACAAGCATACCCACTTCTAACCTTATGATGGAGCAGAGGTCACTGAAGAAGAAGACGTTGAAGATGATTCGACTTAGGACACTAACCTGAGGAACTCCTGCAGTGATGTTCTCAACTGAGATAATTGACTTCAAATATCAACAATCATCTTCCCTTGTGCTGTAGGTGAATCAACCCAATAGTTTTCCTGTTGATTCCTATTGACTCCAGTTTTGCTTCTTGATGCCACACTCAGTCAAATGCTGCCTTGATGTTAAGGGCAGTCACTCTCACCTCATCTCTAGCAAAGTGGCCCTGATGGAACACAAACTGAACATTAGTGAGCAGGTTATTATTAAGTAAGTGCTACTGGATAGCACTGACAACCCCTTCCATCACTTTGATGATGATTGAGAGTAGATTGATGGCGTGGTAATTGTCGGATTGGACCTGCCTTGCCTTCTATGGACAGAACATAACTGGGTAATTTTATGCATTGCGGGCTTGATGCCAGTGTTGTAGATGTACTGGAACGGCTTGTCTAGGGGCACAGCTAATTCTGGAGAACGTCTTCAGTACTAGTACCGGAATGTTATCAGAGCCCATTGCCTTTGCATTATCCAATGCCTTCAGCTGTTTCTTAATATCACATGAGTGAATCTAATTCGCTGAGTATTGGCACTTATGACGGTGGAGACCTGAGAAGGAAGCTGAGATGGTTCATCCACTTGGCACTATTGGCTGAAGATGGTTGCGAATGCTACAGCCTTTTCTTTTGCACTTGTTATGCTGGGATCTGCCATTAGTCTCTCCTCCTATTAGTTGTTTAATTGTCCACCACCATTCACGGCTGATAGTGGCAGGACTACAGAGCTTATATCTGATCCGTTGGATGTGGGATAACTTAGCTCTGCTTACAGCATGCTGTTTCTGCTGTTTAGCATCTCAGTTTCCTGCGTTATAGCTTCACTAGGTTGCCATTTCAACTTTAAGTATGCCTGGTGCTGTTTTTGGCATGTTCCCTACAATGCTCATTAAACCAGCATTGGTCACTTGGCTTGATGATGAAGGTAGAGTGAGGGATATGCTGGGTCACGAGGTTATAGATTGTGGTGAAATACAATTCTGCTGTTGCCAATGCCACAGCTGAATGTGGTTGACTCTTAAATGTCCTTTGAACAAGGGCAATTAGGGATGGGCAATAAATGCTGCCCTAGCCAGCGATGCCCACATCCCATGAATGAAAATAAAACCTCATGGGATGCCCAGTTTTGAGCTGCTCGATCTGTTCTGAATTCACCCCATTTAGCACAGTGGTAGAGTATGCTCAGTGTGAAGATGGGACTTTGTCTTCTCAAGGGCTGTGTGGTGGTCACTCCTACCAACACTGTCTTGGAGAGTGGCATCTGTGACAGGTAGATTGGTGAGGACAAGGCTAAGTAGGTTTTTCCTTCCTGGTTTCCTCACCTCCTGCTGCAAGCTCAATCTGGCAGATATGTGCTTCAGAACTCAGCCAGCTCGGTCAGATCTGAGTCAGTCTTTCTGATGGAGATTGAAATCCTCCACCCAGAATACACTGCCCCCCTCAGTGCTTCAACTGGCATCCAACATAGATCACCTGAGGTGGGTGGGGAACAGTAGGTGGTAGTCAGCAGGAAGTCCCTTACCCATGTTTGACCTGATGCCATATCCTGGGGTCCGGAGTCAAAATTGAGAACTCCCAGGGCCATTCCCCCCAACTGTACACCACCATGCTGCCATGTCTGGTGGGTCTGTCCTGTTAGCAGGATGGACAAATCCAGGGATGTTGATGTAGGAGTCTGGGACATTGAGTGAAAGCTATGGTTCTGAGAGTATGACTATGTCAGGGGTTGCTTGACTAGTCTGTGGGACAGCTTTACAAATTTTGGCACAAATCCCCAGATGTTAGTAAGACTTTGCAAAGCCATTGTCATTTCTGGTGCCTAGGTTGGTGTAGTCAGATCTTATTCTTATTAGCTTGCATTGCAATTTGATACAGTTGAGTGGCTTTCTAGGCCATTTCAGAGGGGGAGTTATGAGTCAACTACATTTCTGTAGGGCTGGAATCACATGTAGGGTAAGGATGGCAGACTTCCTTCCCTAAAGGACATGAGTGAACTAGACGAGTTTTTACAACACTCTAATAGCTTCTTGGTCACCATGCAGTTACTGGCTTTTTATTCCAGATTTATTTAATTAATTGAATTTAAATTCCTCGGCTGCTGCAGTGGGATTTAAACTCATGCCTTCGAATCATAACTCAGGCCTCTGGGATAACCAGTGCAACAGCAGAACAACTATGTTTTGCAGTGTTTGTTATGATAGAATGTTCCCAATTATCAATGAAATAGTAATGAGAAGGCACAAACTTAAGGTGAACACAGAAAGAGAGGACATCTTTACAAAGTGGATGATTACAATGTGGAATTCTATTGCTTATGTATTTTTGAAGCAGTGTTCACAAATATTTAGCTGCTGCATTGGGAGCCTGATTGAGGGATACTGATTCACGTCCTTGGCAACTGGATGGCAGCATGGGAGATATGTAGCTGGGGGAAGGAAGGGGCGTGTCAGTGTCCCGAAGCCTTCCCCATTTGGTTTATATAAACTTTTTTGGACCCTCTTGCTGGTATCGAGTTAGCTGACAGAATTGTCAAATAAAATGACATAACGTATATTAAAAAAAAACCCTTGTCAATTGAAAAGGTTAAAAGAAGCAAATGAGTGAGTGGATACAGCTGTGCAGTGAAAAAATACAGACAGTCCATCTGAGCCAAGTCACTTGTTTCCGTGCTGTGCGTTCTATTCACTGATTGAAAACACCTTCTTTACTGTGACAGCTTTTAAAGCCAAGAATATCTTAATAAGCACCTTATGAAGTGCCATTTCTCTTGTTTTTAAAATATTTGCTTTTGATCTTTGAGACTTTGGAAGTGATCCATTTTGAAACCGGTCCATTATTAGATTTCTTGCTGAGTTTCAAATACACACAGGGAATCACAGGCAGTGTGAGAGGCCCCAATCACAGCACCGCTGGTGTAGTGGTATCATGCAAGATTCCCATTCTTGGGCTTGGCCTAAATAGCCAAGTGGTTATGGTACTGGGTTTGTAACCCCAAGATCAAGAGTTCAAATCTCACAATGACAAACTATGAAACAATGTAACTTCATCTGAATAGGAACAAATGGAAACGTGTTTGTACTCAAAAGAGTTACACACAGGGAGAATGTGGTGTGAGTGTGCAGCACTCTTCACATTAACACACCCAATTTGACTATTTGCTCAGAGTAATGAATGTTGTTCAGAGGCTGTAGATCTGTCCACTCTGCTTCATTGTATCAATCACATGGCTCCCTTGAGTCTTAAAGCTCAAGAGATGTGTGCTCAGATAACCTAGAAGCTTTAAAAGATGAGTTTCTTTGTTTAGGATTGTGAAAATTGTGGTTTATCTGGGTAGAGAGATTAAAATACTGGTTTAGCAACCCAGAGATTGTGAGTTCAAATCCCATTGTGGTAAACTGTGAAACTGAATTCAACAAATCTGGTCATTTGTGCACTGAGTAATGGGCATGCAATTCGATAGGGTTTTATAAAATTCCAACAGCTCCTTTGGGGAAAGGGATCTTACAATGCAATTCTAATCAACATAATGTGGTTGATTCTTAACACCCACAAAGAAGTTCAACAAACCAGTTAGTTGCACAAACAATCATTGTATGTCCAACAAATATGTGGGTCTTGACAGCATGGCCCAAGTTTAAAACATCCGTGATTCCTCTGACACCTTACGTCACATCAACAATTTCCAGTTCCCTGGCCCCAACCGCTTCCTCTTCACCATGGACGTCCAATCCCTCTACACCTCCATTCCCCCACCAGGATGGTCTGAGGGCCCTTAGCTTCTTCCTCGAACAGAGGCCCGAACAATCCCCATCCACCACTACTCTCCTCCATCTGGCTGAACTTGTTCTCACGCTGAACAATTTCTCCTTCAACTCCTCTCACTTCCTCCAAATAAAAGGTGTGGCTATGGGTACCCGCATGGGCCCCAGCTATGCCTGTCTCTTTATGGGGTATGTGGAACATTCCTTGTTGCAGTCCTACTCCGGCCCCCTTCCACAACTCTTTCTCCGGTACATCGATGATTACTTCGGTGCCGCTTCATGCTCTCGTCGGGACTTGGAAAAATTTATTAATTTTGCTTCCAATCTCCACCCCTCCATCATTTTCACGTGGTCCATCTCTGACACTTCCCTTCCCTTCCTTGACCTCTCTGTCTCAATCTCTGGTGATAGACTGTCCACCAATATCCATTACAAACCCACCGACTCCCACAGCTATCTCGACTACAGCTCCTCACACCCCGCTTCCTGTAAGGACTCCATCCCATTCTCTCAGTTCCTTCGCCTCTGTCGCATCTGTTCTGATGATGCTACATTCAAAAACAGTTCCTCTGACATGTCCTCCTTCTTCCTTAACCGAGGTTTTCCACCCACGGTCATTGACAGGGCCCTCAACCGTGTCCGGCCCATCTCCCGCGCATCCGCCCTCACGCCTTCTCCTCCCTCCCAGAAACATGATAGGGTCCCCCTTGTCCTCACTTATCACCCCACCAGCCTCCGCATTCAAAGGATCATCCTCCGCCATTTCCGCCAACTCCAGCATGATGCCACCACCAAACACAACTTCCCTGCACCCCCCTTATCGGCATTCCGTAGGGATCGCTCCCTCCGGGACACCCTGGTCCACTCCTCCATCACCCCCTACTCCTCAACCCCCTCCTATGGCACCACCCCATGCCCACGCAAAAGATGCAACACCTGCCCCTTCACTTCCTCTCTCCTCACCGTCCAAGGACCCAAACACTCCTTTCAAGTGAAGCAGCATTTCACTTGCATTTCCCCCAACTTAGTCTACTGCATTCGTTGCTCCCAATGTGGTCTCCTCTACATTGGAGAGACCAAACGTAAACTGGGCGACCGCTTTGCAGAACACCTGCGGTCTGTCCGCAAGAATGACCCAAACCTCCCTGTCGCTTGCCATTTTAACACTCCACCCTGCTCTCTTGCCCACATGTCTGTCCTTGGCTTGCTGCATTGTTCCAGTGAAGCCCAACGCAAACTGGAGGAACAACACCTCATCTTCCGACTAGGGACTTTACAGCCTTCCGGACTGAATATTGAATTCAACAACTTTAGGTCGTGAGCTCCCTCCCCCATCCCCACCCCCTTTCTGTTTCCCCCCTTCCTTTTTTTTCCAATAAATTATAAAGATTTTCCTTTTCCCACCTATTTCCATTATAAAAAAAAAACCCACTAGAGCTATACCTTGAGTGCCCTACCATCCATTCTTAATTAGCACATTCGTTTAGATAATATCACCAACTTTAACTTTAACACCTATGTGTTCTATTGTACTATTGTCGTTGACATCTTTTGATGATCTGCTTCTATCACTGCTTGTTTGTCCCTATAACCACACCCCCCACCCCTCCACCTCTCTGTCTCTCTATCTCTCCGCCCCCCACACACACACCTTAAACCAGCTTATTTTTCAACTCTTTCTTGGACTCGAACTCAAGTTCTGTCGAAGGATCATGAGGACTCGAAACGTCAACTCTTTTCTTCTCCGCCGATGCTGCCAGACCTGCCGAGTTTTTCCAGGTAATTCTGTTTTTGTTTTGGATTAGTTGTGTTACAATTTAATTACTGGCTGGATATGGTTAACACATTATAACCTCTCCAGTCCAGAATGCTTGGGACCGATTAAGCATTTCTGGATTTCACAATTTTCTGGATTATGGAATGACATCAGAATGCCTGAAATGTGCGAACCAGGAAACACTGTAGATATAAATAATCACCTGAAACGTAAAACCCATGATAAAACATTGTAAAGGAAGAATAAAAATTGCCGTACTTATCCAAATACAACATCTCCCATGTTTTCATGCTGTCTCTTGATGTTGTAAACAGTTGAGATACCCGCACCAAACTCCACACACAGATCTTTCACTCATCCAGTTTCTTTGTGATTTCAACATTTTCTGATATTGTAAGCGTAACATGCTTATGTTTTGTTGTACTTTCCTTAGATGTTATGGGGAGGATTAAAAAAACTATATCCTGGGAATGCTTGGATGGGCTCAAAAGCATTGCTGCAAAAGGAGAGAGGGAGGGAGAGAAAGGCACAGAGAGAAAGAAAGACAAGAGAGAAAGCCAGACAGAGAAATCAAGAGAGACAGAGAGATGGAGAAATTGACGGTTGGAGAGAGAAGGAAAAATAAACTGACAGATAGATTGAGTGAGACTGACAGAGAAAGACAAAGACAATATAGAGAGAGAAATCAAGTGGCTTTGTAACCTCGCACCATCCTAGGCTACCCAATCATTGCATCAGGGTCAAATATTAAAAAACTCAACTCTAGTTTCCTGCAGATTAATGGCTGTGTAAACAGCGATATGGGATGCCACAGGACAGCCAAGGACATGCGTCCTCAAGCCATTGCACTGGTCAAGAGTAAAGAAATGACAAGCTAACATCTTTTAAGAGCCCAGCTGTCAATGAAAGGCAGTATCCAGGATGGGAGTTGACGTCCCATCAAGATCGACTGTGCTGACGTGGCCTTGCTGACGATGACAATATGGACTTGGGTGTAACCGCTGCTTGGTGTGTGGGGACCAGAGAGACTATTCC
The DNA here is from genome assembly GCF_017639515.1 of Carcharodon carcharias. Taxonomy (NCBI): domain Eukaryota; kingdom Metazoa; phylum Chordata; class Chondrichthyes; order Lamniformes; family Lamnidae; genus Carcharodon; species Carcharodon carcharias. The sequence continues at coordinate 125,235,398 of NC_054468.1, read as the reverse complement.
CCTTACATGTCCAATTTATGCTAATCCCCAATGGGTCGGTAAAGATTTACACTGAGTAAGCTTACATCATTTGTTGGGTATGGTACCATACATTAGCAATGGAGCACAACTGTAAGTTCTTGTTCACACAGCATGATGCCACCACCAAACACATCTTCCCTTCACCGCCCCCCCTCCCCCCCACCCCCGGCAGCTTTCCGTAGGGATCGTTCCCTCCGGGACACCCTGGTCCACTCCACCATCTCCCCCCAACACCTCAACTCCCTTCCACGGCACCTTTCCATGCAATTGCAGAAGGTGCAACACCTGCCCCTTTACTTGCTCCCCTCCTCACCATCCAAGGGCCCAAACACTCCTTTCAAGTGAAGCAGCATTTCACTGGCACTTCCCTCAATTTAGTCTACTGCATTTGCTGCTCCCAATGCAGTTTCCTCTACATTGGAGAGACCAAACACAGACTGGGTGATTGCTTTGCGGAACACCTTCAGTCTGTCCGCAAGCATGACCCTGTTGCTTGCCATTTCAACACACCACCCTGCTCTCATGCCCACATGTCCATCCTTGGCTTGCTGTATTGTTGCAGTGAAGCTCAACGCAAACTGGAGGAACAGCACCATCTTCCGACTAGGCACATTACAGCCTTCCAGACTTAACATTGAGTTGAACAACTTCAGATCGTGAACTCTCTCCTCCATCCCCACCCCCTTTCCGATCCCCTTTTTTCCAATAAGTTATAATTTTTAAAATGTATTTTTCTTTTCCCACCGATTTTTAAATTTATTTCAATCTATTGTTTTATCTCCATCTTTTAGACCATTTCCATTCCTTCCCCCCACCCCCACTTGGGCCATCTGTCACTTGCTCGTCCTGCTTTCTACCCTTAATGTCACCATTAGCACATTCCATAGCTAATATCACCACTGTCAACAGCCCTTTGTCCTTTTGTCTATGACATCTTTGGCAATCTCTTCTTTGCCTCCACCTATCACTGGCCCTCTCTCCAGCACAACCTGTCCCACCCCCGGAAACCAGTTTATATTTCACCTCATTTCTATATTTCTTTAGTTCTAATGAAGAGTCATACGGACTCGAAACGTTAACTGTGCTCCTCTCCGCAGATGCTGTCAGAGATTTTCCAGCTATTTTTGTTTTTGTTTCAGATTTCCAGCATCCACATATTTTGCTTTTATGTTAGTTCTTGTTGTTGTTTCTTATACTGTTGTATGGTTTGCTAATAAACAATGTATCAGATGATGTGTTTATGGGTATGTCTCTGGAAAAAACAATCAACTAATCTGAACTCAGCTGCGACTCTTTGTTGGCGTAGTTTTCCACGCATGATTGACCTCGCAGCACAGTCGTATCAAGATCACCCCTGGACCTCCCCAGACTGAGTTATTGCCCTCGGTTGTGGTTAATCCTGAAGGTAGTTGCAACGTGGACAAGCCAAGTAAAGACTCAGGAGGGTGCCCTTTGTACCATATGCAAGGCAGAGTTGTAAAATGAGCCGATACCGTCTCGATTTCTTGCAGCATGTGAACATTTGAGTGGCGAATCGCAAACTGATGGGTCACTCAAAAAATTTCCAGACAACTGGTGTTTCCAGGTTTGGGATTTCTGGATGGGAGAGGTTGGAGTGTAGTTGAAATTCCACTGAGAGTTATTACGTGCAAATCTTAAAATATGTGAATAATCCTGGTTAAATCCATCACTGATTCGTTTATTTTTATATAATGGGGGGACAGTGGCAGTATTTCTGTTTATTTGGGGATTGGCAGTGAAATGATTACCAGAAGCTAGGTACTTTAACTGTATTGGCTGGGCAATGTTTCATCGCTTGGTTTGCTCCTATCTTTCCCTTTATGGTGGTGATGGTGGAAGGGAGATTGTGGGGGGCACTGTTAATATGAGAGTCAGATTTCAGACTGACCATGGCTCTTCCTTTCACGTTCACTTCAGGACCTGAGAATTTCCCTTCTAAGATTGTTAAGTTAGAATTCGGAATGGAATAGCATTGCCGATGTGTGCTACTCTCTGTCACTGAATTATTCTTTCCACAAGAAGTGCACTTCAGTATTTCATCAGTTATTCCAGTTAGAATGTGACCTTATATATTCTTCTGTTTACAGTGAAACCTCCTTTAAACAATAGGAATTGGAAGCAAGACTCCCCAAAATAAGGAATTAAACATGTGGTATAGAAATATAATCGGCAATTAGAGCAAAGATAATAATAAAACAAGCATTATGTGGTTTTATTAAGAGGAAATGAGATAGAAATAACCAGAGAAACTAAGAATTAAGATATATTATTGCGCTTTATCCACACATGTTGGTCAAATCCAGGAGGCTGAACTGTTGGATCTTGCACCTGTTATATAGAAGCTTGTTCTTGTCACCTAGTGTGCCTTCTAAGGGGGTGGAAGGTGATATGCAGGTTCCTTAGAGATGCTTTCTGAACAGAATGTCTTGGGCTAAGACTGGGACTTGGTGAATTAATCATATCATTGGGGTAGATTAGTATGTCTTGCACTTTCTGTATGGTGACCTTTTGCTTGACATCTGGAAGGACCACACTGGACAGGTGTGGCAGACAGGCCAGGTTGGTTGGTTGGTTGGTTGGGTTGTTTAGTGTCATTATTCCTATTTTTATGCACATTCTTTCATCCTGCGCATGTGGGAAGCACTGACCCATATCATGGAGCAATACACTGCTATATAGTGCAAAGGCAGAGTTTCTTAGCATCTGCACATTGGCTCCAGGGGCCACTGACCAAGTTGATTCTTGTCTTTATTTTCAGCGGGGTCTTTGTAAGATATTCCTTGAAAGTCAAGCTGCATCTCAGTGAAAAACTGAGATACACAGGTCATGGCCCAATCTGAATCTATTTGGGAAGCTGTTGGGCAATTTGTTGGCCTTTGTGTAGCTTAGACAGAAACAGCTGGAAACAACGTTTTGCGACCTTGGCTTACACACTTCCATTTTTTACAACAGCGGGTACCTCTCTCATCAGCATCCAGGACTTCCTCCAGGTGACTGATATCCTGGGCCCCTGCTGTCGGGCTGTCTGTATAAATAAACCACTGGCAATGATATGGGGAAGTTCATTGGTGAAGAGGCTAGAAAGTGTTAGTGTTGATCTGGACACCGAGGTAGACTGTTGTTTTGGGAGATCCTGGAGAGTTTGCTTTGGGAGCTGCAGGTAGCCGGTTAGCAGAAGTTCCACGGCCATGATAAATCAATTGCAGTACAGGACCAATGAAAGTTGGTACAATAGTCCTGTATTCGAAATTGTGCCATGTGCAGCAGTAAGATACAGGAATGCTGCACCTGACTTCTGTCTGGTCTGGAGGCCGTTATCAATGCAGGTGCTGACTCTTGATCACAGTGGCTGCAATTTGGCCTATATGTTTGACTGACATTCTGGACCTCAGCAATGGCAAGGACATTCCATATAAGGATAAGCCTCTTAAGTAATTTGTACACAAAACTTAGCAGAGAGGTGGAACGGTAGGTAATCATCTGCAAGCCAAGAATTTTTCTCATGTTTTGGCAAGACCAATACCTTTGCTGTGCACCAAACTTTATGTATCGCATTCTCCTGGATGAAGGGTGACACCACAAAGAGTTGCTTCTTCAGGAAAGTGCTGAAAGGAAGGTTGTCCCATTATAGGGCACCTTCACCAAAAGGTCACATTGTAGAACGCCTGATATCACACAAGGGACGAATGCAACTTAAAGCAACCAGAGGACTTGGGAGCTGATACAAAATTATGTGCCAAACTGAAACCATTTGCCAAGGTAAGACGACCTACCAACACCTCTTACCAAGTATATGGCATCAAGGCTTATTATCCTACATTATCATAACCTGAAATGGTCTAAAAGTAACCAAATCATATGATTAGTGCCCAAGTCTAGGGATGGACAATAACTGCTGGCCTAGTAAGCGACATCCACATCCTGTGAAAGAATAATCTTTTAAAAATTGCACCAAGGGTAGTTAATGTTTTACTTAAAGAAGCGTATTTATTTCCAGTACCGGATGATACCAGCAGAAGTGGACCGGACCGGCATGAATGTCCTTGCAATGAGATTTGCTCGTGTTGTTGGGGAGTGTTTAGACTGGCAGGGGGACTGGGAACCTGAGGGCAGATTCAGAAAGGACAAATTCAGAGCAGGGAGCAGGGACTAGAAAACTAGGGAGTGACTCTGAAAGACAAGAACAGCACAGGAATTTGGCCATGTTGAAAGGTATTTATTTAAATTCAAGGAGAATAGCAAACAAAGCCAATGAGCTGAGGGCACAGATAGACACATGGCAGCATGATATCATTGCTATAACAGAAACTAGGCTCAAAGAAGGGCAAAAATGGCAGCTCAACATCCCTGGATATCGGGGTTTCAGGCAGGATAGAGAGGGGGCTAAAAAGGTGGGGGTGCAGCATTATTGGTTAAAGAATCAAATACAGCTGTGAGGTGGGATGATATACTAAATGAATCATCAAATGAGGCCATGTGAGTTGAGCTCAGAAATATAAAGGGTGCAGCTACACTACTAGGGGTGTACTACAGACCCCCTAATAGTGAGAGAGAAACAGAAGACCAAATATGTCGGCAAATTTCTGAGTGCAAAAACAATAGGGCAATAATAGTTGGGGACTTCAATTACCCTAATATCAACTGGGATACGAACAGTGTCATAGGCACAGAGAGCACAAAATTCTTGAACTGCAATCAAGAGAACTTTTTTAGCCAGTATGTAACAAACTCAATAAGAGGGAGCACAATTCTAGATTTAGTCTTAGGAAATGAAAGTGGGCAAATGGATGAAGTAGCAGTGGGTGAACATTTTGGAGATGGTGATCATAATAGTTAGATATGGCATAATTATGGAAAAGGATAAAGATAGAACAAGAGTAAAAGTTCTAAATTGTGGAAAGACAAATTTTATGGAGCTGAGAGGTGATCTGGCGAAAGTGGACTGGTTACAGGTATTTGAAGGGAAATCAGTGACAGACCAGTGGGAGGCATTCGAAAGCGAGATTCTATGGGTACAGTGTAGACCTGTCCCCACAAAGAAAAGGGGCAGTACTGCCAAATCTAGAGACCCCGGGTATCTAGAAGCATACAAGGTAAGATAAAGCAGGAGAAGAAAGCTTATGATAGTCTCAAAAAATTTAATACTGTAGAAAGCCTAGAGGGGTATAGAAAGTACAGGGATGAAGTAAAAAAAGGTAATTAAGAAAGCAATGAGAGGATATGAATAGATATTGGCAGGTTAAATCAAAGAGAACTCAAAGATGTTTTACCAGTACATGAAGAGCAAGAGAATAACTGAGGAAAGGATAGGGCCTATCAGAGATGTACATGGTAACTTGTGTGCTGATTATGAAGATGCAGGCAGGGTTCTCAGTGAGCACTTTGTCTCTGTTTTCACTAAGGAGAGGGATGATCCAGACATTCTAGTTAAAGAGGAGGAGTGTGAAATATTAGATACAATAAACATAGTGAGAAAGGAAGGGACTGACATCCTTGAAGGTGGATAAATCACCAGGGCCGGATGGATTGTATCCAAGGCTGTTGAAAAAAGCCAGGGAGGAAATAGTGGACGCTCTGAGGATCATTTTCCAATCCTCATGCGATACAGGTGAGGTACCAGAGGATTGGAGGTCTGCAAACGTTGTACCATTTTTAAAAAAGAATGCGAGGGATAGACTAATTAATTATAGGCTGGTCAGTCTAACTTCAGTGTTGGGCAAATTATTAGAATCAATTCTGGCAGACAGGATATACTGCCACTTAGAAAGGAACAGATTAAACAGGGATGGTCAGCATGATTTTGTTAACGGAAGGTCAAGGAGGATTGATGAGGGTAGTGCAGTGAATGTTGCCTATGGGGACTTTAGTAAGGCAATTGACAAGGTTTCACCAGAAAAGTAAAAGCCCATGGATACAGGGGAATGTGGCAAGTTGGATCTGAAATTGGCTCAGCGACAGGAAACATAAGAACATAAGAACATAACTAGGATCAGGAGTAGGCAATTCAGCCCCTCAAGCCTGCCTCGCCATTCAATGTGATCATGGCTGATGTCATTTCGGCCTCATCTCCAACTTCCCATAACATTTCAACCCGTTACTAATTAAAAATCTGTCTATCTCCTCCTTAAATTTATTCAGTGTCCCGGTATCCACTGCACTCTGAGGTCGTGAATTCCACAGATTCACAACCCTTTGAGAAAAGTAATTCCTCCTCATCTCTGATTTAAATCTAACACCCCTTAGCCTAAAACTATGGCCTTTCATTCTAGAATGCCCCACAAGGGTCCACGTCTACTTTGTCTATCCCCTTTAGCATTTCATTTACCTCAATTAGATCTCCTCTCATCCTTCTAAACTCTAGCAAGTATAGGCCTAAACTGCTCAATCTCTCCTCATAAGACAAGCCCCGCAACTCTGGAATCAATCTAGTGAACCTCCTCTGAACCGCCTCCAATGCAACCACATCCTTCCTCAAGTAAGGGGACCAACTCTGTGCACAGTACTCCAGGTGCAATCTCACCAATGCCTTGTACAGTTGCAACAACACTTTCCTATTTTTATACTCTATTCCTTTAGCAATAAATGCCAAAATTCCATTTGCCTTCCTTATTACCTGCTGTATATTAGCTTTCAGCGATTCATGCACAAGAACACCCAGATCCCTCTGCACTGAAGCATTCTGAAGTTTCTCTCCACTTAAAAAATAAGTTGCCTTTTTATTCTTCCGACCAAAATGGATAACCTCACACTTATCCACATTAAACTCCATCTGCCAAATTTTAGCCCATTCACCTAACCTGTCCATATCCATTTGTAAATTTCTTATTTCTTCATTGCAACTTACTTTCCCACCTATTTTGGTGTTATCTGCAAATTTAGCTATAGTACCTTCTACCCATGAATCCAAGTCATTAATATAGATTGTAAATAGTTGGGGCCCAAACCCTGTGGCAACCCACTAGTTACAGCTTGCCATCCAGAAAAAGACCCATTTATCCCGAATCTCTGCTTTCTGTTGGTTAGCCAATCCTCTAACCAAGCTAATATATTACCCCTAACTCCATGTGATCTTATCTTGTGTATTAATCTTTTGTGCAACACCTTATCAAAGGCCTTCTGGAAGTCCAGATATACTACATCTACAGGATCCCCATTATCCACTTTGCTTGTCACACCTTCAAAGAACTCTAGCAAATTAGTTAAATACGGTTTACTCTTCATAAAACCATGCTGATGGATTGCATTTTGACTTTCCAAATGCCCCATTACTACTTCCTTAATATTGGATTCCAACAATTTCCTAACGACAGACGTTAAACTAACTGGTCTATAGTTTCCTACAGTCTCTCCCTGTTTTTGAATAAGGGTGTTATATTAACAATGTTCCAATCCACTGGAACCTTTCCAGAATCCAGGGAATTTTGGAATGTTATAGCCAATGCATCCACTATCTCTGCTGCCACTTCCTTTAGGACCCTGGGATGTAGGCCACCAGAGCCTGGGGACTTGTCACCTTTTAACCCCAAAAGCTTGCTCAGTACTTCTTCTGTAGTGATGGTGATTGTTCTAAGTTCCTCCTTCTCTATACCCTCTGCACTACCTGTTACTATTGGGCTGGTACTAGTGTCCTCCACCGTGAAAACGGAGGCAAAATATTGATTAAGCGTCTCTGCTATTTCTGTGTTCCCCACTTTAACTCCCCAGTCTCATCCTCCAAGGGACCAACATTCACTTTAGCTACTCTCTTTCCTTTTATATATTTGTAGAAGCTTTTGCTATCAGTTTTTACATTTTGTGCTAGTTTTCTTTTAAATTTACCTTTGTTCTTTTTATTATTTTTTTAATAACCCTTTGTTGACCTTTAAAAGTTTCCCAATCTTCCAGCCTGCCACTGACCTTTGCAATTTGGTATGCCTTAGTTTTTGCCTTTCTGTTATCTTTAACTTCCCTGTTTAGCCATGGAGGCTTTTCCCCCCTCCGACCATCTTTCTTCCTCTTTGGAATATATTTTACTTGGGAGGAATTGAATATCTCCTTAAATATCTGCCACTGTTCATCAACTGTCCTACCTCGTAATCTTCCTGCCCAATCCACTAGGGCCAAATCTGCCCTCATGCCTATGTATCTACCTTTGTTTAACTCCAGAATACTAGTGTGGGATTCAAGTTTCTCGCTCTCAAACTGAACTTGAAATTCTAGCATGCTATGATCATTCTTCCCTAGAGGATCCTTTACTATGAGATCATTAATTAATCCCATCTCATTACACAAAACCAAATCCAGAATAGCCTGCTCCCTGGCTGGTTCCACAACATATTGCTCCAAGAAACAATCTCTAATACACTCTATGAACTCTCCCTCAAGGCTACTCTTGCCAATTTGAGTAGTCCTGTCTATATGCATATTAAAGTCACCCATGATTATTGCTGTGCCTTTCTTACATGCTCCCAGTATTTCCTGGTTTATACTATGCCCTAGTGCTGAACTGATGTTTGGGGACATATAGATTACTCCCACCAGGGACTTCTTTTTCTTGCTATTTCTTATTTCTACCCAGCCTGACTGTATGTCTTGCTCTCCAATGCCTATATCATTCCTCATTATAGCACTGATCTCTTCTGTTACTAACAAAGCTACACCACCTCCTTTCCTTTCAGCCTATCCTTCCAAAGCACTGAGTATTCAACTCCCAAACCTGTTCTCCCTGTAACCAGGTCTCAGTAATGGCCACCAAATCATATTTATTTATCTCTATTTGCTCTGTTAACTCATTAATTTTATTCCGAATGCTACGCACATTCATATACAAAGCCTTTCAGTTTGCCCTATTGTCAATTTTCCCTACTCTTACATGATTCTTTGGTGCAATACAGCGTTCACACACTCGTCCCATCCTTTCACTTTTTGGTAACAATCAGCCTCGTCACTAACCTGCACTCTTACCCTCTCCTTAAACTTTGATTTTTTATATTTCCATGCAACTGAACCCTCCCCCCCACTATTTAGATTAAAGCCCTATCTACAACCCTAGTTATGTGATTCATCAGGACACTGGTCCCAGCATGATTCAAGTGGAGCCCGTCCGAATGGAATAGCTCCCTCTTTCCCCAGTATTGGTGCCAATGTCCCATGAATTCGAACCCATTTCTCCCACATGAATCTTTGAGTTTACCTTTTTAATCTTATTGACCTTGTGCCAATTAGCTCGTGGCTCAGGTAGTAATCCGGAGATTATTACCTTTTTGGGTCTGCTTTTTAATTTAGCCCCGAGCCGCTCGTATTCCCTTAGCAGAACCTCATTCCTTGTTCTACCTATATCATTGGTACCTACGTGGACCACGACAACTGGATCTTCCCCCTCCCACCCTAAGTTCCTCTGCAGCCCAGATGAGATATCCTTAACCTTGGCACCAGGTAGGCAATACAGCCTTCGGGACTCTCGATTCTGGCTACAGAAAACCAAATCTATTCCCCTAACTATATTATCCCCAATTAAAACTACATTTCTCTTTTCTCCCCTCACTTGAATGGCTCCCTGTACCACGGTGCTATGGTCAGTTTGCTCATCCTCCCTATAGTTCCCGCTCTCGTCCACACAGGGGGCAAGAATCTCAAACCTGTTGGATAAGGGCAAGGGCTGAGGATCCTGCAGTGCTACTTCCTGGATCCCTCTACCTGCCTTACTCATAGTCACGCCCTCCTGTCCCTGACCACTGGCCGAATTTAAGGTAGGTTAATCAAAGGGGTGTGACTGCCCCCTGAAACACAGTGTCCAGGTAACTCTCCCCCTCCCTGATGTGCCATAGTGTCTGAAGCTCAGACTCCAGCTCATCAACTCTGAGCTGGAGTTCCTCGAGCAACCAACACTTGCTACAGATGTGGTCACTAGGAACCACAATGGGGTCCACCAGCTCCCACCTCATGCAGCTACAACACATCGCCTGGCCCTGCATCTCTATTTTATTTAATTAGTTTTTCAATTTGTTTTTAAATTTCAACTGGCCTTTAGTTTATCAATCTGTAAAGTATTTCTCCTATTTACCTTTAATCTGAAAGCAAGTTAGAATAAAGATTCAAAATACACTTTTTAAAATCAACTGGAACTTGCTCTCTCTGCTGAGTTGAAGCTGAAGTGTTAGGCCTCCGATCCTGGGCCCCAGTTGTCACCTTTAATCTGAAATCAACTTAGAATATGTAGTTCAAACTAGCAGTCACTTACCAACCAATGAACTTATGGTTTTCCTCGGATGTCGCTCTTTGTTTTTTTTACTCAGCGACGGTGACTGCAGAGGAAACTCTTCCCAGACTGCTTCACGGCGACGGTGACTGCAGAGGAAACTCTTCCCAGACTGCTTCACGGCGATGGTGACTGCCGAGGAAACTCTTCCCAGACTGCTTCACGGCGATGGTGACTGCAGAGGAAACTCTTCCCAGACTGCTTCACGGCGACGGTGACTGCCGAGGAAACTCTTCCCAGACTGCTTCATGGCGATGGTGACTGCAGAGGAAACTCTTCCCAGACTGCTTCACGGCGACGGTGACTGCCGAGGAAACTCTTCCCAGACTGCTTCACGGCGACGGTGACTGCCGAGGAAACTCTTCCCAGACTGCTTCACGGCGACGGTGACTGCAGAGGAAACTCTTCCCAGACTGCTTCACGGCGACGGTGACTGCAGAGGAAACTCTTCCCAGACTGCTTCACGGCGATGGTGACTGCAGAGGAAACTCTTCCCAGCAAAATGTCATGGTTGATAGAAGTTTTTGTGAATGGTTTCCAGTGGCATTCTGCAGGGCTCAGTGTTGGGTCCCTTGCTGTTTGTTGTATATATTAATGATTTGGACTTAAATGTGGGTGACTTGATTGGGAAATTTGCAGATAATACAAAAATTGGTTATGTAGTTGATAGTGAAAAGGAAAGCTGTAATCTCCAAGCTGATTGAATGGTTGAAAAAGTGGCAAGTAGAATTCAATCCAGAGAAGTGTGAGGTAATGCATTCAGGGAGGGCAAACAAAATTAGGGAATACACAATAAGTGGGAGGGTATTGGGAGAGGTAGAGGATGTCAGAGACCCCGGAGTGTATGTCCACAGGTCCCTGAAGGTGGCAGGAGGGGTAGATGAGGTGATAAGTAAAGCATATGGAATGCTTTTCTTTATTGGATGAGGTATAGAATGCAAAAGCAGGGTTGTAATGATGGAACTTTATAAAATGCTGATTAAGCCACAGCTGGAATTTTGTGTACAGTTCTGGTCATCACATTACAGGAAGTACATAATTGCTGTGGAGAGAGTACAGAGGAGATTTACAAGAATGTTGCCAGGGCTTGAAAATTGCAGCTATGTGGAAAGATTGGTTAGGCTGGGGTTGTTTTCCTTGGAACTGAGGAAGCTGATGGATGACATAATTGAGGTGTACAAGATTATGAGGGGCCTAGATAGGGTAGACAGGGATGCCTAGTTTCCCTTAGCAGGGAGGTCAGTTACCGGGGGGCACAGATTTAAGGTGATTGGTAGAAGGATTTGAGGAAACATGAGGAAAAAGTTCAGCACCCAGACAGTGGTGGATGTTTGGAATTCACAGTCTGGCTTTGCGGTGGAAACAGAAACCCTCAACTCATTTAAAAGGTGCCTGGATCTGCACCTAAAGTGCTGTAACCTGCAAGGTGACAGACCAGGTGCTGGAAAGTAGGATTAGAATGGGCTAGTTTTTATTTTTTTATTTTTTTGGCCAGCGCATTCCCGGGATAGGCTGAATGGCCACTTTCTGTGCCGTAACATTTCTATGGTTGGTAAGTGCTTTACTTTGGAGATTTGGAGTAGCTTAAAAAAGTGATTGCTGGGCTTGCAAGAGTGTTTGGAGTGAATTATTTTGCTTTGACAGACCTGACCCAGGTATGGTGAAAGCACAGTAATATTTTCATATGGTGATGAGTCCTGGGTGGAATTTTCCATGCTCACTGTGTTTGGCAGCATGAGCAGACAACATGGCAAGAAGCCCAAAAATCGGCTTCACGACGTTGTGAAACCAGTTTGCAAACGTCCACTCCATCCGTCAATGGCAGGCCGCATTTTCCACTGTCAGACGTCAGGAACTGCATTGTAATACACCAGCATATCGTTATAAGCCCATCCCACTGGAATCATCTCCCCCCACACTGGATCATCTGAGCACATCGGCAGGAAAACACGTCAGTGCAGAACACGTCATGGCAAGTGTGATGTGCAGAAGCTGGGACTTACTGTCAGGGCCTTGCTCACATTGCGGACATCCGAGGAGCAGAAGATGCTGGAGTCCGACGGCAATGGGCCCCTGGAGGAATATCCACCGCATGCTAGGCAGGTCCTCATGGACATGGCTCTGCCGGGAAGCAGCTCATGGAAGGTGGAAAGTCACCGTTGCAGATCTGCTTGGAGTCTTGGCCATTTCTGCAATGGATAATGGTCGAGAGGGTGGAGAGCAAGGTGTAGGTTTGACTGGGGGAGCCAGGTGTACCTGGGAGGGTGGTGGGGTTGTGATGGGGGGGAAGGTCTAAGTTCTGCTGGGAGAGCATGGTGTGTCGGGGCCGGGGTGGTGAGGTTGGGAGGGGGGAATGAAGGTGTCAGTGAGGGGCGAGGTTGGGAGGGATGAACAAATATGTTAGTGAGGGGTGAGGTCTGGAAAGGGGGAACGAAGGTGTCAGGGGGCGTGAAGTTCGGGAGAGGGAACAAAGGTGTCTGTGGGGTGAGGTTGAGAGGGGGGATCAAAGGCGTTCAGGGGGTGAGGTTGGGAGAGGGGAACAAATGTGTCAGAGAATGAGGTTGGGAGGGGGAGGGGGTACGGTGGGGTAGAAGAGATAATGGGGAGAATACGGCAAACAGGGATGTAGGTGTAAGGGGGGAGGAAGATGTATGGGAAGGAGATAAGAGGGGGAAAGGAGTCCAGGGGAAGGAAAGAGTTTTATTTTGTTCATCCACGGGACATGGGCTTCACTGGCTGGGACAGCGTTTATTGCCCATCCCTAGTTGCCCTTGAGAAGGTGGTGCTGAACTGCCTTCTTCAACTGCTGCAGTGCATGTGGTGTAGGTACACACACAGTGCTGTTAGGAAGGGAGTTCCAGGACTTAGACCCAGCGATAGTGAAGGAACGGTGATATAGTTCCAAGTCAGGATGGTGAGTGGCTTGGAGGGGAACTTCCAGGTGGCGGTGTTCCCATGTGTCTGCTGCCCTTGTCCTTCTAGATGGTGGTGGTCATGGGTTTGGAAAGTGCTGTCAAAGGAGCCTTGGTGAGTTTCTGCAGTGTACTTGTAGATGGTACATACTGCTGTTACAGTGCATCAGTGGCGGAGGGAGTGAATGTTTGTGGATGTGGAGCCAATCAAGTGGACTGCCTTGTCCTGGACAGTGTCAAGCTTCTTGGGTATTGTGCGAGCTGCACTCATCCAGGCAAGTGGGGAGTATTCCATCACACTCCTGACTTGTGCCTTGTAGATGGTGGACAGGCTTTGGGGAGTCAGGAGTTGAATTACTCACCACAGGATTCCTAGCCTATGACCTGCTCTAGTAACCATTGTATTTATATGGCTAGTCCAGTTCAGTTTCTCGTCAATGGTAACACCCAGAATGTTGATAGTGGGGGATTCAGTGATGGTAATACCATTGAACGTTAAGGGGATATGGTTAGCTTCTCTCTTGTTGGAGATGGTCATTGCCTAGCACTTGTGTGATGTGAATGTTACTTGCCGTTTGTCAGCCCAAGCCTGGATCTTGTCCAGGTCTTACTGCATTTGGATATGGGCTGCTTCAGTATCTGAGGAATTGCAAATGGTGCTGAACATTGTGCAATCATCAGCGAACATCCCCACTTCTGACCTTATGATGGCGGGAAAGTCATTGATGAAGCAGCCGAAGATGGTTGGACTGAGGGCACTACCCTGAGGAACTCCTGCAGTGATGTCCTGGAGCTGGGATGACTGACCTCCAACAACCACAACCACCTACCTTTGTGCTAGGTATGACTCCAACCAGTGCAGAGTTTTACCCCCGATTCCCATTGAATCCGGTTTTGCTAGGGCTCTTTGATGCCACACTCGGTCAAATGCTGCCTTGATGTCAAGGGCAGTCACTCTCACCTCACCTTGGGAGTTCAGCTCTTCTGTCCATATTTGAACCGAGGCTGTTATGAGGTCAGGAGCTTAGTGGCCCTCTTGCAACCCAAAACTGGGCATCAGTGAGCAGGTTATTGCTAAACAAGCGCCTCTTGATAGCACTGTTGATGACCCTTTCCATTAATTTACTGGTGATCAATAGTAGACTGATGGAGCAGTACTTGACTGGGCTGGATTTATCATGCTCTTTGTGTACAGGACATACCTGAGCAATTTTCCACATAGCCAGTTAGATGCCAGTGTTGTAGCTGTACTGGAACAGCCTGGCTCTGTTCAGGTTCAGTCCTCCAGTCAGAGCCATGACAATCTCTGGAGCACAAGTCTTCAGTACTATTGCTAGAATATTGTCAGGGCACATAGTCTTTGCATTATTTAGTGCCTTTATCCATTTCTTGATATCACGTGGAGTGAATCACATTGGCTGCAGACTGGCAGCTGTGATGCTGGGGACCTCCAGAGGAGGCCAATTTGGATCATCCACTCTGCACTTCTGCCTGAAAATTGTTGCAAATGCTTCAGCCTTATCTTTTGCACTGTTGTGCGGGTCTCCCCCATCATTGAGGATGGGGATGTTTGTGGAGCCTCCTCCTCCAGTGAGTTGATTGATTGTCCAACTCCATTCACAACTGGATGTGGCAGGACTGCAGAGTTTAAACCTGATCCGTTGGTTGTGGGATCACATAGCTCTGACTGTCACTTGCTGCTTCTGCTGGTTGGCACACAAGTGGTCCTATGTTGTAGCTTCACCAGGTTGACACCTCATTTTTAAGCATTCCTGGTGCTGCTCCTGGCATGCCCTCCTGCACTCTTCATTAAACCAGGGTTGATCCCCTAGCTTGATGATAATGGTAGAGTGGGGGATATGCCAGGTCATGAGGTTACAGATTGTGGCTGAGTACAATCCTGCTGTTGCTGATGGCCCACAGCATCTCATGGATGTCCAGTCTTGCATTGCTAGATCTCTTTGAAACCTATCCCATTTAGCATGGTGGTAGCAGCACACAACATGATGGAGGGTATCCTCAATGTGAAGGCAGGACTTCATCTCCACAACAGCTGTGCTGTGGTCACTCCTACTGATACTGTCACAAGCAGGTTGGTGAGGATGTTTTTCCCTTTTGTTGGTTCCCCCACCACTTGCCGCAGGCCCACTCTAGCAGCTATGTCCTTTAGGACTTGGCCAGCTCAGTCAGTAAGGCTGCTACTGAGCCACTCTTGGTGATGGACATTGAATTCCCCCACCAAGAGTACATTCTGCACCCTTGCCATACTCAGCGCTTTCTCCAAGTGGTGTTCAACATGGAAGTGCAGTGATTCACCAGCTGAGGGAGGGCAGTATGTGGTAATGAGCAGGAGGTTTCCTTGCCCATGTCTGACCAGATACCATGACACTTCATGGGGACCAGAGTCAATGTAGAGGACCCCCAGAGCAACTTCGTCCCGACAGTATACCATTGCGCCGCCATCTCTGCTGAGTCTGGCCTGCCAGTGGGAGGACAGGACATAGCCAGGGTTGGTGATGGGTGATGTCTGGGACATTATCTGTAAAATAAGATTCCACGAGGATGAACATGTCAGGCTGTTGCTTGACTTGTCTGTGAGACAGCTCTCCCAATTTTTGCACTAGACCCCAGATGTCAGTAAGGGGCACTTTGCAAGGTTGACAGAGCTGAGTTTGCCATTGTTGTTTCTGGTGCCTAGGTTGATGCCAGGTGGTCCTTTATTGAGGCTTTGTAGTGGTTTGATATAACTGAGTGTCTTGCTAGGCCATTTCAGAGGGCACTAAGAGTCAACCACATTGCTGTGGGTCTGGAGTCACATGTAGGCCAGATCAGGTAAGGACAACAGATTTCCTTCCCTAAAGGACAATAGTGAACAAGATGGTTTGTTTTACAACAATTGACAAAGGTTTCAATGGTCATCATTAGACTTTAATTCCAGATTGTTTAATGAATTCAAATTACACTCTCTGTCTTGGTGGGATTCAACCCCAGGCCGTGGAGCGTTACCCTGGATCTCTGGATTACTACACCATCTGACACTATGCCATCGTGTCTCCATCTGGAGAGGGGGAGGAGTAAGGCTGGAGGAAGAAGTAAGGATGGAGGAAGGAGTCAGGAAGGGGGAAGGACTCAGGGGAGAACAAGTCTGGGGAGGGGGAAGGGTTGCAGGGGGGGAAGGAATCTGGTGGGGGAGGAATTCCAATGGGGAAAGGAGTTCCAAGGGAGGGAAGGAGTCCAGAAGTGGGGAGGTCCAGATGAACGTTCATGGGAGGGGTCTGTGGAGTTGACAACTGCCTCCTGAGGAGCAAACTAAGGGTGGGTGTGGTAGATGGGAATGGTGAGGATGATTGAGGGCAGAGAGAGGCAGTAGGTGGGAAGGTGAGGGTCCGACGGTATCAGTAGAAGGGACAACGAGAGTGGTTGGTGGGAACTGAGAGGCAGACACGGACACTGGGGATGGGAAGGAGAAGGTGGGGGAGGTTAATGTGGATGAGGGTGGGATTTTCGGGACGGCAAGGAAGGTATACGTTTACCTGGACATTCACCTGGGTGGGGGGGGGGGCAGGGGACAGGGAGCTGGATGCAGGGGAATGACTTGCGAAACTTGCAAATGAAGCTGAAAGACACCATTACACATTGTTCAGTGAAAGTGAATATATTTTCAGATTGTAAAGTGACTAAATGTGTTCACAGGATTTCTTAACTTTTCTACACCTTAGACTTCCAAGTGCTGCCCTGACACCCGCAGCAGGGGTGGGGACAGCCTGTGCAATGGTTGGCCCTGTTGCCTCTGATGACTTTGGCGTGGATCCTCTGGAGAGCCGAGGCCTTGAGGGCCCCAGCTTGCTTTGGCTGCCCTCCTGTGGGCCAGCTGCTCCCTCTGCAGTGGGATTTTCGGGAAGGCAGGGAATGTATACATTTACTTGGACATTCACCTGGGTGGGGTGCAGGGAGTGACAGAGGATGAGGTAGAGGGGGTCACAGGCAAAGGAGACTCAGAGGGAGAAGACAGCCTGTGAGATTCCTGAGTGGAGGACTCAGGGGTGTCCAGCTGCTGCTCCTCCTGCCTTCGGGTGTCTGAGGGCCCCAGCCTGACTTCTTGAGGGGAAGGAGCACTTGGGGGGGTTGTTGAGATGGCATCTGCCATCCTCCCCATGGAGACCTCCTTATGCGCAGATGTGGGCACCAATTCATCAGAGAGCAGGTGGACGCTCTCCTCTGACCCGCATAACACTCTGTTGAGGGCTGCCAACAGTTCTGCGTGATGTTCCCCCGCCTTCTGCTGACTCTCCAGGATGAGCTGGAAGGCCAAATCCAGAGGCTCATCACCTGACTCAGACCTTACAGATGCCTCTTCCCCAGCAGTCCTTCGAGTGCCAGGGAGCTCGGCTGAACCTGCCTCCTCCTGCTGCGGACACGTGTTGTGAACCTGAACCTGCTCTAGATCTAGGTCCCGAGGTGTGTGTCTCTGCACTGGTGGAGGGTGTGGGTAAGCGCTGTGACGGGTCTTCCGGGCTGCTTATTTCCAGTTCTTCAATGGAGGAGGAGTCCTCTTGGCTGGAGGTGAGGACCTGGATGGAGGGACTGGCTGGCTGAGGGTGTCGGTCGCTTGGCAGAGCTCCCTGTGAGTTAAAGTAGAGATAATTAGTGCATGGCAACAGAGTCAAAAGCAGGAGAGAGAGCACACACAGTAGCGTTGAGAGAGGGATGATGTGGTGCAAGATCCTCACGCGGGTGTTCACCATCGACCTCGCAATTGCCACAGGCAGGGTCCACATCTTCACCAGTCAGCACCAAAGCTAAGGGCCTAATGTGGCCATTCCACCTTCCTCCCGTGTGGGACCTTTCCCTGCTGCTTTGAGTCAGCTTCTCCTGCATGAAGACAGATGGAGAGAGTGTGAGCAAGATGCATGGCACTGAGTGGAATGTTTGTGTGGTGAGCAGAGCCATGGACAGGATGAAGATGTGACCTCCAGAGGATATGAGCCTGATGGAGATCTGAGGGTGTGTGTGAGAGTTAGTGGTGTTGTTCCTTGAGATGTGAGATCCCTGTGGGTGTGTGATGGGTTTGTGAGTGTGTGAGTTGGGAGTTATGAGAAGAGTGACTTACCCTGGCGGAATGGATGAGACCATTCATCCTCTTGCAGCAGTGGGTGGTTGTCCTCCTTTGCAGGGCATTGGCACTGACCACTGCTGCCATCGCCTGCCATGCTGGATTGAGCATTGCTTGCTGATCTCCGCCCAGAGTGGGAGTAGAGGACATCACAGTGAGCCTCCACACTGCCCAAACGGCGCTCAAGGGACGCGCATTATTGAATTGGGGGTCTGCAGTTTTCTTGCCTCAAGAGGCCATGTCTTCTGTGCAGCAGTCCTGGGCTGGAAGCACTGAGAGGTGTGTGCACGGCTGTAGTTTAAATATAGCGCCCAGCATGAGGAAGCAGTGAGGTGATGGTGTGGCAGGCGAATGTGAGCTCGCCCACCATGGAAACAGTGTGTTTCCCGGGAATGCATAATTAATGAGGCGGGATTGGGATGTTACGGCGTGAAAAGCCGCCATTGTGGCTGGCAGGAAAGACGTTCTTTTTCCCGCCCACTACCGCACTTAGTGCAAACCTGGGATGATTCCACCCCCTGAGCTGTGTTTATGATTCACAATGGACCTGAGCTATTGAAATGGAAAAGAAAGCATTACCAGGTGGAGGAAAGCAGAGTGGTATGGTGGCATTTGAAGAGGTTGTGCCCACAAGGTGTAACCCCTCACAAGAATTTGAAGGCCACGCAGGGAGCACAAGAAGAGGCAATTCAGCCTCTTGATTCTGTCCACTATTCAATTAGGTCATGGCTGATCTGTGCCTCTGCTTCATTTACCTGCCTTTGATTATTACCTCTTGAACTCTGATGAAGAGAATTCCAGATTTCTAATACTGTCTGTGAAAAAGTGCTTCCTGGTTTCACTACCGAATGGGCTGGCTCGAATGTTAAGATTGTGTCTGTTTGTTCTGGATTCCCTCACAAAATTTGCGTAAACCCTGGCAAAAAGCCATAAATGGCCGAACGCACAGTGGCATCAGTGTGTACCATCTACAAGATACACTGCAGCAACTCACCAAGGCTCCTCCGACAGCACCTTCCAAACACACAACAGCTACCATCTAGATGGAGAAGGGCAGCAGACACGTGGGAACACCACCACCTGGAAGTTCTCCCCCAAGCCAGTGACCATCCTGACTTGGAAATATATCACTGTTCCTACACTGTCACTGGTTCAAGACCCTGGAACTCCCTTCCTAACAGCACTGTGGGTGTACCTAGACCACATGGACTGCAGCAGCTCAAGAAGACAGCTCACCACCACCTTCTCAAGGGCAATTTGGGATGGGCAATAAATGCTGGCCTGGCCAGCGACACCCACACCCCATGAATGAATAAAGAGAAGTGTTTTGGCAGGAGGTCATTCAAAATCACTAGTCTGATTAGGTTGAGCTCTACACAGAGTAGCTCGGATAGTGGAACACAGCTCTCCATGTGTAGTAGCTCGACCCCTAGGCTTCTCAACTTATTATATACCACCTGAAACCTAGATCCCTTTCATGATTCAAACTCTTTAGCTTTAAGGGTTGACTCAGCACTCCTGCCTCACTCACCCTGTCTACCCCCAACCCCCACCCCTCATTGGAGAGCAGGGATCACAGGATGAGGGCAACAACACTGTTGTCTTCTCAGCAACCTGCTTACATGGTGATTGCAGAGTCTCCATTGGGATATAACCATGGACCTCTGTCTGATTAGAAGAAATGCTTTCAGTTTCATGCCAGGCATCATTATTCAGCTCACCCTTAGACCAAAACAAATAGAACAGATTTTCCCTAAATAATTTTGTAAAAAAATACTTTCAAGGAAATATTCCTTGCAATAATAGTAGAAAATTTATCTAGAGATGCGGAATAACTGTAACAACATAATGCAAAATAATGTAAAGTTTTAGAAGTTTCTTTCTTTCTCTAAATCCCAGCTAAGATTGGCAGTATGTATAAATGATCTGAAATGCAGATTATTTGGAATTCGTAGCATTTTCCCTCAGCTGTTACGTGACATGGGTACACAAGGCAATTTTGTAAAATGTTCATACTTCTTGATAATGGCGCCCTCTTGTGTCAGTAGCTCTGGTTCCTGCTCGGTGAATGCCTATTTGATAATTCCCACCCAATGACGTGTGAATGCACCATGTGCACGGAACTGAGTCTGTTACATTGTTATGATGTTCTGAGATGAGTTAGGGATTATATTGCCATGGGTAGCTATATCTGGGGTCTTCCTCTCAGACTGTCCGTTGGGATCGAGGTTGACTTGCTTCCACTCTGGTCTGACGTGTTCTGAGATGGCTGAGAAGTCCAATGAGCGATCGGCAGGTGCTGCCACATGGGGGGCAGGTGATGCTTGAAGGGTTGGGCAGATGAGTGTTTGGAGGTTTGTGCACTCTCTCCAACACCTAAACTTCACCTCTGTGTTCTCCGGACAAAGTCTTTCAGTGTGTTCGGCACCTTTCCGAATAAACCTTCTCCATTTTGGTCAGACACAAGCCAGGGACTTCCATGAATCACCAGGGATGTTTGATCTCTTCAAGAATGTTTTGAGGACATCCCTAAAGTGTTTCCATTGCACATCACTCAGTGCTGCCTTGTGCCAAAGCAGCAACATATTGTTTTGCCCCACTTGGTGAGATGTCAGAAATATATTTAAGATCGGCTCCAGTGTCTGTGTGAAATAGCGTGATTATTTAGAACTCCTGGGAACCACATGACATAACATGGTGGCAGCAGGTACTCGTGAGTAAAACCCAAACATTATTAACAAAATAAATGCTGAATTATATTGAGAAAAATCAACCTGAATTCATGCCACATAGAGAAAAAAAATGGGTGAACCACGTGAAAGCAAATTGGCCACAGCCGCAGCAAATGAATGCACAGTTCGAGTCCATAATGAATTTGGAGGCCGATGATGTTGTAGAGACATTTGAGAAGTTTAAACAAAAATGTGGACTGATTTTCAGTAGTTTTCTAAAAGGCACAAGTGAAGTGGAAAGGGGCAGCTTCATCCTTGTGTGTACATGAGAGAAAGGTTTCGATCTTTTCCAATGGCTGATAAATGAGTGAGGACAACAATAAAAGCCCAGCCAAAGTTTTTGAGAAATTTAGCACGTGGCATGGATTTGATGGGCAGAATGGCCTCATTCTATGTCACAAATGATTCTATGACTAAGTGACACGAAGATCAGCCGAATTCAAACCATCAGATTCTGATATGAATTTCAAAGGCTGAGGCAGGAACCAGGTGAGCCTGTTGAAAATTTCTTAACAAGGTTGAGAAATGTAGCCAGCAAATGGTGGGCAATTAAACAACTCACTGCAGCAGGAGGCTCCACAAACATCCCCAACCCAAAGATGGGGGAGCCTAGCACATCAGTGCAAAAGATGAAGCATTTTCAACAATCTTCAGCCAGAAGTGCTGAGTAGATGATCCATCTCAGCCTCCTCTGAAGGCTCCCAGCATCACAGATTCCAGTCTTCGGCCAATTCGATTCATTCCATATGATACCAAGAAATGGCTAAGGGCACTGGATACTGCAAAGACTATGGGCCCTGACAAAATTCTGGCAATAGTGCTAAAGACTTGAATTTGCTCCAGAATTTGCCGTGCCTCTAGCCAAGCTGTTCCAGTACAGCTACAACACTGGCATCTAACCAGCAATATGGAAAATTGCCCAGGTATGTCCAGTACACAAAGAGCAGGACAAATCCAACCCGGCTAATTACCGCCCCATCAGTCTACTCTGGATCATCAATAAAAGTGATGGAAGGGGTCATCAGCAGTGCTATCAAGTGGCATTTGCTTAGCAATAACTGGCTCACTGAAGCTCAGTTTGGGTTCTGCCAGAGCCACTCAGCCCCTGACCTCATTACAGCCTTGGTTCAGACATAGTCAAAACAGCTAAACTCCAGAGGCACCTACATCCCAAGAATGAAATTTTAAAAAGTGTGAATTCAAAGAAATGGATGAAACGCTAGCTCATTTGGGGCTCTGCACACCCTGATGTACAAACACCTCGGATTGGAAAATACAAGCTCACAATGTCACAGGCTCTTGACACTGCCAGAGCACATGAAGCCACACACAGATAGCTGATGACACTGATGACCCAAATAGCTAGTCTTCAGTGAAGTCAAGGAAAAGACAGCAGGGTTGATGCAGCATAACAAAATGGATGACCAAATATATTCACAAACAGAAGGAAATATCCCACATTCGGATCAAACTGCAGAGCTTGTGGAAAGTCTAATCACTAGGAGAAGATGTGCAGAACAAAAATAGAAAATGGTAAAAGAGATACCAGAGGCAGAGCATGTCAAACGAAAAAGAAAATAAATCCAAAATATCTATACCCTGGAAGGTGACATTGAGTTTGAGGACACAATATAGGAACCATATACCTATAAGGCACAACAGATATGATATTCACTGCACAGCAACTGCAAGAGAAATGCAGGGAACTGCACTGACCATTGTTAGTGGCCTTCTTTGACCTCACAAAAGCCTTCATCACTGTCAACTGAGAAGAATTATGGAGCATCCTCCTCTGTTATGTCTGCCCCGAAAAGTTTGTCACCATCCTCTGCCTGCACCATGACATACAAGCCAGGGTCCTGACCAGCAGAACCACACCAGACCCAATCTATATTCAGACCAGGGTCAAACAAGGCTGTGTCATTGCACTGACGCTCTTCTCAATCTTCCATTCCGCAATGCTCCATCTCACCCTCAGCAAGCTCCCCACTGGAGTGGGGCTAAACTACAGAAAAAACAGGAACTTGTTCAACCACCGCCACCTGCAGGCCAGATCCAAAGTCGTCCCATCCACTGTCATTGAACTACAGTATGCAGATCGAAACAGTCAGGCAGAGCCAAACAAAGCCAAACAGAGCCTGGCAGAGCCAAACAGAGCCCGGTGGAGACAAACAATGCCAAACAGAGTCAGGCAGACCCAAATAGAGCTAAACATAGATAAAAAGAGCCTGGTAGAACCAAACAGAATCAAACAGAGTGAAACAGAGACAAACTGAGCACGGCAGAGCCATACAGATCCAAACAGAGCAAAACAGAGCATGGCAGAGCCAGAGTCTGGCAGAGCCAAACAGAGACAAACAGAACCCTGCAGAGTCAAACAGGGCCTGTCAGAACCAAACAGCCAAACATAGCCAAGAAGAGCCAAACAGAGCCAAACAGAGCCTGGCAGAGCCAAACAGAGTGAAGCAGAACCAAAGAAAGACTGGCAGAGCCTAACAGAGCCAAACATAGCCAAACAGAGCCAAACAGAACCTGGCAGAGCCAAACTGAGCCAGAGCCTGGCAGAGCTAAACAGAGCCAAACAGAGCCTGGCAGAGCCAAAACAGAGTCAAGCAGAGCGAAATAGAGCCTCTTAGAGCCAAACATAGCCAAACATAGCCAAACAGAGCCAAACTGAACCTGGCAGAGTCAAACAGAGCCAAACAGAGCCTGGCAGAGCCAAAGAGAGCCGGACAGTTCCAAACAGTGCCAGGCAGAGCAAAATAGTGCCAAACAGAGCCTGGCAGAGCCAAACAGAGCCAAACATAGCCAAACAGAACCTGGCAGAGCCCTACCGAGCCAAACAGAGACTTGCAGAGCCAACAGATCCAACCATAGCCAAACACAGCCAAACAGAGCCTGGCTGAGCCATACAGAGACAAACATAGCCAATCAGTACCAAACAGAGCCAAACAGAGCCAAACAGAGCCTCTCAGAGCCAAATAGAGTCAACCAGAGACAAACAGTGCCTGGCAGAGCCAAACTGAGCCCAACAGGGCCACAAAGAGCCAAAAAGAGCAAAGCAATCCAAACAGAGTTTGGTACAAACCCAGGCAAACATAGATAAGCAGATCCAAACAAAGGCTATCAGTGCCAAACAGAGCAAAACAGATCCAATCAGAGCCTGGCAGGGCCAAATGCAGCCAATCAAAGCCAAACAGATCCAAACAAATGAAGCAGAGCCTAACAGTGCCAAACAGAGCCAAACAGAGCCAAACAGGGCTGGACAGAGCCAAACAGGGACTGGCAGGGCCAAACCGAGCCAATGGGGGCCAAACAGAGCCTGGCAGAGCCAAACAGAGCAAAACAGAGGGAAACAGAGACAAACAGAGCCAAAGAGTGCCTGGCAGAGACAAACAGAACCAAACTGGGCCTGGCGGAGTGAAACAGAGCCTGGCAGACCCTAAGAGAGCCAAACAGACACTTGTAGAGCTAAACAGAGCCAAACAAAGCCGTCAGAGCCTAACAGAGCCAAACAAAGTGAAACATAGCCATTCCGAGCCAAACATAGACAAACAGAGCCTCAAAGAGCCAAAAAGAGCCTGTCAGAGTCAGACAGAGCAAAACAGAGATAAACAGAGCCAAAGAGTGCCTGGCAGAGACAAACAGAGTGAAAGTGAGCTTGGCAGAGTAAAACAGAGCCTGGCAGGGCCTAACAGAGCCAAACAGGGACTGACAGAGCCAAACAGAGCCAAACAAAGCCAGTCAGAGCCTAATAGAGCCAAACAGAGACTGGCAGCCCCAAAGAGAACCAGACAGAGCCAAACAGAGCCAATCAATGCCAAACACAGCAACACAGATATTGGCAGGGACAAACAGAGCCAATAGGGGTGAAACACAGCCAAACAGAGACTGGCAGGGCTGAACAGAGCCAATTGAGGCCAAGCAGAGCCTGGAAGGGCCAAACAGAGCCAACCAGGGCAAAACAAAGCCAGGCAGTGACAAGCAGAGCGAAACAGAGCCAAAAGGAGTCTGGCAGAGCCAAACTGAGCCAAACAGAGCCTCCGAGATCCATACAGAGCCAAACAGTGCCAAAAAGAGCAAAGCAGAGCCAAAGACAGCCAAATATAACCAAATTGAGCCTGGCAGAGCCAAAGAGAGCCAAGCATAGCCAAAATGAGCCTGGCAGAGCCAAACAGTGCATGGCACAGCTAAATTGAGCCAAACAGACCCTGGCCAAGCCAAACAGATCCAAACAGAGCCAAATACAGCCAAAGAGAGCAAAACAGAGCCAAACAGAGCCAAGCAGACCCTGGCAGAGCCAAACGCAGCCAAACACAGCCAAGCAGAACCATACCAAGCCAGACAGAGCTTAACAGTGCCAAGCAGTGCTAAACAGAGACAAATAGAGCCTGGCAGGGCCAAATAGAGCCAATAGGGGTGAACCAGAACCTGGTAGGGCCAAACAGAGCTAAATAATGCCAAAAATAGCCTGGCAGAGCAAAACTGAGCCTTCCACAGCCATGCAGAGCCAAACAGTGCCAAACAGAGTGAACCAGAGCCTGGCAGAGCCAATGAGAGCCAAACAGAGCAAACAGAGCAAACAGAGCCAAGCAGCATCTGGCAGAGCCAAATAGAGCCAAATATAGCCCAGCTGAGCCTGACAGAGCCAAATAGAGTCTGGCAGAGCCAAACAGAGCCTGGCAGTGCCAAACAGAGCCTGACAGAGCCAAATAGAGCGTGGTAGCACCAAACACAGCCAAACATAGACAATCAATGCCATACAGACCCAAGCCGAGCCCAACAGATCCAAATAGAGCCAAAATGAGCAAAACAATCCAAACAGAGTTTGGCAAGGGCAAATGCAGGCAAATATAGACAAACAGAGCCAAACAGAGGCTAACAGTGCCAAGCAGAGCAATACAGATGCAAACAGAGCCTGGCAGGGCCAATTGCAGCCAATCATAGCCAAACAGATCCAAAAAAGCCTATCAGAGCCAAACAGAGCCTCTCAGAGCCAAATAGAGTCAAACAGAAACAAACAGAGCCTGGCAGAGCCAAACCAAGCTCAACAGGGCCACATAGAGCCAAAAAGAGCAAAACAATCCAAACAGAGTTTGGCAAACGTAGATAAGCAGATCCAAACCGAGGCTAACTGTGCCAAACAGAGCAAAACAGATCCAATCAGAGCCTGGCAGGGCCAAATGCAGCCAATCAAAGCCAAACAGACCCAAACAAATGAAACAGCGTCTAACAGTGCCAAACAGTGCCAAACAGAGCCAAAGAGGGCCAAACAGAGTGAACAGAGCTGGACAGAGCCAAACAGGGACTGGCAGGGCCAAACCAAGCCAATGGGGGCCAAACAGAGCCTGGCAGAGCCAAACAGAGCAAAACAGAGAGAGATGAACAGAGCCAAAGAGTGCCTGGCAGAGACAAACAGAGCCAAATGGGGCCTGGCAGAGTGAAACAGAGCCTAGCAGAGCCTAAGAGAACCAAACAGACATTTGTAGAGCCAAACAGAGTGAAACATAGCCATACAGAACCAAACACAGAAAAACAGAGCCTCAAAGAGCCAGAAGAACCTATCAGAGTCAGACAGGGCAAAACAGAGAGAAACAGAGATAAACAGAGCCAAAGAGTGCCTGGCAGAGACAAACAGAGTGAAAGTGGGCTTGGCAGAGCGAATCAGAGCCTGGCAGGGCCAAATGCAGCCAATCAAAGCCAAACAGATCCAAACAAATGAAACAGAGCCTAACAGTGCCAAACAGAGCCAAACAGAGCCTTACAGAGACATGCAGAACCAAACAGTGCCAAACAGAGCAAAGCAGAACCAAACAGAGCCACAGAGATATTGGCAGGGCAAACAGAGCCAATAGGGGTGAAACAGAGCCAAACAGAGCCAGAAAGATCCAAACAAAGACAAACAGTACCAATCATAGGCAAACAGAGCCTGGCAGAAACAAACAGAGCCAAACCGAGTCAAAAGGAGGCTCGCAGAGCCGAACTGAGCCAAACAGAGCCAGACAGATCCGACCAGAGCCAATCAGTGCCAAACACAGCCAAACAGCCAAACAGGGCCACACAGATACTAGCAGGTCCAAACAGAGCCAACTGGGGCTTATCAGATACAAACAGAACTTCTGAGAGACATACAGAGCCAATTTGTGCCAAACAGAGCAAAGCAGAGCCAAACAGAGCCAAAATATAGCCAAACAGCCTGGCAAAACCTAACAGATCCAAACAGAGGCAATCTGAGCCTGGCAGTGCCAAGCAGAGCCAAAGAGAGCAAAACAGGGCCAAACAGGGCCAAACAGAGCCAAAGGTATACAAACAGAGCCAAACGGATCCGGACAGATGCAAACAGAGCCAAACAGAGCCCAGCAAATCCAAACAGAGCCAATGCGAGTGAAATAGAGCCTGTTAGAGCCAAACATAACCTGGCAGAGCCAAACAGAGCCAAAGAGAGCCAGACAGTTCCAAACAGCCCCAGGCAAAGCCAAATAGTGCCAAAAAGAGCCAAATAGAACCAGGCAGAGCCAAACAGAGCTAGACATAACCAAACAGAACCAAACAGAGCCTGGCAGAGCCCAACTGAGTCAAACAGAGACTTGCAGAGCCAACAGAGCCACACAGAGTCAAACATAGTGAAACAGATCCTGGCAGAGCCATACAGAGCTAAACATTGCCAATCAGTGTCACACAAAGCCAAACAGGGCCAAGCAGAGACAAACAGAGCCTCACAGAGCCAAACAGAGCCTGGCAGAGCCAAACTGAGCCCAACAGAGACAAATGGATTGGTTGTGTTTGGCCCTGTTTGGCTCTGGTTCACTCTGTTTGGCACTGCCAGGCTCTGTTAACTCTACCAGGCTCTGTTTGGATCTGTTTGTCTCTGCCAGGCACGGCTTGGCACTGTTTAGCTCTGTTTGGCTCTGCCAAGCTCTGCTTAACTCTGCTCTGGTTGGTTCTGTTTGAGCATGTTTCGCTGTGTTTCGCTCAGCCAAGCGCTGTTTGGCTCTGTTTGGCACTGCCAGGCTCTGTTTCACTCTGTTAACTCTGCCAGGCATTGTTTGGCTCTGCCAGGCTCTATCTGGTTCTAGCAGGCACTGTTTGGCTCTGCCAGACTATGTTTGGCTCTGTTTGGCTCTTCCAAGCTCTGTTTCGCTCTGCCAGGCTCTGTGAGTCTCTGCTTGGCTTCATTTCACTCTGTTTGGCTCTGTTTGTCTCTGCAAGGCTCTATCTGGCCTTAGTGGGCTCTGTTAGGCTCTGCTTGGTTCCATATTGACTTTGTTTCCATTAGGCTGTGCGTCGCTCTGTTTGGCTCTGTTTGGTTTTGTTTGTCTCTGTTTGCCTCGGTTTGGTTGTGTTTGGCTCAGCTTGGCCCTTTTGGATCTGCTTGGCTCTGTTTGCCTCTTATTAGCTATGCTTGGCTCTGCCAAGCTGTGTTTGGCCCTGCCAGACTCTGTTCAGCTCTGTTTAGATTTGCTTCACTCAGCTTGGCTCTGTTTGGCGCTGCCAGGCTCTGTCTGTCCCTTTTTGGCTCTGTTTTGCTCTGTTTAGCTGTGTTTGGCCCTGTTTGGCACTGCCAGACTCTGTTTCGCTCTGTTAACTCTGCCAGGCTCTGTTTGGCCAAGCTTGGCTCTCATTAACTCTGCCAGGCTCTGTTTGGTTCTGTTTGGCTCGGTTTGGTTGTGTTTGGCTCTGTTTGGCTCTGTTTGGCTATGGTTGGCTCTGCCAGGCTCTGTTTGACTATGCCAGGTTCTGTTTTGCTCTGTTTCTCCCTGCTTGGCTCTGCCTGGCTCTGTTTGGATCTGCCTGGCTCGATGTGGGTCTGCCAGGCTCTATTTGGCTCTGTTTGTCTCTGCCAGGCTCTGCTTAGCTCTACCAGGCTCTTTTTGGCTCTGCCATACTCTGTATCGATATGTATGGCTCTTTTGGCTCTGCTTGGCTCTGCATGGCTCCGTTTGGCACTGTTTGGCTGGGTTTGGCTGTTTTTGGCTCTGTTTCACTCTGCCAGGCTCTCTTTTGCTCTCTTTGGCTCTGTTTGCATCTGTTTGGTCCTTTTGTATCTCTTTTTGCTCTCATTGGCTATGCTTGGCTCTGCCATGCTCTGATTGGCTCTGCCAGGCTCTCTTTGGCTCTGACAGGCTCTGCCAGGCTCTGCCAGGCTCTGTGTGGCATTGTTTGGCTCTGCTTGGCTCTGTTTGGCGCTGCCAGGCTCTGTTGGTTTCTCTTTATATCTATTTGGCTGTGTTTTGCCGTGTTTGGCTCTGTTAGGCTCTGGTTCACTCCATTAGGCTGTGTTTGGCTCTGTTAGGCTCTGGTTCACTCTGTTTGGCAGTGCCAGGCTCTGTTTGCATCTGTTTGGCTCTTCCAGTTTCTGGTTGGCTCTGTTAGGCTCTGTTTGGCTTTGCCAGGCTCTGCCAGGCTCTGCCAGGTGCTGTTTGGCTGTTTGGCTCTGACAGATTCTGTTAGGCTCTGCTTGGCTCTGTTTGGCTCTGTTTGGCTGTGTTTGGCTGTGTTTGGCTGTTTTTGTCTCTGCTTGGCTCTACCAGGCTCTCTTGGGCTGGGTTTGGCTCCATTTGCATCTGTTTGGCCCTTTTGAATTTCTTTGGCTCTGTATGCCTCTCATTGGCTATGCTTGGCTCTGTCAAGCTCATTTTGGCTCTACCAGGCTTTTGTTGGCTCTGCCAAGCTCTGTTTGGCTCTGCCAGACTCTCTTTGGCTCTGCCTGGCTCTGTTTGGCTCTGCCAGACTCTGTCTGGCTCTGTTTGGCTTTGTTTCGCTCAGCTTGGCTCTGTTTGGTGTTGCCCGGCTCTGTCTATCTCTCATTGACTCTGTTTTGCTCAGTTTGGCTATGTTTGGCCCTGTTAGGCTCTGCTTCACTCTGTTTGGCACTGCCAGGCTCTGTTTGGCTCTGCCTGGCTCTGTTTGGCACTGCCATGCTCTGTTAACTCTACCAGGCTCTGTTTGGATCTGTTTGTCTCTGCCAGGCGCTGCATGTTTAGCGCTGTTTGGCTCTGGCAGGCTCTATCTGCTCCGGTCGGTTCTGTTTGGCTTTGTTTGGTTCTGTTTCGCTCTGCCAGGCTCTGTTTGGCTTTGTTTGGCTTTCATTAACTCTGCCAGGCACTGTTTGGCTCTGCCAGGCTCTATATGGTTCTGCAAGGCGCTGTTTGGCTCTGCCAGACTATGTTTGGCTCTGTTTGGCTCTTCCGGGCTCTGTTTGGCTCTGCCAGGCTCTGTGAGTCTCTGCTTAGCTTTATTTCACTCTGTTTGGCTTTGTTTGTCTCTGCCAGGCTCTATCTGGCCTTACAGGGCCCTGTTAGGCTCTGCTTGGCTCCGTATTGACTTTCTTTGTCTCTGTCTCTGTTTAGCTCTGTTTGGTTTTGTTTTTCTCTGTCAGGCTCAGTTTGGTTGTGTTTGGCTCTGTTTGGCCCTTTTTGATCTATTTGGCTCTGTTTGCCTCTCATTGGCTATGGTTAGCTCTGCCAGGCTCTCTTTGGCTCTGCCAGACTCTGTTCAGCTCTGTTTGGCTCTGCCAGACTCTGTTCGGCTCTATTTGGCTTTGCTTCGATCAGCTTGGCTCTGTTTGGCGCAGCCAGGCTCTGTCTGTCTCTTTTCGGCTCTGTTTTGCTCTGTTTAGCTGTGTTTGGCCCTGTTAGGATCTGGTTCGCTCTGTTTGGCACTGCCAGGCTCTGTTTGGCTCTGTTAACTCTGCCAGGCTCTGTTTAGCTATGCTTGGTTCTCATTAACTCTGCCAGGCTCTGTTTGGCTCTACCAGCTCCGTGAGTCTCTGCTTGGCTCTGTTTGTCTCTGCCAGGATCTATCTGGCTCTGTTGGGTTCTGTTTCACTCAGTTTGCCTCTCAGTAGCTATGGCTGGCTCTGCCAGGCTCTGTTTGGCTCTGTTTGACTCTGCCAGGCTCTCTTGGGCTCTCTTTCGCTCTCTTTGGCTCTGTTTGCATCTGTTTGGTCCTTTTGGATCTCATTTGCTCTCATTGGCTATGCTTGGATCTGCCAAGCTCTGGTTGGCTCTGCCAGGCTCTGTGTGGCACTGTTTGGCTCTGCTTGGCTCTGATTGGCTCTGCTTGGCTCTGTCGGTTTCTCTTTGTATCTATTTGGCTGTGTTTTGCCACGTTTGGCTCTGTTAGGCTCTAGTTCACTCCATTAGGCTGTGTTTGGCTCTGTTAGGCTCTGGTTCACTCTGTTTGGCAGTGCCAGGCTCTGTTTGCATCTGTTTGGCTCTTCCAGTTTCTGGTTGGTTCTGTTAGGCTCTGTTTGGCTTTGTCAGGCTCTGCCAGGTACTGTTTGGCTGTTTGGCTCTGACAGATTCTGTTAGGCTCTGCTTGGCTCTGTTTGGATGTGTTTGGCTGTGTTTGGCTGTTTTTATCTCTGCTTGGCTCTACCAAGCTCTCTTGGGCTCTGTTTGGCTCCCTTTGGCTCCGTTTGCATCTGTTTGGCACTTTTGAATTTCTTTGGCTCTGTTTGCCTCTCATTGGCTATGCTTGGCTCTGTCAAGCTCATTTTGGCTCTGCCAGGCTCTTGCTGGCTCTGCCAAGCTCTGTTTGGCTCTGCCAGACTCTCTTTGGCTCTGGTTTACTCTATTTGGCACTGCCATGCTCTGTTTGGCTTTATTAACTCTGACAGACTCTTTTTAGCTTTGTTAGGTTCTCTTCCGCTCTTCTCTTTGGCTCTGCCTGGCTCTGTTTGGCTCTGCCAGACTCTGTTCAGCTCTGTTTGGCTTTGCTTCACTCAGCTTGGCTCTGTTTGGCACTGCCCGGCTCTGTCTGTCGCTCTTTGGCTCTGTTTGGCTGTGTTTGGCCCTGTTTGGTTCTGGTTTGCTCTGTTTGGCACTGCCATGCTCTGTTTGGCTCTGTTAACTCTGCCAGTCTCTGTTTGGCTTTTTTTGGTTCTGTTCCGCTCTGCCAGGCTCTCTTTGGCTCTGCCTGGCTCTGTTTGGCTTTGCCATGCTCTGTTTCGATCTGTGTGGCTCTTTTGGCTCTGTTTGGCTCTGCCAGACTCTGCCAGGTACTGTTTGGCTGTTTGACTCTGCCTGCCTTGGCTCTGTTTGGATTTGTTTGGCTCTGTCTGGTTGTGTTTGGCTGTGTTTGGCTCTGCCAGGCTCTCTTGGGCTCTGTATGGATGTGTTTGGCCCAGTTAGGCTCTGGTTCGCTCTGTTTGGCACTGCCAGGCTGTGTTTGGCTCTGTTAACTCTGCCAGGCTCTTTTTAGCTTTGTTAGGTTCTCTTCCGCTCTTCCAGGCTCTCTTTGGCTCTGCCTGACAATGTTTGGCTCTGCCAGACTCTGTTCAGCTCTGTTTGGCTTTGCTTTGCTCGGCTTGGCTCTGTCTGGCACTGCCAGGCTCTGTCTGTCTCTCTTTGGCCCTGTTTCATTCTGATTGGCTGTGTTTGGCCCAGCTAGGCTCTAATTCACTCTGTTTGGCACTGCCAGGCTCTCTTTGGCACTGCCTGGCTCTGTTTGACTCTGCCAGACACTGTTTGGCTCTGTTTGGCTTTGCTCCTCTTAGCATGGCTCTGATTGGCACTGCCAGGCTCTGTCTGTCTCTCTTTAGCTCTGTTTTTTCGGTTTGGCTGTGCTTGGCCCTGTTAGGCTCTGGTTCACTCTGTTTGGCAATGCCAGGTTCTGTTTGGCTCTGTTAACTCTGCCAGGATACTTTTGGATTTGTTTGTCTCTGCCAGGCACTGCTTGGCACTGCTTAGCGCTGTTTGGCTCTACCAGGCTCTGCTTAGCTCTGTCTGCTCTGGTCGGATCTGTTTGACCATGTTTCACTGTGTTTGGCTCAGCCAAGTGCTGTTTGGCTCTGTTTGGCACTGCCAGGCTCTGTTTTGCTCTGTTTGGCTCTCATTAACTCTGCCAGACTATGTTTGGCTCTGACATACTCTGTTTCGATCTGTATGGCTCATTTTGCTCTGCCAGGCTCTGCTTAGCTCTGCCTGCTCTGGTCGGTTCTGTTTGACCATGTTTCGCTGTGTTTGGCTTGGGCAGGCTCTGTTTGGCTTTGTTTAGTTCTGTTTCGCTCTGCCAGGCTCTGTTTGGCTATCATTAACTCTGCCAGGCACTGTTTGGCTCTGCCGGGGTCTACCTGGCTCTGCCAGGTTCTGTTTAGCTCTGTTTGGCTCTCATTAACGCTGCCAGGCTCTGTTTGGCTCTGCCAGGCTCTATCTGATTCTGTTAGGCTCTGTCTCTCTCTCTCTCTTTGGCTCTTTTTTTCTCGGTTTGGTTGTGTTTGGCTCTGTTTGGCACTTTTGGATTTGTTTGGCTCTGTTTGCCACTCATTGGCTATGGTTTGCTCTGCCAGGCTCTGTTTGGCTCCATTTGCCTCTCATTGGCTATGCTTGGCTCTGCCAGGCTCATGTTGGCTCTACCAAGCTCTGTTTGGCTCTGCCAGGCTCTGTTTGGCTCTGCCAGACTCTGTTCAGCTCTGTTTGGCTTTGCTTCTCTCAGCTTGGCTCTGATTGGCACTGCCAGGCTCTGTCTGTCTTGCTTTGGCTCTGTTTTGCTCTGTTTGGCTGTGCTTGGCCCTGTTAGGCACCGTTTTGCTCTGTTTGGCACTGCCAGGCTCTATTTGGCTCTGTTAACTCTGCCAGGATACTTTTGGATCTGTTTGTCTCTGCCAGGCACTGCTTGGCACTGTTTAGCACTGTTTGGCTCTGCCAGGCTCTCCTTAGCTCTGTCTGCTCTGGTCAGTTCTGTTTGACCATGTTTCGTGTGTTTGGCTCAGCCAAGTGCTATTTGGCTCTGTTTGGCTCTCATTAACTCTGCCAGGCACTATTTGGCTCTGCCAGGCTCTATCTGGTTCTGCCAGGCGCTGCTTGGCTCTGCCAGACTATGTTTGGCTCTGTTTGGTTCTGCCATACTCTGTTTCGATCTGTATGGCTCATTTGGCTCTACCAGGCTCTGCTTAGCTCTGCCTGCTCTGGTCAGTTCTAGTTGACCATGTTTCGCTGTGTTTGGCTTGACCAGGTGCTGTTTGGTTCTGTTTTGCTCTGCCAGGCTCTGTTTGGCTCTCATTAACTCTGCCAGGCACTGTTTGGCTCTGTTGGGGTCTATCTGGCTCTGCCAGGTGCTGTTTGGCTCTGCCAGACTATGCTTGGCTCTGTTTGGCTCTGCCAGGCTCCGTGAGTCTCTGCTTGGCTCTGTTTGTCTCTGCCAGGCTCTAAGTGGCCCTAGGGGGTTATGTTAGGCTCTGTTTGTCTCCATATTGACTTTGTTTGTCTCCATTAGGCTGTGCATCACTCTGTTTGGTTTATTTGTCCCTGTTTGGCTCAGATTGGTTGTGTTTGGCTCTGTTTGGCTCTCTTTGGCCCTTTTGGATCTGTTTGGCTCTCTTGGCCTCTCATTAGCTATGGCTGGCCCTGCCAGGCTCTGTTTGGCTCTGTTTGACAATGCCAGGTTCTGTTTAGCTCTGTTTGGCTCTCATTAACTCTGCCAGGCTCTGTTTGGCTCTACCAGACTCTACCTGGTTCTGATAGGCTCTGTCCCTCTCTCTCTTTGGCTCTGTTTGGCTCGGTTTGTTTGTGTTTGGCTCTGTTTGGCTCTTTTGGCCTCTCATTGGCTATGGTTGGCTCTGCCAGGCTCTGTTTGGCTCTGTATGACTTTGCCAGGTTCTATTTTGCTCTGTTTGGGTCTGCCAGGCTCTGTTTGGCTCTGTTTGGCTCTCCCAGGCTCTGCTTAGCTCTGCCAGGCATTGTTTGGCTCTGTATGACTTTGCCAGGTTCTGTTTTGCTCTGTTTGGCTCTGCTTGGCTCTGGCTGGTTCTGTTTTCATCTGACTGGCTCTGTGTGGCTCTGCCAGGCTCTGTTTGGCTCTGTTTGGCTCTCCCAGGCTCTGCTTAGCTCTGCCAGGCTCTGTTTGGCTCTGCTATGCTCTGTTTCGATCTGTATGGCTCTTTTGTCTCTGTTTGGCTCTGCCTGACTCTGCCAGATACTGTTTGGATGTTTGGCTCTGCCAGACTCTCTTAGGCTCTACTTGGCTCCGTTTGGATTTGTTTGGCTCTATTTGGCTGTGTTTGGCTCTGTTTGGCTCTGCCGGGCTCTCTTGGGCTCTGTTTGGCTCTTGTTGGCTGTGTTTGCACCTGTTTGGCCCTTTTGAATCTGTTTGTCTCCATTTGCCTTTCATTGGCTATGCTTGTCTCTGCCAAGCTCGTTTTGGCTCTGCTAGGCTCTTGTTGGCTCTGTCAAGCTATCTTTGGCTCTGCCTGACACTGTTTGGCTCTGCCAGACTCTGTTCAGCTCTGTTTGGCTTTGCTTTGCTTGGCTTAGCTCTGTCTTGCACTGCCAGGCTCTGTTTGTCCCTCTTTGGCTCTGTTTCACTCTGTTTGGCTGTGTTTGGCCCAGTTAGGCTCTGGTTCACTCTGTTTGCCACTGCCAGGCACTGTTTGGCTCTGCCAGGCTCTCTTTGGCACTGCCTGGCTCTGTTTGGCTCTTCCAGGCTCAGTTTGGCTCCGCCAGGCTCTGTGAGTCTCTGCATGGCTCTGTTTGTCTCTGCCAGGCTCTATCTGGCTCTGTTGGGTTCTGTTTCATGCTGTTTGCCTCTCATTAGCTATGGCTGGCTCTGCCAGGCTCTGTTTGGCTCTGTTTGACTATGCCAGGTTCTGTTTAGCTCTATTTGGCTCTCATTAACTCTGCCAGGCTCTGTTTGGCTCTGCCAGGCTCTATCTGATTCTGTTAGGCTCTGTCTGTCTCTCTTTGTCCCTGTTTGGCTCGGTTTGGTTGTGTTTGGCTCTGTTTGGCTCTCTTTGGCCCTTTTGGATCTGTTTAGCTCTGTTTGCCTCTCATTAGCTATGGTTGGCACTGCCAGGCTCTGTTTGGCTCTGTTTGACTTTGCCAGTTTCTGTTTTGCTCTGTTTGGCTCTGCTTGGCTCTGGCTGGCTCTGTTTGAATCTGCCTGACTCTGTGTGGCTCTGCCAGGCTCTGTTTGGCTTTGTTTGGCTCTGCCAGGCTCTGCTTAGCTCTGCCAGGCTCTGTTTGGCTCTGCCATGCTCTATTTCGATCTCTATGGCTCTTTTGGCTCTACTTCCCTCTGCCTGGCACTATTTGTCTCTGTTTGGCTCTCTTTGGCTCCGTTTGCACCTGCTTGGCCCTTTTGAATCTCTTTGGCTTTGTTTGCCTCTCATTGGCTATGCTTGTCTCTGCCAAGCTCGTTTTGGCTCTGCCAGGCTCTTATTGGCTCTGCCAAGCTCTGTTTGGCTCTGCCAGGCTCTCTTTGGCTCTGCCTGGCTCTCTTTGGCTCTGCCTGGCTCTCTTTGGCTCTGCCTGGCTCTCTTTGGCTCTGCCAGACTCTATTCAGCTTTGTCTGGCTTTCTTTGCTTGGCTTGGCTCCGTCTGGCACTGTCAGACTCTGTCTGTCTCTCTTTGGCTCTGTTTCACTCTGTTAAGCTGTGTTTTGCCCAGTTAAGCTCTGGTTCGCTTTGTTTGGCACTTCCAGGCTCTGTTTGGCTCTGTTAACTCTGCCAGGCTCTGTTTGCATCTGTTTGGCTCTTCCAGTTTCTGGTTGGCTCTGCTAGGCTCTGTTTGGCTCTGTTTGGCTCTGTTTGGCTCTGCCAGGTACTGTTTGGCTGTTTGGCTCTGCCAGACTCTGTTAGGCTCTGCTTGGCTCTGTTTGGATTTGTTTGGCTCTGTTTGGCTGTGTTTGACTGTGTTTGGCTCTGCCAGGCTCTCTTGGGCTCTGTTTGGGTCTCTTTGGCTCCATTTGCACCTGTTTGGCCCTTTTGAATCTCTTTGGCTTTGTTTGCCTCTCATTGGCTATGCTTGTCTCTGCCAAGCTCGTTTTGGCTCTGCCAAGCTATGTTTGGCTCTGCCAGGCTCTCTTTGGCTCTGCCTGGCTCACCCAGACTCTGTTCAGCTTTGTTTGGCTTTCTTTGGTTGGCTTGGCTCCGTCTGGCACTGTCAGACTCTGTCTGACTCTCTTTAGCTCTGTTTCACTCTGTTTGGCTGTGTTTTGCCCAGTTAAGCTCTGGTTCGCTTTGTTTGGCACTGCAAGGCTCTGCTTGGCTCTGTTAACTCTGCCAGGCTCTGTTTGCATCTGTTTGGCTCTTCCAGTTTCTGGTTGGCTCTGCTAGAATCTGTTTAGCTCTGTTTGGCTCTGCCAGGCTCTGCCAGGTACTGTTTGGCTGTTTGGCTCTGCCAGACTCTGTTAGGTTCTGCTTGGCTCCGTTTGGATTTGTTTGACTGTGTTTGGCTCTATTTGGCTCTGTTTGGGCTGTATTTGCCTCTACCAGTCTCTGTTTGGCTCTGTTTGGTTCTGCTTCGCTCTGCCAAGCTTTCTTGGGCTCTCTTTCACTCTCTTTGGTTCTGTTTGTATTTGTTTGGCCCTTTTGGATCTCTTTGGCTCTGTTTGCTCTCATTGGCTATGCTTGGCTCTGCCAAGCTCTCTTTGGCTCTGCCAGGCTCTGGTTGGCTCTGCCAGGCTCTGACAGGCTCTGTGCGGCACTGTTTGGCTCTGTGCAGCACTGTTTGGCTCTGCTTGGCTCTGATTGGCTCTGCTTGGCTGTGTTTGGCGCTGCCAGGCTCTATCGTTTTCTCTTTGTATCTGTTTGTCTCTGTTTTGCTGTGTTTGGCTCTGTTAGGCTCTGGTTCACTCTGTTAGGCTGTGTTTGACTCTGTTCGGCTCTGGTTCATTCTGTTTGGCAGTGCCAGGCTCTGTTTGGCTATGTTAACTCTGCCAGACTTTCTTCACATCTGTTTGGCTCTTCCAGTTTCTGGTTGGCTCTGCTAGGATCTGTTTGGCTCTGCCAGGCTCTGCCAGGTACTGTTTGGCTCTGCTAGACTCTGCTTGGCTATGTTTGGATTTGTTTGGCTGTGTTTGGCTCTGCGAGGCTCTCTTGTACTCTGGCTCTGTTTGCCTCTCATTGGCTATGGTTGGCTCTGACAGGCTCTGTTTGGCTCTATTTGGCGCTTTTGGATCTCTTGGCTCTCTTTGCCACTCATTGGCTACGTTTGACTCTGACAGGCTCTGTCTGGCTCTGTTTGGTTCTCTTTGGCTCTGCCAGGCAATGGTCTGCTCAGTTTGACTATGTCAGGCTCTGTTTTGCTCTGTTTGGCTCTGCCAGGCTCTGTTTGGGTCTTCCTAGCTCTCTTTGTCTCTGCCAGGTTCTGTTTGGCTGTGTTTGGCTCTGCCAGGCTTTGTTTGGATCTGTTTGGCTGTGCATGGTTCTGCCAGGCTCTGTTTGGAACTGCCATGCTCTGTTTGCTTGTGTTTGACTCTTTTTGGCTCTGCCAGGAACTGTTTGGCTCTGCTTAATTCTATTTGGCTCTGCCAGGCTTTGTTTGGCTATGCCAGGCTGTGTTTGGCTCTGCCATGCTCTGCCAAGCTCTGTTTGGCTCTGTCAGGCTCTACTTGGCTCTGCTCGGCTCTGCTTGGCCCTCTTTGGCTGGGATTGGCTATTTTAGGCTCTGTTTGGCTCTGCCATGCTCTCTCGGCCTCTCTTTGGATCTTTTAGATCCGTTTGCATCTGTTTGGCCCTTTTGGATCTTTTTGGCTCCGTTTGCTCTCATTGGCTATGCTTAGCTCTGCCAAGCTCTGTTTGGCTCTGCCAGGCTCTTGTTGACTCTGCCAGGCTCTATTTAGCTCTGCTTCCCTCTGGTTGGCTCTGTTTGGTGCTGCCAGGCTCTGTCTGTCTCCCTTTGGCTCTGTTTGGCTCTGGTCCACTCTGTTTGGCAGTTTCAGGCTCTGTTTGGCTCTGTAAACTTTGCCAGGTTGTGTTCACATCTGTTTGGATCGGTATGGCTCTGCTAGGCTCTATTTGGTTCTGATAGGCTCGGTTTGGCTCTTCCAGTCTCTGCCAGGCTCTGTTTGGCTCTGCCATTTACTGTTTGGCTCTATTTGTCTCTGCCAGGCTCTGCTTGGCTCTGCCAGACTCTGTTAGGCTCTGCTTGGTGCTGTTTGGATTTCTTTGGCTCTGTTTGGCTGTGTTTGGCCGTTCTTGGCTCTGTTTGGCTCTCTATGGCTCCATTTGCATTTGTTTGGTCCTTTTGAAATTCTTTGGCTCTGTTTGCCTCTCATTGACTATGCTAGGCTCTGCTAAGTTCTGTTTGGCTCTGCTAGGCTCTGGTTGGCTCTTCCAGGCTCTGTGTGGCTCTGCCACACTCTGTTTGGCTATGCCAGGCTCTGTTTGGCTCTGCTGTGCTCTGCCAGGCTCTATTTGGCTCCGTTTCACTCAACCTGGCTCTCTTTGGCACAGCCAGGCTCTGTCTGTCTCACTTCAGCTCTGCTTTGCTTTGTTTGGCTGTGTTTGGCTCTGGTTCACTCTGTTTGGCACTGCCAGGCTCTGCCAGCCACTGCTTGGCTCTATTTAGCTCTGCTTGGCTCTGCCAGACTCTGCTTAGCTCTGTTAGCTCTGGTTGGCACTGTTTGAATCTGTTTACCTTTGTTTGGCTCTGTTTGGCTCTGCCATGTGCTGTTTGGCTCTGTTTGGCACTGCCAGGCTCTGTTGCACTCTGTTAACTCTGCCAGGCTCTGTTTGGCTTTGTTTGGTTCTGTTTCACTCTGCCAGTTTCTGTTTGGCTCTGCCAGGTTCTGTTTTGCTCTGCCAGGTGCTCTTTGGCTCTGCCAGACTATGTCTGGCTCTAAAACAAAAATAAAAATACCTGGAAAGACTCAGCAGGACTGGCAGCATCTGCGGAGATGAGCACAGTTAATGTTTCGAGTCTGCATGACTCTTCAACAGAACTATTCTATTGAAGAGTCATATGGACTCGAAACATTAACTGTGTGCCTCTCCGCAGATGCTGCCAGAACTACTCAGTTTTTCCAGGTATTTTTATTTTTGTTTTGGATTTCCAGCATCTGCAGTATTTTGCTTTTATCTTATCTTTGGCTTTGTTTGGCTCTTCCAGGCTCTGTTTGGCTCTGCCCTGCTCCGTTTGGCTCTGCTAGGCTTTGTTTAGATCTGTTTGGCTGTGTATGGCTCTGCCAGGGTCTATTTGGCTCTGCCATGCGCTGTTTTGATCTACTTGGCTCTGTTTCGATCTGTTTGTCTCTGATTGGATCCGTTTGGCTCTGTTTGAATCCGTTTGGATCCATTTGAATCAATTGCCTCTGTATGGATCTGTTTGCCTTTGTTTTGATCTGTTTGGCTCTGTATGGCTCTTCCCGGCACTGTTTGCATCTGCAAGGCTCTGTTTGGCTCTGCCAAGAATAGTTTGGCTCTGCCAGGCTCTGTTTGGCCAGGGTCTGTTATGCTCTGCAAGGGTCTGTTATGCTCTGCCAGGCTCTGTTTGGTTCTGTTTTGTTCTGCCATGCTCTGTTTAGCTCTGCCAGGCTCCATTAGGCTCTGCCTGGCTCCGTTTGGCTCTATTTGGTTCTGTTTGGCTGTGCTTGGCTCTGCTAGGCTCTGTATTGTTGTGTTTGGCTCTCTTTGAATCCATTTAGATCCGTTTAGGTCCGTTTGGATCTATTTGGCTCTGATTACCTCTCTGTGGATCTGTTTGCCTTTGTTTTGTCTGTTTGGCTCTGCCAGTTTCTGCTTGGCTCTGCCAGGTTCCGTTTGGCTCTGCTTTGCTCCATTTGGTTCTGTTTGGCTCTGCCAGGCTCTCTTTGGCTCTGTCAGGCCCTGTTAGTCTCTGTGTGGATCCGTTTGTCTTTGCCTGGCTCCCTTATGCTCTGCTTCACTAAATTTGGCTCTGTCTGGCCATATTTGGCTGTGTTTGAATCTGTTTGGCTCTGTTTGGCCCTTTTGGATCTCTTTGGCTCTCTTTGCCACTCATTGGCTATGTTTGGCTCTGACAGGCTCTGCTAGGCTCTGTTTGGCTCTGTTTGGCTCACCTTTGCTCTTGTTGGCTCTGCCAGGCTCTGTCTGACTCTGTTTGGTTCGGTTTGGCTCTGCCAGGCAATGCTCGGCTCAGTTTGACCATGTCAGGCTCATTTTGCTCTGTTTGGCTCTGACAGGCTCTGTTTGGGTCTTCCTAGCTCTCTTTGACTCTGCCACGTTCTGTTGCACTCTGTTAACTCTGCCAGGCTCTGTTTGGCTTTGTTTGGTTCTGTTTCACTCTGCCAGTTTCTGTTTGGCTCTGCCAGGCTCTGTTTTGCTCTGCCAGGTGCTCTTTGGCTCTGCCAGACTATGTCTGGCTCTAAAACAAAAATAAAAATACCTGGAAAAACTCAGCAGGTCTGGCAGCATCTGCGGAGAAGAACACAGTTGACGTTTCGAGTCTGTATGACTCTTCAACAGAACTGTTCTGATGAAGAGTCATGCGGGCTCGAAACGTTAACTGTGTGCCTCTCCGCAGATGCTGCCAGAACTATTCAGTTTTTCCAGGTATTTTTATTTTTGTTTTGGGTTTCCAGCATCCTCAGTATTTTGCTTTTATCTTATCTTTGGCTCTGTTTGGCTCTTCCAGGCTCTGTTTGGCCCTGCCCTGCTCCGTTTGGCTCTGCTAGGCTTTGTTTAGATCTGTTTGGCTGTGTATGGCACTGCCAGGGTCTATTTGGCTCTGCCATGCGCAGTTTTGATCTACTTGGCTCTGTTTCGATCTGTTTGTCTCTGATTGGATCTGTTTGGTTCTGTTTGAATCCGTTTGAATCAATTGCCTCTGTGTGGATCTGTTTGCCTTTGTTTTGATCTGTTTGGCTCTGTATGGCTCTGCCAGGCACTGTTTGCACCTGCAAGGCTCTGTTTGGCTCTGTCAAGAATAGTTTGGCTCTGCCAGGCTCTGTTTGGCTCTGCCAGGCTCTGTTTGGCTCTGCCAGGCTCTGTTTGGCTCTGCCAGGCTCTGTTTGGCTCTGCCAGGCTCTGTTTGGCTCTGCCAGGCTCTGTTTGGCTCTGCCAGGCTCTGTTTGGCTCTGCCAGGCTCTGTTTGGCTCTGCCAGGCTCTGTTTGGTTCTGTTTTGCTCTGCCATTCTCTGTTTAGCTCTGCCAGACACCGTTAGGCTCTGCTTGTCTCCGTTTGGCTCTGTTTGGTTCTGTTTGGCTCTGTTTGGCTCTGCTAGGCTCTGTATTGATCTGTTTAGCTCTCTTTGAATCTGTTTTGATCCGTTTGGATCTATTTGGCTCTGATTGCCTCTGTGTGGATCTGTTTGCCTCTGTTTTGTCTGTTAGGCTCTGCCAGTCTCTGTTTGGCTCTGCCAGGCTCCGTTAGCCTCTGCTTTGCTCCATTTGGCTCTGTTTGGCTCTGCCAGGCTCTCTTTGGCTCTGTCAGGCCCTGTTAGGCTCTGTCAGGCCCTGTTAGGCTCTGTGTGGATCTGTTTGTTTTTCTCTGGCTCCTGTATGCTCTTCTTCGCTCCATTTGGCTGTCTGGCTGTGTTTTGCTCTGTTAGGATCTCTTTGGCTCTGTCTGCCTCTCATTGCCTATGATTGGCTCTGCCAGGCTCTGTTTGGCTCTGTCGGGCTCTGTATGGCTCTGCCAGGCTCTGTTTGGCTCTGCCAGGCTCTGTTTGGTTCTGTTTTGCTCTGCCATTCTCTGTTTAGCTCTGCCAGACACCGTTAGGCTCTGCTTGTCTCCGTTTGGCTCTGTTTGGTTCTGTTTGGCTCTGCTTGGCTCTGCCAGGCTCTGTTTGGTTCTGCCAGGTACTGTTTGACTCTGTTTGGCTCTGCTAGAATCTATTAGGCTCTGCTTGGCTCCGCTTGGATTTGTTTGGCTCTGTTTGGATCTGTTTGGCTGTGTTTGGCTCTGTTGGGCTCTGCGAGGTACTTTTTGGCTCTGCCAGGCTCTACCAGGTTCTGCCCGGATCTATTTAGCTCTGTTTCGCTCTTTTTGGCTCTGCTGTTTCATCCTGCCAGGCTCGATTTGCATCTGTTTGGCTCTGCCAGGCACTGCTTGGCTCTGCAGGCTTGGTATGGCTTTGCCAGACCATGCCAGGCACTTTTTCGCTCGGCCATGGTCTGTTTGGCACTGCCAGGCTTTGTTTGAATCTATTTGGCTGTGTATGGCTCTGCCAGGCTCTGTTTGGATCTGTATGGCTCTTTTTGACTCTGCTTGGCTCTGCCAAGCACTGCTTAGCTCTGCTTGGCTCTTTTTAGCTCTGCCAGGCTCTGTCAGGCTCTGCCATGCTCTGTTTGGTTCTGCCAGGCTCTGCTTGGATCTGTTTGGATATTTCTGGCTCTATGTCTCCGCCTGGCTCTGCCAGGTACTTTTTGGCTCTGCCATGCACTGTTTGGCTGTGTTTGGCTCTGCGAGGATTTGTTTGGCTCTGTTTGTCTCTGCCAGGCTCTTTATGCATCTGTTTGGCTCTGCCAGGCACTGCTTGGCTCTGTTTAGCTCTGTTTAGCTCTGTGTGGCTCTGTGTGGCTCTGTGTGCCTATGACTCACTCTGTTTGACTCCGCCAGGTGCTGTTTGGCTCTGTTTGGCACTACCAGGCTCTGCTTGGCTCTGTGCACCTCTGTTTCACTCTGTTTGGCTCTGCTAGGCACTGTTTGGCTCTATTTGGCTCTGCCAGGCTCCGTTTGGCTTTGTTTGGCTCTGCCATCTCTGTTTTGCTCTGCTTTGCTCTGCCAGGATCTGTTTGGCTCTGCCAGGCACTGTCTGGCTCTGCCAGGCCCTGCTTAACTCTGTTTGGCTCTGCCAGGCTCTTTTTGGTTCTGTTTGGCTCTGCCAGGCACTGTTTTGCTCTGCTTTGCTCTGCCAGGATCTGTCTGGATCTGCTTGGCTCTGTCAGGCACTGTTTGCCTCTGCTTGGCTCTGACTCTGTTTGTCTATGTTTTGCTCTGTTTGACTCTGTTAGCTCTGCCAGTCACTGTTTGGCTCTGTTTCGCTGTTTGGCACTGTCAGGTTCTATTTGGCTCTGCCAGACTCTGTTTGGCTCTGTCTGGCTCTGCTGGGCTCTGTTTGGCTCTGCCTGGCTCTTTTTGCATCTGCCTGGCTGTTTGGCTCTGCCAGGCTTTGTTTGGCTCTGCTTGCCTCTGCCAGTCTCAGTTTAGCTCTACCAGGTTTTATTTGGCTCTGCCAGACTCTGTTTGGCTCTGCCATGCCCTGTTTGGCTCTGCCAGGCTTTGTTTGGCTCTGCCAGGCTTTGTTTGGCTCTGCTTGCCTCTGCCAGTCTCGGTTTAGCTCTACCAGGTTCTATTTGGCTCTGCGAGTCTCTGTTTGACTCTGTTAGATCTGCCAGTCACTGTTTGGCTCTGTTTCACTGTTTGGCACTGCCAGGTTCTATTTGGCTCTGCCAGACTCTGTTTGACTTTGTCTGACTCTGCTGGGCACTGTTTGGCTCTGTTTGACTATGCCAGGCTCTGTTTTGCTCTGTTTGGCTCTGCTTAGCTCTGCCTGGCTCTGCTTGGCTCTGTTTGGATTTGCCTGGCTGTTTGGCGCTGCCAGGCTTTGTTTGGCTCTGCTCGCCTCTGCCAGTCTCAGTTTAGCTCTACCAGGCTCTGTTTGGCTCTGCCATGCCCTGTTTGGCTCTGCCAGGCTTTGTTTAGGTCTATTTGGCTGTGTATGGCTCTGCCAGGCTCTGTTTGGCTCTGCCATACTCTGTTTGGATCTGTATGGCTCTTTTTGACTCTGCCAGGCACTGTTTGGCTCTGCATGGCTCTGTTTGGTTCTGCCTGGCTCTGTTTGGATCTTTTTGGCCCTATTTGGCTGTGTCGTGCTCTGTTTGGCCATGGTTGGCCCTTCCAGGCTCTATTTGTCTCTGCCAGGCTCTGTTGGCTCTATTTGGCACTGCCATGCTCTTTTTGACTCTTTCTGGCTCAGTTTGGCTCTACTATGCTCTATTTGGCACTGCCAGGCTCTGTTTAGCTCTGCCAGGCCCTCTTTAGTTGTGCAAGGCTCTCTTTGGCTCTGCCAAGCTCTCTTGTGCCCTGTTTGGATCTGTTTGGCTCTGTTTCGATCTGTTTGTCTCTACTTGAATCCGTTTAGATCTGTTTGCCTCTGTATGGATCTGTTTGCCTCTGTATGGATCTGTTTGCCTCTGTATGGATCTGTTTGCCTCTGTATGGATCTGTTTGGCTCTGTATGGCTCTGCCAGGCTTTGTTTGGTCCTGCCAGGCTCT
Organism: Carcharodon carcharias; assembly: GCF_017639515.1. NCBI lineage: Eukaryota > Metazoa > Chordata > Chondrichthyes > Lamniformes > Lamnidae > Carcharodon > Carcharodon carcharias. The sequence goes on along the minus strand of NC_054468.1, from coordinate 125,190,444 downwards.
GTTTGGCTCTATTTAGAACTTTTTGTCTCTGTATGGCTCTGTTTGGCTGTGCCAGGCTCTGTTTGGCCAAGTTTGACTCTTCCAGGCTGTGTGTGTCTCTGCCAGGCTCTGTTGGCTCTGCAGGCTTGGTATGGCTCTGCCAGACTATGCCAGGCACTTCTTTGCTTGGACATGCTCTGTTTGGCACTGCCAGGCTTTGTTTGGATCTGTTTGGCTGTGTATGGCTCTGCCAGGCTCTGTTTGGATCTGTATGGCTCTTTTGACTCTGTATGGCTCTGTTTGGCTGTGCCAGGCTCTGTTTGGCCAAGTTTGACTCTTCCAGGCTGTGTGTGTCTCTGCCAGGCCCTGTTGGCTCTGCAGGCTTGGTATGGCTCTGCCAGACTATGCCAGGCACTTCTTTGCTTGGACATGCTCTGTTTGGCACTGCCAGGCTTTGTTTGGATCTGTTTGGCTGTGTATGGCTCTGCCAGGCTCTGTTTGGATCTCTATGGCTCTTTTGACTCTGCTTGGCTCTGCCAAGCACTGTTTAGCTCTGCTTGGCTCTATTTGGCTCTGCCATGCTCTGTTTGGTTCGGCTAGGCTCTGCTTGGATCTGTTTGGATATTTCTGGCTCTATGTCTCCATCTGGCTCTGCCAGGTACTTTTTGGCTCTGCCATGTACTGTTCGGCTGTGTTTGGCTCTGTGAGGATGTGTTTGGCTATGTTTGTCTCTGCCAGGCTCTTTTTGCATCTGTTTGGCTCTGCCAGGCACTGCTTGGCTCTGTTTAGCTCTGTTTAGCTCTGTTTGGCTCTGTTTGCTCTGGTTGGCTCTGTTTGCCTATGACTCACTCTGTTTGAAACTGCCAGGTGCTGTTCGGCTCTGTTTGGCACTACCAGGCTCTGCTTGGCTCTTTGTACCTCTGTTTCACTCTGTTTGGCTCTGCTAGACACTGTTTGGCTCTGCCAGGCTCCGTTTGGCTCTGCCAGGCTCCGTTTGGCTTTGTTTGGATCTGTTTGGCTCTGCCATCTCTGTTTTGCTCTGCCAGGATCTGTTTGGCTCTGTGAGGCACTGTTTGGCTCTGCCAGGCCCTGCTTAGATCTGTTTGACTCTGCCAGGCTCTGTTTGGCTCTGCCAGGAAGTGTTTGCCTCTGCTTGGCTCTGACTCTGTTTGTCTATGTTTTGCTCTGTTTGGCTCTGTTTCGCTGTTTGGCACTGCCAGGTTCTATTTGGCTCTGCCAGACTCTGTTTGGCTCTGTCTGGCTCTGCTGGGCACTGTTTGGCTCTGTTTGACTATGCCAGGCTCCGTTTTGCTCTGTTTGGCTCTGCTTGGCTGTGCCTGGCTCTGTTTGGATCTGCCTGGCTGTTTGGCTCTGCCAGGCTTTGTTTGGCTCTGCTTGCCTCTGCCAGTCTTGGTTTAGCTCTACCAGGCTCTGTTTGGCTCTGCCATGCCCTATTTGGCTCTGCCGGGCTTTGTTTGGGTCTGTTTGCCTGTGCATGGCTCTACCAGGCTCTGTTTGGCTCTGCCATACTCTGTTTGGATCTGTATGGCTCTTTTTGACTCTGCCAGGCTCTGTTTGGAACTTTTTGTCTCTGTGTGACTCTGTTTGGCTGTGCCAGGCTCTGTTTGGCCAAGTTTGACTCTTCCAGGCTGTGTGTGTCTCTGCCAGGCTCTGTTGGCTCTGCAGGCTTGGTATGGCTCTGCCAGACTATGCCAGGCACTTTTTGGCTCAGCCATGCTCTGTTTGGCACTGCCAGGCTTTGTTTGGATCTGTTTGGCTGTGTATGGCTCTGCCAGGCTCTGTTTGGATCTGTATTGCTCTTTTTGACTCTGCAAAGCACTTTTTAACTCTGCTTGGCTCTATTTGGCTCTGCCAGGCTCTGTCAGGCTCTGCCATGCTCTGTTTTCTTCTGCCAGGCTCTGCTTGGATCTGTTTGGATATTTCTGGCTCTATGTCTCCGCCTGGCTCTGCCAGGTACTTTTTGGCTCTGCCATGTATTGTTTGGCTGTGTTTGGATCTTTTTGGCCCAGTTTGGCTGTGCCGGGCTCTGTTTGGCCATGGTTGGCCCTTCCAGGCTCTGTGTGTCTCTGCCAGGCTCTGTTGGCTCTATTTGGCACTGCCATGCTCTTTTTGACTCTTTCTGGCTCAGTTTGGCTCTACTATGCTCTATTTGGCACTGCCAGGCTCTGTTCAGTTCTGCCAGGCCCTCTTTAGCTGTGCAAGTCTCTCTTTGGCTCTGCCAAGCTCTCTTGTGCCCTGTTTGGCTCTGTTTCGATCTGTTTGTCTCTATTTGAATCCGTTTAGATCTGTTTGCCTCTGTGTGGATCTGTTTGCCTCTGTGTGGATCTGTTTGCCTCTGTGTGGATCTGTTTGCCTCTGTGTGGATCTGTTTGCCTCTGTATGGCTCTGCCAGGCTTTGTTTGGTTCTGCCAGGCTCTGTTTGGCTCTATTTGGAACTTTTTGTCTCATTATGGCTGTGTGTCTCTCTGCTAGGCTCTGTTAGCTCTGCAGGCTTGGTATGGCGCTGCCAGACTATGCCAGGCACTTTTTGGCTTGGCCATGCTCTGTTTGGCACTGCCAGGCTTTGTCTGGATCTGTTTGGCTGTGTATGGCTCTGCCAGGCTCTGTTTGGATCTGTATGGCTCTTTTTGACTCTGCTTGGCTCTGCCAAGCACTGTTTAGCTCTGCTTGGCTCTATTTGGCTCTGCCAGGCTCTGTCAGGCTCTGCTTGGATCTGTTTCGATATTTCTGGCTCTATATCTGTGCTTGGCTCTGCTAGGTACTTTTTGGCTCTGCCATGTACTATTTGGCTGTGTTTGGCTCTCCGAGGATTTGTTTGGCTCTGTTTATCTCTGCCAGGCTCTTTTTGCATCTGTTTGGCTCTGCCAGGCACTGCTTGGCTCTGTTTAGCTCTGTTTAGCTCTGTCTGGCTCTGTTTGGCTCTGTTTGCCTATGACTCACTCTGTTTGACTCCGCCAGGTGCTGTTTGGCTCTGTTTGGCACTACCAGGCTCTGCTTGGCTCTGTGTACCTCTGTTTCGCTCTGTTTGGCTCTGCTAGGCACTGTTTGGCTCTGTTTTGCTCTGCCAGGATCTGTTTGGCTCTGTGAGGCACTGTTTGGCTCTGTCAGGCCCTGCTTAACTCTGTTTGGCTCTGCCAGGCTCTTTTTGGTTCTGTTTGACTCTGCCAGGCTCTGTTTGGCTCTGTGAGGCAGTGTTTTGCTCTGCTTCGCTCTGCCAGGATCTGTCTGGATCTGTTTGGCTCTGTCAGGCGCTGTTTGCCTCTGCTTGGCTCTGACTCTGTTTGTCTATGTTTTGCTGTGTTTGACTCTGTTAGCTCTGCCAGTCACTGTTTGGCTCTGTTTCGCTGTTTGGCACTGCCAGGTTCTATTTGGCTCTGCCAGACTCTGTTTGGCTCTGTCTGGCTCTGCTGGGCACTGTTTGGCTCTGTTTGACTATGCCAGGCTCTGTTTTGCTCTGCTTGGCTCTGTTTGGATATGCCTTGCTGTTTGGCTCTGCCAGGCTTTGTTTGGCTCTGCTTGCCTCTGCCAGTCTCAGTTTAGCTGTACCAGGCTGTGTTTGGCTCTGCCATGCCCTGTTTGGCTCTGCCAGGCTTTGTTTGGGTCTGTTTGGCTGTATATGGCTCTGCCAGGCTCTGTTTGGCTCTGCCATACTCTGTTTGGCTCTGCCATACTCTGTTTGGATCTGTATGGCTCTTTTTGACTCTGCCAGTCACTGTTTGGCTCTGCGTGGCTCTGTTTGGTTCTGCCTGGCTCTGTTTGGCTCTGTTTGGATATTTTTGGCCCTGTTTGGCTGTGCCAGGCTCTGTTGGTTGGCCCTTCCAGGCTCTGTGTGTCTCTGCCAGGCTCTGTTGGCTCTATTTGGCACTGCCATGCTCTTTCTGACTCTTTCTGGCTCAGTTTGGCTCTACTATGCTCTATTTGGCTCTGCCAGGCTCTGTTCAGCTCTGCCAGGCCCTCTTTGGCTGTGCAAGGCTCTCTTTGGCTCTGCCAAGCTCTCTTGTGCCCTGTTTGGATCTGTTTGGCTCTGTTTTGATCTGTTTGTCTCTATTTGAATCCGTTTAGATCTGTTTGCCTCTGTGTGGATCTGTTTCCCTCTATGTGGATCTGTTTGCCTCTGTTTTGATCTGTTTGGCTCTGTATGGCTCTGCCAAGCTTTGTTTGGTTTTGCCAGGCTCTGTTTGGCTCTGTTTGGAACTTTCCGTCTCTGTATGGCTCTGTTTGGCTGTGTCAGGCTCTGTTTGGCCAAGTTTGACTCTTCCAGGCTGTGTGTGTCTCTGCCAGGCTCTGTTGGCTCTGCAGGCTTGGTATGGCTCTGCCAGACCATGCCAGGCACTTTTTGGCTCAGCCATGCTCTGTTTGGCACTGCCAGGCTTTGTTTGGATCTGTTTGGCTGTGTATGGCTCTGCCAGGCTCTGTTTGGATCTGTATGGCTCTTTTTGACTCTGCATGGTTCTGCCAAGCACTGTTTAGCTCTGCCAGCCTTTGCTTGGATCTGTTTGGATATTTCTGGCTCTATGTCTCCACCTGGTTCTGCCAGGTACTTTTTGGCTGTGTTTGACTCTGCAAGGATGTGTTTGGCTCTGTTTGTCTCTGCCAGGCTCTTTTTGCATCTGTTTGGCTCTGCCAGGCACTGCTTGGCTCTGTTTAGCTCTGTTTGGCTCTGTTTGCCTATGACTCACTCTGTTTGACTCCACCAGGTGCTGTTTGGCTCTGTTTGGCACTACCAGGCTCTGCTTGGCTCTGTGTACCTCTGTTTCACTCTGTTTGGCTCTGCTAGGCACTGTTTGGCTCTACTTGGCTCTGCCAGGCTCCGTTTGGCTTTGTTTGGATCTGTTTGGCTCTGCCATCTCTGTTTTGCTCTGCCAGGATCTGTTTGGCTCTGTGAGGCACTGTTTGGCTCTGCCAGGCCCTGCCTAACTCTCTTGGGCTCTGCCAGGCTCTTTTTGGTTCTGTTTGACTCTGCCAGGCTCTGTTTGGCTCTGTGAAGCACTGTTTTGCTCTGCTTCGCTCTGCCAGGATCTGTCTGGATCTGCTTGGCTCTGTCAGGCACTGTTTGCCTCTGCTTGGCTCTGACTCTGTTTGTCTATGTTTTGCTGTGTTTGACTCTGTTAGCTCTGCCAGTCACTGTTTGGCTCTGTTTCGCTGTTTGGCACTGCCAGGTTCTATTTGGCTCTGCCAGATTCTGTTTGGCTCTGTCTGGCTCTGCTGGGCACTGTTTGGCTCTGTTTGACTATGCCAGGCTCTGTTTTGCTTTGTTTGGCTCTGCTTGGCTGTGCCTGGCTCTGCTTGGATCTGCCTGGCTGTTTGGTTCTGCCAGGCTTTGTTTGGCTCTGCTTGCCTCTGCCAGTCTTGGTTTAGCTCCACCAGGCTCTGTTTGGTTCTGCCATGCCCTGTTTGGCTCTGCCAGGCTTTGTTTAGGTCCGTTTGGCTGTGTATGGCTCTGCCATGCCCTGTTTGGCTCTGCCATGCCCTGTTTGGCTCTGCCAGGCTTTGTTTAGGTCTGTTTGGCTGTGTATGGCTCTGCCAGGCTCTGTTTGGCTCTACCATACTCTGTTTGGATCTGTGGGGCTCTTTCTGACTCTGTCAGGCACTGTTTGGCTCTGCATGGCTCTGTTTGGTTCTGCCTGGCTCTGTTTGGCTCTGTTTGGATCTTTTTGGCCCAGTTTGGCTGTGCCAGGCTCTGTTTGGCCATGGTTGGCCCTTCCAGGCTCTATGTGTCTCTGCCAGGCTCTGTTGGCTCTATTTGGCACTGCCATGCTCTTTTTGATTCTTTCTGTATGGCTCTGTGTGTCTCTGCCAGGCTCTGTTGGCTCTGCAGGCTTGGTATGGCTCTGCCAGACTATGCCAGGCACATTTTGGCTCAGCCATGCTCTGTTTGGCACTGCCAGGCTTTGTTTGGATCTGTTTGGCTGTGTATGGCTCTGCCAGGCTCTGTTTGGATCGTATGGCTCTTTTTGACTCTGCTTGGCTCTGCCAAGCACTGTTTAGCTCTGCTTGGCTCTATTTGGCTCTGCCAGGCTCTGTCAGGCTCTGCTTGGATCTGTTTCGATATTTCTGGCTCTATGTCTCTGCTTGGCTCTGCCAGGTACTTTTTGGCTCTGCCATGTACTGTTTGGCTGTGTTTGGCTCTGCGAGGATGTGTTTGGCTCTGCCAGGCACTGCTTGGCTCTGTTTAGCTCTGTTTAGCTCTGTTTGGCTCTGTTTGGCTCTGTTTGCCTATGACTCACTCTGTTTGACTCCGCCAGGTGCTGTTCGGCTCTGTTTGGCACTACCAGGCTCTGCTTGGCTCTGTGTACCTCTGTTTCACTCTGTTTGGCTCTGCTAGGCACTGTTTGGCTCTATTTGGCTCTGCCAGGCTCCGTTTGGCTTTGTTTGGATCCGTTTGGCTCTGCCATCTCTGTTTTGCTCTGCCAGGATCTGTTTGGCTCTGCCATCTCTGTTTTGCTCTGTTTTGCTCTGCCAGGATCTATCTGGCTCTGTGAGGCACTGTTTGGCTCTGCCAGGCCCTGCTTGGCTCTGTTTAGCTCTGTTTTGCTCTGTTTGGCTCTGTTTGCCTATGACTCACTCTGTTTGACTCCACCAGGTGCTGTTCGGCTCTGTTTGGCACTACCAGGCTCTGCTTGGCTCTGTGTACCTCTGTTTCACTCTGTTTGGCTCTGCTAGGCACTGTTTGGCTCTATTTGGCTCTGCCAGGCTCCGTTTGGCTTTGTTTGGATCCGTTTGGCTCTGCCATCTCTGTTTTGCTCTGCCAGGATCTGTTTGGCTCTGCCATCTCTGTTTTGCTCTGTTTTGCTCTGCCAGGATCTATCTGGCTCTGTGAGGCACTGTTTGGCTCTGCCAGGCCCTGCTTAACTCTGTTTGGCTCTGCCAGGCTCTTTTTGGTTCTGTTTGGCTCTGCCAGGCACTGTTTTGCTCTGCTTTGCTCTGCCAGGATCTGTCTGGATCTGCTTGGCTCTGTCAGGCACTGTTTGCCTCTGCTTGGCTCTGACTCTGTTTGTCTATGTTTTGCTCTGTTTGACTCTGTTAGCTCTGCCAGTCACTGTTTGACTCTGTTTCGCTGTTTGGCACTGCCAGGTTCTATTTGGCTCTGCCAGACTCTGTTTGGCTCTGTCTGGCTCTGCTGGGCACTGTTTGGCTCTGTTTGACTATGCCAGGCTCTGTTTTGCTCTGTTTGGCTCTGCTTGGCTGTGCCTGGCTCTGTTTGGATCTGCCTGGCTGTTTGGCTCTGCCAGGCTTTGTTTTGCTCTGCTCGCCTCTGCCAGTCTCGGTTTAGCTCTACCAGGCTCTGTTTGGCTCTGCCATGCCCTGTTTGGCTCTGCCAGGCTTTGTTTAGTCTGTTTGGCTGTGTATGGCTCTGCCAGGCTCTGTTTGGCTCTGCCATATTCTGTTTGGATCTGTATGGTTCTTTTTGACTCTGCCAGGCACTGTTTGGCTCTGCCTGGCTCTGTTTGGCTCTGTTTGGATCTTTTTGGCCCTGTTTGGCTGTGCCGGGCTCTGTTTGGCCATGGTTGGCCCTTCCAGGCTCTGTGTGTCTCTGCCAAGCTCTGTTGGCTCTATTTGGTACTGCCATGCTCTTTCTGACTCTTTCTGGCTCAGTTTGGCTCTACTATGCTCTATTCGGCTCTACCAGGCTCTGTTCAGCTCTGCCAAGCCCTCTTTAGCTGTGCAAGGCTCTCTTTGGCTCTGCCAAGCTCTCTTGTGCCCTGTTTGGATCTGTTTGGCTCTGTTTCGATCTGTTTGTCTATATTTGAATCCGTTTAGATCTGTTTGCCTCTGTATGGATCTGTTTCCCTCTGTATGGATCTGTTTGCCTCTGTATGGCTCTGCCAGGCTTTGTTTGGTTCTGCCAGGCTCTGTTTGGAACTTTTTGTCGCTGTATGGCTCTGTTTGGCTGTGCCAGGCTCTGTTTGGCCAAGTTTGACTCTTCCAGGCTGTGTGTGTCTCTGCTAGGCTCTGTTGGCTCTGCAAGCTTGGTATGGCTCTGCCAGACTATGCCAGTCACCTTTTGGCTTGGCCATGCTCTGTTTGGCACTGCCAGTTTTGTTTGGATCTGTTTGGCTGTGTATGGCCCTGCCAGGCTCTGTTTGGATCTGTATGGCTCTTTTTGACTCTGCCAAGCACTGTTTAGCTCTGCTTGGCTCTATTTGGCTCTGCCAGGTTCTGTCAGGCTCTGCCATGCTTTGTTCGGTTTTGCCAGGCTCTGCTTGGATCTGTTTGGATATTTCTGGCTCTATGTCTCCGCCTGGCTCTGCCAGGTACTTTTTGGCTCTGCCATGTACTGTTTGGCTGTGTTTGGCTCTGCGAGGATGTGTTTGGCTCCTTCTGGCTCTGTCAGACTCTTTTTGGCTCTGACCAGTGTGCTTGCACATGAGAAGAGGACAGCCCTCATCCTGAGTGAAACATAGCCACACTGAGTGTGGGTGTTGGCAATTCAGTCAACATTGGGAATATGGTGCAGAGGGGAAGAGTTGCTCTCTGCATTTTTTCTTTGCTGTCCAACTTGCTAAATCTTCAGAGCATGGCCTTGCCCTGCTGCAGCAGCAGAGGCTACAAGGGAGAGAAATGACTGGTAAGTAGTGGGTAAGGTCGTATTTACTACTTTTACTGCTTGTAATTTAAGGACTTTTTGTGGTTTTTAGTTTGTATATTCTGTAGTATCCAGAAGGCGGAGGTGTCAGAGGACTGGAGAACAGCTAATGTGATTCCGCTGTTTAAAAAGGGTTGCAGAGATAAGCCAGGGAGCTACAGACCAGTGAGTCTCATGTCAGTGGTAGGGAAACTATTGGAGAAAATTCTGAAGGAGAGAATCTATCTGCACTTGGAGAGGCAAGGTTTGATCAGGGATAGTCAGCATGGCTTTGTCAGAGGGAGGTCATGCCTAACAAATTTGATTGAATTTTTTGAGGAGGTGACCAGGTGTGTAGATGAGGGTAGTGCAGTTGATGTAGTTTATATGGATTTCAGCAAAGCCTTTGACAAGGTCCCACATGGGAGACTTATAAAGGCGGCAAAGGCACATGGGATACAGAGTAATTTGATAAGGTGGATTCAAAATTGGCTTAGTTGTAAGAGATAGAGGGTGATGACAGAAGGCTGCTTTAGTGACTGGAAGCCCGTACCCAGTGCTGTACCACAGGGATCTGTGCTGGGTCCCCCACCTATTATTTGTCATTTATATAAATGACATAGATGACTATGTGGGGGGTAGGATTAGTAAGTTTGCGGATGACACAAAGTTTGGCCGGGTTGTTAGCAGTGAGGTTGTGTGTCTTGGGCTACAGGAAGATATAGATGGGATGATTAAAAGGGCAGATAAGTGGCAGATGGAATTTAACCCTGAAAAGTGTGAGGTGATACACTTTGGAAGGAATAATTTGACAAGGAAGTATTCAATGAACAGCATGGCACTAGGAAGTTCTGAGGAACAAAGGGACCTTGACGTGTGTGTCCAAAGATCTCTGAAGGCAGAGGGGCATGTTCGTGGGGTGGTGAAAAAGGCATTTGGGACATTTGCCTTTACCAATCAAGGCATAGATTACAAAAGTATGAAGGTCATGTTGGAGTTGTATAGAACCTTGGTGAGGCCACAGCTGGAGTACTGTGTGCAGTTCTGGTTGCCACATTATAGGAAGGATGTGATTGCACTGGAGGGGGTGCAGAGGAGATTCACCAGGATGTTGCCTGGGATGAAACATTTTAAGTTATGAAGAGAGGTTGGATAGACTTGGGTTGTTTTCATTGGAGCAGAGAAGACTGAGGGGGGACCTGATCAAGGTGTACAAGGTTATTAAGGGCATGGACAGGGTGGATAGGGAGCAGCTGTTCCCCTTCATTAAAGGGCCAGTCACGAGGGGGCAGAAGTTCAAGTGAGGGGCAGGAGGTTTAGGGGGGATGTGAGGAAAAACTTTTTTACCCAGTGGGTGGTGACGGTCTAGAATGCACTGCATGGGAGTGTGGTGGAGGCGGGTTGCCTCACATCCTTTAAAAAGTACTGGGATGAGCACTTGGCATGTCATAACATTCAAGGCTATGGGCCAAATGCTGGTAAATGGGATTAGGTGAGTAGGTCAGGTGTTTCTCACATATTGGTGCAGACCTGATGGGCCAAAGGGCCTCTTCTGCACTGAGAGATTCTGTGATATCTAGAGAACATTTACTGATCTAATGTCTGATTTGTGGATACAAATCTTATTTGTTTCACTACCTCTGGGATACAGCTCGGCCCCTACCGACCTTAAGCTTCTGGGGGTATTTAGACCGACCCTTGTACTCCATCTCCCAGTGGCAATATCCCACTCCATCCCCTCACTCCCTATGGGATATTTTGTGACCACCAGGACCACCTTTCTCTCTATAGGGATATTTGTAGCCCCGTGTACTATCTCGCCACTGTGTGAGAGCCTCGATGCTACCCCATGCTCTGTCGAGGCACATAGAGACCCTGCACCACGCCTCCCTTTATGGGAATATCTAAAGATCCTCCTGCACTTACCCTCTCATTAGGGGGGTGGTTAGAGTTTCCCCCCCACCCCGTACTATCACACCTACAATGGCAGTGTTTGGCGTGCTCTGTAGAGCCCCTCACTCTACAAGGGTATTAGAGGCTGCCTGTACTGTTACCCTTCCTTTGGGATATTTAGTTTCTTGTACTGACCTGCTTTGTGGGGGAAGATTAAGAACCATATGCATGAAGCAGAAAAAGAGCCTATAACGAAGTCAATGGAAACATTTTGAGAGACTTTAATCTTGATTTAGAGACATGGATGAAATTCAGGTGATAACATTAATAACATCAGCAAGTAAGAAGTGCTAGGCAATGAAAATCTCCAACAAGAAAAAATTTAACTATCTCTCCTTCACATTCAACCTAATGTCTCACCATCAACATTCTGGGGGGCACCATTGATCAGAAATATACCTAGACTAGCCTTATAAATACTCTGGCTACAACAGGTAAGAGACTGGGAATTCTGCAATGGGTAACTCATCTCTTGACACCCCAAAAGCTCCCATCTACAAAGAATAAGTCAGGATTGTGATGGAATACTCTCTATTTGCCTGAATGAGTGCAGCTCCACCAACATCCAAGAAATACAATACCATCTATGGCCAGTGATTGACCCCCTTTTGCTGAGATCGTGCTCTCGTGTTCTAGCTTCACCAGCCAGGGAAACAAAATCCTCAGTGACTATCCTGTCAAGCCCCTCCAGAACCTTGTATGTTTCAATTAGGCCACCTCTCATTCTTCTAAACCTCAGAGGGTATAGGATCAATTTATTCAACTTCTCATCATAAGATGGCCCTCACATTGCAAGAACCAACTGAGTGAACCTTCATTGTACCACCTGCAAGGCAAGCATATCCTTCCTTTGATATGGAGACTGAAAACTGCATGCAATATTCCAGGTGTTGTCTCAACAAAGCCCTATACAATTGAGGTAAGCCTTCCTTCTTGTATTCCAGTCCTATTGCAATAAAGGCCAACATTCAATTTTCATTTCTAATTGTTTGCTTTATCTGAAAGCTAACTTTCCATGTTCCTTGTACAAATATACCCAAGTCTTTCTCAACATCAACATTTAAAAGTGTCATACCTTTCAAAAAATAGTTTTTCAACTCTTACTAATGAAGTGAATATCTTCAGCCTTTCCCATATTATACACATCTGCCACCTTGTCCATTCATTTATCTGTCTCTTTTCACCTACTCTTGTCCTCCTCAGAGCCTGTGTTCCCACCTACTTTGTGTCATCAGCAAATTTAGATACATTGCTCTTTCTCTTTTTGTATAAGTCATCAATATAGATTGTAAATAGCTGAGCCCCAACTACTGATCCTTGAGGTACTTGCCTTGTTTCAGCCTGCCAACTTGAAAATGCCCTGATTAACTCTACTCTCTGCTTCATGTCCATAATCCAATCTTCCATCTATGCTAATGTATAACTCCCAACTCCATTAATCCTAATCTTGCATATTAATCTTGTGTGTGGCATTCATTGGATGGCTTTTGGAAATCCAAGTATACTACAACTACTGGTCCCCCTTTATCTACCCTACTAGTTACATCCCCAAAAACTCTAATAAATTTGTCAAACATGGTTTCCCTTCCATAAATCCATGTTGACTTTGTCTGATCATATTATGATTTTCTAAATACATTGTTAAGACTTCCTTAATGATTCCAGCATTGTCCTGATGGCTGATGTCAAGACAACTGGTCTGCAGTTCCCTGTTTTCTCTCTCGAGTAGTGGTGTTACATTTGCTAATTTCCAATCTGTTTAGAAAATCAAAATCAGTGCATCCACTAACCTTGCAGCTACCACTTTTAGAACTCTAGTATATAGGTAATCAGGTCCTGGAGATTTCTCAGGTTTTAGCCCTTAGGTTTCTTGAGTGTTGCTGAAAAAAGAGACATGTTGAAGCTTTTCATCTTGCACTTATCAGGACACTTTGCAAGAATAACAATCTGAGGGGAAAGCATCAATTTATACTATATGTGAAGAGAGTGCTGATTGGTTGGCAAGTGAACTCTGACTGGTGGAGGCGCTACCATGGAGAATGCACAAGTGATGGCAGCTAATTACCAAGCACTGTTTGAAATTTAAACCAGGCAGCTTGACCCTGATTGGTCAAGGCAGTGCCCTGAGCAATGAGTCAGTGAATGGCAGTCACTTATTTTGTTCAGCTGAAAGAGGCTGGATGTGTGTACATGTTCTTTCGGTCTGCAAGAAACAGGGCACTGTGTATTGAATATATGTAGTTTCCAGTACACACAAATGTGCCACACTGCAAGCTCGGCCGAATCTTAAATTGGCTGTCAGTGCAATTCTTAGCACACTGAGGATTATTTAGCAAATGTTGTCCAATCACGGGACTACATCTCTTGTTGGACACTGAGTTTTGAGTTTTGCAAGCACGGGCTGGTTGGGTACAGTCTGTAATTTGCCCATTGCAAACAGCGACTGGGACTTGCTGGTTGATATGATCTGCCTGGCGAAAGTTAACGGTAGTAGATGAGGCATCAATCAAGTGGGCTGATTTGCCATAGATGGTGTTGAATTCTTGAATGTTTTTGGAACTGCACTCATCTAAGCAAGTAGAGGGTACTCCATCACACCCCTGACTTGTGTTTTGTAGATGGTAGACAGGCTTTGGGGTGTCAAGTGATGAGTAATCCATCGCAGAATTTCCAGCCTCTCACCTGTTGTAGTCACAGTGTTTATAAGGATAGCCTAGTGTGAATAAACTTAGATGATGATTTTTGGTAGAAATCAATCATTCTCAGACTAAACTTACTCAATAAACTAAAAGGGTCAAAGGAAGCCATCTTAGAAGTAACATGTGATTCCTTAACAGAAAACACTTTATGTTTTGTTATACTGACAATGAGTTAGATTAATTTTTGAAGACATTATATGAATCAATAGTTTTAAATGGCTTGACTAGATTAATGCCCTCTGAAAAGAAGTATTTTAACAAAATACATGATACTGCAATTTTGAAAAACTTCTGTTAAGTTCAATATAATTACTGCATGTACCCTACAGTGATGTAATGTATAGCAATCTATTGAAATATGTGCCAGTAATGTCAAATTGTAAACAGTATGTCTTTTAATAACAATCAAAGAATTAACCCTTGATCATTAAGAGAATTGGCATTATTAGTTCACTTTTTGTAGGTTATATAACTTTAGCTGTGTTATGTCACTTTTTTAAGTCTTCACATTTAAATTAAGATCAATTCCCTAGAACCACTTTTGTAGTTTAAAAACAAACAAGACAGATCTGCACTATTAGAATGCACATAACTATGCAAACACCAGATAAGGATAGCTGAGACATTGATCCATCAACTCACAATGAATAGCTGGACCCCAGCCTGGAAACTAAGATTAAACCTCAGCTATAATTAAATAACTATTAAATAATTAGTAGTTTATCACAAAATTGATCTTCAGTCTCACACAGGTTAATTCTAGCTATGTTTCTAAGATATCTTATGTTTGATATTAAGTCTTCTTAAAAATCTTAAGTTAAAATGTAGACCCAAAATGGCTACAAAAGAATGTATTTAAGATTAGAAGAAAGCTTAGAAACCAAAGTTACACAAAACACATTGCATGTCTGAAATAGGATTAAAAGAATATATTGAACAAGTTCATTGTTCTATCATCAAGATTAGTTACACATAAAGGCCAAGACTAATTAAGTTAAATGAAAAAATATGTCAGCCAATCAATGGATGACAAGTTCCCATTAACATGTGGAGAGAGACAGTCTAGACCTTCTCTAAGGGTTAAAATTCCCATCTCCAGAGCCAATGTTGGGTAGCCACATTCTGACTGAAGATAAGAAGATACACATGTTCATGGAATTGATCATCCATCGCAAGTTGTAGAGGTCTTATGGATGAGATAAGTATACTCCATGTTTTGGGTTATGTATTTGAAACTAGTTTGGTGTAGAAAGAAGATAGAGAATGATACCTAGAGGAAGGTTCAATTGTATGGATGTATGATATTTATATATTTTGATTTAATTAATTTCGTATTATAAATACCATTTGTATTTCTCTTTAAGTAAAACTTCTTTGAACCTCACTTTACCTTCTGGATTGAAAGTCTCATTCAAAACCCGAGAGTTAAAATTAATTACCAGTGAATTGGGTTGATTCTAATTTGAATCCATCCAAAAATCCAACAAATTGGTAACCCTGATAGGACAACCTAAAAAGACTTGTTATTCAGATAAATGAATTTTAAAGGTTGTGAAAGAAGGATAGATATTTTATTTTGTTAGAGCAATTGCTTTGTTCTAGTAAGAGAAAGAAAGAGAATAGAATCAGAGATCTGTCCTTGGTGCATCGGTAACTGAATTGAGAAACACAATATTTCAGCAACTATGAGTGTTTCTGTGTTGACAGAAGTGCCAGAGTGGCAGAGAAATCCAATGCAAGCTCTGTTACTTTTGTTGTAACACAAGAATCACCCTTGTTTAGAGTTCTCTCAGTAAAAGTTAACTCTTCACTGTCTGTTGTTATGTTTATTGGGTTTAAATGAAAGAAACAGTTGTTAGAATGAACAGAAAGCACAAGGATGGCTAGATTATGCTTAAAAGAAACTTAAGTAAAGCTACCAAAAAATCCATACAAACAGAACTTGGTTAGAATTAAACCTCTTTCATTTCAGTACAAAGGATCAAATATGTGGTCCTGAATTGGAAACATTCTTATCGAAGTGTCAGACAAATTAATTTCGCTTCACACATATAGTTGCTTCCACAGGTGAAAAGATATACTCAAAGTTTTGGAAAGGCTAGAGACCTCTTGAAATTCAGTGCATTCTTATGTGCTAGGGAAAATGGAAAATCATTCAAGAGTTGAAATTGCAGTTAGAATAGGAAAGGGAGCTTTGAACAAGAGATAAGAGTTAAAGAAACCAAAAGAGCAAGAAATTCATGGTCTGCAATTTCAAGTTCAAGTTAGATGTAGATCGTACAGCTTCCACATTATGTCAGAGTTACATGAGTACTGAGGCACATGAGCTGAGATGAGAACTGGCAGAGTATAAACAAGAGAACAAGGTTCTTAACCAGGAACTAAGGGGCGCATGGGATGCTATCAGAGAATATCTTAATGACAGAAAGCCAGAGGAAGATCATACTGGCTGTCAACTGAAAATATGAGCTAGAAGAGAGGTTAGTAAAACAGTGTGCAGTTATCACTGCCCTTACTAGGGGAAATTCAGCCCCAATCTCAGTGCCAGAATCAGTCCCAAACTTACAGCCAGATCAGATGCATGTGTGTCAGATTGGGAATGTCCAAATTCATCACTGCTTGCTGAAGAAGTTGGAACTTGGGATTCCCCAATTACATTGTTGTGCACTGCTATATCTACCCCTCCACTCATAATCCCTCCCTGCCCCCCAACTCCCATCTGAAAAGAAACCAGCTCCCATTGCAGTAATAACAAGAAGTATCAAAGACCATTGTGGACATGTTGTAAGGGAAGGGGAAAAGTCTCTTGCTTTTTCCCACACAGAGATACAAGCTTGTGTCCATGAACTGGGAATGATTAAGGACGGAGATGACCCCTTAGAAGTGGGCAGGTGATGGGCAAACTTTAGGAGAGGTCACTCGGAAGTAGAAGACAGTGATTTGAAATAAACTATTTTAGCTGCTTGCACGAGGGAACTAAAGGAAAATACAGACCCAGCAATCCTTACTACAGAGACATCTGCAGAAATAATATCCATTTTTTTAAGTGCCCTGGGTACAGCAGCCATAAATATATATGGGAAAATGGATCAGGCTAAACAACCTCCTGACGAATCACCACATGCCTTTGAGAATCGATGAGGTGATTTATATGTATAGATATTACCCAGAGAAGTTGAGGCAGGAAAGAATCAAATTAATTTTAAAAGCACATTTATAAGGAATTTACATCCAAAGGTTAAGCGTGCTTTGGGGGTTTCTGTTAGAGTAGTTGACCATTGGCACCATATTGAGGAAAAAGCTGCAGAAGCATAGGCATCAGTTAGAAATTCAATTAAACAAACACCAAAAGTGGCCCCTCCTGCCAAAAAGAATGTTGCAGCAGCCGAAGGACAAAACCGACAGCCCTTTACAAAAGTAATCTACAAGCCCCAAGAATGTCCAACTATTCCTGTTACAATTGTGGTAAAACAGGTCACTTCACATGGGATTGTAAGGAAAAATCATCCACCTATGGCCCTGCCCAGAAAGGTCAGAAGGGACCTGTTAGGGGGAAATTAAATATAATATACATATTAAAAAAAGGAGAACACAGTAAGAATTTGATGAACATGCTTAAAATCTCCAGGCAGCCATTGATGCTAAGCATATTAACAGTTGAAGATTACCAGATGAACATTGCACAGCCTTGAGTCAGACTAGAAGACACAAGCAGGACATAAATTAGATTAGATGTACTCTCCTCTCACATAGGGAAGGAGCAGATGGTTTTAGCTTAGATTTAGGAAGACACACAATGGACAAAGAGGGGACTTTGATGAAACAGTCTTGAATTGAGAGAACCAAGGTCTTTGCGTACATGTTTTAATTCTGATTGTATAATATAATTATGTATACACCCTTTAGAATAATTGGTTAGCAAAATCACATGTTTGATGTATTCAATAGGATAGAGTTAGCATGGGACTGGTGTGTCAGTTACCGATTGGATGTATTCACATGTATTATGATAAGAAAAAGTACAAAAGTAATGAAATGTAATCAATCTGGGAGCTGGGTCTTCATTCTTAGGAATGATTGTGGGTCCCTTGCATATGCTTGAATAAAACCAGTTAAAGGAAGCCTGAGTTTCTGTGGTGGCTGTGTGGTCGGGGATTGTCTCCTCTTCAACTGGCCTATGTGGTAGTTGCTGGATTGGAGGAGGTGCCTTCATCAGGACCAAACCAAAATCACTCTGATTTGATCTACTCGAAAATGGGGGATGAAATGACACAAGTGAAAAAGGAAATGGAAATGTTTACCTTCATTAAAAATCAGTTTGTTGACTCGAGCGGTGAGTAATACCCAATAATAATACTCACCAATAAACGGATCCCAAAGAAAGCATCTGCACCACTTCGAATGGTGGGTAATGGGTTCCGATGTGATTGTGATTCAAGATCAGTTATTCCTGTTGTTTTTGATGGGGACTGGCAACAGAATATATTAATTGACACAGGTTCTGCAGTCGCAATCATCCACACCTCATATGCTCAATGCGACCACGCAGCAGGCAAGGGGTGTACAGAATTAGGAGGATATGATGGCAGTGAACAATGAGCGTTTATAGGAAAGGCTACTGAACTCCGATTGGGAAGTCTCACTTGTGTAGTTGATGAACCAATGTATACGGATATACCAATAGAAATGGGGATATTGGGAACAGATGTGCTTGATCAGTACGGTGCGATTATTGATTATAATCGTAACTGTATGTGGTTTGGATCAGAAAATGAAAAGACTGGAGTAATCTCAGATGTTCATTTTGCGTTTGCAATTAAAAAGGTTTGTTCGTTTGAAGCCCTAAACATGATAATGACCAAGTGGAACAGTTAATTCAGAAACGCCTTGTCTTTGCTCCAGGCAAACATAATTGTGGGCGAATGAAAGGAGGAGACTATTAACAGAAACACCCATGCCTTTGTTAAACAGTATCCAATTCATAAGGAAATCACTCATATCGGAAACAATTCAGTCCCACATCAAGCAGGGTGTTGTAAGGCAAGGAACATTCGCAACTTACTCACCTATTTGGTCCATTAAAAAAAAACTGATGGTAGTTGGAGGTTAATTATCGATTCTTGTAAACTTAGTTCTGAAACACGAGCCTGTTCTCTTTGCGAGAAGCTTTCATTCTTTTGTCAGAGGTCTCAGTTGGTTCCAAGTGTTTTCTACCCTAGATATCTCTAATGGATTTTGGCGCATTCCGATTTAAAAAGGGACCAGTACAAATTTGCTTTCACATCTGAAGATCAGAGTTACATACGGACTTGATTGCCACAGGGATTCCACAATATACCCCTACAATATTTCACAAACAAATGTCAGTCATTTTGAGAGACTTTTCTAGATCTGCTTGGTGTAATATATCAACGACTTCCTTTCAGCACCTGAAACTGAACATCTTCCGATCCTCGCTCAGGTAGGTTTGAAAGTTAATCCACGAGAAGTTCAATTGTTTAAAGAAGCTAATTGGGAGTTTCATCAAAAAAGAACAAATCCGGAATCCCTCAAAGTAGAAGCCATTCAGACTACCGGCCCCTACATCCAAAACTGTCCTCCGATCATCTTGGGGTCTGTTCAGTTATCAGAGAAACTTTATCCCAAACTTTGCTGAACTGGCAAAGCCGCTGTACGACTTTTAAAAGTTAAAGGTGACAATATTCAGCCAAGCTGGAAGAAATGCCAAACCACAGCTGTAACAAAACTTAAAATGACAAGTTATTCAGGCTACTAGTCTTAGAACACCTGATCCTACTGAACCGTTCCATCTAGAGGTCGTTTCAACAAACAGTTTAACTGCATTTGCCAGAGACATTCTGAAAAGTTGCAATCGATTGCGTTTGCGTCGTGTTCTGGAAGGGGCATAAACTTTGTACTCTGCATGTGAACGTCTTCTACTTAGCTACGTTTTGAGAATGCACCATTTTACATAAAACACAGATTTGCAGCATTGAATTTATTGATGAAACCGGGAAATTCATTAGTCTCATCACAACGATTAAGTGGACACTGGAATTATTGCACACGGACATTGACGAGAGAGATAACTTTACTGCCTCATTTGTTGGGTAATGACGGGGGTTCTCACAAGTGTCCATTTCCTCTAATTGACTTTGAATCACATCCAGTTATGAAGGGACCAAAGATGTTCCAGGTGTGTATTTAGGTGGCTCCTCCTACCACAGTGCAGGATCACCACACACCGGCTATGCTGTAATACTACCAGGAAGAATTATTAAAAGACCATGTACTAACACTTCCCAGTATGCAGAGACACTTGCCCTCTTAACAGCCATCTGAGAAACTTTTAATCAAACATTCAATATTTGGTCCGATACTGCCGTTGCCATCAATGCCATGTTAACTCTCCATCTATGTCACAAAATTCCACACTGTACCACAAGGCAAATCTTTCATTCATGTTTCTTTGTGGGAAAAAGATCTGGACAGCCCTAAAAAATCGTAGGTAAGGTAGCTGCCCATAAACAAGGACAACCCCACGGTGAAGGTAATGCAGAAGCTAACAAAGCAGCTAAAGAAACTAGTGTAAGGTCTTTAACTTTTTCTAAGGTTTAAATCTCCAGAGCCACTGTTAGCGCGCCAGATTCTGACTGAAGATACACGCTTTCATGGAACTGATCATCCCCTGCAAACTGTAGAGGTCTTATGGACAATTATACTCCATGTTTTGGGTTATGTACTTGAAATTATTTTAATGTAGAAAGGAGACAATGCAAGCTATAAGGTTTAATTGTATGGAGGTATGATTAACTAATTTTGTATTATAACTTCATTCTATATTACAATTCCATATGCATTTATATTTTTATTTAAAAAAACTTTTTATTCACTATCTGAAGAGTCTCGCCTTACCTTGTGGGTTTAGAGTCCTGTTCGAAACCCGAGAATTAAAATTAATTACCAGTGAGTTGGGTTGATTCCAACTGGAATCTATCCAAAACTCCTGCACTAGGTAAGATTCAGGTCGATGATCATCCCCAGGATATTGATGGTGGGGTCTTGGCAATGACAATATCATTGAATTTCAAGGGGAGACAGTTAGATTCTCTCTTGTTGGAGTTGATCATTGCCTGGCACATAGGTGGTAAGTAAAGTTCGGCCAAAGTGAATGCTCTCTAGGTCTTGCTGCATATGGGCATGGATTGCTTAGTATCTCAGCAATTGCAATTGGCACTGAACACCGTTAAATCATCAGTGAGCATCTTCACTTCTGACCTTATGATGGAGGGAAGGTCATTGATAGATCATCTTAAGATGGTTGCACCTAGGGAAATATCTTGCACTGAAATGTTTGACCTCCAACAACCATACCCATTTTCTCGAGTATGGCTCCAACCAGTGGAGATCTTCCTCATTATTTCTATTGACTTCAATTTTTCTAGGGCTCCTTGATGCCACACTTGGTCAAATGACACCACAACCTACCTCTGGAATTCGGCTCTCTTGTCCATGTTTGGGCCAAGAGTGTAATGAGGTCAAGAGCCAAGTGTCCCTGATGAAACCCAAACTGAACATCGGTGACCAAGCTATGATGGAGTATGTGTCACTTGATAGTGCTATCAATGACACCTTCCATCACATTGATTGAGAATAGACTGATAGTTTGTACTCCATTCAATCAGTTTTCTGCCGATTGTCTTTACTGTCCTGACATTAATGTTACCATTTCATGCCATTATTAAATTGGGTACGAATCATCAGCTCCGGCAATAATTTCCTGAACAAGTCTTTTGATTCCAATCACAGTTCACAATAAGTCATGGAATGAAATAGTAGCTCCATGCCACTTGATGAAGTATAAGGGCAAATAAAGACCAACAGATTGAGATTCTCTGTTGTTAACAGAATTTAAAGCTTGTTGACAAGAGACAATGGAGAGCTTTCTCAATGTCCAGTCTGGCTATCACAAAGTCTGAGGGCTTCATATTGTTCAGGGCAATACCAGTAACATGGAGTTTAATATTAACAGCAATGCAGATTTTAGTTCATAAACAGCCATAAGACTTGCTTTATCAATGAGGGAACATTGCAAATGTTACAAAAAAACCCATATTAACAGCAGGAGCCACACACAGAAAAATTAGATGATATTTTCTGTTCTTGTGTTATATAAATGAACTTTATTTTGAATGAAATGTGTAGTGATTTCAGGTGTGATAAGGATTTAAGCTAGAAGACAACACTGCCTTTACATGTTAAAATATAACAACTAAGAAGGATCAGAAAGTGTACAGTGTAGTGGTGCAGCCTACTTAATGGCCAGGAATCACATCATTAAGGAGGGGGGAGGGGGTTAACATGTGTATGAAGTTGGGCTGATACTCAAATTTTCACAGGATGCATCAAAAGATAATATTGTAATGCCACCAAGTCACTACTGACCAAATATTTGGATCCTTTATGGCACTTGATTTGATGAAATGAAAGCTTTGTATGCCAGGGAATACATTACGTAAGAACCATTATTGAAGGAAGGAGGGTCTGAGGTAGAAAAGTGGTCATGGCTTTACATTGTTACAATTCATTAAAATAATCACCTATTCATAAAATTTGTTTGGGCACAGAAATTCACACTGTAGAGGAGAAAACGTCCCCTCCCATACTTGCAAGACTTTGGCAGAACTTCAAAATAAACTACGTTCTTAGGCACACAGCCAACATTACGCTGTTTTTCAAGAGGGTGGCGTTAGAGAGAGTAGCATTTTCTTAAAAACATTGTAAAATGTGCATACAGTTTGAGAACGTCCCATCAATATTCTCTAACACCAGTAGTAAAAAGTGATTTTAAAAAGTTCCCCCTCCCCAAATGCTGCATGTTTATACAAATAATGGCACATTTTTCAGAGTCCAACATTTTATACTTCATTATTTTACAATTGCATAGTAAAAGAAGCAAAGAGGAACAGACAATAGTCAAAACTACTAGTTGCTGGCTCTCCAGAGGTAAGCTCCTTCAATGAGACAAATTGGTGGAACTGATAATTCTTTGAAGGTCCCATTCAGTTTCCTTTTTATTCACAACTGCTGCTGGTCATTACAGGAAGTAGTTGTCTCAATGCAAGCATCTGCTGTATGGAATATATTGTTACATCAATACCTGTGAGATGTAGAGGAACACATTTGCAGGTTAGCAATCAATTAAAGTTATGTAGTATAGTGGTCATAATGTTGGAGTTAGCTAGCCAGAAGTCATGGATTCAAATCCCATCAGGGCAAGTCGTGAAAATCTGGCAGTTTGTAAAAACCCAACAGTTCACCAAATTCATGCAATCCAGGTAAGGAAAACCAAACTTCAGAACACGGTTTACAGTTTTTCATATTGAATAATATTTTTGTTTCAGCAATCAGAAGTTGCAAAATGCCACCCAACCCCACAACCTCCAAATAATTGCTCCAATATTATAGCTTGCAGGTCGAGGGAAGTGAGAATGCTCCATTCCTGGCCTGTTATAATGCCATGCAGGGACCAGAGTGGTATGTTTTCAAACGATTTACTTTGAGAGTTGCCCTTCATTTGCTTTTTCCTGCTGCGAGAGAACCTCAACTCAGTGGCCTGGATGAAATTGGACAAATGACAGCATCTTACCAGTCTTCCCCCTCTCTTTCAACCCCACACAAGAAATCTAATTTCTTATATGTAACACATGCAAAAACTCTTACCTGTTGCCTTGTAGTAAAACTTGCTGTGATTATGTGGGAGGAAGGAAAAACCAGGCATTAGTAAAAGTGGTGTAAACTGTAAAGTGAATGAGAGGGTGCATCATCATCAAGGTCTCTTATAAAAACCCAATTTAAAAGAAATGCAATTAATTTAAACATTCTCTTTCTGATTCTAAATCAATGGGGAGCACTGATGGCATCATAACAAAGAGTCATGCTCGATCGGGTTCTATTGTTCACTGCTGGTTTCAAGTTTATATGATGTAGCACAATGCAAGAAGTGAGTTCAGAAGTAATTCCTTTTTGAGTCACAGAATCATTACAGCACACAAAAGGAGGCGATTCAGCCCGAGTCCATGCCAGCTCTCTGTAAAGCTATCCAGTTAGTTCCGTTACCCCATTCTTTCCCCACAGCCTTTCCCTCAAGTGTCCATCCAATTTGGAATCATCAATCATCTCCGCTGCCACCATCCTCATACACAGCAAATTCAGGTCATTACCACTTGCTGCCTAAAAAAGTTTCTGCCTCATATCTGCCCTGCACCTCTTGCCCCAAACCTTAAATCGGTGTCTCCTGTACACTGTACCATCAGCTAATGTCTACTTGATCTACACACATCATAATCTTGTACAGCTCTATAAAATCTCATCTCAATCTTCTTTGCTCTGTGGAGAACAACCTCCTCAGCTTCTCCAAACTAACTTTGTAGCTAAAATCTCTAATTCCCGGAACTATTCTGGTAAATCACTTCTCCACCCACTCAATGGCCCTCACATCCCTCTTAAAGTACGGTGACCAAAACTGGATGTGATTCTCTACTTGTGGCCTAACCAGAGCTTTATAAAGGTTCAACATAACTTTCTTGCTTTTGTACTCAATACCTCCTTATTTCTGAAGCCCAATATACCATACGCTTGTGTTAATTACTCTCTCAATATGTCCTGCCACATTCAAAGTTCTATGAACATGAACCCACAGGTTTATCCCTCTATAGAACTGTGCCATTAAGTCTATATTTCCTCTCCTATAATGTAAATAAGTGTGAAGTTATTCACTTTGGTAGAAAAAATAGAAAGGCAGAATATTTCTTAAATGGAGAGAGGTTGGGAAGTGCTGGGGTCCAAAGGGACCTGGGGTGTCATTGTTCATGAGTCACTAAAAATTAGCATGCAGGTGCAGCAAGCAAGTAAGAAGGCAAATGGTATGTTGGCCTTCGTCACAAGAGGATTTGAGTACAGGAATAAAGATGTCTTGCTGCACTTGTATAGAACCTTGGTGAGACCTCACCTGGAATATTATGTACAGTTTTGGTCTCCTTATCTAAGGAGGGATACACTTGCCATAGACGGAGTGCAATGGAGGGTCCTTCTCCCTTCTGCCAAAATGCAATGCTGCATACTACTCTGAATTAGATTCCATCTGCCACTTGTCTGCCCATTCTGCTGGCATATCCTTGACCTGTTGCAGTCGATTGTTATCATCCTCTCTGTCTGCTACACCTCCAACTTTGGAATCTTCAGCAATTTTTTTGAAGTTTTACTGAGTATTCCAACATCCAAATCATTTATAGGAGAGCTGGTAAGCTCATTTGGCTACACTGGTGGCAAGGGTTCAATCCCCAAAGTGGGGCCTGCCACTTTTCCTTGCCCCCTTGTGATGATATGGTATATGCTAGGATAAGCAACTGTCGGACATGCAGTTACTACGTAAAGAGAGAGTAGTTATTTATATACAGTGAGTCCCTGCTTAATGTCGACTCACTTAACGTCGTATCACTTTAGCATTGTTAATGAAGTAGTGTCAGTATGTCCATTTAATGTTGCCAGTTTCACTTTAACAGGTTTCCTCTTTTGCAGCCTGTCTGTGCATAAAATCTTTCTGGCAGAACTTCCACTCTCGCCCCCAATCTCTCTTCTCCTGCTGCTGTCCTTGTCTCTCAACATTACCCACCTGACCAGGCATTACTCTCCAGCCTCCAATCCCTGGCCTCTACTCCCCCCCCCCCCCCCACCCCCCCACTCCCAATATTGCTTTCTGGCTTGCCTTGCACTCTGGCATTGCTTTGCCGCCTGCCTCCAACCGCTCCCCCCCAAACTTGGCATTGCGCTGCAGCCTGCCCCCCGCCATCTGCCCTCTCCGGGGTCTGTTTTAGCTTTTAAAGAAAATAAAAGTCCTTTGCTAAGCACTGAACGTTCAGCGTCGGAGATGGGAAGGTCAGGAGGTATAGTGAATACACGGCTGGGGCTGGGATTGGAAGATGGGGTGGGGACGGAGGGACAGGCAGGGGTGGAGGGTCCTAGATGGGTGTTGGTATCGATGAGTTGTTGGAGCTTGCGTTCCTTAGCACTTGAGAGAAAGAGAAAAAGTTTCTTGTTGAGGGTTTTGTTGAAGGGTCATGAGGACACGAAACGGCAACTCTTTTCTTCTCCGCCGATGCTGCCAGACCTGCTGAGTTTTTCCAGGTAATTCTGTTATTTGATTTTGTTTTGTTTTGTCTGCTTTAGCTGCTCTGCCCCTGGCTTCACTGCAGGCTCATGTTCTGAAGCTCCTGGGCTCCATCTAGTGGCAATAATTAGTTGGTGCGGGTAGTCCCAGGATTCTAGCAACTTCCTACACTGATCAATTTCTACCACTAGATGGAGTCTGGTCAATCTAAAATTACTACTTTGATGAGTGTAATTTTTAAAAATTACATCATGTATTGAATTTCTTTTATAATTAGTGATTTATTTTATTTTTCAAGTTATTTGAACTGGGAATGTACAGTATTACATATCTTCAGTATAGTATTTCAACTTGTACATTAGTTTTTCTGGGCAAGAAATGTCCAAAGAAGCCTAAATCTGGCTTTAAAATTGATTCCTTTGGGAGCCCATGATTCACAAATTAATTTCACTTAAAGTTGTGATTTTCAGGAACTCAACCACAACCTTAAATTAGGACCCCTTGTTTTTCAAAAGAGAAGTGGTCCCAGTACTGACCCTTAGGAAACACAACTGTCAAGCATCTTACAGTCTGAAAAATGACCATTTACCTGAACTCACTTTTCTGTCCTTAGACCAATTTTTCATCCAAGCTGACACAGACCCTAATACTCCACAAGCTTCAATTTTGTTAATTAGCCTTTTATGTGCTACTTTGTCAAAAGCTTTAAAATTCATTTGGACAACATCTATTGCATTAAACTTCTCTGTTACTTCATCAAGAAATTGCAATTATATTAGTCAAGAATGATCACCCTTGTACAAATCCATGCTGGCTCTCCAGAATTAACTCAAAGCTCTCCAAGTGCCTGTTAGTTTTTTTCCCCCCTGATTATTGTTTCTAAAACCTTACCCATTATTGATGTTAAACTAACTGGCTTGTAATTGGTAGGTGTCTCCTCACATCCTTTCTGAAATAAAGATGTCACATTAGCCACTCACCTCCTCTGACACAACTCAGTTTCTAGTGAAGATTGGAAGATAATGGCAAACATTTCTACTATTCCCACACCCAACAACCTGGGATGCAAGGATCTGCTCTAAGCGTAGCCAGGTTTCCTGATACATGTTGCCTATCAATTTTCATCTTTTTTAATTGCGTCTATTATCCCTGCTGTGACTGGTATTTTGTTAGCATCCATTTCCTCAGTTATAACTGATACAAAGTACTTGTTAAATATTCTAGCTTTGCCTTGCACCTCTAAGCATACATCACCCTCTTGTCCCGAACAGAACCCACCCCATCTCTTACTACCACAGTTTAAAACAGCGAGAGGAGAGCCGGGATTTTTTACAGTTTAAAACAGCAAGAGGAGAGCCGGGAGTTTCATACTTTAAAACAGTGAGAGGAGAGCTGGGAGCACTCGGAGAGCGGATCTGCATGAGAAGGGCAGCGGCGGCAGAGATGCCCCTTCAACCTGCTTCTACCTGTCACAGCTGAAGTGTGACATCAAAGGAAAACAGGTAGGTGATTGGTGGGTATCTCTTCCGAGTCTCTTTTGATTGACCAAGTAGTTTAAATCAGGAGACATTATTACAGCTGAAGAGTACAGTTAAGAAATTCACTTTTAAAATATTTAACACCCAAATTAACCAACTAAATAGAATAGAGATGACTGGGCAGGCGATGTGTTGCAGCTGTAGTATGTGGGTACCTGTCCGATCCATGGTGCTCTAGGAACTACAGCTCAGAGTTGTTGAGCTGGAGTCCAAGCTGCAGACACTGTGACACATCAGAGAGGGGGAGAGTGACCTGGACACTGTTTCAGGAGACAGTCACACCCCTTAGATTAATTACATCAAATCTGGTCCGTGGTCAGGGACAAGAGGGTGTGACTGCGAGAGTGGGGATCCAGAATTTAGCTTTGGAGGAGCTTCAGCCTGTCCCTTGTCCAATAGGTACAAGGTTCTTGTTCCCAGTGTGGATGAGGGCACAGACTGCAGGGAGGATGAGTGAACTGACAACAGCACCGTGGTACAGAGTGCCATTCAAGTGGGGGGAGAAAAGAGAAATGTGGTAGTAATAGGGGATAGCATTGTTAGGGGAATAGACACTGTTCTCTGCAGCAAAGACAGAGTCCCGAAGGCTGTGTTGCCTATCTGGTGCCAAGGTTAGGAAATCTCTTCTGGGCTGGAGAGGAACCTGGAGTGGGAGGGGAAGGATCGAGTTGTCGTGGTCCATGTAGGTACCAACAACATAGGTAGGGCAAGGAAAGAGGTTCTGCTGAGGGATTACGTGCAGCTCAGGGCTAAATTGAAAAAGCAGAACCACAAAGGTAATAATCTCCGGATTACTACCTGAGCCACTTGCAAATTGGTGTATAGAGGTAAATGCATGGCTCAAAGATTGGTGTGGGAGAAATGGGTTCCGATTCATGGGGCACTGGCACCAGTACTGAGGAAGGAGGTTCTGTTGGTATGGGCTTCATTTGAACCATGCTGGGACCAGTGTCCTGGCGAATTGTATAACTAGGGTTGTAGATAGGGCTTTAAACTAATTAGTTGGGGGGTGGGGGGGGAAGAGTTCAATTGAAGGGAAGATTAGAAAATCAAAAATAATCGAGAGAGCAGAGGTACAAGGTAGTAAAGAGGAAAACAATAATCAAAGTGTGACAGGAAGGGGTAGAAAATATAAGCAGAAGAGTGCAGCAGAAATTAGAACCAGAATGAGTAATAATGGTAAAAAGTCAGAGCTTAAGGCTCATTATCTGAATGCACGTAGCATTTGTAACAAGATAGATGAGTTGATGGCTCAAATAGAAATAAATACATATGGCTTGATAGCTGTTACAGAAACGTGGTTGCAGGGTGACCAAGACTGGGAACTCAATATTCAAGGGTATTTGACATTCTGGAAAAATAGGCAAAAAGGAAAAGGAGGTGGGGTAGCTTTGTTAATGGGATGGTGAGTAGTGATATAGGTGAGATAGATCGTGACATGGAATTAGCTTGAACGGAAATAAGGAATAGCAACGGGAAGAAGTCACGGATGGGAGTCGTCTATAGGGCCCCGAAAAGCTGCCTCACCGTAGGACAAAGTATAAATCGAGAAATAATGGAGGCGTGTAAGAAAGGTGCCACAATTGTCATGTGTGATTTTAATCTGCATATGGACAAACCAGATTGGCAGGGGTAACATAGAAGACGAATTTGTAGAGTGCATCAGGGATTGTTACTTAGAGCAATATGTTGCAGAACCTACCATGGAACAGGCTACTTTAGATCTAGTAATGTGTAAGAGGTGGGATTAATAAGAGATCTTGTAGTTAAGGATCCTCTAGGGGCTAGCAATCACAACATGGTAGAATTTCAAATTCGGTTTGAAGGTGAGCAGCTCAGATCTCAAGCCAGTGTCCTCAACTTAAATAAGGGCAATTACAGAGGTATGAAGGAAGAGTTGTCTAAAGTGGGCTGGGAAAATAGACTAAGGGGAAGGTCAGTGGATGAGCAGAGGCAGACATTTAAGCAGATATTTCATAATGCTCAGCAAAAATTTATCCTGGTCAAAAAGAAGCACTCGATGAGAAGGATGACCCACCCATGGTTAATATAGGTGGTCACGGAAGGTATCCAGTCAAAAACTAAGGAAAACAAAGTGGCAAAAACTAATGGTAGGCCAGGGGATTGGGAATTTTTTAGGAACCAGCAGCGGATGACTAAAAAGCTAATAAAGAGGGAGAAAATTGATTATGAAAGTAAATTGGCAAGAAATATAAAAACAAACAGCAAGAGCTTCTACAGGTATATAAAAAGAGAGTGGCTAAAGTGAGTGTGGGGCCCTTGGAGGGTGTGACTGGAGAATTGATAATGGGGAACAGGGAAATGGCAGATAATTTAAATCAATATTTTGCATCGGTTTTCACGGTGGTGGGTACTATAAACATCCCAAAGATATCAGATAAGCAAGGAGCTAACGGAAGGAAAGATCTTGTAACAGTCTCTATCACGAGGGACTAAGTATTTGGCAAACTAATGGGCCTAAAGGCAGACAAGTCGCCAGGACCTGATGGCCTGTATCCAAGGGTTTTAAAGGAAGTGGCTGCAGAGATAGTGGAGGTATTGGTCGAAATATTCCAGAACTCACTAGATTCTGGGAGGGTCCCAGCAGATTGGAGAACCGCTAATGTGATGCTTCTGTTCAAGAAGGGAGGGAGGCAAAAAGCAGGAACCTATAGACCAGTCAGCCTAACATCTGTCGCTGGGAAAATGCCAGAGTCCATTATTATGGAAGAAATAGCAGGACATTTAGAAAAGCTTAATGCAATCAAACAGAGTCAACATGGTTTTGTGAAAGGGCAATCATGTTTGACAAGTTTACTTGAGTTCTTTGAGGGTATAACAAGCAGAATTGATAAAGGGGAACCGGTAGATGTAGTGTATTTGGATTTCCAGAAGGCATTCGAGAAGGTGCCACATAAAAGAAGGTTATTACACAAGATAAGAGCTCACGGTATTGGGGGTAATGTATTAGCATGGGTTGAGGATTGGTTAACACACAAAAGGCAGAGTCGGGATTAATGGGTCTTTTTCAGGTTGGAAAGACGTAACTAGAGCCTCAATTATTTACTATCTATATTAATGACTTGGAAGAGGGGGCAGAGTGTAATGTGTCCAAATTTGCTGACAATACAAAAATAGGTGGGAGGGCATGTTGTGATGAGGACATAAGGAATCTGCAAGGGGAGATATATAGGTTGAGTGAGTGGGCAAAAACTTGGCAGATGGAGTTTAATGCAGGAAAGTGTGAGGTCGTGCACTTTGGTAGGAAGAATCAAAAGGCAGATTATTAGTTAAATGGAGAGAGACTCCAAAAAAGTGCACCACAGAGGGATCGGGATGTTCTTGTGTATGAAACACAAAGGTTAGCATGCAGGTGCAGCAAGTAATTAAGAAGGCAAATGGAATTTTGTCCTGTATTGCTAGGGGGTTGGAGTTTAAAAATAGGGAAGTCTTGTTACAACTGTACAGGGTGTTGGTGAGGCTGCACCTGGAGGACTGTGTACAGTTTTGGTCCTTGTATTTAAGAAAGGATATACTGGCATTGGAGGCAGTTCAAAAGATATTCACTAGGCTGATTTCTGGGATGAAGGGATTGACTTATCAAGACCCTGCCTGGGCTGGAGGGTCTGAGCTATGAGGAAAGATTGGGTAGGCTGGGGTTGTTTTCCTTGGAGCAATGAAAGTTGAAAGGGGACTGATAGAGGTGTATAAGATTATGAGGGGCATAGACAGGGTGGATAGGAAGGCACTTTATCCATTAGTAAAGGAACCAATAACCAGGGGGCATAGATTTAAGGTAAGAGGTAGAAGGCTAAGAGAGGAGTTGAGGAGAAATTCTTTCACCCAAAGGGTGGTGGGAGTCTGGAACTCTGCCTGAAAGGGTGGTTGAGTCAGAAACTCTTGTAACATTTAAGAAGTATTTAGATATTCACTTGTGTTGCCATATCCTCCAGGGCTATGGGCCAAGCATTGGAAAATGGGATTAGTGTAGTCAGATCTTTGTTGACCAGCGTGGACACCATGGGCCGAATGGCCTCCTTTTGTGCTGTAGGCATCTATGAGTCTATAATTTCTTCTCTCAGAGGGTAGTGAATGTCTGAAATTCTCTACCTCAGAGTTGTGGAGGCTAGATCACAAAGTATTTGAAGAGGAGGTAGATAGATTTTTAAAATATCGGGGAGTTGAGGGCTATGAGGAGCTGGCACGAAAGAGGAGTTGAGGCCTGGGGCAGATCAGCCATGATCTAATTGGATGGCGGGGCAGGCTTGAGGGGCCGAATGGCCTACTCCTCTTATTTCTTATGTACCTGCTTAATATTTACATGCTGGTAGAAGATATTTGGCCTCCTTTTTATGTTAACTGCCATTCTGTTCTCATACTCTCTCATTACCAATCTTATTTTCTACTTCATTTCCCCTCTCAACTTATTGAATTGGGCCTGGTTCTCACTCAAAGAATTTGTTTAACATACATTCTACACCCTCTTTTTTGTTTAATCATATTCTCTACCTTCCTTGTCATCCAAGGAGCCCTGGCTTTGATTTCTCTAGCTTTTCAATGTCCAATCTACTAAATCTGTAAAGTCTGGTTCAACTGTGACACTTTGGTTTGTGACATGATGCTAACTTATGAATGATGGATGTACAAAATCAGGCATGATGCTCAGTGGGACCATGTAAAAGGAGGTTTTTAGAGTCATTATGGCATAGGAGGCCATTTGGCCCATCGAGTCCATGCCAGCTATTTTTACTGTAATCTGGTCAGTCCTATTCTCCCTTAGTCCTACAAGTTTACTTCCTTCAAGTTTCCTCCACTTTACTTTTGAAATCATTGATTGTCTCCACTTCCATCACCTTCTTGGGCAGTGAGTTCCAGAGTTAAACCCTGCAACTTTCATTAACCGAACAGCTATTCACGGATGGATACCCTCAACTCCAATGGCATTATCACACTTTGCATAACCTTGATTCTAGTACAAAGTCTTCCAATTCTTTCCTCCCTTCCCAAATCCCAGTTTAACATGACAACACAAAAGCCAAATACTGTAGATGCCGGAAATCTGAAATAAAAACAGAAAATGCTGGAAATACTCAGGTCAGGCAGTGTCTGTGGAGAGAAACAGAGTTAACCCATCGTCAGAACAGTTCTGATGAAGAGTCATCAACCTGAAACGTAAACTCTGTTTCTCAGTATACATAAATGTAATTCAATCCCTGGTTTAAAGTATTTCCCTCTATCACTACAGTATTTTCATTACAAATTCCTACATCCGCATTTGTATGTGGAGTGTTTAGGTAAACATGTCAAGCTGAAATTATATCCTCTTGTCAGTGTAGCAGCCATTCCAGGAAGAATCAAGAGAGACAGGATGATACAGCGTTATTTTGCCAGACCAAGGCTTAAACGGGTACAGTTCCCAGAATGATGCCTCAAGAACTGACTTGTAACATGGGTTGGCAATTGGTTGTGAGGGTAGGAGCCAGACAGTAAAGATAAAGGGAAAGCTCTGTGTGTGGTGGGATGTGACCAATGGTGTTCTGAGGAATCTGTACATGGGCCTCAGTTTTACACCATATAGATCAATGGCTAGAATGGAGGAATAGATGTAGCTGTATATTCACATTTGTAGATCACACAACGTTAGGAAGCACAGTTATGTTGAACCTTTATAAAGTTCTGGTTAGGCCACAACTAGAGTATCACATCCAGTTTTGGTCACCATACTTTAAGAGGGATGTGAGGGCCATTATGAGGGTGGAGAGGTGATTTACCAGAATAATTCCAGGAATTAGAGATTTTAGCTACAAAGTTAGTTTGGAGAAGCTGAGGAGGTTGTTCTTCACAGAGCAAAGAAGATTGAGGTGAGGTTTTATAGAGGTGTACAAGATTATGATGTGTGTAGATCAAGTAGACATTAGCTGATGGTACGATGCACAGGAGAACTGATTTAAGGTTTGGGGCAAAAGGTGCAGGGCAGATATGAGGAAGAAACTTTTTTAGGCAGCAAGTGGTAATGACCTGAATTCACTGTGTATGAGGATGGTGGAAGTGGAGATGATTGATGATTTCAAATTGGATGGACACGAGGGAAATAAGCCTGCAAGGTTATGGGGAAAGAATGGGATAAGAGAACTGACTGGATAGCTTTACAGAGAGCCGGCATGGACTTGACAGTCTGAATGGCCTCATTTTATGCTGTAATGATTCTAAGAGTCTAAAAACAAGTTATAGCGATGCGAGCAGGAAGTTACTAAGGACACAAATGGCCTCTACTCTGTTCCTACTACTAAATCACATCAAGGTGCTTGTTACCTACAGGCTGATTGCAATAAGATCACCAGCACCTTCTTAAGGCCAGTTAGGAATGGGCAATAAATGCTGCATGCACATCTCAAAAAAAAATCAACTGGAAGCAACAGGCAAAATGTGCCACACAATTATGCTAAAGATTATCTGTGTTTACATAAGGCTTCCTTGAAATAATTTCTCTAGTTGAGGTAAAGATTGTTACAAAGATTTCAAATTTTTTGATATTCAGTTTAAAAATAATTTGTGCTAATAACTTATTGCAGGCTACAGAAAAACTCCACTGGAAAGATTGACACAAAAGGTCTTAAAGGCATATAAGGAACAAAACTGCTGTCATCATGGAGATTCGTCTATGTTGGAGGCTGGTAGATTACAAGTGCAAATGCAAAAAAAAACTTGAATTTCTTTAACAAGGAACATTCCAACTGGGAAAGAACCTTTCCTGAATATGAACAGAAGCATCTGCAAGCTTAGTATGAGAGACACATTCTTAGAAGATGGCCAGAGGAGAAGAGATAGAGAGGTTTAGGAGAATAGGATTGAAACTATTGAAGGTCCTGCCACTGGTAGTGGATGGGGGTACTTAGTTTAAAAAATACGTATTTTTGTATACTTTATGAGGACAGTCTACATCTTGCTCATTAAAACCATCAAAATGTTACCATAAATTTTGTTTAAATTTTATGCCAGACAAAAATCACTGATCAACATTGCTGAATAGAAATTCCAAATAACTAGCAGTGACAAACCAGGGCAAGAAAACAAAGACAGATTAAAACTAGAAAAATATACCTTTATTGACTCATCAAATATCTCTGGTTTCTAATGTATTATCTTCAAATAGAATCAGGCACTGAACTCAGATTACTTCAGAATTTCACTTAAAAGCTGCCAAAACAATTGTTAAAACGTCCAAACTGACAATGTAGCAGCTAAGAGAGACGTCACTTTTAGTGGCATCTGTCTACAGACGACAGAGAAAACTAAAGTAAAAATGCAGCTTTTCTTCGTTCATAGGATGTGGCATTGCTCGGTAGACCAGCATTTATTGCCCATCCCCAATTTCCTTTGAGAAGGTGGTAGTGAACCACCTTCTTGAACCACTGCAGTCCATGTGATGTAGGTACACCCACAGTGCTATTAGGGAGGGAGTTCCAGGGATTTGACCCAGCAACAGTGAAGGGAGCTTTTGGGAACAAAACCCGAGTGCAATAGCAAAATAGACAACAATCAAATTAAATTTGAAAGGAAGAAACTAAAAGCAAAACAAACTACAGTGAGGTGGGCGACTATGTCTATGTAACTTCTAAATAGTAGAACATCTGTTTAGATCTGCCAAACATGAGGAATGCTCCTGCTTAATTACATAGCAACACATACCTTCGCCTAACAGCTTCTAACTTACACCTGTGGCAGATCATCAAGGACTGTGCGCTAATTATCTTATATTTGGAATCTGAGTGGCATTTAGACGCCGCTGTTTGGCTCATTAATAAATTCTTCCATGACATATGCAACCTGTGTTCTATGAATTTTCAATTTATATTAACTCAGTTGACCTGACATGATTAATTTGAAGGCCTTGCTAACTAGGATCATATTATTTTAGATGTACAGTAAACAATTCGGCACCAGAGGTGCAATTTTGCAACTTTTTATCGGATACTTTAGCATTCAGACTTCCATCTATGTGATGGAAAGTCAGGTCTCAAATTGTTTTATGTTAGCTATGTTCGGGTATAGTGCACCTGCAAGAAACTACACAGCCAAGAACTTTATTCAAATGTGCTATTGTTTGAAGACTGCATTAAGTCTGGCTTAACTCTCTTCCTTTCCTTCTGAAATAAGTTTCTTCAGCTAGTGAGGGCAGATGTAATCAATTAATTCATACAAAGCATGACATGGTTATGAAGATTTTAGCATTTGAAGTCTAACATGTACAAGAAAAATGGTAGAACTACAAATCAAGCGTAATAAATAGAGCACAATTATCAGAGTACTTACGGCTGCAAACTGGGAAAGAGCTATTGATTTGCTCCATGACATCTGTGAGGTCTGTACTTGTATCCTGGGGTGGAATCAATAAGTCATCTGAAAATAACACAATCAGAAATCAAGAAAATCAGAAAGTCATCATACAAAAGTGATTCTGACTACCTTTAATTTAAAGAGAAAAAAAAATTGCATCTACTATTGTTATGACCCAGCAGTTGGTAAAGCTGAGTTATTTAAAAACTCCAGAGGGAAACTTTAAACAACTGTCATAACCTATATTTTAAGTGGTATGTCTGAGAGGCAGCTCTAAATTCAGGAATCAGACCACCAGTTCTCGAGAGTTTTTTATATCAACTTACATGAGATATTTATTAATTTACACAAGTTTATACACATTTCAAATTACTACTATCATAACTTTTAACAAATTCCCAAACTAATCTCTACTAAGGCAACAGCAAGCCATAGACTTTAAGCATAGAAACATAGAAAACAGGAGCAGGAGTAGGCCATTTGGCCCTTCAAGCCTGCTTCACCATTCATTATGATCATGGCTGATCATCCAACTCAATAGCCTGTTCCCACTTTCTCCCCATATCCTTTGATCCCTTTCGCCCCAAGAGCTATATCTAATTCCTTCTTGAAAACATACAATGTTTTGGCCTCAACTACTTTCTGTGGTAGCAGACACCAGGCAAAGCATTTTCACCTTACAAATTCAAAATAACGTTCCTTTCACTTTGCAGACACAGTGGTAGGCTTACAGACTTTTGTCTAACATTGTCTGCTCTGCACACACAAAACCGCTATCGATTATACTCAACACATCTCATTGAATGTAAATTCTCACTGTATCACCAGCCCTTTTGAACTCCACCTCTTCTAACAATAAAACCCCTTTCATAGTAACAATTTTATTTGTAATATAAACATTGCTTGGTCTCTGCTAGTTAGGTGCCAGATTTCACTCCCCTTCTTTAATGCTCTATTCAATAAAATGCAAATGCACTGTCCCTCTCTCACTTCTCAAAACTAGTACACATCAAAGCACCTAGACTGGCTGGCTTTAATCCAATTAAGACACACCCACAGATTAAGCCTCTATTTTAAAAATAAATTCCAATAACGTTATATACATTAATAGCTTCATGACATTCCCCTCCCTATCGAAAAATGAACCGTCATAATTCTAACAAACGGCTTTGTTTTAATAATTCATTTCACACTATTTCCTATATTTATTACACTATTACATTACCAAATGCATTAACATAACTATATTTACAAGATACACCCTCTGCTTCTTTCTTCTACCTGGAGTATTTATTAAATAATTTACTTCACTCAATTTCTTTTCAATCTTTTAAGGCCCACTAAATCTTGCATTTAATGAATCACCTAGTACTGGTAACAAAGCTAGTACTTTCTCTCCAGAAACAAAACTGAGTTTTAGCTTTCCTATCTGTTTTCACTTTAATCACTTGCTGTGATGTCTTTAAACATTCCCTAGCCAACTCACATGCTCTATTCAATCTTTCCCTGAAATTTGATATGTGAATAGTCTCTGAATTTTGATCCACCAATTTCTCATGAATCAATTTCAGTGGTCCCCTTACCTCATGACCATAAACTAGTTCAAAAGGGCTAAAACCAGTTGATGTATTAAGACCGTCTCTAATAGGAAAAATGGAATTCCTGTATATCAATCCTGTGCACAGTCATGACAGTATGCTCTCATCATACTTTTTAAAGTTTGATGCCATCTTTCCAAAGCTCCTTGTGACTCCGGATGATAAGCTGTTGATTTAAACTGTTTTATCCCCAAACTGTTCATTACTCCCTTAAGCAGCTGCAACATGATATTTG
Source organism: Carcharodon carcharias (assembly GCF_017639515.1). Lineage (NCBI taxonomy): Eukaryota > Metazoa > Chordata > Chondrichthyes > Lamniformes > Lamnidae > Carcharodon > Carcharodon carcharias. Next base: position 125,153,349 of record NC_054468.1, on the reverse strand, counting down.
ACCCATGATCTGACTGTATGTCTTTAGGTAAACCATATCTTATAAAAAAATTTAATTAACTCCTTCACAATCTTCTTAGTTGTAATATTTCTTAAAGGTATCACTTAAGGAAACCTGGTAGACACATCCATTATTGTCAGTAAATACTGATTTCCACTTTTAGTCTCAGGGAGGGGTCCTACACAATCAATCATGACCCTGGTAAAATGTTCTTCAAATGCTGGTTTTGGGATTAAAGGCACTGGCTTAATCACTGCTTGTGGTTTTCCTGTTATTTGACAAGTATAACAGGTTCTACAGAATTTGACTATATCCCTATGCAATCCTGGCCAAGAAAAACCTCTATCTCTTGCTGTGTTTCCCTGATTTCTAAATGTCCCCCCTTTGGAATTCCATGAGCAATTCTTAGAATCTCATTTCTATACCCTAATGGGATAACAATCTGATGCACCTCCCTCCAGCTTTCATTTGCTGAGATATGATCCAACTGCCACTTTCTCATTAAAATAGCTCCTGGAAGATAACAACATACTGGAATACATTTTGCTTCTGTTTCTGAATAAGCTTTCTGATATAACTGTGTTAATTGCAAATCATTTTTCTGTAACTCCACTAACCTCTTTGAGTTAAATACTTTAGCTGAACTGTCCTGTATTCCTTCCTCCTGAACAATGTTATCAAATACAGTGCCAGCTAATTAGATTTCAACACCTTCTCCTTGCCTTTGAACAGCCTGCTTATCTCGCCCCTACATCCCCCTCTACCTTTCTGTCTCCCTCCCTCTCTCCCTCTCACTCACTCCCTGTTGCTCCGCTTGCACTCTCTCCTTCCCTCTCCTGCCCTTGCACTCTGTCCCTCACCCTACCAACCTTCCCCTCCATCCCGTTCATTCCCCCTCCCTCCCCTTCCTTCCCTCTTACCCCCTCTCCCTCCCTTTGAATACCACGCTCTCCCTCCCTCCCTGCCCCTCCCTCACTCTCCCTGCCTCTCCCCCTCTCTCTCCCTCTCCCTCCCTCTCCCTTTCCCACTCCCTCCTCTCTCCCTTCCTCCCTTAGTCTCTCTCCCACACTCCATTTAAATCCCTCGCTCGCCCTTCCTCCCTCTCCCACACTGTCGCTCCCTTTCCCTCCCTCTTTCTCTCTCCCTCGCCATCCCTAACTCTCCCTCTCTCCCCCTCCTCCTCCCTCCCCTACCTCCCTCTCTCCCTCCCTCTTCTTCCCTCTCCCTACCTCTTCCTCCCTCCCCCCACCATCCCTCTCCCTCCCTCTTCTTCCCTCTCCCTACCTCTTCCTCCCTCCCCCCACCATCCCTCTCCCTCCTTATCTCTCCCTCCCTTTCCCTCTCTCTCCCTCCCGCTCCCACCCTCCCTTCCCACCTTTCCTCTCTCACGGTCTCCCTCTCCCTCCCTCTCGCTCCCTCACCCTCTCTTCCTCATTCTCCCTCTCACCCTCTCGTTCTCCCTCGCCCCCTCCCTCTCTCTCTCTACCACATTTCCTCTCTCTCACTCTACCTCAATCCCTCTCTCCCTTTCCCTCTCCCTCCCAGCCTTACACTCCCCCTCCCTCCACACTACCTCCCCCTACCTCCCCTTCTCCCTTTCTGTCCCTCTCCCTCCCTCTCACTCCGCTCGCACATTCTCCCTCCTTCTCCCGCCCTCACATTCTGTCCCTCACCCTCCCACCATCTCATTCCCTCACCCTCCCTCCCCCTCCCACCCACCGCTCCCTCTCTCTCTCTCCCTCCCTCTCCCTACAACCTCTCCCTCCCTCCCCTCCCTTGCCCTCCCCTTCCTTCCCCATCCCTACCCCTCCCTCCCTCCCCCACTCTCCCCTTCCCTGCCTCTCACTCCCTCTCCCTCCCCATCTCCCTCCCTCCCTCTCCCTTCCTCCCTTTGAATACCTTGCTCTCCCTCCTTCCTTGCCCCTCCCTCTTTGCCCCTCCCTTCCCCTCTCCCTCCCTCCCTCTGTCTCTTGCTTTCACTCACTCCCTCCCTCTCTCTCCCCCTCTTTCCCTCCCCCTCCCTCTCCCCCTCCCTCTCCTACACTTCCTCTCCAACCCTGTCCAACGCTCTCCCCCTCCCTCTCTCCCTCACTCTCTCTCCCACTCTCTCTCCCACTCTCTCTCCCACTCTCTCTCCCACTCTCTCTCCCACCCTCTCTTACACCCTCTCTTACACCCTCTTGTTCTCCCTCGCCCCTCTCCCTCACCCTCTCTACCACAATTCCTCTCTCTGACACTACCTCAACACCTCTCTCCATCTCCCTCCGAGCCTCACACCCCCCTCCCTCCCCCTACCTACCCCTCTCCCATTCTGTCTCCCTCCCTCTTGCTCCTGCATGCTCCATCTCCCTCCCTCTCCCTCCCACCCACTCTGTCCCTCACCCTCCCTCCCCCTCCCACCCACAGCTCCCTCTCTCTCCCTCTCCCTACATCCTCTCCCTCCATCCCCCTCCCTTCCCTCTCTCTCTCCTGCTCCCTCTCCCTCCATCTCCCTCCCTTTCCCTCATCCTCCCACCCTTTTCCTCCCTCACACCCTCCGTCCTTCTCCCTCCATCTCCATCCCTCTCCACCTCCCTCTCCCTGTTTCTTTCAATCCCCCTCTTGCTCCCTTTGGCTCCCTATCTCTCCTGCCCTCTCCCTCCATCTCCCTCCCCCCAACTTCCTAAATCTCCCTCCCTCCCCCTACCCCCTCCCTCTCCCTACTTCTTACTCCCTCCCCCTCTCCTGCCTCTCTCTCCCTCACCCTCCCTCACTCTGCCTCCCTCTCCCTACCCCCCTCTCCCTCCCTCCCTCTAACTCCCGCTACCTCCTTCTCCCTCCCTCTCCATCCCTCCCTCCCTCTGCCTCTCCCTCCCCCTCCCTCCCTCTCCCTTCATTGCACTCCCTCTCCCTTCTTCTCCCTCCCTCCATCCATCCCTCTCCATCTCTCCCTCTTCTTTGCCTCCACCTATCACTGACCCTCTATCCAGCTCTACCTGTCCCACCCCCCTCAACCAGCTTATATTTCATCTCATTTCTATTTTCCCTTGGTTCTGATGAAGAGTCATACAGACTCGAAATGTTAACTGTATTCCTCTCCGCAGATGCTGTCAGACCTGCTCAGTTTTTCCAGCCATTTCTATTTTTCTTTTTGTTTCAGATTTCCAGTATCCACAGTATTTTGCTTTTACCTTAAGTTTGCCCAGGTTGTTTTCTCATATTCCTAAATTTCTGCCTATATTCAGGAACTAACTCAAATGCACTCAAAATAGCCTTTTTTCATCACGTCATAATTCACTGACATTTCTTCTGATAGCAAAGCATATACCTAATGCACCCTACCTAACAACTTAGACTGTAATAATAACTGGACATCCAGTTTTCCTGTAGCCATTTCAACTGTTTAGCCAGCTTCTCAAATGAAATAAAGAATGCTTCAATATCTTTTTTCCTCAAACTTTGGAAGAGCTTGTACAAATTTAAACACATCTCCACTGGGTTCTACTCTGGAGGTGAGTCCTTCCTCAACTATTGGCGTCTCTTTTTTAAAATTCCAACATTTTCAGTTGGAATTCTCTCTTTTTTTTCTCTTTCCTCCTTCACTACCTTCACAATTTCTAATTCCCTTTTAAAACCATTTCTCTGTCCTTTGCTTCTAATTCAAGCTTTTTCAGATCCTTTGCTTGTTCAAATTCAAGCGTCTTCATTTGTAACTGAAGTCTCACTACCTCCAGCTGTGACCCACTAGTCTCAGGTTTCACTTCCAACTGTGGATGCTGTGTCATTATACTCATAATTACATCTGATTTCCTAGCCCTCGTAGGTAACCCCAATTTTAACTTATCTGCCAACTCTGTTAACTTACTTTTGATTATTTTCTCCAACCCAATTAGAGTTATCTCTTCTACTCCCAGACAAGTCCTAGCAATTGCCAAAGCCATCTTGCATTCTCACCACTTCTAAAATACCTCACCAACTCCTGAATTCAAAGTGCCTCTTGTACTCGTAACCTTCAGATTCACCAAATCCAAACCAATCAAGGAATTGGAAATATTTTTATCCCGGACGGGCCCCCAATTGTTATTACCCAGCAGTTGGTAAAGCTGAATTATTTAAAAATCCCAGAGGGAAACTTTAAAGAACTACTGTTTGAGAGGTAGCTCTAAATTCAAGAATCAGACCTCCAATTCTCTAGAGGATTTTATACCAACTTACATGAGACATTTATTAATTTACACAAGTTAAACATACACACAGGGCTACAAATTACTATCATAACTTTTAACAAAAATAAAAAAAATGAATATTGAAAAAAGGGGATAAAAAGGGGTGAGGATGGAGGAGACAATTCATGATCTGAAGCTGTTGAACTCAATGTTAAGTCTGAAAGGCTGTAAAGTGCCTAATCGGAAGATGAGGTGCTGTTCCTCCAGTTTGCGTTGGGCTTCACTGGAAATTTGCAGCAGGCCAAGGATGGACATGTGGGCATGAGAGCCTAGATTGTACTTTGAAAGAGCCAGCACAGACTCAATGGGCTGAATAGCCTCCTTCTCTGCTATACTATATTTTATGATTCTATATGAGCATTCTCAGTAGGTTACATATGTTTTAGATTTCAGCTGATCAAAATAGAGAGGAAGTTGAAAAGTCCAACTAATTATCTTGTGGTTTAAATGTGAATGCAGTGCTGTCATGAAACTAACATTTTTTTCATAATATTTTTCTGTTTTATTGTGAAGTAGGTTTATGGGGGTAGGCATAGTTGGGTGTGTGTGTGATTTAATTACATTTTGTAGTCAAACAGACTGTGAGCTTTAAATCATCAAAAGAAGCTAGGTGCTTGACATGCTAATGAATAAACATGTATGTTGGCTTAGCATGTAAAGTGTGAATGGAATATGCATTTTTAGATAAATGAAGGGATATTTGGGTTTCAAAGGGATCTTGGTCTGTTTACAACTAGCCAGATAAGCAAGGCTAAGGAATGTGTTTATTTTTCCCAAAGGTTACTGACAATATATAGTGGCAACATGAAAGTTTTATATTATGAGGAAGATAGAGTTTCAAAGACATATGGAACAATAGAATTTACATATTAAAAAGAGAGGAAACATATATAAAGGAGAATGAAAGGTTATGTAGGAGAAGGCCATGTGAGATCTAACAGGAGTGTGTGAAATAGCCTTAATGAAGCCTCCAGCATTTGTGCATAAGTCTGCTATCTAACGAAACTGAAGCTGGAGAAAAGCAATTTGGAATTCCACTGTCCAGGGTATTGTGTTAACTTGCAGAGTTTATTTTAAATCTAAAATGGACCATTGTCTTAAAGGGAGTATAACTGGGAGTCAGGTTAATTAGGAATTTTAGGAGTTATTATAGTAGTAATTGTAGTCTTGAGATGCTTGACATCTATTATTTTATTAATACGTTTTTAATTTTAATTTTTAAAACCTCTAAAGTTCTTGCTAGATTTACTACTTCTGAATTCAGTGCATATATCTCATACTAAGTACAAATTGCAAAAGCGTTGTGATAACTCGACCAAGTTCCCCTCATGGATTTGGGCCGCCGGGCACACATCATCTGCTAGGTCATAACAGTTCTCTGTCAGCCTCCAGACTGGAAACTTGGACTTGGTTTTCTATCGGGTCCAAATAAGATTCTTTTTAAAGAGCCTACATTCAGAACCCTGACCAGTAAAGATCTAAGAAAGCAAAGCACCTAAATGCTACACATATGTAAAACTTGCAGATAAAACATTGAAAACATGAAAAATTAATAGTGCTTTAAAGATAATTAAAGCAGCTTTTTGAAGTCATGGAGGCCTGCAGCCAGATATCAGCTAGTCATTAACTAGTTACTAGAAAGTTTTTAAGACCAGTATTAGTCATCTGATCTCCAATTTTCTTCACTGTGGTGCAACTGAGGCTGTTAAGTGCCACTATAAGGAACATTGGATTGAGCCATGTCCAGCATGATGTTTCAGTGCCAGTGAGCTGTAGCATAGCATCATTCAAAAACAGAAAAACCCTTGTGCAAGGAGGAAAAATAGAATATGCTTCTGTTCTGGGATTCAGGCAATTTGTAGCATCATGATTTCCAATTAAAATATGCAGTAAGATGGCTAGGTTCATTCACCTTTATATATGGTTATGAATGGGATAAATAAGGGTTAACAATGTGGGCTTCTAAGCTGAGCTAGCTGACGTGAACTGCGATACTAGGCTAGAGGATAGATCAATAGAGGTACATTGACAGACATTTAAGGGGATATTTCAGAATATTTTGAATAAGTATATTTGAACATACGAAATAGGAGAAGTAGGCCATTCAGTCCCTCAAGCCTGTTCTGCCATTCAATTAGCTCATAGCTGATATGTTTGTGTTTCGAGTTCCATATTCCCAAATACCTCCAAAAACCTTTGATTCCCTCACCTAACAAGAATCTATCTACCTCTACCTTAAAAATATTCAGTGACTCCCATCTCTACCGTCTTCTGAGGCAGAGAGTTCCAAAGTTGCACAACTCTCAGAAAAATTCCGCCTCATCTCTGTCCTATAAGGGCAACCCTAATTTTAAAACAGGTGCTTGCTAGTTCTGGACTTACCCACAAGAGGAGGTATCCTTTCCTCATCCATCTTGTCAAGATCATTCAGGATCTTATACATTTCAATCAAGTCACTCCTCACTCTTCTAAACTCCAGTGGAAAAAAGCCAGCCTGTCCAAACTATTCTCATATGACAATCTGCTCATTCCAGAGATCAATCTAGTAACCTCCTCTGAACCACCTCCAATATATTTACATCCTTCCTTAAATAAGGAGACCAAAACTGCACACAGTATTCCAGAGGCGGTCCACCAATGTCCTGTATAATTGAAGCAAAACATTCATATTTTTATGTTCAATTCCTCTTGTAATAAAGAATAACATTCCGTTAGCATTCTTAATTACTTGCTGTACCTGCATATTAACTTTTTGTGACTCATGCACAGAAACACCTAGATCCCTCTGCACCTCAGAATTCTGCAATTGTTCTCTGTTTAAGTAATACTCTGCTTTTTTATTCTTCTTGCCAAAGTGAACAGCTTCACATTATCCCACATTTTACTCCATTCTGCCAGATTTTTTCCCCACTTACTCAACTTATCCATATCTGTCTTCACAACATACTTTCCTATCTTTATGTTGTTTGCAAATTTAGCCACCATGCCTTTGCTCCCCTCATCTAACTCATTGATGCAAATTAGAAAAAGTTGAGGCCCCAGCACAGACCCCTGCGGGACTCCACTCGTCACATCCTGCCTATCAGACAAAGGCCCATTTATGCATACTTTGTTTTCTGACAACCAGCCAATCTTCTATCCAGGCTAATATGTTACCCCCTACACTATGAGCTTTTATATTCTGCAATAATCTTTAATGTGACACCTTATCAAATGCTTTCTGGAAATCCAAGTACAGTATGTCTACAGGCTCCCCTCTATCCACTGCACATGTTGCTCCTTCAAAGAACTCCAATAAATTGGTTAAACATGATTTCCCTTTCATAAAACCATGCTGACTCTTCCCGATTACCTTGAGTTTTTCTAAGTGCCCAGCTACAACCTCTTTAATGATCGACTCTCATACCTTCCCCTCTACAGATATCAAGATAACTGGCCTATAGTTTCCTGTTTTCTGCCTCTCTTCCTTCTTGAATAGAGGGGTTATATTTGCTACTTTCCAGTCTGATGGAACCTTTCCAGAACCGAGGAAATTTTGGAAAATTAACACCAATACATCAACTACCTCATTAACCACCTCTTTTAAGACCCTAGGATGAAGTCCATCTGGACCTGGAGACTTGTCAGCCCACCGCTCCATCAGTTTGCTTAGTGCTGCTTCCCCAATGATTGTAATTTCACCAAGTTTCTCTTTCCCCTCCACATCCTGATTTACAGCTATGACTGGAATGTTTTTTGTATCCTCTATAATGAAGATAGAAGCAAAATATTTGCTCATTTCATCTGCCATTTCTTTATTATCTACTATTAACTCCTCATTCTCTCTCTCTAGAGATCAACACTCACTTTGCCTACTCTTTTCTTGTTTAAATACCTGTAGAAACTCTTGCTGTTTTTACATTTCTATCTAGCTTCCTCTCATACTCTAATTTCTTTCTCATGATTAACCCTTTAGTCATTCTCTGCCATTCTTTATATTCTGACTGATCATCTAACCTGCCACTCATCTTTGCACAGTTAAATGTTTTTTCTTTAAGTTTGATGCTTTTCCTAATTTCTTTAGTTAACCACGGATGGTGGGTTCTCCCTTCAGAAATTTTCTTTATAGCAGGAGTATACTTATTCTGAGTATTCTGAAACATCCCCTTAAATTTCTGCCACTGTTTCTCTATTGATCTGTCCCCAGCCTAGTATCCCAGGTAACTTCAGCTAGCTCAGCTTTCATGCCCACATAGTTGCCCTTATTTAAGTTTAAAATACTAGTCTTAGACCCAATTCTTTCAAACTGGACATAAAATTCAATCATATTGTGGTCGCTGCTACCTAGGCGTGCCTTTACTCTGAGGTTGTTAATTAATCCTGTCACATTACACAATACCAAGTCTAATAAAACATGCTCTCTGATTGGTTCCAGAACGTGCTACTCCAAGAACTATCTCAAAAGCATTCTATGAACTCCTCATACAGGCTACTACTGCCAATCTGATATATGTAGATTAAAGTCACCCATGCTTATTGCAGTCCCTTTATCACAAGCACCCAATATTTCCTATTCTTCTTGAAAGTCATACACCCCTCAATATTCAGGACTCAATCCTTGTCATCTTGCAGCCAGGTCTCCATAACAGCTATCAGATATTTATTTACAATCAATTCATTTACTTTGTTATGAACGTTCCATGCATTCAGATACAAAGTCTTTAGCTTAGTCTGTTATCCTTGTAACATCTAGTCTTGATTCTTTGGGCATTCTTAGATTTTCTTCTCTCTGTCCTTTCCTGCCATTCCCTGACCCTCATTTCCCATATTAATATTTTTCTCTCTTACCTTGTCTCTATTCTTTGATATACCACATCTTTTCACATTTGTTCCCTTGCCCCCCACTATTTAGTTTAAAACTCTCTCTACTTCCCGAGTCATACGGTTCGCAAGAACACTGATCCCAGACCAGTTCAGGTATAGGTTGTCCCAATGGTACATCCCCCACTTTCCTCATACTGATGCCGCTGCCCCACAAACCAGGACCCACTTCTCCCACATCAGTCTCCCACATATTCATCTCTCTAATTTTATGTATCCTATGCCAATTTGTATGTGGCTCAGGTAATACTCCAGAGATTACAACATTTGAGGTTCTGCTTTTCAATTTTGTGCCTAGTTCCTCAAACTCTCTATGCAGAATGTCTTTCCTAGTTCCACCTATGTCATTAGTGCCTACATGGACCATGATAACTGGATCCTCCACCTCCCACTGCAAGTTCCTCTCCAGCCCTGGGCAGATATCCTGATCCCTGGCACTGAGCAAGCAACACAGCCATCTGGATTCTCGCTCTTTGCTACAGAGAACAGTGCCAATCCCCCTCACTATACTGTCCCATACTACCATTACGTTCCTTTTTGCTCCCTCCACTTGAATGGCTTCCCATACCATGGTGCCATGGTTAGTTTGCATATCCATCCTGCAGCCCGCGCTCTCATCCAAACAAGCTGAGAGAACCTCAAATCTATTGGACAATTGCAGAGGCTCCTGCACTCTTGTCCTCTGGGCCTCACTCAGTCACAACCTTCTGTCCCTGACCATTGACCAAATCAGAAGACCCTATCCTAACTGGTGTGACTGCCTTCTGGTACAAAGCATCCAGGTAACATCCCCCTCCCCGATGTGTCACAGTCTGCAGCTCAGCCTCTAGCTGAGACTCTGGGCTGAGGTTTCTCAAGCCATAAAGCTTACTGCAGATGTGTTTGCCCTGGATCATAATGTTATCCAGGAGCTCCCATATGTTGGAGCCTTGACACATCACCTGTCCTGCCATTCTTAATGTGTTTTAAATAATTACTTAATTATATTAATCACTTATTTATATTGCTCTTTCTGTATTTTATTAACTTTACCATCAATTTGTGTACTATGTTAAACCTTAGGGATAGGATAGAGCTTACCCACTTATCAAATACTCACTTAACAGCTAGTTCCTTTCCCGGTAGTAGAGCAAGAACCAATTCCTACAGGGTGAGAAGGACTGAAAAAGGAAACAAACACCTCCTTCCTCCCTCTTCACTGAACTCCCCCTCTCACCAAACTCCAAGTCTTCACTCAGTTAACTCAGTTGACTCCGTTTTCCTACTGTAAAGAAAAATTCTAAGGGGTGGACCCACCATCTTTGGTTAACTAAAGAAGTTAAGGAAAGCATCAAACGTAATGTAAAAGCATATAACTGCGCAATGATGAGTGACAGAACAGATGATTGGTCAGTATATAAAGAATAGGCAGAGAATAAAAAAGCAGAGCATTACTTAAACGGAGAAAGACTGCAGAATTCCGAAGTGCAGAGAGATTTAGGTGTTCTAGTACGAGTCACAAAAAGTTAGTATGCAGGTATAGCAAGTAATTAGGAAGGCTGATGGAATGCTATACTTTATTACAAGAGGAAATTAACATAAAGGTATGGATGTTACGCTTCAGTTATACAGGGCATTGGTGAGGCCACATCTTGAATACTGTATACAGTTTTGGTCTCCTTACTTAAGGACGGATGTAAATGCATTGGAGGAAGTTCAGAGCAGGTTTACTAGGTTGATACCTAGAATGAGTAGTTTGACTTATGATGAAAGATTGGACAGACTGCAGTTTAGAAGAGTGAGGGGTAACTTGATTGAAGTATATAAGATCCTGAACGGTCTTGACAAAGTGGACATAGAAAGGTGAGTCTTGTGGGTGAGTCCAGAACTAAGGGGCACTGTTTTAAAATTAGGAGTTGCCTTTTTAAGATGAGGAGAAATTTTTTTTCTCTCAGGAGGTTGTGCGACTTTGAAACACTCTTCCTCAGAATGCGGTGGAGGTGGGGGTCATTGAATATTTCTAAGGCAGAGGTAGATAGATTCTTGTTCGGCAAAGGAATAAAAGGTTATTGGGGGTAACTGGGAATGTGGAATTTGAAACACAAGCAGATCAGCCACGATCTTATTGAATGGCAGAGCAGACTTGAGGGGCCAAATGGCCTACTCCTACTCTTATGTTCTAAAAGGTGACAAAAAATAGACTCAGCAGATTGAATACTCTATGGAACACCATTGTTCCAGCATTCCAGGGACAAGAAATGTCATGCTGTATCAAATAACCACCTTTAAGAATGAATAATAAACTTTGGAGCTTCTTTCCATTAACCTTTGGGGAGAAGGAAGAAGCAATACTACCTTTTCTTTGAATGTTTCGAATAGAATTCCTTGATAGAGATGATTGTGCATCATGATGGGGTTAGCTAGATGGACCATTTGGCTTTTTACTGTTCAATACTTTATATTCATGTCAGGTACAATTATGTACCATACTGGTAACAGGTTTTTTAACTTATCTGTGGGTTAAGGGGTACTTGCATTTATTTTCATGTGAATCTTTTCATTCACCACTAACCTGTCTGTGAGCTGAAGTCCTCATTATAGGTTTGACCATTTTCAGCAAGCTGAAAGGATGTAGTTGAAGAAACAGCTGTAACTCCATTCAATTTCGATTCTGTTAACGGCTATAAAGAAATTGCAACAGTAGAAGTCACACAGTAATAATAATAACATACTACTGTTATAAATTTTAACAAGACTCACAGGGATGGAGAATGTACTTGATAAAATAGTTATTAAAGAATATGGGTAGATTATTGGTCTTCATTGGGACAACATTTGTTATAGTCCACACATATTCTTTACTTAGATGAAGGACATGTTATGTAGTTTTCTTCAGCAGTCAGGCTACAGTGGGAATGAAGCCAAATGAGCATTTTGTAATGAATGAGTTAGTGTATTAATGTTGGAAAAAATACTGGTCTCCATATGGAAATAGGGCAGGCACCCTAATATAATGTAAAGTTATTGACTCCTGTCAGTAATTATCGCATGGTTTACATTATAAAATACAGTGATCTATGTGGTCCCAACTCCACACGTTTCACCTGGATTACAATGTGATAGACTGGGAGCAGCATTCCCAATTACTTGCTTGAAGAAAGCTGAACCAAAACACCAGCTAAAACTGAATGTTTATCAGAGAATTTGAAATGTTGTTTTAACTCCATCCCATTGATTGAACGAGAAAAGGGGTAGGAAATGAGATTGCGCTTGCAATCTCTGTCACATAGTATGGGAACAAGCATTTTTTCCTCAGATAAAAGGATTTGAAAATCGCCCACGGTACACTTGCACCTCAACACAGGCAGCTAAGAGGGGCAAATATCTAGAAGATTGTGGTCTATTTACCAATTTGTTGACGGATGATGCAAGTGATGAAGGGACAATGATCATGACCAAAAGAAAGTGTAACCAAACAAAGGTTAAACTAGAAATACTGATTTAATTTTCAAAAGGGCTATAATGTTTGAGAAACATCTTACAAGATACTTGGCAGGATTATAATTGGGGTTGGTACAATGTACTGACTACTGACTCTGAAAGTTATGAACTACATGGCATAAGTTTATGCTATAGCTTAACTGCAAGCCCGGACCAGGAGCTGGGCTAAGACCCTGTGGGAAGGAGAAAGGGAGGGAAGGTAGCTAAAATCTTGGCTGGGTGATGGTTAAAGTCCAAATTTGCCAGCTTGATGTGGCACAACCACAGCAACATCCATCAATGCTACATTGCTGTTTGCATCAGGTTCAAAACTACAACACGATTGTAATTGAGAATATACAAATTAATTGAGCAAGGCATTTGCACATAGTCTGGTGGAGTCCTGACATACACAACTGACCAACTTTAAGTGATTGGGGGCAGTTACAATATCACCCCAGACAGCTTGTTCTGAGTTTTCTAAAATATTAGATGGAAATGCAATGTATCCCTTTAACATAAAACAAAGATGGTAAAACTGATTTATTCTGAGGTTACTTAAGGTTTGACGAGCCAATTTATAATGCCACTTCCAAAAATCAATTTTGCTTCCAGAGTTTAAATTGTTGCGAATACTACTCTTTTGGAGACATGGCACTTGTGATGATATCATGACACTGGTGTCATTTTTCTAGAATATCCCCAGGAGGGATAATCAGTTATTTAAATAGTTTTCCTTAAATTTGCAATTTCACTTGTCTTGCTGGCAACTTCCAACCCTGTACTCATTCTATTCTGCATTCTTGATCACACAAAACTAGGTGGGAATGTAAGTTGTGAGGAGGATGCGATGAGGCTTCAAGGCGACTTGGACAGGCTATTTGAATGGGCAAGAACACGGCAGAATGGAATATAATGTGAATAAGTGTGAACGTATCCACTTTGGTAGAAAAAGCAGAAAGGCAGAGTATTTCTTAAATGGTGAGAGATTGGCAAATGTTGATGTCCAGAGGGACCTGGGTATCCTTATTCATGAGTCACTAAGCATGCAGGTGTAGCAATTAGGAAGGCAAATGGTAAGTTGGCCTTCATCACATGGGGGTCTGAGTATAGGAGTAAAGACGTTTTGCTGCAATTTTATAAAGCCTTGGTGAAACTGCACCTAGAGTATTGTGTACAGTTTTGGTCTTCTTATCGAACGAAGAATACACTTGTCATTGAGGGAGTGCAACAGAGGTTCACCAGGCTAACCCTGGGATGGCGGGATTGTCTTATGATGAGAGATTGAGGAGACTGGGCTTGCATTCTCTATAGTTTCAAAGAATGAGACATGATCTCACTGAAACTTACAAAATTCTTAGCGGGCAGGTGTATATAGGATGTTTTTTTTTTGGCTGGGGGTGATTCTAGAACCAGGGAACAAAGTCTCAGAATGAGGGATAGGCCGTTTAAGACTGAGATGAGGATCAATTTCTTCACTCAGATGGTGGTGAATCTTTGGAATCCTCTACCCAAGAACACTGCAGAAGCTCAATCATTGAGAATGTTCAAAACATAAATCGATAGATTTCTGGATACTAATGACATCAAGGGATATGGGGATAGCGTGGGAAAGAGGCATTGAGGTAGATGATCAGCCATAATTTCACTGAATGGCAGAGCAGGCTCGCTAGGCCAAATTGATAACTCCTGCCCCTATGGTCCTATAAGAATTTTGAGCAACTTTGTCTTGGACCTCAGGCAAGGCTGATCAGCTTTCCGTCAGTTCCGGTATGTAAATACACACACTCTGTGGATGGCAGGAAGATACGTACAAACATATGAATTCGAAACAGGAGTAGGCCATTCAGCCCCTTGAGCCTGCTGTGCCATTCAATAAGATCATGTCTGAACTAATTGTGGCCTCAACACCACTTTCTTGCCCATCCCCAGCATTCCCTTGTTAGTCAAGAGTCTATCTATTTCTGCCTTAAAAATATTCAATAACCCTGCATCCCTTCGCCCTCTTGGAAAGAGAGTTCCACAGACTCATAATCTTCTGAGAAAAAAAAACTTCTCATCTGTCTTAAATGGAAGATACCTTATTTTTAAACTGTGTCCCCCTTGTTCAGGTCTCTCCCACAAGGGGTAACATCCTCTCAGCATCCACCCTGTCAAGTCCCCTCAAGATCTTACATGTTTCAATAAGATCACCTCTCGTTCTTCTAAACTCCAATGGATACAGGCCCGACCTGCCCTCAAAAGATAACCCCCCCATGCCAGGAATCAGTCAAGTGAACCTTCACTGAACTGCTTCTACTGCAATTATGCCCTTTCTTAAATTGGGAGACTAAAATTGTACAAAGTACTCTATATGTGGTCTCACCAATGCCCAGCAAAACTATAACAAAAGATCCCTACTTTTATATTCCATTCCCCTTGCAATAAACAACAACATTTGCCTTCCTAATCATTTGCTGTACCTGTTTACTAACTTCTAGTGATTCATGTCCCAGGACATCCAGATCCCTCTGTACCTCAGAATTCTGAAATCTCCCTCCATTTAGAAAACATACTGCTTTTCTATTCTCCCTACCAAGGCAGACAAACTCTCATTTTCCCACATTATACTCCCATTTGCCAAATATTTGTCCACTCACTTTCTATGTCCCTTTGCAGACTCCTTATGTGATCTCCACAAATTACCTTCCTACCTATCTTTGCATCATCAGCAAATTTAGCAACTATACATTTTGTCCTTTCATCCAAATCATTGATATGAATAGTAAATAGCTGAGGATCCCTGTGACACTCCACTCTTTATATCTTGCCAACTCTAAAATGACCCATTTATCTCCACTCTCTGTTTCCTGTGAGCTAACCAATCTTCTATCCATGCTAATATGTTATCCCTACATCATGAGCTCTTATTTTATGTAGTAATCTTTGATATGGCACCTTGTCAAATGCCTTCTAGAAATCTAAGTACACCATATCCACAGGTTGCTCTTTATCCACATTGCTTGTTACTTCTTCAAATAACTCAAATAAATTAGTCAAACACGATTTCCCTTCTTATAAAACCATGTTGACTCTGCCTGATTGCATTGAGATTTTCTAAGTGCCCCACTATAACTTCCTTTGCAACAGATTCCAGCATTTTCCCTATGACAGATGTTAAGCTAACTTGTCTGTAGTTTCCTGATTTCTGTCAGATATATAACAGCAGCATAGAGAAGAATATGCCAAAGAGTGCCAGTGCTAGAACAAAGCACTGTTTGACCCCACGGCAGATCTCAAAGAGTTCTGATATTGCCCCGACACAGTTGACCTACCCATCACATTGGCATGGAAAGAGGAGATTACCTTGAGCAGCTTTGGCGGGCAGCCAATTTTCTCCAGTATGGCACTCAGAATGGTATTGTGGTTAACATGCTGCTAACTTGGTTCTTTATATTTCCTCTGTCCCCATAGTCTCCCTGGCCTTGTTCTTGCATTTGCATTCATAGCCTGCTTAGTTATGCACAGGAATGCCAAAAAGCACTTTCTGTTGATGCACAGATACTGCCACAGTCTTCAAAGGGAGATAAAATCTCAAAGTCTCATTAAAAATAAGATTTGAGACATTAATGACCAGTTATCTCAGCTCACAGGAGTTCTGCTTCTGGTAATGAAACATTTATCTTAACCAATTTAAACTGGGGCAAGTCACCTTTTTCAAATCATTCATTCACAGCACTTTCCCTTACACTGACAGCATGATAGATCTGCACGGTATAATGTCACATTTCTCTCAATGCGAGAGCAAAGCATAGTCCCTCTGAATGTTGAGCACTCACTGCAATACAGGTGCACAGTCTGTTAAGCAGCTGCTAAAAATGACTGATTACTTATTAGTGCATAGAATGTGTCCTAGTTTACACCAATCTTAAAATCCAAAGTCTTAAAATGTTCTGTCAGCACCTGAAAATTAAAGAAATAATACAAATCTGTTTAAACCTTCATTTTAACAAATGAAACAAAATCTGATGAGTGCTGAATAGTCCCCGGTACTAACGTACAGGGTGCTGCCTATTTGTTGAATGCTTAGTCTATTCCGTAAGTAAATCACAGGAAGTTATCATTGCACACAAGTTTGTACAGATAGCCTCCATCAGTCAATTATGCAGCATCACAAAGGGGAAGCATCATTTTTGTGCGATACAGTTTAAAAATAAATTTTAAATAAAATGGCTGGAGTTCTGACACTAGCATAGCTATTTGCTATACCATATAATGTAGCTGTGTTCAACAGCTTTCTCTTTAACTTGATAAAATGTCCCGGTGCTTCACAGAGGTAAAACCAGATACTGTACAGAGAGGAAAGAGGAATTAAAGGATGGGGCTGAAAGCATGGTCAAAGAGAGGAATTTTGGAGAGAGGGTTAGGAAGATTGGGGGGTTTATTGTGACAGGTGAAGACGACTGAAGGCAGTACAGCCCAGGGCGGATGGGTGGAGATGCAAAGCAGGTCAGAACTGGAAGAATGAGGGACTAGTACAGAGGTCCAAGGAAAGGTGCAGGTCTGCAAGTGTAAGGTTGTACAGGGTCTTGCAACTGGAGACAAGGGGCTAGATTTTTGCTACTGAGGAAGGTATGTCGAGTCAGGAAATTTCCCAACTGGCCTGACCTGCCTTGGTTAAAAAGTGCCTCGGATTGTAACATTTTCACTCCAGAGGGGTGGATGCATGATGAAGGCAGGCCCGCCAACCCTGGAAATAGATGCTAGGAGGGCATGGGAGTGGACAAGGTTGAGGCCGGCTGGTTAGAAGGCCTGATCAGTTCTCTAGGATGCGGTCCCAATGTTTTAAAAGATTTTAGGCCCTCTGTCCTTCACCTCTCACCCAGCCCCCATGCTCATTCATACCATCCATGCCAACTCACCCAGCATCAACTATGGTCAGACCTGAGGAGCCATGTGGAGATCAAAATAAATACATTTTTAAAAAGCTAATACAGCTCTGACTACACAGACTTGGTTGTGAAAAAGCTGCCATTCATAGAAACATCAAATCTTTTAAATCTCAAATGGTTAATCTCTTATAAAAAACAAAGAAACATTTGTTCATAACCCTAATTCCTAAATAGCCTCTTTAATTTGTCAGACTGTGAACTCAGAACCACCTGCTGAGATAATTGTAGCTTTTGAAAGTCAACCAGATATTCATCATGAATGACTCTTAGGGAAATGTCAACAAATAACACTGTTGAAACTGCTTGAACAGATATCATAACCAGCTGGTCTGTCAATCAAAACAGTTCAGCAGAGTTTTTTTTAAACAATCATTTACAGCTGCAGCCAGGTTTTTTTTTCCAGAGCGGGGAATTTAAAAAAAATTAAGATCATGACCGTTAAACAGACCTTATTTACCCTTCAACAATGTTTATTCATGACTCCCACAGTATGGGTGTGCAGCAGCTATGCAACAGCCAAAATGAGATCTGTTTCAACTCAGCACAGCTGAGTTCGGGTTTCCCTCCTGTGTGATTCATGCCCCATCCCCTTTCCCTTACCAGCAAAAATGGGATCTGTTGGAAATGGGAGTGGAACTTCCAGATCCAGGTCCCACCTGCCAATTTTAAAGTTCTGCGGAGTCTGGGAGACTGTGAGAAAATCCGGGCCAAGGGTTTTGAATTTAACTCAAATGCTTTGGCCTGTTGTTACAGTGCAGGTAAAACATTGCCTTGTGGTTTATTAGTGGAGTCAGTGATGTCTGCCTGTTGGCTGTTGTGATGTATGAGATGCTTTGGTCCAATTTATTTATGTACCATTTGTTTAGATTGTTGCAGTTTTAAGCAAGTGACTGCAATGTTTTATCTGCACTGCTAGCACTTTGGGATGCTCAAAACTATAGTAAAAGAGGTCGTTGTAGCTGGTCTCTCGTCTGAGCTCGAACTAGACAACAGTTGATTTATTTCTCTTCCACACCACCAGTGAAGCAGAGAAATGTAGTTCTTCTCAAGATGTAGCTATATTCACATAGAAAAATACCATGTATCAATCATAAAGAAAAGCAGCATGCATCACCTGAACCTAAACAAATAACTCTTGAATAACATTGACCAAGGCTACATCACAACGGCCGGATTGTATGGCCCCGCCGCAGCGTATCTCCCCCACCGTGGATGCGGCGACCCATTTAAATCTCCAATCAGTTCAGCAGGACCGTAATATCCTGCTGGGCGGGAGAGGCCATAAAATCCTGGCCAATGAAAGCTTACTGTGTCACAGATGATATAGAAAAATATTTTATATCAGCAACCGTTTAAAAATTAAATTTGAATTATATTGCACAGGAGACAATTTTTGTTTTGAAAGTTAACTCCTAAAATTAAACAGCCTCAACTCCTGTGGCTGGTGGTAAATGTCAGAATTGGATCAGTACCACCCCACCACCGCACCCCACCATTCTGGCAAAAAAAGTCAGGTGACATTCACTGCACGCATAAAGGAATGGCCAAATCAGTGGATAAAGGAAGGCAAACAACACCTGCACATTGGTACCTGAGCATGGACCAACTTCCTTTAGCAGAGGGGAGAAAACCAGGGAAAATATCCTCCATTATTTCAGCTTATGCAACATGAGAAGATAATCAAATTCTCAGTTTCAATTGGTTTTGGGTAATGGCTTCAGGATTTCTGCAAAGAATATTAAATTTTACTGTGGTATCTCAAATGGTACAGGCAATGACTTTGAATTTAAATCTACTTTGCCACCAGGCTGCAGGTTCCTGCTGTAGATGTTCTCATTATTTATTTCAGCTCAATTTCAAACATTCCAACTCAATCTAGTTATGCCTGAAGACAGTTTGGAAGACAGACCAGAACCTCAATTAATGAAACACACTTTAAAACTGGGAAATTGTAATGTTTAACTTCATCCATTAGTTCCCATTAGACCTGACTGCCTGATTAAGCTGTACCTCTTCCAGGAGTTTTCGCAGTCGGCACAGCTGTGACTCCAGTTGTTTGTTGTGGTCCTCCAAAATCTGCATTCTGGCCTCAAGTCGCCCCTTGTGTTGTCGTAGGAGCTTAGCCTCAGCCAGGAGCTCAGCATCTTGATAATTCTGCTGGGTTGTTGAGAAGGTAGGCGATGGTAGGGGTTTTATATCTCTCAGGATCTGCTGCTGCTTTAACCGTTCATACTCAGCCTGTAGATTTCTGTGATAACAGAAGCAATTATAATTTCAGTTCACTTTTTGATGCCTCTTTCATCGTCCAGTATCTAGAATTCCAATTATAGTGCTACACAGGCAAACATTGAATGATGCATCATAAACTGTCTACACAGCATCTTCTCACACCAAGTATTGACCTTGTGCTTGATCACGTTTTCATGAGTGCCGGTGGCTCTCCAGTACCTCGCTCAAGTGACCATTGTTCACAAATGAGCCTTGACATGGAGCATCAACAGATCATTGGACATGTGGGGGTAGAGGGGATTTGGGCAGGTAAACTCAATCCAATCCTCAATTGCTGTCCACATGTGTCCATTGTGATGACTAAATAGTGATCACTGGGCACAAAATTAAAGGCGGAACACTTACACTACAAGTTTCACCTGAGGTTTCATCAGGGAACTAAAGTGACAGCTTATTTTTGCCACAGTATAGTGACAGCAGGATGACTGGACTTACCCACTTCATTACTGCTTGCATCTGTAAGAAAATACTCCTGTGACTGCGCCAATTAATCTCATTATAGATTAGCATCTGATCTAGTATATTGTAAAAGGCAGCATCATATGATACACTTACATCACTTGAATTAAATCTGAAACTATAGGGAGCTGGCAAGTGTAGAAAACTTGATGCTGACCTTTGCTTTGAGTTCAATTCCAACCCTAATTGATCGAATGAGAAGTTCTATTGTCTGTAAGGGTTCTCAGTCAAAAACAACATATATCTACACCAAGTGACAACGTCAGAGAAGTGCAGTGGTGGATAGCGTTGGGGAAAAAATGCACTAGTGCAGTATTGGATTCTTTTCCAAGGTTGGGACTGAAGCATTCAATCAGGGCAGTGTCCAGGGACCTGGAGTAGCAGAATAGATAAGGGAGAACCAGTGGATGTGGTGTACTTGGATTTTCAGAAAGTTTTTGATAAAGTCCAACATAAGAGGTTCCTGTGTAAAAGTAAAGTACATGGGATTGGGGCTAATTCATTGGCATAGATTGACAGTTGGTTAGCAGACAGGAAACAGAGAGTAGGAATAAACAGGTCTTTTTCGGAGTGGTAGGGGGTGACTAGTGGGATACCACAGGGATCAGTGCTTGGGCTCCAGCTATTCACAATAGATATTAATGATTTGGATGAGGAAACCAAATGTAATATTTCCAACGGCAGTTCTGTTGAAGGGTCATAAGGACTCGAAACGTTGACTCTTCTTCTCCGCCAATGCTGCCAGACCTGCTGAGTTTTTCCAGGTAATTCTGTTTTTGTTTTGGATTTCCAGCATCCGCAGTTTTTTGTTTTTATCCCTGTAATATTTCCAAGTTTGCTGACGACATGAAACTTGGTGGGAATGAGAGAGCTGAGGAGGATGTTAAGAGACTTCAAGGCAGGGTTAGTGAGTGGGCAACTACATGGCAGATGCAGTATAATGTGGTTAAGTGTGAGGTTATCCACTTTGGTAGGAAAAGCAGAATGGCAGATTATTTTTAAATAGTTATAGAATGGGAAATGTTGATGGACAAAGGGACCAGGGTGTCCTTGTACACCAATCACCGAAAGCAAACATGCAGGTGCAGCAGTTAAGAAGGCAAATACTAAGTTGGCCTTCATTGAGAGGGGATTTGAGTACAGGAGCAAGGATGTCTTATTGCAGCCGTACAGAGGGAGTATTTCAGGAACAGATGATAATAAGTGGGGTTCATGGAGGTGCTAAACCTATTCCATTGTGGAAGGTAAATTTAAAGGGTATGTGGAAAACAGGTGAGGTGATTGTTGGAATAGTGGAAAAATTGCCCATTGCAGGGGTTCACTATTACATTACCAGATGCATGCATTAACATTCTGCTTTACAACTAGCCAGATAAGCAAGGCTAAGGAATGTGTTTATTTTTTCCCAAGGGTTATTGACAATAAATAGTAGCAACATGGAAGTTTTTATATTGTGAGGAAGATACAGTTTCACAGACATATGAAACAATAGAATTTACATATTAAAAAAGAGAAACATATATAAAGGGGAATGAGGCTGTGTGTCAGGAGAAGGCATTGTGAGATCTAACAGAAGTGTGTGAAATAGCCTTAATGAAACTGAAACTGGAGAAAGCCATTTGGAATTCCACTGTCCAGGGTATTGCTGGATCTGTTTAAAATCTAAAATCCATTTTTGGACCATTGCCTTAAAGGTGGTGTAACTGGGAGTCAGGTTAATTAGAATTTTAGGAGTTATTATAGTAGTAATTTGTAGACTTATGTATGTGCTTGAATTTTTTTCTTTTGTTAATAAATATTTTGATTTAGTTTTTTTAAAAAGTCTAAAAGTCTTAGTAGACTTATTACTTCTGAACTGAGTGCATCTTGAAATAAATACAAATTGCAAAATTGTTGTGATAGCGCGATCAAGTTTCTCTCGTGGATTTGGTCTGCCTGGCATACATCATCTGATGCATCATAACACAGGACCGCAATATTAGGAAAGATTGGGCTGAGTGGACCTGTATTCACTAGAGTTTAGAAGAATGAGAGGGGATCTCATTGAAACATATAAAATTCTGACAGGAGTGGACAGGCTGGATACAGGAATGATGGTTCCTCTGGCTAGGGGGTCTAGAACAAGGGGTCACAGTCTCAAGATATGAGGTAGGCCATTTAGGACTGAGATGAGGAGAACCTTCTTCACTCAGAAAGTGGTGAACCTGTGGAATTCCCTACCCCAGAGGTCTGTGGAGACCAAGTCACTGAATATATTTAAAAAGGAATTAGATAGATTTCTGGACCCTAAAGGCATCAAGGGGTAAGGGGAGAGAGCAGGAGCATGGTGTCAAGATCGACGTTCAGCCATGATCATACTGAGTGGTGGAGCAGGCTCGAAGGGCTGAATGACCCACTCCTGCTCTTATTTTCTATGTTTCTATGTAAAAGGAGCTTCACTCTGCATTGACTATGTGCCTGACATAAATTAACTTTTATTCTCATTAAGGTGAAGGATGGGTTTGAGCACTGAGTGCCTGAGATCATCTCTCTCACTGAAATGAATCATATCTGAAACTGTTCAGTTGAGATCACCTGACTCAAACCTGCCTCATCTACTCACTGGGTAAATTCACATGTGCAGATTCTTTTGCAAGTTTGACAATCATTCTAATGAAATATTTCAACAGGACAATAGGTTCTTAATGAGAATTAGCTATAATGAATTTTTATCACTTCTGCAAGCTGGAGGGAGATCATCTCTAATTAAAATTATAATTTTTTAAACAAATTTTTGGTTATAGATGGATAGGGTGTCTGTTTCCACTTACAAATCTGTCAATGTAATTCTTCTTGGTTGGTTTGAAGAAACATATCAGTCTAATTGCAAAAACAGAATTACCTGGAAAAACTCAGCAGGTCTGGCAGCATCGGCGGAGAAGAAAAGAGTTGACGTTTCGAGTCCTCATGACCCTTCGACAGAACTTGAGTTTGAGTCCAAGAAAGAGTTGAAATATAAGCTGGTTTAAGGTGTTTTGGGGGGGGGGGGAAGAGAGAGAGAGAGAGAGAGAAGTGAAGGGGGGTGGTGTGGTTATAGTCAAAAGCAGTGATAGAAGCAGATCATCAAAAGATGTCATAAACAACAGGACAAAAGAACACATAGGTGTTAAAGTTGGTGATATTATCTAAACGAATGTGCTAATTAAGAATGGATGGTAGGGCACTCAAGGTATAGCTCTAGTGGGGGGGGGAGCATAAAAGATTTAAAATATTTAAAAATAATGGAAATAGGTGGGAAAAGAAAAATCTATATAATTTATTGGAAAAAAACAAAAGGAAGGGGGAAACAGAAAGGGGGTGGGGATGGAGGGGGGAGCTCAAGACCTAAAGTTGTCGAATTCAATATTCAGTCCGGAAGGCTGTAAACTGCCTAGTTGGAAGATGAGGTGTTGTTCCTCCAGTTTGCGTTGGGCTTCACTTTGCTTTTGGATTTCCAGCATCCGCAGTTTTTTTGTTTTTATCACTCTAATTGCCTGTTCAAACATCTAGGACGGTCACTCGCTGAGATTCGAATGACCACACCTTCTTGGGCCCAAGGATGACAAATAACCTCTACAATCTAGTCTAGATGCAGTGGCTATTAAAACCACTTGGCTTTAAAATCTATTGCTTGGGCAAGCCTTCATTAAAGCAAACACACACTGAAATGTGTGCGTTATGCTAATGAAAGGATGATCATATTTATTTTGTCAAAGGCACTTAAAACATATTTAGTGTTCTGAAGAAGCATTGAAGAAAAGCTTTGAACAACTCATATGGACTCGGAACATTAACTCTGTTTCTCTCTCCACAGATGCTGCCAGACTTGCTGAGTTTTTCCAGAATTTTTTCTTTTTATTTCAGATTTCTAGCATCCACAGTATTTTGCTTTTATTAAATCTATTTAGTCATTTGTTAACTTCTCCTATCTTGGGTCATATTTTCCCCATGTCATTTTGCTGATCTGTTGAAGGGCGTATCAATCATCACATCTATTTTCATCCCTCTAAGGTCACCAGGGCAAAAATGTATTTTTAACAGGATGATAGAGACCAAAAGTGCTGCAGACAGAAAACTAGAATCCTAAGAGTGACATGGTAATAACAGTAATCATTAGCAAGCACCAAGTGTTTTACAAAAACCAATTATCCACTTTGGTAGGAGGAATAGAAAGACAAAATATTATTTAAATGGAGAGACACTTGTTTTAAATTCATTCATGGGATGTGGGCATCGCTGGCTAGGCCAGCATTTATTGCTCATCCATAATTGCCCTTGAGAAGGTGATGGATGAGCTGCCTTCTTGAACCACTGCAGTCCATGTGATGTAGGTACACCTACAGTGCTGTTAGGGAGGAAGTTCCAGGGATTTGACACAGCGACAGCGAAGGAACAGTGATATATTTCCAAGTTAGGATGGTGAGTGACTTGGAGGGGAACTTCTAGATGGTGGTGTTCCCATGTGTCTGCTGTCCTTGTCCTTCTAGATGGTGGTGCTCGTGGGTTTGGAAGGTGCTGTCTAAGCCTTAGTGAGTTCCTGCAGTGCATCTTGTAGATGGTACACACTGCTTCCACTGTGAGCCAGTGGTGGTGGAAAGACTGAATGTTTGTGGATGGGGTGCCAATCAAGTGGGCTCCTTTGTCCTGGATGGTGTTGAGCTTCTTGAGTGTTGTTGGAGCTGCACTCATCCAAGCAAGTGGAGAGTATTCCATCACACTCCTGGCTTGTGTCTTGTAGATGGTGGACAGGCTTTGGGAAGTCAGAAGGTGAGTTATTCGCCGCAGGATTCCTAGCCTTTGACCTGCTCTTATAGCCACACTATTGATATGGCTAGTCCAGTCACATTCTGGTCAATGGTAACCCCTAGAATGTTGATATTGGGGGATTCGGTGATGGTGATGCCATTGAATGTCAAGGGGTGATGGTTAGATTCCCTCTTGTTGGAGTTGGTCATTACCTGGCACTTACGTTGTGCGAACATTTCTTGCCACTTGTCAGCCCAAGCCTGGATATTGTCCAGGTTTGCTGAATTTGGACATGGACTGCTTCAGTCCCTGAGGAGTCACAAATGCTGATAAACACTGAGCAACACTTCTAACCTTATGATGGAAGGAAGGTTATTGATGAAGCAGCTGAAGATGGTTGAGCCTAGGACACTACCTTGAGGAACTCCTGCAGTGATGTCCTGGAACTGAGATGATTGACCTTCAACAACCATAACCATCTTCCTTTGTGCTAATTATAACATTACAGAATGCTGTGGTACTGGGGGATTTGGATGTCTTCGAACACAAATCACAAAATGTTAGCATGCAGGAACAAATAATTAGGAAAGCAAATGGAATGTTGGCTTTTATTGCAAGGGGGCTCGAGTTTAAAAGTAGGGCAGTTCAAAAGTGGAGTTGAGGCACGATCAGATCAGCCATGTTCTTAGAATGGTGGAGCAGGCTTGTTGGGGCAAATGACTTCTGCTCCTTGTTCTTACGTTCTTCCATAACATCTTTCATCTGTGTAAAGAAACTGATGTGTAGTCTGCCAAACTAAACATAAGTTGAGGCTTGTGATGCAGTCACATTCGTTAAGTTTTGTAACCATGCACCGCCAAAGCTTCTTGCACAAATGCTGAAGTTGAAATATGAATCAGATGTGTAGGGCCAATATGATCCTGAAGTGAAAGGGAAGGTGATGGTGTAGTGGTGTTATCACTGGACTAGTAATCCAGAGACAAACAAAAATAGCTGGAAAAACAGAGCAGGTCTGACAGCATCTGCGAGGGGCAGATGCTGTCAGACCTGCTGAGGTTTTTCCAGCTATTTTTGTTTTTGTTTCAGATTTCCAGCATCCACAGTATCTTGCTTTTATCTTAGTAATCCAGAGACCCAGGGTAATGCTTTTGGGTACCTGGGTTCGAATCCCACCACGGCAGGTGGTGGAATCTGAATTCAATAAAAAAAAAATCTGGAATTAAAAGTCTATTGATGACCATTAAACCATTGTCGATTGGTTCACGAATGACATGTGACTCCAAACCCACAGCCATGTAGTAGACTCTTAAATACCGTCTGAACAAGGGCAATTAGGGATCCCATAAGTGAATTTTTAAAAACTGCTTACTCCAGTGATTGCTTTGGTATCAGGCCAACCCCAACATTGGACTCAAGCTGCAATTACAGTATAATTGTAGCCACTGTATAAAAAAAAAACTGATTCAGACCCGACACAGAACGATAGTTCCCCAGTGGGGAACCTTTTAAAAAAATAAGTACATTGGCATGCACCATCTCCCCTGGATTTTCAAGGGGAGGCAGTGGCATGCTAGTATTGTCACTGGACTAGTAATCCAGAGACCCAGGGTAATGCTCTGGGGACTCGAGTTCCAATCCCACCATGGCATTTGAATTCAATAAATATCTGGAATTATATGTCTAATGATGACCATGAAGCCATTGTTGATTGTTGTTAAAAACCCACTAATCCTCACCTGGTCTGATCTACATGTGACCCCAGACCCACTTAAAAAAAAATGCCCTCTGAACAAGGGCAATTAGGGATGGGCAATAAATGCTGGCCTAGCCAGCGACGCTCACATCCCCATGAACGAATTAAAAAAAAATACACTTATGAGTAAATCAGGGTTCCAGTGTACCTGTGGCAAAATAGCATCCAATGTAAGAAAGGAGTACCTTCTGGTTGTGATGGTTTTACTTGGCAATACTTGACTTCCTACTGAAATGCTGCACTTTTTTCCTCAGTTTTTGCAGCATAACTTCATAGCACATTTTCTCCATCTCTATTCGCGGTATGACAAGCACAGTGATTAGTGATTAAAAACAAAAAAACTGCGGATGCTGGAAATCCAAAACAAAAACAGAATTACCTGGAAAAACTCAGCAGGTCTGGCAGCATCGGCGGAGAAGAAAAGAGTTGACGTTTCAAGTCCTCATGACCCTTCGACAGAACTGATTAGTTCAGTAGTTAAGCATGGGCGGAATCATCCCAGATTTGCACTAAGTGCAGGTTTTCACGCCATATCATCCCAAAACCCCCACATTATTTATGCACTCCCAGGAAACATGCTGTTTCCATGGTGGGCGGGGGCTCTCCTTCACCTGTCCACCATCACCCTGCCGCTGCATCATGCCAGGCGACATATTTAAAGTCCAGCCACAAGCACACATCAGTGCTTCCAGATCACCACTGCTGCATGAAAGTCATGGCTCTGAAACTGAAGAAGACTGCAGCCCCCAGGTTCAGCGACACATCCCTCAAGTGTCTTTTGGATGCCATAGAGGCCCACCGGGGTGTTCTCTACCCCCGAACTGACAGCAGGGTGGGCAGCAACAGCACTAACCTGGCTTGGGAGGCAGTGGTGGTCAGCACCAACACCTCTCAAAACAGGACAGCTACCCAGTGCCGCAAGAGGATGAATGATGATTTCTGTTCCGCCAACTCGCATACTCACAAACCCATCACCCATTCACAGGGTCCTCACTCACTTGTCAGTTCAAAGAACATTCACTTTCTCACACATCGTCATTGTCCTCATCCCATCCATGGAACCACTCACCACCCATACAGGTCAGGCATACTTATCATCTGGCCTGGCAAGCGTCCTGCTTACACTCTCTCCATCTCTATTCATGTAGGACAAGCTGGCACACAAGAGAGAGAGGTCGCAGACTGGAGTGGTGAAATGCCTGAAATCAAGGTCCTCACGGACTTTGAAATCAGAGCCCTCCAGCTGGCCAGTGAGGATCTGGGCCGGCCCTGCTCTACCAAGTGAGGGTCCAGCAGGATAACCATGCTGTGAGTGATGTGTCGTGTTTCATAGGCCACTGCCATGCACTTATTATTTCTCCTTGCTTTCACAGGCACATCTGTCAAACAGCCAACGGCCTCCAATCAAGCCCCGAAGAAGCCACTGTAGAGGAATCTGGAGGCACTCTTCTTGAAGTCCTGTCACAGCGCTGACCCACACCCTCCTCTAGCACAGAGACACACACCTAGGTGGGGCCTAGCTTTAGAGCAGCCCGGGATCACAATCTGGTGAGCACATTGCACCATCCGATCCACAGCAGTGGAAGCAGGGAATTCCCAGGTTTCCGGCACTCAGAGTACTGCTGGAGACCAGAAATCTCCTCAGTCCGAGTCAGATGAAAAGCCTCTGGATTCGATCACGTCACAGTTGCTGGAACTGTAAAGGAAAGCTCAGGAACATTAGGAAAGGATGTCCGCTGCACTCCTCAGGTTGCAAGGCACAATGAAAGAGTACGTCCACCTTCACTCCGAAGTGATAGCACCGGCATGCCAACGCATCAAGGTCAACACTAGTAGGATGGCAGTCGCCATGGAGGCCTTAGTCCAGGACTTTGCTGTGCTCTTGAAGGGCTCAGGTGCTGAAGGCTGAAAAAGGGTCAGATACTTCTAAAGTTTCATGGCTGCGTCTCTATGAAATGACCCTGATCACAGAGCACAAGCGGTCTGCCCTCAGCCAGACAGGAGTCAGGCATTCTCAGAGGCTATGTGAAGATTTATGGAGTGTCCTCACTGCATGTCGTCATCATCCTCCTGTGATTGAGTGACTATTAGGGCCTCCAATGCGTCTCCATGACAGGAGCCGGTATTCCCATAGCCGGTATTCGTGCTGTCATAAGCCAGACTGGAGTCAAACGTTCATAGATGCAATGTGAGGATCTACTGAGTCACCTCACTGCATGTCGTCATTATCCTCCATAAATCTGGCAGATATGACGGCCTCCTGAGCATGCCTGCCTCGCCTAGCCAGTGTGAGGGCCTCCTCCCCATCATCATCACCTCCAAGGACCTCCTCACCCTCATCAGAGGAGACATCCAGCTCCTCCATCTCCTCCACAGCCAGCTCATCTCCCTATTGGAGTGCCACGTTGTAAAGGGTGCAGCAGATGACGACGATGCGTGACACCCTCTGCGGACTGTACTGCAGGGCTCCACCAGACCGGTCCAGGCACTGGAGCCTCATCTTCAGCATCCCAATGGTCTGCTCCACCAAATAGCAAGCTACAGCATGAGTCTCATTATATCGTTGTTCTGCTGCAGTCTAAGGCCGCCACAAGAGTGTCATCAGTCATGGTCCCTATGGGTAGCCCTTGTCCCCGAGGAGCCATCCCTGCAGCTTCTGTGGATCCTGGAAGATTCCAGGGATCTCTGACTGATTGAGGATGTAGGCATCATGCACAGTCCCTGGAAACCATCTGCATACCTGCGGGATGCGTTTCTGGTGGTCACACACTAGCTGCACATTCAGCGAATGGAAGCCCTTGCAGTTGATGTAGTCCACCTTATGTTGTGACTGAGATCTGAGCACCCTGCACTTCTGGGAAACCCAAGATCTGGGCCAACTAATTGCTCTTACATCCTGGTTGTCCTGGTACTGGGCGAAATGCAAAAAGTTGTGTGCCCTCGCAAAGATAGCACCTGTGACCTCATGGATGCATTTGTGAGTAGAGGCTTATGAGATCCCACAGAGATCACCTGTGGAGACCTGAAAAGAGCCACTGGTTTAGAAATTGCGCACCATAGTCAATTTAGTGGCCACTGGCAGTGGATGCCCTCCATGTCCTTGTGGTGCCAAATCCTGCAATAACTGGCAGATGTTACCAACTAGTTCCCTAGACATGCGCAGTCTTCGGCGACCCTGGTTCTCGGTCATCTATAATTCCTATAGGCAGCATCCATAGACCCTGGGTGTCACTCAGCGCTGCCTGTGACGGCTCGCTGTGGCTCTTGACCTCAGCCGCCCCTTCTTCCTGAGGTTGCTGCTCCTGCCTCTGCACAACCAGGGGCCTCAGTCGCTCTCTCCTCAGTCGTCTTTGCACTCTGTAGGCCATCAGGCATACAGCTGGTTCACCAGGCTCCATGATCCTGATGTACTCCTCCTGCTGGATTAAAGAGAGAGATGCATGGATAGCATGAGTGCACTAAGAACCTGTCCTGGTTAACTGTGAAGGCCCCTTAATGCTTCCTGGAGAGTGCTGGCCACCACTTGGATGGCCAGAGATTAGTGCACTACCCTGTTAGCTTGAACCATAGGGGAGACCGGTCCAAACCGGGATGCTGACATTGCAAGGGGCTGTGAGTGGCTCCAACAGTGATTGCTCCATGGCCAGCTTTAGCGAGGAGACTGTACAATTGTGTAGTTGTATAACTGTTAGTCCACTAAAACGCTCATGAATTTGTAGTCTGTGCCAGTGGTGGGAGGGTGGGGAGAAGTTCTGGAGCACTTTGTGGCACTCTGATGCCTCCGGCTTGCTTGAGTGGGCAGCTAAGCTAGGAGCCTGACCCCAATCATTTCAACGTAGCTGTGTCTGAACTGTCTCAGTTGCAGAGGAACGTTATACAGGTTTCCCTAATGCATGGCCACTTCCCTTGCCCACCCTGACGCCCACCCAGAATGCTTGAGCACTATATTCAATGGCAGGGCTGCCCTTGCCCTTCCCGCCACCAGTTGCATCAACAACAGGGCTGCCCCTAACCCCGATCCCCCCGGAAGCTTGAAGTCCAACAGGAGACCCTGGCGAGCGCTGCACAACGTTACTACGTACTCATAGAGTCATAGACATCTACAGCACAGAAAACGGCCCTTTGGCCCATCCAGTCTGCACCAGTCAAACAAGTACCTAACTATTCTAATCCCATTTTCCAGCACCAGGCCCATAGCCTTGTATGCCATGGCATCGCAAGTGCACATCCTACTATTTCTTAAATGTTATAAGGGTTTCTGCCTCTACCACCCTTTCAGGCAGTGAGTTCCAGATTCCCACCACCCTCTGGGTGAAGAAATTCTTCCTCACATCCTCTCTAAACCTTCTGCCCTTTACCTTAAATCTATGCCCCCCTGGTTATTGATCCCTCCACCAAGGGGAAAAGTTCCTTTCTGTCTACCCTATCTATGTCCCTCATGATTATATACACCTCAATCATGTCTCCCCTCAGCCCCTGCTCCAGGGAAAATAACCCCAATCTATCCAATTTCTCCTCATAACCAAAGCTCTCCAGCCCAGGTAACATCCTGGTAAACCTCCTCTGCAATCTCTCTAGTGCAATCACATCCTTCCTATAATGTGGATTCCAGAACTGCATGCAATACTCTAGCTGTGGCCTAACCAGTGTTTTATACAGTTTTATACTCACCTCCGAGTTCCCCTCAAAGTGCAGACTGCCAAGTGCATGCCTTTTATGTGCTGTTGTGAAACACGTCGGTGTGCTTTCCTGCTGATGTGGGCGGACGATCCGGCGAGGGGGACAATTCTGGCTGGCTGGCCTCATAATGATATGCTGATGTATTATAATGAGGTTCCAAATGTCTGATGGGGGGAAATGCAGCCCACTATTGGCAGGCTGAGCGAACGGTCACGAACTGATTTCCCGCAGTCCTAAAACCGATCGCACCACCTTGTCTGCTCACGCCCAATGCCAGCGGGTACAGAAAATTCCGCCGCATGTATCTAGGGTGAAACTGTGCCACATCTAAGAGACCATTCTAGGATCAACCTCCAATTTATTTTGTGATCATTGGTCCTACCCTAGGAAATAAACCTAAATTTCTTTGCATGATTGCTATCTTGTTAGAGATGGAGAAGGTAATGTCAGGCTCAGACTCTTGATGTTTCCAGACTAAAAGTCCTGCAAACACTCAGTCTAGGCCAGGTGTGTTCAAGACTTTTGTCTTCAATGGGTTGCAATATTGTGTGCCATGGTGTTTCAGGATCCGCAGATAAAGTTTAAACCCATGTTCCCGTTAATTTATATCTCAAATTGCTGATTCTAACAGGTCTTGGTAGTCCAACTGAGGATTGATCCAGTGAGATAGCTGTGCTAAAATTAGCCTTTCCAAATCATCAGAGCCACAAAGTTCAAACAAGATAAAACAACAAATATGGAATATAACATTAACCTACAGATCTTTAGCACAGAAAAAAATCCCAAGACACTTTGTAGAGACACAAGGAAAAATTAATGCTGAATTAAAAAGGAGATATTAAGAGGGATGACTAATAGTTTGGTTGACAAGTATTTGTTGCCCATCCCTAATTACCCTCGAACTGATTTTAGCACAGCTATCTCATTGGATCAATCCTCAGTTAGACTATCAAGACCTGTTAGAATCAGCAATTTGAGATATAAATTAACGGGAACATGGGTTTAAACTTTATTTGCGGATCCTGAAACTCCACGGCACACAATATTGCAACCCATGAAGACAAAAGTCTTGAACACACCTGGCCTAGACTGTGAGTGGCTTACTTAGCCGTTTCAGATAGCAGTTAAAAGTCAAACACATTGCTGTGGGTCTAGGGTCAGGTAAGGAATGCAGATTTCCTTCCCTAAAGGACATTAGTGAAGCAGATGAGTTTTTATGAAAACTGATGATAGTTTCATGATCACCATTACAGAGACTAGTTTTCAATTCCATATTTTATTAATTGAATTTAAATTCTACTAGCTGATGTGGTGGGATTTGAACCCACCTCAGAACTTTAGAGCGAACCTCTGGATTACTAGTCCAGTGACATTACCACTATGCCACTGTTCCCCCTTAAAGGAGGAAAGGGCTGATGGGGGGAGGGGTTGTTAGATAGTGTAGTGGGAGGGTAGGAAATTTTAGAGGGGGGCGGGTTAGGCCATGACCACCAATATTGTGGCAAAGGGAGGGAAGATACACAAGAAGCCAAAATCTAAAAGTTGGAGAGTTCAATGAGAAGCTATAGAGCTGGAACAGTTGCAGAGATAGGTAGAATCGGGTGCAAATAACTGCAAAAAGGGCTCAGATTTTTTGGGAAGAATGATAAGGCTTGTAACGGGAGCATTTTGGATATCACTGATTCAGGATTATGTGTGAATGTTAGTCACTCGGAGGAATATGAGAACTATCCCACAGAATGAATGAGAACCTTTAGTGAATGGAAGAAAAATCAATATAATTAAAAAACACTGCAAGAGTAAACAATAAAATGTGTCCACCTTTGCTCCTCTTCAAGATTGGCAATGACGAATTCTAATTCACCCCGTTCCTCTTTCTCCACTGACTTGAGGATCTGCACAGGACTCTGGGGCTGACTTATGGGTGACTCTCTCCCCAGTGTCTGACAGTACTGTTGGATCAGTATGTGCTCATCATCACTGCATCAGGAAAAAAATATGCAATCTCATTTTACAGCTCTTCTGTCATATGTAAATAATTTACTTTATACCTATATAAAAGTTAATAGATGTTCTCAGTCCTTGTCCTACCTGCCAGAATAAACTATGAATAAATTCAGCTATTGATCTGGTTACAACTTAAAAGTGTAAACTTAATTCAATAAGTTACTGTTGTCTTCCTATCTATTACCTGAAATTCAATTATTTGAAGGCAGAGCATTTTAAGTGGTAATCAATAAAAATCATATTTTACAAAAAACATATCCCCACTCATGTGACACAGTCACATGAAGTGGCATGTTTAAATAATTTTTTTAATCATTTCTTTCATTATTTTAATATACATTCAATCTGCCTGAGGCAGCTCTGCGCATGTGCGAAAGAGTGCTGGCCCCGACTTTCTCTCCTCCTCCCCGCCCACAAGGGTAGCACGCTACCGGTCACGTATTATGCTGGGTGGGCCTGAATTGGCCTGCCCACGTAAAATGGCAGCGCGAAGCCAATCGCAAGCGACAATCGGCTCTGCGTCCGCCCCACCTGCTCCCGCCCAGTCCACCCGCCATAGGAAAAATCCTGCCCAAGGTATTCAAGAAAGATAGAGAAGGAAAGGAGGAGGGTTGGCAGTATTAAGGAGAATATTACAGTGCCGGAGAGAGAGAGAGGATGTCCTAAAGGGGTCAAGAACAGAATCTATTTGGTTAGAATCAAAAAGCAATAGATGGACCATTACCCTACTGGGTGCATTCAGTAGGCATAAACTAGCGGGAAAGAGGGAGAGGTGCAAATCTGTACAAAAATTAGAGAGGCGCAAGAGCTGTAGAATAGTGCTAATGTGCTAGACTTTAACTAACCTAAAATGAACTGGGATGGTAATAAAGGGCAGAAGGAAGAGTTTTTGAAATGTGTACTGGAGGTTTTTCTTGGTATGTATATTTCTGGCCCAATGAGGAAGGAGGCATTGCTAGATCTGGTTCTGGGGAATGAGGTGGATCAAGTGTCAGTGGGGAAACAGTTATGGAAAACTGATCACTGTATCATAAGGTATAGGATAATAGAAAGGACAAGGATCAATCCAGAGCAAAATAAATTAATTGAGGTTGGGCTAATTTCAGTGAGGTGAGAACAGTTCTGGTCCAGGAAAACTGAAATCAAAGATTGGCAGGCAAAACTGTAAAGGAACAATGGGCTGCCTTTAAAGAGGGGGTGGTTCAGGTACAGTGAGGTATATTTCCATAAGGGAGAAAGGTCAGGCCCCCTGGATGATAAGAGATGGAGAGAAAGATGAAGCATAAAAAGGGTGCACATAAGAGATATCAGGTTGATAATACAAATAAGAACCAGTCTGAATATAGAAAGTTCAGAGGGAATGTGAAAATGGAAATAAGAGAGCAGAGTGTGAGCATGAAAAGAGACCAGCAGCTGACATAAAATGGAATCCAAAAGTTATCTACAGGCATATAATTAGTAAAAGGGTAGTATAAGAAGCTGATTAGGATTTATACATGGAGGCAGTGGGCATGGCTGAGATACTAAATGAGTACTTTGCATCTGTCTTTACCAAGAAAGAAGATGCTGCGAAAAGAGGAGGTAGTTGGGACACTTTATGGGTTAAAAATTGTTTTTAAAAAAAGTTATTAGTTAGGTTGGCTGTACTTAAAATGTGTAAGTCACCAGGACATGATGGGTTGTATTCAAGGATACTGAAGGAAATATGGGTGAAAACTGCAGAGGTACTACCTATAATCTTCCAATTTTCCTTAGATTCAGGGGTGGTGTCAGAGGACTGGAGAATTGCAAATTACATAACAGGCCAGTCAGCAAAGTTAAAGCCTATGGACTAAAAAGGATAGGGGCAGCATGAATACGAAGTTGGTTGGGTGACAGAGCACAGAGCACTGGTAAAAGCAAAATACTGCGGATGCTGGAAATCTGAGTACTGGTGAATGGTTGTTTTTTTGGGCTGCAAGAAGGTATACATTGGTGTTTTTTTTATACATTCATGGGAATGCTAGGCCAGCATTTATTGCCCATCCTTAATCGCCCTTGAGAAGGTAGTGGTGAGCTGCCTTCTTGAATTGCTGCTGTCCATGCGGTGTAGGTACACCCACAGTGCTGTCAGGGAGGGAGTTCCAGGATTTCAACCCAGCAACAGTGAAGGAATGGCAATATATTTCCAAGTCAGGGTGGTGAGTGGCTTGGAGAGGAACATCCAGGTGGTGGTGTTCCCATGAGTCTGCTGCCCTTGTCCTTCTAAATGGTAGTAGTCATGAGTTTGGAAGGTGCTGTCTAAGGAGACTAAGGTTCTCCAGGGATTGGTACTAGAATCACTGCTTTTCTCAATAGATATTAATGACTTAGACTGACTGCACAAAGAACAATTTCAAAATCTGCAGATGACACAAATCTTGAAAGTACTGTGAACTATGAGGAGAATAGCTTGACTCCAAGATGACTGAATGGGCTGACATTTGGCAGATGCAGAAAAGTGTGAAGTGGTAAATTTTGGTAGGAAGAGTGAGGAAAGGAAATGTAAAGGGTTAGGGTTAAGGTTAGATCCAACTCTAAGCATAATTCTAAAGGGAATACAGGAGCAGAGAAACGTGGGGTTATAGGTGCACAAATCTTTAAAAGTGGCAGGGCACGTTGAGAAAGTAGTTAAAAAGGCACATGGGATCCTCAGTTTTATAAATAGAGATATTGAGTACAAAAGTTATGATTAACCTTGATAAAACACTATTTAGAAAACACAATGTTCTATGTACTATGTTCAACATTGGGCACCACACTTTAGGAAGGACATAAAGACATGAGAGAAGATGCAGAAAATATTTACGAGAACGGTCCCAGGAAAAAGAGACTTCAGTTAGATTGGAGAAGCCATGGCTGCTTTCCTTAAAGAAGGGAAAGTAAAGTTTTGAGGCGATTTCATAGAGTTGTTCAAAATCTTAACAAGTCTGCACAGCTTAGATAAAAAACTGTTCCCATTGGTGGAAAAACCAAGAACTAGGGAACAAGGATATAAGGTGATGAGCAGAAGAAGCAACAGTGACATGAGGATAATTTTTTGATGCAGTGAATGGTTAGGATCTGGAATGTACTGCCTGAGATTGTGGTGGAGGGCAGGTTCAATAATGGCCTTCAAAAGGGAATTGGAGAATCGCCTCAAGAGAAAAAGTTTGCAGGACTATGACGAAAAGATTGGGGAGGGGACTAGCTAATATGCTCTTGCAAGGAGCCTTCACAGACATGATGGGCTGAATGCCCTCCTTCTCTGCTGTAAGAATTCTATGATTCTAATTCTTCAAATTACTTACACACTTCCTGTGGTTGAGCTACTATCTGTGAGCAGAGAGCCATTCGTTCTCTCCATCTGTGCCAATCTGAGTAAAAGAGATCACATTATGTTGTTAGATTCTGGTAAACAATCAAAATTAACCCAATTATAATTAAAAAAAAACATAGCTTTTATTATTATTCAAGTTTTGGACAGTAGCTCCATCTGAAGTCATATAACACCTGATCAGTTTTCAGGTTTGACAAACTACCCCACCCTCACCCAGGAGAAGAGATGCAATGCTTTAGGTCACAGTGGTACAAAGAACGTTTGCCAAACAACTTTTCATGAGAAAGTCTTCCCTTTAATACTGAGCTGAAATATTTTGGTACTTGTGCACAAACTTTATATTCATTAAAGGTGAAGTGAGTATTGGGAAATTAAAACCTTCTATTTTGGGAACCTAATGTCAGTATCCAGCTCTGAAGAAGTCATACGGACTGGAAACATTAACTCTATTTCCCCCTCCACAGATGTTGTCAGACCTGGTGAGGTTTTCCAGCATTTTCTATTAGTATTTTGTTTTGATATCAGTGTATCAAGGATCAGGTACAACAAGTTCAATAAAAATTTAAGCTTCCTCACTTTGTCCCTACTTCAGAAGAACACTTTCTCCCTTCTCTCCACTCCTCCCCTGCCACTGTACCATCATGAGATTGCACCTTGAACAAAACTGCAGACTGGAGGCAGAGGGACAGTCAGTTTGATGCTGTAGCCTCTTGATTTCTATGAACTGGATTCTGACAGCTCAATCCCATTTCAAGCTGCACCTGTAAAATCTACGGTCTGACTTTAACCCAGGGCCAGGCGTCTAACCCAGGGAGGGCCCTTGTGAAATTTTCCAATTGAGCTTTTTCACCTTTTTCCATTGAGTTCAAACTTTTATTTTGCTTTGGCTTTGGAGTTCTAGAATGAAAAATTCCCAAAAATATTACACACACTATGGGCCAGATTTTACATGCCCCCGCTGAGTGTGTTTTTGGCAGGGGGAACACATAAAATAGGGTGGGTGCCCACTCCACCACCTTCCCATCCACCCCGAGGTCATCCAATAACTTAGTAGGTGGACGGGTGCCGAAATCAGCAGCCTGCCCGCCATATTTAAATTAATAATTGAAGGTCAATTAAGCTTGTTAGGAAGCCTATTAACCAGAATAATACTGTCCATGCCATAATATGGTTGGCGTGGACAGTCAGGCGGGAGTGGGCAGGCTTTCTTTTTATTTTAAAAAGGGTGGGAAGGAAGGGGGATTGTGCCCTTTGTACATTAGGGGGCAGCCTCCTCTAAGATGGTACACGGAAATTCTTCCCACCCACCTGCTCGCCAAAACCCACCTAACTATCTTGATGCTTTGTACCAGGAGGCAGTCACAACATTTAGGCTAGGGTCTTCTGATTTAGTGAGTGCTCAAAGACAGGGAGAGTGTGACTTCAAATGTGGCAGGAAAGCAGACCGAGAGGGCAGGAGTGCAGGAGACTCAGCCTTTGCAATTGTCCAAGATACACTGCAGGAATTCACCAAGGCTCCTTCGACAGCACCTTCCAAACCCATGACCACTACTATCCAGAAGGATAAGGGCAGCACATGGATGGGAACACCACCACTTGGAAGTTCCTCTCCAAGTCACTCACCATCCTGACTTGGAAATATATCGCTGTTCCTTCACTCTTGCTGGGTCAAAATCCTGGAACTCCCTCCCTGACAGCACTGTGGGTGTACCTACACCACAGGGACTGCAGAGGTTCAAGAAGGAAACTCACCACCACCTTCTCAAGGGCAACTAGGGATGGGCAATAAACGCTGGCTCAGCCAGCGAAGCCCACATCCCGTGAATGAATAAAAAAAGTCTGAGGTTCTCTCAACTTGTTTAGATGAGAGTGGGGACTGCAGGTTGGATAAGTAAACTAATCATGGCACCTTGGTATAGGAAGCCATTCAAGCGGGGGGAGCAAAAAGAAATGTAGTGGCAGTATGGAACAGTATAGTGAGGGGGATTGACACTGTACTCTGCAGGAAAGGGTAGGAGTCCAGATGGCTGTGTTGCCCGTCCATTGGCAGAGTTCGGGACACATGCTCAGGGTTGGAGAGGAACTTGCAGTGGGAGTTGGAGGATCCAGTTGTCGTGGTCCATGTAGGTACCAATGACATAGGTAGAACTAGGCAAGAGGTTCTGCATAGATAGTATGAGGAGTTAGGCACTAAATTCAATAGCAGAATTCAAAAATAATAAAAGGACAAAACTAAAGGCTCTGCATCTGAATGCACAAAGCATTCAAAACACAATGGAGAAACTGATAGGGTAAACAGAAATAAATAAGTATGATCTGACAGCTATTACAGAGCCATGGTTGCAGGATGACCTAGATCAGAACCTGAATATTGAAGGGTGTTAGGCTTTTAGGAAGCTAGGAAAAAGTGGAGGGGTGTCTCTGTTAATTAGGATGGTATTAAGACATTAGAGAGGGATGACCTGAGTTCAGGAAACCATGATGTAGGAAAGGTGTGGGTTGAGATGAGAAACAATAAAGGCAAGTGGGAGTGGTGTACAGGTTCCCTAACAGTACCTCAATGGTAGGACAGAGTATTATGGAAGCAACAATGGGAGCTTGTCAAAGGTACAAAATCATGTGGGATTTTAATCTACACATAGCCTAGAAAAATCAGATGGGCAAAGGTAGCCTAGATAAGGAGTTTATAGAATATTTTCAGCATAGTTTCTTAGAACAACACATTCTGGAGCTAACCGAGAGCAGGCTATACTAGACCTGGTTTTGTGCAACGAGATAGGATTAATTGACAACCTCACAGTGAAGGCACCCCTGGGTAGCAGTAATCATGATATGATTGAATTTTACATTCAGTTTGAAGCGGAGAAGTGTGGGTCCAAGATTAGTAGTTTAAACTTAAATAAGGGCAATTATGTAGGAATGAAAACAGAGTGGCTAAAGTGAACTGGCAAATGAGGTTAAGGGATAGGTCGATAGAGATGCAGTGGCAGACATTTAAAGGGCTATTTCGGAATACACAGAGTAGATACATTCCAACAAGAAAGAAAAAATCCAAGGGGAGGACCCACCATTAGATGGGTGGCAGGTCAGAAGATTGGACAGAATATAAAGAACAGCAAAGAATGACAATAAGATTACTAATAAGGAAAAATTAGAGTACAAGAGAAAGCAATCTAGAAATATAAAGACGGATAGTAAGAGTTTATATAGATACTTAGTTAACAAAATGAGCATTGGTCCTGTAGAAACTGAGTCTGGGGGATTAATAATGGAAAATAAAGAGATGCTAGATGAATTGAGTAGATATTTTGCATCGGTCTTCACTATAGAGGATAGAAGTAACATCCCAGCAATGACTATAAATCAGGAATTGGAAGGGAGGGAGAAACTCAGAAAAATTACCATCACCAGGGAAGAGGTGAACAAATTGTTGCAGCTGCAGGCTAAAATATTTCCAGGCCCTGATGGACTTCATCCAAGGGTCTTAAAAGAAGTAGCTAGTGAGATAGTTGATGCGTGGTTTTCATTTTGCAAAATTCCCTGGATTCAGGGAAGGCTCCATTAGATTGGAAAATAGCAAATGTAACTCCTTTATTCAAAAAGGGAGGGAGACAGAAAGCAGAAAACAACAGCCCAGTTAGCTTATCATCTGTTATAGAGAAACGATTGGAAGCTATTATTAAGGATGTTATATCATGGTACTTAGATAAATTCAAGGCGAGAATTGTCAACATGGTTTTCTGAAAGGGAAATCATGTTTAACAAATTTATTGAAGTTCTTTGCAGGAGTCACATGTGCTGTGGATAAAGGGGAACCAATGGACGTACTGTACTTAGATCTACAGAAGGCATTTGATAAGGTGCTACATCAAAGGTTATTGTGAAAAATAAAACCTCATGGTGTATGAGGTAACACACTGGCATGGAGAGGTGATTGACTAGCTAACAGGAAACAGACGGTAGTCATAAATGCATTTTTTTCTGGGTGGTGGGATGTAACCAGTGGCGTGCCACAGGGACCAGTGCTGGGGCCTTAACTTTTTGCAAATTATATAAATGGCTTGGATGAAGGGACAGAAGGTATGGTTGCTAAATTTGCTGATGATACAAAGATAGATAGGAAATTAAGTTGTGAAGAGGACATAAGGAGGCTACAAAGGGACTTGGATAGGGTGAGTGAGTGGGCAAAGATCTAGCAACTCAAAACTGGCATCCATGAGGTGCTGTGAGCAATCAGCAGCAGCAGAATTTTTTGCAACCACAATCTGTAATTTCATGGCCCGGCATATCTCCCACTCTACAATTACCATCAAACTGGGGCATCAACCCTGGTTTAATGAAGATTGCCAGAAGCAGCAACAGGCATACCTAAAAATGAGGTATCAACCTGTTGAAGCTACAACACAAGACTACTTGAATGCCAAACAGCGAAAGCAGCATCGCATGCGATAGACAGAGCTAAGAGACCCCACAACCAACAGATCATATCTAAGCTCTGCAGTCCTGCCACATCCAGTCTTGAATGTTGGTGGACAATTAAACAACTCACTGGAGGAAGAAGCTCCACAAATATCCCCATCCTCAATAATGGAGGAGCCCGGCAATCAGCGTAAAAGATAAAGCTGAAGCATTTGCAACAATCTTCAACCAGAAGTGCCAAGTGGTTGGTCCATCTTGGCTTCCTCCTACCGTCCCCAGCATCACAGATGCCAATCTCAGCCAATTTGATTCACTCCACATGATATCAAGAAACAGCTGGAGGCATTGGAACTGCAAATCGTTACAACCACAGCCAATGTTATTCACTAAGCAAGCCAAATCCCAGAGGGAACTAGTTTCACTGATCATAGCTTTTTTTTGTATTTTGAAAATGAAGGGAAGACTACTAATCCCAGAAGCATAGAGCAGAATATTACGCTCGGCATGTGAGCCTGAGTGTAAAATGATGCGCAATGACGTGGGGCACGTGTCGCGATATTTCGTTCAGCGGGTGCACGCCAGAGTCGGCTGCACACCTGCCAATAACTAAAAGGCCTATTAAGGCCATTAACAATCAAATTAAATTCAAATTTACGCTGCCCATCTAACCTAATGGTTGGCGGGCAGACGAAAAGGCCAAGCAGCCTTTACATTTTTTAGGAAACCTCATCCACGAGCGGGATGAGGTTTCCTAAAGCAAATAAACATTAAATAAAAAACTTTATTTTTGGATTAAAAACATGCCCCAGCTCATGTGAGAGTCACATGAAGGGACATGTTTTATTAAATATTTACTCTCTTCATTTTTTTTAAAAAACGGCTGTTCAATTTCCTTGAGGCAGCTCCCAAAAAACCTACTTGGTCAGGGCACATAAGTAAACTACTTGGCAACAGCTCCGTTATAGATTTTAGCCATAAAAATCCAGTGATATTACCCAAGGCAAAATTGCTGTCACTTTAGTAAAGGTAGACCATGACTTCTCACTCTCTTCTACTCTGCTGTGTAAATCCCAGAAAGAAAGATTCAGAAACAGACTATTTTCTTAAAAAAAAGACCTCTGGCTTGAAACTGGATGGCTGCTTCAAAGTCACAACTTCTCTCAGCACAGAGCTGGTCTCAGGACATCTCCCACACAGCGCCAACCCAGCTCAGCCAAGCATCTTTTCGTAAATATCTTTATACCAATTTATTTTAGATTCTATTTTCCTAAGCTCCTCTATGAGCTCAATCTTTCCAAAATGTAAAAATTTTCATGTATTCCTATTGCCTCCATTTTCAAGGTAAATAAAATTTCATAACCTTCTCTTGTTTACCTGTGAAACCTTTGTAAGTTAGTGAAGTCCCTTGTCACTTCTAAACTCCCATTGAAATTTAACAGCTGAAGTCAAGTTCCTACTTACCTTATAATGCAAATTTCAAAACCAACTATTTACTCCTCCATTCAACTTCACCACAGCCTCTCATGACAAATGCATTCATTTACCACTTTTACCTTTCATCTCTCTGCTCCCACAGACAAGCTGTCTTTATTAACCTTCCGTCAGTTTAATTACACACACACACAAACATTCACTCAGACTCTTTATACAATACCAACATATTCCCAAAAATATTTTAAAAAATAATATCCATCTTCACAAAAGGCTATAGGCCCTGACAACATTCCAGCAATAGTACTGAAGACTTGTGCTCGAGAACTAGCTGAGTCCTTAGCTAAGCTGTTCCAGTACAGCTAAAACACTGGCATCTGCCCGACAATGCAGAAAATTGTCCAGATATGTCCTGTCCACAAAAACTAGATCAAATCCAACCCAGCCAATTACTGCTCCATCAGCTTATTCTCAATCATCAGCAAAATGATGGAAGGGGTGTTGACAGTGCTATCAAGCTGCACTTACTCAGAAACAACCTGCTCACTGGCACTCTGGGTTCCACCAGGGCCACTCAGCTCCTGACCTCATTAGAGCCTTAATTCAAACATGGATAAAAGAAGTGAACTCAAGGAGTGAGCTGAGAATCACTGCCCTTGATATCAAGGCCGCATTTGACCGAATGTGGCATCAAGGAGCCCTAGCAAAACTGGAGTCAATGGGAATCAGGGGAACCTCTCTGATGGTTGGAGTCATACCTAACAAAGGAAAATGGTTGTGGTTGTTGGAGGTCAGACATCTCAGTCCCAGGACATCACTGCAGGAGTTCCTTAGGGTAGTATCCTGGGTTCAGCCATCTTCAGCTGCTTCCCTCCATCATAAAGTCAGAAGTGGGGATGTTCACTGATGATTGCACAATGTTCAGCACCATTTGCGACTCCTCAGATACTGAAGCAGTCTGTGCCCACAAGCAGCAAGACTTGGGCAACATTCAGGCTTGGCTTGATAAGTGGCAAGTAACCTTCACGCCACAGAAGTGCTAGGCAATCTCCAACAAAAGCGAATTCAACCATTTCCCCTTGACATTCAATGAGATTACCAACACTGATCCCCAACTATCAGCATCCTGGGAGTTACCATTGACCAGAAACTGAACTGGCCAGCCATGTAAATACCGTGACTACAAGAGCAGGTCAGAGGCTGGGAATTCTGCAGAGAGTAACTCACCTTCTGACTCCCCAAAGCTTGTCCACCATCTGCAAGACACAAGTCAGGAGTGTGATGGAATACTCTCCATTTGCCTGAATAAGTGCAGCTCCGTCTAGGACAAAACAGCCCGCTTGATTGGCACCCCATCCACCACCTCCAAACATCGACTCCCTCCACCACCAATGTACAGTGGCAGCAGTGTGGACCATCTACACCATGTACTGCAGGAACTCACAAACGCTGCTTCAACAGCACCTTCCAAACCCACAACCACTACCATCTAGAAGGACAAGGGCAGCAGACACATGGGAACACCACCACCTGCAAGTTTCTCTCCAAGCCACACATCATCCTGACTTGGGACTATATCACCATTCCTTCACTGTCACTGAGACAAAATCCTGTTCCTCCCTCCCAAATAACACTATGGGTGTACCTATGCCATATGGACAGCAGCAGTTCAAGATGGTGGCTCAAGGGGAATTAGGATGGGCAATAAAAAAGCTGGCCTAGCCAGCGACACTCACGTCTCATGAAAGAATTTTTTAAAAAGCAGGAGATATGCCTACTTCTGTATCCACCGT
Source organism: Carcharodon carcharias (assembly GCF_017639515.1). NCBI lineage: Eukaryota > Metazoa > Chordata > Chondrichthyes > Lamniformes > Lamnidae > Carcharodon > Carcharodon carcharias. Next base: position 125,108,962 of record NC_054468.1, on the reverse strand, counting down.
TGGCACCCACTCACTGGATGTAAAATCATGTTCCACGATTCTATAATACATATTCTGTTCTGGTGGATGAACAATTCAGGGAAAGCCCTTCAGATATCATTATTCTGAAAGTCTTGTCAAAAAGCTGGAGGCAATGGAATACTCCATTTCAAAAATCATTATATGCAGTATTTGATCAAATTTCAGGCTATATTAAAACAGAAAAATGAAAACAAAAAGAGGATGATAGCTCAATAATGGTAGCTTGTTTTTGACTGCAAACGTGCAACACTTAATTTGAGACCAACACTAGGATGTATTAAAACTTAAGTGATTTTGCATTTGGTCACAACAGAAATCAGTTTCATCATTTCACATCCAAGTGGAACATGTTAGAATTTCAACGAAGCAATTGCTATTTTTATTACCTGTTGGCATAATGTTCTATCCTAGAATGTGTGTCATCTTGGGATAGTTGTGGAGACTGCGTAGGGCTGTAAATAAATAGTAAAATATATGATGGCCAATATTTGTCAAAAATGATCAAAATAGCAGTGATGCATCATGATGTAAGTGGGCTTGAAATAAATTAGAGAAGAAATGAAGTCATCATAAGCTACTGCAATAGGAGTATCATAATTTGAGGTAGGAATTTGGCTGGAACTAGCTCTCCACCTCATTTTCAAAGTAAATCACCTTTAATGAAGTGTTAAGCAGCAGTGTCGCACTTTCATGGCTCAAATTACAGGGCTGAAGTGGAAAGGTTTGGGATTTTCTTTCTGTCCACTGGTTTATGGCAAATCTTTGGGGCATATTCAGGAGTTACAATGTTGCTCACACCAGCGCCACATCTTGCTTCTGAAGGATGCAACACTGGGGGCCGTTTTTTGTTATAAACATTTATGAAAGCAATAATTCTTTCTAAAAGGATGTGCAATTTTGTTTTTGGAGAATTGGGTTTTGAGAAAGGAGATAGGCAGTTCACATAACATAAATGGAATATTAAAACACCATCTGTGCTTTATTGTATTTTTTCATGAAATTAATGTGAGATAATTCCCAAAATATTATGTCAGTTATATAAATAGAAAACACAACAGGGAAATGATAAAATTCTCCTGTTTTGCTCTATCCATTAGTTAGGAGGTCTGTCTGTCTCAGTAAACAAAGTTTTCTATTTGCTACTGTGGACAATCAAACAACCTGATTATGCTCCAAACTGCCAACTAGATGCAGTAAGCGCAGTGAATACAGTAATAAGTTATGGGTGGGGTGAAATCACCCATTTGGCATGCAGGATGGAAGATGAGCATACTCACTCATACTGTTCAGGCCACATACTGATAAGCGTGACAGGACTGCAAGAAAAAAGAGGAAACAGCAGAACGTAGTTAATGCAACTCAAAATATTATGTAACACTTAATATTAATAAAGTAGAACCATGTCCTCAACCCACATGCTGTTCATCAGTTCAGAACCAAATTAAGAAAACAGCTGCAAAACAAATAACTGCCAAAGACGACACAGCACCTTTTGTCACTAAGCCTGGTTAGACAACTTTTATTTTGTGCCTTTGGTAAAACTAATAATCTTAATTTCTTCATACACTTTTGAAAATATTCATATTCCTGTTCTCTCTCTTCCTCCCACTCTACCCAAATGTGTTTTCCTACTTTATGTTCTACTATTGTTCCATTTGTTTCCACAACACTAACCATCCTTTCAACAATCTTTCTTCCTCAACTCTGGATTTCTGAGTTTATGCTTCTTCCTTTCATTTTCTCCTCCCCAGCACGGCATTGAGCTTCAGGTCTTCCTAGACTGTCCAGTCCAGTACCGAACCAATCTCAACATGCCTTCCTCTTCTCAACTGCTAGTAACCAAATTAAATACTCATATTTCCATTTGAGCCCATCAACACACTTGTTCTTTTGATCAGCAGGACAGGAGTAACTGTGCCAAGAGCTGCTTTTGTGATCAGCTTTGATGTGAGTCGTTTGCCAGAGGCATGGAAGTTTTATTCCTGTGATGAAACATGTGGCTGTGAGCAGGCACTCCAAGCAGATGGTGCAGGACATAGACACTTGTCCTTCCTTCATTGTTCCATAAACCAACCTGAATTTCTCTACATAGGAGAGACCAAATGCAGACTGGGTGACTGCTTTGCGGAACACCTTCAGTCTGTCCACAAGCGTGACCCAGGCCTTCCGATCGCTTGTCATTTCAACACACCATCATCAAAGGGCTTAGGTATAAAAGCAGGCATTTTGAAGTGGAGATGAACAAGCTAAGGTGGGATACACGTAAATCCAACATGAATCGGAATTTGCATTAGGAGATAAATGAGGAGTTGGATTTTTAGCTGTTGAAGTTTTAGCTGTTGAATTTCAAAGAGAAAAAAGTTTTACAACTGGCAAAGGTTGTGAATGAAAAGGGCAAGGTTATTAAGTTTGATTTTCCCGAAATTGGTGGCCATAAAGACAACATGAAAGATTTTTTTATTCTGGGAAAGGTAACTTCCAAAGAAAGTTAAGAAAAATAGGTTGAAAGATGAAAGTGAAAAAACATATTTAAGGAAAGGTTGAAAGCTGTATAAGAGGTGTGGCAATGGAATATCTTGAAGAGTGTACTGTACGAGGACAGACCTGTGAAGTAAGCAGCCTCTAGCCACCACAGAAAAGTGCATTTTTGTTCCAGAAGGCAAGATTTGTTATAAGCCTTGGATTTCCATTGTTGAGTGAGAGAGAGAGAGAGAAGCCCTGTGACATACTTCCCCTATAGCAATAGAGGGTGCCTTGCAGTAATACTACTGGATGTTTTATATATTACGAATCTTTAGGGACTGTTGCCTGGGAAAGGGTGTTTATTTGAGAGTCCAGCTAAGTAGAAATCTTTTGGGAAATGTTGTAAGACTAAATTTAACTGAATAACTGTAATCTTGTGTGCTTAAGTTTTCTTTTCTTTATAAATGTTTTAATTTAATATTTAAAATCTCCAAAAGTGGTGACTTCTGACTTCAGTACACATACCTTCTTGTAACGAAAATACAAATTGCAATTTGTTGTGATTGCTTGACCAAGTTTCCCTTTGGGATTTGGTCAGCCTGCCATATCATAACACTGTTGAATATTAAAGGAGTCTCAAAGATTTAAAAGAGCATTTACATTTTACAGGAAATCTGTGAGTAAATAGGGACAGGCATTATAAACTTTACTGACCCAAAATAGAAGTAATATAAGAACATTAAAGGTTTTGATATTTGGGAACTGGAGTTTTCAAATGGATATTTAAAAACAATGGAGAACTAAGATGAAAGAGGTGAAAAGGTATTTATGAAAACGGGGTTTCAGCTGTGGTAGTTGCTGTGGGGGCAGTCCCACTGAAACCAACTCCTGTAAGTTCAGCAGGTAATGGGGAAGGCAAATGGAATGTTGGCCTTTATTTCAAAGGAAATGGAGTATAGAAATAGGGAAGTCTTACTAAAACTATACAAGACACTAGTTAGATCACACCTAGAATATTGTGAACAATTTTGATCCCCTTATCTAAGGAAAGAAAAGCTGACATTGGAAGCAGTCCAAAAAAGGTTCACTAGGGTGATCCCAGGGATGGAGGGATTTTCTTATGAGGAGAGGTTGAGTCTGTACTCATTGAAGTTTAGAAGAATGAGAGGCGGCCTTATTGAAACATATAAGATTTTTAGAGGGCTTGACAGGGTAGATGCTGAGAAGGTCCCTCCACTTGTGGGAGAGTCTAGGACCAGAGGGCATAATTTCAGAGTAAGGAGGTGCCCAGTTAAGACAGAGATGAGGAGGAATTTCTTCTGAGGGTAGTGAATCTGTGGAATTCTTTACCGCAGAGGGCTGTAGAGGCTGGGTCGTTAAGTATATTCAAGGCAGAAGTAGACAGATTTTTAATCAGTAGGGGAATCAAGGATTATGGAGAAAAGACAGGAAAGTGGAGTTGAGGGTTATCAGATCAGCCATGATCTCATTGAATGGCGGAGCAGACTCGATGGGCCGAATGGCCTACTTCTGCTCCTACATCTTGTAGTCTTATGGAGTGTGCTGAAAAGCTGTGAAACTAAGTTTTGAGTCAGGAGAATATTTGTCCTGAGAAACAGTTTGTTTTAAATCTCCCTTTGGAAAAACCACATCAGTATGGAGCTGTTCTGAGAAGTCATGGATCGTTCTTCTGCTTAAAGTGAAAGCAATTTCTCAGCTTGGGTAACTTTCCTGGATTTTATGGTTAAGAATCAATAAGGGCTGTTGCCCAAAGCATGGTTTTATTGTGTACCTTTGATAAAGCATTTTGGGGTTATTTTATAAAGTTTTTTCTAACTGTATTTTTTATCTTATGCGTTTAAGTTTTATCTTTTCTTTCTATAAACAATTTAATTCTTCAAATTTGAACAGTTATCACTAGAGTCCGGTGCTTTTGTGTTCAGTAGCTTTCCCTCCTCGTTTCTTCAATGCACAAAAAAAAATACATCAGCAATAACAGATTTCAATCGGAAATCTGGCTTGCTCAGCACTAATATCAGCTGTGGTCCTGATAGCTCTACCCTTTTCTTAGTTATTCTCTTGCTTTTAACGTACTCGTAAAAAATCTTTTCTTTGATTTTACCTGCCAATATATTTTCATATCCTCTCTTAGCTTTTTTAATTTCCTTTCTTTCTTCACCCCTGTGCTTTCTATACTCCTCTCGCCTTTCTACGGTATAAGCTTTTTGTGACTGTCAAAAGCTTTCCTTTTCTGCTTTATCTTACCCTGTATGCTTCTGGATAACCAGGATACTCTAGATTTGGCAGTACCACTATTTTTCTTTGTGGGGACTACACTGTGTCTGTAGAATCTTGCTTTTGAATGCCTCCCACTGATTTGATACTGTTTTCCCTTCTAGTAGCTGTATCCAGTCCACTTTCACCAGTTCACTTCGTAAAATTTGTCTTCTCCCAATTTAGAAATTTTACTCCTGTTCTATCTTTGTCCTTTTCCAAAATGATGCTAAATATAACTGTATTATGATCACTATCTCAAAATGGTCCCCCACTGCTACTTCGTCTACTTGTCCAGCTTTATTTCCTAAGACTAAATCTAGAAATGTGACCCCCTCTTGTTGAGCTTGTTATGTGCTGGCTGAAAAAGTTCTCTTGAATGCAATTTTGTGCGCTCTGTACTCTTCACACTGTTTGTATCCCAATTAATATTAGGGTAGTTGAAGTCCCCAACCATTACTGCCCTATTGGTTTTGCACTCAGAAATTTGTCTCCACATTTGATCTTCTAATTCCCTTCCACTATTTGAAGTACACTCCTAGCAGTGTGGCTGCCCCTTTTTTATTTCTGAGATCAATCCATATGGCCTTATTTGATGCTTCATTTAATATATCATCCCTCCTCATGGATGTAATTGATTCTTTAACCAATCATGCCACCATTTTTATCCCCCTCTCTATCCTGGGATTCTGAACTGCCATTTAAGCCAAGTTTCCATTATAGCGATGACATCATGCTGGCATGCACCTATTTGTGCCCTCAGCTCATTGGCTTTATTTGCTATACTCCTTGCATTTATATATATATATATACCTTTTAACACCACCAAATTCCTGTGCTCTATGCTTTTTAACCTGTGTTTCTTCTGTCTTTCAGAGTCACTCACTAATTCTCCATCTCGTGTTCTCTGCTCTGAATTTGCCCTCATGTTCCCATCCCCCTGTCAATCTAGTTTAAATCCACCCCCAACAGTACTAGCAAATCTCCCTGTGAGGATATTCATGCCAGTCCTGTTCCCACGACATCACTAAACAATTTTCCTGGTTTCCTCTGTACAGCCGGGGCACCTGACAACAGGCAGAGGCTGGAAATCAAATCAATGAAATCAAAGTGTAAGGCTCAGCTACACTCTTCAACTCAGCCATCAGTGAAACCATCCCATTATTAAATTAAACATTTAAAATTTTGAAGTTTTAAAAACATATGCTGGTAATTTTGAATTTGTTACTAGGGCTGCATTTGGTATCGGAGAGTGCTCTGGCTGCACTGGTACCACTTGTTGTTGTAGAGGTGGAAGTGGTCAGATAAGAAGCATCAGCAAGTGAGCCCAATGGTTCACTGGGGTCATCAGCACATATATTATATATACATATATATATAATGTATTATATATATATATATATATATATATATATACGCTTTAAAGTAATAGAACATCCCAAGGTGCTTCAGAGATATTATAAAACAAAATTTAACACAAGCCACATAATGAGCAGACACTAGGGCAGATGACCAAAAGCTTGGGCAAAGAGCTAGTTTTTAAGAAGCATCTTATAGGAGGAAAGCAAGGCAGAGAGGTGGAGAGGTTAAGGGAGGAAATTCCAGTGGTTAGGTCCTAGGCAGCCAACAGCATGGCCTCCAATGGTGGAATGATTAAAATTGGAGATGCGCAAGAGGCTTAAAGTGAAGGAGTGCAATATCTGAGGGTTGTGGGGCTGGAGGAGATAGATAGGAGCCAGACCATGGAGGGATTTAAAAACAAGGATGAGAATTTTAAAATCAAGGCATTGTTTAACTGTGAACCAGCATAAGTCAGCGAGCACAGAGGTGATGGGTGAACGGCATCAGAGCAGCAGAGTTTTTAATGTGCTCAAGGTTATGGAGGGTAAAATGTGGGAAGCCAACCAGGAATGTGTTAAAATAATCAAGACTGGAGTAAAAAAGGCATGGTGAGGGTTTTAGTAGCATAAGAGGTAAGGTTGGAGAGAGGCCACGTTATGGAGATGGAAAAAGGCAGTTTTAATGTTGCTGCTGATGTGTGGTTGAAGGCTCATCTTACCCTGAGGTTGCCAACAGTTTGATTCAGCCTCAGACAGTTGCCAGGAAAAGGGAAGGAGTTGGTTGCGGGGGTTTGTGGCAGGGGCCGAAGGCAACAGATGGTATTTAAAGTAGGCGACTGGGGCCATCTTTTTGGAAGACCTATCACATTAAGTGCCAATCAGGCAATTAACCAATCGGAGGCCAGCAGATGTGCATTGCTTGGCAGCACCATGAGGGAGGCGGTGGCATCTGCCAGTACTGCACCCACCCGAAGTGCAGGATTGCCCAGGGACCCAGGCCACAGGTGCTTGATGGTGGGAGGGGGATCACATGGAGGGAGGGAGAGGTGTCAACAGCAAGGGTGAGAGTGGTTCTCAGCAGGATCCCTTCCTGGTGCCAGGTGCCTTGATCAGGCACTGAATGCCTTTGAACGAGGGACATCCCCCAGAAGCCCATAATCAACCTGACAGGATTTGATTTTTGAGCTTTCCGCATGGCAGGATACCAGCAGTGGCAGGATTAGGCCTTTAAGTGGGCATTAATTGCCCACCTAAGGGCCTCAACTGGCAACAAGGCTGGGAAGCCATCCACAAACAATCCCACCACCAGATTAATTAGGGCAGAGGCAGGTTGGCAGCAGAGTCCCCACCCGCCTGATTAAATGTGCCCCACACCATCTACACACCATAGGGAAAGCACTAAATTCCACGCAATGGTTTCAGTCTTCCCAATATTTAATGGGAAGAAATTTCTGTTCATCCAGTACTGGACGTCAGATAACCAGTGTGACAGCAGAGGGGTTGGTGAAGAGAGATGGCAGTGAGGTAGACCTAGTTGTCTTGGTCACACATGTTGAAACAGACCTGTTTATGGATGATGTCACCAAAGGGAACCAGGTAGATGAGAAAAAGGGGGTTCCAAGGGAGGTAATGTGCAGGAATGGGAAGAGAAGCCACTGATGGCAATTCCCTGGCTACAATTAGATAAGAATGGAACCAGGCTAATGCAGTTCCACACAACTGGATGACAGTGAAGAGGAGGATGATGTGAAAAACCATGTCAAAAGCACAGACAGGTCGAAAAGGATGAGGAGGGATAACTTGCATTTGTCACAGTCACATAGAATGTCATTTATGACTTTAATAAGAGCCATTACAGTACTGTGGCAGGGGCGTAAACCTGATCAGAGGAATTCAAACATGAAGTTCTGAGAAAGACAGGCACAAATTTAGGAGGCAAGGTCTTGAGAGGAAAGGGAAGTTGGAGCTGGGGTGGCAGTTTGCAGGGATGGGGGATTCAAAGGTTGCGTTTTTGAGGAGTGGAACGATGATGGCAGATTTGAAGGAGAGAGGGACAAAACTATTGGAGAGAGTAAAATAACTAAGAAGGCTACATGTTCCTTTCAACGACAGTATTAACCAGCTCTCTGGGTGAGTAACTGTGATTTTCTGGAGGTGAGTTCAAAGTGCACCAGTGCTTCCATCTAATGCTGTGTTACCTGCTGTATTGTGTAACTTGTAGTACGCACACAGATTAAAAACCTCCTTCTCTCTCTAAACTGCAGGGTGAAGTGTGCTGCAATACTTGTCATTCCACAAACAGGAATTTATATATTTGCAAATCTTACATCATCAAACTTACATCTCAAGATTCTCGCCTTCTAGGACTGTTTGCACTGGCAAATAACCCAAGCGGGGATGTTTGGCAAAGTACTTCTTTGATCTGAACTTATTTTTCAGCACCTTGGTGAAATCACGTACATCTTCACCTGAAGTTGTCTAAAAGAATAAAAAAATTTAAATTTATTTAAGGATTGACATAAACCAACCCATTCAACTCACTCCATCACACGCAATCTATAAAGTTGTATTTCCTGGACTAAATGTCTTTAAGGGTGGAAAATAATAGAGTGGGAACCTTTGAGGATCAAGCTGAACTTGTCTTTACAAAACCTGTAAGATTATGACAAAGGATTAGATATGCCTGAATGATCAGTTATGGACAATTAAGCCGGCATTGCCCTCGAGTTTCAACTCAGTTTTAATAAACTCAATTTTAATTGTCAGGTTTTGCATCATCTGGGTAAAACACAGCATCTTGAAGGTGTAAACATCTGGTTCTTTGCTCCCCTTGAGACACAAGGCCTTGCCTTCATAGAATCCTCAATCTTGTGGCTAAGCATTGAAACAAGCCACTTAAATAATATCAAATATCAAGCAGTTGCAGGATTCAAATCAGTGATCTTTCTGGTTGAAGGGCTAATTATTTTAACCATAATGCACTTATGTCCAATCAAACCAGATATAATTACCCATCCGACACACTGGGTTGAATGGCCTTCTGCAGCATTCTTTGACTATAACATTTCAGAAAGACAGGAAGAAAGGAAAAGGAGGCAGGGTAGCTCAGTTAATCAAGGAAGAGATCAGTACAGTAGTGAGAAATTATCTTGGGTTGGAGGATCAAAATATAGAATCAGTTTGGGTGGGGATAAGAAATAGCAGAGGAATAAAGTCAAAGGTGGGGGTGCTTTATAGGCCCCCTTACAGTAGCTATACGGTAGGGCAGAGTATAAATCAAAAAATAATGGGGGCTTGTACGAAATGTACTGCAATAATCGTGGGAGATTTTAATCTACACATATATTGGACAAATCAAATTGGTAAAGGTAACATGGAGGATGAATTCATAAGAGTGTATTTGGGACAGTTTCTTAGAACAATACATTTTAGAACCAATCATGGAACAGGCAGGTTTAAACCTGGTAATGTGTAGCGAGGCAGAATTAATAAATAACCTCATGGTAAAAGATCTTCTGGGTAAGAGTTATCATAACATGTTAGAATTTCACATTCAGCTTGAGGGTGACCAATTTGGGTGTGAAAGCAGTGTCTTAAACTTAAATAAAGGCAATTACAAGGGTATGAAGACAGAGTTGGCTAAAGTGAACTGGGAAAATAAATTAAAAGGTAAGACTGCAGAGAAGCAGTGCCAGTCATTTACGGAGATATTTCATAACAATCAAAAAAATATATTCCATTGAGAAAGAAAAGCTCTATGAGAAAGATGCGCCATCAGTGGCTGACTAAGGAAGTTAAGGTTGATATCAAATTGAAAAAAAAATGTACAATTCTGCATAGATGAATGGTAGGCCAAAAGATTTGGAAAATTTTAGAAACCAGCAAAGGCTGACTAAAAAAGTAATAAAGAGGGAGAAATTGTAGTATGAGAGAAAACTAGGAAGAAATATAAAAACAGACAGAATCACAGAATTGTTACAGTGTAGGAGGCCTTCACATCCTTCCTAAAGTGCAGCGCCCAGAACTGTACACAATACGTCAACTGAAGTCTAACAAGTTCAACATAGCCTCCTTTTCTTGTACTCTATAGCCTATTGATAAAGCCTGAGATACTGTATGCTTTATTAACTGCTCTCTCCACCTGTTCTGCTACCTTTAATAACTTATGCACATATACACCCAAGTTCCATTGCTCCTGCACTCCCTTTAGAGTAGTATATTTTATTTTATACTGTCTCTCCATGTTCTTCCCACCAAAATGTATCACCTCACATTGCTCCGCACTGAATTCATCTCCCGCCTATCCACCCATTCTACCAAATTGTCTATGCCCTTTTGAAGTTCTACTCTGCCCTCCTCGCAGTTCACAATGCTTCCAAGTTTTGCATCATCCACAACTTTTGAAATTGTTCCCTGTACGCCAAAGTTTAGATCATTAATATATATAAGGAAAATCAAAGGTCCCAGTACTGACCCCTGGGAAACTTCACTACAAACCTTCCTCTAGCCTGAAAAACGTCCATTAACCATTACTCTGTTTCTTGTCACTCAGCCAATTTTGTATCCATATTGCAACTTTCTATTCCTTTATCTGTTTAAATTATTAGCTAATTGATTAATTATATAAGGTTGGACAGAAATGGCAGGGTTGGTAGTGTGCAGTGACCACAGCATATGGGAATCTGTGGAGTGCACTGCTATCCCAGGCAATCATATGTGCAGAAGGTGTCTGTAGCTTAGGTAACTTTGGCTCTGAGTTGCTGAGCTACAGTCTGAGTTGCTGACATTGTGGGACAGAGTTACCTGGAGGCAGTCACTCCCCTTAGGTTGGACAGAACCTTAGAGTTTGTCAGTGTCAAGGACAGAAGGATGTAACTGCGAGTCAGGCAAGTAAGGGGAGCCAGCATGTCGTGATAGAGGAGCCTCAGCCCCTAACTTTGTCCAACAGGTATGAGGTGCTTGCTACCTGTGTGGATGAGGAGGAGGGCTGCAAGGTGGCTGAGCAGACTGACCATGGCACCATGGTGAAAGATGCCATTCAAGTGGGGGGAGCGAAGAGGAATGTGGTAGTGATAGGAGACAGTATAGTCAGGGGGTAGATACTGTTCTCTACAGTAGAGAGTGTGAATCCAGGCAGCTGTGTTGCCTGTCAGTGCCAGGGTTTGGGATATCTGCTCAGGGCTAGAGGAAGACTTGCAATGGGAGGGGGAGAATCCAGTTGTCATGGTCCATATAGGTACCAGCGACGTGGGTGAGACTAGGAAAGAGGATCTACATAGAGAATATGAGGAGCTAGGCAGTAAATTAAAAAGCAGAACCTCAGGAGGCAATAGTCTCTGTATTATTACCTGAGTCATGTGCAAATTGGTGTAGGTTAAATAAGATTAGAGAGATGAATGCAAGGCTCAAAGATTGGTGTAGGAGAAATGGGTTTCGAATCATGGGGCACTATTGCGGAAAGTAGGAGCGGTACCATTGGAATGGTCTACACTTGAACTGTGCTGAGGCTAGTGTTCTAGTGAGTCATATAATTAGGGAAGTAGAGAAGGCTTTAAACTAACTAGAGAGGGGAAGGGATCAGGGAGGGGAAGATTGAGTAAATTAAAGGAAAATGACAAAGCAATAGATTAAGGTCACAATAAAGGAAATGGTAATCAGAGTATTGTAGGAACGGACAGTAATTGCAAACTTAAGGGCAAAATTTTTAGCTCGGCGGGCGGCACCCGACCCGCTCTAGCATGAAATGATGCGTGTTGATGTCGGGCAAGTGTCTCAACATCAACGCACCGTTGCGCGATAGTTCAGTCGGCAGGCGCACGTCTGAGTCGGCAGCACACCCGTCGACAATTAAAAGGCCAGTTAAGGCCATTAAAGAATCAATTAAGTTAATTTTTTTGCTTCCCATCCAACATTACGGTTGGCAGGCAGGTGAAAAGGCCAAGCAGCCTTTGCATTTTTTTGGAAACATCATCCATGGGTGGGATGAGGTTTCTAAAAATAAATCAAAAAAAAAGTTTTAAAACTTAAGTAATAACATGTCTCTGCTCAGACAGAGTCACATGAGCGGAACATGTTTTATTAAATTTTTCAACTTTTTAAAAAAAAAACTCATCTCCCTGAGGCAGCTCTGTGCCTCAGGGAGATTGAAAGTGCACTCGCCCCTGGCTCCGCCCGCTTGTGTTTCACACTGGGTGGGCCTTAATTGGCCCACCAGCATGAAATTGCCTTCAGGCCTTGATCGCGGGCAGAAGTCAGCTTCTAGACTGCCCCTGCCGAGCCCTGGGCTAAATTCTGCCTCAAGAGTGTGTCAACAGATAGGGCCAGAGTTTACAAAAACGGTTAAAAAAAACTGAATTAAGGGCTTTGTATCTAAATGCCTGCAGCATTCGCAATAAAATAGGTGAATTGTCAGCTCACATAGAAATTCAAATGTATGACCTGATAGCCATTACAGAGAGCTGGCTGTAAGAAAACCAAAGCTGGGACCCGAATATTCAAGAGTATGTAACATTCAGAAAGGATAGGAAGCTGGGAAAAGGTGGTGGGGTAGCTCTATTAATTAAAGATGACAAAAGTACATTAGTGAGAGATGACTTCAGTTCTGAAGATCAAAACGTAGAATTTGTTTGGGTGCAACTAAGAAACAACAAGGGGCAGAAAACATTGGTGGGTGTTGTTTATAGGCTACCAAACAGCGGTGGTAATGTAAATCACAGCATAAATCAGGAAATTTGAGGTGCTTGTAACAAGGGTAATACAGTAATCATGGGGGATTTCAATTTACGTATCGACTGGGCAAACCTAATTAATTATAATGTTGTGGAGGACAAATTCTTGGAGTGTATGCAAGATGGTTTTCTCGAGCAGTACACTGAGGAATCAACTAGGAAAAGGGCTATTTTAGATCTAGTACAATGGAAAAGGACTAATTAATAATCTTGTTATAAAGGAGCCTTTAGGAAAGAGTGACTATAATGGCATAGAATTTTACATTAAGTTTGAAAGTGATGTAGTTAAATCAGAGACTAGGGTCTTAAGATTAAACAAAGGAAACAATGAAGCTATGAATGGCAAATTGGCTATGGTAGATTGGGAAGCTATGTCGAAAGCTATGATGGTAGGCAAATGTAACCCACTATTTAAGGAAGGAGGGAGAGAGAAAACAGGGAACTACATACTCGTTAACCTGACATCAGTACGAGGGAAAATGCTAGAATCTATAATAAAAGATGTAATAATAGGACACTTAGAAATTAATGTCAGGATTGGGCAGAGTCGACATGATTTGAAGTTTAACAAGCCTGTTGAAGTTTAACAAGCCCGTTGGAAGTTTTTTGAGGATGTAACTAGCAGAGTAGATAAGGGGAACTGGTGGATGTGGTATATTTAGATTTTCAGAAAACTTTTGATAGAGTCCGACACAAGAGGTTAGTAAACAAAATTAGGGCACATGGGATTGAGGGTAATATACTGGCATAGATTGAGAACTGGTTAAGAGCAGAAAACAGAGTAGGAATAAATGGGTCATTTTCAGGTCGGCAGACTGTGACTAGTGGGGTACCATAAGGATCAATGCTTGGGCCCACAATCTATAATCAATGATTTGGATGTGGGGATTAAATGTAATATTTCCAAGTTTGCGGATGACACAAAACTGAGCGGAAGTGTGAGTTGTGAGGAGGATGCAAAGATGCTTCAAGGGGATTTGGAGAAGATAAGCGATTGGTCAAAAATTGGCAGATGGAATAAAATAAGGAGAAATGTAAGGTTATCTGCTTTAGTAGGAAAAACAGTAAGAGAAAGTGTTTCTTAAATGGTGAGAGACTGGGATGTGTTGGACTTCAAAGGGACTTGGGTGTCCTTGTTCATGAGTCACTGAAAGTTAACATGTAGGTACAACAAGCAATTAAGGCAAATTGTGTTGGCCTCTATTACAAGGGGATTGAGTATAGGAGTAAAGATGTCTTACTGCAATTATTACTGCTTTGATGAGACCACAGCTGAAGTACTGTGTGCAGTTTTGGTCTCCTTGCTTTAGGAAAGATATACTTGCCATAGAGGGAGTGCAACGGAGGTTTACCAAATTAATTCCTGGGGTGGAAGGATTGTCCTCTGAGGAAAGATTAAATCGACTGAGCCTTTATTCTCTGGAGTTCAGAAGAATGAGAGGTGATCTCATTCAAACATACCAATTCTTAGGGCTCGACAGGATATATGCAGGGAGGATGTTTCCCTTTGCTGAGGGGTTTAGACTAGGGGACACAGTCTCAGAATAAGGGACAGGCCATTTAGGACTGAGATGAGGAGGAATTTCTTCAGGGGGTGGTGAATCTTTTGAATTCTCTTCCCGCAGAGGGTTGGCGAGGCTAAGTCATGGAGTATGTTCAAGACTGAGATCGATAGATTTCTACTTATTCAAAACATCCAGGGATATGGGGATAGTGCAGGAAATGATGTTGAAGTAAACATCAAGCCATGATCTCACCGAATGGCAGAGTGGGCTCGAAGAGCTGAATGACCTACTTGTGCTCCGATTTCTTATGATGCGAAGTATTCATTTAATACCTCAGCCATGTCACCCACCTCCATGCATAAATCCCCTTTTTGGTCCCCAATCGACCTGACTTCTTCTTTTACTACCCTTTCACTATTTATACGCCTAGAAAAGACTTTGGGATTCCGTTTTATGTTAGCTGCCAGTCTCTTTTCTTTGTTTCTCTGAAATGCTTTCTCACCCTCTGAATCTTCTGTATTCAGCCTGCTTTTCAATTGTTTTTTCTACCTGGCATCTGTTATAAGCACCCTTTTTCTTTTTTATCTTAATTTCTACCTCCTTTTCCATCCAGGAAGCTCTGGTTTGTTTGCCCTACCTTTCCCTTTTTAAGGAATATACCTTGACTGTGCCCAAACCATCTCTTCTTCGAAGGTAGCCTGTCATTCAGCTACCATTTCTCCTGCCAATTTAGCCCAGATACGTTCTTACCCCATTGAAGTTGACTTTCCCCCAGTTAATTATTCGTATTCTGGATTGCTCATTGCCCCTTCCCATAATCATCCTAAACCTTTTGATACAATAATCACTGTCCCCTGGATGTTCTCCCACTGACACTTGGGGGAGAATTTACTCCCCGTCGGACAGGCCGATCGCCACCTGCGATCAGCTGTGTGCTGCCATTTTACGTGGGCGGGCCAATTAAGGCCCGCCCAGCGTGACGTACGCCCAGCAGCGCTCAGTGTTACCTGTGCAGGCAGGGGGAGGAGGGAGAGTCGGGGGCTGCCTCAGGGAGATTAATTTCAAAATGAGAATTTTAAATAAATAAGGTAAAAGATCACTTACACATGTCCCCTCATATGAGAGCGTCACATGAACTGGGACATTTTTTTGAAATGTTCAAAGAATATTTATTAATGTAATAAACCCTTCATGAAACCTCATCCCGCCCGCACATCCTTAATTGGTTTATTAATGGCCTTACAGGACTTTGACCAGTTTGGTGGGCGCACAGCTGAATCTGGTGCCGACTTCACCTGGAGTACTGTGTACAGTTTTGGCCTCCATGTGAAGATGGATGTTATTATTTTAATATTTTTGGGGATATGGTGGTATTCTGTAAAGGAGTCTGTGTCTGTGTGTGTCCATGATTAATTAAACTGGGGGGAAGGTTAGTAAAGACAGCTTGTCTGTGGGAACTGAGAGATGAAAGGTAAAGGCACTAGATGCATGCATTTGTAATGAGAGGCTTTGGTGAAGTTGAAATTACAAGTAATTAAGTTGGGTTTTAAAATTTGCATTCGGTGATAGGTAAGGACTTGACTTTTCAGCTGCTAAATTTCAAAGGTGTTTAAGGGACCTCTACAGCTTACAAATATTTCATAAGTAAACAAGGGAAAGTTATTTGACCTGAAAGTGGAGACAATAGGAAGACATGAAAGATTTTTATATTTTGGAAAAGTTGACTTCAGAGAGGTGCTTAAGACAATGGAGCCTAGGATGAAAAGAAAAAAAAAATATTTAAGGAGAGAGAATTAGTTGAGTTGAGGTGGCTGTGCGGCGGAGATGTCCTGATACCTGTTCTGTGCTGAGAAAAGTTGCATATTTGAAGTAGCCATTCAATTTCAAGCCAGAAAAGTCTTTGGTTTCAGAAAGCAGTCTGTTTCTGAACTTTCTTCAGATTTCCACAGCGGAGTGGAAGAAAGTAAGAAGTCATGTAATATACTTTATTAACATAGCAGCAGTTTTTGCCTTGGGTAATATTACTGGATTTTTAATGGTTAAAAATCTATAAGGGAGCTGTTGCCAAGTAGTTTACTTGTGTGTTCTAACCAAGTGGGGGGAATGTTTTGTAAGACTGTTTCAACTGTATAATTTTAATCCTGTGTGTTTAAGTTCTTTTTTCTTCCAGTTAATAAATCTTTTAGTTTTAAAATCCTAAAAACATTACTAGGGTTCTATGCTTCTGGGATCAGTAATCTTACCCTCGTTTTTAATATACAAAACAAAAAAAGTTATGATCAGTAAAACAAGTTTCTCTCTGCGATTTGGCTTGCTCAGCGAACAACATCGGCTGCAGTAATAACGTTACTTAAGCAAGGATACATTTGCATTGGATGCAGATCAGGGAAGGTTCACTAGGCTGACTCCTGGGGTGAAAAGGTTGTCTTACGAGGAAAAGTTGAGCAGGTTGGGCCTGCTCATTGGAGTTTAGAAGAATGAGAGGTGATCGCATTGAGATATTAGATTCAGAGGGAACTTGACAGGGTAGAAAAACAGTTAACCTTTCCAGTTCGTATGGCTATTCTTCAGACGGACTCGAAACGTTAACTCTGTTTCTCTCTTCGCAGGTGCTGCCAGACCTACTGAGTTTTTCCAGAATTTTCTATTTTTATTTCAGATTTCCAGCATCCGCATTATTTTACTAATATTTCAGGAAAGACTGGATGCAGGGACGATGTTTCCCCTGGCTGGGGTGGGGGGGGCGGGTGGGGGGGGGGGGCATCTTTAACAAGGGATCCGAGTCTTAGGATATGGGGTAGGCCATTTACGACTGAGTTGAGGAGAAAGTTCTTCACTCAGAGGGTGGTAAAACTGTAGAATTCTATACCACAGAAGGCTGTAGGGGCCAAGTAATAGAATATACTTAAGAAGGATATAGATAGATAGGGGTATGGGGAGAGTGTGGGAGTATGGCATTGAGATAGAGGATCAGCCATGATCTTATTGAATGGCGGGGCAGGCTCACAGGGCCGAATGGCCTGCTCCTACTCTTTTTTCTACGTCTCTATGAGAGTCGCGGATTTAAAAAATAACAACTGCAAAGATAGAGCGAGAGTTCCAGGGAGAATTGGAGCTTTGAAAGAAACCAGCACGAGGACAGAGCGAAAGTTAACATTTTATTGTGTTTATTTAAATTCCGATTTCAGTGTAGTAAATAAATAATGAAAGGCATGTCAGGGCTGCTCATACCCATCAAGTGCACATCCTGTACCATGTGAAGACTCCAGGATGCAACCCTTGTCCCGGACAACTTCATGTGCAAAAAGTGCCACCAAATGCAAAATCTCAAGTGTCGTATCTTGGAACTTGAAGAGCAGCTGGTGTCATTGAGGAGCATTCGTGAGGATGAGAGCATTCGCGAAGATGAGAGCTACGTGAATAGCACGCTTCAGGATGTAGTCATTCTGCAGTTTAAGAAAGAGCAGGCAGAGAGGGACTGGGTGGCCATCAGGCAGACAGTGCAGCAGACCCCCCGAGGACATCCCACTTTCTAACAGGTATTCAGTTCTGAGTACCAATGGGGGAGAGTGTTCCTCTGGAGAGAGCAGCGAGAATCATGACCAGAGCACCATGGGTGGCTCAGCTATGCAGGGAGGTAGGAGAAAAGGCAGGAGAGTAATAGTGGTAGGGGATTCTATAGTTAAGGAAACAGACAGATGTTTCTGTGGTCTCAGACGTCATTCCAGGATGGTATGTTGCCTCCCTGGTGCAAGGGTCATTGGTATCACTGAGTGGTTTCAGAGCATTCTGGAGGGTGAGGGTGCACAGCCAGAGGTCGTGGTTCACGTTGGTACCAGCAATATAGATGGAAAAAGAGGATGAGGTCTTGCAGGCTGAGTTCAGGGAGTTAGGAAAGACATTAGCAAACAGGACCTCAAAGGTAATCTCCGGATTACTTCCAGAGCCACGTGCTAGTGAGTATGGAAATAGAAGAATGCACCAGATGAAAGTGTGGTTGGAGAGATGATGCAAGAGGGAGGGCTTCAGATTTCTGGGGCATTGGGACCGATTCTGGGAAAGGTGGGATCTGTACAAGCAGACGGTCTACACCTGAATAGGACCAGGATGAATGTCCTCGCACAGAGATTAGCTAGTGATAATATTTCTGCAATAGTACTGAAGACTTGAGCTCCAGAGCTTGCCGCGCCCCTAGCTAAGCTGTTCCAGTGCAGCTACAACACTGATATCTACCCAGCTATGTGGAAAATTGCCGAGGTATGTCCTGTACACAAAAAACATGGACAAATCCAACCCGGCCAATTATCATCCAATCAGTCTACTCTCGATCATCAGTAAAGTATTGGAAGGGGTCATCAACAGTGCTATCAAGCTGCACTTGCTTAGCAATAACCTGCTCACTGATGCCCAGTTTGAGTTCCGCCAGGGCCACTCAGCTCCTGACCTCGTTACAGCCTTGGTTCAAACATGGACAAAAGAGCTGAACTCCAGAGGTGAGGTGAGAGTGACTGCCCTTGACATCAAGGCAGCATTTGACAGAGTGTGGCATCAAGGAGCCTTAGCAAAACTGGAATCGATGAGAATCAGGGGGAAAACTCTCCAGTGGTTGGAGTCATATCTAGCACAAAGGAAGATGGCTGTGGTTGTTGGAGGTCAGTCATCTCAGCTCCAGGACATCACTGCAGGAGTTCCTCAGGGTAGTGACCTTCCTTCCATCATAAGGTCAGAAGTAGGGATGTTCGCTGTCGATGCACAAAGTTCATCACCATTCACGACTCCTCAAATACTGAAGCAGTCCATGCCCAAATGCAGCAAGACCTGGACAATACGCAGGCTTGTGCTACAAGTGGCAAGAAACATTCACGCCACACAAGTGTCAGGCAATCTCCAATAAGAGAGAATCCAACCATCATCCCTTGGTGTTCAATGGCATTACCATCACTGAAACCCCACTATCCACAACCGGGGGTTACCATTGACCAGAAACTGAACTGGACTAGCCATATAAATACTATTGCTACAAGAGCAGATCAGAGGCCAGGAACCATGCGACAAGTAACTCACCTCCTGACTCCCCAAAGTCTGTCCAGCATCTACAATGCACAAGTCAGGAGTGTGATGGAATACTCCCTGCTTGCCTGGAAGAGTGCAGCACCCATAACACTCAAGAAACCTGACACTGTCAAGGACAAAGTAGCCTGCTTGACTGGCACCACATCCACATTCACTCCCTCCACCACTGACACACAGTAGCAGCAGTGTGTACCATCTAAAAAATGCAATGCAGGAATTCGCCAAGGCTCCTTAGACAGCACCTTCCATACCCACGACCACTACCACCTAGAAGGACAAGGGCAGCAGACACATGGGAACACCATCACCTAGAAGTTCCCTTCCAAGTCACTCACCATCCTGACTTGGAAATATATCGCTGTTCCTTCACCATTGCTGGGTCAAAATTCTGGAACTCCCTTCCTAACAGCACTGTAGGTGTACCTACACCACATGGACTGCAGCGGTACAAGGTGGCAGGTCACCACTATCTTCTGAAGAGCAATTAGGGATGGGCAATAAATGCTAGCCCAACCAGCGAAGCCCACATCCCATGAATGATTAAAAAAAACTCAAGAGAGCTTTTTTAGCCAGCACGGAACAAGCCCAACAAGAGGGAGTGCAATTCTAGATTTAGTCTTAGGAAATGAAGCTGGGCAAGTGGATGAAGGTAACAATGGGTAACCATTTTGGAGATAGATTGGGGAAAGACAAATTTTAAGAAGCTGAGGGGTGATCTAGCAAATGTGAACTGGTTCCGCTTCTTGGAGGGAAATCAGGGACATACCAGTGGGAGGCATTCAAAGGCGAGATTCTACGGGCATAGTATAGACACATCCGCACAAAACAAAAGGGCGGTACTGCTAAATCTAGAGCCCACTGGTTAACTAGAAGTATACAAGGTAAGATAAACCAAAAAAAGGCAAACTTATGACAGTCACAAAAAAAACTTAATCCTGTAGAAAGCCTAGAGGACTATAGAAAGCACAGGGGTGAAGTAAAACAGGTAATTGGAAAAGCAAAGAAAGGATATGAAAAAATATTTGCAGGTAAAATCAAAGAAAACCCAAAGATGTTTCACCAGTACATTGAGAACAACAGAATAACTAAGGAAAGGGTAGAGCCTATCAGAGGTGTATATGGTAACTTGTGCGCTGATGAAGATGATGTGGGCAGGGTTCTCAATGAGTACTTTGTCTCTGGCGTCACTAAGAAGAGGGATGATGCAGATATTCTAATTAAAGAGGAGTATGAAATGTTAAATACAATAAGCATAGTGAGAGAGGATGTACTAGACATCCTTGAACGTGAATAAGTCACCAGGACCAGATGGATTGTATCCCAGGTTGTTAAAGGAAGCCTTAAAGGAAGCTCTGAGGGTCATTTTCCAATCCTCACTCGATACAGGTGAGGTACCAGAGGATTGGAGATCTGCGAACATTGTGTCTTTATTTAAAAAGGGTGCGAGGGATAGACCAAATAATTATAGGCCGGTCAGTCTGACTTCTGTGGTGGGCAAATTATTAGAATCAAATCTGAGACAGGATAAACTGTCATTTAGAAAAGGAACAGGTTAATTAGGGATAGTCAGTATTGTTTTGTTAGGAGAAGGTCATGTCTTACTAATTTAATTGAATTTTTTGAGGAAGTAACAAGGAGGATTGATGACGGTAGTGCAGTGGATGTTGTCTACATGGATCTTAGTAAGGCATTTGACAAGGTCCCACATGACAGACTGGTCAGAAAAATAAAAGCCCGTTGGTTACAGGGTAATGTGATGAGTTGGATTCAAAATTGGCTCAGCGATAGGAACAAAGGGTAATGGTTGATAGATGTTTTTACAAATGGAAAATGGTTTCCAGTGGCAATTCCAATGGGCTGTTTTGGATTCCTGGCTATTCGCTGAATTCTTTTTTAATTCATTTACAGGATGTGGGTGTCACTGGCTAAGCAGGCATTTATTGCCCATCCCTAGTTGCCCTTGGGAAGGTGGTGGTGAGCTGCCGCCTTGAACCACTGCCATCCATGTGGTGTAGGTACACCCATTACGCTGTTAGGAAGAAAGTTCCAGTATTTTGACCCAGTGAGTGAAGGAACGGCAGTATATTTCCAAGTCAGGATGGTAAGTGGCTTGGAGGGGAACTTCCAGGTGGTGGTGTTCCCATCTATCTGCTACCCTTGTCTTTCTAGGTGGTAGTGGTCATGGGTTTGGAAGGTGCTGCCTAAGGAGCCTTGGTGAATTTCTGCAGTGCATCTTGTAGATGGTGCACACTGCTGCTACTGTGCATCGGTGGTGGAGGGGGTGAATGTTTGTGGAAGGGGTGACATGATTGGGAAATTTGCAGATGACACAAAAATTGGTCATGTAGTTGATAGTGAAGAGGGTAGCTGTTGTCTCCAGAATAATATCAGTGGCTTGGGTGAGTGAGAGGAAAAGTGGCAAATGGAATTCAATCTGGAAAAGTGAGAGGTAATGCATTTGGGGAGGGCAAACATAGCTAGGGAATACACAATAAATGGGAGGATATTGGGAGGGGTAGGGGAAGTATGAGACCTTGGTGTGCATGGCCACAGGTCCCTAAAGGTGGCAGGACTGGTGGATAAGGTGGCAAAGAAAGCATATGGAATGCTTTCCTTTATTGGACAAGGTATAGAATACAAAAGCAGGGATGTAATGATGGAACTGTATAAAATGTTGGTTCGGCTGCAGTTGGAATCTTGTGTACTGTTTCTGGTCATCACATTTACAGGAAGGACATAATTGCTGTGGCGAGAGTGCAGAGGATATTTACAAGAATGTTGCCAGGGCTTGAAAATTGCAGCTCTGAGGAAAGATTGGATAGGCTGGGGTTGTTCTCCTTGGAACTCAGGAGGCTGACGGGTGTATAAGATTATGAGGGGCCTATATAGACTAGACAGGAAGTCTAGTCTGTTTCCCTTAGCAGAGAGATCAATTATCAGGCAGCACAGGTTTAGGGTGATTGGTGTAAGGATTACAGGGGACATGAGGAAAAACCTCTTCACCCAGAGGGTGGTGGGTGTTTGGAATTCACCGCCTAGTTTGATGGTGGAGACAGAAACCCTCAATTTATTTAAAAGGCACCTGGATCTGCACCTAAAGCGCTGTGTTCTACAGGGTTACAGACCAGGTGCTGGAAGGTGGAGTTAAAATGGGCTGCTAGTTTTTTAAAATTTTTTCTTTTTTTGCCTGGCACACGTGAGGGGCTGAATAGCCTCTTTCTGTGGGTAACTTTTCTACGGTTCTAATACTCTCCACTTGCCTGGATGAGTGCAGCTCCAACATCACTCAAGAAGCTTGATACCATCCAGGACAAAGCAGCCCATTTGATTGGCACCCCATCCACCACCTTAAACATTCACTCCCTCCATCACAGATGCACAATGACAGCAGTGTGTTACATACACAAGATGTGGCTGTAGCAAGACATCAAGCCTCCTTCAACAGTAGCTTCGAAACCACGGTCTCTACCACCTAGAAAGTCAAGGGCAGCAGATGCATGGGAATACCATTACCTGCAAGTTGCTTTCCAAGCAACACATTATCCTGATTTGGAACTATATCACTGGGTCAAAATCCTGGAACTCCTTTCCAACAGCACTGTGGGTGTATTTACACCACATGGATTGCAGCGGTTCAAGAAGGTGGCTCACCACTACCTTCTCAAGGGCAATTAAGGATGAGCAACAAATGCTGGCCCAGCTAGTATTGCTCATATCCCATGAAAAATTTAAAAAGCATCAGCATTTCCCCATCTTTTGTCAAAACAGACATAGTATTCATTAAGAACCATGTCTAAAGCTTCCGCCTCCATATACAGGTTAACATTTTGGTCTCTTAAACAGCCCTTCTCTTTCCTTAGTTATCCTCTTACTCTTTATTTATAAAACATCTTTGAGATTACCTTGATTTTACTTGTCAATACTTTTTCAAACCCTCTCTTTGTTTTCCTAATTTTCTTTTTAATTTCACCCCTGTACATTCTATGCTCCCCTAGGCGGTGGCTAGAGTTTGTAGTGTGAACTGAAGGCAATGGCTTATGTCTTCCCAATATTTAACTGAAGGAAATTTCTGCATTATCTTTTTGAAAACCTCTATTAAATCTCCTCTTAAGCTTCTCTGCTACAGTGAAAATAGCCCCAGCAACACGTATCTCCTCTTAACTCTGGTTTCTCTTGCCAGCACCATTCTGATGAATCTACTGCCTGGTTTTAATGCCCTTTCTACAAAGAGATGGTCAAAACTGCACACAGTACTCATTTACGATCGAACAATATTTTGTAGAAATGTAGTACTAGTTGTATTGATGTCCTATTTATAAAATCCAAAAGGATGTCACAAACTCTGAATTAGGAGAAGGGGTAGGCCACTCAGCCCTTCAAACCCGCTCTGCCATTCAATAAGATCATGGCTGATTTGATTGTAACCTCAACTTCACATTCCTGCCTACCCCTGACAACCTTTCAACCCTTTGTTTATAAAGAATCTATCTACCTCTGCCTTAAAGATATTCAAGGATCCTCAACCACTTTTCGAGGAAGAGAATTCCAAAGTCTCACAACCCTCTGAGAGGAAAGGTTTTTCCTTATCTCTGTCCTAAAAGGGCAATCACTCATTTTGAAACAGTGACCCCAAGTTCTAGATTCTCCCAGAAGAGGAATCATCCTTTCCACATCCACCCAGTCAAATACCCTCAGGATGTTATGGGTCATAACTTCCAACAAGTGTGGAAAAGAAATGGCCCTCAGGAAATATAAGAAATAAATACACACTTAACTGCCCTTGAAAATTACGCTGACACTTCCAACCACAGGAGCTGCTCAGGGCCAGTATCAAAAGACTCCTTGCAGGCCCCAGCAAAATGCAGTTCCAGCGGATTCAAGGAGGCCATGCCCCCTTTTTTACAACTCTTGCTGCCATAAAGCAGGTAAGTTTAAAGGGCCCAGTGAAAGTGACCGGGCAGGGAGAAGGTAAGTGTCTAAGGTAAATGGATGGGATTTGGGGGGTGGGGTGGATCAGAGGGTGGGAGAGTCTGAGGTTGGGGGGGGTTGGAGGTTGGGGGGAGTCCCATGGGGGTTGGTCTTTGTGCTTACAATAGTTACCCAGAAATTAAAAGCAGTTTTCATTCTTTAAACTTTTTCCAGGTAACGATTGGTGTAACCCCGACAGAACCATCCGACGTTTACAATTTAAATCACATTTTCGGATGATTCCCAGAGAAGGGCAATTGTTCAGAGTAAGTTAGCGCTTCTGGGCGATTGCCATGCAAACCCTTACCTGGGAATCCCAAACAGGGATTCTTTACGCGTCTTTACG
The DNA here is from genome assembly GCF_017639515.1 of Carcharodon carcharias. Lineage (NCBI taxonomy): Eukaryota > Metazoa > Chordata > Chondrichthyes > Lamniformes > Lamnidae > Carcharodon > Carcharodon carcharias. Next base: position 125,084,244 of record NC_054468.1, on the reverse strand, counting down.
GTACCTCCCAAATCCAATGCCAGGGAGCTCAGAAGTTATAGCCTTATATGTTTCAATCAAGTCACCTCTTACTCTTCTAAGCTCCAGCGGATACAAGCCTAGCCTGTCCAGCCTTTCCTCATTAGGCAATCCGTTCATTCCAGATGTTAATCTAGTAAACCTTCTCTGACTGCTTCTAATGCATTTACATCTTTCTTTTAATAGGGTGACCAATACTGTACATAGTACTCCAGGTGTGGTCGCACCAATGCCCTGTATAACTGAGGCATAACCTCCATAACTTTCGTAATCAATTCCCCTTGCAATAAATGATAACATTCTAATAGCATTGCTAATTACTTGCTGCAACTGCATACTAACCTTTTGTGGTTCATGCACTAGGACACCCAGATCCCTCTGCATCTTAAGAGCTCTGCAATCTCTCACCGTTTAGATAACATGCCTCTTTTTTACTCATTCTGCCAAAATGGACATCCTCACAATTTCCCACATTATACTCCATTTGCCAGAACTGTGCCCACTCACCTAACTTATCTATATCCTTTTGTAGCCTCCTTATGTCCTCTTCACAACTTACTTTCCTACCTATCTTTGCATCATCAGCAAATTTAGCAACCATACCATCGGTCCATTCATTAAAACCATTTATATGAGGTTCCAGCACTGATCCCTATAGCACACCACTCATCACATCCTGCCAACCAGAAAATGAGCCATTTATGCCTACTCTGTTTCCTGATAGCTAGCTAATCTTCTATCCATGCCAATATATTATCCCCAACACCAAGAGCTTCTATTTTCTGCAATAACCTTTAATAAGGCACCGTAACAAATACTTCTGACAATCTAAGTACAGTTCATCCACCGGTTCCCCTTTATCCACAGCACATGTTACTTCTTCAAAGAACTTCAATAAATTGGTTAAACATGATTTCCCTTGCACAAAACAATGCTGACTCTGTCTGATTACTTTGAATTTATCTAAGTGCCATGTTATAATGTCTTTAATAATAGCTTCTAATATTTTCCTTACAGTAGATGTTAAGCTAACTGGCCTACAGTTTCCTGCTTTCTGTCTCTTTCCCTTTTTGAATACAGGAGTTACATTAGCTTTTTTTTAATCGAATGGAACCTTCCTCGAATCTAGTGAATTTTGGAAAATTAAAACCAATGCTTCAACTATCTCACTAGTTACTTTTAAGGTCTAGGATAAAATCAATCAGGACCCTGGGTCTTGTCAATGCTCAGTTCCAACAATTTCCTAAATACCACTTCCCTGGTGATTGTAATTTTTTTTTGAGTTCCTCCCTCCCTTACAATTCCTGTTTTACAGCTATTACTGCGATGTTACTTGTATCCTCTATAGTGAAAACCGACGCAAAAGACCTACTCAATTCATCTGCCTTCTCCTTATTTGCCGTTAGTAACTCCCCAAACTCAGTTTCTATAGGATCAATGCTCAATTTGTTAATTCTTTTTTTAAAATATATATTGAAACACTTACCATTTACCTTTACATTTCTAGCTAGCTTTCTCTCATACGCTAATTTTTTCCCTCCTTATTAATCTTTTGGTCATTCTTTGCTGTCCTTTATATTCTGTCCAATCTTCTGACCTGCCTCCCATCTTTGCACAATTATATGTTTTTTCTTTAAGTTTGATACTATCTTTAACTTTTTTAGTTAAGCATGGATGGTTGATACTCCCCTTGGAAATTTTCTTTTTCGTTGGAATGTATCTATTCTGAAATATCCCCTTAAATGTCTGCCACTGCATCTGTATTGACTGATCCCTTAACCTAAATTGTCAGTTCACTTTTACTAAATCTGCTTTCATGCCCTTGTAACTGTCCTAATTTAAGCTTAAAATACTAGCCTTAGACTCACTCTTCTCTTCCTCAAACTGAATGTAAAATTGAATCAAATTTCTTAAGTCATCCCTCTCTATTGTGCTAATGTCATTTTTAATTAAAAGAGTCACCCTTCCAGCTTATCCAAATTTCCTGCCCTTCCTAAAAGTCACATACCTTCAATACTCAGGTCTCAATCTATGCCATCCTGCAGTGATGGGTGGAATTTTCTGTGCCCATAGGTGTCAGGCGTCATGGTGGGCATGAGTGGACAATATGGCGGGAAGCCAAAGAATTGGTTTCATGACGTCGTGAAACCAGTTTGCAATTGTCGGCTCTGCCCATCAATGGTAGGCCACCTTTTCTGCCGCTGGACGTCGGGAACTACATTTTAATACATCTGCATATCATTACCAGCACGTCAAATTTACTGCCCACATCGGTGGGAAAACACACTGGTGCAGAACACATCTTGATGAGTGTGACGTGCATAAATCAGGACTTTCAGTAAGAGCCTTGCTCACATCACGGACATCCGAGGAACAGAAGTTGCTGGAGCCTTACAGGGTGGGGGAGGGGGCTGGTGTTGGAAAATGAGGTTTAACTGGGAGAGGAAGGTATACTGGGGGTGGGGAGTTGGGGGGTGGGGCTGAAGGTGGGAGAGGGGAAACAAAGGTGTCGGAAGTGGTGAGGTCGGGGGATGGGGGTATGGGGGAGGAGCATGTAACGGGGGATATAGGTTTAAGCGGGGAGGAAGGCATGAGAGGAGGATTTCAAAGGTGGGAAGGAGTCTGGGGGGAGGCAGGAATTCACAGGAGGAAGGAGTCCAGGAGAAGAAGGAATAAGGGTGGCGGAGAATGTCCCGGTGAACGTGCAAGGGAGGGGTCTGTGGAGTCGATGACTGCCTCCTGGGGAGTGAAATGAGGGTGGGTATGGTAGGAGGGAATGGTGAGAATGAGAGGGGGCAGAATGAGCCGGTAGGGTGAGGGTGCGACAGTAGCTGTAGATGAGTGGTTGGTGAACACTCATAGATAGACATGGACCCTGGTGGTGGGAAGGAGGAGGCCGGGGAGGTCATTGGGGATGGGGGTGGGATTCACGGGAAGGCACATGCACCTGGACATCCCAGAAATTAAAGGGTTCTGACTGCTAGATGATGGTGGGGAGGTGGAAGGTGATGCCAGGAGTGTAAACAGTGATGGGGGGGTAAGGACGTGGGTGGCTGGGGGAGGGGAAAGTACAAGGGTGCTAAAGACATACTTTACCACTGTTATTTTGCAAAATCAAAAATCAAAGGAGTCTCATGCTGAGTGGGAACAAGTGCTGCTTGGGAGTGTGATCAGTGGGTGGGTGGAGATGCCGCTCAGCTCAGATGGACAACTGAAAGAGAACCCCAGCAGGCAGCATTGAAAATGTTCAGGACAATGAGATGAGTGTGATGGGGGCAAGGATCCACATGCATGGGAAAGGGCTTGCATGAGGCTCCAGAAGGACCTGCCACACATACATTCTCCCTCCAGAATCACTGGTAGGCCAGCTGTGTGCAGCTGAACTGCTGGTGGAGTGGAGGTGAGGGGGTGCAGGGGGAGGACTCGCAATGCCTGTAAATGAAGCTGAAAGAAACCATTACACATAATTCAGTAGAAGTGAATATGTTTTCAGATTATAAAGTGACAAAATGTGTTCACCCATGCAACCACCTGTGATCAGAATGTCTTAACTTTTCAAGGCCTACCACTTATAAATGCTGCCCTGATATCTGCAGCAGGGGTGGGGACAGCCTGTGCAATGGTTGGCCCTGTTGCCTCTGATGACTTCATCATGGGTTCTCTGGAGAGCCGAGGCCTTGAGGGCCCCAGCTTGCTTTGGCTGTCCTCCTATGGGCCAGTTGCTTCCTCCGCGATAACAGAGGATGAGGTTGAGGGGCCACAAGCAAGGGAGACTCGGGGGGAGAGGACAACCTCAGATTCCTCAGTGGATGATCCAGGGGTGTCCAGCTGTCGCTCCTCCTCCATTTGGGTGCCTGAGGGTTCCGGCCAGACCCCTTGAGGGGAGGGAGGCGGTGGCGTAGTGGTATTGTCACTGGATTGGTAATCCAGAGACCCAGGGTAATGTTCATAATTCAGTGGAAGTGAATATGTCCTGGGTTAGAATCCTACCACAGCAGATGGTGGAATTTGAATTCAATAAATATCTGGAATTAAAAGTCTAACGATGACCATGAACCATTGTTGATTGTCATAAAAAACGCATCTGGTTCACTAATGTCCTTTAGGGAAGGGAATCTGCTGTCCTCACCTGGTCTGCATGTGACTCCAGACCCACAGAAATGCCTCTGAACAAGGGCAATTAGGGATGGGCAATAAATACTGGCCTAGCCAACGACGCTCACATCACATGAATGAATTAAAAGGAGCACCTGGAGGGATGTCAAGGTGCCCACTTTCCTCTCACGTAACCACTGTAGGAACTCAGCACAGCTAGACACCAGAGGGTCTCCATGGCATCCTCCATCCTTCCCATGGAGACCTCCTTTCACACAGATGTGGGCACCACTTCAGTAGAGAGCAGGCGGATGCACGCCTCCCACTCGTGTGCCACTGTTGAGGGTTTCCAACAGCTCTGCGTGATGTTCCCCCGCCTTCTGCTGACTCTCCATGAGGAGTTGGAAAGCCAAATCCAGAGGCTCGGCATCTGACTCGAATCTCACAGATGCCTGTTCCCAGCAGTTCTCTGAGTGCCGGAGAGCTCGGCTGAACCTGCCTTCTCCTGCTGCAGACATGTGTCCATGCAGTGACCATCAGATTGTGAACCCGAACCTGCTCTAGGTTCGAGATCCAAGTCCCACCGAGGTGTGTGTCCCTGTGCTGGTGCAGGGTGGGGGTAAGCGTGATGACGGGTCTTCCAGGCTGCTTATTTCCAGCTTTTCCATGAAGGAGGTGTCCCCTTGGCTGGAGCTGAGGACCTAGATGGAGCTGAGGGACTGGCAGGCTAAGAGTATTGGTCGCTAGGCAGAGCTCCCAGTGAAGCAAAGTAGAGATGATTAGTACATGGCAGCACAGTTAAAAGGAGAGTGAGCACTCACAGTTGCATTGGGAGAGTGATAAAGTGGTGCAGGATCCTCATGTGGGTGTTTGCCGCTGACCCCATCATCGCCACAGGCATGGTAAACAGTCAGCATGATGGCATGCTCCTCAAAGTGAGTGAGGGGCCTAACGTCCCCCTCTGCTCCCCGGTCTGGGACCTCTCCCTGCTGATGTAAGCCAGCTTCTCCTACTTGAAAACAGATGGAGAGAGTGTGAGCAGGGCACATGACACTGTGTAGAATGTTTGTGTGGTGAGCAGAGCCATGAACGGGATGAGGATTGAACTCCAGAGGATATGAGCCGGATGGAGATATGAGAGAGAGTTGGGAGTTGTGAGAAGAATTAATTACCCTGGCAGAACAGAGGAGATCATTCATCCGTTTTCTGCACTGGGTGGCTGCTCTTTTTTGCAGGACATTGACACAGACCACTGCTGCCACCGCCTCCTATGCATGACTGGTGACCTTGTTTGCTGGCCTTCACCCAGAGCGGGGGTAGAGGACATCACGGCAGGCCTCCACAGTATCCAAAAGGCATTCCAGGGATGTGTCACTGAATCAGGGGGCTGCAGTCATCCTGCCTTTCAGGGCCATGTCTTCTGTGCAGCAGTCCTGAGCTGGAAGCACCGTGAGATGTGTGTACAGCTACACTTTAAATATGGCACCCAGCTTGAGGAGGTGGTGAGGTGAATGGTGACGGGCAAATCGGAGGCCGCCCATTAGTGAAACAGCAAGTTTCCCAGGAATGCGTGATTAATGAGGCGGGATTGGGGTGATATTGCATGAAAAGCTGCCATTGCGGCAAGCAGGTAAAATGTCCTTTTTTCCACCCGCTACTGAACTTAGTGCAAATCTGAGACGATTTCACCCCATGTCTCTGCAATGGCTATTAGATCCTACTTACTTATCTCTATTGGCACTATCAGTTCATCTGTTGTTTTTCAGAATACTACGTGCATTCAGATACAGAGCCTTAAGTTTTGTCCTTTCATTATTTTTGTAACCTCTAGCCTTATCTGTTGGTTTGCTCTTAGACATGTATTCTCTCTCCCTTTCTGTCATGGTCTGTTTATCATTTCCCACATTAATACCTTCCTTTCTTACCTTGTCTCTACTCGATGATATACCATACCTACTCACATTTGATCCCTAGCCCCCATTATTTTGTTTAAAACCCTTTCTACTTCCCCAGTTCTGCGATTTGCAAGAACACTCGTCCTAGCATGGTTCAGGTGTAGACTATCCCAACAGTACAGCCCCCACTTTTCCCAGTACTGGTACCAGTGCCCCACGAACGGGAACCCACTTCTCCCATGCCGGATTTTGAACCACGCATTAATCTCTCTAATTTTATTTGCCCTATGCCAATTTGTACATGTCTCAGATAATAATCTAGAGATTATTACCTTTGAGGTTCTGCTTCTTAATTTGGTACCTAGCTCCTCATACTGACTATGCAGAACATCCTTCCTTGTTCTACCTATGTCGTTGATACCTACATAGACCATGACAACGGGATAACCCCCCCTCCAAGTTCCTCTCCAGCGCTGAGCAGATGTCCTGAACCCTGGCACTGGGCAGGCAACACAGCCCTTTGGGCTCTCGCTGTTTGCTACAGAAAACAGTGTCAATATTCCTCACTATACTGCCCCTTACTACCACTACATTCCTGTTTGCTCCTCCCTCTTGAACACCTTCCTGTACCATGGTGCCATGGCCAGCCTGCTCATCCAGCTTGCAGATCTCGCTTTCGTCCAAGCAGCTTGTAAGCACCTCAATTGCAATTGCAAAGTCTGGGGCTCCTCCATTACTGTCTGTGCAGTCTCTTTACCTGCCCTCAATCATGGTCACATCCCCTGTCCCTCACCACTGACCAAAACAGGTGACCCTAGTCTAAGAGGTGTCTCCAGACACCTTGTCCAAAGGTCTTTTAGAACAAAGTGTTCAGGTCATAGTCATAGATTCATAGAGGTTTACAGCACAGAAAAAGGCCCTTCAGCCCATAGAGTCTGCGCCAGTCAAACAAGTACCTAACTATTCTTATCCCATTTTCCAGCACTAGGCCCAAAGCCTTGTATGCCATGGCATCGCAAGTGCACATCCAAATACTTCTTAAATGTTATGAGGGTTTTTGCCTCTACCACCCTTTCAGGCAGTGAGTTTCAGATTCCAACACCCTATAGGTGAAAAGCTTCTTCTTCACATCCCCTCTAAATCTCCTGCCCCTTACCTTAATTCTATGTCCCCTGGTTATCGATCCCTCCAAAAAGGGGAAAAGTTCCTTCCTGTCTACCCTATCTATGCCCCTCATAATTTTATACACCTCAATCATGTCTTCCCTCAATCTCCTCTGCTCCAGGGAAAATAACTCCAGTCTATCCAATCTCTCCTCATAACTAAAACTTTCCAGCCCAGGCAACATCCTAGTAAATCTCCTCTGCACTCTCTCTAGTGCAATCACATCCTTCCTATAACGTGGATTCCAGAACTACACACAATACTCTAGCTGTAGCCTAACCAGCATTTTATACAGTTTCAGCATAACCTCCCCACTCTTATATTCAATGCCTCGGCTAATAAAGGCAAGTATCCCATATGCCTTCTTAACCACCTGTCCCGCTACCTTAAGGGATCAGTGGGCATGCACGCCAAGGTCCCTCTGATCCTCGGTACTTCCCAGGGTCCCACCATTCATCGCGTATTCCCGTGCCTTATTTGTCCTGCCCAAGTGCATTACCTCACACTTATCCGAATTAAATTCCATTTGCCACTGATCAGCCCATCTGACCAGCCCATCTATATCCTCCTGTAATCCAAGGCTATCCTCCTCATTATTTACCACCCCACCAATTTTCGTGTCATCCGCGAACTGACTGATCAACCCTCCTACATTCAAGTCTAAATCGTTTATATATACCGCAAACAGCAAGGGACCCAACACTGATCCCTGTGGAACCCCACTGGACACAGGCATTCAGTCCCAAAAACAACCCTCAACCATCACACTCTGCTTCCTGCCACTTAGCCAATTCTGGATCCAATTTGCCAAATTGCCTTGGATCCCATTGGCTCTTACCTTCGTTATCAGTCTCCCATGCGGGGCCTTATCAAAAGCCTTGCTAAAGTCCAGGTAGACCATGGTATTTCTCCCTCTCTTTTATGTAGTGCAGTGTATTAAGTTCGGCTTCCAGATCAATAATCCTAATCCAGAATTCCTCTAGCTGCTTACCCTTTCTGCAGACGTGTTTGTCATGGATCGCCTTGTCAACCAAACGCCCCCACGTTCCACAGCTGCAACATAACACCTGTCCTGCCATTGTTACTTATGTTATTTAGTTAACTTAATTTAATTACTTTCTTAATTAACTTAGCATAATTCCTATGTATACCACATCTCTTTCCCCCATGCACCAAATTCTCATGTGAACTTAATTCGCTACTCATTCGGTCGCCGTCTCACTTCAGCGTAATCTCCTGTCTCCTCGCATGCCCCTTACTAATCAAACTGTTTCAAATTTCAGGGAATTATGTATTTAAATCTCCTAGATCTCTCTGTTGAGCCACACCATTTAGTTGCTTTCCAGAGGTAGTTAACTACACACTTAGACAAATTAAGTTGCATCTGCCATCTGTCTGCCCATTCCACTCATTTATTTATGGCTTGCTTAAGTGAATTATTGTGTTGCCCCTCATTCTCATAATTGAATAGCCAACTGAAATCTACTGTGCAGGTCACACTTGAGGAATAGGCACTTGGGTGAAATATTAGAAGTTAGCTTGCGTTTCTGGCAATTCCCAGCATGAGTCAGAAAACTGAAGGACTTAAGAAAAGCTGTTGCTCCTGAATCTTGTGCTGTAAATTTAGGGGCACAAAAGACTGCATTGGGAATGACACCAAGTTCATCCACCTCTGGCACTCAATAAGCACCGCCAGATGCCTTTATTATACTTAAGTGTTGGTAATTTCATAGGGGTACTACGGTATAGAAACATTTTATCCATGCATTTTACTTTTAAAGGTTACTGTATCTGAATCCCCAAGTCTCTCACAGTGATTTATCCACACAGATTAGAACAATTATATAAGGAATATATATTACTCACCGGAGTGCAATACTCCACCATTGGGTAATGCAACTTGTGTCCCTTTGCTGTGCGCCCTGAAAAGAAACAGCTTTGGCAGATGTCATAGTTGAAGTGTTTGAGGCTGCGGTACCTGGGGAGGAAGAGCAGGGCGAAAAAGAAATGTCAAGCAAGTTTTGTATGAAATTCAATTCTTCTCCACAATTAGGTGATTAAAGGGTTTTTGACTTTATTTTCTCTTCCATCTTCTATTTTAGTTTAGATCTTCCTATCTATTGAAGGGGGAAAAAGTTAAATGGTTAAATTACACAAGTTTGTATTTCAAAAAAACTGAAAATTGTAGGGAGGACAAACAGATGCAAAGAGGTCCACAATTTTGATGTCCTTGTAAAGGTGAATTTGAATAGTGGACTGCAGTGGTTGTAACGTGTGAGATTGTAAAGAAGGTAACAAATGAGCAGGATGTTACATTTTGGGCTCAGGAAGAAGGGAAGTTCTACAGGTAGAGAAGAAAAGAGTGCAATCAAATAAAATGTAATGATGTAGCCACTGCACAAAGGATGGAGGTTATGTTCACCAAGGGTGCACAAATTAAAGAAACTTGATCAATGCAGAGTGGAATTATCAACATATGAGTGCCTAGAATTGGATATAGAATGGAGGTCATTAATATGATGAAACGGAGCAGCAGAGAGAACAGAAACTTGGAAATTCCTGACTTTATGGCAAACTCCAAGAATGAGCTGTTAGTTAAAGCACAAATAGATATATGAAGGGAAAATAGTCATGAATAGGGTTTTGTTGGAAGCCCACATCAAAAAGAACAGAGTCTGTTCAAATCTTTGGAGATGTCCAAGGCAATGTCAAACAATGCACCAAACCGTTTAAGAGGAGAAATCTGCATGTAAACAGCATGGGCAACAAGATCACAGGAACTTCACTGTCAATTACAGGCCAGGCCACAATTTTCAAGGCAGTAGATAAACTGAGATAGAACTGCAGCTTTCTTAATCCAATACAAATATAATTTGTACAAATGTAATTTGGCAGTTAAAGGGATGAGAGGAATCACTTTTCTGAGCCACACATTGAACATGCACAGACAGATGGTGCATTGGGAATAAGAAAGATTGAAGAGATGGTAGAACAAAGAGATATATTTGGAGGCACAGATCTTGAATAGATGGGAATCCAGCAGTACCAGACTGGCCTCAAGAGACTGCAGGAGCCAACATACTTGACAATGATAAAACTGATGTCAGTCATAATGAAACAACAGAGGGAGGCTTTTTTCCAAGACCATCAAGCTTCGAATTATAGGAGAAAAGTTAATCAAAAAGGTGCAAATTCCCTTAAGGAAATCCTCTCCAAAATCTGGAATTTAGTTGGGTGAGAATAATGGACAAGAAGCCTTGTCGATCATCTTGCAACACCATGTGGAACCACTTTCATAGAATGTGTACCTTCTGATTGAAGGACTGATAAAAGCCCTTTTGTACATTTTCAATAATTACAAACTAGAGAGGCAGACAGAAGCCCAGTCACAACTTGGTTTTAATCCAGAGCGGCTGTGCTCGATGGGTCTGGGAACAAAATGTCAAACCTGCAGTACTTACCTCTCCCAAAAATTAAGATGCAGATTACTTCTATGACCCATGAATTTCTTGGGACTTTTAATTACTTCTGTTGCATTATTTGCTGAATTTAGAAGTTTCTAAATTCTCTCCCAATATCACTTAATTCCTGCTAGGTTGCATGTCTTACCTGAAGCCTACGATCGGACACTCTTTGCAGATGTTACACTTTGCCTGATGTTTTGCAGTTTCAGCAGCTGCCACACGGTGCAGAACAGGCAGCCAGACCATGGACTGAGGCTCCAGTCTCATCCACTCTACAAACCGTTTAGCATCAATCTCTGGTCTGTTCTGGCCCTGGGGAAAAATGAAAGACCAGTTGCATCAACATTTAGGCAAAGTTTATTGTCTGCTATCCTCAATGATTTACTATCTAATACATTCATATTGGGCTTTCAAACATTGTTTTTACTGGATTGGTATAATTAAAATGTTTAAGTATTAACTATTTTATACAGATGTTAGCCTTGGATTAGTGGTGGCACACTTGGCCTCTGGAACTGAAGGTTGCAGGTTCAATCCAAAACATGAGCAGAGAATCTAGAGTACCACACTACCAGAGGAACAGTCATGAGGGAGTGCTACACTTTGGAAAGGTAGTCCTGAGGGAATGCTGCACTGTTGGAGGGGCAATACTGAAGGAGTGCTGCATTGTTGCAGGTGTCCTCTCAGATATTAAACCAAGAATAGATCCCCTTTTCAGATGAGACATTAAGGATCCTACTGTTCCTGAAAAATAGCAAGCAGTGTCCTCTGAGTGTTCATGCCAACATTTTGCCCTCAACCAACAACATTCAGGGAAAAAAAACAGATTTACCAGTCAATTATTTAGTTGTTAGCTATGGGATGATGATGCACACATATTGGCTACTGCATTTGCTGAGTTAGATCAATGTATTTCAAAAAGTAATTTTATGTGAAGGGGAAGATGTTTCTCAGAGAAGCTCTTACGTAAATATGTTTAAGCCATAACCCACTTTTCCAATGATGTAGAGCTGAATAAATCTGTTAATGTATAAACGTAGAGATAGACTGCACTTAAATAATTGACACAAAGACACGAAGGCAGCCGACTGGAGGTGCAGTAAAAGGAGGGGTCGACTGACAATGTGATTCAGGTAACAGATCAATTTGAAATCTTACAGAAACATTTGTTGTTGAAAACTGCAGTATGAGTAAGTTCCATTCAATAAATGCTCCCATTTAAGTGAAACAACAATGTTTGAACAGAGTTGTGGATTGACTGAATGTGAAAAAATAAGAAAATAAGATGAATGTGGAATGGTTATACAAAAAGTAATGTGGCTTCAGTTGTTAAAAAAGGTTCTTTAAAGAATTCTAATCCCTTTTTACAAATAGGATATGTCTGTAGCTTACTTGCAGTCTTTGTTAGATCTTGTGAAGCATTCTTAACACTCGTCAAACTGAGAGATGTCAATAGTGAGGAATGAGTCACCACCTATTTAAGGTTACCAATGTCAGCATCATACATTCCCAGGTCAGGTATGACAGACAGATGCATACTCTGCTTCATTAATGTGCTTTGTTCTCAACATTGCAAAGTGGCATTACCCTATGAACTATCCTTAGGTCAGTCTGATTGATGTTATCAATTAGTGTTGGATTGAAGACAACCTTTTGTTGTGCGCCCTTGTCTTTAGGAACAGGAGTAGAGCACACTTACATGTTGGAAGCAACTGCGGACACTTGGTTCAATGTTGCTGCCTCCAAATGAAGCCACTTCCCCTAGCTGCCGAGGGATCTGGACTGCATCATGAAGCAAAAGGCTCAGGCTTCGTTGGTCACACAGATCAATGGGTTCAGCTACTTGTTTGAAAAGATCTGCAAAAGTTATCAATAAGGAAAACACTGATATTATTAATCTTAAGAGAGGCAGTTGAGAACTCAATACATCCAATGTATTTATCCCGATTACCTTGCTTTGTAGATGGTGTTAAACATTTCTTTCTCAGTAAAGAAACTTACACGGATACCTGGTATAAATTCATTATTTTTTGATCTCCGATTCTGCACTTGTGATCTACTTTGAAAAAAAAACGTGTTTCTTCAGATAAAATTTAGTATGTATATTGTATGCTTCTCTGAGGAAATCCTTTCAACAATTTCTTTCTTGATTGTAAAGCTTAAACTGCTCTAATCTTTCTTTGTCCTCTTCGCCATTATACTTTTTGCTTATATGTGCATCTTCTTAAATGCAAGGGATCTTTCTCATGGTGTTGCCAAACGTGTGAAATGCTGTTGTGACGAGGAGCTTGCTACCTAAATCGAATCTTAAATCATGAATTCAGCTTGTAATTATAAAACAATTGTTTTCAATCCACCTTCATAATCTGTCTATGCCCATGAGGGAGCTTATAACAAAAATAGTGAGCAGCTTACTATTGTGCTCTGAAGTTGCATGGTGACTGGTTCCCACTGATCCCCTACATGGTTAACTCCAGAATTCAGGCCATCACAAGTAGAATAACAAAAAAAAACAATTTCACAAATTGTGCCAACAGGACCAAATTAATAAACATTGATCAGATTATGAAATACATTTATAACAAACACCACAGAAACGTTACAGAAGCAAATATAGAACTCCCAACTGGTGTTCGGTTAGTTAATATAAACAGTAAATAGATATAAAACATTTCAGAAGTAACTTAAGAAGCACATCTTTAACTATATTTTTAAAACCCATAAGTACTGTCCTAAGGTTAGACAAGGACAGACAGCATGCTCTGCGTTATAATGTAACACACTTTGTCCTTAAATTAAAACCGAAGGTGAGTTTAACTTTTAAAAGGCCATACAATGGTCATACATAATAGTACAAAAGGCAATCATCTTTTAAAATCAAGTTTCTTATCTCTTCTATAAGAATTACTCACACCAAATAAGGAAGTTATTTTTCCTCACTTGATGCATAAATTGACACTTTATTTACATCAATGTACAGAGTCTACCATCATCATACAGAATTTCTTGACAGCCAGATGTATTAATTTGCTTGTGGATGGCCTTCCCATCCCAAAACCAAGTGAGGCCCTTAAGCGTGCAATAATGCTAACTTAAGGCCTCAGCCAGCAGCCACTGGTTGAATACCAGCAGCGGGTGGGGCAGGCGCCTTGTGGGGTGCCCGAAAAGCAGACCCTGGCGAGTTTGCTTGTGGCCTCCAAGGGATGGACCCTTGTTATCATGCACTCAGTGCCTGACCAAGGGACCCAGCATTAGGAAAGGTGGGGACCCACTGACAGCCACGCCCCTGTTCTTGTCTCCGACCCCCCTCGCCCACCAACTCCATCCCACCCTCACTCACCTGTGGCCTGGGACCCTAACTGATGCTGAGCTTCTGATGGATGCATTGCTGGCATCTACCACCACTCCACCAGCGGTACTGCCTGCAAACAAGAGATGCCAGAATGGCCGGCAGCTCTCAGCATGGCAGGATTCCTACCTCTGGGGTCCATTATCCTGGGGAAGGCCCACCACTGGCCAGTTAAGTGCCTGATTGGCACTTAATACAGCAGCCTTCCCTAAAGAAGGTGAGAATGGCTCTCGCCAGCTCTGCAGCCAGCGGGAAAGACCCCCCATTGCTTGGGTTACATTCTGCCCCTTGGGTATACACATTCATCATTGAACTTTGCTTTAATTTGTAAAAAAAACTTTGTTACAATGCACAGAATTACTGGAATTTTAGGGTGCCATTTTCCATTCTTTAAATCCTCTGTTTTGTCAGCAATTATTTTGTTGAGCACTTTGACATAATAACTGGTGAAGAGGGCACAGCTAAAGGAAACAGGAAATTAGATCCTAATCTCCTTATGATCCTAATAGTCACTGAGAGCACGTGTTCATCTTCACTTCTCCATATAAGGAGCAGGTTCAAGCAATGACTCTGTCCGAATATGTTTCAAGAGATGCTTCAGTACCGGTGAAACCTCGGAACAGAAACCTTATCACAATGTCAATTTCATTCAGCTGGGAAACAAGATTGGTGCACATTGGAAGTGGCGATGCCAGCCTGGTGAAATAGTAGCTGGCCTTGAATTTCAAAAGGCTTGCCCTGTTTTCACCCTGTCCACAAGCACGCTTCCATGCCCTTAACCACCACCCCCCCGCTACCCATGTCCCACCCCCATCACCTCCCGCCTGTTCCTCCCACTCTTTACTTATAATGTTTCTTCTCTGCACTGTAGCATACTCTGAAATGTCTTTTCAAAAGGAGAACAACTTACAGTTATATAGCTCCTAAAGCATAGTAAACTATCCCATGGAATTTTACGAGCGTTTAATTGACACCAAGACAAAGAAGGGGATATTAATTGGGTGACTAATAGCTTGGTCAAAGAGATAGATCTTAAGCAGGGTTAGAAAGCAGGAGAAAGGACTTTTTATTCATTTACAGGATATGGGTGTCACTGGCTAGGCCAGTATTTATTGCCCATCTCAACTGCCCTTGAGAAGGTGGTGGTGAGCTACCTTCTTGAACCGCTGCAGTCCATGTGGTGTAGGTACACCCACAGTGCTGTCAGTGTTCCAGGTTTTTGGCCCAGCGACAGTGAAGGAACGGCGATATATTTCCAAGTCAGAATGGTGATATACACTGTTGCTACTGTGCATCGGTTGTATAGGGATTGAATGCTTGAGGATGGGGTGCCAATCAAATGGCTGCTTTGCCCTGGATGGTGTCAAGCTTCTGGAGTGCTGTTGGAACTGCACTTATCTAAGCAAACGAAGAGTATTCCATCACGCTCCTGACTTCAGCCTTGTAGATGGTGGACAGGTTTTGGGGAGTCAGGTGAGTTACTCGCCGAAGGAATCCTAGCCTCTGGCCTGCTCTTGTATCCACACTATTTATATGGCTAGTCCAGTTCACATCCGTATCAATGGTAACCCCAGGATATTTTTAGTGGGGGATTCAGTGATGGTAACACCACTGAATGTCAAGGGGCAATGGTTAGATTCTCTCTTGTTGGAGACGGTCATTGCCTGGCACCTGTGTGGCACAAACGTCACTTGCCACGTGTCAAACCTGAATACTGTCCAGGTCTTGGACATGAGCTGCTTGTGTCTGAGGAGTCACGAATGGTGCTGAATATTGTGCAATCATCAGCGACCATCACCACTTCTGACCTTATGATGGAAGGAGGTCACAGATGAAACAGCTAAGATGGTTGGGTCAAGGACACTACCCTGAGGAATTCCTGAAATGTCCTAGAACTGAGATGATTGACCTACAACAACCACAACCATCTTTCTTTGTGCTACGTGTGGCTCCAACCAGCAGAGAGTTTTCCCCCTGATCCCCATCGACTCCAGTTTTTCTAGGTCTCCTTGATGCCACACTCGGTCAAATGGTGCCTTAGTGTCAAGGGCAGTCATTCTCACCTCACCTCAGGAGTTCAGCTCTTTTGGCCATGTTTGAACCAAGGCTGTAATGAGGTCAGAAGCTGAGTGACCCTGGTGGAATACAAACTGAGCATCAGTAAGCAATTTATTGCAAAGTAAGTGCCACTTGATAGCACTGTTAATGACCCCTTCCATCACTTTACTGATGATGATGAGGAGACTGATGGGGTGGTAATTGGCCGGGTTGGATTTTATGTACAGGACATACCTGGGTAATTTTCCACATAGCCAGGTCGATGCAATATTGTAGGTGTACTGGAACAGCTGGGCTAGGGGCGCGGCAAATTCTGGAGCACATGTCTTCAGTACTATTGCAGGAATATTGTCAGAGCCCATAGCCTTTGCAGTATCCAATGCCTTCAGCCATTTCTTGATATCACGTGGAATGAATCGAATTAGCTGAAGACTGGCATCTGTGATGCTGGGGAACTCTGGAGGAGGCTGAGATGGATCATCCACTTGGCACTTCTGGCTGAAGACTGTTGCAAATGCATCAGCCTTATCTTTTGCACTGCTGTGCTGAGCTCCTCCAACATTGAGAATGGGGATGTTTGTGGAGCCTCCTTCTCGTGAGTTGTTTAATTATCCACCAGCATTCACGACTGGATGTGCCAGGACTGCAGAGCTTAGATCTGAGCCGTTGATTCTGGAATCACAGTTCTGACTATCACTTGCTGCTTATGCTGTTTGGTATGCAAGTAATCCTATCCTGTAGCTTCACCAGGTTGACAGCTCATTTTTAGGTATGCCTGGTGCTGCTCCTGGCATGCCCTCTTGCACTCTTTATTGAACCAGGGTTGAACCCCTGGCTTGATGGTAATGGTGGACTGGGGGATATGCCGGGCCATGAGGTTACAGATTGTGGTTAAGTACAAATTTGCTGCTGCTGACGGCCCAAAGCACTTCATGGAAGCCCAGTCTTGAGTTGCTAGATTGGTTCGAAATCTACCCCATTTAAGGGAGGCGGTGGCGTAGTGGTATTGTCACTGGACTAGTGTTCCAGAGACCCAGAGTAGACGGCAGATGGTGGAATTTGAATTCAGTAAATATCTGGAATTAAAAGTCTCATGATGACCGTGAAATTGTCAATTCTAGTAAAAACCCATCTGGTTTACTAATGTCCTTTAGGGAAGGAAATCTGCCATCCGTAGCTGGTCTGGCCTACATGAGACTCCAGACCCACAGCAATGATTGATTCATTAAAAAAAAAATGCCCTCTGAGCAAGGCAGTTAGGGATGGGCAATAAATGCTGGCCTAGCCAGCGACGCCCACATCCCATGAATTAATTTTTAAAAAGCACAGTGGTACACAAGACTATGGAGGGTATCCTCAATGTGAAGACAGGGCTTCGTCTCCACAAGGACTGTGCGGTAGTCCAATGCTGCAGCAGGCAGGTTGGTGAGGATCAGGTCAAGTATGTTTTTCTCTCTTGTTGGTTCCCTCACCATCTGCCGCTGACCCAGTCTAGCAATGTCTTTAAGACTCGACAAGCTTGGTCTGTGATGGTGCTAACAAGCCACTCTTGGTGATGGACATTGAAGTTCCCTACCTAGAGTACATTCTGTGCCCTTGCCAACATCAGTACTTCCTCCAAGTGGTGTTCAACATGGAGGAGCACTGATTCATCAGCTGAGGGAGGGCAGTACGTGGTAATCAGCAGGATGCTTTCTTGCCCATGTTTGGCCTGATGTCATGAGACCATGAGTCAATATAGAAGACTCCCGGGGCAACTCCTTCTCAAATGTATACCACTGTGCTGCCACCTCTGCTGGGTCTGTCCTGCCAGTGGGACAGCACATACCCAGGGATGGTGATGGTGATGTCTGGGACATGATCTGGGATGGTGATGTTGGGAATGGCATTAAACAGGAAATTAGAGAAGCATGTAATAAAGGAACATCTGTAATTATGGGTGACTTTAATATGCATATAGATCGGGCAAATCAAATTAGTAACAATACTGTAGAGGAGGAATTCCTGGAGTGTATACTGGATGCTTTTCTGGACCAATACATTGAGGAACCAATGAGAGAACAGGCCATTCTCCACTGGGTATTGTGTAATAAGAAAGGAATAATTGACAATCTAGTTGGGGATGAGCAACCATAATATGATAGAATTCTTCATCAAGATGGAGAATGACGTAGTTCATTCTGAGACTTGGGTCCTGAATTTTAATAAAGGAAACTACGATGGTATGAGGGGCGTCTTGGCTATGATGGATTGGGAAACGTTACTTAAAGGGATGACGGTGGATAGGCAATGGAAAAGATTCAAAGAGCGCATGGGTGAACTGCAACAATTGTTTACTCCTGTCTGGCGCAAAAGTTAAACAGGAAAGGTGGCCAAACCATGGCTTACAAGGGAAATAGTATTAGATAGTATTAGATGCAAGGAAGAGGCATGCAAATTGGCCAGAAAAAACAATAGTGTTGAGGATTGAGAGCAATTTAGAATTCAGCAAAAGAGGACCAAGGGATTGATTAAGAAGGGGAAAATAGAGTATGAGAGTAAGCTTGCAGGGAACATAAAAACTGACTGTAAAAGTTTCTATAGGTATGTGAATAGAAAAAGATTGAAGACAAATATAGGTCCCTTACAGTCAGAAACAGGAATTTATAATGGGGAACAAAGAAATGGCTGACTAAGTAAATACATACTTTGGTTCTGTCTTCACAAAGGAAGACATAAATAACATACCAGAAATTTTGGGGAACACAGGGTTTAGTGAGAGGGGGGAACTGAAAGAAATCAGTATTAGTAGGGAAATGGTGTTGGGAAGATTGATTGGATTGAAGGCCGATAAATCCCCGGGGCTTGATAATCTACATCCCAGAGTACTTAAGGAAGTGGCCCTAGGAACAGTGGATGCATTGGTGGTCATCTTCCGAGATTCTATTGACTCTGGAACAGTTCCTACAGATTGGAAGGTAGCTAATGTAACCCCACTATTTAAAAAGGGAGGCAGAGAGAAAACAGGGAATTATATACCCAGCCTGACGTCGGTAGTGGGGAAAATTCTAGAGTCCATTATAAAAGATTTAATTCCTGAGCACATGGAAAACAGTGGCAGAATCAGACAGAGTTAGCATGGATTTATGAAAGGGAAATCATGCTTGACAAATCTACTGGAATTTTGAGAGGATGTAACTAGTAGACTTGCAGAAGGCTTTCGACAAAGTCCCACATAAGAGATTGGCGTGTAAAATTAAAGCGTATGGGATTGGGGGTAGTGCATTGAGATGGATAGGAAACTGGTTGGCAGACTGGAAATAAGGAGTAGGAATAACTGGGTCTTTTTCCGAATGGCAGGCAGTAACTAGTGGAGTACCGCAGGGATCGGTGCTAGGACCCCAGTTATTCACAATATATATTAATGATTTAGATGAGGGAATTAAATGTAATATCTCCAAATTTGCAGATGACACAAAGCTGGGTGGGAGGGTGAGCTGTGTGGAGGATGCAGATGCTTCAGTGTGATTTGGACAAGCTGAGTGAGTGGGCAAATGCATGGCAGATGCAGTATAATGTGGATAAATGTGAGGTTATCCATTTTGGTAGCAAAAACAGGAAGGCAGATTATTATCTGAATGGCTATAAATTGAGAGAAGGGAACGTGCAACGAGACCTGGGTGTCCTCGTACACCAGTCGCTGAAGGTAAGCATGCAGGTGCAGCAGGCGGTAAAGAAGGCAAATGGTATGTTGGCCTTCATAACCAGAGGAGTCGAGTACAGGAACAGGGATGTCTTGCTGCAATTGTACAGGGCCTTGGTGAGACGGCACCTGGAATATTGTGTGCAGTTTTGGTCTCCTTATCTGAGGAAGGGTGTACTTGCTTTAGAGGAAGTGCAGTGAAGGTTTACCCGACTGATTCCTGGGATGGCAGTACTGACATATGAGGAGAGATTGAGTTGGCTAGGATTATATTTGCCGGAGTTCAGAAGAATGAGGGTGGATCTCATAGGAACCTATAAAATTCAAACAGGGCTAGACAGGATAGATGCAGGAAGGATGTTCCTGATGGCGGGGGAGTCCAGAACCAGGGGTCACAGTCTGAGGATATGGGGTAGACCATTTAGGACTGAGATGAGGAGAAATTTCTTCACCCAGAGAGTGATGAGCCTGTGGAATTCGTTACCACAGAAAGTAGTTGAGACCAAAACATTGTACGTTTTCAAGAAGGAGATAGATATAGCTCTTGGGGCAAAAGGGATCAAAGGGTATGGGGAGAAAGAGGGAGCAGGCTATGAGTTGGATGATCAGCCATGATCATAATGAATGGCGCAGCAGGCTCGAAGGGCCGAATGGCCTACTCCTGTTCCTAGTTTCTATGTTTCTATCTCTAAGGTATGATTCCGAGAGTATGACTATGTCAGGTTGTTGCTTGACTAGTCTTGTGAGACAGCTCCCTCAATTTTTGCACAAGTCCCCAGATGTTAGTAAGGACGACTTTGCAAGGTCCACAGGGCTGGGTTTGTCATTGTAATTTCTGCTGCCTAGGTCGATGCCGGTTGATGTAACAAGGCAAAAGGGTTAATGGAAGGAATTCCATAGCTTTGGGCCTAGTGAGCTGAAAGCATGGCCAACAAGGGTAGGGTGAAGAGAGTGAGGGATGCACTAGAGGCCAGTGTTTCAGGAACAATGAGATCTGAAGGTGTAGGGTTGGAGGAAATTACAGGGGTAAAGAGGGGGTAAGGCCATGGGAGTATTTAAACATGTAGATGCGGAATTTTTAAAGCAAAGTGCTGGTTGGGAGCCAAAGTGAGTAAGCAAAGCAACAGGTTAATGGAACTTGGCAGTGGTTAGAATATGGGCAGCAGAAGCCCTCACCTGTAGGGAGGGTGGAAGGTAGGAAGCTGGCCAGGAGAACATTGGAATAGTTGAGTTGCATAAACAGAAGCATCGATGAAGGCAGCAGCAGGTGATTTGAAGCAGGGATTGAGATAGGTGATGTTCCAGAGGTGGAAATAAGAGGTTTTGGTAATGCAGAAGAAACGGGGTCAAAATCTCAACTCAAAAAATAGGGCACCAAAGTTGCGAACAATCTGGTTCAGTCTCAAAGTGGCAGGGAAGGGGGGTGCAGTCAGCTGTTAGCATACAAAATTTGTGGCAGGTGATAATGACAATGGTTTCAGTCTTCCCAATGTTCAATCAGGGAAATTTGAGCTTATCTTGGACTGGATGTTGGAAAATCAGTTTGACAATATAGAGCCCATGCAAGATCAATAGGCGCACAGTGAGGGGAGACTTCAGCCTGAGTGAGACAGAGACCGAGTGAGTACATTTGGGAATGTGGTTCAAAGTGGGAATTCAGTGGATAGGAGAAAAGAGGTGCTTTCGGTAAGGTTTACGGAAGAAGTGCAACTTAGAATAGAGTGCTGGGAACCGGGTAATTAAGGGAGTTAGGGAAGGAAGGGAAAGAGGTGTTCATTTGCTTTCTAACTTTCTTAGCCTTCAGGAAGTGTTGTACTCTGCTACAGGAGCAGAAGCTAGTTATTTGTTGAACATCTGGTAAGTGACTACGGTTTATTCTATTCCTAAAATTCAAAATACTCTAGCAGCTGGCAATATGGTTAACAAAATTTATAAAAACAAAAGTAAAATATATAATTGAATAAAATTATTAAATCATCCCGCCCTTGGATGAGGCTTCCTTAAAAATCCGAAGGCCACCTGCCCGATTCGCCTGCCGGCCAACTGTAATGTTGCACGGGCAGCAAAAAATCACCACTAATTGAAACTCTAACGGCCTTAATAGGCCTCTTAATTGTTGGCAGGCACACTGCCGACTCTCGTGCGCACGTGGCGACTGAAATATTGCGCGATCACATGCTATTTTACGCCCGATTGCCGATTGGATCAGGCCCACACCTGATCGCGGAACGTAAAATTCTGCCTATAGACTGGAAAAGTCAGATCGGCAAAGATAACCGAGATGAGGAGTACATTGAATGTTTTTGGAATAGTTTCTTTGAACAGCATATTCTGGAGCCAACCAGAGAGCAGGCTATACTATACCTGGCAGTGTGCAATGAGATGGGAGTAATCAACGATCTCATAGTGAACGTGCCCCTAGGTAGCAGCAACCATAATATGATTGAATTTTACATTCAGTTTAAGGGAGAGAGGAGTGGGTCTGAGACTAAGTTGTTAAATAAGGGCAATATGAGCACATGAGAGCTGAGCTGGCTAAAGTGAATTGGAAAATTAGGTTAAGGGATAGGCCAATAGAGATGCAGTGGCTAATATTTAAGGGAATATTTCAGAATGCACAGAATAGATACATTCCAACGAGTAAGAAGAAGTCCAAGGGATGGACATGCCATCCATGGTTTACTAGAAAGGTTAAAGTTAGTATGAAATTAAAGAAAAAGCATGTAATTCTGCAAAGACAGGTGGAAGGTCAATAGAAGGAACGGCAAAGAATGACTAAAAGATTAATAAGGAGGGAAAAATTAGAGTATGAAAGGAAGCTAGCCAGAAATATAAAAACAGATAGTAAGAGTTTTTATAAATATTTTAAAAAGAGTTAATAAAGTGAGCATTGGTCCTATAGAGAGTGAGTCTGGAGAATTGATAATGGAAAACAAGGAGACGGCAGATGAATTGAACAGGTATTTCGCATCAGTTTTCACTATAGAGGATATACGTAACATACCAAAAGCAGCTATAAATCAGGACAAGGAAGTGGGGAAGGAAGTCAGGAAAATTAGTCACCATAGAAGTGGTACTGAGTAAATTGTTGGAGCTGCGGGCTGATAAGAGTTCGGGTCCTGATGGACTTCATCCTAGGGTCTTAAAAGAAGTATCCAGCGAGATAGTTGATGCGTTGGTTTCAATTTTCCAAAACTCCCTAGATTCAGGGGAGGTCCCATTAGATTGGAAGATAGCAAATATAACTCCATTATTCAAAAAGGGAGGGAGCAGAAAGCCGGAAACTACATGCCAATTAGCTTAACATCTGTCATAGGGATAATGTTAGAAGCTATTATTAAAGAAGTTATAGCAGGGCACTTGGATGAGCTTAAAGTCATCAGGCAGAGTCAACATGGTTTTTGAAAGGGAAATCGTGTTTAAACAACTTGTTGGATTTCTTTAAGGAAGTAACATGTGCTGTGGATAAAGGGGAGCCGGTATTTAGATTTCCAGAAGGTATTTGATGAAGTGCCACATCAAAGGTTATTGCAGGAAATAAAAGTCAATGGTGTAAGGGGTAACATATTGGCATGGATAGACAATTGGTTGGCTAACAGGGAACAGAGAGTAGGCACAAATGGGTCTTTTTCAGGTTGACAAGATATAACGAGTGGTGTGCCACAAGGATCAATGCTGGGACCTAAGCTGTTTACAATTTATATAAATGACTTGAATGAAGGGATTGAAGGGATGGTTGCCAAGTTTGCTGATGACACAAAGATACGTAGGAAAGTAAGTTATGAAGAGGGTATAAGGAGGCTATAAAATGATATAGATAGGTTAAGTGAATGGGCAAAGATCTGGTAAATGGAATACAATGTGGGAAAATGTGAAATTGTCCATTTTGGCAGGAAGAATAAAAAAGAAGCATATTATCTAAATGGTGAGAGATTGCAGAGCTCTGAGGTGCAGAGGGATCTGGGTGTCCTAGCGCATGAATCACAAAAGGCTAGATGCAAGTATAGCAAGTAATTAGGAAAGCTAATAGAATGTTATCATTTATTGTGGGGAATTGAATACAAAAGTAGGGAGGTTATGCTTCAGTTGTACAGGGCCACATCTGGAGCACTGTATACAGTATTGGTCATCTTATTAAGGAAGGATGTAAATGCGTTGGAAGCAGTTCAGAGGTTTACCAGACTGATGCCTGCAATGGGTGGGTCAGACTAGAATTGTATCCGCTGGAGTTTAAAAGAGTAAGAGGTGACTTGATTGAAACATGCAAGATACTGAGAGGTCTTGACAGGGTGGATGTGGAGAGGATGTTTCCTCTTGTGGAAGAATCTAGAACTAGAGGTCACGGTTTAAAAATAAGGGGTCGTCCATTTAAAATGGAGATGAAGTGAAATTTTTTTCACTCAGAGGGTCATGAGTCTTTGCAACTCTCTTCCTGAGGTGGTAGTGGAAGCAGAGTCTTTGAATATTTTTAAGGCAGGGCTGGATACAATTTGAGTAAGGAAGGGGGGGGTGATAGATTATCGTGGGTAGTTGGGATGCAGATTTGAGGTTACTATCAGATCAGCCATGATCTTATTAAATGGCAGAGCAGGCTTGTGGGGCTGAATGGCCTACATCTGCTCTTTGTTCATATAGGTGGATAGTGAGGTACTGCTGGGTGTTGTCAGTGCACTTGTGAAATCTTATGTTGCGCCTTCAGATGGTGTTTCTGGGAGTCATTGGTGGTCTCCAGAGATAATTGTGCTGGGGTGGGAAGAAATGTCTTGGCACATACACAATGGGCTGAATGGCCTCCTTCTGGACTGTAAATCTTTTGACGTAAAAGCCATTACTGGAGACTCTCTGATGTGAACCAGTTAAGGGAAAGCAGTAGGACAGGAGAAGAGAGGTAGCTGAAGAGGACACTTTGGTCAACCAAGTCATATTAACCATGTTACAACTAAGCATAAATGCAAGTTGTTGCTCTTCTTTGACTGGGGCAGAGATTTATTACTGGAGATGTGTACATCTGTCCATTCTGTTGCTGACCTGCGGATGATCATTGCTGATTATATCTGAAAGGCCAGGGATGGAAGAACTTAATGATACCCAGCTTGATAAACCTCACAAAAATTAAGGTAAAGTACACATCTATTTCTTAATTTTAATAAGTTGTGTTGAGCTCAACCTTTGGCATCAGCCTTGTGTTTTAAGAATCAAGTATAGGAACAGTATTATTATTTCCTGAGATGCTCTTGGTAACATCAGCAACAGTTTTGATGATTCTCTTTGCATTGCAAGATCAACAGTACGTTTAACAACTCAAATGGCACTTTGCAAGTAGTGAGGACAAGGTTTCTTGTAATGCTACTGCATATTAAGCTAGACACCAAGACTAAGCTGCCTGCTTGATTGGCACCTGAATCACTAGCTAATGCATTCTTAAACATTCACCCACTCCACCACCGTGGCTGCACCAACAAAATACACCACAGCAACTCTCAAAGGCTCCTTTGACAGGACCATGACAAACTCGTGACCTTATCATCAAAGAGAATAACAACAGCAGGTGCATGGGAACACCACCAACTGCAAATGTCCCCAAGTGACACAATAGCCCCTTTGGCACTGGGTCAAAATCCTGGAATTCCATTCCAAACAACACTATGGGCGTAACTACACTACATGGACTCCAGCAATTCAAGAAAGTAGCTCACCACCACCTTCCAGGGCAATTACTAATGGGCAATAAATGCTAACCTTGCTAGCAACACTCACATCCCATGAATGAATAAAAAAAGGAATGAAGAGGGGGCTCAGTAGAGTGCATACCTCCAACCACGCTGTGTTAACTCAACATTATTACAATTATGCAGCCTTTCCTTGAGGATTTTCCCTGCCTAGTTGATGATCTGTAAATACAAAGCTGAAAAAGGAAATCTTGTTACTCAGAGCTTCCAACTCATTGAGAAAGCGTCACATCCAACAACCTGCTCTGAAAACTCTGCTCCCATGTGACAAATTCCACCACAGTGACAGAGACAATCCTCAAAATTCTAAAACAATCAACAACTTCCAAAAAAAAAGTCAAATTTCCCTATCTCCCGATGTGCATGGATCTTTAAAAAAAAAAACAGGATCTGGGTTTGTATCTTTGCCAAAAACTACAAAGTTCTTCCTTGGGCCATACCCCTTCTACCAAGTTTAACTTAATTCCATCCAATAGCTTTTGAGGTATATTGTTTACAGAGTACAGACTAACAAACAGGGGTGAAAACATTACCTTCACTTACCTGCTGTTGCAAAGGTAAAGAGTTTTAATATTTTTCCTAACATTCCAGTGATAAAAAAGTTATTGCTAACAACAGCAGTTATTCAGGTGACTGGTGATGTTCAGTTTTTAGGAAGCAGCAACACCATCCATGTTCAAAATACCAGGAATGTACTCTGAAGGATTTGCAGAGACCAAGTTGCTACTTGCAATTGTATCAGCAGTGACTGGGTCAGTATATATACTCCTATCTGCAGTGACCAAGTCGTTACTTACACTTGTATTTTTCTTCTAGGTGACCCTTGGATAGGCACATCAAGCCAATTTTCAAAGACAGCACTCTGATTCTTCCACTCCTACCCCTGGAAAAGAAATTTGCATAAGGTCACAGATTGGCTTTACTTATTTGAATACCGTACAGGACCACTTTGATTTATTTATTTTTTTATTCATTCACAGGATGTGGGCTTTGCTGGCTGGGCCAGCATTTATTTCCCATCCCTAGTTGACCTTGAGAAGGTGATGGTCAGCTGACTTCTTGAACCGCTGCAGGCATGTGTTGTAGGTACACCCACAGTGCTGTTAGGAAGGGAGTTCTAGGATTTTGACCCAGTGACAGTGAAGGAATGGTAATATATTTCCAAGTCAGGATGGTGAGTGACTTGAAAGGGAGCTTCCAGCTGGTATTGTTCCCACCTATCTGCTGCCCTTGTCCTTCTAGACGGTAGTGATTGTGGGTTTGGAAGGTGCTGTCGAAGGAGCCTTGGTGAATTGCTGCAGTGCATCTTGTAGATGGTACACACTGCTATTGTGCGTCTGTGGTGGAGGGAGTGAATGATTGTGGATGGGGTGCTAATCAAGCGGACTGCTTTGTCCTGGACGGTGTCAAGCTTCCTGAGTGTTGTGGGAATTACACTTATCCAGGCAAGTCACATTCCTGACTTGTGCCTTGGAGATAGTGGACAGGCTTTGAGGAGTCAGGAGATGAGTTATTTTTCGCATGATTCCGAGCCTCTGACCTGCTCTTGTAGCCACAGTATTTATATGGCTAGTCCAGTTCAGTTTCTGGTCAATGGTAACCCCCAGGATGTTGATAGTGGGGAATTCAATGATAGTAATGCCATTGAGCGTCAAGGGGCAGTGGTTAGATTCCCTCTTGTTGGAGATGGTCATTGCCTGGCACTTGTGTGGCACGAATGTTATTTGCCACTTGTCATCCCAAGCCTGGATATTACCCAGGTCTGGTTGCATTTGAACATGGACTACTTCAGTATCTGAGGAGTCGCGAATGGTGCTGAACATTGTGCAATCATCAGCGAACATCCCCACTTCTGACCTTATGATGGAAGGTCGTAGATGAAGCAGCTGAAGATGGTTGAGCTGAGGACACTACTCTGAGGAACTCCTGCAGTGGAGCTGAGATGACTGGCCTCCAACAACCACAACCATCTTCCTTTGTGCTAGGTATGACTCTAAGCGGTGAAGTTTTCGCCCCAATTCCCACTGACTCCAGTTTTGCTAGGGCACCTTGATACCACACTTGGTCAAATATGACCTCGATGTCAAACGCAGTCACTCTCACCTCACCTCGGGAGTCAGCTCTTTTGACCATGCTTCAATCAAGACTGTAATAAGGTCAGGAGCTGAGTGGCCCTGATGGAAACCAAACTGGGTGTCAGTGAACAGGTTATTCCTAAAATTGCCCTGTGTTAGAACTGCACTGCAATAAAAGACAAGTATGTTTTCACTTGCGTAGATCAATTAGAAGTGTATATTTGGCCTCAGGTTTCTACAGTATCTTAATCAGGTTTGTAAAGATTGTACTTCATCCCCTTCATTTCACAAATCTAGCTTTGAACAAATGCCTCAGATTACATGTCCGCATTTGTACTTACACCACTTCAGTTTGTGTGAAATAATTTGTGTTACAATCTGAGTGCTAAATATTTTGATCAGTTTAGAGCAGTTGGACGAGGCATTTAATATATTTGCTTTCCTGGCAGGTAGTCCAAGTTATTTTTGAGACTCAACCATTATCCAACCAGTACAGCAGTACAAAGCCACACATCAGGCCTTAGAGCCTCAGAGAGGCTTATGTTACCTGCCATCACTGGGTGACATTAAAGAGGGAATGGTACAGTTTGCTGATTACTGACTGGTCACTGGGTAAGAAACAGTGGGAAACACTGCTCATTTCCCTTTCTAGCACAAGGCCAGGGTGATCAGTTAGGAGGGAGGCAAGGGAGGAGATCGCAGGGGCTCTGACCCAAATTTTTAATTCCTCTCTGGTCACAGGGGAGGTGCCAGAGGACTGGAGAACAGCTAATGTGGTTCTGCTGTTTAAGAAGGGTTGTAGAGATAAGTCAGGGAAGTACAAGCCAGTGAATCTCATGTCAGTGGTAGGGGAGCTATTAGAGAAAGTTCTGAAGGAGAGTATCTATCTCCACTTGGAGAGGCAAGGTTTGATCAGGGATAGTCAGCATGGCTTTGTCAGAGGGAGGTCATGCCTAACAAATTTGATTGAATTTTTTGAGGCGGTGACCAGGTGTGTAGATGAAGATAGTGCAGTTGATGTAGCTTATATGGATTTCAACAAAGCCTTTGACAAGGTCCCACATCAGAGACTTATAAAGAAGGCAATTGCATATGGGATACTGAGTAATTTGATAAGGTGGATTCAAAATTGGCTTGGTTGTAGGAGACAGAGGGTGATGACAGAAGGATGCTTTAGTGACTGGAAGCCAGTGTCCAGTGGAGTACCACAGGGATCTGTGCTGGGTCCCCTATTTGTCATTTATATTAATGACGTAGATGACTATGTGGGTGGCAGGATTAGTAAGTTTGCGGATGACACAAAGATTGGCTGGGTGGTTAACAGTGAGGTCGAGTGTCTTGGGCTACAGGAAGATATAGATGGGATGATCAAATGGGCAGATAAGTGGCAGATGGAATTTAACCCTGAAAAGTGTGAGGTGATACACTTTGGAAGGAATAATTTGACAAGGAAGTATTCAATGAACAGCATGGCACTAGGAAATTCTGAGGAACAAAGGGACCTTGGCGTGTGTGACCATAGATCTCTGAAGGCGGAGGGGCATGTTTGTGGGGTGGTGAAAAAGGCACTTACCTTTATCAATCGAGGCATAGATTACAAAAGTAGGGAGGTCGTGTTGGAGTTGTATAGAACCTTGGTGAGGCCACAGATGGAGTACTGTGTGCAGTTCTAGTCGCCACGTTATAGGAAGGATGTGATTGCACTGGAGGGGGTGCAGAGGAGATTCACCAGTATGTTGCCTGGGATGAAACATTTAAGTTATGAAGAGAGGTTGGATAAACTTGGGTTGTTTTCGTTGGAGCAGAGAAGACTGAGGGGGGACCTGATCGAGGTGTACAAGATTTTGAGGGGCATGGACAGGGTGGATAGGGAGCAGCTGTTCCCACTAGTTGAAGGGCCAGTCACGAGGGGGCATAAGTTCAAGGTGAGGGGCAGGAGGTTTAGGGGGGATGTGAAGAAAATCTCTTTTACCCAGAGGGTGGTGACAGTCTGGAATGCATTGACTGGGAGGGTGGTGGAGGCGGGTTGCCTCACATTCTTTAGAAAGTACCTGGATGAGCACTTGTTATGTTATAGTCATAACATTCAAGGCTATGGGCCAAGTGCTGGTAAATGGGATTAGATAGGTAGGTCAGGTTTTTCTCACATGTCGGTGTAGACTCGATGGGCCGAAGGGCCTCTTCTGCACTGTGATTCTGTGATTTCAATATCCCATTACCACCCAGCAATCATTACTAGAAAAGAGCTTTCTACGTAGCGATTGAAAGTAAAATCAAGATCAGCCGAGATATTTTCCCTATTTAAACAGGCTGCTAACACCTGTACATGGATGCTGTGCTCCAAATTACTACACAACTATTTTTAAAATATTTCTTTATTTCTAATTCACTTAAACATACCATATTTTCCTACAACAGTGATTATGTTGCAAAGGTACTTCATTGACTCTCAAGTCCTTTTGGGTGCCCTGAAGTCGTGAAAGGCACTTTAACAATGCAAGTCTTTCTTTTATGAACTTCTGTGGTTGTGTGTTGCTTTGTCAATGAAAGATTGGCTGCAATTACGCAGAGTAATCTGAACAAAATGCCTTGGCTACACAACAGTCCTGTGACATATATTTCCCCCAACAAAATTCCTAGCCAAAGTTATTGAATTAGAAGAAATTTGCAACTGGTGTGCTTAATTGGTAAAGCACCAGCATTTGTATCTCCAATTATAAATGCTCCAGGCACTGAGAATACAGATGAAAACCATGTCCTACCTCTAGCAATGCTCACAGGAAGTTGGACAATGCTCTGTTTTATAACTATAGGAATAATATATAATACAATACACATTTTAATATACTATATTCTGTGTCTCTCTAGAATATTTTTTCATTTGTTTTACATTCCCTATTTTTTTATCTCAACATAATTCCCATCCCTCTTTAGGTTATCCCTATATATATTTTAAATCTGGGCAGGATTTACATGGCTAAGAATAGTGTGACCATTCTGAACAACTAAGGAGCACAAGCAATGCAAATGGATCAGTAAATGGGGTGAGTAAAAAGCAACATTAAATACCAGTAAACAGGCCACACATTTATTTTCAAAGGAAACAATGAAGAAATTGCTGCCCTAGCCAATTAAACTATACGAAACAATAATGAATTTAGCAATAACAGCAGAACCATCCTAAGTCTAGCAAATAAAGCAGATGAGCTCAGGGCACAGATAGAACCGTGGCAGTTTGATATCATAACTACTACAGAAACAGGGCTTAAAGAGGGACAGGAAAGACAACTCAACATTCCTGGTTACAGAATGTTCAGACGAGATAGGAAGGAGATAAAAAGGGAGAGGGGTGGCAAATTTGGTTCGAAAAGCAATTACAGCTGAGAGGAGGGATGATATGTTAGAAGGCTCATCAACTGAGACCATACGGATTGAGTTTAGGAACAAAGAAAGGCCACTCACACAACTGGGAGTGTATTGTAGACCCCTGAACATCCAGAGGGAGATAGAAGGCAAATTTTGCTTCCAACTTCCACCCTTCCATCATTTTCACATGGTCCATCTCTGACATTTCCCTTCCCTTACTTGACTCCTCTGTCTCAATTTCTGGTGATAGACTGTCCACCAATATCCATTACAAGCCTACCGACTCCCACAGCTACCTCGACTACAGCTCCTCACACCCCACTTCCTGTAAGGACTCCATCCCATTCCCTCAGTTCCTTCGCCTCTGTCGCATCTGTTCTGATGATGCCACTTTCAAAAACAGTTCCTCTGACGTGTCCTCTTTCTTCCTTAACCGAGGTTTTCCACCCACGGTGGTTGACAGGGCCCTCAACCGTGTCCAGCCCATCTCCTGCGCATCTGCCCTCACACCTCCTTCTCCCTCCCAGAAACATGATAGGGTCCCCCTTGTCCTCACTTATCACCCCACCAGCCTCCGCATTCAAAGGATCATCCTCCACCATTTCCGCCAACTCCAGCATGATGCCACCACCAAACACATCTTCCCTTCACCCCCCCCCGGCGGCAATCCGTAGGGATCATTCTCTCCGGGACACCCTGGTCCACTCCTCTATCACCCCCTACACCTCAACCCCCTCCCACGGCACCTTCCCACGCAACCGGAGAAAATGCAACACCTGCCCCTTTACTTCCCCTCTCCTCACCACCCAAACACTCATTTCAAGTGAAGCAGCACTTCACTTGCACTTCCCTCAACCTAGTCTACGGCATTCGTTGCTCCCAATGCAGTTTCCTCTACATTGGAGAGACCAAACGCAGACTGGGTGACGGCTTTGCAGAACACCTTCGGTCTGTCCGCAAGCATTACCCGGACCTCCCTGTCGCTTGCTATTTCAACACTCCACCCTGCTCTCATGCCCACATGTCCATCCTTGGCTTGCTGCATTGCTCCAGTGAAGCTCAACGCAAACTGGAGGAACAGCATCTCATCTTCCGACTAGGCACTTTACAGCCTTCCGGACTGAATATTGAGTTCAACAATTTTAGATCATGAACTCTCTCCTCCATCCCCACCCCCTTTCCGATTTTCCCCCTCCTTTTTGTTTTTTCCAATAATTTATATACATTTTTCTTTTCCCACCTATTTCCATTATTTTTAAATGTATTTCCATCCATTGTTTTATCTCTAC
Source organism: Carcharodon carcharias (assembly GCF_017639515.1). Classification (NCBI taxonomy): domain Eukaryota; kingdom Metazoa; phylum Chordata; class Chondrichthyes; order Lamniformes; family Lamnidae; genus Carcharodon; species Carcharodon carcharias. The sequence goes on along the minus strand of NC_054468.1, from coordinate 125,052,060 downwards.
CTTTTAGCCTTTTTCGATTCCTTAACCGACCCCACCCCCACCAGGGCTATCTGTACCTTGCTCGTCCTGCTTTCTACCCTTAATTAGCACATTCCTTTAGATAATATCACCACCTTCAACACCTCTTTGTCCTTTTGTCTGTGACATCTTTTGGTTATCTCCACCTATCACTGGCCCTCTATCCAGCTCTTCTTGTCCCACCCACCCCTTAAACCAGCTTATATTTCACCCCTTTTCTATTTTTCCTTCGTTTTGTTGAAGAGTCACGCGGACTCGAAACGTTAACTGTGTTCCTCTCCACAGATGCTGCCAGACCTGCTGAGCTTTTCCAGGTATTTTTGTTTTTGTGAAAGAAATTTTATGTCTGACACCGAGAACTCAATGTTACAAAAAGCTAAGAGTATAGAAAGTGCTGGGGTGAAATCAAAAAGGAAATTAGGAAAGTAAAGAGAGGGCATGAAAGAATATTGGCAAGTAAAATCAAGGTGAACCCAAAGATGTTTTATCAGTACATTAAGATTAAGATGATAACTAAGGAAAGAGTAAGGCTTACAAAATACCAAAAAGGTAACCTATGTGTGGAGGCGGGGGCTATGGGTATGGTTTTTAATTAATGCTTTGCGTCTCTTTTCACAAAAGGGGGGCAATGCAGACATTGTAGTTAAGGAGGAGGAGCGTGATGCATTGAATGTGATAAACATAGGGAGAGAGGAAGTATTAAGGGGATTAGCATCCTTGAGATTGGATAAATCACCAAGGCCTGATGAAATGTACCCCAGGCTGTTAAAAGAAGCCAGGGAGGAAATTGGAGAGGGTTTGAACATCATTTTCCAATCTTCACTGAATACAGGTTGGGTGCCACAGGATTGGAGGCCTGCTAACATTGTACCTTTGTTTAAAAAGGGAGCAAGGGATAGACCGAATAATAATAGGCTAGTCTGTCTGACCATGGTATGGGCAAATTATTGGAATCAATTCTGAAAAACAGGATAAACTGCTCCTTAGAAATACATTGACCAATCAAGGACAGTCAGCATGGATTTGTTAAGGGAAGTTCATGTCTGACTAATTTGATTGAATTTTTGGAGGAAGTAATAAGGATGATTGATAAGGGTCGTGCAATTGAAATGGTCTACATGGAATTTATCAAGGCTTTAGCAAGGTTCCAATTGGCAGACTGGTTAAAAAAATAAAAGCTCATGGAATCTAGGGTAATATAGCAAGCTGGATACAAAATTGGCTGAGTGACAGGAAAGAATGGGTAATGGTTGATGGATATTTTTGCGACTGGAAGGCTGTTTCCAGCAGGGTTCTGCAGGGCTCAGTACTAAGTCCCCTGTTTTTTGTGCTAGATATTAATGACTTGTATGTAAATGTAAGGGGAATGATCAAAATGTTTCCAGACAACACAAAAATTGGCCATGTGGTTGATAGCGAAGAGGATTGCTGAAGACTGCAGGAAGATATCAATGGATTGGTTGGGTGGACAGAAAAGTGTCAAACGGAATTCACCCCAGAGAAGTCTGAGTATTTGGGGAGGTCAGACAAGGAAAAGGACTACCATAAATGGAAGGATACTGAGAAGTGTATAGTAAGCGAGGGACCTTGGAGTGAATGTCCACAGATCACTGAAGGTAGCAGGACAGGGTGATAAGGTGGTAAGGAAGGCATATGGAATCTTTTCATTTATTAGCCGAGGCATAGAATATAAACCTCTCAGCTCCGGTACATCACTGCAGGAGTCCCTCGGAGTAGTGTCCAAGGCCCAACCATCTTCAGCTGCTTCATCAATGACTTTCCGTCCATCATAAGGTCAGAAGTGGGGATGTTCGCTGATGATTGCACAACATTCAGCACCATTCGCGACTCCTCAGATACTGAGCAGTCCATGTCCAAATGCAGCAAAACCTGGAAACATCCAGGCTTGGGCTGACAAGTGGCAAGTAACGTTCACACCACACAAGTGCCAGGCAATGACCTTCTCCAACAAGGGAGAATCTAACCATACCCCCTTGACATTCAACAGTATTACTGCATTGGAAGCAGTTCAGAGAAGGTTTATCAGACTGATGCCTGGAATGGGTGGGTATGAGGAAAGGTTGGACAGACAAGGCTTGTATCCGCTGGTATTTAGAAGGGTAAGAGGTGACGTGTTTAAAACATATAAGATCCTAAGTGTCTTAACAGGGTAGATGTGGAGAGGATGTTTCCTCTTGTAGACGAATCTAGAACTAGGGATTACTGTTTATAAATAAGGGGTTGCCTGAAAAAACAGAGATGAGGTGAAATTCTTTCACTCAGAGGGTCATGAGTCTTTGGAATTCTCTTCCTGAAAAGGTGGCAGGAGCAGAGTCTTTGAATATTTTTTAAGGCAGAGGTGGATAAATTCTTGGTAAGCAAGGGGGCAATATGTTATCAGCGGTAGGTAGGGTGCAGATTTGAGGTTACAATCAGATCAGCTATGACCTTATTAAATGGTGGAGCAGGCTCGAGGGGCTGAATGATCTATTCCTGCTCCTTGTTCATATGTTAGTATGTTCATGTGTACTATCGCTGAATCTCTCACTATCAACATCCTAGTGATTACCGTTGACCAGAAACTGAACTGGACTAGCCATATAAATACTGTGGCTATAAGAGCAGATCAGAGGCTGGGAATTATGCAACGAGTAACTCACCTCCTGATTCCCCAAAGCCTGTCCACCAACTACAATGCACAAATCAGGAGTGTGAAGGAATACTCTCTCCTTGCCTGGATGAGTGCAGCTCCAACACTCAAGAAGCCTGACACCATCTAGGACAAAGCAGCCCACTTGATTGGCACCCCTTCCACAATCATTCACTCCCTCCACCACCGACACACAGTGGCAGCAGTGTGTACCATCTACAAGATGCACTGCAGGAACTCACCAAGGCTCCTTCGACAGCACCTTCCAAACCCACGACCACTAGCATCTAGAAGGACAAAGGCAGCAGCTACATGGGAACACCATCACCTGGAAGTTCTCCTCCAAGTCACTCACCATCCTTGGAAATATATCACCATTCCTTCACTGTTGTTGGGTCAAAGTCCTGGAACTCCCTCCCACCCTAACAGCACTGTGGGTGTACACCACATGGACTGCAGCAGTTCAAGAAGGCAGCTCACCACCACCACCTTCTCAAGGGCAATTAGGGATGAGCAATAAGTGCTGGCCTAGTCAGTGAGATCCACATCCAGTAAATGAATGAAAAAAAAAATAAGGGTAGGGAAGTTATGTTGGAACTACAGTAAAGTCCTGCCGTTCATGGGAGTTATTTTCCCACGATATCTCGCAAATGGCAAAATCGTGAAGGGGGAACATGTTTTTGAGTGGGATTCAATTAGATCTGTTCCAGCTATGCAAGGGCAGCGCGGGACACTCTAGCAAAAATGTGGTGCTGTATCTGTATAGGACAGACAGGGGAGCCTCTGAACAATACATCAGTGAAGATTTAAAATTGAATAGAGCCGTTATTATAGCTGTGGACGCTCCATTGTGGCTGCCGTCTCCCCGGGAATACAAGGGGCAGGGAGAAGAAACCACAGATAAGCGAGCATTGCTCACGTAATGGGCGATGCTGTCTACAAAGTAAAAAGTGCGGATATGTGAATTCGCGAACAAGGAAGTCACAAATGTTCGGACTTTACTGTATATAAAACATTAGTCAGGCCACAACTTGGGCAAATTGGGAGTTCTGGTCACCTCATTACAGAAAAGACATGACTGCATTAGAGAAGGTACTGAGGGGATTTACAAGGATATTGTCAGAACTGGAAAATTGCAGCAATGAGAAAAGATTGGATTGACTAGGGTTGTTCTCCTTGGAACAGAGAAGGCTGAGGGGAGATTTAATTGAGATGTACAAACTTGGATGGGGAGAGCCTATTTACTTTAGCAGAGAGGTTAGTGACTTGGGGGCATAGATTTAAAGTAGAAAGATTAGAGAGAAGATGAGGACATTTTTTTTTCACCAAGAGAGCTATGGGGTTCTGGAACTGCTTAAAAGGTTAGTAAAGGCAGAAATCCTCAACTCATTTAAAAGGTGTCTGGACATACACCTGCAGGGCTACAGACTAAATGCTGGAAAGTGGGATTCAGATGGGTGGTTTGTTTTTCAGCTGGCATGGACATGACAGGCCAAGTGGCCTAATTCTGTGCCGTAAACTTTCTATGATCCTAAGTCACTTGAAGATTCAAGTTTGTGGTAAATATATTCCCACAATTTATATTCAAACTAACTTAAAGTTAAAAAAAAACAAACTCATTTACAAACTAATATAATTTACTTCAGTGTGATAGTTTGTTAAAAAAAAATCAATGACATGAATAACACAACAAGGATATCACAAGCCTATAGAAAAAGAATTGTGCTTGCCTCAGATAGTTACATTGATCATGCTGATCGGCTAATGGGAAATTTGATCCAAATGTGCTGATTTATACACTAGGGAGTTAGGAAAACCTACTAATACCAGTAATCGCCACAAAGTCAACAGATTTGCTCACTTTCTTCCACAAAATTTCCATTTACAAACTATTATGTACTTTAATCAACCAGTGTTGAGAGTGGCGAATACCACGAACAGGGTGTTGCCGTCAAGCCAAAAGGACGTTCTGCTTATCACACGAATGAGTAATGTGGTATATGAATTTTAGTGCCAGTGTGATGCTGGGTATATAGGATCATATCAAACAGCCGCTGTTTGCAACGGGCTGGGTACAGACCTTATCCAACCAGCCGTGCTTGCAAAACTCAAAACAGTGTCCACCATTAGATGTGATTTCACAATTGGACAATATTTGCTAAGTAACCCTCAATGTGCTAAGAACTACGCTGACAACCAATTTAAGATTGTTAGTCCGGCTTGTAATGTGGTGTATTTATGTGTACTGGAGGCTACATATATTAATACACAGGGCCCTGCTCTTTGCAGACAGAAAGAACATGTGCATACATTGCCCCTGTTTCAGCTAAACAAAATAAGTGACAACCATTCGCTGAATCATCCACTCAGGGCAATGCCTTGACCAATCAGGGTCAGGCTGCCTGGTTTAAATTCCAAACAATGCTTGACAGTTAACTGTCAGTCACCATCAGTGGTGCATTCTGCATGGCTACACCACTTGCCAACAATCAGCACTTTTTTCACATACAGTATAAATTGTTGTTTTCACCCTTATATTGGTATTCTTGCGAATATCTTGATGAGTGCAAGACAAAAACCTTAGACATGTCCCTTTTTCCAGCAATACTCAAAATCTCTCTCTTTGACCAAGCTTTTGGTCATCTGTCCTAATATTTCCTCCCTTAACTTGGTGATAAATTCATCCTATTGGCCTTAAGTGAAGTGGATTTAGACATTTGCCCAAAGACTAGAAAGTTGTTAAATGTGGTTCTGGAGAAGGATGGAGTGGGACAGTAAGAGAGAACAGTAACAGTTCTCAGGATGGTGGAGGTGGAAAGATTGTCAGTGAATATCATGTAGACCAAGCAGCAGAAAGGGAATGATGATGTTAGACACCTTGAAATTGAAAATGAGGGGCTTCTCTGAGCATCTGAAGAGGAAAATGCAAGACCATGATGCATGGATAAATGATCAGATGACTTGTCCTCAGGCAAATCACTACTACCTACCTACATTAAAGCTGCTACATAAATGTAAGTTATGTTGTAAATAACTGAAAAAATGTTCTGGAATAGAAGAACAAAGCAATTTTAAGGTTCCTAACGGAATAGGTAAGTACTACAGATATTATGTCTGCAAGGCTTGTAAGTTTCAGTTATGGAATGTGTGTTTATACCTCATCAGTCGGATAAAACCGACAGTGGTGGATAAACTACCGTCATGTTTACATTGCTGCAGGGACTCAATAAATATCACAATGCTCGCTCTAGATCCTTCATTCCCATTGAAAAGTACCAGGAGAGATCCATTATTTCTTCAATCCTTTTTCAGTGTATCTTCACACACTTTTATCCCTTTGGGGAACACTGGGGAGGTGATGAAAAGATTCCGGGCTGGTTACCAGCCTGTTGATCCATGTCATAAGCACTCCTTCCATGGCCAACAAGTCCTGGAGTGGGACTCTAACTTGTAGCTTCTGGCCCAGAAATAGGGACACTACCACTGTGCCACAAGATTCCATTTCTTCAATAAGTACAACAAAGGTTAATTAAACTTTTTTATATAATGAGTGAAAATTGAGTAGGAAGTTAATCATGTGAAAACTTCTAAAGTATCATCCAACCATCAAAATTATTCAACTCATATTTTAAATATACTAATACATCACCAAATGAAATCAACGTTCCAAAAATAATTGTAGAAGAACTTAGCAAAAAATTAACTGCTGGAAATTAAAACAAAGATTGTTCACATTTGCATATGAATTACTCTATTTTACAAAGTGAAAGAAATGCTGTTTTTGGTTAATTGCAATAAAAAGTGTTAATATGAATGAAATTTTTTCATTGGTAATGATCAGAATGCAAGAACAGTTTATAGAGCACTTCATCATAAGTAAAAACAGGGCACTTCAAATGGATTACTGAATCAGGCAAGCTTTATTTTATCACCTATTCAAATAGCTGAAAATAACTGATCTCCCCAAAAAACAATCAAGAATAGAAAACCCTGCTCAGAGAAAAAGCAAGTTTCCTGATCAGATTTCTGGCCCTGCTCAAGAAAGCCTGACTCACTAAAATCAAACAATCCTTCAAAGGCTGGAACTGAACGATAGATATCCTGGTAAAATGCCTTTCAGAATATCAGTCAGAGATAGCCACACCCAGTAATGCTGCCACATGTCTCACGACAGAAAGCCAGGCAATTTCACCCTTTCCATGCCCATGTGGATGACTTGAAATGTTGACTGTTTTCCTCGCTGCAGATGCTGCCAGGCCTGCTGAATATTTCCAGCATGCAAACCTATCTTCGAGATTATGCTAATCTCACACTGCATGATGGACTGAATCTCACACTGCATAACCCACTGTCCTGAACCCTCCATGTGTGCACAGGAATCCAATGGCCTGAACACATCACTTGAGTGAACATGAATTTGCAAAAACAGGATTAATAATTAAAGTAGAAGATAACCAAAATAAAGAAAAGAATCAGAGACTCATAATCAATAAAAAGTCACTAAACTAATGAAGAAGAAAATTGACAGTCACAGTACAGATTTAATATTGAAGCATTAAAAAGCTTAATTATATGTCTGGGAAACTGAGGGGGGTGGGGTGGGGTGGGGCGGGATAGTGGACATCCAGAGGGACATGGCCAGTTTGACACTAGATTTCTATCTCCAAGGCAGAGAATCATAGCCAGTCTAGACTGATGAGATAAAAGTTCTCTCTGTAAGCAAACATTGCCCATTGTGTGTAAACAGCCTTAATACAGTTCCAATAGGGGCCATAAAACTGCACCTAAATGGGCTTTAATTGATATTCTGACTGAGACAAGCCTAAGGATGATTGGTCTGGAAAATGCCATAGTGGCACAGTTAGTACTTTTCTGAGATTGGGGCTGAGGCCAGACCACAGGAAACTTTAACCTATATCTGGTTGTACATTCAAAAACAAAAATACCTGGAAAAACTCAGCAGGTCTGGCAGCATCTGTGGAGAGGAGCACAGTTAACGTTTCGAGTCTGCACGACTCTTCAACAGAGCTAAGTAAAAATAGAAAAGGGGTGAAACATAAGCTGGTTGGGAGGGGGGAGAGAGAGACAAGAAGAGCTGGATAGAGGGCCCTGACATGGACTAGGTGATGTTCACACTGGGTGTTTGAAACGTGTTATTCTCCAGCATTAACATTTGTCACCATGAGTACTGAAGGTTGTCAATATGTCTAAGAAATCCTGCACAGATCTGACCACATGGAAACAAAAGCGTAACATCAGAGCTTTAATTTTCTGATTTAAAACAAATCACACAAAACCTTTCAACTATTTTATCTGTTTAACTCAAATGAAAACTAGAATATAGTGAAACTTATGTCAATATATTAGCATTAATTTCAGTCAATTGACAGGTCCCACATTTGCTTAGCTGACTAAGCATATATCAAAATACAATATATAGTAGCCAGATTAGTGAACTTAAAGTCAAACTAAGGCACAAATACCACAGGTGAAAACAGTACGTACGTATCAAAGACATTCAGCAGCCAGTTCAAACACATGTCGACACAGAGAGGCACATTGACCAAGTCCTTGTGGTTTTGTTCCAAGCCATCATAAATGGTTGTTAAACAGTTGATTACTTCAGTCACATTTAGAAGTTGCTCGTTTTGTGTCAATTTGTGCTGTTCGAAGATGCGTTGTGCTGTGTGCAGCTCCAACAGATCCACTACAAAGGATGAAGAAAACTGACTTCAATAGAGGCTTTAACTTACTAGAGCTATCCAAACAAAATTTACATTCATTCATTTCTGTCCTGGAAATAAAAGCAATGATTCAGAAAAGTATTTGGGGAAGTCAGAAACAGGCCACTTCATTCTAAAGTGCACCAAGTCAAATCTAACTCGGGAGCTGTCAGCAATGTTGGTCATGTTTTGTAGTTCTATTTAGTCACTTCTGTAGAATGATGGTGGGGGAGTGGTAGCACTGTAAATTACGGAGCCCTCCTTAACATTTGTGGTGCAGAATTCAGAACAATTTAAAATGTCTATGCTTTTCAACCTCCATCCATCCTCACCACGCTCAAATCCAACACCTTGAATTTCGCCTCGAATTCTAATTAGTTCTTTCCCAGGGACTCAAACTGTGGTTTTCTTCGTCTTTCCCACCCCACCTCCCCACCCCACCATCTTCCCGCCTGGCAATATACATTCATTTAAACCATACTTTATGTCACAACTATTAATTCTTGATTTACACGTTCTTGTTCAACTTACACGCCTCAAAACATTTAAGAAGTATTTAGATGAGCACTTGAAATGCCAAAGCTTATAGGGCTATGGGCCAAATGCTGGAAAATGGGATTAGAATAGATTGGTGTTTGATGGTTGGCATGGACACGATGGGCTGAAGGGCCTGTTTCAGTGCTGTATAATTCTATGGCTCTTAAAAATCTTCTGTGCTTTGGGTTTTGACCTGGATTTCTCCTTTATTTTGAGTTGCTGTTTTGTCATATTTATGGGCCATTCTAAGTGCCTACCATACAAGATCAGCAGTTAAGCAATCCTTGCTTCAATGTTAGTTCAGCATGCAGCCAAAATAGCCCAGTAAAACTCAGTCAAAACATGGAATGCCAGTTGAATCATCCTAATGTAACAGAACCACCATAAACAAAATACAAGGGTGATATAGAGATGAAGCCCTCAGAGGTGTCTATCAATATGAATGACCAAGATGGACTTCTATAAGCATCAGTCATAGAAACATTTATGGCATACCTGACTTCATCCTCACCAACCTGCCTGCTGCAGATGCATCTGTCCATGACAGTGTCAGTAGGAGAAACCAACGCACAGTCCTTGTGGAGATGAAGTCTCATCTTCACACTGAGAATACCCTCCATCGTGTTGTGTGGCACGATCACCATGCTAAATGGGATAGATTTACAACAGATCTAGCAACTCAAGACTGGGCATCCATGAAGCACTGTGGACCATCAACAGCAGCAGAATTGTACTCAATCACAAACTGTAATCTCATGGGCCAGCATATCCCCCACTCTACCATTACCATCAAGCCAGGGGATCAACCCTGGTTCAATGAAGAGTCCAACAGGCATGCCAGGAGCAGCACCAGGCATTACTAAAAATGAGGTGTCAACCTGGTGAAATTACAAGATACGACTACTTATATGCCAAACAGTATAAGCAGCAAGTGAGAGTCAGAACTAAGCAATTCCACAACCAACGGATCAGATCTAAGCTCTGCAGTCCTGCCATGTCCTGCTGTGCGTGGTGGTGGACAATTAAACAACTCACTGGAGGAGGAGGCTGCACAAATATCGTCATCCTCAATGGTGAAGGAGCCCAGAACATCAACGCAAAAGATAAAGCTGAAGCATTCGCTACAATCCTCTGCCAGAAATGCCAGTGGATGATCCATCTCCGCCTCCTTCAAAGGTCTCCAGCATCACAGATGCCAGTCTTCAGCCAATTCAATTCATTCCAATGTGATATCAAGAAATGGCTGAGGGCACTGGATACTGCAAAGACTATGAGCCCTGACAATAATCCAGCAATAGTACAGAGGACTTGGGCTCCAGAACTTGCCGCACCCCGAGCCAAGCTGTTCCAGTACAGCTACAACACTGGCAACCACCCAGCAATGTAGAAAACTGCCCAGGTATGTCCTGTACACAAAAATCAGGACAAATCCAACCCAGTCTACTCTCGATCATCAGTAAAGTGATGGAAGGGGTAATCAATGGTCCTATCAAGTGGTACTTGCTTAGCAGTAACCTGCTCACTGATGCTCAGTTTGGGTTCCACCAGGGCCACTCAGCTCCTGACCTCTATACAGCCTTGATTCAAACATGGACAAAAGAGCAGAACTTCAGAGGTGAGGTGAGAGTGACTGTCCTTGACATCAAGGCCGCATTTGACTGAGTGTGGCATCAAGGAACCTGAGCAAAACTGGAGTCAATGGGAATCAGAGGGAAAACTCTCCACTGGTCGGAGTCATACCTAGCAAAAAGAAGATGACTGTGGTTGTTGGAGGTCAGTCATCTCAGCTCCAGGATATCACTGCAGGAGTTCCTCAGGGTAGTGTCGTAGGCCCAACCATCTTTAACTGCTTCATCAATGACCTTCCATCATAAGGTCAGAAGTGGAGATGTTTGCTGATGATTGCACAATGTTCAGCACCATTCACAACTCCTCAGATACTGAGCAGTCCATGTCCAAATGCAGCAAGACCAGGACAATATCCAGGCTTGGGCTGACAAGTGGCAAGTAACATTCACGGAACACAAGTGCCGGCAATGGACGTGTGCAGCTCCAACAATACTCAAGAAAGCTGACACCATCCAGGCAAAGCATCCTGCTTGACTGGCACCTTACCCACAAACATTCACTCTCTGTTCCACTGGGAAGCCATCGACATATTGGGCAGGCTCCCCCTCAACCTTCTCGTCAAGGTGGGGGAGTCGGGCGATGCGGGGGGGGGGGGGGGGGGGGGGCTGTGGGCAGGAACTCTGGTGCCCTGTTAAATCCAGCCCAATACCTTTATTTTATCAAGCCATAAATTGAATATGTTTTTCTAATCACTCTCTCAATATGTCCTTCCACCTTCACAGCACAACGCCCATGCACCCCAAGGTGTCTCTGTTCCTGCGTACTCTTTGGAACTGTGCCACTGAGTCATGTTGTTTCTCTCTATCCCTTCTGCCAAAACACATCACCTCACACATCCTTCCTTCCTTCCTCTTTCAGCTTTTCCCATGTTATATGGGGTCACCACATTGCTGATTGATCACCCTCACAACAATCAGTATTTTTGGATTTGGCGGGTGGTTTTACAGCAGGATGCCTTTCCTGCCACTAACCCCTCCCATTTATCCAGGCTGGGAACTGTCTACGATATGCGCTGGCTTGCCTGCTGGGTTCTTTTGTGGCCAACAAGTCTGGGAGTTAGACTCAAACCCAAAGCTTCTGGCTCAGAAGCAGGGTACAACTGACTAAGCCACAAGGCGTCCTGCATCACCTCACACTTCTCCGTATTAAATTCCATCTGCCACTTCTCTGCCCATTCTGTTAGCTAATTTATATCCTGTTGCAGTCAATTAGTATCATCGTCACTGTTTGCCATTCCTGCAAGTTTGGTATCATCAGCAAATTTTAAAAGTTTACTTTGTATTCCAATATCCAAGTCATTTACCAAAAAAAAGTAGTGGCCCTACACTTGAACCAGGGAACACCGCCTTCGACCATCCTCCAGTCTGAAAAGAACCATTTACCACAACTCGCTGTTTTTTGTCCTTAAATCAATTTTTTTTAAACCAAATTTGACACTCGTCCTCCTATTTCACGAGTCTCAATTTCATTAGCAAGGCTTTGCTGTCCTACTTTGTCAAATGCTTTCTTAAAGTCCACATAGACAACATCCACTGCATTCCATTCATTGACCTTTTTTGTTACTTCATTAAAAAATTCAATAAATTTAGTCAAGCATGGTCTGCCTTTCACAAAGCCATGCTAGTTCTCATTATTAACTCAATGCTTTCTCTGATTATTGTTTCTAAAACCTTATCCACCACTGATCTTAAATTAATTGATCTGTAGTTGCTAGGACTATCCTACACTCCTCCTTGAATAAGCGCATCACATCCGCACTCTCCAATCCTCTGGCAACATCCCCCCCCCCACCCCCCCCCACCACCCCCACCCCACCACTCCCCCAACTGTATCTAGCGAAGATTGTATTGCATGGGAAAGGAGGAGGAAAGTTATTCAAGATTATAGCTACATCATAGTGGTATAATGGATAACAGCACCAAAGAAGTGAATGCCGCACAAGAACTGTCTTATCTCAGGGGTTCTGAAACTGGGTCCATGGTAGAGACTTTCTAGGGGTGTCTTGAAGCTATTATGTATATAATATTATTGGAAAATATTTTAATTTTAAAATAGAGGTTTAGTCTGCGGGTGTGTCTTAATTGGATTAAAACCAGCTAGTCTGGGTGCTTTGATGTGTACTAGCTTTGAGATGTAAACAGAGAAGTAGAGGTACATTTGCATTTTGTTGATTAGAGCATTCAAGAAGTGGGGTGAAATCTGGCACCTAGCTAGCAGAGACCAAGCAATGTTTATATTACTAATAAAATTGGTACTATGAAAGGGGTTTCATCGTTTGAATTTACATTCAATGAAATATGCTGCATATAACCGATAGCAGTTTAGGTGTGTGCAGGGCAGAGGCAACGTAAGATCAAAGCAGCTGTAAGCCTCCAACTGTCTCCACAGGAATCAAGTGAAAAGAACCTAATTTTGAATTTGTAAGGTGAAAATGCTTTGCCTGATGTCCAGTTAAGTCTGTGAGTGCTGTTTCCTTAGTGGAGATTAGTTTGGGAATTTGTTAAAAGTTATGATAGTAATAATTTGTAGCCATGTGTATATATTTAACATGTGTACAATAATAAATGTCTCGTGTATTTTGATATAAAACCTCTCGAGAACTGGTGGTCTGATTCCTAAATTTAGAGTTGCCTCTCAAACATACCACTTAAAAATATATGACAGTTTTTAAAGTTTCCCTCTGGGATTTATAAATAAGTCCGTTTTACCAACTGCTGGGTCATAACAGGGGTCCACAAACTAAATCATCTCTCTCATAATTTTACATGATGCATATTGAACTTCAAGATTTTGCTAAAATTTGCTTCAATTATAAATTAAGTGTTATGAACACTAATAACATTCTCATCTCAACCAATTCCGATAAGCACCGCTTCTCTGGGTGCTGATTGGTTGGAAAGCTGTGGCCAAGAACAGAGCTTCACTGTTTACCACTAATGGAAACAACTCTGGGGTGCTTCTATCTATAGTTTTTAATTACTGTAATATAGAGATCCACAACTATTTATAAATCATGAATATATGATTTTTAAAAACTACATAAACCAATCCCACCCTTTCTCTAATTGATGAGACCAATTGTTGGATAGCATACACTGGATAAATTAGCAGTCAATCATTTATGAGCATCCCAGTCAAACATCACACCAAGGACAGACAGATTTGGCAGTGAGAAGCAGGCATATCCATCTCCCTGATATGTGTAAGTAAAAAGCTGTTTTCTTAATAGCATTATTAAAACACTCCTTACATGTAGCACTTTCATATTTTGAGTATTATATAGCAATTAAGATGGGGAAGTCAGTGTTTACTAATTCATTTGAAAATATCCAACCAAAAAAGTTTGAGAACCATTGTCTTACTTAAAAGGTTAAACACTAGAGGGAGCCCACAGTTAGAAGGAACTATGCAAAATCCAAAAGACTCCTGAAGAATCATCAACAATAACCCAAAATATACACTGCTACTCTAATACATCTCAAAGAGGACATGGGTGAACGTGCTAGAACAGATGCCTGACCTCTAGAGTCAAATTACAATATAGTGACTTGGCAAATCCCTGCTGCCAACACTTCTACCATGGTAAGAAATAGAATATTAATGGCTTATAACACAACAGTAGAGAAATTATATGTTGATTATTTCTTACTGAAGTGCAGCAACCGTTATTGTACGCACACACAAATGCACGTTCACTGAGAAATAAATTTAATGGTCAAAATGGCATTTTCATTCTTCCCCCTCACATACAAGGGATAATTCTCCAAGGTTCTGGTCTCTTTCAGAAGTGCATCCTCTCCAAATTGCCCCCAAGATCTAATCTTAAGAATGGGGCTATCCTTCAACAGCCTCCAACAAAATATCCTCATTGTGTAACTTTGTGATAAATGCTTTAAACACACAATATAGGATCCATGTCAAGCTTAGTGTTTTTTTCACTGTTTGTTTAACTTCCTGGCCTGTCCCCCATGATTTCTGAGGAAGCTATTAGTCTATCTTTGTATCAGAACATTCTTCAAAAAGTTAATTCCTCAGCCAGATCTTGATATAGAAACTGGACAGTTTCGGTTCAAGGTCTGAATACCACAGCACAAAATCATACTTCAACTTTTCAGTCATTTAAATCGTATAACAAGTGGTTTCATGTAGGACCACCTATGAAATGAAGCGACGTCTAAAATACTACACATTTGCTGGAAACAGCCAAGCTCAGTTTTACTAGTTTGCACAAACCTGACACAATATGACAGCTGTGGGTACAAATCAGCTAGGACTATTCAAATCAGCAAAATTCAGTAAAATGCAATTGACTCGAGTTCATAGAAGACAAAGTTGTGCAAGTCTTTAGATATAAATGCACAATGACCTCTGCCACAAAAATCATGATGATGCAGAGAGTAATTGAGCTCTTGAGAAACTGCCCAGGTAAATTAATGTCAATCACAAATAACAAGATGCATTCCTATGGAAAATAAAGATCCACCTAATCTAATGGATTTTCTTTCAAATATTTTAACATGACCCCTTGGATCCCAAACTAGGCCAACAGGATTGTGGGCAATATATCCACAGGCCTTAAATACTGTTCTGAAATCAACAACATTTCATTGGGTAATAGACATGGTGTGATTTCCCCAGGCAGTATGACTGAGTCTAAGCAATCACTGACTAAGGGACTCATGGATGCCAACATACACCTCACACTGCTTTCTACAACGTCCCAATGTCCTGCCCCCCAAAACAGTGCAATATCAGCTCCATCTTGTATCTGTGTGTCTTATTTAAGTTACTACTCTCAAATAGGCAGATGTTGGGCCACTTAATTTATAAATCAACTTCAATCTCTAAAATCATTATGGTGAATTAAAATGGACTGATCTGGATTAATGAAAACATCTTGAGGTAGGCGCTATAAAAGAGCTAAACACAGACTCTTTCAGAGTCTAAAATAATCAATATCTGCATATTCTCTACAGCAGTATTCATATCATTGTCTTGAAGAGTTATTGTGCAAGAAATATCGTGCAAGAAATAAATCCCTCCAACCAAGTGCTTGCTCCAGTACCAAAACCACTCTGATCAAAGCCACAATGAATCTATGTGACTGTGACAAAGGTAAACATTCCTTCCTTGTCCTTCTTGATCTGTCTGCAGCCTTTGACACAATTGGCCACACCACCGTAATTCAGCCGGGTGTGACTGCACTCACCTAGTTCCATTCTTACCTATCTAATCATAGCCAGAAAATCACTTACAATAGCTTCTCTCCTCGCTCCAGCATCGTTACCTCTGGTGTCCCCCAAAGGATCATCCTTGGCACCCTCCTGTTTCTCATCTACATGCTGCCCCTCAGTGACATCATCCAAAAACACATCAATTTCCACATATACGCTATTGATACTCAGCTCTACCACAGCATCACCTCTCTTGATTCTTCCACTGTCTATAAATTATCAGGTTATGTCCTCAGCCCAATCATCTTCAGCTGCTTCATCAATGACCTTCCTTCCATCATGAGGTCAGGAGTGGGGATGTTCAATGATGATTGCACAATGTTCAGCACCATTCGCGACTCCTCAGATACTGAAGCAGTCCATGCCCAAATGCAGCAAGAACTGGACAATATCCAGGCTTGGGTTGACAAATGGCAAGTAACATTCGTGACACACAAGTGCCAGGCAATGACCATCTCCAACAAGAGAGGATCCAACCATCATCCCTTGATGTTCAATGGCATTATCATCACTGAATCCCCCAGTATCAACATCCTGGGGATTACCATTGACTGGAAACTGAACTGGGCTAGCCACATAAATACTGTGGCTACAAGACCAGGTCAGAGACTAGGAATTGTGCAACAAGTAACTCACCTCCTGATTCCCCAAAGCCTGTCCACCATCAAAAGGCACAAGTCAGAAGTGTGATGGAATACTCCCCACTTACCTGGATGAGTGCAGCTCCCACAACACTTAAGAAGCTTGACACCATCCAAGACAAAGCAGCCCACTTGATTGGCACCACATCCACAAATATTCACTCCCTCCACCACCGTAGCAACAGTGTGTACCGTCTACAAGATGCACTGCAGAAATTCTGCAGGCTCCCTCAACAGCACCATTCGAATCCACAACCACTACAATCTAGAAGGACAAGGGCAGCAGATAGATGGGAACACCACCAACTGGAAGTCCCTCTCTAAGTCACTTGCCATCCTGACTTGGAAATGTATCACTGTTCCTTCACTGTCGCCAGGTCAAAATCCTGGAACTCCCTCATAACAGCTACTGTGGGTGGTACACCACATTGACTGCAATGGTTCAAGAAGGCAGCTCACTATTGCCTTCTCAAGGGCAACTAGGGATGGGCAAAAATACTGGCCCAGCCAGCGAAGCACACAACCTGTGAATGAATTTTAAAGACAGCTTCCCCCAATTAACTATTGGGTAGAGCAAAACTATTGTGTTTGGTCCTTGCAAGGAAGTCTGCTCCAGCTACCAATTTCACCTCTATCCCTGGCAGCTGTCTGAGACTAACTGTTTGCAGTCTTTGGGCCATATTTGGCCTCGAGGTGAATATCCGAGCATATAAGCCTGCTATGAAAAAGGCTGCTTATTGCCACATCTGTGACATTGCTCGGCTGCCTCTATATAGGTTCATCAGATGCTAGAACCCTCACCCATGACTTTATCATCTCTAGATTTGACTATTCAAATACATGCCAAGTCAGACTCCAAGTTTTATTCTTTTTAAATGCCAGGTCATCCAAAAAACTCTGTTGACTGTGTCCTAATATGCATCATGTCCCATTCACACATCATCCCTAAACACACTGACCTACATTGGCTCCCAGTTAAACAATGCCTCAATTTCAAAATTCTCATGCTCATCTCCAAATCTTCCATGGCCTTGCTCATCCCTATCTCTAATCTCCTCCAGCCTCACAACCCTCTTAGATATCTCCACTCCTCTAAATGTGACTGCTGAAGCGTCCTAATTTGAATTGCTCCACCACAAGTGGCCATGCCTTCAACTCCCTAGGCCGCAGGCTTTGGAATTCCCTCAATGAACCCCTCCACCACTCTTTCCTCCTTTAAGACACTCCTTAAGACCAACATTTTAAGCATCTGCCTTAACATCTCCTTATGTGATTCGGTGTCAAATTTTATTCTACAATGTTCCTACGAAGTGCCTTTGGATATTTTATTGTGTTAAAGGTATAATATAAATACAAGTTGGTGCTGTTATTATGAACTGGTTTTTTATTGCTTCAGAATTTTCTGTCAAAGTAATGACTAGGTTAATGGCACTTTGTTATAAATGTATAAATGGTGCAGTAATTAAAGGTAAGGGGCAGATATGTGGTTAAATGCCAAAGTTGTGTGCTCTGCTGTTAGCTTCATGAAAATGGCATCCCACTTTAGCCTCCCTTTTTTTGGGAACTTGCTGTATTATTTGCCCATTAAATTCACCACAGAAAGTTAAGTCTTATCATTACACATTGCAAGTACTCTTTTAGTGACATGATAAATGTTAATGACTGCCAATCAACCTCAATTCTTACTTTTCCTTTCCCCCTTAACCCAATCTTTATCTCCCTCTCTTTATTTGTCTTTTCGTACCTGATTTGACATCAAATTATTGCTCCTTTAATTCAGCCTGATTCTCAGTCCTTCATATGGTTATATCCTGATCTTTAAGGAGATATCCAGTTGGTTCCCCTGTTCACTCAAGCAGCTTTGGCTGTTCCATTATCAGCTTGCACTTCCAGCAACTTTGTAGGTAAAAATCTTTTGAGCTGAAGGGTGCAGGGGCAAGTCTAACTAGTGGCTCTGCTACTGCAAAATCTGACCCATTGTAAGCAATTGCACCTGACAGCAGACGTGAAAGGAATTCCACAATAAAATAAAGCATCAGATTACAGATGACCGAATATGTGGAGCCACTCACAACAGAGAGCTTTCTGTAGTCGGCGGATCTTCATGGCTGTCCGGTAGGCAGAAAAACGCACATTGTTTAAATCACCTGTATTAAAAAAAAAGGAAAATGTTTGAAGATAAGTACAACTATTTCAACCAAAACACATTCTCAACTACCTCAACCAATTAATAGAAGTATGAATCATAGAATGGTTACAGCACAGTCAGAGGCCATTCAGCCCATTGAGTCCATACTAGCTGTTGCAAGAGTACTGTGGCTAGTTGTATTCCCCTTCCTTTCTCCATGGTATTGCAAATTTATTCCCTTCAGGTGCTTATCCAGTTTCTTTTTGAAAGCGGTGATTGATTCTGCCTCCACCAAACTCTCAGGCATTCCAGATCCAAACCACTCGCTGCTTTCATTCTTTTGCCAGTGACCTTAAATCTGTGCCTTCTGGTTCTGAAAATGAAAATTAACTAGTTCAATTCTTATCTTTTTTCTATATTATTTCATGGTATGTCAGTGTCACTGGCAAGGCCAGCATTTGTTGCTCATCCCTAACTCCCCTAAGGGGGTAGCGAGCCATGCAACATTCATCTTGCTGCTTAAATTCACATTTAAAAGTTCTTAGTTCTGAAATGAATCTTCTTTTGTAAAGATGTAAGATATAGTAGTAAATGTCATTATTTGCAAAGGTCTGTGGGTGAATGAAAGATAAGGGATAGAGAGAGTGACTCAGTAATCTCATTGTGGGATTTGAAGGAGGGGAAAAAGAAACAGGCACATGCCCTGGAGTAAAACTTTGATGCTTACTGCCCTATTTTTGGGTACTATGAATGGCCTTATAGATCCAAAATGGTATCTGTGACTCTTGTGCACAATTCTGGTGCAAGTCACAAAGGATGCCATTATGGAATTAGCCTGCGTCCAATGAACATCTGATGGAAGGATGCAGAGTAGGCATGAAATCACCAGCACTGTAATTTTGCAGCTCAGCACTCAAGTCTCTTAATGACACATGGCTGAACATATGTTCAGCAGCAGAATTAATGGCCCCTCTGCCAGTGTAATTTAAAGGAATTATCAACTACTTTCAGATTAGCTCCTGATGGGTTTATATTAGTTGTCGCTACGATATACAGGTGTTTGGTGCTTTCTAGAATCCTCTGAAGTTGCTAAATTTTATAGGGAGTGGTGTGGCTGGTACTGAAGGACTTCGTCCAGACTTCAAGGCTGCTGCAGAAACCAGTTATTCACAGACATTGGTGCAAGACTAGGCATTTGCAGAGAACCATGCAGGCCAATGCCCAGTGTCCTGGTAGCTGTCATGATACCGTCAGTCTGCAACTTTTTTGCTGTGTGAGCTGCATGTGAGCCATCACAACAAACCAAAGGGTAGCTACTGAAATAGAAGGGCTACCCTCTGATTACATGGCTCATGACTCTGGTATGCAACCCATGCACTTGTGAGCAGCATGCACATAGTAAAAGCCATGCTACCACATGAATTGTGATAGAGGAGGCCACTGCCCTGCAGTAACAACTTTTGCCTGGTCCACTCTGCGGAGCCCTTCAGTACTTGGCAGAGCAGATATCAAGACTCATGGTGATCTGCTGAATGCTGCACAACCTCACCGTAAGAGCACCAACTTTATGGTGTGCTTCTGAGGAGCAGAAGGACAAGAACAGGAGGGGAGGAAGCAACCTGGGCAGCCACTTTCTGATTGAACTGTCTGTAAACAACTCATCCAACTGCGATAGTGAATGCAACCTGTATTCTCCAAACACCAACTGTCCCACACTTCACCTTCCCTATATTAGTTGTGATCACAGCATTGGCTGGCCACAATGCAAAATATAAGAGCCAGCACAAAACAAACATTCCACATCAAATTTACAAATCAAAGCATGTCAGACTGCCAATCATCAACTAATCACCCTTGTACACTCCCTCATTCTTCTGTGTACCTTTGTCTATGTTAGTGCTCTGATGCAGTGCTACCCCAGTGGCTGCAGCATTGCTGGTGGAAGGCTGCTGTCTTTCAGGGAAGGAGACAGATGGGCTTGGAGGTCAGCCATGAGCGGCCCTAAGCCTAGAAGGCCTAGCTTCAGATTGCACCATCTTGGTAGCAGCTTGCTGGGTGATGGACAACAGCAAGGGCACTGGCGGATTAGCAGTGGTTGAAGGATGAAGGTTGGCATCCTGATAGGACAGTAGATCTGTGTTCCATGGAGCCCCCGTCACTCCTTTCGGGCAGCAACTCAACAATCCTAACATTCTAGCGTAGATTGCTGAACTGCTGTGACACTCTGCAAGCCCTTTCAAACACTAATATTCAGAGCCATAATGACAGTAGTCTGAACTTGGATAGCAGCAAGCTGAGCTTCCTCTGCAGCACTCAGACATTGGATGGCTTCTGCTTACACTGCAATGAAAGCCAAGACATTGGCCATCAGATGCCATGCAAGGTTGGGTCCACAAGTGCGCTAATGGGGATCCAAGCTCTGTGCAAAATTGTCACTGGACTCCTCAGTATTCTTTAAAATTGCGCACAGGTTTTCTGACAGATCTCGCAATGCAGCAAGCATTTCATTGTATACACCCAACAGCTTTCTTCTGCAGCTTGCACTCTTGAGTTTTCTGCAGCAGTACTCATGTGTGACCTCAGCCTCCAGGGAGCTGATGCCTGTGATACCATTTCTCCCTGCCCTGATTGTAGGCTATTTATGTCTGGTATCTCACCACATGAAAATCCTGCCACTAGGTTCACAGAATCTTTACAGTGCAGGACGTGGCCATTTGGCCCATTGAGTCTTCACTACCTCTTAAAGAGCATTTCACCTAGTCCCACTACCCTGCCTTATCCATGTAACCTTGCACATTCTCTCTTTTCAGATAGCAATCCAATTCGCTTTGAATGCCTCAATCAAACCTACCTCCACCACCCTCTCGGGAAGGTCGTTCCAGACTCCAACTACCCTCTTGGTAAAAAAAAATTTTCCTCACATCATTTTAATCCTTTAGCGAATTATTTTGAATCCGTGCTCTCTACTTCTTGATGGTCACTTGAGTGGGAACAGTTTCTCACTATTTACCCTGCCCATACCCATCAGGAACTTGAATACCTCTAGCAAGTCTCCTCTCAACCTTCTTTTTTCCAAGGAAAACAGTCCCAACCTCTCCGATCCATCCTCATTGCTACAGTTCATTTTCCCTGGAATCATTCTTCTGAATCTCCTCTGTACTCTCTCCAATGCCTTGTCGTGGAGGTATAATAATTTTCGTAATATTTTTCTGGCTTATTGTGAAGTAGGTTTATGGGTGTAAATATAGTTAGGTCTGTGGGTGTGCGATTTAATTACATTTGGAGTCAAGTAGACTGCAAGTTCAAATCATCAAAAGAAGCTAGGTGCTTGACATGCTGAGTAAACATGGATGCTGGCTTAGCATGTAAGGTGTGAAGGGAATCTGCATTTTTAAATAAGTGAAGGGATTTTAGTCTGTTTACAATTAGCCTGATAAGCAAGACTTATGCATTTTTTTTTCTGTATTTATGTATTTATTTTTCCAAAGGTTACTGACAACATGTAGTGTCAACATTAAAGTTTTTATATTATGAGGGAGGTACAGTTTTAAAGACGTATAAACAATAACACTTACATTTTAAAAAGAGAGAAATATATATAAAGGAGAATAAAAGGCTGTGTGTCAGGAGAGGACCATGTAAGATCTAATAGGAGTGTGAGAAAAACCTTAATGAAGCCTACAGCATTTGTGCATAAGTCTGCCATCTTACTAAACTGAAGCTGGAGAAAAGCCATTTGGAATTCCACTGTCCAGGTTATTGAGTTGACTTGCTGAGTGTGTTTTAACTCTAAAATCTATTGTGCACAGTTGCCTTAAAGGGAGTGTAACTGGGAGTCAGGTTAATTAGGAATTTTAGGAGTTATTAGAGTTATTAGAGAGGTAGTCTTATGTAAGTGCTTGAAATCTTTAATTTTGTTGATGAATAATTGAATTTAATTTTTAAAAATCTCTAAAGGTCTTGGTGGACTTATTCATCTGAATTCAGTACACACATCTTGTAATAAATACAAATTGTAAAACAATTTTGATAGCGTGATCAAGTTTCCCTCATGGATTTGATCCACCTGGCACACATCACCTGCCATGTCATAACAGCCTTCACATCCTTCCTCAAGTATGGCACCCAGAACTGGAAGGAGTACTCCAGATGCGGCCTAACGAACATCTTATACAAGTTCAACATGAATTCTTTATTCTTATACTCAATGCCCCATTTAATAAAGCCTAAGATACTATCTGCTTTATTAACTGCTCTCTCAACATACCCTGCCATCTTCAATTACTTTTGTACATATGCACCTAGGACCCTCTGTTCCTAGACTCCTTTAGAGTTTCTCTCTTTAGTTTATACTGTCCATATTCCTCCTGCCAAATGAATCACCTCACACTTCTTTGCATTGAAGTTCATCTGCCACTTTTCTGCCCGATCCACAACATGTCAATGTCCTTTTGAAGTTCAAGAATATCTCATCACAGTTGACAACATTTCTAATTTTCATGTCATCTACAAATTTTGAGTTTGTGCCCTGAACACGACAGTGTAAGTCATTACTATATATCAGGAAGAGCAAGGGTCCCAACACTGACCCCCTGGGGAACTCCACTACAAACTTTCCTCTAATCTGAAATACAACATTTATCACTACTCTCTCTTTCCTGTCACTCAGCCAATTTCTTATCCAAGTGCCTACTCTCCCCTTTATTCCATGAGCTAGAATTTTGCTCAAGTCTGTTGTGTGGCACTGTATTAAATGCCTTTTGAAAATCCATAAAAACCACATCAATAGTGTTTCCCTTATCAACCTTTTCTGTTACTTCCTCAAAAAACTCCAGCAAGTTAGTTAAATATGATTTTCCCTTAATGAATCCATGCTGGCTTTCCTTAATTATCCTGCACTTGTCTAAGTGACTATTGATTTTGTCCTGAACTATAGTTTCCAGAACCTTCCCTACCACTGAAGTCAGACTGGCTGGTTTGTAGTTGCCAGCTTTATCCTTGCACACCTTTTTGAACAAGGGTGTAAAATTCTCAAGTCCTCTGGCACAACCCGTGATTAAGGAAGACTAGAAGATTATCACTAGTGCCTCTGCAATTTCAATTCTCACTTCCCACAGTACCATTGAATTCATCTCATCCGGTCCTGGTACTGTTATGATCCCAGCTCATGTTAATACTGGACAAGTCAAAACCCCAGGGTGGAATCTGGCTTGATAGATCCTAACTTTCATTTGTTGTATAGATACATGGAGAGGGACTACTGAACAGAGTCACAGGAGTCAGCTGATGAACTTTTAATGAAA
This sequence comes from Carcharodon carcharias, assembly GCF_017639515.1. NCBI lineage: Eukaryota > Metazoa > Chordata > Chondrichthyes > Lamniformes > Lamnidae > Carcharodon > Carcharodon carcharias. The sequence continues at coordinate 125,028,197 of NC_054468.1, read as the reverse complement.
TAATAAAGCACTTATTAAACAAGAAAAGATGAACTATATTACAATACTCCTTCACCCACAACTACACTCTTACAGATATATACAGATTCGTAAAGATATCAAAAGCTTTAAAAGCTATCTTATACTCGCATGTTTCCAGTAAGTACACAGTACTTGTAAACCAATAGGTGACCTGTAGTCAGACACACCATGCTCTGAAAGCAAGTGAGAGATGCCACACCGAACATATGCTATTGATCTCTCTTCAACTCCCCCCTGAGGCTTGTCACACCATGAGCCAACCAGTCTCACTGAACTCCATCTTTCACACGAGGGTTTCCAATCTCCACTCTCAAAGTACCTGCTTTGGAATCTTCTCCCAAACGACCCTTCCTCTTGGACGCCTTCCACAAGAGTCCAATTCCAGGGTTTCTAACTCTCCTTCCATTGTTCCTCTCCCCTGAATCACCACGTGCATTCAAACTTTCTTCCACACACCCTCTCTCAGACACTCAACCGTGCCAACAGAATACCACTTGCCAATAACCTTTGGCTGTCTCCTTGAATCTTCTGGCTTCTTGCAAGCCTATTTTGCTTTAAGTCCACATCTTGCAACTTCCTCTCCCTGAACTTTAAGCTTGGCACCTTCCTCTCTGCTCCTTTTGCTTCCACTGATCAGGTTCCTGTTCAGATTCCTGTTCTACTCCCTTGAATTCACAGTCTTCCTGGGACCTTTCTTCTGTTCCTTTACCTGGTTTTGGGAACATTTCTTTTCATTCTTTGGAACCTGCTTCCTGCAGTGCCCTCTCCTGTGTCCAGCTTCTTCTGACACCTGCTTCCAACTGAACAAACAAAACTGCTGCTGTTTCTTTCTGTAGGTCTCATGTTGCTAGACAACAGCACAGTCTTTTGGACTTTGTTTTAACTTGCCTAAACCACTACCCCCACCTTGATAACACAGCTCTCCACTTCAAGGGTCATAAAACTTATTAGAAATGCAGGTATACAAACAGAGCTTAGTTTTGCTGTCTCCACTCTAAAATGAAACAAAATTCAAGATCCCCCCCTTTTCTTAACACACAAATACAGAAACACAAATTAAACTTAAAGGTAAAACTTATCCCTATCGCCTACAAATACAAATGTAACTTACTTAAACTATCTCTTGTTCCTAACAGTATCTTATCTATTTCAAGTAAAGGCAGCCTTTCTAACACCTCCTTCTTCTCAACTGTAAATTCTTCTAGTGTACCAGTTACCACCTTGGCCTGGGTAGCATCTTCTTCCTTTTAAAGACAGAAGCAAAGTACTCATTTAATACCTCTGCTACTTCTCCTGCCTCCATGTGCAAGTCCCTTTTTTATCCCTAATTGGCCCTACTCTTTTTCTTACCACCCTTTTCTTATTTTTATGCTCATAGGAGACCTTGGGATTCCCTTTTATGTTCACTGCCAGTCTCTTTTCATGCTCTCTGTTTATCTTATTAGTTTTATTCACTTCCCCTCTGGTCCTTCTATATTCAGCCTGATTCTCCACTGTATTCTCTACCTGATATCTGTCGTATGAACCTTCTTCCTTTTCATCCTCGCCTCTATCTGTCTCGTCCTCTGGGCACTCTGGATTTATTTATCCTACCTTTCCTCTTCAAGGAAAAATACCTTGACATTGCCTGCACTACGTTTGTTTTTAAGTTTTTTTTAAAATTCATTCATGGGATGTGGGCTTCGCTGGCATTTATTGCCCATCCCTAGTTGCCCTTGAGAAGGTGGTGGTGAGCTGACTTTTTGAACCACTGCCATCCATGTAATAGAGGTACACCCACAGTGCTTTTAGGAAGGTAGTTTCAGGATTTTGACCCTGCGCCAGTGAAGGAACAGCGATATATTTCCAAGTCAGGTTGGTGAGTAACTTGCAGGGAAACTTCCAGGTGGTGGTGTTCCCATCTATCTGGTGCCATCGTCCTTCTAGATGGTGATGGTTGTGGGTTGGGAGGTGCTGTCTAAGGAGCCTTGATGAATTCCAGCAGTGCATCTTGTAGATGGTACATACCACTACTACTGTGCATTGGTGATGGAGGGAGTTAATGTTTGTAGATGTGGTGCCAATCAAGCAAGTTGCTTTGTCCTGGATGGAGTCAAGTTTCTCGAGTGTTGTGGGAGCTGCACTCATCCAGTCAAGTGGGGAGTATTCCATCACACTCCTGACTTGTGCCTTGTAGATACTGGACAGGCTTTGGGGAGTCAGGAGATGGCCTATTGTTCAGCCACCGTCTTTTCTGCCAACATTTAATTCCAACTCACTTGATACAAATGCATTTTCATCCCAATGAAGTTGGCTTTCCACCAATTAATTATCCTTGCTCAGGACTGTTCCTTGTCCTTTGCCATAGCCAACCTTAACCTTATAATACAATGGTCACTGTCATCTAAATGCTCTGCCATTGATATTTGATCCGCTTCGACCAACTCATTCCCAGAACCAGGTCCAGCAGTGCCTGACCTCTCATTGGACCAGAAACATACTGCTGTGAAAATGATCTTGAACACATTCCAAGAACTCTCACCCCTCTTGTCCCTTTGCACTATTCCTATCCCAGTCTGTATTTGGATATTTGAAGTCCCCCCGTTATAATTCAGCACCTAACCTCATTACAACCTTGGTTCAAACACGGACAAAAGAACTGAACTCCAGAGGTGAGGTGAGAGTAACAGTCCTTGACATCAAGGCAACATTGGATTCAGGGGAGGTGCCAGAGAACTGGAGAATTGCAAACATTACGCCCTTGTTCAAAAAAAGGTTGTAAAGATCTGCCCTGCAATTACCAAGCAGTCAGTTTAACTTTGGTGGTGGGGAAACTTCTAGAAACAATTATTCAGGATAGAATTAATAGTCACGTGGAAAAATGTGGATTGATTTGGAAGAGTCAGCATGGATTTGTTAAAGGAAAGTCATGTCTCACTAACTTGGAGTTTTTTTTGAAGAGATTGATGAGGGCAAGGCCGTTGATGTGGTGTATATGGACTTCCAAGTGGCATTTGATACAATGCCACACAACAAGCTTGTGAGTAAAGTTATAGGTCATGGAATAAAAGAGACAGTGGCAACTTGGATACAAAATTGGCTGAGGGATAGGAAACAGAGTAATGGTTAATGGATATTTTTCAGGCTGGAAGAAGGTTTGTAGTGGAGATCCTCAGGGGTAGGTATTGGGACCCTTGCTTTTCCTGATATATATAAATGATCTAGATCTTGGTGTGCAGGAGACAATTTCAAAGTTTGCGGGCGACACAAAACTTGGGAGAATTGTAAACTGTGAGGACGACAGTGTAGAACTTCAAAAGGACATTGACACATTGGTGGAGTGGACAGATAGGTGGCAGATGAAGTTCAATGCAGAGAAGTGTGAGGTGATACACTTTGGTACAAAGAACATGGAGAGACAGTAGAAAATGAAGGATACTGTTCTAAAGGGTGTGCAGGAGCAGAGAGACCTGGGTGTATATGTACATGTCGTTAAAGGTGGCAGGACAAGTAGAGAGAGCTGTTTTTAAAGCATACACTATTCTAGGCTTCATTTATAAGGGCTTAGAGTACAAGAGCAGGGAAGTTATGATGAACTTATATACGACACTGGTTAGACCTCAGCTGGAGTAATGTGTTCTGGGCATCACTCTATAGGAAGGGTGTGAATGCATTGGAGAGGGTGTAGAAGAGGTTTACGAGAATGGTTCCAGGGATGAGACATTTCAGTTATAAGGAAAGTCTGGAGGAGTTGGGACTGTTTTCCTTGGAGAGGAGAAGGCTAAGAGGAGACTTCATAGAAGCTTCCAAAATCATGAGGGGTATGGACAGAGTAGATAGTGAGAAACTGTTCCCGCTCGTAAATGGATTGAGAACCAGAGGGCACAGTTTTGAAATGTTTTGCAAAGAAGCAAATGCGAGGTGAGAAAAAAACTTTTTCACAGAGTGAGTAATTAGGGTTTGGAATGCACTGCCTAGAAGTGTGGTGGAGGCAGGTTCAATTGCAGCATTCAATGATTATTAAAATAAAAAAACAACATGCAGGTTACAGGGAAAAGGCAGGAGATTAGCACTTAGTTGAAATGCTCAGAGAACCGGTCTAGACACAATGGCCTGAATGGCCTCCTTCTACTCCGCAACAATTCTGTGATTTGACCGAGAGCGACATCAAGGAGCCCTAGTAAAATTGGAGGCAATGGGAACCAGGGGGGATACCATCCACTGGTTGGAATTATACCTAACACAAAGGAAGATGGTTGTGATTGTTGGAGGGCAATCATATCAGTTCCAGGATATCATTGCAGAAGTTCCTCAGGGTAGTGTCCTTGGCCCAACCATCTTTGACTGCTTCATCAGTAACCTCCCTTCCATCATAAGATCAGAAGTGGGGATGTTCACTGATGAGTGCACAATGTTCAGCACCATTCACGACTCCTCAGATACGGAAGCAATCAGCAAGCCATTGTTTCCAGGACTCTCACTGACCTCATCTCCTCTGGAGATCTTCCTCCCACAGCTTCCAACCTGATACTCGCCCAACCTCGGATGGCCCGCTTCTACCTCCTACCCAAAATCCACAAACAGAACTGTCCCGGTAGACCGATCGTTCAGCCTGCTCCTGCATTTCTCGTTATCTCATTTCTCGTTATCTTGACTCCCTTCTCTCCCCCCCTTGTCCAGTCCCTTCCCACCTACATCCGTGATTCCTCTGACATCTTACATCACATCAACAATTTCCAGTTCCCTGGCCCCAATCGCTTCCTCTTCATCATGGACGTCCAATCCCTCTACACCACCATCCCCCACCAGGATGGTCTGAGGGCCCTTAGCTTCTTCCTCGAACAGAGGCCCGAACAATCCCCATCCGCCACTACTCTCCTCCGTCTGGCTGAACTTGTTCTCACACTGAACAATTTCTCCTTCAACTCCTCTCACTTCCTCCAAATAAAAGGTGTGGCTATGGGTACCCGCATGGGCCCCAGCTATGCCTGTCTCTTTATGGGGTATGTGGAACATTCCTTGTTCCAGTCCTACTCCGGCCTCCTTCCACAACTCTTTCTCCGGTACATCGATGATTACTTCGGTGCCGCTTCATGCTCTCGTCGGGACTTGGAAAAATTTATTAATTTTGCTTCCAATCTCCACCCCTCCATCATTTTCACATGGTCCATCTCTGACACTTCCCTTCCCTTCCTTAACCTCTCTATCTCAATCGCTGGTGATAGACTGTCCACCAATATCCATTACAAGCCTACCGACTCCCACAGCTACCTCGACTACAGCTCCTCACACCTCGCTTCCTGTAAGGACTCCATTCCATTCTCTTAGTTCCTTCGCCTCCGTCGCATCTGTTCTGATGATGCTACCTTCAAAAACAGTTCCTCTGACATGTCCTCCTTCTTCCTTAACTGAGGTTTTCCACCTACTGTCGTTGACAGGGCCCTCAACCGTGTCCGGCCCATCTCCCGCGCATCCGCCCTCACACCTTCTGTTCCCTCCCAGAAACATGATAGGGTCCCCCTTGTCCTCACTTATCACCCCACCAGCCTCCGCATTCAAAGGATCATCCTCCGCCATTTCCGCCAACTCCAGCATGATGCCACCACCAAACACATCTTCCCTTCACCCCCCCCCGGCGGCATTCGGTAGGGATCGTTCCCTCTGGGACACCCTGGTCCACTCCTCCATCACCCCCTACTCCTCAACCCCCACCTATGGCACCTCCCCATGCCCACGCAAAAGATGTAACATCTGCCCCCTCACTTCCTCTCTCCTCACCGTCCAAGGGCCCAAACACTCCTTTCAAGTGAAGCAACATTTCACTTGCATTTCCCCCAACTTAGTCTACTGCATTCGTTGCTCCCAATGCGGTCTCCTCTACATTGGAAAGACCAAACATAAACTGGGCGATCGCTTTGCAGAACACCTGCAGTCTGTCCGCAAGAATGACCCAAACCTCCCTGTCGCTTGCCATTTTAACACTCCACCCTGCTCTCTTGCCCACATGTCTGTCCTTGGCTTGCTGCATTGTTCCAGTGAAGCCCAACGCAAACTGGAGGAACAGCACCTCATCTTCCGACTAGGCACTTTACAGCCTTCCGGACTGAATATTGAATTCAACAACTTTAGATCTTGAACTCCCTCCTCCATTCCCACCCTCTTTCTGTTTCTTCCCCCTTCCTTTTGTTTTTTCCAATAATTTATATAGATTTTTCTTTTCCCATCTATTTCCATTATTTTTAAATCTTTTATGCCCTGCTAGCCTTTCCACCCCACCCCCACTAGAGCTATACCTTGAGTGCCCTACCATCCATTCTTAATTAGCACATTCGTTTAGATAATATCACCAGCTTCAATGCCTCTGTGTTCTTTTGTCTGTGACATCTTTTGATTATCTGCTCCTATCACTGCTTGCTTGTTCCTACAACCACCAACCCCCCCCCCCACCCACCCCCGCCCCGCCACCTTAAACCAGCTTATATTTCACCCCTTTCCTAAGATTCACTCAGTTCTGTTGAAGGGTAATGAGGACTTCAAACGTCAACTCTTTTCTTTTCCGCCGATGCTGCCAGACCTGCTGAGTTTTTCCAGGTAATTCTGTTTTTGAGCAGGAGGTTTCCTTGCCCATGTATGACTTGAGAGACTTCACCGGGTCCGGAGTCGATGTTGAGAACTCCCAGGGCAAATCCCTCCCGATTGTATACCATTGTGCCGCCACCTCTGTTGTCTCGGTTGGACAGGACATACCCAGAGATGGTGAGGGTGGTGTCTGGGACATTCTCTGTAAGGTATGATTCTGAGAGTATGCTTAGGTCAGACTGTTTTTTGACTAGGCTCTGGGACAGCTCTCCCAATTTTGCCACAAGCCCCCAGACATTAGTAAGGAGGAACTTGCAGGGTCAATAGGACTGGGTTTGCTGTTGTTCTTTCGGTTGCCTAGGTCAAAGCCAGGTGATCCCTCCAGTTTCATCTCTTTTTGTAGACTTCATAATGGTTTTATACAACTGAGTGGCTTGCTAGGCCATTTCAGAGGGCACTTCAGAATCAACTACATTGCTGTTGGTCTGGAATCATATGTATGCCAGACCAGGTAAGGATGGCAGATTTCCTTCCCTAAAGGGCATTAGTGAACCAGATGGATTTTTACAACAATCAACAATAATTTCATGGTCACTATTTCCAAAGTCAGCTTTTTATTTCCAGATTTATTAACTGAATTTAAATTCCACCAGCTGCCCTGGTGGGATTTGAACCCATGTCCCCAGAGCATTAGCCTGGGCCTCTGGATTACGAGTCCAGTGACATTATCTTTATGCCTGTGCCTTCTCCAATGATGACCTGAAACACACTGTTCATGAGGGTGGTGGAAGCAGAGATGATCAATGATTTGAAAGGGGAAATTGGATGGGCACATGAAGGATATAAAAATACGGAGTTATGGGATAGAGTGGTGGAATGCAACTGACTGCATTGCTCCAGTGTGCTGGCATATACACAATGGCCTGAATGGCTGTAAATTATGGCTCTATAAAAAGGGACTGTTTCAAAGTGATGTCAATTGTGTCCTTTCTGATGCAGTATGCGTTATTTTTTGACTAACTTACAATTTTTAAATGCCTTGTACTTGAGTATTGACATTTTTGCCATGCATTGAAGTGACTGTCAGCACTCACTTGACAGACTTAGGTTATTGAAGAGACAAACTGCCTCTTATATATGTGCAAAGGGAGACATCTATTCTAAGTATACTTATTCCTGAATGGAGCTCAGGTTGTAAATACTGTCAACTGAGGTAAATTTATCTATGCTGCACTCAAAGGGAGGCAAGGTCAGAGCATGCAATACAACAACACAGCCCTGATTCTCCCATCCATACTCAGTGTAAGCAAGGAAACTTACCTACAGAATCTGAAATGTAGCAAAACATTTTCAAGTTACTGAGACGAAAAGTTAAATTGCACGGAGTCAGTGTTGCCACCACCACATTTGACAAAGTAGGGGATTAAAGGTACATCACTCATTATGAACCTGCATTTTAGAAGTTCAGCAGCATTGATTTTTGGTGCTATTTATAGCCAGAATTCGTTGCCAATCATTTTGAGTCACAAGGTTTCAGATTCAAGTCCCAATCCAAGGCTTCAGCACAAAAATCCAACTCAACACTCTAGTGCAGTACTGAGAAAATACTGTACTGTCAGAGGTGTGCTCTTTCCGATGAGACACTAAACTGATGGACCAACTGTCTGCTTGGGTGGATGTAATAAAAAGATCCCACGGCACTGTTTCGAAGAGCAAGGGAGTTATCCCCAGTGTCCTGGCCAATATTTAACCCTCAATCAAAATAACAAGAGCAAATTATCTGGTCATTATCACATTGCTGCTTGTGGGAGCTTGCTGTGCACATTTTGGTTGCTTCATTTCCTACATTACAACAGTGACTACACTTCAAAAATTGCTTCATTGGCTGTAAGGTGCTTTGAGATATTCAGTGGACACGAAAAGTGCTTTTACGTCACCATAGCCCATAATTCCTGTTCATACCTTACTTCAAATATTGCTTTTTTGCCTACATGCATGCATCTAAATAGATTTATAGACATATTTGCAGACAAACCAGAATTTAATTTTGTTACTCTTTGTGTTACAATAGTCTAATAAAGATACAGAAGCCTTAATGTCCTGAAGCCAGTCCACTTACCCAATGAGTGAAAAAGCTCCGTCATTTTCGGATGGTCCCAACAGGTACTCTGAGTCTGGTGGCTGGATAGAGAATGCACAGAAATCAACATTAAATCCATAAGTTTACGCTGGAAAATTTTATAAATTTTTCTTCCAAATATGTATCTATCAATATAATGGAGTTGAAGCCAACCCATTCAGGAATGGAATCAAGAAGCACTTTTTCCACACAAGAGATAGTAGAAATCTGGAATTCTCTACCCTAAAAGGATATGGATGCTGGAATGTGTAAAACTGAGGTTGATAGGTTTTTGTTAGGTAAGGGTATCAAGGGATACAGAACAAAGGTGGGTAAACAGAATTGAGGTACAGAGCAGCCATGATTTAACTGAAAGCTCTACTGCTGTTCCTAGAGAGAGTTCCTGTAAATATTCGCATGAAAAATTCAAAGCCATCATAGAATCATAGCATGGTAATGGTACAGGTTAACTGCATGCCTAACCTTTGCAAGAGCAACTCAGATAATCCCACTCCCCTGCCTTCTCCCCATAGCCTGGAAACTTTTTTCTCTATATGTGCTTATCTAATTTCCTTCCACAAGTCTCAATTCAATCTGCCTCCACTGCACTTTCAAGCAGTGCATTCCAGATTCTAACCATTCACAGCATAATTTTTTTTCTTACATTATCATTGGTTCTTTTCAATGTCCTCTGGTTCTTGACCTTCTGCCAATGGGAACAGTTTCTCTCTCTATCTACGATCTCTAGACTCCTCATAATTTGAACACTTCTATCAAATCTCCTCTCAACCTTCTTTTCTGTAACAAAAACAACCCTAGAACAACGCTAGCTTCTCCAATCTATCCATGTGAAATCCCTCATCACTGGGAGCATTCCTGTATCCTCTCTAAAGCTTTCACATCGTTCCTAAATTGGGGAAATGGACACAATACACCAGTAGGTCAAGCTAGAATTTTTATAAAGGTTCCTCATTGTTATAATTCAGGAAGCCAGTTAGTGAAGTATGGTACTGGACTCAATCTTTATTCAGCTTTACATTTGTTTACAGAGTGAAACATTACAAGCTTACACTTTGTTACTAATGAGACACTTTATAAGGTGGTTATGTTTTAACAGTCTCTTTTAATTTAAATTAGACAGAATGTCTTGGAATAAGAGATGTGTAATTTAAACTCTGACCAGAGAAAGGCCCATGTGATCTGGTTGCTATGGAGATAGAAACTCATACCAAAACCTACTGAAAATCAATGCCAGTTTTTACACCTTGACACAATAACCCACAGTAAAGGAACAGCTGCCTTTTGAAACATAGGCAGATAGAGAGAGGGAGATGCTGCTGGGTCAAGAAGCAGAAGCTACTGCTGAGAGAGAAGGAGAGCAGGATACTTGTAAGAACTAATTTTCTGGTCAAAGAGACAGGACATGTGGAGATTTAAGGGCCAAGGAGTCGTCGGAGTGGGCCTTACTGCAAGTCAATTTGGGGGTATTCAGATGACTGAGGGAACTGCCTTTCAAAGGACATTGGAAGACTTATCCTGGTGTGGCAGGGAGAAAGGAGCCTGCTGAAAAGCCAGGAAGAGTATGGGATTTAATCGACAAGGCTACACATCTGCTGAGAGCATGGCATAATATACAAACGGATCATAAAGTAGTTTTGGTCGAGTTAATTAGTTAATGGGGAAGTATCTTTTCTGCAGTTTGGTATATTATTTGCCTATTGAGTGATGTTTAGTGCCTGTTGATTTCAGTTTTTTTACAGCGACCGACAGAATCGCACAACACAACTTCACGTATTAAGAATTTTAACTTTATGACCCATTTGTACGTTATGCCATGCTCTCAGCAGATGTGTAGCCTTTTAGTCCTTCTCCTGAGTTAAAACAAACAAGATTTCACATTTACTTTTGCTGTATTCAGTGAGAAGTCAACATTGCTATGTTCAATGCTCAGGCATTTCTGGAAAGAGAAGACCTGTCTGCCTAAATTCAGTGCCATTTGAGAAAACTGCTACAAAACTGCAATGGCAAAAGTAAAGCTGGAATGCTTTATTGCAGAATGTGTTCATGGGGAGGGCTTTGGAAGTGTACTCATCTCTGTCAGGCAGATCACAGAATCATAGAACTGTTATGGTGTAGGAGGAGGCCATTCGGCCCACCGTGTCTGAGCATTTTAAATTAGTGCCAATCTCCTGTCTTTTCCCTGCAACTCTGCACATTGTTTCCACTTTAAATAATCATCCAATGGCCTCTTCAATGCTTCAATTGAACTTGACCCCACCACACTTTCAGGCAGCGCATTCCAAACACTAACTACACGCTGTGTGAAAAAGTTTCTCTCATCTCACATTTGCTTCTTTTGCAAAACACTTTAAAACTGTGCGCTCTGGTTCTCGATCTGTTTAAGAGCAGGAACAGTTTCTCACTATCTACTCTGTCCAGGCCCCTCATGATTTTGAAAGCTTCTATCAAGTCTCCGCTTAGCCTTCTCCTCTCTCAGGAAAACAGTCCCAACTTCTTCAATCTTTCCTCATAACTGAAGTATCTCATCCTTGAACCATTCTTGTAAACCTCTCCCGCATTCTCTCTGGAGTTACAGTCTGGTGACTACGATACAGTGAATACTGCTGTTCTTAATGCCTACAAGTTAATACTGCAGGCTTAATGACAGAAATTTAGAAATTTAAGGAAGAAACAAAGTCTAACTTTTGTAGAATTTGCTAGAGAAAAGGAAATGATATTTGCTGATGGCCCACAGTGCCTCATGGATGCCCACTTTGAGTTGCTATAGCTGTTTGAAATCCATCCCATTTAGCAAGGTGGTAGTGCCATACAACATGATGGAGGGTATCCTCAATGTGAAGGCGGGACTTTGTCTCCACAAGGACTGTGCGGTGGTCACTCCTACTGATACTGTCATTGATGGATGCATCTGCGACAGGTAGATTGGTGAGGACAAGGTCAAATAGTTTTTCCCTCTTGTTAATTTGCCCACCACCAGCTGCAGACTCAATCTAGCAACTATGTCCTTTAGGACTTGATCAGTAGTGGTGTTACCAAGCCATTCTTGGTGATGGTAATTGAAGGCCCCACCCAGAGAACATTCTGTGCCCTTTCCACTTTCAGTGCTTCTTCCAATTGATGTTCAACACGGAGAAGTACTGATTCATTAGCTGAGGCGGTGGTGGGGGTGTGCAGGCAGTAGGTGGCAATCAGCAGGTGGTTTCCTTGCTCATGTTTGACCTGTTGCCATGAGACATCATGGCATCCAGAGTCAATATTGAAGATTCCCAGGGCAACTCCCTACCAATGTATATCACTGTACTGGCACCTCTAGTGTTGTTGAAACAGGACATAACCAGGGATGGTAATGGTAGTTTCTGGGATATGGTCTATAAGGTATGATTCCGTAAGGATGACCATGTCAGGCTGTTGCTTGACTAGTCTGTGAGACAGCTCTCCCAGTTTGAGCACAAGCCCCCAGATGTTAGTAAGGAGGACTTTGCAGGGTCAATAGGGTTGGGTTTACCATTATTGTTTTCGTCGTCTAGTTCGATGCTAGTTGGTCATCCTGTTTCATTTTTTTAAGACTTTGTAGCAGATTGATACAACTGAGTGGCTTGCTAGGTAATTTCAGAGGGCATTTAAGAGTCAACCACATTGCTGTGGGTCTGGAGTCACACGTCAGCCAGACCAAATAAAGAGGACAGATTTCCTTCCCTAAAGGACATTAGTGAACCAGGTGGGTTTTTATGACAATCATCAAAGATTTCATGGTCACAATTACTGAGTATAGCTTTTTTTAAAATTCCAGATATATTAATTGAATTTTAATTCCACCAGCTGCCATGGCGGGATTTCAACCCATGTCCCCACAGAATCAGCCTGGGCCTCTAGAATACTGGTCCAGGGGCATTACTACTTACACCCCATCTCGCCCTGATTTTATTCCCCTATATTCTTAGAGATACAGGATCAGCCTGTCACTGACGTTGGCAGGTGGCGGGACTTCCCTCCAGAAAAGTCACTAAATAAAAATGTATTGATACGGGGTATTGATGTGAGTCGTTTACCTGTTCCCATGTATCGAGTTAATTTAAAATGTGGTTTAATTAACAACCCTGCAATTGTGGGGGTTGTTGCTAATTTGCCCACTGATGACATAGAATTTTTATTAGGCAATGACTTGGTTGAGGTTAAAATATTGCTGTTGCCAATGGTTCCGAGCAACCCACTGAAACTGTGGAAACTGAAGTTGTGCAGGGAAATTTAAGTTATTTAAAAAATTCATGTCTTGCTGTAACCCTGCTGTGAGAATTACTGTTTTAACTAAAGGTGTGTCCAAAGAGTCAGAAACTCAAATTGCTAATGTTAAAATGACATTGAAGCACCAGACTGGAAGTATCCTTTCAAATGGGGCACTTAATCGGTGATAGGTGCACAAAAGACATACAGCCAGTGGGTTCTCTGTTCTTGCATTCTCTTCAGAATTGTCCGCCCATTCCTGTCTATCCTCCGAAAGTCTATCACTAGCCTCCTCACAGTTCACAATTCGATGCAGCTCTCTGAGAAGTAATCTAGTCAGTCCCATTCCCTTGCTCTAGCCCCATAGCAAGTTAATTTCCCTAAAGTGCCCGTACAATTTCCCTGTGAAACCATTAATGGACTCTGCCTCCACCACCCTTGTACACAGCAAGTTCAAGGCCATTACCACCTGTTACATAAACAGGTGCTTCCTCACATTCCCCTGCATCTCTTGCCCAAGGCCTTAAATTTGTGTTCACTGGTCCTTGTACATAAACGAATGTGGACAGCTTTTCTTAGTCCACCTTATCTAAATCTTGTATACCTCTGGCAGTGTTAGCATGTCAGTTGGAATACAGTTGTATGGACTGGCATCCTCTCGTAAAGAAGTTTTGATTGATTGAATTATGCCATTCTATGCTCATGTTCGCTCTTTGCCAGCCTTATTTTCCTCTTCACTTCCCCTCTCAAATTTATTGGCCCAGTTTTTGAAGAATTCACCTGAAATGAGTCATGTACCAACTTTTTTCCTGTTTTGTTATATTCTCTATCTCCCTCGTCATCCAAGGAGCCTGGCTTTGCTTCCCCTAGCATTCCCTGTTGGAATGTACCTACTCTGTACTTGAAACATGTTGTCCTTAAAGATCACCCATTGTTCTGTTACAGGTTTTCCTAACAGTCTTTGGTTCCATTTTACCCTGGCTAGATCCCTCTCATCCCATTGAAGTTTGCCCTTTTTCAATTTAGAAGTTCTACTTTAGTTCTTTGTTCTTCTTCATTACTAATTTAAACCTTATGGTGTGATAATCATTCTTGCCCAAGCGCTCCGCCATAATTAGTCCACTTGATCAATCTCATTCCTCTGCACGAGATCCTACAATGCCTCCTTCCTAGTTGGATCGAGAACATACATAAGAAATAGGAGGAGTAGGCCATTCGGCTCCTCAAGCCAGCCCTGCCATTCAATTAGATCATGGATGATCTGCCCCTGGCTTCAACTCCTCATTCATGCCAGCTCCTCATAGCCTTCAACTCCCCAATATTTCAAAAATCTATCTACCTCCTCTTTAAATACTTTCAGTGATTTAGCCTCCGCAACTCTCTGGGGTAGAGAATTCCAGACATTCACTACCCTCTGAGAGAAGAAATTCCTTCGCATCTCAGTTTTAAATGAGCTTTCCCTTATTCTGTAACTATGTCCCCTAGTTCAAGATTCCTTTACTAGTGGAAACACTTTCTCAACATCTACCCTGTCAAGCCCCCTCAGAATTTTGTACATTTCAATAAAACCAACCCTCATTCTTCTAAACTCTAATGAATAAAGGCCTAACTTGTTCAGCTGTTCTTGATAAGTCAACCCCTTCATTTCAGGAATCAGCCTAGTGAATCTCCTGAACTGCCTCTAATGCCAGTATATCCTTTCTTAAACAAAAACAGAATTACCTGGAAAAACTCAGCAGGTCTGGCAGCATCGGCAGAGAAGAAAAGAGTTGACGTTTCGAGTCCTCATGACCCTTCGACAGAACTTTCTTAAATATGGGGATCAAAACTGTACACAATATTCCAGGTGCGGCCTCACCAGCATGTACAATTGTAACAAGACTTTCCTATTTTTAAACTCCAACCCCCCTAGCAATAAAGGTCAAAATTCCATTTGCCTTCTTAATTACTTGCTGCTCCTGCATGCTAACCTTTGTGTTTCATACACAAGAACACCCAGGTGCTGCACTTTTTTGGAGTCTCTCACCATTTTAATAATAGTCTGTCTTTTGATTCTTCCTGCTAAAGTGTATGACCTCACACTTTCCTACATTAAACTCCATATGCCAAGTTTTTGCCCACTTACTCAACCTATCTATATCTCCTTGCAGATTCCTTATGTCCTCAGCACAACATACCCTCCCACCAATTTTTGAATTGTCAGCAAATTTGGATACATTACACTCTGCCTCCTCCTGCAAGTCATTAGTATAGATAGTAATTAATTGAGGCCCTAGGACTGATCCTTGTGGTACTCCACTAGTTACGTCTTTCCAACCTGAAAAAGACCCATTAATCCCAAGTCTGTCTTCTGTGTGTTAACCAATCCTCAATCCATGCTAATACATAACCCTCAATACCTTCAGCTCCTATCTTGTGCAATAACCTTTGAAAGGAAGTTCTCCTGAACATGTTTCCAAAATTTGCCCCCCCCCTCCTTTCCCCTTTGGCTAACATAATTCATATTGATATTTGAGTAATTCAAGTCCCCACTATCATCACTCCATAGTTTTTGCACCTCTCAGTGATTTCAGTTTCAGAAACAGCGAGAATGTGTGTGGGGACAGCAGCTTCTGGAAGAGTGCTAGGGAAAAGGGGTAGCAGCTTTAGAGACAGTGAGAGAGCAGGTAATGTACAAGCTGGATGATTTGTACCTCAACAGGGCCGGGACAAATATCCTTGCAGGGAGGCTTGCTGTTGGGCAGGAGAGTGGGAACCTGAGGTTGAATTCACATGGAACAAAATTAGAAATGGAAACAGAAGGCAGAAAATCAGTGAATGAGTCTGAAAGGCAGAGGAAACAAAGGTTAGAAAATAAGAGTTTGACAGTGCTCAAGAGTGTATACTTCAATGCAAGGAGAGTCTAGCAAATAAAGCAGACGAGCTGAGGGCACAGAAACGCAGCAGTATAATATCACAGCTATTACAGAAACATTGGCTTAAAGGGGGACACGAAAGACAGCTCAATGTTCCTGGTTACAGGGTTTTCAGATAAGATAGAGAAGCTGATAGGTTATTGGGGGTAGGTGGGATGCAGATTTGAGGTTACTATCAGATCAGCCATGATCTTGTTAAATGGCGGAGCAGGCTTGAGGGGCCTGCTCCTTGTTCATATGTTCGTACTTATTGTTCTACTTAAACCAATTGAATATTTTTGATTTCCCAGCTCCTAGTTTAAAATGAATGCCCTAGTAGGTGTGAATTTATCAAGTTCTAAAGTTATATTCATTGAATACTGAGATCGAACAATACACACCTACTTGTGTCATATTTTGCCAGTCAATTTAACCTTGGTGGTGGGAAGCTTCTCAATGATAATTTGGGACAAAATTAAAAGTTACTTAGGCAAATGTGGATTAATTAAGTAAAGACAGCATGGGTTTGTTAAGGGAAAATCATGTTTAACTAACTTGCTGGAGATTTTTGAGGTAAGAGAAGGCTGATGAGGGTAATGCTATTGATGTGGACTTCCAAAAGGCATTTGATGCAGTGCCACACAACAGAATTACGAGCAAAGTTAGAGCTCATGGAATAAAAGGAACAGCAACAACATGGATACAAAATTGACTGAGTGATAGGAAGCAGATAGTAGTGGTTAATGGATGTTTTTCAGATTAGAGGAAGGATTATAGTGGCATTCCCCAGGGTCATTATTAGGATCTCTGCTCTTCCTGATATATGTATTCATGACCTAGACCTTGGTGTACAGGGAACAATTTCAAAATTTGGGGACGATACAAAACTTAGAAGTATGGTGAACTGTGAGGAGGACAGTGTAGAACTTTGAAAGGACATGGGCAGGTTGGTGGAATGGGTAAACAGTTGGCAGATGAAATTTAATGCAAAAAAACATGAAATGATTCATTTTGGCTGGAAGAACACAGAGAGACAATATAAAATAAAGGGTTCTATTCTAAACGGATTGCAGGAGCAGAGGGACCTGGTGTATGTGTGCATAATCGTTGAAGGTAGCAGGATAGATTGAGAGAGCAATTAATGAAGCATACAGCATCCTAGGCTTTATTATTAGGGGCACAGGGTACAAAAGCAAGGAAGTTATACTAAACTTGTACAGAACACTAGGCCTCAACTGGAGCATTGCATCCAGTTCTGGATGCCACACTTTAGGAAGGTTGTGAAGGCATTAGAGAGAGTGCAGAAAATATTCCCGAGAACGGCTCCAGGAATGAGGAACTTGTTATGTAGAATGGAGAAGTTGGGACTATTTTCCTCCAAGAAGGGTGAGAGGAGCTTTGATAGAGGTTTTCAAAATCATAAGGGGTCTGGACAGAGTAGATAGGGAATAACTGTTCCAACTGATGGAGGGATCAAGAACAAGAGGGCATAGATTTAAGATAATTGGCAAAAGAAGCAATGGTGACATCAGGAAAAACCTTGTCTCACAGCAATTGGTTAGGATCTGGGATGCACTGCCTGAGTGTGGTTGAGGCAGGATCAATCTAGGCTTTCAAGAGGGAATTGGATTATCTGAAAAGTAAGAATGTGCAGGGCTACTGGGAGACAGTGGAGGAGTGGCACTAGGTGAATTGTTCCAATGGAGAGCCAGTCAATGGGACAAATGGCCTCCTTCTGTGCTGTAACCATTCTGTGATTTAAGGCCTCATCTCTATTATTTAAACTTCACCTTTCTGAGAGCAGCTAATGTATTTCTGTCACAAACTAGTAGCACGCTTGCCTCTGAATCAGAGGTCTGTGTGCTCAAGCCCTAGAATGAAGCATCTTATCTAGGCTAACATTTCAATGCAGTACTGAGAATGTTGGATTGTGGAAGGTGCCATCTTTCAGAGAGGAAATTAAACTGAGGCCCCTCTATTAATAAGAGTTCAGATCAACTTAAATGTTGGCACGTGTCGATTAGAAAGAAATACTAGTGACAAACTAGTCTACTTTAAATTTTGCATTTGGATGTGCTCTGTATTGAATCTTACGATTAACCTCTTCACCCGAACTAAATAATTAATAAAGTTACCTTAGACTTGGTGGGTCTAGACTCTGCTCAAAAGCATCATGTAAACCAGGCTGCAGGCACAATGCAATATCAAATATCCTATAAATCAAAGTACTTTTTAAATGTTGGAATATGTAAGCCTTTCTAAAAATATCATAGTTCCATTTATTTATTATCTAAATTGTATTTATTGTATGCAGAGGAACAATTTGTGTTGTAAAGAGAACCCCATTTGCAAAGAAACACTTTAATAGAATGAATAGAGTTTAATTTTCAGCTGGCTGCAGGGGCCCTTCCCCCAGTTCACAATCACAAAGTCCAGGTGACAGCAGCAATGAAAACACTTTAAGTGATGGACTGGTGAGATTACAAACCCTAGAGACTGTGCTGCAGTTAAAATCTCTCTCTCCCTCTTCTAATTAAAAAACTACTGTGGAAACAGCATTATTTATTCTACATTTGTAAAACATTGAGATCTCAGATGCTCGCGGACGATAGCAGTAGAAATGATGTTTTGAGTTCAGTCACTGAACAAGGGTCATCATCAACTTTGATGTAAATAAGTAATGCAGAATTGAAGCTTTTCAACCTTGTGAATAAAAAGCATCTGACCTTTTATAGCAACTTTCCATGATAAACATTTCTACTTGAGGTTGATTAATTATGTTGACAATCACTGAGAATCATCGACTGGTTTGAGCTCACTTCCAATACATGCTTAGCTCTATTAGCATTAGTAGTGATAAAATTAAACTATCCCTGAGCTTCTAACCACTGAAGCTGGATCACTCAGCTTCCCTTCCGGGCTCCCATGTTAAATGGCATTGTTAACGGTTCCTACCTTTCAGGTACAGTCCCTCTCTGCTCTGTGGTATGTCTAGGGCCTCGGGAGCCACTAACTCATGCTCCTGTAAATTCTCATAATCTCACATTGTTGATACTAACATGTTTTTGCCTTCTGATTTAGAATTTATCCAATAACAGAGTAACAGTCCGTTCCAAATCTCTAGGCTCAAGACAAACTAGTAAACAACAAACACAAACAGAACTGTGATTCCCATGCTTCAAGGGTCAGAAAGCCAGGGCTGCCTGTGGATCAAGAGCTCTGTTTGGACACATCTGATGCAACAGACTATGGAAGCAGAACAAAATATTTGGCATAGAAAAATGCCATCAAAGCCCATGGCTATTTGGGAAACTACAGAAAACGCATCTACGAAAAGATCAAAACACATGGTGCTAACAATGCACAGTAAGGACAGAACTAAGCAGAAAACTGCAATCTGCCAGGGAGGGTGCAATTACAAGTCTGCTTTAAAATCATCAAAATTGACAAAGTATCAGAGTAGTACCTACAACAACATCTCTTCAAGCCACTCATACAGGGGATAATACAATTCCACGTCATGACCTCCTTAAGCAGTAGCTTTCTATTCTTTTATTCCTTTACTCTGAATGATGGTGGCTCCACACAAGGTCTTCTTAATCATTTCTTGCTTATTTTATGGCACAGTCCAACAAAAAGAAAATCCTTCAGGATACTTTCATTAACTCAAAAGCTGTCATTAAAAAAAGGCGGGCTGGCACTATGAGGCAAATCAGAAGCTACATACTTCAAGGGAAGATACTTCCTCTAATCACAGCCTCGTGTTTGTGGCATGCTTGAGTCTGCATGTTAACTTGCATTGCTGTTGTGGTGTAGAATAGACAACCAGTTTTTTTAAATGATGATTTTAATCATCATGACAGCTTTCTAATTTACTGTTGAACACTGGAGATAAACAAAAGTATTGGCTGAACAAGCAGTCCTATTCTTATTTCATAGATACATCTTTCTTCAGGGGAAAGCAACATTTTGGTACATTTGCAATTTGGGAGATTATCACCTTTCTTTAATGTATGCCTTTCACGCTTTTGTAGCTTCTAAATACTCTGATCCACAGTTCACTAATCTATTAAAATTTCTTTTTCAGTTATTATACATGCTAGATTGCTGTGCAAAAAGACATTTACACCTATGATCTTTAAGTTCCATAATATACCTGTAAAATATGAGAATGATTAAGAAATCTTTCCATAAAAATTGTAATGATAGATAATATTTGTATTTTGACTTTCAGTTGCTGTTAAATACCAAGATATTGCTACACTGGGGAAAGCCAGAGCAGAAGCAAGAGGTTAGCTTAACAACTGAGACATTCAACAGCAAACTTAACTCATCGTATCAGTTACATACATTCAGTTCTTCCTGGAATTTTAAACTTTAGAGTTACTGTTCTTCCATTTGAAATTTTGTAGCCTTATTATTTTTGCATCCATAAGTACATTAATAGTTTAAAATTTAGAAAAGTAACCACTTTCAAAATGATGAAAGGAGCTGAGAGCTTTTTTTTTAATTCATTCATGGGATGTGTGCTTCGCTGGCTGGGCCAGCATTTATTGCCCATCCCTAGCTGCCCTTGAGAGGTGGTGAGCTGCCTTCTTGAACTGCTGCAGTCCATGTTAAAACAGAAAGATTATTCCAATTGATTGGTGACTCAGTACAAAGGGGACATAGACTAAGGATTATTAATTCAAGAACAAAGGAGGAGGTTAAGAAGATATTTTTTCCTTAGAGGGGTGCTAGTAAAGGAATCGTTTTACTATACATGGCTATTGATGCAAAGGTTATAAAATTAGAGAATGGGATAAAAGTAGATAGTAACAGGCAATGAGCCAGATCCAGAAAAGGGTATGATGGGCTGAATGGTCTCCTTACATTGCAATATCTAGGATTTGATAAATTAATTCAAAGCAAATAATAAGATTGATTACTTGACCCACCATGTTATTTATATACAGCACAATCCTACATCATATTTTACATTCAGTTTTATTAGGAATACAGTCACAATACAAGTACAGAGTGGGGGCTTTAAAATACTTGGATTGAACAACCTGATCTCATTCTGGCAGCGCAATGATTATGATGCTGATTCAGGACAATGATGATAGTTCTACTAGAAGGCAGATGGGGCCTAATTAACATGAAAAATAATATGTCACAGCCTGATATTTCAAAATCTCACCTAGGCTGTTTGTGTGCCACCTTTACCCCCATGTCCCATGACGTTCAGCTGTCAACCACCTGGCCTCCTCCCCCAAAGAACCAGCTATGTCTGCTCTCCCTCCAAACTATCCATCTGCCTGCCCATCCCACACTGTCTGTCCCCTCCATCAAGCTGTCCATCACCCCACCCATATAGTCTGCCCACATGCCCAACAGTTTATCCATCTGTCTCGCCATCCTCCATGCTGACTGCCTGTTGCCAACACCCAGTCTGCCCATCTGTTTCCTCTCTCCACACGCTGTTTCTGTCTGCCTCCTTCCCCTCGCACTATCAGACTAGCTTTCCCCCTCCCTTACATTTTTTAGTCTCCCCTTTGCTTGAGCTGTCTGTCAACCACCTCCCTAAACTATCTGGCAATCCTTAACCCCACAGTCTGTCCACCTGTTTCTCAGATGTTGAGTCAGTACCTCTCCGCTACTCTACCTCTTCTCCTACCCGTTCCATGTGCCTGTCTACCCCTCTGCTGCACACACCACCCACCAAAGCTATCTGGTTTGTCCCAACCTCTGCCCTGTAGCTCCTTTCCACTGGCTAGGTAGTCAATATGGTCAGTTGTTGGGCAGAGGTTTGTAGTGGCTTTGCTTGGTTCTTCACCAATTATCAGGTTTCCCGCACTCTGCTATTATCAAGGCCCAGGTATAATGCAGCCTTTGACACAAGTTTCTCTATTTCCGGGAAAGGGTTATGCAACATATGAACATACGAAATAGAAGCAGAAGTAGGCTGCACCCTCAAGCCTGCACCGCCATTCAATAAGATCACGGCTGATCTGCCTGTGTTTGAGTCCTACATTCCCATCTACCCCCGATAACCTTCGACTCCCTCACCTAACATGAATCTATCTACCTCTGCCTTAAAAATATTCAGTGACCCCATGTCCATCGCATTCTGAGGCAGTGTTCCAAAGTTGCAGGGCCCCCAGAGAAAAATATTCAGTGACCCCATGTCCATCGCATTCTGAGGCAGTGTTCCAAAGTTGCAGAGCCCTCAGAGAGAAAAATTCTCATCTCTGTCTTAGAAGAGCGACCCCTAATTTTAAAACCTAATTTTGGACTAACCTATCAGAGGAAACATACTTTCCAAATCCACCTTGTCAAGGCCGTTCAGGATCGTATAAATTTCAATCAAATCACCCCAAATTCTTCTAAACTCCAGTAGAAACAAGCCCAGTCTGTCCAACTTACCCTCATAAGACAACCCACTCATTCTAGTTATCAATCTAGTAATCTCCTTTGAACCACCTCCAACACATTTACATCCTTCCCTAAGTAAGGAGACCAAAACAGCACACAGATTTCGAGATGCGGTCTCACCAATGCCCAGGATAACTGAAGCATAACATTCTTATTTTTATGTTCAATTCCTATTGTAATAAAGGATAGCATTCCATTAGCCTTCTTGATTACGTGCTGTACTTGCATACTAACTTTGTGTGACTCATGCATGAGAACACCTAGGTCCCTCTGCATCTTGAAATTCTGAAGTCGCCCTCCGGTTAATTCTCTTTTTTTTCTTCTTGCTAAAGTGAACAACTTCCCACATCACACTCCATCTGCCAGATTTTTGCCCAGTCACTCATCTTATCTATATCAATCTGCAAACTCCTTACATCTTCTTCACATAATACTTTCCTAGTTATCTTTGTGTCATCTGCAAATTTAGCTACCATGTCTTTGCTCCCCTCAGTGCAGGAACTCACCAAGGTTCCTTCAACAGCCCCTTCCAAACCCATGATCACTACCATCTAGAAGAACAAGAGCATCAGATAGATGGGAACACCACCACCTGGAAGCTCCCCTCCAAGTCACTCCCCATCCTAACTTGGAAATATATCACCATTCCTTCACTGACTCTGGGTCACAATCCTGGAACTCCCTCCCTAACAGCACTGTGGATGTACCTACACCACATGGACTGCAGCGGTCCAAGAAGGCAGCTCACCACCACCTTCTCAAGGGCAACTAGAATGGGCAATAAATGCTGGCCCAGCCAGTGAAGCCCACATCCCGTAAATGAATTAAAAAAAATCTAAGTTATTGAAGTAAATTGTAAAAAGTTGAGGCCCCAGCACAGAGCTTTGTGGGACTCGAATCGTCACATCCTGCCTATCAGACAAAGCCCCATTTATGCATACTTTGTTTTCTGCCAGCCAGCCAATCTTTTATCCAGGCGAATATGTTACCACTCTTACACTATGAGCTTTTATTTTCTGCAGTAACACCTTATCACGATTGTGGAAATCCAAGTATAATTCGTCCACAGGCTCCCCTCTATCCACCACACATTTAACCCCTTCTAAGAACTCTATTAAATTGGTTAAACATGATTTCCCTTTCATAAAACCATGCTGACTCTTCCCGATTATCTTGCGCTTTTCTAAATGCTCAGCTACAACCTCTTTAATGATCGACTCCAATACCTTCCCCACTACAGATGTCAAGATAACTGGCCTATAGTTTCCTGTTTTCTGCCTCCCTCCCTTCTTAAATAGAGGGGTTATATTTGCTACTTTCCGGTCTGATGGAACCTTTCCAGAAACTAGGGAATTTTGAAAAATTAACACCAACACATCAACTACCTCATTAACCACCTACCTCATTAACCACCTTTTTAAAGACCCTAAGCTGATGTCCATCTGGACCCGGAGACCTGTCAGCCGACAGCTCCATCAGTTTGCTCAGTACTGCTTTCCTAGTGATTGTAATTTCACCAAATTCCTCTCTCCCCTCCACATCCCATTTACAGCTATGACTGGAATATTTTTTGTATCCTCAATAGTGAAGGCAAAAGCAAAATATTTGTTCATTTCATCTGCCATTTCTTTACTATCTACTATTAATTCCCCATTCTCTCTCTCTCTCTTGAGGGCCAACACTCGCTTTACCTTCTCTTTTCCCATTTAAATACCAGCAGAAACTCTTGCTATCCACTTTTACATTTCTAGCTAGTTTCCTCTCATACTCTACTTTCTCCTGATTAACCTTTTAGTCATTCTCTGCCATTCTTTATGTTCTGACCAATCATCTGACCTGCCACTCATCTTTGCACAGTTATATGCTTTTTCTTTAAGTGTGATGCTTTCCCTAATTTCTTTAGTTAACCACGGATGGTGGGTCCTCCCTTTAGAATTTTTCTTTATAGTAGGAATATACTTATTTTGATTATTCTGAAACATCCCCTTAAATTTCTGCCACTGCTTCTCTATTGATCTATCCCCTAGCCTAGTATCCCAGGTAACTTCAGCTAGCTCAGCTTTCCTGCCCACATAATTACCCTTATTTAAGTTTAAAATACTAGCCTTAGACCCACTCTACTCCCTTTCAAACTGGACGTAAATTTCAATTATATTGTGGTTGTTGCTACCTAGAGGTGCCTTTACTCTGAGGTCATTAATTAATCCAAACATTACACAGTACCAAACCTAAGATAACCTGCTCTCTGATTTGTTCCAGAATGTGCTGCCCTAAGAAATTATCTCAAAAGCATTCTATGAACTTCTCATCCAGGCTACGACTGCCAATCTGATTTTTCCAGTTTATATGTAGCTTAAAGTCACCCATGATTATTGCAGTCCCTTTATCACAAGCACCCAATATTTCTTCTTGTATACTTTGTCCTACTTTGCGGTTACTATTAGGGGGCTTGTAGACCACTCCCACTGGTGACCTCCTCTTTCCCCTACTATTCCTCATCTACACCCAAACCCAATTCTACATCCTAATCTCCTGAACCAAAGTCATCTCTAACTATTGCACAAATGACATCGTAGATTAACAGTGCTACCCCTCCACCTTTACCTAGCTTCTATTCTTCTTGAAGGTCATATACCCCTCAATATTCAGGACCCAATCATTGTCATCTTGCAACCAGGTCTCTGTAATGGCTATCAGATCATACTTATTTACTTCAATGTGTGCTATCAATTTGTTTACTTTGTTATGAATGCTACATGCATCCAGATACAGAGCCTTCAATTTAGTCTTTTTGTTATCTTTATGACATCTAGTCTGATTCTTTGTGCATTCTTAGGTATCTTCTCTCTGTCCTTTCCTGCCATTCTCCGACCCTCATTTCCTCTCTTACCTTGTTTCTACTCTTTGATATACCACATCTTTCCAAATTTGATCCCTTGCCCCCACTATTTAGTTTAAAATCCTCTCTTACTTTCCTAATTATGCGGTTTACAAGAACACCGGCCCCAGCCCGGTTCAGGTATAGACTGTCCCACCAGTACAGCCCCAACTTTCCTCAGTACCAGTACCAGTGCCCCACAAACCGGAATGCACTTCTCCCACACCAGTCTTTGAGCCACATATTCATCTCTCGCATTTTATGTACCCTATGCCAATTTGCATGCGGCTCTGGTAATAATCCAGAGATTATAACCTTTGAGATTCTGCTTTTCAATTTAGTGCCAAGCTCCTCATACTCTCTATGCAGAACCTCTTTCCTAGTTCTACCTATGCCATTGGTACCTACATGGACCATGACAAATGGACCCCCCCCCACTGCAAGTTCCTTTCCAGATATCCTGAACCCTGGCACCAGACAGGCAACACAGCTGTCTGGACTCTCGCTCTTTGCTACTGAGAACAGTGCCAATCCCTGTCACTATACTGTCCCATACTACCACTCTGTTCCTATTTGCTGCCCGCACTTGGATGGCTTCCTGTACCACGGTGCCTTGGTCAGTTTGTTCATTCACCCTGCAACCCGCGCTCTCATCCAAACAACCTCAAAACCTATTGGACAATTACAGAGGCTCGCACTCCTGCCCTCTGAGTTCCCCTGCCTGCCTCAGTTGCAGTTACACCCTCCTGTCCCTAACCACTGACCAAATCAGAACACCCTATCCTAAGTAGTGTGACTGCCTCCTGGTACAAAGCATCCAGGTAACTTCCCCCTCCTTGATGTGTCACAGAGTCTGCAGCTCAGCATCTAGCTCATTGATTCTATGCCAAAGTTACTCAAGCCGCAAACACTTACTGCAGATGTGTTTGACCTGGATCACAATGTTATCCGGGAGCTCCCACATGTTGCAGCCTTGACACATCAGTTGTCCTGCCATCCTTAATGCGTTTTAAATAATTGCTTAAATATATTGATCATTTATTTGTGTTGCTTTTTTTTATATTTTATCAACTTTACCACCAATTTGTGTACTATTTTAAACATTAGGGATAGAATAGAGCTTACCCACTTACCAGATACTCACCAAACAGCTAGTAGAACAAAAACCAATTCCTACAGGGTGAGAAGGTTAGAAAAAGGAAACAAACACCTCCTTCTCCCCCTTCACTGAACTCCCCCTCTCACCAAACCCCAAGTCTTCACTCAGTTACTTCAGCTGCACGCCATTTGCCAAGGCTGCACTAAAGAGCCCTGAATTTATAGTAAACTGAACTGGGGTGCAGTAATCAGATTCAACCGATTAGCTAATTAACTACACAGCTCCTACAGCTGAGAGTGAATTTACCCTGTCTAAACTGCAAGAAAGAGCTTAGCCTGTTTACACAGTACTTTCCAGTTACAACTCATTACAGACTACATTAGATTTCAAGAGCAAAATTTAAGAACAAAATTAACACTTAAAACTCCCCCCTCACCAAACTCCAAGTCTTTACTCAGTTACACTCCATTCGCCATGCAGTATATTGAAGGCTATTCTATTACACAAAACAACAGTTTTCAAAAACCTATGATGATGTTAGAACCACAAGTCAGAACATAAGCAAGCAGTTCATCTCCAAACAGAAGAAAACACAAGTTGCATTTATAATTTTGAAAAGTGTACTTTTTGTCTGTGGTTTCTCCTCCAACTCCCATTCTCCCAGATCACCACAGATTTTTGGCACCTCCTCATCCAAAAGCAGGTCTGTCAAGCTCAGGCACCCAATAAATGCCCCTTCATGGTTGTGCCACAAGTCAATACTTTAGAAGGCTCCCACTCTTCAATGAGTTAATTATCTTGGATCCCTTACTTTTCTCATGTTTTACAACTTAATTACAGGAGGAAGTAAAAGTATAGCGATTGCACAGTATGAACGAAAGTAAGAAAACTTACTTGATGTAATACGGCACTCGATTGTTGTGGGATACAGCTCGCTGCCAAGGCAACTGAACGGAGGCTACAGAAATGAAAATACAGGATTAGAACTAAAGTATGCCAAACAGATGTATAGGCCACAATTAACACCTCAAGTGCACAACATTGTTTTTTAAAAAAAATTTTTATTCATTCATGGGGTGTGGGCTTTGCTGGCTGGGCTAGCATTTATTGCCCGTCCGTAGTTGCTCTTGAGAAGGTGGTGGTGAGCTGCCTTCTTGAACCGCTGCAGTCCATGTTATGTAGGTACACCCACAGTGCTGTTAGGAAGGGAGTTCCAGAATTTTCATCCAGCAACTGTGAAGGAGCGGCGATATATTTCCAAGTCAGGATGGTGAGTGGTTTTCCCATCTATCTGCTGTCCTTGTCCTTCTAGATGGTAGTGGTCATGAGTTTGGAAGTTGCTGTCAAAGGAGTGACTAATTTTGGCACTAGCCCCCACTTGTTAGTAAGGAGGACTTTGCAGGGTCAACAGGGCTGAGTTTGCCATTGTCGTTTCCAGTGCCTAGTTCGATGCCTGGCGGTCTGTCAGGTTTCGTTTTTTTTGTGATTTTGTAGCGGTTTGTTACAACTCAGTGGCTTGCTAGGCTATTTCAGAGGGCATTTAAGAGTCAACCACATTGCTGGTGCAGGCCAGACCAGGTAAGGGTGACAGATTTCCTTCCCTAAAGGACATTAGTGAACCAGATGGGTTTTTATAACAATCGACAAAGATTTCATGGTCATTATTAGACTTTTAATTTTAGATTTTTATTAAATTCAAATTCCACCATCTGCCCTCGCAGGATTCAAACCTGGGTCCCCAGTGCATTACCCTGGGTCTCTGGATCACTAGTCCAATGACAATACCACTACGCCATTGCCTGCCCCCACTGAATTAAAAAAAAAAGTGTTTTGCTGAGATCACAGAATCATAGATTTATTGATAGGCCGGTAACACATATAACAATGCTTCACTTGAACAATAAATCACGTGCCTTTTAGCCTTACACTTACACATGTGCACATATAAAATCAAATACTCTGCAACATTAATATATTTAAAATGCAACAAAATGAAGGTGCTAGGTTTCTCTAAATCCGACTTACTGGAGAGAAAATGTTGTGATGAAGGACCAAAATCCCGGTATGCTTCTTGTAACTGCTTGATCCGATCCTCAACAGCAACCTACAATGATAACAGAATTGTTACAGTGTAGAAGGAGACTATTCAGCCCATCATATCTGCACCAGCTCACTGAGCATTTTAAATTAGTGCCAATCTCCTACCTTTTCCCCATAACCCTGCACGTTGTTTCTATTTAAATAATCATCCAATCCTCAATGCCTCAGTTGAACCTGCCTCCACCACACTTCTAGGCAATGCATTCTAAACCCTAATTACTCGCTGTGTGAAAAAGTTTTCTCTCACCTCGCATTTGTTTCTTTTCCAAAACACTTTAAAACTGTGCCCTCTGGTTCTCAATCTGTTTACGAGCAGGAACAGTTTCTCACTATCTACTCTGTCCAGACCCTTCATGATTTTGAAAACATCTATCAAGTCTCCTCTAGCCTTCGCTCTCAGGAAAACAGTCCCAACTTCTCCGATCTTGCCTTATAAGTGAAGTGTCTCATCCCTGGAACCATTCTCGTAAACCTCTTCTGCACTTTCTCCAATGTGTTCACATTCCTCCTACAGTGTGGCACCCTGAACTGTACACGTTACTCCAACTGAGTCTAACCAGTGTCGTATATAAGTTCATCATAACTTCCCTGCTCTTGTACTGTATGCCCTGAAATGAAGCCTAGAATACTGTATGCTTTAGGAACAGCTCTCTCTACCTGACCTGCCACCTTTAATGACTTATGTACATATATACCCAGGTCTTTCTGCTCCTGCACACCCTTTAAAATAATATCCTTTATTTTATGCTGTCTCTCCATGTTCTTTGTACCAAAGTGTATCACCTCACACTTCTCTGCATTGAACATTATCTCCCACCTATCTGCCCACTCCACCAATATGTCAAGGTCCTTTTGAAGTTCTACACTGTCCTCCATGCAGTTCACAACACTCCCAAGTTTTGATTCGTCCGCAAACTTTTAAATGATCTCCTGCACACCAAGATCCAGATCATTTATATATATCAGGAAAAGCAAGGGTCCCAATATCTACCCCTGGGGAACTCCACTACAAACATTCTTCCATCCCAAAAAATGCGCATTAACCATTACTCTCTGTTTCCTATCCCTCAGCCAATTTTGTATCCACGTTGCTATGTCCCTTTTATTCCATGACCTATAACTTTCCTCAAGTCTGTTGTGTGGCACTGCTCCTTTTGGAAATACATATGCACCACATCAATGGCCTTGCCTTCATCAACCACCTCTTACCTCTTCAAAAGCCTCCAGCAAGTTAGTTAGACACAATTTTCCTTCAACAAATCCATGCTGACTCTTCCAAATCAATCCACATTTTTCCATGTGACAATTAATTCTATCCCGAACAATTGTTTCTAGAAGTTTCCCCACCACCAAAGTTAAACTGGCTGGTCTGTAATTGCAGGGCAGATCTTTACAATCTTTTTTGAACAAGGGCGTAATGTTTGCAATTCTCCAGTTCTCTGGCAGCTCCCCTAAATCCAGGGAACATTGAAATATTATTGCCAGTGCCTCTGCAATTACCACTCTCATTTGCTTGAATATTCTTGGATGCATCTCATCAGGTCCCAGGGCCTTATCAAGATTAAGTACTGACAGCTTACCCAATACCTCCTCCTTATTAATTTTAAACCCTTCTGGTGACTGAGTTTCCTCCTCTGTCATCATGACCTGGGCAGCATCTACCTACTAGGTAAAGACAGATGCAAACTATTCATTTAACACCTCAGCCATACCTCTTGCCTCTATGTGTAAATCCCCTTTTTGGTCCCTAATTGGCTCTACTCCCCCTTTTACCACCCTTTTACTATTAATCTGCTTATAGAATACTTTGGGATATCCTTTTATGTTAACCGACAGTCTTTTCTCATAATCCCTCTTTTGCTTCTCGTATTTGCTTTTTCACATCGCTTCTGAGCCTTCTGCATTCAGCTTGATTCTCAATTGTATTTGTTACCTGACACCTGTCATAAGTACACTTTTTCTTCTTTAATTTCTATCTCCTTTGTCATCCAGGGAGCTCTGGATTTGTTTGTCCCACCCTTCCCTTTTAAGGGAACGTACCTTGACTGTGCCCAAACCATGTCCTCTTTGAAGGTAGCCTATTGTTCAGCTACTGTTTTTCCCGCCAACCTTTGGTTCCAGTATATCCGGCCCAGCTCTGTTCTTGCCCCATTGAAGTCCACTCTTTGCCAGTTGATTATTCTTACTCCGGATTGACTAATGTCATTTTCCACCGTCATCCTAAATCTTGAAACAGTGATCACTGTCCCCTAAATGTTCCCCCATTGTCACTTGGCCCACATCATTCCTAAGAACCAGGTCTAGCAGTGCCTCCTTTCTTGTTTGACTGGACACATGCTGCTTTGGAAATTCTCCTGAACACAATCTAGGAAAGCTTGTCCCTCACTGCCCCTTACTCTACAACTATGCCAGTCTATAAACAGGTAATTAAAGTCCCCCATTATAACTACTCTATGATGTTTATGCCTCTGTAATTTCCTTGCAGATTTGTTCCTCAATGTCCTTCCCTAGCTGGTGGACTATATATTACACCAAGCAATATAATTGCACCCTTCTGATTTCTTAGCTCTAGCCAAATCAATTCTGTCCTTGAAGCCTCTGACACATCCTCTTTCTCCAGTTCTGCAATACTCTCCTTAGCCAAAAATGCCACCTCTCCTCATTTTTGCCCTTTCCTATCTTTTCTGAACACCTTGTAACCAGGAATATTTAACACCCAGAACTGCCCTTCCTTAAGCCAAGTCTCCGTTGTCACCATAACATCATAATCCCACAAGGCAGTCTGTGCTTGTGACTCCCCCCATGTATTAATTATACTCTGTGCATTCACATACATGCAGTGTAGCCCTGATTTAGACTTTATTACTTTCTCCCTTACCCTGACTTTACCTACTAACTTATTATTCTCTATTTTAGTGCTATCTGCCTCTCCCAGCATTCAGTGCATCCTGGTATTACTTTCTAATATGCTCTCATGGTTCTCACACCCCTGCTGAGTTAGTTTAAACCCTCCCCCAACTAGCAAGGAACTCAGTCCCAGCTCTGTTCAGGTGCAACCCGTCCAGCTTGTACAGGTGCCATCTCCCCCAGAGCCAGTCCCAGGTGTCCCAGGAATCTAAAGCCCTTCCTCCTGCATCATATTTGCAGCCACCCATTTATCTGTCTTATCCTCCTATTTCTGTACTCACTTGATTGCACGTGGTACTGAGAGTAATCCGGAGATTACTACTTTTGATAAAAGGAGCCAAAATTGACGCTTTCCCTCTAAAACTACAGTGACAAAGGAAAAAATCTCACTTTGATCTCAGTAAATAAGGTGCTGTTAATGTAGATACGAATCATAAAATGGTTGCAGCACAGGGGTGATATTGGCTGATTTGAAGGAGAGGGAGACTGTACCTTATGTGTACGGAGTTCAGTTTGGATTTTGGCTGCTAGCAGGCATCTTACCCACCTGTATGGAACACCTTCATCAGTATCATAACAAGGAAGGGGAAAAAGCACCTTTTTTTTTAGAAGAACCCTGCACAGCAAGATGCATGAATTAGCAGTTTGGATGCCATTTGCTTTGCATGATCCTGTGCACTGGGAACCTAATATGTTTCCTGTTTGGTAGGCTTCTAAAGAATACAGAGACATTCATCCATAGTGTCTCTCATCTTTGTGATCACATTTAGCACTGGATGATGTGAACAACAAAGTTAAGATTAATTAGCTGTCATCTAATGAAGTCACAGAATCACAGAATTGTTAAGGCACAGAAGGAGGCCATTCGGTCCATCATGTCTGCACCAGCTCTCCAAATAAGCCATCATGACTTAGTGCCATTCTCCTGCTTTTTCCGGTAACCTTGCACATTGTTTCTATTCAAATAATTAGCCAATGCCCTCTTCAATGCCTCGATTGAACCTGCCTCCACCACACTCCCAAGCAGCGCATTCCAGACCTGAACCACTCGCTGTGTGAAAGTTTTTTCTCACATCACATTTACTTCTTTTGCAAATCGCTTTAAATCTGTGCCCTCTTGTTTTTGATCCCTTGATGAGCAGAAACAGTTTCTCCCTATCTATTCAATCCAGCCCCCTCATGATCTCTTCTTAGCCTTCTCCACTCCAAGGAGAACAACCCCAACCTCTCCAATCTATCTTCATAACTCAAGTTTCTCATCCCTGGAACTATTCTTGTAAACCTCTGCTGCACTCTCTCCAGTGAGGTCACATCCTTCCTATAGTGTGATACCTAGGACTGCACAGAATACTCCAGCTGAGGTCTAACTTGTGTCTTATATAAGTCCAGCATAACCTCCCTGCTCTTATACTCTATGCCCCTATTAATAAAGCCCAGAATTATTAACTGCTTTATTAACTGCTCTCTCTACCTGTCCTGCCACTTTCAATGATCTATGCACATATACACCCAGGTGTCTCTGCTTCTGCACACCCTTAAGTGTACCCATTATTTTATATTGTCTCTCCATGTTCTTCCTGCCGAAATGAACCTCACACTTCTCCGCATTGAACATCATCTGTCACCTATCTGCCCACTCCACCAACTTGTCTCTGTCCTTTTGAAGTTCTACACTGTCCTCCTGTTTACAATGCTTCCAAATGTTATATTATCCACAAATTTAGAAATTGCCCCTACACACCAAGATCTAGATCATTAATATATATCAGGAAAAGCATTGGTCCCAATATCGACCTCTGGGGAGCTCCACTACAAACCTTCCTCTAGCCCGAAAAATATCCATTGACCATTACCTTCCATTTCCTATTACTCAGCTAATTTTGTATCCATGTTGCTACTGTCCCCTTTATTCCATGAGCTATAACTTTTCTCACAAGTCCTTTGTGTGGCACTGTATCGAATGCCTTTTAAATGTCCATGTACACCACATCAACATACTTGTGTAAAACAACTTCAAGTGTTGGTATAATCTCTTGCAATTACCTTGCGATCCACACAGGAATTCATGCCCCATTCTCTGTTGTACTTTATTGGGCTGCTGTTCTGTGCAATCTTTGCGCAACATGAGTAATACTAAAGAATCCATCGCAACAAGTTTGCCTGAGAGTCTAAACTCTGCCAGAGATCCATGTCTGTTTTTTTCATGGCCTCAATCTGGAGAGCATTAATGAATAAATGCAACTCAGAATTCACAGAATCACAAAATTGTTAGCGCGTAGAAGGAAGCCATTCGGCCCATTGTGTCTGCACCGGCTCTCTGAGCATTTTAATTTAGTGCCAACCTCCTGCCTTTCCCCCATAATCCTGCACATTGTTTCTATTCCAACTTTGCACCACACAATCCAAACTTATATTGAGATACATTAAAGTATGTTTATAAAATGTGGAAAGCCTTGATTCCAGTCAGAGTCCAGTTTTGAATTGAGTACTCAACATCTGCCTTCTCAGGGCCAGTGAGTCAAACTTGTCAAAGTGCCAACAAATCACCAGTTTAACCTGCACCATATGTATTTTCCACACCAATTATGTAGAAAACAATGAAGTACATTACAAAGTTTTCACTAAGATAACAAAGAGATGATGAGAGAAACAGAAATTAATAGATATGGCATGGAGTGCGGGATAAAAAGTAGTAAAATTTCATGAAAAGATATTGGAAGAATAGCCTGCTGTATGTTGATGTGAATTCTTAAGGAGGCAATAACAGGGCTGGGCACACTCCAATAGTGTAAAATGTGACAGGATGTGGGTTCATGCCTCAAATCCCCACAAAACAAGTCTGAACCCTCAGATGAATGCACGTGAAAGCTGATAACTATAATATATCATTAGCTAAATTCAGGCCTTTCTTGAAGCACTACGATAAGCAGCATTCAATAAGAACTACCCTTAGTATAATAATGGTGAATATCACGCAATCTGATTTAAATGTTTCACAAACAATTGAAATGCAGTTGTATTTTTTTAGCATTTTTCATTTTAATGGTTCCATTAATTATTTTCTAACCATATTCTTACCTATGTACTGCGAAACTGATTAAACATGTGGTGTAATTGCTCTGATCTTATTTTTCAG
Organism: Carcharodon carcharias; assembly: GCF_017639515.1. Taxonomy (NCBI): domain Eukaryota; kingdom Metazoa; phylum Chordata; class Chondrichthyes; order Lamniformes; family Lamnidae; genus Carcharodon; species Carcharodon carcharias. The sequence goes on along the minus strand of NC_054468.1, from coordinate 124,993,826 downwards.
TGATAACATACAAGCAAATGCAGGCTTAAATCCCGGTACTATTTTGTCTCAATTTTATTAAAATCACATCAAAGTGCTTGGCTTCTTAAAACAAAAATTCTTCTCAGTATGTGGGTGATACCATCAAGGCTGTAGTTATTTCCAATTCCTACTTGCCTTCTCCTTGATCTGCACAATGGTGTTAGATAGGGATTTCCAGGATATCAACCCAAATATCTTTAGCACCTGAATACTAATTCAGAAATAAGATTTCCACACAGAAGAACAAGGATACAGAAGGGCCGTATTTTTATTTGAACTGTCTGACTGGTTCATGTAAATGCTAGTTAAGTAGCATTCACCTTCACTGCTGTAACAGGCTATGGAGCCAACATGAGGTAATTTAAGTGTCACAAAGCTATTAATATATTTAATATTTTGGAAAATATTTTTCTTTTAAAATAGAGATTTAATCTGCGGGTATGTCTTTATTGGATTAAAGCCAGCTAGTCTGGGTGCTTTGATATGTGCTCGTTTGAGATGTAAACAGAGAGGTAGAATGTATATGCATTTTTTGAATAGAGCATTCAAGAAGTGGGATGAAAACTTGACGCCTTTCGAGCAGCTACCAAGCAATATGTTTATATTGCTAATAAAGTTGGTACAATGAATGGGGTTTCATTGTTAAAAGGTGAAGTTCAAAGAGGTTGTTGATACAATGAGAATTTTAATTCAATCAGTGGTGATAGGCACAATTTCAGCAGTTTTCGGGTGTGCAGGCAGAGGCAATGTAAGATCAAAAGGCAGCTGCAAGCCTCCAACTGGCTCCACAGTGGAAAGAGCCTCACTTTGAATTCGTAAGGTGAAAATGCTTTGCCTGGTGTTTGGTTAAGTCTATGGGCTGTTGTTGCCTTAATGGAGATTAGTTTGGGAACTTGTTATAAATTATGATAGTAATAATTTGTAGCCATGTGTGTATACTTTAACCTGTGTAATTAATAAAATGTTTCATTTAGTTTAATGTAAAACCTCAAGAACTAGTTGTCTGATTCCTGAGTTTAGAGTCGCATCTCAAACATAACAATTAAAATTATAGGTTATGACAGTTTTTTAAAGTTTCCCTCTGGGATTTTTAAATAACTCAGCTTCACCGACTGCATTGGTCATAACTGTAAGGAAGTAATACTTTTGAGAGCAGTAGAGGGTTTTATACTAAATGTTCAGAGTGAGGGATCAAATGGGGAAAGATGTGGTAAATTAAAAAAGGCAAGAGAACAAGGTAGCAATATTGGAATTGATAGTCTGAGTGTAACAGGAAGAGGAAGAGCATACAAAAATAATAAGATGACAGAATTAAAGGCATGATATCTGAATGCACAAAGCACCTCCAACAAGGTAGATGACTTGACAGCACAAATGAAAGAAAACAGTTATTTTGAAGATGTGGCTATAGGGCAACTAAGGCTGGGAACTGAATGTTCAAGGGTATTCGACATTTAGGAAGCATAGACACAAAGGAAAAGGAGGTGGGGTAATGCTGTTAATAAAGGATGAGGTCAGTACATTAGTGAATGAGGATCTTAATTCAAGATGTAGAATCAGTTTGGGTGGAGCTAAGAAACAGCAAGGGGCAGCAAACATTGGTGGGAGTTGTTTATAGGCCCCAAACTGCAGTGATAATCTAGGGCACAGTATAAATCATGAAATTAGAGGTGCAGTAATAAGGGTTATACAGTATCATGTGGGACTTCAATCTACATATAGACTGGGTAAATGTAATTAGCACTAATGTTGTGGAGGATGAATTTCTGGAATGTACACAAGGTTTTCTAGAACAGTATAGTGAGGAACCAACCAGAGAATGGGCTATTTAAGATCTAGTATTGCGCAATGAGAAAGAGATCATTAATAATCTTGTTGTAAATGATGCTCTAGGGATGAGTGACCATAACAAGAAGGAGTTTTATATTAAGATGGAAAATGATTTCGTTCAATCCAAAACTGGGGTCTTAAAATCTAAACAAAGGAAACCATGAAGGTATGGGGGAAAAATTGGCTGTGGTAGAATGGGAAACTATATTAAAAGGTATGACAGTGGACAGGCAATAGCGGGCATTTAAATAATTAGTACACGGTTTACAACAAATTTACATTCCTTTCAGGAACAAAAAACAAGCAGGAAAGGTGATGCAACCAGAGCTAACAAAAGAAGATAAAGATTGTATTAGATCAGAGGAAGAGGCTTATAAACTTGCCAAAAAAAAAGGTAAGCCTGAGGATAGGGAGCATTTTGGAATTCAGCAAAGGAGGGCCAAGAAACTGATAAAAAGAAAATAGAATATAAAAGTAGACTAGTGAGAAACATAAAAACAGACTGGAAGAACCTTCTATAGGTATGTAAAAAGGAAAAGATTAGCAAAAACAAATGTGAGCCCATTGCAGGAAGAGAGGGGAGAATTTATAATGCGGAATAAGGAAATAACAGAGAAATCTTCATGGAGGAAAATACAAAAAACGTCCCAGGAATATCACAGAACAATGGGCTAGCGAGAATGAGGAACTTAAAGAAATTAGTATTAGTAAATAAATTAGTATTAGTAAAAACAAGTGACTGTGGTGTATTCAGAAGGCTTTCAATAAGGTTAAGATTAGAGCACATGCAATTTGGGATAATATACTGGCATGGATTGAGGATTGGTTAACGGACAGAAAACAGAGTAGGAATAAACAGGTCATTCTCAGGTTGGCAGGCTGCAACTAATTGGGTGCCACAAGGCTTGAGTCTCAGCTATTCACAATCATGTCCTCAGAGAGCATAGCTGAGGTAGTAAATGAATGCTTTGAATCCATCTTTACCAAAGAAGATGCTACCCAGACCATGGTGAAACAGGAGGTAATTCAGACACTAGAATGGTTTAAAATTGATAAGGAAGAAGTATTAGCTAGGCAGTCTGGACTTAAAGTTGATAAGGCACCAGGACCAGATGAGATGCATCCAAGGATGGAAGGAAGAAAAACTGGAAATTGTAGAGGCACTGGCCATATTTTTTCAGTCTTCCTTCAACTCAGGGGTGGTGTCAGAGGGCTGGGGAATTGAAAGCATTACACCCTTATTCAAAAAGGAGTATAAAGATGAGCTCAACAACTACAGGCCTGTCAGTTTAATTTTGCTAGTGGGGAAACTTCTAGAAACAATAATTCGGCACAAAATTAATAGTCACACTGACAAATTCTGGTTAATTAAAGAAAGCCAGCATGGATTTCTTAAAGGAAAATCGCATTTAACTAAGTTGCCAGAGTTTTTTAAAGAGGTAACAAAGAGGGTTGATGAGGACAATGCTGTTGATGTGGGGTACATGAACTTCCAAAAGGCATTAGATGAAGTGCCACACAACAGACTTGTGAGAAAAGTTATTGTTCATGGAATAAAAGGGATGGTGGCAACATGGACATAAAACTGGCTGAGTGACATGAAACAGAGTAGTGGTTAATGGACATTTTTCAGGCTGGAGGAAGATTTGCAGTGGAGCTCCCCAAGGTACAGTGTTTGGACCCTTGCTTTACCTGATAAATATTAATGACCTAGAACTTTGTATATAGGACACAATTTCAAAATTTGCAGATGATACGGAACTTGGAAGCATTGTGAACTGGAAGGAGACTGGTGTGTAACTTCAAAAGGACATAAACAAGTTAGTGGAATGGGCAGACAGATGGCAAATGAAGTTCAATGCAGAGAAATATGAAATTATTTATTTTTGTAGGAAGAACATCAAGAGACAATATAAAATAAGGGTGCAACTCTAAAGTGGGTGCAGGAGCAAAGTGACCTGGCTTTTTTGTGTGTCAGTCATTGAAGGTGGCAGGACAGGTTGAGTGAGCAGTTAATAAAGCATACAGTATCCTAGGCTTTATTAATAAGGGCAGAGGGTACAAGAGCAAGGAGATAATGTTGAACTTGTGCAAGACATTAGTTAGACCTCAGCTGGAGTATTGAGTCCAGTTCTGGGCACAGCACTTTTGGAAGGATATGAAGGCATTAGAGAGAATCCAGAAGAGGTTCATGAGAATGATTCCACGGATGAGAACCTTTAGTTAACAAGATAGATTGGAGAAGTTATGACTGTTTTCCTGGGAGAAAAGAAGGCTGAGAGGAAATATGATAGAGGTAATCAAAGTCATGAGAAGTCTGGACAGGATAGGTAGGGAGTAACTGTTCCCACTCTTGAAAGCATCTAGAATGAGTGGGCACAGATTTAAAATAATTGGCAAAAGCAGCAAAAGTGATATGAGAAAAACTTTTTCAGACAATGACTGGTTAAGATCTCGAATGCACTGCCTGAGTGTGCGGTGGAGGGAGGTTGGATTGAAGCATTCAAAAGGGAACCACACTGCTTTCCAAAAAGCAAGAATGTGCAGGGTTATGGAGAGAAGGCGGAAGAATAGCTCATTTGGAGAGCCAGTGCAAACACGATGGGCTGAACGGCCTCCTTCTGTACAAGAACAGTTCTGCCATGTCTTTTCAAGGATTAAGATGGATGAGACACTACTTTAACACTGATGTGCCCAAAAATTATCACAATGGTTCAGCTCCAAATCCTTATAGATGGGTGCTAAAAAGAAGTCTGCCCATTAGAATTCCTGCTACTTGCAGCTTCATCCTGAAGGTATTCATATTGTTCCAGTCCACATGCACTTCAGCAGCATGACTTGGGTGCTCACTTTCATCACCATCTATCTAGCTCTGGCTCTGTGATTGGATTAAACTCTGAGGTGAAGACTACAAGCCAGCAGAGTAAAGCATGCTGTATTTTTGAAAAAGGACTATTACAAAGATTGAATACTTTCATAACGCATGATAAAATATAAATTACTTGTTTAAAAAATGTACGTTTCCTTAACCTAGGTTTGCACCTAGGTTTGGAAATAAATTATTTCCTGATAATCATGGGGCAGTAGGTGCTTTCAGGAGCAAGTTGATTAGCTCAGGAAATGTTTTCCACTCTTACCTGTATAAGCTTCCATCGCATATTTAGGTCGTCAAGCTGGTGAGAAGTCTTTGGAGATAAAGAGACATCAAGTGGAGATAATTGGCTAGCCAGGTCATTTACTATTTTGACTTCTTGCTTCACTGGGGCAATTTCTTCTTTAAAAACCTAACAAAGAGCGTGGAAAAATAATGAGAAATATCTCAAAATTAGTTTAGTTATTAAAGGTTTGAAAAATTCAGCTAAAACTATCATTGGAGTATGAAATCCAGAAGTCTAGTGAGTGTGTAGAGTAATTTGGAGCTTTATAAAACTGATGTCTTATTGAGCAAGTGCCAACCCCAAGTCATTTTCAATTTATTTCATCGCACTAACTCATTACAATTACAGTCAGTGTAGATCAGTGAACTAAATAAATATAGGAATTAGGAAACAATATAGAACAAATAGTCTCAACAGGGCTTTGGGCTGTGTGATTTGGCTTATTCCAGCTCCTATTTCTTATGTTCCTATGTTATGTTTTCTCAATTCTGCATTTGTCATACAAACAAACAACGAGCAGGAAAAGGCCATTCAGACCCTCGAGTCTGCTCCACCATTTAATAAGATCATGGTTTGTCTGATACTGAACTGAAATCTGCAACCCACCTATCCTCGAAAACCTTTCACCCCTTTGTTTACCAAGAATCTATCTAGCTCTGTCTTAAAAATATTCAAAGGCTCTGCTTCCACCACCTTCTCAGGAAGAGAGTCCCAAAGACTCATGACCACGAGTGAAAAAATGTCACCTTCCTCTGTTTGAAATGGGCGACCCTTTATTTTCAACAGTGACCTCTGATTCTAGATTCGTCCACAAGGGGAAACATCCTCTCCACATCCAACCTGTCAAGACCCCTCAAGGTCTTGTATGTTTCAAGTCATCTCTTTCTCTTCTATCCAGCAGAAACAAATCTTTCCTCATAAGGAAACCCACCCATTCCAGAACAAAAACAGAATTACCTGGAAAAACTCAGCAGGTCTGGCAGCATCGGCGGAGAAGAAAAGAGATGACGTTTCGAGTCCTCATGACCCTTCGACAGAACTAGGTGAATCCACGGAAGGGGTGAAATATAAGCTGGTTTAAGGTGTGGGTCAGTGGCGGGGGTGGGGGGGGGGGAGGGGGAGAGAAGTGGAGGGGTGTGGTGTGGTTGTAAGGACAAGCAAGCAGTTGTAGAAGCAGATCATCAAAAGGTGTCACAGACAACAGAACAAAAGAACACATAGGTGTTGAAGTTGGTGATATTATCTAAACGAATGTGCTAATTAAGAATGGATAGTAGAGCACTCAGGGTATAGCTCTAGTGGGGGTGGGGGGAGCATAAAAGATTTAAAAATATTTTAAAATAATGGAAATAGGTGGGAAAAGAAAAATCAATATAATTTATTGAAAAAAACAAAAGGAAGGGGGAAGAAACAGAAAGAGGGTGGGGTTGGAGGAGGGAGCTCAAGACCTAAAGTTGTTGAATTCAATATTCAGTCCAGAAGGCTGTAAAGTGCCTAGTCGGAAGATGAGGTGTTGTTCCTCTAGTTTGCACTGGGCTTCACTGGAACAATGCAGCAAGCCAAGGACAGACATGTGGGCAAGAGAGCAGGGTGGAGTGTTAAAATGGCAAGCGACAGGGAGGTTTGGGTCATTCTTGCGGACAGACCGCAGGTGTTCTGCAAAATGGTCGCCCAGTTTACATTTGGTCTCTCCAATGTAGAGGGGACCACATTGGGAGCAACGAATACAGTAGACTAAGTTGAGGGAAATGCAAGTGAAATGCTGCTTCACTTGAAAGGAGTGTTTGGGCCCTTGGACGGTGAGGAGAGAGGAAGTGAAGGGGCAGGTGTTACATCTTTTGCGTGGGCATGGGGTGGTGCCATAGGTGGGGGTTGAGGAGTAGGGGGTGATGGAGGAGTGGACCAGGGTGTCCCAGAGGGAACGATCCCTACCGAATGCCAACAGGGGGGGTGAAGGGAAGATGTGTTTGGTGGTGGCATCATGCTGGAGTTGGCGGAAATGGCGGAGGATGATCCTTTGAATGTGGAGGCTGGTGGGGTGATAAGTGAGGACAAGGGAGACCCTATCATGTTTCTGGGAGGGAGCAGAAGGCGTGAGGGCGGATGCGCGGGAGATGGGCCGGACACGGTTGAGGGCCCTATCAACGACCGTGGGTGGAAAACCTCAGTTAAGGAAAAAGGAGGACATGTCAGAGGAACTGTTTTTGAAGTTAGCATCATCAGAACAGATGTGACAGAAGCGAAGGAACTGAGAGAATGGGATGGAGTCCTTACAGGAAGCGGGGTGTGAGGAGCTGTAGTCCAGGTAGCTGTGGGAGTTGGTAGGCTTGTAATGGATATTGGTGGACAGTCTATCACCAGAGATTGAGACAGAGAGGTCAAGAAAGGGAAGGGAAGTGTCAGAGATGGACCACGTGAAAATGATGGAGGGGTGGAGATTGGAAGCAAAATTAATAAATTTTTCCAAGTCCCGACGAGAGCATGAAGCAGCACCGAAGTAATCATCGATGTACCGGATAAAGAGTTGTGGAAGGAGGCCGGAGTAGGACTGGAACAAGGAATGTTCCACATACCCCATAAAGAGACAGGCATAGCTGGGGTCCATGCGGGTACCCATAGCCACACCTTTTATTTGGAGGAAATGAGAGGAGTTGAAGGAGAAATTGTTCAGTGTGAGAACAAGTTCAGCCAGACGGAGGAGAGTAGTGGTGGATGGGGATTGTTCGGGCCTCTGTTCGAGGAAGAAGCTAAGGGCCCTCAGACCATCCTGGTGGGGAATGGAGGTGTAGAGGGATTAGACGTCCATGGTGAAGAGAAAGCGGTTGGGGCCAGGGAACTGGAAATTGTTGATGTAAGGTGTCAGAGGAATCACGGATGTAGGTGGGAAGGGACTGGACAAGGGGAGAGAGAAGGGAGTCAAGATAACGAGAAATGAGTTCTGTGGGGCAGGAGCAGGCTGACACCATCGGTCTACCAGGACAGTTCTGTTTGTGGATTTTGGGTAGGAGGTAGAAGCGGGCAGTCCGAAGTTGGGCGACTATCAGGTTGGAAGCTATGGGAGGAAGATCCCCAGAAGAGATGAGGTCAGTGACAGTCCTGGAAACAATGGCTTGATGTTCAGTGGTGGGTTCATGGTCCAGGGAGAGGTAGGATGAAGTGTCTGCGAGTTGACGCTCAGCCTCCGCGAGGTAGAGGTCAGTGCGCCAGACAACAACAGCACCACCCTTGTCAGTAGGTTTGATGACAATGTCAGGGTTGGACCTGAGAGAATGGAGTGCAGTAAGTTCGGAGAGAGAGAGATTAGAATGGGTGAGAGGAGCAGAGAAATTGAGACGACTAATGTTGCGCTGACAGTTCTCAATGAAAAGATCAAGATAAGGTAAGAATCCAGAGGGAGGGGTCCAGGTGGAGGGAGAATATTGGAGGTAGGTGAAAGGATCCGTTGAACGGGGAGAGGACTCCTGCCCAAAGAAGTGAGCCTGGAGATGAAGACGGCGGAAGAAAAGTTCAGCATCGTGCCGAGCTCGAAATTCATTGAGGTGAGGGCGTAAGGGTATGAAACTAAGTCCTTTGCTGAGCACTGAACGTTCAGCATCGGAGAGGGGAAGGTCAGGAGGTATAGTGAATACACGGCTGGGGCTGGGATTGGAAGATGGGGTGGGGACGGAGGGACAGGCAGGGGTGGAGGGTCCTAGATGTGTGTTGGTATCGATGAGTTGTTGGAGCTTGCGTTCCTTAGCACTTGAGAGAAAGAGAAAAAGTTTCTTGTTGAGGCATCAGATGAGATGAAGAATAAAATGAAACTGGGGGCACGCGCAGCTTTGAAAAAGGGTACAGCGGTGCTGCTGGAGGGAGAGGTCGAGTGTGTTCATATGGCGGCGCATGGCACTGAGTGTGGATCTCAGAATGAGAATTGTTTTTACCACCCATTCCAGGTATCAGTCTGGTAAACCTTCTCTGAGCTGCTTCCAATGCATTTACATCCTTCTTTAAATAAGGTGACCAATACTGTCCACAGTACTCCAAATGTGGTCTCACTCATACCCTATACAACTGAAGCATAACCTCACTACTTTTGTATTCAATTCCCCTCACAATAAATAATAAAATTCTATTAGCTTTCCCAATTACTTGCTGAACTTGCATATTAGCCTTTTGTGATTCATGCACGAGGACAGCCAAGTCCCTCTGCACCTCAGCGCTCTGTATCAGATTTGTTTAAGAAAATGTGGGTAGCCCTGCCTAATAACCATCACTCCCCAACATAATCTTCTCATGTAATAAAAGCAAAATACTGCGAATGCTGGAAATCTGAAACAAAAACAAAAATAGCTGGAAAAACTCAGCAGGTCTGACAGCATCTGTGGAGAGGAATACAGTTAACATTTCGAGTCTGAATGACACTTCATCTGAACTAAGGGAAAATAGAAATGAGATGAAATATAAGCTGGTTGAGTGGAGTGGAACAGGTAGAGCTGGATAGAGGGCCAGTGATAGGTGGAGGCAAAGAAGAGATTGCCAAAGATGTCAGACAAAAGAACAAAGGGGTGTTGACGATGGTGATATTAGCTGTGGAATGTGCTAATGGTAACATTAAGGATAGAAAGCAGGATGAGCAAGTGACAGATAGCCCTAGTGGGGGTAGGGTAGGGGGAAGGGATTGAAATGGGCTAAAAGGTGGAGGTAAAACAATGAATGGAAATACATTTAAAAAATAATAGAAATAGATGGGAAAAGAAAAATATATTAAAAAATATATATATATATGTATTAAAAAACACAAACTATTGGAAAAGGGGGGATCGGAAAGGGGGTGGGGATAGAGGAGAGAGTTCATGATCTGAAGTTGTTGAACTCAATGTTAAGTCCAGAAGGCTATAAAGTGCCTAATCGGAAGATGAGATGCTGTTCCTCCAATTTGCGATGAGCTTCAATGGCACATTGCAGCAGGCCAAGGACAGATATGTGAGCATGAGAGCAGGGTGTTGTGTTGAAATGACAAGCGACAGGGAGGTCCGGGTCATGCTTGCAGACAGACCGGAAGTGTTCTGCAAAGCAGTCACCCAGTCTGCGTTTGGTCTCTCCAATGTAGAGGAGACCACATTGGGAGCAGCGAATGCAGTAGACTAAATTGAGGAAAGTGCAAATGAAGTGCTGCTTCACTTGAAAGGAGTGTTTGGCCCTTGGACAGTGAGGAGGGGGGAAGTAAAGGGGCAGGTGTTACACCTTCTGCGGTTGCATGGGAAGGTGCCGTGGGAGAGGGGTTGATGTGATGGAGGAGTGGACCAGGATATCCCGGAGGGAACGATCCCTATGGAATGCCAAAGGGGGGTGAAGGCAAGATGTGTTTGGTGGTGGCATTGTGCTGGAGTTGGCGGAAATGGTGGAGGATGATCCTTTGAATGCGTAGGCTGGTGGGGTGATAAGCGAGGATAAGGGGGACCCTATCATAGTTCTGGGAGGGAGAGGAAGGTGTGAGGGCAGATGAGCAGGAGATGGGCTGAACACGGTTGAGGGCTCTGTCAACCACCGTGGCTGGAAAACCTCGGTTAAGGAAGAAGGAAGACATGTCAGAGGAACTGTTTTGGAAATTGGCATCATCGGAACAGATTCGACGGAGGCAAAGGAACTGAGAGAATGGGATGGAGTCCTTCCAGGAAGCAGGGTGTGAGGAGCTGTAGTCCAGGTAGCTGTGGGAGTCAGTAAGCTTGTAATGAATATTGGTGGACAGTCTATCACCAGAAATTGATACAGAGAGGTCAAGGAAGGGAAGGGAAGTGTCAGTGATGGACTATGTGAAAATGATGGAGGAGTGGAAATTGGAGGCAAAATTAATACATTTTTCCAGGTCCAAACAAGAGCATGAAGCGGCACCAAAGCAGTCATCGATGTACTGGAGAAAGAGTCGTGGGAGGGGGACTGAGTAGGACTGGAACAAGGAATGTTCCACATACCCCATAAAGAGACAGGCATAGCTGGGGCCCATGCAGGTACCCATAGCCATGCCTTTTATTTAGAGGAAATGAGACGAGCTTAAGGAGAAATTGTTCAGTGAGAGAACAAGTTCAGCCAGATGGAGGAGAGCGGTGGTGGATGGGGATTGTTCGGACCTCTGTTCGAAGAAAAAGCGGACAGCTCTCAGACCATCCCGGTGGGGGATGGAGGTGTAGAGGGATTGGACGTCCAGGGTGAAGAGGAGGCGGTTGGGCCCAGAGAACTGGAATTTCTTGATGCGATGTAGGGCGTCAGAGGAATCGCGTATGTTGGTGGGAAGAGACTGGACAAGGGGAAGAGAATGGAGTCAAGATAGCAAGAAATGAGTTCCGTAGGGCAGGAACAGGCTGACACGATCGGTCTGCCGGGGCAGTCCTGTTTGTGGATTTTGGGTAGGTGGTAGAAGCATGCCATCCAAGGTTGGGAGACATGAGGTTGGAAGCTGTGGAGGGAAGATCTCCAGAGGAGATAAGGTCAGTGACAGTCTTGGAAACAATGGCTTGATGGCAATGGCAATCTTCTCATACAATGGTAGCCTGAGGCATATACTGAAACCCATCACCATTAACTGTTTCCAATTCAAGCCACTGGCAAACAAATTTCCAACTGTAGCATTCTATTTGCCTGACAGAGCCCACACTCTTCCCTAGGTATACATTCCACTAAGCTCAGAGCAAACATTTAGGTTCAGGACTCCTAAGAGTGTGCAGATATAATGCTGCTGTTTAACCAGTTAAATCCCATTGCTGCTCAGAGCAGAGGATTAGTAAGCTTCCTGAGGTTTGTCCATCCAAGACCACATTGCTTGATACAGCATTGGTTTGCACAGTTAACTAGAGATCATAGGGAAGAATTCCATCCCTCATCAGTGACAGCTTTGTCCATTCAGGTTGCATCAGAGCACCAAGTTTGGTGGTCAATTGTCAATAATGCTTTGGCATGCTTTGAATTAGTTAGTCCAGGCATTGAGAGTCTACTGCAGTGGGTTAACTTGGTTCTTTAACGAGCTGGTGTATCATTGTGGAGAAACTTCAATGAAGCTTATTCTACCACCAAATGGAGGACTAACAGTTGGTTGTCAAACATCTAACAAGTGTGGGTTTTAGCCCTCAATAGCTGGACACAATGTACCAGAAACCAAAAGGAGCAGGTTGGCGTGCAGCATAACTCACCACATAACTTTAAAAGTATTTCCACCATATTCTGAGCCAAAACCTTGACAAATATTAATCTCCAATGAACAGCGGGCCAAAGATTCAGCAGTGGCTACTTGTCTAACCACAGTCCAACCAGGATAGGCATGAGACTCTGAATAGGACACTATTTTCCTATTTGGTCTCCAAGTAAGAGCTTCCATCAGCTGTTGTTCTGTGTTTCAGATCTTCCTCATCAGCTCAACAACAGACATCTGTTTCCAGCAAAGTGGAATTATCGACACAGATCAGCTGTGCTGTAAAAGTATAAAACATGCTGCTAAATCCATTTTAAACTGCTACATCCGGGGTTTTTTTTGTTCGTTCATGGGATGTGGGAGTCCAGGATGTTCCAGGGTTTTGACCCAGCGACGGAGATAGAATAGCAATATAGTTCCAAGTCAGGATGGTGAGTGGCTTGGAGGGGAACTTCCAGGTGGCGGTGTTCCCATCCTTGTCCTTCTAGATGGTAGTGGTCATGAGTTTGGAAGGTGCTGTCTAAGGAGCCTTGATGAATTCCTGAAGTGCATCTTGTAGATGGTACACACTGCTACTGTGCGTTGGTGGTGGAGGGAGTGAATGATTATGGATGAGGTGCCAATTAAGCGGGGCTGCTTTGTCCTGGATGCTGTCAAGCCTCGAGTGTTGTTGGAGCTGCACTCATCCCGGCACGCGGGGAGCATTCCATCACACTCCTGACTTGTGCGTTATAGATGGTGGACAGGCTCTGGGGAGTCAGGGGTGAGTTACTCATTGCAGGATTCGTAGCCTCTGACTTGCTCTTGTAGTCAGAGTATTTATATAGTTGGTCCAGTTCAGCTTCTGGTCAATGATAACCCTCAGGATGTTGATAATGGGGGATTCAGCAATGATAATGCCATTGAACATCAAGAGGCTCTGGTTAGATTCTTTCTTGTTGGAGATTGTCTGACACTTGTGTGGCAGGAATGTTACTTGCCATTTGTCAGCCCAAGCCTGGATATTGTCCAGTTCTTGCTGCACTTGGACATGGGACTGCTTCAGTATCAGTTGAGTTACGAATGGTGCTGGGCATTGTGCAATCATCAGCAAATATCCCAACTTCCATTACGATGGAAGGAAGGTCATTGATGAAGCAGCTGAAGATGGTAGGGCCTGGAATGCTACCCTGGGGAGTTCCTGCAGTGATGCCCTGGAACTGAGGTGACTGACCTCCAACCATCTTCCTTTGTGCGAGATATGACTCCAACCAGTGGAGATTTTTCCCCTGATTCCCACTGACTTCAGTTTTGTTAGGGCTCCTTGATGCCACACTCGATCAAATGCTGCCTTGGTGTCAAGGGCAGTCACTCTCACCTCATCTCTGGAGTGAAGCTCTTTTGCCCATGTTTGAACCAAGACTGTAATGAGGTCAGAAGCTGAGCGGCCCTGACGGAATCCAAACTGGGCATCAGTGAGCAGGTTATTGCTAAACAAGTGCTGCTTCATAGCACTGTTGATGACCCCTTCCAACAGTTTACTGATGATCAAGAGTAGACTGATGGGGCGGTAACCAGTCAGGTTAGATTTGTCCTGCTTTTTGTGTACAGGACATACCTGGGCAACTTTCCATATTGACAGGTAGATGGCAGTGTTGTAGCTGTACTGGAACAGCTTGGCTAGGGGTGCGGCAAGTTCTGGGGCACAAGTCTTCAGTACTATTGCCTGAATATTGTCAAGGCCCAAAGCTTTTGCTGTATCCAGTGCCTTCAACCGTTTTTTGATATCATGTGGAGTGAATTGAATTGGCTGAAGACTGGCATCGGTGATGTTGGGAACCTCTGGAGGCCACAGCAATGAATCATCCACTCAGCAGTTTTGACTGAAGATTGTTGCAAATGCTTCAGCCTTATCTTTTTGCAAAGTTTTGCTGAAGAAGTCACTGCCCCTCCAAGATACTCACCAATAGGTTTGTGTAAGCCAGAGCTTTCAAAATACAGAGTGCATGACAGCACTTTTACAATATACACATGGTATTGCGTGCATGTGACTATTTACACAGGGCTCGAGCCTCTGTCATGCCACTTTCCAATAGTCTGTTCACTTCAGTTGACATTTTAAAAAGCTCAAGCTATTCCTCTTGTTCACTAGGTGCTAATGAGCAGCAAGCAATCCTTAAGCTCCTTAAGCAGCATAATGAAATTCATTGCATCATACGTGGTCAGGTAAAGTGCACGAACATGGCTTTCATCAACTTTCATAAGGTTATTGACCAGATGCCACACGCTGTCCTCATTTAGCAATATATGGGGTACACAGCTGTTCCAAAGATTTTACGTGGGATATAAGCACTACAGAGTCTACTTCTCTCAAAAGGTGAATGGATCAAGGTTGTCCACATTCACTCATCCTATTCAATGTCTTCATTAACCTCGTGTTAGATAGCACCATAAGGGATTGTCCCCGTACATTCAATCTAGGTGTTTGAGAGAACTTGAGAGATCATTTTCTGTTATTGGTGAGGATCTAGCAAGCTTCCCATTAACCATTTAGAACAAAGAGCTAAGCAATGGAATTTGATGGTGGATGCATCCCAAATATAGCATACCGTTTCTCTTCTGTGACAGCCGAGTCCTTATGTATGTTATACTTGCGGCATATAAGAGCTATCCAGCCAATTCTACATGGTTCAGAGTTCCTAGCAATGTAATACAAGAGCTTCCTTCAGGTCCAGTTGCATGTGGCACAGATATCACAACATAAGCTGTGGTATCACAAGCTGCTTACAGTGTTAACTGTTCAACCTGTCCTATTGTCCAGAACACTAAGGACACATTTCTATACCTTATCTGATATTTTAGTATTTTAGTATTTTATTATAGAGCTAGTGTTGTATTTCTTTAAAGACCTATGTTATGTTATTTGGCAGCCAGAAGAAATTGTCAAAAGCACAGAGGGTCTCAAAATTGATTGCTGTAATTACCAACAGTTAGAACAACTCATAAGAATCTGTGCCGGGTCACAGCAAATTATCCCACATCTCCTACAACTCTACTTCAGCAAGATAAAGGAGGTAAACGCTATGCCTCCCAGCAGCACCCTAGCTCTGAGCCACAGAGGCTGGTGAGTGGAATTCACTACAACAGGAGTGACTGAGGATAAACTTAAGGGAAGCTAGATAAGCACATGAAAGAAAGAGGGATAGAAGGTTCCACTGATGGGGTTACATGAAGGAAGGTGGGAGGGAACTCAATGCAGCATAAATGCGAGCAAAAAGAGAATTTGTTTTTAGTCATTCATGGGATGTGGGCATCGCTGGCTAGGCCAGCATTTATTGCCCATCCCTCATTGACAAGGTGGTGCTGAGCTGCCTTCTTTAACCGCTGCAGTCCCTGTGGTGTAGATACATCCACTGTGCTGTTAGGGAGGGAGTTCCAGGATTTTAACTGAGCAATGGTGAAGGAAAGGCGATACATTTCCAAGTCAGGTTAGTGAGTGGCTTTGAGGGGAACTTCCAGGTGGTGGTGTTCCCATCTGTCTGCTGCCCTTGCCCTAGATGGTAGTATTTGTGGCTCTGGAAGGTGCTGTCTAAGGAGCCTTGGTGAGTTGCTGCAGTGCATCTTGTAGATGGTACACACTGTTGACACTGTGTGTCAGCGGTGGAGGGAGTGAATGTTTGTGAAAGGGATGCCAATCCAGTGGACTGCTATGTCCTGGATGGTGTCAAGCTAGTCCAGTTCAGTTCCTGGTCAACGGTAACCCCCAGGATGATAGAATTATCTGTTTCTGTGCTGTTAACTCCATGTAATTGAATGCAAGTGATGCTTAACTCTACATTTGAACTTCATAAAAGATCAGTTTTGGGTAATGATACAGCCCACAGAGAATGCAATTGTGAAAACCTTCACTACATATTTGATGTACCATGCAGATATTTTGGGTTTATACAAAATATTGAAGCTGCTTTTACTATTCTCCTGCTCCTGGCATAAATAATGATCTGTTTTGACATTGCTGTCAATTGGGAAAAGAAAAGACACCATAGGCTATCAATATTTTAAATGACACTTAAGTATTCTGTTCTTTAAAATCATTTCTTTTAACTGTGTCAACTTAGTCTATCATATAAGCACTGTGTGAACATGGTGTAGATGTATAACGTAGCAGGTATGGGTGGAGATGGTGTTGTAGTAGTAATGTCACTAGACTGGTAATCCAGAGGCCCAGGCTAATGCTCTGGGGATATGGATTCCAATCCCACCATGGCAGTTGGTGGGATTTAATTTCAATTAATAAAATCTGGAAAATAAAGCTAGTAACGATGACCATGAAACCGTTATCAATGGTCATAAAAACCTATCGGGAGGGAAGGAAATCTGCCCTCCTTATCTGGTCTGGCCTACATGTGACTCCAGATCCACAGCAATGTGGTTGACTCCTAGCTGCTCTCTGAAATGGCCTAGTAAGCCTCTCAGTTAAAGGGCAATTAGGCATGGGCAACAAATGCCGGCCTAGCCAGCAATGCCTACAACCCATGAAAGCATAAGAAGTTATTGAGAAAGCCTAGAATGAACAATACATCGTATGACAAACCTAACACCAATGCATTTTCCAACACACTAATTTTCTAATTATATTTGCATCAGTAAAGAAAAATCCTCTTCATCTTGCACCAATTAAATTTCATAATAAAGAGAGTACATCTGTAAACAGTCTTTCCATGTAAAACAGACTTGCTCCAGGAAAACAACCCCAACACATCAAATAAAAATACATGTGGAATGTTCCAGAAATTTTCTGCACCTTTACATCATACTTTGTAGCAGAAAAAACCAGTAACACCAATTTTCTTTTTTAAAAAGGTTGTGGAAATTGTTCAAAATGCAGCCCCACAGTGATTTTTTGAAAAGTGTAGAATTTGAATTCAATCTAATCACAAATTATTCTTGTCATTTAAAAATAAGAAAGAAAACTTAAAAAATAATTCATCATATCTGCCCTCAAAATGTCCAACGTTAGATAATGGAGTTGAACAGCTGCAGAATTGATATTCCCGGAAAGAACCAAGAAACATGCCTTTGCCATACAGTATTACTATCAGGCATCTGTCAATTGCTTCAGCAAATCTCAATCAACATTTAACTAAAATCACAGTTTAGAAAATATTCAACAGCTAATGTCATATTATGCAGATGAGACCTTGCCCCATGAAAATCACAGAATCACAGTGCAGAAGAGGCCCTTCGGCCCATCGAGTCTGCACCGACACGTGAGAAACACCTGACCTACCTACCTAATCCCATTTACCAGCACTTGGCCCATAGCCTTGAATGTTATGACATGCCAAGTGATCATCCAGGTACTTTTTAAAGGATTTGAGGCAATCCGCCTCCACCACCCTCCCAGGCAATGCATTCCAGACCGTCACCACCCTCTGCGTAAAAAAGTTTTTCCTCACATCCCCCCTAAACCTCCTGCCCCTCAACTTGAACTTATGCCCCCTTGTGACTGATCCTTCAACTAAGGGGAATGGCTGCTCCCTATCTACCCTGTCAATGCCCCTCATAATCTTGTACACCTCGATCAGGTCGCCCCCTCAGTCTTCTCTGCTCCAACAAAAACAACCCAAGTCGATCCAACCTCTCTTCATAACTTAAACGTTTCATCTCAGGCAACATCCTGGTGAATGTCCTCTGCACCCCCTCCAATGCAATCGCATCCTTCCTATAATGTGGCAACCAGAACTGCACACAGTGCTCCAGCTGTGGCCTCACCAAGGTTCTATACAACTCCAACATAACCTCCCTACTTTTGTAATCTATGCCTCGATTGATAAAGGCAAGTGTCCCATATGCCTTTTTCACCACCCCACTAACATACCCCTCTGCCTTCAGAGATCTATGGACACACATGCCAAGGTCCCTTTGTTCCTCAGAACTTCCTAGTGCCATGCTGTTCATTGAATACTTCCTTGTCAAATTACTCCTTCCAAAGTGTATCACCTCACACTTTTCAGGGTTAAATTCCATCTGCCACTTATCTGCCCATTTGACCATCCCATTTATATCTTCCTGTAGCCCAAGACACTCAACCTCACTGTTAACCACCCGGCCAATCTTTATGTCATCCGCAAAATTACTAATCCTACTCCCCACATAGTCATCTACGTCGTTAATATAAATGACAAATAATAGGGGGCCCAGCACAGATCCCTGTGGTACTCCACTGGACACTGGCTTCCAGTCACTAAAGCAGCCTTCTGTCATCACCCTCTGTCTCCTACAACTAAGCCAATTTTGAATCCACCTTATCAAATTACCCTGTATCCCATGTGCATGTGCCTTCTTATAAGTCTTCCATGTGGGACCTTGACAAAGGCTTTGTTGAAATCCATATAAACTACATCAACTGCACTACCCTCATCTACACCACTGGTCACCTCCTCAAAAAATTCAATCAAATTTGTTAGGCATGACCTCCCTCTGACAAAGCCATGCTGACTATCCCTGATCAAACCTTGCCTCTCCAAGTGGAGATAGATACTCTCCTTCAGAAATTACTCCAAGAGTTTCCCTACCACTGACGTGAGACTCACTGGCCTGTACTTCCCTGGCTTATCTCTACAACCCTTCTTAAATCTGGACCTGGAGATTTGTCCACTTTTAAGTCTGCCAACACCTTCCAATACCTTGTCACTCCCTATATCAATTTGCCTAAGAACCTCGCAGTCTCTCTCCCCAAGTTCAATACCTTCATCCTCATTCTCTTGGGTGAAGACGGATGTGAAGTATTCATTCAACACTCTAGCGATGCCCTCTGGCTCCACCCATAGATTTCCCCCTTGGTCCCTTATGGGCCCTACTCTTTCCCTGGTTAGAGGATAACCATTGATATACTTATAGAAAGCTTGGGATTTTCCCTACTTTTACCAGCCAGAGCTTTCTCATATCCCCTCTTTACTCTCCTAATTGCTTTCTGCACTCTCTGTACTCCACTAATGCCTCTGCTGATTTGCTTCCCTTGTACCTGCAATATACCAAACATATGAAGAACTAACCAGTCACAAATTTTTCATTGGCACAAAGAATGTTCTAAGTGGAAAAGCAGATTATGTTGCTTCTGGGTGCAAGCTGTGCTCAAACTCCACAGAGAGACCTGCAGACAACAAACATCTAAGGCTGATACCCATTTTTGGGAGTTGGACAGAATTTTACAACAGCAGGACTTTATGTCCCCGCTGAAGTCAATGGGGTTTATAATGGCTCGCCGCATTTTACGGCCTTGTCCCCGCCGAAACGGGCTGTAAAATTCTGCCCAGTGAGTGGGCAAGAACATGACAGACGGAAGATAATGTGCAAAAATGTAAGGTTTTCTGATTTGCTAGGAGGAACAGTCTGTTCAGCTTTAGTACAATGCCATAAAAATATATCCTGAATTTGCAATAGAAAGGGCACAGAGAAGAGCAACAAGGCTGAACTAAAAGAAATGAGCTGCAAGGAAAGAGTTTCGGAGCTGAGGATAAATAGTCTAAAGAGTTGGCCGTTTGAAACGGGTGCAGAGAGCAGCAGGGACTTCCGTTTGAAACGGGTGCAGAGAGCAGCAGGGACTTCCGTTTGAAACGGGTGCAGAGAGCAGCAGGGACTTCCGTTTGAAACGGGTGCAGAGAGCAGCAGGGACTTCCGTTTGAAACGGGTGCAGAGAGCAGCAGGGACTTCAGTTTGAAACGGGTGCAGAGAGCAGCAGGGACTTCCGTTTGAAACGGGTGCAGAGAGCAGCAGGGACTTCCGTTTGAAACGGGTGCAGAGAGCAGCAGGGACTTCAGTTTGAAACGGGTGCAGAGAGCAGCAGGGACTTCCGTTTGAAACGGGTGCAGAGAGCAGCAGGGACTTCCGTTTGAAACGGGTGCAGAGAGCAGCAGGGACTTCAGTTTGAAACGGGTGCAGAGAGCAGCAGGGACTTCAGTTTGAAACGGGTGCAGAGAGCAGCAGGGACTTCCGTTTGAAACGGGTGCAGAGAGCAGCAGGGACTTCAGTTTGAAACGGGTGCAGAGAGCAGCAGGGACTTCCGTTTGAAACGGGTGCAGAGAGCAGCAGGGACTTCCGTTTGAAACGGGTGCAGAGAGCAGCAGGGACTTCAGTTTGAAACGGGTGCAGAGAGCAGCAGGGACTTCCGTTTGAAACGGGTGCAGAGAGCAGCAGGGACTTCCGTTTGAAACGGGTGCAGAGAGCAGCAGGGACTTCCGTTTGAAACGGGTGCAGAGAGCAGCAGGGACTTCCGTTTGAAACGGGTGCAGAGAGCAGCAGGGACTTCCGTTTGAAACGGGTGCAGAGAGCAGCAGGGACTTCCGTTTGAAACGGGTGCAGAGAGCAGCAGGGACTTCCGTTTGAAACGGGTGCAGAGAGCAGCAGGGACTTCCGTTTGAAACGGGTGCAGAGAGCAGCAGGGACTTCAGTTTGAAACGGGTGCAGAGAGCAGCAGGGACTTCAGTTTGAAACGGGTGCAGAGAGCAGCAGGGACTTCCGTTTGAAACGGGTGCAGAGAGCAGCAGGGACTTCAGTTTGAAACGGGTGCAGAGAGCAGCAGGGACTTCCGTTTGAAACGGGTGCAGAGAGCAGCAGGGACTTCAGTTTGAAACGGGTGCAGAGAGCAGCAGGGACTTCAGTTTGAAACGGGTGCAGAGAGCAGCAGGGACTTCAGTTTGAAAAGGACGCAGGGAGTGGTGGGGACTTCAGTTTGGGTACCTTGGTACCCTGCTGGGAGTCAGAAAAGAGCAGACCTGCGGGAGACAATCGGGAGCTGAGCAGCACACCGTATCAACTGTATCACTGTTTCAGCTGCTGTGAGGCTGCAGTCCGGGAAAAAGAAAAGAAGCAACTGTAACGACTCAGGAAGCCAGTAAGTCAATTGGCCAGTATGTGGTTAGTCTAAGGGACTGTGAGAGAAACCAGCCTAGGCAGGCAAGTTAAGATAGATCTATAAATAAAAATAACTGAAATTTAAAATAATAAACCAACATTTGAAAACTTTAAAATTAAAATCAAACAATAAAGATAAAAAGAGCAATAAAATAAAGTAATTTAAACAAACATCTCAAACACATACCTTGTAGTTAAGAAGCATATAACCCTTAGTTGTCAGTGGTACTAGCATTTAATAAACACAGTAAATTGTAGCATACATAGGAAGAAAGTAATTAAAGTAAATTAACTGAATAACATAAGTTAGAATGGCGGGACAGGTGTTAAGTTGCAGCTGTGAGCTGTGGGAGCTTTTCGACACCAAGGCAATCCATGACAAACACATCTGCAGGAAGTGTAAGCAGCTAGAGGGATTCCGGATCAGGATTATTGATCTGGAAGCCGAAATGCAGACACTGTACAACATAAGGGAGGGGGAGAAATACCTGGATACTTTATTGCAGAAGACAGTCACACCTCAGAAGAGGGTCATCTGTTTTGGTCAGCAGTGAGGGACAGGAGGATGTGACTGTCAGTGAGTCAGGTAATGGGACCAAGCAGACAGTAGGGGAGGAGCCTCAGGCTTTGCAATTGTCAAATAGGTTTGAGGTACTCACAACCTGTGTGAATGAAAGCGAAGTCTGTAAGGTGGGTGAGCTGGCTGGCTATGGCACTGTGGTACAGGAAGCCGTTCAAGTTGGGGAGCATAAAGGAATGTAATGGTAGTAGGGGATAGTGTGTTTAGGGGGATTGACACTGTTTACTGCAGCAAGTCTTGACTGTTGATATCCAGGTGGCTAATTTTTTTTTGGAAAAATATACTTTATTCATAAAATATCTGGAAGAAAATACCAAACCATTTCAAAATCACCATGACAAAGGTACGATCAGGTTCAACTTTTACAACATGTATCACGAGGTGCATCAATACAATAAATGAATATTACAATCATTTGCAGACATTCATTTTGAGCTATACAGCCCAAGGGGCTCTAAACAGTTCCCAGGCCCTCGGTGCACTGTGGCAGAGAGGTCTTAGACAGCGACCCTTCCCCATTGTGCCTTTGCGGCGGCTGCCCCAAGCTTTAGTGCGTCCCTCAGCACGTAGTCCTGGACCTTGGAATGTGCCAGTCTGCAACACTCGGTCGGGGACAACTCTTTGCACTGGAAGACCAACAAGTTTCGGGCAGACCAAAGAGCGTTTTTCATCAAGTTGATGATCCTCCAGCTGCAGTTGATGTTTGCCTCGGTGTGTGTCCCTGGGAACAGCCCGTAGAGCACAGAGTCCTGTGTCACAGAACTGCTTGGGATGAACCTTGACAGAAACCACTGCATCTCTCTCCAGACTTTCTTTGCAAAGGCACGATCTACAAGGAAGTGAACAACGTTCTCGTCCCCACCACAGCCACCTCGAGGGCAACGTGCCGAGGGGGTGAGACTCCTGGCATGTAGGAAGGATCTGATGGGGAGGGCCTTTCTCACCACCAGCCAAGCTACGTCTTGGTGCTCGTTGGAAAATTCTGGTGATGAAGCATTCTGCCAAATGACTTTGACAGTCTGCTCAGGGAACCATCCCACAGGATCCACCCTCTCCTTTTCCCTCAGGGCCTTTAAGACATTACATACCGACCACTGCCTGATGGACTTGTGGTCAAAGCTGTTTCTCTGCATAAATTTTTCCACGAGGGACAGGTGGTATGGCACGGTCCAACTACTTGGAGCGTTCTGCGGCAGTGTGGCCAGACCCATCCTTCGCAACACTGGGGACAGGTAGAACCTCAGCAGGTAGTGACACTTGGTGTTTGAGTACTGAGGGTCTATGCATTGCTTGATGCAGCCACACACAAAGGTGGCCATCAGTATGAGGGCGATGTTGGGCACATTTTTTCCCCCTTTATCTAGAGGCTTGTACATCGCGTCCCTGCGGACATGATCCATTTTCGACCTCCAGATAAAGCAGAAGATGGCTCGGGTGATCGCCACCACGCAGGAGTGTGGAATGGGCCAGACCTGCGCCACATACAGTAACAGCGAGAGTGCCTCACACCTGATGACCAGGTTCTTATGAGCAATGGAGAGTAAGCGCTGCTCCCACATGCCCAGTTTCCTTTTCACCTTAGACACTCGCTCCTTCCAGTTTCTAACGCATGCCCCAGTCCCTCCGAACCATATCCCCAGCACCTTCAGGCCGTCAGCCCTGACAGTGAAGGGGACAAAGGATCGGTCAGCCCAGTTCCCGAAGAACATAGCCTCGCTCTTCCCACGATTTACCTTGGCTCTCGAGGCCAGTTTGAACTGGTCGCAGATGTGGATCAGTCTGCGTACCGACAGCGGATCTGAGCAGAAGATGGCAACATGGTCCATGTACAGGGAGGCTTTGATCTGAGTGCCTCCACTGCCTGGGATCGTCACTCCTCTTATGCCCGGATCCTTCCTGATGGACTCAGCAAAGGGCTCTATGCAACACACGAAAAGAACAGGCGAGAGAGGGCAGCCCTGCCTGACTCCAGATTTAATAGGAAAGCTATCTGATTCCCACCAATTGATTGAGACTGCACTACTGCTGTTAGTGTAGAGCAGATGGATCCTATTGCGAATTCCCTCCCCAAACCCCATTTTTGGAGAGCACATCCACCATGTAGGTGTGTGATATTCTGTCAAAGGCCTTCTCCTGCTCCAGGTTGATGAGGCAGGTGTCCACCCCCCTGTCCTGCACATAGGCAATCGTATCCCTGAGCAATGCTAGGCTGTCAGAGATCTTCCTGGCTGGCACAGTGCAGGTCTGGTCGGGGTGGATCACCAATTCCAGAGCGGATTTGACCCGATTGGCGATGACCTTGGACAGAATCTTATGGTCCACATTCAACAGTGAAATGGGTCGCCAATTTATAATTTCCTCCCTTTCCCCCTTGTGCTTGTAGATGAGGGTGATGATGCCTTTCCTCATGGAATCTGACATACTGCCGGCCAGGAGCATACTCTCGTACACTTCTAGCAGGTCTGGGCTGATCTAGTCCCACAGAGCTGAATCTACCAGCAAGCTGTCGCTTCCAGGAGTTTTATTCTTCTCGAAGGACTCAAGGGCCTTAGTCAGTTCGTCAGGAGTTAGCGGTTTGTCCAGGGTCTCCTGAGTACTGTCGTCTAAGACCTCCATGATAGAGGACAGGATGTCCAGGTAGCTATGTTGGCTGCCCAGTGCCAGAGTTTGGGACATCTGCTCAGGGCTGGAGAGGAACTTGCAGTGAGAGGGGGAGGATCCAGTCGCCATGGTCCATCTAGGTACCAATGACATAGGTAGAACTAGGAAAGAGGTTCTGCAAAGTCAGTATAAGGAACTAGGTACCAAATTAAGAAGCAGAACCTCAAAGGTAATAATCTCTGGAACATTAACAAAGCAACATGCAAATTCGCATAGGACAAATAAGATTAGAGAGACAAATGCGTGGCTCAAAGATGGTGTGGGAGAAGTGGGTTCCAGTTTGTGCGGCACTGGCATCAGTACTGGGGAAAGTGGCGGCTGTACCGTTGGGATGGTTTACACGTGAAATGTCCTTGCAAATCGCATAACTAGGGAAGTAGAGAGGGGTTTAAACTAAACAAGAGGGATGAGGAATCAAGCTTGGGTGGAAGTAACAATTCAAGGTGTAGAGTCAAGACAGGAGAGCAAAATAGTAATATGAGAAATGAGGGACAGAGAGAAAAAGCCTAAGAATACATCAACAGTCAAGACTACATATTGCAAAGGTGATAAAAAGACAAGACTGAAGGCTCTCTATCTGAATGCATGTACATTCATAACAAAGCAAATGAATCGATGGCCCACATTGAAGTAAATAAATATGATCTGATAGCAATTATGGAGATAGAGCTGCAGGATGAAAAAGTTTGGGTCCTTAATATTGAAGGGTACATGACATTCAAGAAGAATAGGAAGCTAGGTAAAGGTGGAGGGGTAGCATTGTTAATCATAGAGGATATTGGTGCAATAGTTAGAAATGACCTTGGCTCAGGAGATCAGGATGTAGTATCGGTTTGGGTAGAGGTGAGGAATAGTAGGGGAAAGCAATCATTAATGGGAGGGGTCGACAGGCCCCCTTAACAATAGCCACAGTGTAGGACAAAGTATTCAAGGGAAAATATTGTGTGCTTGTGATAAAGGGATGGCAATAATCATGGGTGATTTTAATCTACACATAAACCGGAAAAATCAGATTGGCATTAGTAGCCTGGATGAGGAGATCTTAGAATGCTTTCGAGATAGTTTCTTAGAGCAGCATGTTCTGGAACCAGCCAGAGATCAGGGTATGTTAGATTTGGTATTGTGTAACGTGACAGGATTAATGAATGACCTCAGAGTAAAGGCACTGCTAGGTAGCAGCGACCACAATATGATTGAATTTTACGTGCAGTTTGAAAGGGAAAAGAGTGGGCCTAAGACTAGTATATTAAACTTAAATAAGGGCAACTATGTGGAGATGAAAGCTGAGCTAGCTGAAATGAACTGGGAAACTAGGCTAGAGGATAGATCAATAGAGAAGCAATGGCAGACATTTAAGGGGATATTCCAGATTATTCAGAATAAGTACATTCCTACTTACAAGGGGAGGGCCAACCATCACTTAACTAGAGATGTTAAGGACAGCATCAAACTTAAGGAAAAAGCATACAACTCCGCAAAGATGAGTGGCAGGGCAGATGATTGGACAGAATATAAAGAATAGCAGAGAATGATTAAAAGGTTAATCAAAAGAAAGAAATTAGAGTATTTATGGACGAAATAGAGGTGCCTAAAATGACTTAATAATAGGCCAAATGTGGTCTTTGTCTAAAATTTACAATATCAGAATATCAATTTTTTTTTCATTCAGGGGATGTGGGCTTTGCTGGCTGAGCCAGCATTCATTGCCCATCCCTATTTGCCCTTGAGAAGGTGGTGGTGAGCTGCCTTCTTGAACCGCTGCAATCCATGTGGTGTAGGTACACCCACAGTGCAGGTAGGAAGGGAGTTCCAGGATTATGACCCAGTGACAATGAAGGAATGGCAATATATTTCCAAGTCAGGATGGTGTATGGCTTGGAGGGGAACTTCCAAGTGGTGGTATTCCCATCTATCTGCTGTCCTTGTCCTTCTAGCTAGTAGTGGTCATGGGTTTAGAAGGTGCTGTCTAAGGAGCCTTCGTGTGTTTCTACAGTGCATCTTGTAGATGGTGAACAATGCTGCTACTGTGTGTCAGTGGTGGAAGGAGAGAATGATTATGGATGTGGTGCCAATCAAGCAGGCTGCTTTGACCTGGATGGTGTCAAGCACCTTGAGTGCTGTTGGAGCTGCACTCATCCAGGGAAGTGAAGAGTATTCCATCACACTCCTAACCTGTGCCTTGTAGACTGTGCACAGGCTTTGGGGAGTCAGGAGGCGAGTTACTCGCCACAGGATTCCTAGCTACTGACCTGCTCTTGTAGCCACAGTATTTATATGGCTAGTCCAGTTCACTGTCCAGTCAGTGGTAACACCCAGGATGTTGATAGTGGGGGATTCAGTGATAGTAGTGCCTTTGAATGTCAAGGGGCGATGGTTAGATTCTCTCTTGTTGGAGATAGTCATTGCCTGGCACTTGTATGGTGCGAATGTTACTTGCCACTTGTCAGCCCAAGCCTGGATATTGTCCAAGTCTTGCTGCATTTGGACATGGGTTGCTTCAGTCTCTGAGGAGTCGCAAATGGTGCTGAACATTGTGCAATCATCAGCGAACATCCCCACTTCAGGCCTTATGATGGAAGGAAGATCATTGATGAAGCAGCTGAAGATGGTTGGGCCAAGGACTCTACCCTGAGGAACCTCTGCAGTGATGTCATAGTGCTGAGATGACTGCCCTCCAACAACCACAACCATCTTTCCTTGTGCTAGGTATGACTCCAACCAGCAGAAAGTTTTCTCCCTGATTCCCGTTACTCCAGTTTTACTAGGGCTCCTTGATACTACACTCGGTCAAATGCTGCCTTGAAGACAAGAGCAGTCACTCTCACCTCACCTTTGGAGTTCAGCTCTTTTGTCCATGTTTGAACCAAGGCTGTAATGAGGTCAAATGTAGCATTTCTAATCCTAACCATTCAAAACAGAACAAGTTAAAACTATAGTCATGGTAGAAAGCAAAGACTGAGGCAATGTTTTCGTTAGACTGTGTAAATCTATTTCATTGTAGATTCTTAACCCACCCAACTAATCCTCCCCACTAATGGAGGGGAGGTTGACCTTTGTTCTCCACCCTCAAGAACATAGAGTTAATATCACCTAATCATTACTATTTTTATTTACTTGGTGGTGGTTGCATCTAATTCCTTTCACTCTTGGTATCACTATTCATTTGGGTTTAGTCCTTCACTTAGATTTTCAATAAAAGAAATTTAACCTTATATTCTACATTCTTAACACCTCAATTGAAAGGTTCAATGATTCAACTAGTATACTGTACATGTTTTAATAGCACTTGGAGAATATAGTGGAAAACAGATCAAGAAATATTGACAAGAAAAGGCAAGAAATTACTTATGTTTCTGTTTTTTTGTCAATAATACCCTTTAAACAGGGCAGAAAATTGCAGGACTAGGAAGAAATGCCCATTAAATATTGGAAAGACTGAAGCCATTGTTTTCATTCCCCCTCCAATCTCCATTCCCAAACGACTGACTCCATTGCTCTCCCTAACAACAGTCTGAGATTAAGCCAGACTGTCTGGAACCTTGATGTCGTATTTGATCGCACAGTGAGCTTCCGACCACATATTCATGTCATCACTAAGATGGCCTATTTCCACTTCTGTAACATTGCCCAGCTTCACTCCCGTCTCAGCTCAATGGCTGCTGAAACTCTCATTCGTGTCTTTGTTACTTTAGACTTGACTATTACAACATATTCCTTTCAGATACTGTATCTGCACTTCTTTAATTCTTTCATGTTGCCCATGCCTGATTATAACTGCTCCACCATTGGTGGCTGCATTCAATCGCTTCGGCCACAAGCTCTGGAATTGCCTTCCTACACGCTCCGCCTTGCTAACTCACTTTCCTCCTTTATGACACTTCCTAAAGCCTCCTCCCTTGACCAAGCTTTTGGTCATCTGACCAAATATCTCCTTATGTGACCCAATGTCTGACTTTTATTCCATAATGCTCCCCTGATGCATTTTCAGATGTTTTATTATATTTATATAGTGCCTTTAATGTAAGTTGTTGGAGTTATTGCTGTAGCGGATTAACGTAACAAGACTAATTGGGCAGCTCTTTCAAAGACCTGTAATAGGCTGAATGCTGACCTTCTGAGCTGTATAATTCTATGTTTCAATGAAAATGACAATGATTTTAAGACCAAGGACGGCTAGCTTTCATGGGTTTGAAGATCCTTCAAGAAAGTCACAAAACAGGTCCCCTAATGGTCAGATTAGAACTGCTAAGATGGTAGATCAGGATTGATAGTTACCATTATTAATATGCTGAACAAGATTTGTTTGGATTGTACAAGGTTGTTGAATGATGTATGTTTGGACTTTAGTAGTTTTTATTAATTTTCCCTCCTTTCCAAAAGAAAAGAAATAGGGGTACAAGGCTCAAGCCTGCTCTGCCATTCAATATAATCATAGCTGAACTTCTACCTCAATTCAACTTTCCCACCCTATCTTCATGTCCCTTGATTCCCCTAGCCTCTTTTGAAGATATTGGCATGTTCAGGTCTAGTCTCCCCATCAATAACTTAGTGAGGATTGAGACCAATTATTGGACTCATGATGTTGTCCCAACCGAGATCAACTAATTCAGCAAAGAGCAGGGATTGATTTGGTTGAGCTGGTTAATGCTTTAACAAGTTAGCCACTGAGGGAATCCCAATGAGAAACATTCATTAAAAAAATCAATACAATTGTGCAGGTTTCAACTCTAAACTCTATTCAAATGGTATTAACCCTGATAACAATACATTCAGCAGATAAATCATCTAATTCCACTGAGTAGTGGAATCCTCTATAACACTAAATAATATTATTATAGTGTTATCATTAGACACAGTGCTCAATTCAGTAGTTTTAATTTATAAAATGTCAACGACCATACAATTGATATCTGTATTTCAGTGTTCATATCGTTTCTTGTTTAGAGATAGAATTCTGTTGAGTTCTGTTCATAAATGAAAAGTAAAGTGATTGCACTTACTGTGGTTTTGTCAATATGATCTTGCAAGGAGTCAATAAGCAGGTCACCAACAGGTTGCCAATCAGTGCGGACACTTTCAGCTGCTATCACATGAGCCTCGAGGTCATCCATTGCTTTTTGTAGTTCCTGAAGTTTCTCCAAGGCCTTTTCCACCTGCTCCTGCCAGTTGCTTGCGCGGGTGTTCAGCTGCTCCCAATTTTCCTTCACTTCTGTTGACTGTTTGCGCACAGCTTTGGCAATTTTCTGGGCTCTTTCTTCTGGGGTAGGGTCTAGAATTGCACAAACGCAATTACTGATCAACCATTCATGGTACAAAATCTTTAAAACTTCCATTTTCTTTCTAAACCTCTTTCCTGCAAAGGTCTTGTGGCACCTTCTCTTGGAATGAGGGTAAGGTAGTGTAACTCTTTCGAGTACAAACACATTTCCATCCGTTCTTATTCAGATGAAGTTACATTGTTTCATAGTTTGCCATTGTGAGATTTGAACTCTTGATCTTGGGGTTACAAACCCAGTACCATAACCACTTGGCTATTTAGGCCAAGCCGGTAAGGTAGTGTAGGACTGAAAGTTTTGACACAGTCACAACAATGATAAACCCTGTGAGTAATGAGCAGGTGGTATGACCAGGAGTGTCAGTTTTTCCTGCATTTTGCAAGGCAGAGAGGATCGATTGGGATAACAAGCTTCAATTTGTGACAATGAAAGGAATTTTGAAAAAGGGAAAAGATTTAGAGCGAATAAAGAAGTAAAACACTCAAGATAAATATTTGAGAAATCCTTTCAGAACTTATTTCAGTGTTTATAGACCAAATATGCAGCACACACAACTCTTATCTTTCAGGAGCTGCAAGTGAAATCATTAAATGAGGATATTAAACCCTCTTAATTTTTCCCTGCAAAGATTTCCCTAGGCCACTCACTCAATTAGGCCGAAGGGACAGACAGTTCCAGACAACTTATGAAATCTCTGTTTCAAATCTATTCATTTAAAGCACGTACATAATCCTTCATTGCCAATTAATCTTGCAATGTTGTTTGCATAGAGATAGTGTTCCAGGAGACTGATTGGCCTCATATTGTTTATCCAATTATATTCGGCATGTCCGTGCTCAATGCTTCAGTAATGATTCAAATACCAGTAAAGGGAGCAAGTGGCATCATCAACATTTCAAAACAACTTATATATGTGGGAATAGTGAAACGTATTAAATTCAAACCACTGCTGCTTCTAAACCCTAAAAAGGTCACAAACAGCAAGGAATTTCAAATATTATATAAAAAATCAACATAACTTGCTTAAGGCAAAAACCAAATACTGCAGATGCTGGAAATCTGAAATAAAAACAAAAAGTGCTGGAAATGCAGGTCAGGCAGCATCTGTGGAGAGAAACAAGGTTAACATTTCAGGTCAATGATCTTTCAACAGGATTGGAAAAAAGTTAGAAATGTAATAGGTTTAAGCAAGTGAAGGGGCAGAGGAGGGTGGAAAAGGAACAAAAGAAAATGTCACTTCATGTACTGCGCTGCTAAATAAGAAAAGTGAAAGAGAAAACTACAAGAGAGAAAAACCAGCATGAAAAATCAGACCCGAGTGTTTTGCCTGATTGCAGCTAAGGCATGAATACATTCCAGAGCAGTTTGGGTTAATTTGTCTCTGATCCCACCAGGAGTTGCATTCTTTGAATTGGTTGTTATGTTGAGATGTCTGACAAGTTCAGGGCCCAAGGAACTGGTTGAGAACTGTATGCAGAAACATATCAAAATACCCAACTATGGCATGGCAAGAATGGCATTATAAGGATACTTGAACAAGCTGCAGTTAAAATTCACAAGATTTGAACTGGCACCAATGCAACACTGTGTGACGTGGCAAGTGTTCAGACAGAGGAAAACATTAATCTTACTGGCTTGTTAATCTAATAAAATGGAGCAGTTTTATCTTCATCTCACCTAAACAATGCTGGTTTGCAAAAAGGGAAAATCTGTACTGTTTGACTTAAATAAAGCAAAATGAAAGTTATTTATGCCATACTTTGATTGTGATACAGAATTGAATACAATAGATGAAACTACAAAATTGGGCTCAAGATGTGAAAGTTGCCACTGGGGATTAAGCAACTGAAAGCAACAATCCATTCAGTAATGCCAAAAAATGTAATGCCTAGCACAATAGGCACCATAATGAAGGACCAGGTCAATGCCAGCTATATAAAATTAATAAAAAGAAACAGAAGACAGCTAAATACTAAAATGGTAACATTCAATTAAAATTCCAAAATACTTCAAGCGGTGGTTTTCTTTTCAAGCATTTACATTAAATTGAAAACATTGGAGATAATAACATTTATTCCAAAATATTGCAGTATTTCAATATTTAATAATATTTTATCAAAAAACTACTTGCAATGATAATCCCATCACAAGTTCTGAAGTCTTTGAAACTAAAAGCATCTTAACCCTTTGGGTGCTCTTGCATTAACCTTCAGTTCCCCACTCCATGTACTCCGTCGGCTCTGTCGGTGCTGTAAACTTTTATGGTTCAATTTGGGATCACGGGGCAGAGGTTTGAATTGTTACAGCAGCGACAGTACTGACAGGTTAGAAGGAAGGTTCCTTAAACTTTTGTGGCCCCTGTATCCGAGATTTTTCTCTGCCCCATTCTGTTCTTTCACAATTTCATTCAAATATTTGTTCATTCTCTTATTTTCCAATATAAGACGATAAGACCATTAAGACATTGGAGCAGAAGTAGGCCATTCAGCCCATCAAGTGTTCTCCACTATTCAATGAGATCTTGGCTCACCTGATAATCCTCAACTCCACCTTCCTGCCTTTTCCCCATAACCCTTGATTCCCTTACTAATTAAAAATCTGTCTATCTCAGCCTTGGTTATACTTAACGACCCAGCCTCTACAGCCCTCTGTGGTAAAGAATTCCACAGATTCACTACCTTCTGAGAGAAGAAATTCCTCCTCATCTCTGTCTTAAATGTGCACCCTCTTACTCTGAGATTATGCCCTCCGGTCCTAGACTCTCCCATAAGGGAAAACAACCTTTCAGCATCCAACCTTGGACAGCCCGCTTCTACCTCCTACCCAAAATCCACAAACAGAACTGTCCCGGTAGATCGATCGTGTCAGCTTGCTCCTGCCCCACGGAACTCATTTCTCGTTATCTTGACTCCCTTCTCTCTCCCCTTGTCCAGTCCCTTCCCACCTACATCCATGATTCCTCTGACACCTTACGTCACATCAACAATTTCCAGTTCCCTGGCCCCAACTGCTTCCTCTTCACCATGGACGTCCAATCCCTCTACACCTCCATCCCCCACCAGGATGGTGTGAGGGCTCTCCGCTTCTTCCTCGAACAGAGGCCCGAACAATCCCCATCCACCACTACTCTCCTCCGTCTGGCTGAACTTGTTCTCACGCTGAACAATTTCTCCTTCAACTCCTCTCACTTCCTCCAAATAAAAGGTGTGGCTATGGGTACCCGCATGGGCCCCAGCTATGCCTGTCTCTTTATGGGGTATGTGGAACATTCCTTGTTCCAGTCCTACTCCGACCCTCTTCCACAACTCTTTCTCTGGTACATCGATGATTACTTCAGTGCTGCTTCATGCTCTCGTCGGGACTTGGAAAAGTTTATTAATTTTGCTTCCAATCTCCACCCCTCCATCATTTTCACATGTTCCATCTCTGACACTTCCCTTCCCTTCCTTGACCTCTCTGTCTCAATCTCTGGTGATAGACTGTCCACCAATATCCATTACAAGCCTACCGACTCCCACAGCTACCTGGACTACAGCTCCTCACACCCCGCTTCCTGTAAGGACTCCATTCCATTCTCTCAGTTCCTTCGCTTCCTTCGCATCTGTTCTGATGATGCTAACTTCAAAAACAGTTCCTCTGACATGTCCTCCTTCTTTCTTAACCGAGGTTTTCCACCCATGGTCGTTGACAGCGCCATCAACCGTGTCCGGCCCATCTCCCGTGCATCCACCCTCATGCCTTCTCCTCCCTCCCAGAAACATGATAGGGTCCCCCTTGTCCTCACTTATCATCCCACCAGCCTCCGCATTCAAAGGATCATCCTCCGCCATTTCCGCCTACTCCAGCATGATGCCACCACCAAACACATCTTCCCTTCACCCCCACAGGCGGCATTCCGTAGGGATTGTTCCTTCCGGGACACCCTGGTCCACTCCTCCATCACCCCCACTCCTCAACCCCCACCTATGGCACCTCCCCATGCCCACGTAAAAGATGTAACACCTGCCCCTTCACTTCCTCTCTCCTCACTGTCCAAGGGCCCAAACACTCCTTTCAAGTGAAGCAACATTTCACTTGCATTTCCCCCAACTTAGTCTACTGCATTCGTTGCTCCCAATGCGGTCTCCTCTACATTGGAGAGACCAAACGTAAACTGGGCGACCGCTTTGCAGAACACTTGCGGTCTGTCCGCATGAATGACCCAAACCTCCCTGTCGCTTGCCATTTTAACACTCCACTCTGCTCCCTTGCCCACATGTCTGTCCTTGGCTTGCTGCATTGTTCCAGTGAAGCCCAACGCAAACTGGAGGAACAGCACCTCATCTTCCGACTAGGCACTTTACAGCCTTCCGGACTGAATATTGAATTCAACAACTTTAGGTCTTGAACTCCCTCCTCCGTCCCCACCCTCTTTCTGTTTCTTCCCCCTTCCTTTTGTTTTTTCCAATAATTTATATAGATTTTTCTTTTCCTACCTATTTCCATTATTTTTAAATCTTTTATGTCCCCCACCCCCACTAGAGCTATACCTTGAGTACCCTACCATCCATTCTTAATTAGCACATTCGTTTAGATAATATCACCAACTTCAACACCTCTGTGTTCTTTTGTTTGTGACATCTTTTGATTATCTGCTCCTATCACTGCTTGCTTGTCCCTACAACCACACACCCCCCTCCACTTCAGGCCCAACCAACTCAACCTCTCCTCATAAGAAAATCCCTCCAAACCCAGGATCAACCAAGTGAACCTTCTCTGGCACAAACAGAAACAGAAATACCTGGAAAAACTCAGCAGCTCTGGCAGCATTGGTGGAGAAGAGCACAGTTGACGTTTCGAGTCCTCGTGACCCTTCAACAGAACTAAGTAAAAGTAGGAAAGGGGTGAAATATAAGCTGATTTGGGCGGGGGGGGGAGAAAAGGGGGTGTTGTTGGGACAAGCAGCCAGTCATAGGAGGAGATAACCAAAAGATGTCACAGACAAAAGAACAAAGAAGTGTTGAAGGTGGTGATATTATCTAATGGAATGTACTAATTAATAGTGGAGAGCAGGACAAGCAAGGTACAGATAGCTCTAGTGAGGGTGGGGTGAAATAAGACTAAACGGACATAAAAGGTATAGATAAACGATGGGTGGAAATACATTTAAAAATAATGGAGATAGCTGGGAAAAGAAAAATCTATATAAATTATTGGAAACAACAAAAAGGATGGGGAAGAAACAGAAAGGGGGTGGGGATGGAGGAGAGAGTTCATGATCTAAAATTGTTGAACTTTATATTCAGTCTGGAAGGCTGTAAAGTGCCTAGTCGGAAGATGAGGTGCTGTTCTTCCAGTTTGCTCATGAGCTTCACTGGAACAATGCAGCAAGCCAAGGACAGACATGTGGGCAAGAGAGCAGGGTGGAGTGTTAAACTGGCAAGCGACAGGGAGGTCTGGGTAATGCTTGCGGACAGACAGAAGGTGTTCTGCAAAGCGGTCGCCCAGTCTGCGTTTGGTCTCTCCAATATAGAGGAAACCGCATTGGGAGCGACGACTGCAGTAGACTAAGTTGAGGGAAGCGCAAGTGAAATGCTGCTTCACTTGAAAGGAGTGTTTGGGCCCTTGGATGGTGAGGAGAGAGGAAGTGAAGGGGCAGGTGTTGCATATTCTGCGTTTGCATGGGGAGATGCCGTGGGAGGGGGTTGAGGAGTAGGGGGTGATGGAGGAGTGGACCAGGGTGTCACGGAGGGAACGATCTCCACGGAATGCCGCCAGGAGGGGTGAAGGGAAGATATGTTTGGTGGTGGCATCATGCTGGAGTTGGCGGAACCTTCTCTGGACTGCCTCCAATACCAGTATATCCTTCCTTAGTAAAGGGGGCTAAAATTGTTCACAGTATTCCAGGTGTGGTCCAACTAGTGCCTTGTATGGTTTTATCAAGGCTTCCCTACTTTAATACTCCATTCCCTTTGAAATAAAGGCCAGCATTCCATTTGCCTTCCCCATTATCTGTTGAACTTGTATGTTAGCTTTTTGGGATTCATGCACAAGGACTCCCAAATTCCTCAGTGCTGCAGCCATCTTCAGTCGTTCTCCATTTAAATAATATTCAACTCCTCTATTCTTCCTGCCAAATTGCACAACCTCATATTTTCCCACATTATATTCCATCTGCCAAGTTTTTGCCTGCTCATTTAATCTGTTTATATCCCTCTGTCAACTCTGTGTCACCCTCACCACTTGCCTTCCCACCTATTTTTGTGTCATCCCCAAACTTGGCTATAGTACATTCACTTTCCTCATCTAAGTCATTAATATATATTGTAATTAATTGAGGCCCCAGCACTGATCCCTGTGGCACTCCACTAGTTACAGGTTGCCATCCTGAAAATGCCCCTCATATCCCAACTTTCCGTCTTTCTGTTAGTTAGCCAATCTTTTATCCGTGCTAATATATTACCCCCAACACCACGGGCTCTTACCTTATTAAGTCGCCCTGTGTGTGGTACCTTATCAAATGCCTTTTGGAAATCCAAATATATTACATCTATTGGTTCCCCTTTATCTAT
Organism: Carcharodon carcharias; assembly: GCF_017639515.1. NCBI lineage: Eukaryota > Metazoa > Chordata > Chondrichthyes > Lamniformes > Lamnidae > Carcharodon > Carcharodon carcharias. Next base: position 124,957,689 of record NC_054468.1, on the reverse strand, counting down.
CCTGCTTGTTACCTACTCAAAGAATTCTAATAAATTTGATAGGCATGATTTCCCCTTCATGAAGCCAAGCTGATTCTGCTTAATTAGATTATGTATTTCTTAATGCTCTGCTTTTACATCCATTATAATAGACTCCAACATTTTCCCAATGACAGACGTCAAGCTAACTGGCCTGTAGTTACCCGTTTTTTTATCCCCCTCCCTTTCTGGATAAGGGTATTACATTGGCCGTTTTGCAGTCCTCCGGGACTTTTCCAGAATCTAAGGATTCTTGGAAGATTAATACCAGTGCATCCACTATCTCTGCAGCTACTTCCTTTAATATCCTAGGATGCAACGCATCAGGTCCAGGGGACTTATCGGCCTTTAGCCCTATTAGTTTCCATAGTACTTTGTCTCTAGTGGTAGTTATCATATTTATTTCCTCCCCCACTTTTGCCCCTTGATTATTTAATATTTTTGGAATGCTATTAGTATCTTCTACCATGGAAACTGAAGCAAAGTATTTAATCAACTCCTCTGCCATTTCCTGGTTCCCCATTATTATTTCCCCAGCCTCATTGTCTAAGAGGCTTATGTTCACTTTGGCCTCTTTTTTCCTTTTTATATATTTAAAGAAGCTCTCACTGTCCGTTTTTATTTTGCTTGCTAGTTTACCCTCAAAGTTCGTTATTTTCTTAAACGTCTGCCACTGTTCATCAACTGTCTTTTCTGCTAAACTGCTTTCTCAGTCCACTCCAGCCAACTCTGCCCTCATTCCATTGTAATTACCCTTATTTAAGTTTAGCATTGTTATTTCCGACCCACAATTCTCACACTCATTACACAGTACCAGATCCAAAATAGCCTGATCCCTGGTTGGATCCACAACATATTGTTCTACGAAACTGTCCCAAATACATTCTTGCTCTTGTCTACCTCTGCGAATTTGACTTTCCCAATCTACATGAAGATTAAAGTCGCCCATGATTAACGTACTGCCTTTTTTACATCCCCTCATTATCTCCTGATTTATTCGCTGTTCTACAGTATAACTACTGCCAGGGGGCCTATAGACAACTCCCATCAGTGTCTTCTTCCCCTTGTTATTTCTTACCTCCACCCATATCAATTCTACATCTTCCGATCCAAGATCCTTTCTTGCTATCGTACTTATTCCATCTCGTATTAACAAAGCTACCCCACCACCCTTTCCTTCCCACATATCCTTTCATAAAGTCACATACCCCAGGATATTTAGTTCCCCGCTTGACTGCCTTATAACCAAGTTTCCATAATGGCTATAAGGTCAGACCCATTAACCGCTATTTGTGCTGTTAATTCATTTATTTTGTTCCGAATACTACATGCATTTAAGTAAAGGGCCATTAAATTTTCCTTTTTACCATTTTTCCCCCCTTTGACTGTATTTGCTTCTGTTTTTTATATTTGTCTGCTCTGTCCCTTCCTGTCACACTTTGGGTACCAACACCTAAATAGCTGCCCAGCAAGGCTGCCATATCATTTTGCTTTGCAAGCCTACTTATACCCTTTCCAGAACACTCCCCCCCACTCTATTTAGTTTAAAGCCCTCTCTACGGCCTGAGTTATTCAGTTCGCCAGGATACTGGTCCCAGCAAGGTTCAAATGAAGCCCGTCCCACTGGAACAGCTCCAGTCTACCCCAGTACAGCTGCCAGTGCTCCATGAACTGAAACCCATTCCTCCCACACCAATCTTTGAGCCATGCATTTAATTCCTTGACTTTATTTACACTATGCCAGATTTCCCATGGCTTAAGTAGCAATCCCAAGATTATAACATTGGAAGTCCTGCTTTTTAATTTAGCTCCTAACTGTTCAAATTCTTTCATCAGAACCTCCTTTCTAGTCCTATCAATGTCGTTGGTACCAACATGGATGATGACAACTGAATGCCTCCCCTCCCACTCCAAGTTTAACATTAGCCCTGAGGAGATGTCCTTAACCTTGCAGGCAACTCAGCCTTTGGGACTCACGCTCATTGCTGCAGAGAACAGTATTCATCCCCCTCATTATACTGTCCCCTACCACTGCTACACTCCCATTTCCATCCTCCACTTGAATTGCTCTTTGTACCATGGTGCTGTGGTCAGTTCGCTCATCCTTGCACAGCTTGCAAGAACCTTGTAACCGTTGGACAGTTGCAGGGTCTGAACTCCTAGAACATTTCCCCCTGGGTCCCTACACCTGCTTCACCTGCAGTCACACCCTCCTGACCCTGATCATGGACCAGATTTGAATTACCTAATCTGAGGGATGTGACCATGTATCCAAGTAGCATTCCCCTCCATGAAAAGGCACAATGTCCAGCTCCACAATCATTCACTCCCTCCACCACTGACACACTGTAGCAGCAGCGTGTACCATCTACAAAATGCACTACAGGGATTTACCAAGGCTCCTTAGACAGCACCTTGCAAACCCATGACCACCACCACCTAGAAGGACAGGGGCAGCAGATAAATGGAAACACCACCACCTGGAAGTCCCCCTCCAAGTCACTCACCATCCTGACTTGGAAATATATCACCGTTCCTTCACTGTCGCTGGGTCACAATCCCAGAATCCCCTTCCTAACAGCACTGTGGGTGAACTTACACGACATGGCCTGCAGTGGGGAAGAAAGTAGCTCACCACCACCATCTCAAGGGCAACTAGGGAAGGATAATAAATGCTGGCTCAGCCAGCAAAGCCCACATCTCATGAATGCATTAAAAAAACTTCAGTGCATACATCTTCTCGTAATAAATACAAATTGCAAAACCGTTGCGATAGCGGGACCATGTTTCCCTTGTGGATTTGGTCCGCCTGGCACACTTCACCTGCCACATCATAACAACAGGCAAACTGTGGTTGAACACACCACACTATAAATGGTAGATGCAACCAATGCAGATTCCACGGATTTCTCAACAACCCACCCAGACACCAGTAATGCTGTGAGTCAACTAATCTCGTTGAAATTCTGTCTCTAACACAAGGTATTCCAGTTTTCACCTTCAAATATCTCGCCCTGAATTCTCTCCAAAAGTCCCTCCAACTTGGATGGCATCAATGACAGCTCACCTCGCAGGTTTTCAATCTGGTCTCCCAAGAATCTGTTTCCTTGGATTCCCAAGTATACACCCAAGCACCAACTCACAAGCACAACATCAGCTCTTCGGCCATGCCGAGCTGAATACTCCTGTCCCAAAAGGTAACATTTTCCCCAGGGGCCCTTAGCACGGAGTCACCAATCTTCTGGTGCCTCATTCAATTGCCATGGCTTCTCCTGAGCCCTCACCATTTAAAGCCTGCAACTGCAGACCTTTTTCTGCTTGGAGCTTCTTTCTCTGCTCCTCTTTCTTCATAACTGGGACCCCTCCCTGTCCCCTAACTGGGATTCTTCCCAATATGGTGCCCCACTTCTGGGTCACATGACCCACTTTTCCCCCACTATTTTCTTATTGTACAGACATGCTGAGCCCTTCCTTGACCTGAACAACTTAAAATGCTGAACTGTGCATGCACAGCCCGCTCCTGGTACACTCCTAAGGACTGTCGGGACTTGGAGTTTCCAGCACCCCTGCTCTCTGATGAGATAAGTTTAGCTTTCGTAACAAAGCTGGTAAAGTATTCTCTATTGTAAAAGCGGCCTATTAGGTAAATCTAGACAACAATTACAAGCTTCATAATTTTAAAGTAATTTATTCTGGTTAACCATAGATCCACGTAAACTTCTGGCTCAAGATCAGAAGGACCTTGAAGTAAATGACTGACTATTATTTTGCATTTGTTCAACAATTGAATATAATAGACTTGCATTTGAATAAAATGGTGAATTAAGAATGCATTGTTTTATGTAACTTTTTAAACTTACAATAGAGTATCAAGGTCACTGCTGCATGGCAATTGAATGAGTAAAAGTATACTTTATTTTAGGAGTTTAGTGATATTATCAGGCTAGACCTTTGTTTCTACACAAATACTCAATGCATCAGTATCCTTGGTTTCCAACAGAAATTAGTCAACATAGGTGGTTAATTTTATCATCCTTTTTAAAAAGTCAAGGACACAGAGCAAGGTGAAAGAGCAACGGTAGAAGTGCTACCTTGTGAATGAAATGCTAAACAGGCCCTTTGTGCCTGCTTAGGTAGACAGAGAAGATCCCATTGCACTGAATGAAGAACACAAGGAAATCCTCACATTGTCTAAGTAACATTTACCCCTCAACTGGGGAGTCTAGAACCAGGGAAAACAGTCTCAGAACAAGGGATAGGCCCTTTAGGATTGAGATGAGGAGAAATTTCTTCACTCAGAGGGTGGTGAATCTTTGGAATTCTCTGCCTCAGAGGGCTGTGGTGACTCAATCGTCGAGTGTGTTAAAAACTGAGATCAATGGATTTCTACATATTAAAAACAGCAAGGGATATGAGGATTGTGCAAAAAAATGGTATTAAAGTAAAAGGTTAGCCATGATCTCATTGAATGGCAGAATAGGCCATTCTGCGGCCGGAGACGTGACTCCAAGATGGTATGTTGCCTCCCTGGTGCCAGGGTCAAGGATGTCACTGAACAGCTGCAGGGCATTCTAAAGGGGGAGGGCAAACAGAGAGAGATTGTGGTCCATATTGGTACCAATGACATAGGTAGAAAGAGGGATGAGGTCCTGCAGGCAGAATTTAGGGAGCTAGGAGGCAGATTAAAAAACAGGACCTCACAGGTAGTAATCTTTGAATTCCGGTGCCACGTACGAGTATAGAAATAGGAGGTTAGTCCAGGTGAATGCGTGGCTGGAGAGATGGTGCAGGAGGGAGGGATTTAGATTTCTGGGACATTGGGACCGTTTCTGGGGGCGGTGGAACCTGTACAAGGCGGACGGGCTGTACCTGAACCGGAATGGGATCAACATCCTTATAGGGAGGATTGCTAGTACTGTTGGGGAGGGTTTAAACTAACTCGGCAGGGGGATGGATCCTGAGGGGAGGTTCAGCAGGGGGGAGATGCACAGCCAAAATCAGAAGAGGGAGCAAGTGAATCTGGAAGGCATAGAAATTATAGGCCAGTTAAGGCATAAGGGAGTTTGGCAACGTTGGATGGTATTTATTTTAATGCAAGGAGTCTGACAAATAAGGCAGATGAGTTGAAGGCACAAATTAACATTTGGAAGTATGATGTCATTGCTGTCACAGAGACATGGTTGAGAGGGGGACAGGATTGGCAGCTCAATATTCCAGGATATAGGGTCTTCAGGCGAGACAGGGGAGGTGGTAAAAGATGAGGGGGTATCGCAACATTGATCAAGGAATCAATTACAGCAGTAAGGAGGGATGACCATCTTAGAAGGCTCTTCAAATGGAGCCATATGGGTAGAACTGAAAAACAAAAAATGAGCAATCACATTGCTGGTAGTATACTATAGGCCCCCAAACTGTCAGAGAGAAATAGAAGAGCAGATTTGGAGGCAAATTTCAAAGAAGTGTAAAAATAATAGGGTAGTAATAGTGGGGGATTTCAACTTCCTCAACATTAACTGGGTTAGTCATAATGTGATAGGTTTAGAGGGAGCGGAATTCTTAAAATGCATCCAGGAGAGCTTTTTAAGCCAGTATGTAGAAGGTCCTACAAGACAGGGGGCTGTCCTGGACTTAATTTTAGGGAATGAAGCCGGGAAAGTGAGAGAGGTATCAGTGGGGCACCATTTTGCAGATAGTGATCATAACTCCGTTAGATTCAAGGGTGTTATGGAAAAGGACAAGGATGGGCCAGAAATCAGAGTTCTAAATTGGGGGAAGGCCAATTTTAATAAGATCAGATATGATTTGAACAGAGTGGACTGGGAGCAGCTACTTTTAGGTAAATTTGGGTCAGAGCAGTGGGACTCATTTAAGAAGGAAATAGGGAGAGTACAGGGCCAACGTATTCCAGTAAAGACAAAGGGTGGGACCAACAAATCAGGGAACCCTGAGTGTCGAGGGATATAAAGGATTGTATAAAGAGAAAAAGGGAGGCTTATGGCTGATACCGAGGGCTCAAAACAGTGGAAGCCTTAGAGGAATATAGAATGTGTCGGGGGGAATTTAAAAAGGAAATTAGGAGAGCAAAAAAGTGGGCATGAAAAAACATTGGCAGGTAAAATAAAGGAAAATACAAAGTTATTTTACAAGTACATTCAGAATAAGTGGATAACTAGGGAAAGAGTAGGGCCCATTAAGGACCATAGCAGTAATTTGTGTGTGGAGCCAGAAGATGTAGGTAGGGATCTAAATGAATACTTTGTGTCAGTGTTCACAAGTGAGAGTGATGACATGGGTATGGAAATCAGGCAGAAGGACTGTGATATAATTAAAGAAATTAGCATAGAAAGGGAGGAGGTTCTAAGTGTCTGGCTGGCTTAAAAGTAGATATACGAGAATACACGATGAACGGTAGGACCCTGGGAAGTACCAAGAATCAGAGGGACCTTGATGTGCATGCCACAGGTCCCTTAAGGTAGCAGAACAGGTAGATAAGGCGGTTAAGATGACATATGGGATACTTGCCTTTATTAGCCGAGACATAGAATATAAGACCAGGGACGTTATGCTGGAACTGTATAAAACGCTGGTTAGGTAGCTAGAGTATTGCATGCAGTTCTGGAAACCACATTATAGGAAGGATGTGATCACACTAGGGAGAGTGCAGAGGAGATTTACCAGGATGTTGTCTGGGCTGGAGAGTTTTAGTTATGTGGAGAGATTGGATAGACTGGAGTTATTTTTCCTGGAGCAGAGGAGATTGAGGAGGGACATGATTGAGGTGCATAAAATTATGAGGGGCATGGATAGGATAGACAGGGAGGAACTTTCCCCCTTGGTGGAAGGATCAATAACAAGGGGGCATAGATTTAAGGTAAGGGGCAGGAGGTTTAGAGGGGATGTGAGGAAGAATTTTTTCACCCAGAGGGGGGTGGGAATCTGGAACTCACTACCTGAAAGGGTGGAAAAGGCAGAAACCCTCATAGCATTTAAGTAGTAATTGGATGTGCACTTGTGACGCCATGGCATACAAGGTTATGGGCCTAGTGCTGGAAAATGGGGTTAGAATAGTTAGGTACTTGTTTGACTGGCGCAGACTCGATGGACCGAAGGGCCTTTTTCTGTGCTGTAGACGTCTACGACTATGTTGAATGGGCTATTCCTGTTCCTATTTAATTATGTTCTTAAGTTCAACTAACATTACCAAACAGATTACCTGAACGTTATTTCATGGCTGTACACAAATTTGTTGCTGTGTTTGCCAATTTATAACAATAACTACACTTCACAAGCAAATAACTGGCTGCCAAGCACTTTGGGATGACCTAAGGATGTGCCTTCATGCCAGATCAAACAGGAAGAGGTAACTGATTAGTTCAAACTCCTCTACTCCCAACTATCCTGCCACAAACCAGCATCCACTGAAGACGCTGAATCCTTGAAAGCGTGCCTAGCTGATCTAGCACACGCATATTGCAGGATTCCAAACGATGTGTCTGACTTCTACATACAACGCAAATGTCTTACAGCATTGCAAGACCTTAAGACCAACCTGGACATACACAACAGTAGAACAGTTCTGTTGAAGGGTCATGAGGACTCGAAATGTCAACTGTACTCTTCTCTGCCGATGCTGCCAGACCTGCTGAGTTTTTCCAGGTTTTTTTTATTTTTTGTACAGGCTCAACATGTTCCCTCTAGGGTGATAGGAAGGAGTAACAAGCCCAGAGAACCATGGATGACCAGAGATATTCAGGATACCATGAGATGGAAAAGAGAGGCTTTTAGCAGGTACAAGGGGGGCAAATCAGCAGAGGCATTAGTGGAGTACAGAAAGTGCAAGGTGGAGCTTCAGAAAGCAATTCGGAGAGCAAAGAGGGGATATGAGAAAGCTCTGGCTGGTAAAAGTAGGGAAAATCCCAAGATATTCAATAAGTATATCAATGGGAAGAGGATAACCAGGGAAAGATTAGAGCCCGTTAGGGAGCAAAAGGGCAATCTATGGGTGGAGCCAAAGAACATCGGTAGAGTATTGAACGAATATTTCACATCCGTCTTCACCCAAAAGAATGAGGATGAAGGTATGGAACTCGGGGAGAGAGACTGCAAGGTTCTTGAGCAAATTGACATAGGGAGGACAAGGTATTGGAGGTGTTGGCAGGCTTAAAAGTGGACAAATCTCCAGATCCAGATCATTTGTGTCCTAGGCTGCTGAGAGAGACAAGGGAGGAGATCGCAGGGGCTCTGACCCAAATTTTTAATTCCTCTCTGGCCACGGGGGAGGTGCCAGAGGACTGGAGAACAGCTAATGTGGTTCCGCTATTTAAGAAGGGTTGTAGAGATAAGTCAGGGAAGTACAGGCCAATAAGTCTCACGTCAATGGTAGGGAAACTATTGGAGAAAATTCTGAAGGAGAGAATCTATCTCCACTTGGAGAAGCAAGGTTTGATCAGGGATAGTCAGCATGGCTTTGTCAGAGGAACGTCATGCCTAAAAAATTTGATTGAATTTTTTGACGTGGTGACCAGGTGTGTAGATGAGGGTAGTGCAGTTGATGTAGTTTATATGGACTTCAGCAAAGCCTTTGACAAGGTCCCACATGGGAGACTTATAAAGAAGGCAAATGCACATGGGACACAGGGTAATTTGATAAGGTGGATTCAAAATTGGCTTAGTTGTAGGAGACAGAGGGTGATGACAGAAGGATGCTTTAGTGATTGGAAGCCAGTGTCCAGTGGCGTACCACAGGGATCTGTGCTGGGTCCCCTATTATTTATCATTTATATAAACAACATAGATGACTCTGTGGGGGGTAGGATTAGTAAGTTTGCAGATGACACAAAGATTGGCTGGGTGGCTAACAGTGAGATTGAGTGTCTTGGGCTACAGTAAGATATAGATGGGCAGATAAGTGGCAGATGCAATTTAAACCTGAAAAGTGTGAGGTGATACACTTTGGAAGGGGTAATTTGACAAGGAAGTATTCAATGAACGGCATGACACTAGGAAGTTCTGAGGAACAAAGGGACCTTGGCGTGTGTGTCCATAGATCTCTGAAGGCAGAGGGGCATGTTAGTGGGGTGGTGAAAAAGGCATATGGGACACTTGACTTTATCAATTGAGGCATAGATTACAAAAATAGGGAGGTCATGTTGGAGTTGTATAGAACCTTGGTGAGGCCACAGTTGGAGCACTGTGTGCAGTTCTGGTCGCCGCATTATAGGAAGGATATGATTGCATTGGAGGGGGTGCAGAGGAAATTCACCAGGATGTTGACTGGGATGAAACGCTTAAGTTATGAAGACAGATTGGATAGACTTGGGTTGTTTTCGTTGGAGCAGAGAAGACTGAGGGGCGACCTGATCGAGGTGTACAAGATTATGAGGGGCATGGTCAGGGTGGATAGGGAGCAACTGTTCCCTCTAGTTGAAGGGTCAGTCACGGGGTGACATAAGTTCAAGATGAGGGGCAGGAGGTTTAGGGGGGATGTGAGGAAAAACGTTTTTACCCAGAGGGTGGTGACGGTCTGGAATGCGCTGCCTGGGAGGGTGGTGGAGGCGGGTTGCTTCACATCCTTTAAAAAGTACCTATGATGTGCCAAGTGCTCATCCAGTGTTCAAGGCTATGGGCTAAGTGCTGGTATATGGGGTTCGGTAGGTAGGTCAAAAATTTGAGCAACAGGTGAAGCTAGCCATTTCACCCTGCTATTATACAGTAGCAACATGAGTGGTATTCACCACTAACAGGATGCTGCCACTAAGCCAAAAATATGTTCTGCCTATCACACAAATGAGAAATGTGGTATATGAATTTCAGTGCCAGTGTGATGGTAAGTAAGTATGTAGACCATACGTCCCAAAGACCGGTGGATCGTATCAAACAGCATTTCCCAGCCGCTGTTCGTAACAGGCAGAGTACAAACCGTACCCAACTGGCCCGTGCTTTCAAAGCTCAAAACACTGTCCAACATTAGATGTGATTCTGCAATTGGACAACATTTGCTCAGCAATCCTCAATATGTTAAGAATTAAGCTGACAACCAATTTAAGGTCATCAGTTGGGCTCGCAGTGTGGCACATTTGCGTGTACTGGAAGCTACGTATATTAATACACAGGGCCCTGTACTTTGCAGACAGAAAGAACATGTACGCCCATTATGCCTGTTTCAGCTAAACAAAATAATGCCTTGACCAATCAGGGTCAAGATGCCTAGTTTAAATTTCAAATGATGCTTGGCAGTTAACTGTCAGTCACCATCACTGCTGCATTCTCTTAGCAACACCTCTACCAGAGTCCACTTGCCAGTCAATCAGCAATCTCTTCTCATACAGTATAAATTGTTGTTTTCCCCTTGTAATGGTATTCTTGCGAGTGTCCTAATAAGTGTAAGTCGAAAAACTTTGACAAATCTCTTTTCTCAGCAATACTCAAGTTCTGTTCTAACAATTAACTACTGAATAGACTGTACACATTTTGTCTCTCTTTCCCTCATGCAATATTTTCCATTCCCTTTGTCTCATTTCCCCTTTGACTTTGTTCAAACTGCTTTTTTTACCTTCAATTTTTTCTTAACTTTAAACTCTTAATTGATCTTGCTTCTTTTCCACTGTCCACTTTGAATGAGGAAACAACTTCCCAAAACAAGTCTTTTATATGGCTGACAAGCAACTCAAAGGACTTTTTTGCCCAGGAAAATTAATGGCCTAAGCACCAATAGTTGAAATGGTCACTTAATTGGCATGACCACATGAATCACTGATATGTAAAAGCTCAGCAAAACAAAGAGACATACAGCATTCAAGTAAACACTTCAGGAACAAACTACAGATAACACTTGCATTGGTAAACACATCCACCAACAAGTATAGGTAAGAGAACATATTTAAACGACAAAGGTCTTTACAGCGCAGAGCTCAAGCTGGTGTTCGAACTAGATCCTGAATCAGGCATTAGCTACTGACATTAAGACTCATTAATGTGAAAATGCAGTTATTAATTAATCTCCTTAAGAAATATGAGTGCACACTTGCTGCACAGCTTGTAATAAATGTACCATGCACTGTTTCTTATGGAACAGTTCCACTTGAGAAACATCAGGCTGCTGGAGATAATAGTGAAACTGCACTCATAAAGCACCTTATGTCCTCAAGATTTTTCAAAGCTCCTTCCATTTATTTAATTATATTTTGGAAGTGTAGCCACTGTTATGAATACAAATAACGCAGGCAATTTGCACGCAAGGTTTCATAAACAACAACAAGGTGAATGGCCAATTAATCTGTTTATCGTGGCAATGGTTGAGGAGTAATTTTGGAAGAAGGCCTCGGCATGAGATCTTCAATGTCTACCTGAACCCACAGGGCCTCGAGTTAATGCTTCACCTGAAAGACAGCACTTCCAATAATCTAGCATTTCCTCAGCACTGGAGTATCAACCTAGATCGTGTATTCAAATGAGGGTTAAACCCACGACCTTCCGACGCAATGGGAGAGTACTACCAACTGAGCAAAGCTGACATGCAATTTAGAAGTAAAGGATGATCACAAAAATATACATATTCATATAAATTTTAAATGGTAAACAGAACAGCCCAAAGATCAGAAAAAATGTCCAGTGGAAGGAATTTGTTTAGGAATGGTTCATTTCATGCTACGTACCCAATTAACAGATTTCACCCAGAGCAGTGATCCCTTTAAATGGATTTTCCAGAAAATTAAAAATTACTAGGATCATTATGTAAGTGGAAACAATTTTAATTGCACCCATAACAGTATATGTGACAATTCTAAATTATTAATGTAACAGAATCTTTCATCCAGCAGTTGTACCACCCACTGCAACAAGAGTTTTAATATCAATGCAAAATGGATCTGAACCCCTGCATTACTTCTCACTCTATAGCCTAGCATTCCTTTATATTGAGTAAAAATAAACTAATAAAAAGGCAAGTGCTTTTCAGCAAAGTGTTTCATTCTGCTACAGAAGAATTAATTCACTGACCTGTTTTAATATGAAGATGGCGCCGAGGCTCCTCAGGCCCTTCTATGGGCTGATCTGCAAGGAATAATCGAGCAGAATCCAGTGCAGTTATGATTGTCTGCTCCTTATCCATTAGGTCATGTCTGAGTGCCTGGACATGAGAGTTTCATTAAGAAATTATTACATTTTAAAAGAAACATACATTTCATTTTGTAAACCATTGCCAAATCACCATTGCCAAAAAGAATGAACATTGATAATTGTTATTAAGTCACAATGAAGTAAAGTCAATCGATGGAGAATCTAAAGATGAAAGTGCCTTTAATACAGAAAGAGTCCAATAATTACAGCAACATTGAACATCACTAAATATAAACAATGCTGACACAATGTGTTTGAGCACATTTTAAGGTCCACGGCTACCTGTAGGGATGTTCTCAAAATCAGTTGTGCCAATTTGAGTGGAGACAGAGGAGGGAGGAAGATATATTGATGGAAAATCACCCTGAATTAATTCATTTTCAACAAGTAGAGGCCTGGAATCAAGTTACTTTCCTGTCCATAGCAACAAATCACAGGATTTTGGATTGAAGGTGATTCTATTCTGCCATCTTTGACTCAAACAATGAAGGCTGATATTGGCCACCTCCAAAACTAAATCATCAACTACTTGGATGGGGTCGGGGTCGGTGCAATAATTGCACCCAAGTAATCTTACAAAAGGGATCATAGTTGGCTATTAAAGGCTACAATTGGCCTTTATTATCCATGCATGACAGCCCACCCTTCTTCTTTACCGCACCTATGAAGTGTCAACCATTAGTGCTCAAGGTGCAAGAATCAAATTGAACAGTATGATCTTAATTTCAAGGCTGCACCTTCACAGCATTGTAACACACCCACTTCACCTGTGTGTGGTGCTTGCTGCATTATTTTTGCTGCACCTAATTTACAACTTGAGTGAAATGCATTAAATACACCGCTCACTGCCACTAGCCAAATTATACTCTACATGAAATCACCACAGTATTATCCTAGTTTTGATGGAAGCTGAAGTAGTGTGCACATTTGAGACAGACCTGGTTACATACATGCACATACAACCAACTTAGTCAGATTCTGGCTGTATATGTCAGCTTCGATGTATTTTAGATGCTCATTGTAATCTGAGCGTTACTTTAAGCCCAAAGTACAATTCCATTTACAACCTACATTCGACCTGGGATATCAGCCATGGCTCAGTGGTTGCACTCTCACCCCTGAGGTGTGGCTTCAAGTCCCATTCCAGAGATTTAAGCTCATAACCCAGGCCAATACCTCACTGCAGTACTGAGGGAGTGCTCCACTGTCAGAAGTGCCGCTTTTCAGATGAAACATTTAAACCAAGGTGCTGTCTGGTCTCTCAAATGGATGTGAAATATCCCATGGTAGTATCTGAAGCAGGGTAGTTGCTCTGGTGTCTTGGTCACTATTCATCTCTCAGCCAATATCACAATTTAGTTGGTTAATTAACTAATTACTGTGCTTGATGTGGCTGCCACTTTCAATATATGATAAAACTGACTGTTATGACACAGCCAATGGTAAATGCTGAGTTGTTCAAATCCCAGAAGGAAACTTGAGACAACTGCCACAACTATTTTTGCAATTTGTACGTTTCGAGATGCAGGCTTTGAATTCAGTAGTAATAACACCGAGTTTTATAGCTTTTTACAAAACTAGATTAAACATTTATTAATAAGAGAAATGGTTTTAAACACATACATCTATAAATTACTAATATAACTTCTAAATCTAATGAATTTGACTCCCAGTTACACATCCGTTAAAGCAACAGTAAAACACATATATTTTAAAGGACCCAGGCAAAGAAATACGATACCGTGAACAATCCAATTCAAAGTGCATTTCCTTAACTTCAGTTCTTTGTAGACTGCAGCTTGAAGTTTAGATGAAGGCATTTCACAATTGTCAGATCTTAAAATGCCTACTCTTACACACAGCCTTCCTTCTTTTCTACATATTTTCCCCTTTGAATGCAAATTCCCATTGTTTCACTATGTCTTTGGACTCATAAAATCTTATCATAGTACCAATTTTACCAGTAATCTTTGGGAAAAATAAACACATTGGCCAGAATTTTTCCGTCAGTGAGTTGGGAGTGGGGCCCGCTCGTCGACATGAAAATGGTGCGGGATGACATCGGGCAAAACCCCCGACATCATCCCGCGCCATTTAAATATTCAGGAAGGTGGGTGGACAGCCAAATCAGCTGTCCACCCGCCGAACTGTCAATGGTCAACTGAAAACTTGAAAACTCCTTTGAAAACAATCTATTCTGGTTTATTTAAAAATGCAAATGTCCTTTTACACCTTACATTCTAAACTTTCCCCATGTTTACCTACCTAACATTTCAAACCCAGCTCATTTTCTAATACATCAAAGCCTCTAGACCAGCTGCCTTTAATCCAATGAAGTCTCTCTCTCACACACACACCATTATTTTCCAATAAGTTCCAATAACATTATTATATCTTCCTGACATCCCCCTCCTTATTGAAAAATGCACCATCATAGTTTAAAAAGACAGCTTCATTTTTATTAACTCATCTTATACTATCTCCTATACTTATCTATATAATTACACTATTACATTACCAGATGCATGCATTAACATAATAACACAAATCGTTCATATCAACAGAAATCATTTCAGTTCAATGTCAAGGCTTTTAAATATCCAATTTTCCCTTTAAGCTTCAAACTCTTGATAATGCATCTGCAATTGCCTCACTCCATGTGTAATCTGTAGATTAAATGGTTGTGGTCATAAACTCCATCTGAATAGCCTTGCACTTCTGTCCTGAAATTTGTCCAGAAACTTTAAAGGTATAAACAATTGTGTCCGACGAATTGTGCGCAACATAAATCTCAAAACACTGTAATGCTAACAACAAACACAAAGTCTCCTTTTCGATCGTTGAATCTCTTCTCTGTTGTACATCCAGCTTCCATGAAAAATACCCTATTGGTTTCTCAATTTGATTTTCATCTTGTAACAGTACGGCCCCAATGCCTATACCATTTGCGTCAACAGCCAAATTAAATTGCCTGGTGTAATTGGGCACTGCCAAAACTGGTGTCACAGTTAATATGGTTTTCAAACTGTCAAATGCCTGCTGATACTCCTGTTCTTTTTTAATAGTTCAGTCAGTAGAGCAACCGCACTGCTAAAATTTGGTACAAATTTCCGATAAAACCCACTCATGCCCAGAAATCTCAAAACTTCTTGTTTTGTTGTAGACACGGGGAAATACCCGAAAGCCTTGACTTTCACATCTCTCTGAGCCATCTTACCATGTCCAATGGCATGGCTTAGATATGTAACTTGTGCTTTTGCAAATTCACTTTTAGCCAAGTTCACCTCCAAATTAGCTTCTTGTAATCGAGTAAGTCATTATTCCAGATGTTGTAAATGTTCTTCCCACGTCTGACTGAAAACTATCAAGTCGTCAATATAAACCGCACAATTGCTCAGTCCCTGCAATTGTTTTGTTTGTCAGTCTTTGAAATATTGGAGGTGCATTTTTCATATCAAATGGCTTGACTTTAAACTGATATAGTCCACCTGCCGTCACTAGTTCAAAAGGACTGAAACCAGTCGATGCATTAGGATAGTCCCTAGTAGCAAATAACAAAAATGGAATTCCCCCAAACCAATCCTGGGGGTAAACCTGACTATACGCCTTCATCATAGTTTTTATAGTTTGATGCCATCTTTCCAAAGCCCCTTGTGACTCAGGGCGGTAAGCTGTTGACTTCAACTGCTTTATTCTCAAACTGTTCATTACTTACTTAAACAGCTGTAACATGAAATTTGAACCCTGATCTGAATGTATTTCTTTAGGTAAACTATATCTTGTCACAGAGAAAGTAGTTGGGTTTACATTATGAGAGACCAGAATTAATTATGCCATTTGCTGACAAAAGCGTTTTGTGTGACAGGCCGCAGGCAGATCTGCTGGAACTCGCTAAAAGCAATAATTGGGGAAACCCACTTCTAGCAACTGCACCAATGATAACTCCTCAAAAATGGTGCAACATAGGGCACCACATCAGACGCCTTGCCAGCCTGCTATAGTTACCCATTTATGAATTTCATAGGATAAATATTGAGGGAACAAAGAACACTGTGGGCTTGAAAAATATGTTTGGCTGGAAGGTTAGACAGTCCTGTAACTATTACCCTCCTTAAAATAACACATGCAAAATACAAGTTGAACAATCTCTGCTGGTTTGATTTTGTGCCTTGTGCCAGTGTGAACAGTGTTATTACTCAAGACAAATAATTCTAATGATGCAGCATCCAATTCTACCCACATTGATCTTTCACAGTACAGAGCATGAAATGACTAGTGACTGAAATAAGACATCTACAGAGATGGGGAGAATCTTTTCTCTCAAAGGGTTGTTAGTTTGCGGAATTCTCTTCCGCAGAAAGCAGGCTTGGTCATTGAATTTATTCAAGGCAGAGTCAGAGAGATTTTTGTGGTGTTGCAGGCAACTCTTTTTTTGGCCCAATAATCTGCCTTTTAAACGTTTACCCCATTTGTTAGCTTTCCACACACAAAAATGCTGAGCATTGTTACACCACTGTTTCCAATAAACTTAATGAAGTCAGAGAGCACAGGGTAGCACTTTAATTCAAACTGCTTTTATGCTGGAATAAAAATAAAGTGCTGGAAATACTCAGCAGGTCTGGCAGCATCTGTAGAGAGAGACATAGAGTTAATGTTTCAAGTCAAATATTACTGTTCAGACTTTTTAAAAATATCTTTTCATAGGATGTGGGCCTTGCTCGCAAGGCCAGCATTTGTTGCCCATCCCAAATTGCCCTTGAATGGAGTGGCTTGCTAGACAATTTCATTGAGTAATTAAGAGTCACATCAGAACCATTTTACTGTGGATCTGGAGTCACATGTAGCTAGACTAGGTAAGAGCAGTGGATTTCCTTCCCTAAATGGATGTTAGTGAACCAGATGGGTTTTTACAACAATCATTGTTCAATTTCTGCGACTAACTTTATATTCCAGGCTTTTATTAATTGATTTTAAATTCTACCATGGTGGGATCTGAACCCTATGTCCTCTGGGCTTCTGGTCTAGTGACATTACCACAACACCACCTCCTCCCTCTTGAAAAGCTAACTTTGTTTCTCTTTCCACAGGTGCTGCCAGACCTGCTGAGTATTTCTGGCACTTTGTAGATGCTGGAAATCTAAAATAGAAATAGTGTTTTGCTTTTATTTTACTAATTTATATTGGTGTTGGTGGGCATTTGTTCCTGAAGCCAGTGTCACAGACAGGGGAGAGAGACAGACTGAACCCCCTAATTCTTCTAACCTTTTCAGTTGAATAATCAGAGTGGTTTAATTTCAGTAAGGCTGAGATGCATTTCCTAAACACCGTTTAATCAGTTTTTACAAAGTGACCAAGGCTTTCTTGGATTTTTAAACCAGGAGCATTATTTCTACACACACACAGACACAATCTTCCTTGTGTGTATGGTGTGTAAGAAAAAGGAGTTCCACTTTTACGAATATTGAAACCAAGCAGGATAGTTAATAATTCATGTGAATATCAGAGTCCAGTGAGAAGGGTCCTTTCACTCAGCAGTTGAAATCTAGGTCAGTCCAGGTAGCTGAAGACAGAATTTGGTAAAGTTTTTCAAGAGATGTGCAGCAAGTTGAGAAAGACAGCCTTAATAATACTTGTAGCCAGAGCACAAGTTTGCTTTTCCAGGCAGATTTAGGATCTTTTGGAAACAGGTTTCGAGGAGGCTTTAAACTAAACCTGAAACAAAAATAAAAGTAGCTGGAAAAACTCAGCATCTGACACAGCATCTGCTGAGAGGAATACAGTTAACATTTCGTGTCCGTATGACTCTTCATCAGAACTGAGGAAATCTAGAAACGAGGTGAAATATAAGCTGGTTGAGGGGAGTGGGACAGGTAGAGCTGGATAGAGATCAGTGATAGGTGGAGGCAAAGAATAGATTGCCAAAGATGTCATAGACAAAAGAACAAAGGGCTGTTGATGGTGATGATATTAACCAAGGAATGTGCTAATAGTGACATTAAAGTTAGAATGCAGGACGAGCAAGGGACAGATAGCCATAGTGGGGGTGGGGTAGGGGGAAGGGATCAAAATAGGCTGAAAGGTAGAGATGAAACAATGGATGGAAATACATTTTTAAAAAATGGAAATAGGTGGGAAAGGAATAATATATTTTTTTTAAATTATAAATTATTGGAAAAAGGGGGATCGGAAAGGGGGTGAGGATGGAGGAGAGAGTTCATGATCTGAAGTTGTTGAACTCAATGTTAAGTCTAGAAGGCTGTAAAGTATCTAGTCGGAAGATGAGGTGCTGTTCCTTCAGTTTGCGCTGAGCTTCACTGGAACATTGCAGCAGGCCAATGATGGACATGTGGGCATGACAGCAGGATGGTGTGTTGAAATGGCAAGCGACAGGGAGCCTGCAGACAGACCGAAGGTGTTCCGCAAAACGGTCACCCCGTCTGCTTTTGTCTCTCCAATGTAGAGGAGACCGCATTGGGAGCAGCGAATGCAGGAGACTAAATTGAGGGAAGTGCAAGTGAAATGCTGCTTCACTTGAAAGGAGTGTTTGGGCCTTTGGACAGTGAGGAGGGGGGAAGTAAAAGGGCAGATGTTGTACCTTCTGCGGTTGCATGGGAAGGTGCTGTGGGAGAGGGTTGAGATGTAGGGGCTGATGGAGGAGTGAACCAGAGGGAACAATTCCTGCAGAATGCCGCCAGGAGGGTGAAGGGAAGATGTGTTTGGTGATGGCATCATGCTGGAGTTGGCGGAAATGGCGGAGGATGATCCTTTGAATGCGGAGGCTGGTGGGGTGATAAATGAGGATAAGGGAGACCCTATCATGGTTCTGGGAGGGAGAGGAAGGTGTGAGGGCAGATGCGCAGGAGATGGGCCGGACACGGTTGAGGGCCCTGTCAACCACCATGGGTGGAAAGCCTCGGTTAAGGAAGAAGGAAGACATGTCAGAGGAACTGTTTTGGAAAGTGGCATCATCGGACCAGATGCGATGGAGGAAAGGAACTGAGAGAATGGGATGGAATCTTTACAGGAAGTGGGGTGTGAGGAGCTGTAGTCGAGGTAGCTGTGGGAGTCGGTAGGCTTGTAATGAATATTGGTGGACTGTCTATCACCAGAAATTGAGACAGAGAGGTCAAGGCAGGGAAGGGAAGTGTTCGTGATGGACCATGTGAAAATGATGGAGGAGTGGAAATTGGACGCAAAATTAATACATTTTTCCAGGTCCAGATGAGAGCATGAAGCGGCACCGAAGCAGTCATTGATGTAACGGAGAAAAGAGTTGTGGGAGGGGGCCTGAGTAGGACCGGAACAAGGAATGTTCCACATACCCCATAAAGAGACAGGCATAACTGGAGCCCATGCGGGTACCCATAGCCACACCTTTTATTTGGAGGAAGTGAGACGAGTTTAAGGAGAAATTGTTCAGTGAGAGAACAAGTTCAGCCAGATGGAGGAGAGTAGTGGTGGTGGGGATCGTTCGGGCCTCTGTTTGAGGAAGAAGCGGAGAGCCCTCACACCATCCTGGTGGGGGATGGAGGTGTAGAGGGATTGGTCGTCCATGGTGAAGAGGCAGCAGTTGGGGCCAGGGAACTGGAAATTGTTGATATGATGTAGGGCGTCAGAGGAATCGCGGATGTAGGTGGGAAGAGACTGGACAAGGGGAGAGAGAATGGAGTCAAGATAGCAAGAAATGAGTTCTGTGGGGCAGGAACAAAAAGATTAGATGTTATAGCCAGGTTTCTGCAGTGGTGCTACTTCTTCATTCTGCAATGCTGTGTTTTTCTGTTAGCAAGCAGGACTTCAATAAAAAGGCTTTCAAAAATGAAAGTATTTCAATGACGAGACAACTGGCCTCTGATACATGATGGAAAGTAATCAATAGACTGTTCATATTAACGAAGTAGCTTCCACCTCCCTTGGTCAAAACCATTCACATACAATGGAAGCAGATAGAAGTCCTTAGCACTTCCTTGTGCATATTCAGTTTCAGTAGCTCCCCTTTTCAGCAATTCTGGAGACGGGATGTCAGATGCTTACGAATCCGTATGACCCATCATCAGAACTCTTCTGATGAAGAGTCATACAGACTTGAAACGTTAACTGTGTTCCTCTCCGCAGATGCTGTCAGACCTGCTGAGTTTTTCCAACTATTTTTGTTTCAGATTTCCAGCATCCGCAGTATTTTGCTTTTATGCTTTATTGTCCTTGTTCTTTGGGGTGAGTCTTGACAATGACAGGTGCGACATTCCACAAGGCTGTGGTCATGATAACCCATTTTTAGAAGCTTCCAGAAGCTTGGCCAATTTGTAGTTTCAAAAGACAGGTGATTTGTGGCAGTCATTTTAAAGGTCCAGCAATGTCAATTTTTAAAAGAAAGCATAGTTTTTAAACAATTTGTAATATTCTCACGGCATGACACCAGGTTTGCCAAACTGATGCCCAAGGACCCAGTATAAATAAAGTGGGCACCGAAGTTGGGATCTGCCAACAGTAAACTGGGATTGTTTTAGGCTGTAACAGGCAAATGTTTCAGGAACCAACAGCACTAACATTCCACTGACACCACTATAAAAGCAACTTAAACTTGATTTGTTGATAGCCACCAGTGAGTGATCAGTCCCATGGACATAAATCAAATTTATTTGATAACAACCTGCATTTATAAAGCATACTTAATGTAGAAAAAATCTCAAGGTGCTTCAGAGATGCAACAAGCCAAAAATTAATGCCATGCCATAAGAAGAGATATTAGGATAGTTAGTTAGAGGCAGCAGAGGGGGAGGTCAGTGCCATGTGGCAGTGCCAGAGAGGAATGTCAATGCTGCAAGGAAATGCTTAACAGGCAGGCTACGAGTTCAGAGTATTGCTTGTTATATGGAAACCGCATGGGTACGATACTTGTTAATTACATCGATACTTGTTAATTACAGTGATACTGCTGAATTGAATAGAACGATTTGAATTGAAATAGAATAGTTAATAGCAGCAAACTGATCAAAGCTAGACAGGTAATCACAGCAGGACAGGAAGAAATCCTCATATGGCTAAGCCAAGGGAAGACAGCTTGGGAATATGCTAACCAACCAACAGCCAACTAACCATTCTGTATCCAGAAGAGATTTTTGCTTCAGCTCTTTCAAGAAACTGGATTCTGTTTGTAAACCACTGATGTCCCAAGCAGGAATGTTAAAGCAAGAATTCAAAAGATACGTATTGACGGGAGGCATCCCGCTGAACCAACAGAAAAATCTTGGTCAAAGATCACTCCTAAGTGACCTATAGTCATCTCAGACTGACCACCTGAGGGTTAACTGTATGATTTAATTGAAACAGTTTTGTTTAAAATTCTCAATAAATTTGTTAGATTTAGGCTGAGAACGTGTCAATCATAATTCTCAGCCTCCTAATTTAAGGGGCAAAATCACTTTCAGTGCCATGTAGCAGCGCTGGAGGGAGAAGTCAGTGCCGTGTGACAATCAATATTGTACAGGAAAGGTCACCAATCCAAAACATTAACTCTGTTCTCTCTCCACAGATATTACCTGATTTGCTGAGTATTGGTAGTATTTTCCCTTTTTATTGTAGGCTAGGTTGCTGCAGAGCAAAGAAGGTTGTGTGCTAAATCCGGACAGTTAGCATCAGCGAGAAGAATTGACAATTAATATATGATTTGGCTGAAATGTTCTGGAAAAAATGAATGGCTACAAGCAAGCAAGTAGACTTGAAAAAATATCAAAACATCAGTAAAAATAATGCAATAAATGCGTTTATTGGGAATGGCAGGAATGTGGAGTTGAGGTTGAAATCAGGTAGGCCATGATCTAATTGAATGGCAGAGCAGGCTCGAAGGGTTGAGTGGCCTGCTCCTGCTCCTAATTCGAATGTTTGTATGATCATGATATATGGGTAGCAATGGGATTATCCCATAGGCTGAATTTTGGATAGAAGGATAATGAGTTAATATGGTAAAACATCACTATCAGCCTGAAAGGACCACAGCAACGGACAAGAACTTTTCAATACTTTATAAAACTGCTCCAGCAGTACTCCTCTTGTTCAGATGAGCAAAACAATAATTATCATTGAATTACTGGGTAACAGCATCTTAGAGTAATTCCTTCACCACTGGCTTGTTGTGGGCTTGCATCAAGCCCGAAAAGAGGAAAGTGTTTCTTTAGATTAACCTTCAGCCTCCTGAAAATACATTTGGAAACACAATAGAAGGCAACCAATTAAAAGTTACACATAAATTAGATGGTTCCTGACCATGAGTCAGAAAGAAAGGCATCATGAGCCCATAGCTGAAAAATACCTGCCTTAAGTTTTTAGTCAATATTCTCTAATCGTACTTTTAGAGCACCAATGGAAAATTATCATGTCTAAAAATAAATACATTTCTGATTTTTTTTTTTACAATGCTGTGATAATGAAAAACTAGCTGCTTTTGCACACTTCTTGAGGTTCAAAATTAGAGTTTTTTTTCAGGGGTATACCCATCTGGGAAAGTGGTTACCTGGAAAGTAGTTACAATTTGAATGCAACCAACTCTGTCCTGGTGATTATTAAAGCATCAAGAACACTGCGCATTGGAAGAGAGTTAAGAATACTGGAAATATGACAGAATGCCCACTCAGGATAGAAAAGATAAACAAACAGTAGAAAGAGATGTCAAATGTGAAGGATAGGATAACAATAACATTGATACTATGGCCAAGAAAGTTGATCCCTTAATATACCATGTCCAATGCATCCTTTGGAACTCTACTCAGCCCAGAAATGGTAGAACAAAGGAAAGAAATGACTTAGCCATACAACCTATATTACATATCTTAGCTCTTTTAGTCTTCTCTTCTAGCCTAAGCACTTGCAGGACCCAGCTTAGTGTCCCCTAAACCAATCCTCAATTTACTGCCTCTTTTTGTCAACTTTTTCCACCTTCATGGTGTCCTGACAATGGAGCTTTGTCCATCATCTAGGTTTGCTAATATGGATAAGAGTTGATAAGTTTAGCCATCTTGCAACCAGGTTTTCAAATCTTCTCAGTTTCAGGCATCTCTTCCACGCCTTAACCAAAACTTAGTAGGTAACTGCAGTTCTATGAATCTCTTTCTAATTTGAGGCCATAATACTCAGAATCAACCTTCTTGAATTTGATCAACAATATTTTAATACAATTATCTACGTGATACCAAAAACTATACTTCAAAAGTAATTCACTTCTTGTGAAACTCGTTGCTACATTCTGAGGATGCTAGGGTGTTATATTCCATTAAACTCCAAGTTATCTTAAATAGATGACAATAATAGCAATTTGAAAATTCAGGCCAGATTGTCAAAATCATCACTCATTTTGTACATCCACTTCATTGTTCAAGTTCCTTTGAATTACAGCAAATACTCTTTGATTAATCAAATGGTCATGCATCTTAATCGGCCTCTCCCAGCATGAAGACTTGCTAAATAGGAGCACAGAGAGGAAATAAGGCTGCAACGCTTCAACAGGACAGATACTGTGCTCCTGCCTAGCAAGTCTCATGTTGGGAGCCTCACCTCACAAAAGTCACCATACAGAAAGGATCTTGAAAGGGGAGATCTACTACAAGTGCTTTGGCTTCTTTCCATTTGAATCCAGATAACCCTGCGCACCAAAGCTGAGCTGGTTGGGCGGACATGTACTGAGAAGTTTCAAAACACTATGAAGGTGAGCTGAGCAGTTTAGCTATATATCTGTACAGGGTCAACTGCAGCATGCATTTAGATAGCGCTCTTTAACGTAGGAAATTGTCCCACAGCACTTTACAAAACTTTGTCAAAAATTAATGAAGCCAAAAAAGATATTAGGATGAATCATAAAAGTTGGTCAAAGAGATAATGGTAGTTTTAAAGGAGGGTCTCACAGGAAACAGGGAAGTGGAAAGTTTGAAAGAGAAAATTCCAGATTCTAAAGCCCAAATTCCAATGGTCGGGCACAGGGAGCGGAGAGTGAGGAATGGGCAAGAGGCCAGAGGTGGAGATTTCTCTTAGGGTTATAAACATTAAAAAGGTTATTGGGTTCTACAACTTGGTTCTTGCCAAGCTGCCTCTCTCGATTTGGGTAAGTGGTTACGTCCCAAGGAGGTGTGTGTGTGCCATCAATATAAGGAAAACAAAAGCTCTGGATGGATTTTCAATAGCTCAATTTGGAGGCTTAAACATGATAGAGAGTTTCTGTCAATTACCTGCCTGGCTCAACAAAAGAAAATGACCTACACCTTGCTGTGGGCTTGAGTTCAGACTTATTTTGTGCTAAGCATTGCCTCAAGCAAGTCACTACTGAGGATTCAAATCTTTGACAGAAAGCACCAATACACAGAGTTCTTAGCAGTTACACGGTATAGAGTAAGGTAATTCTTCAATCAGTCACCGACAGTTGGAAGGGTTGACACACTAGCAGATATGGCCTCTCTCTAGAAAACACTATCAGCTGACAGATTCCCTCCACTAAGATAAAAGCAAAATACTGCAGGATGCTGGAAATCTGAAACAAAAACAAAAATTGTTGGAAAAACTCAGCAGGTCTGACAGCATCTGCAAAGAGGAAGACAGAGTTAACACTTCAAGTCCATATGACTCTTCATCAGAACTAAGGAGAAATAAAAATGTGGTGAAATATAAGCTGATTAAGGGGGGTTGGACAGGTGGAGCTGGATAGAGGGCCTGTGATAGGTGGAGGCAAAGGAGAGATAGCCAACAATGTAATAAACAAAAGGCCAAAGGTGTGTTTGGGCTCCAAGGGCCCAAACACTCCTTTCAAGTTGCACTTGCCTCAATTTGGTCTACTGCATTCACTGCTCCCAATGCGGTCTCCTCTACATTGGAGAGGAGAAACGCAGACTGGGTGACCACTTTGTAGAACACCTTCGGTCTGTCCGCAAGCATGACCCAGATCTTCCTGTCGTTTGCAATTTTAACACACCACCCTGCTCTCATGCCCACATGTCCGTCCTCAGTCTGCTGCAACGTTTCAGTGAAGCTCAACGCAAACAGGAGGAACAGCACCTCATCTTCCGATTAGGCAATTTACAGCCTTCCGAACTTAACACTGAATTCAACAACTTCAGATCATGAGTTCTCTCGTCCATCCTCACTCCCCTTTTTGATCCCCTTTTTTCTAATTATTATTATATATTTTTTATGTATTTTTTTTCTTTTCCCACCTATTTCTATTATTTTTAAATTTATTTCCATCCATTGTTTAATCTCCACCTTTTAATCTATTTCGATCCCTTCCCCCCACCCTGCCCGCACTAGGGACATCTGCCACTTGCTTATCCTGCTTTCTACCCTTAATGTCACCATTAGCATATCCTTTGGCTAATATCACCACCATCAACACCCCTTTGACCTTTTGTTTATGACATCTTTGGCTATCTCTCCTTTGCCTCCACCTATCACTGGCCCTCTATCCAGCTCCACCTGTCCAACCCCCCTTAATCAGCTTATATTTCACATATCTGTTTCTCTTTAGTTCTGATGAAGAGTCATACGGACTCGAAACGTTAACTCTGTCTTCCTCTCCACAGATGCTGTCAGACTTGCTGAGTTTTTCCAGCTATTTTCGTTTTCGTTTCAGGTTCCCTCCACTGCTTATCTGAGCCAAGAGAAAAGCTAGTCACCACACAGCAGGTTTAACTACCTTCCTTGTAGCATGGGGCTGCAATTAGAAGTCCCATATTTGTGAAATTTGTGTATATATTCATCATGCTAAAATGGGTAACAAATCAGCGTGATTAGATACGATTGCATGTGCAAATTAGGTCAGCTAGAAAAAAAGTGCAAATTGGTGGAGAAAAGTGTTCTTACATTACAGTAACATACTTTGCAAAGAAATTAGATCAGGGTGACCATAGAAAAGTTATGGTGCAAAAAGAGACCATTCAGCTTACCATGTCTGCATCAGCCAAAAAGAGATTTTTTAATATCCACTTATGGTGTGTAGGCCAGTATTTATTGCCCATCTCTAATCATCCTTGAGAAGATGGTGAGCTACCTTCTTGAACTGCTGCAGTCCATGTGGCATTGGGACACCCACAATGCTGTTAGGAAGGGAGCTCCAGGATTTTGACCCATCGACAGTGAAGGAATGGCGATATATTTCCAAGTCAGGATGGTGTGTGGCTTGGAGAGGAACTTGCAGGCGGTGGTGTTCCCATGCATCTTCTGCCCTTGACCTTCTAAATAGTAGATGTTGAAGGCTTGGAAGGACTTAGGAGCAGGAATAGGCCATTTGGCCCTTCAAGCCTATTCCACTATTCAATATGATAATGGCTGATCTAGCTGCAGTCTCAACTCCACTTTCCTGTCTGCCCCCATAACTGTCGACTCCCTTGCCTATTAAAAATCTAACTCAGACATGAATAAATTCAATGACCCAGTTTCCACTGCTTTCTAGGAAAAAAGAATTCTACACCAATGATCCTCAGAGAAAAAAATTCTCCTCATATGAGTCTTAAAAGGGAGACATCTTTATGTGCCCGAGTTCAAGGCTCCCCGACAAGTGGAAACATCCTCCCAGTATCTACCCTATCAAATCCCCTCAGGATCTTATGTTTCAATGGGGATGGTGGTGGCATAGTGGCATTGTCACTGGACTAGAGAGAGACCCAGGGTAATCCTCTGGGAACCCAGGTTCAAATCTCACTAATTTGAATTCAATTAAAATTAGTCTGATGTCGACCATGAAACCATTGATCGTCGTAAAAACCCATCTGGTTCACGGGGAGGAAATCTTCCATCCTTACCTGGTCTTGCCTACATGTGACCCCAGACCCACAGGTGCCCTCTGAACAACGGCAATTAGGGATGGGCAATAAATGCTGTCCTGGCTAGCAATGTCCACAACCCATGAACACATTAAAAAATCATCTCTCATCCTTCTAAACTCCCAATGGGTATAGGCCCAACCAGTTCAACCTCCATTCATAGGATAAGCCCTTCATCCCAATGAGTTGAGTGAACCTTCTAATGCAATTTTATCTTTCCTCAAATAAGGAGACCAAAACTGTATGCAGTATACGAGATGGGATCTCACCAAGGCCCTGTACAGCTGCAGTAAAACTTCCCTACCTTTATATTCCACTCCCCTTGCAATAAACGGCAATATTCCATTTACCTTCCTAATCACTTGCTGTACCTGCATTTTTACCCATTCACTTAATCTATCAACGTCTTTTTGTAATTTAATGCACCTGTCCATGCTACCTATGTTACCTATCTTTTCATCAGCAAACTTAGATATTTGGCTACAGATTTGAAGCAATTGGTGCAAGGATTAGAAGGTAGTTGAAGGGGAAATTTTTAAACAGGAGTGGTGGGGCCTGGAAGTCACTGCTGAAAGGATATTGAGGCAGAAACCTTAATCACATTTAAAAAAAACTCTTGGATATGCACTTGAGGTGTCATAACCCAAGGGCTACAGACCTACAACTGGAAGGTAGATACCTCTTTTTTGGCCAGCCTGGACATAATGGGTTGAAGGGCCTCTTCTGTGCCATGAATCTTTTTATAATTCAGGGAATCTCTTAATGAATCAAGAATAGGAATTAACTAAAGTTAAAGTAAGCAAAAAAAAATTTAGAAAAAAAATAATAGCTCTAAAGATTGACCTGGGTTAGGAGATTGGTGAGGTAGTGGAACACAGAGTAGGATAATGCATATGTACTCAAATTGGAAGAAAGGGACAAATGTTGTCCCACAAGGCCCTGCGCTGGTGCCTTAACTATTCATTGTATTTATTAATGACTTATATGGCATAACAAAAAAGCCAAATATCTAAGTTTGCTGATGACAAGATAGGTAACATAGGTAGCATGGACAGGTGCATTAAATTACAAAAAGACGTTGATAGATTAAGTGAATGGGTAAAAGTTGTTCTCTCAGCTAACAGAAATAGGTCCTTCCTAACTACTCTATCTAAGTCCCTCATAATTTTGTACACTTTGAATTAAACCTCAGCCTACTCCTGTTCCAAAGAAAACAAACCTAACCTATCCAATCTTTCCTCATAGTTTTCCATTCCTGGCAATATCCTCGCAAATGTCTTCTGTACCCTCTCCTAGTGTAATCACATCCTTCTTGTAATGCTGTGACCAAAACTGTACGCAGTATCTTAGCTGCAATCTAACTAGCATTTTATACAGTCCTAGGGCTACCTCCCCGCTCCTATATTCTAGGCCTCATCTAATAAAGGAAAAGTATCCCATATGTCTTTTTGACCACATTATTTACTTCTCCTGCTACCTTCAGGGCTCTATAGTGATTCATTCCAAGGTGCCTCTGTACCTTAATACTTCTCAGAAACCTACTATTTACTGTATATTCCCTTTCCTTATTTGTCCTCCCCAAATGCGTTACCTCACACTTCTCTGCATTGAATTCTATTTGCTGCTTTTCTGCCCACCCGACCAGTCCATTAATACCTTCCTGCAGTCTACAGCGTTCTTCTCCTCAATCAACCATGTGGCTAACTTTCATATCATTTGCAAACATCTTAATCACATGGCCTAACATTTAAGTCGAAAAGTATTAAGTGTAATGTATTCAAGAGCCCACAACCTTCTATCCACAGGCAAGTGAGCCAGGCTGATGGGAGGAGGTTCCTTATTCCCTGATTCCATACTGAGTATATACATTATTTGTGACTAGCAAATGTCCAATGAGTAGTTTGCCAACCTTTATTGTGGGGCATTGGGACATGCCACAAAAGGGAAATATACTTTTTTGATGAGTGAGATTTGCATCTGGGCAAAATGTCAAATATGCATGAGATTAGCTCCAAAAGGATGGTACATCAGTTAATTGTACAACAGCCCCAGAGCCAGAGAGCTGCAGGCTGCGGCATAATCATGTCTTTGTGACTGCAGCTCTGCCAGGACTCAGCCGTCAGGGTCAGCTATAAGTCATGAAGTATGTAAGGTCATTCCTGAACATATTCTCTCCCTTGCTGATTTCAGTCTCTGAAAGGAATCAATTATCTGTAAAGGAAAATTCAATCTGGTGTTCACAGAAGAACAAGATTAGTAGAATAGTGTGCAAATACAAATGTAAGAGCACGTGAGTATAACTGAAAAAGTGCACAAAAACATGGCTTGCACCGACATCATATTAAAAATGTTAGAGGGGGTCTGACAGCTGAAGGCGTAAAGTTGTTTTCTGGGGCACAATCCACCTTCCCCTTCCACCACCTCCCCACCTTTGCTAAAGCAATTGTCTCAGTTACAGTGAATGCTGCATATACAATTAATACATTTAAATCAAAACATGCACTTTACATGGGATTCTTTGTTTGAGGCTAATAACTGTAGTAACTAGTGTATCTCAAACCACTATGATGGATTTTGTTAATCGATTAATGTTCATAATCCTTGGATCTATTGAATTTTAGCATTCAATTAAATTACATACATTTATGAATTGCTAAAAACATTTTAGATACATTAATTTAGTTTTAAGACTAATAAAATGTTCTCTGATGACAGATACTTAACAATTTGAATAAAAAAGAATTTACTTTGCAAAGCAAATGAAATGTTAGATGCATAAATTTTAATAAGCTGTCTAATTCTAATGTACTTCTATATAGATTTTTCTCCTCAAAGCTTTATTCACTCAGTTTTCTCTCTCCCCACATCCATTCCTGAGCTGATTACTTTTCATGCTTTTCATCCTCCCACTGAGATTCTTTGAAAAAGTATAACTGATAAATGAAATTATGTCCTGTTCAAGTTTCAAACCCAGAACTTCTAAAATATACAGATTCACTCACTTTCTGCCTCGATGAGCTGAGACAGACACCGTATCAGCAGACACTTCAATCTGCTCCTTGCAACCATGCAGCCTGTGTGGGGTGGCTGATGGGTGATCTCTCACAGTGTTATGTGCAAGTGTTTCAATCAGTTGATTTTGATCAGTAACAAAGCAAGCACACACAGGCACAAAGAGGTCTGCTATGTGAGATATAATGTGTATTGAGGGAGGCAGGAAAGGAAAACATCTTATTGTATTATGATAAAACGAACCATGATGCCTACGGTGTGACAGCTGTTAGGAAATAGAGGTAGTTTAAGTTCATTATATTTGTATTTGTGGGTGTTCCAAATAAAAATATACCTTAAGTTTTAGCTTTTAGTTTAATGATATTTTTCTATAAGTGAGTTAAAAAAGTGAAACCTGGAATCTAGTTTCATTTTAGAGTGGAGGTCTAAAGCATCGCTTGTGTGCCTGCATTCTAATGAGTTTATGACCCTTGAAGTGGGGAGTTTGTTACCAAGGGGGGTTAGTGGTTTAGGAAAGTTAAAACAAAATAGTAAAAACTGTGCTGTTGCATAGCAACAGGGGTCCAGAGAGGAAAGCTCCCCACCTCCCCCCCACCCACACACACACACACACACACACACACACACACACACACACACACAGAGACAGAGAAAAAAACTAGAAAAGTAGTTTTAGTTCAGTTGAAGCCAGGATTCAAGAGAGGCTGGACAGCAGAGGGACAGATAGCAAGTCCCAAACAAAAGTTGAAGACGGCTACTAGGAGAAGCAGGCCAGAAGAGGAAACTGCAGAAGCGGGTTCCAGAAACTAAAGAAGAAAGTACCCAAATCCAGAGGAGTGGAACAGGAAAGGTCCCAAGAGGGCAGTCTAGTCAAAGGACAAGGACAGGAATCTGGAAAAGGTTCTGTTCTACAGAATTTAAAGTAAGAAGCAGAGAATGAGGGCTCCAAACTTCAAGCTTAAAGAGAGGAAAGCTGCAGGACACAGACTTAAAGCGATACAGGTGTACGAGAAGATCCAAGGGGACAGCTGAAAGTCTATAACTCTTTACTATGGGTATGTGAAGCAGTGGTGTTCTGTTGGCGTGGCTGAGTCAGTAAGAGAGAGTGCATGGAAGAAAGCTTGAATGCATATGGTGATCCAGGGGAGAGGAACACTGGGAGGGGAGTTTGAAACCCTTGAGGTGGACCCTTGTGGAAGCCGTCTGAAAGAAAGTGTCATTTGGGAGAAGATTCCACAGCGAGTTCTTCAAGAGTGGAGGTTGGAAACTCTCGTGTGAAAGACGGAGTTCAGTGAGACCAGTTGGCTCATAGTGTAACAAGCTTCTGCGGGGAGATGATGAGAGATCCACAGCATCTGTTTGGGGCGGCATCTGTCACTTGGTTTCAGTGTACTGTGCCTGATCACAGGTCGCCTATTGGTATACATGGCCTGTGTACTTACTGTGAACATTATAGTATAAAGATAGCTTTTGTAACTTTTGTTATCCTTACAAATCTGCATATATCTATAAAGGTATAGTTATGGGCAAAGGAGTATTATAATATACTTCATCCTTTCTTGTATAGTAAAGGTTTTATTCTTTTGTTTAAAGTTCATCAGCTGACTCTGGTAACTCTGTTCAGTAACCACTCTCCATGTATCTAAGCAAAAATTAAAAGTTAGGATCTATCAAGCCAGGCTCCACCCACGATTCATGGGGATACTGCGCTGTAATATCAAGCCTCACTGTTTTTCGAACCGCAACAAATGTGAAAGTTTGACTAAACCACCAGATTGCCCCAATTCTACCTAACTGTTTAATTTAGATTAACAGAATACGAGCACCAGGTTTGTAAACTTAATAAGTAAATAATTGTTGATTGAACAAACTGTTGTTAACCAGTGGCAAAAAAACACGAACTGCTACTTTCTAACACTATAACTTAAACTCTCCCCCTTCTTAAATCCCTATACACACACATACAAGACACAAAAAACACACAAAAACATGGACTTTAAAGGTGGGATAAAACAGTTCACCAATTCCGGAGTACAGGGTTTGATAGGTTGATTTTGATCAATGCCTTCCAAATTCCTTTCTGTTCTTATTGATGACATGAGGTGATCTTCCAGTACTTTCAGTATTTAGTTCATTGGTTGAGCACCTGCCTTTCAATGTCTCTAACAGTGATTTTCCCCTTTGCCTCTTGACAGGGGTTTTCAGAGAAAGCAGGTTATAGAGATGTGAGGGATAGCCAGCTAGCTATTATGACAGAATTGCTGGAATCTTACAAACACAGGCGACAGAGGTTTCAGGTCTTCCCTTTTTGCAGGCTAGGAGCTGTTCTGCCTGCACTGTTACCACACAAAGCCCTGACCACCTGGTCAAGAGCCAATTAAAATGCTGTCGTTAGGCAGTTCTCCCAGCCCAGAACTCCTTTCCGGCACCATCCTATTCTCTTATGGTGCCCTATGTTCCAGGATAGCAACACTGTAGATATTCCTCATCCTGTTCCAGCCAACATGTCTTTCAACTGTAGCCACAGTAGTTTTTTAAAGCCACAGTCCAAGAAAAATAAAAAATAGCTTCTTTACACCTGGGATTTGGCTTATCCAATAGTAACATCAGCTAGGATCATAACACAGCATACACTACAGAAAACTGAAATTCTAATCTAATCGCAATATGGGAAGCCAGCACCAGGGCCTTGTGGAATACTGCTTAACCTAAATTCAAAGCACAAGAGTCATCCAAATAACACACCCTTTGATATCCCATTAGTTCCAGATTGGAAAGTTGCATCTAAGAACTCACCAAAGAAGAATTAAAAGTGCAAATATTCACCTGGCTACTTTCATGACATGGTATATCAATGTGCTCCGTCACCACGCCAGTGGCAAAATGAGCATACTGTAGTAACAAGATGAATACAGGGAATAAAGATCAATATTATGGATCAGTTTAGGAGATGTTAGAGACAGAGGGGGAATTACGGAGGAGATAGAAGGGTATAATTAGTAAAATCTAGGATTATGGCTACCCACCAGTACTAATTACAAAAGATATATTGAGGAGTAAAAGGTGAAAAATAATGGTGTACAATAAGTAATTCAGGGATGAAAGCCTGAACACAAATTAGAGACAGTCCAAATTTTGTGGCTGGACACAAATTTCATAATTTATTTTTAACATATGGAAATCAGAGTATCTTTCATCATTGTTGTGCTTATGGCTATATAATTTACTCTCAAACAATGTTCTATCAGTGTTGTATACAAAGTACAGAGGACAGCATCTTTAGTCAGAGGGGAATGGATACTCAACAAAGGATGCACAAGTCCACAGAGCTAATTCAGATGTAACAGTTAAAAGACAATGACTGGGAGCTGCTGGAGGTCTCTGAACCAAACTAATAAAATCAGTATGGAATCATATGAGCAAATTAAGCAGGAATCAAGGAACATGGGTAACTATAATTACCCCAAATTAAAGCACATAGAAAGGAATCACTTTAAAAAGGAAGGTCTAACTAAAAGGTGTTGCTTGGGTGCCTGCATGGGTCCTAGCTATGCCTGCTTTTTTGTGGGAAATGTGAAACATTAATTATTCCAGTCTTATTTGGGCCACCTCTCTCATTACTTTTTCCAGTACACTGATGACACCGCCTGCTCTCGCCATGAACTGAAAATTTCATTCTTTGTTTCCAATTTCCACCCTTCTCTCAACTTCACCTGGTCCATCTCTGATTCTTCCCTTCCCTTCCTCAAATTCTCCATCTCTATTTCTGGAGTTGGGATATTAACTAATATTCACTACAAACCCACAGACTCCCTCAGCTACCTTGACTACACTTCCTCACACCCTGCTTCTTGTAAGGATTCCTCACACCCTGCTTCTTGTAAGGATTCTATTTCACTCTCCCAGTTTCTATGTCTCCATCACATCTGTTCTAATAATATAACCTTCCACACCAGCGCTTCCAATAGCTCTTCCTTTTCCCTCAGCCAAGAGTTCCAACTCAGCGTACTTAACAGGGCTCTCCACCATGTCTGACACATTTCACGCAGTTCTGCTCTCACCCTTTCCTCACTCTCCCAGAACCATTTTAGGGTTCCCCTTGTCCTCATCTTCCACCCCACCAACCTCTGTATTTAAAGGATCATCCCCCACCATTTTTGCCAGCTCTAATGTAATGGCACTACCAAACACATCTTCCCTTGCCATCCCCTTTCAGCCTTCCAAAAGGACCTTTGCCTCCATGACACTCTGGGGTCCACTCCTCAGTCACTCCTAACTGCCCCTCCGTTTCTTACGGCAACTTTCTGTGCAAGCACAAAAGATGCAAAACCTGTCCTTTCACCTCCCCTCTCACCAACCAAGACCCTAAACACTCCTTCCAAGTGAAGCAGTGATATTGTACTTCTTTCTATTTAGTATACTGTATTCACTGTACATGATGTGGTCTCCTCTAGATTGGGGAGACCAAAAGTATGCCACTTTGTGGAACACCTCCGTTCGGTCCGCAAGCATGACCCCGAGCTTCATGTCGCTTGTCATTTTAATTCTCCACACTGCTCCTGGTCTGAGCTCTTTGCCCTTGGCCTGCTACAGTGTTCCAATAAAACTCAGCACAAGCTTGAAGAACAGCACCTCATCTCTCATCTCAGCAATCTCTAGCCTTCTGGACTCAAAGTTGAGTTCAACAACTTTAGATCATAACCGCTGCCTCTTGTCCTGTATGTTTTTTTGACGGCTTCTTTAACCCTTCATGTTGCATTCAAATGGCTGCTATATAGCCATTCATGCCTCATCTGGACATAATCTTTATTACCACTCGCTTTGGCATTTGCATCATGAGGCCTTTTGTTTGTTAATCTCTCCTGCCGGCCACCCTATCACAGGCCCTCCCTTTTGTTTTTCCTGCCCCTCCTCTTTCTACTGGCTTAAAATCTCTTACATTTCCACCTTTAATATTGCTGAAAAGAGAGACATATTGACGAGGCTTTTCATTTTGCACTCACCAGGACAAATGCAAGAATGTCAAATTTCAACCAATCACAACAATATATTCCAGAGGAGAAAAGGCTGATTGGCCAACACATTGCCATGGAGAAAGCAAAAGGGAACTATAGGCTCCGCAAGCTCCCAGGTAATTCCACAAAAGTGCAAGGCTTGAACATATTCCTTTTGTTTGCAGACTCCTGCATAAGAATTTATGTTGCTTCTGGCAAGCGTAAATTAGCCAAATTACAAGTTCAACTGGTTATCTTTAAATCAACTGTTGTAGTAGTTATTAGCACACTCAGTTCAGCAAGTCCTGCCCAATCGCAGAATCACATTTAATAGTGGACATTTTGTTTTGGGTTTTTCAAGTGTGGACTGGCTGAGTATAACCTGTACTCTGATTATTACAAACAGTATGTTCCTTCAGTTGTTTCATTCGGCCAGCCAATCGTCGGGATGTACGGCCTATGTACCTGGCATCATACAAGCACTGAAATTCATACATGACATTGCTCAATTGTGTGATGGCCAGAACATCTTTTTGGACTGGCAGCAGCAGCATCCTGTTAGTGGTAAATGCCACTCGCATAGCCACTGCATAATAGCAGCATGAAACAGCTTGCTTAGCTTGCTTTCAAAGTTTTGAGATACTTTGTCTTCCCAGAGTAATTTGGGGTAGACCAGGCACTTCTCAGGCCTGAAAGTGGTGGTCTTCAACCCATTTGCAAGTTTGCATGATAGACAGACAGCAATGACCTGATTGTGATGGCCACGGTCCCACAGGATAGCTTTGATGAGCTCTATTCCTGCATCAAACTTGCAAAGTGAGAAAACACCTCGACCAGAGTTCACTTGCAGGGCATAGTTCACTTGCCAAACATTCAGCAGTAATAATCTCTAGATTACTTCTGGTGCCACGCACTATTGAGTATAGAAATAGAAGGTTAGTTCAGGTGAATGCGTGGTTGGAGAGATGGTGCAGGAGGGAGGGATTTAGATTTCTGGGACATTGGGACCGTTTCTGGGGGCGGTGGGACCTGCACAATGCAAACAGGTTGCACCTGAACCAAAATGGGATCAACACCCTTGTGGGGAGGGTTTGCTAGTGCTGTTGGGGAAGGTTTAAGCTAACTCAGCAGGGGGATGGGATGCTGAGAGGAGATTCAGCAGGGGGAGATGCACAGCCAAAATTAAGAGAGAGAGCAATTGAGTCTGGAAGGCATAGAAATTGGAGGCCAGTTAAGGCATAAGGGAGTTTGGCAAATTTGGATGGTATTTATTTTAATGCAAGGATCTGACGAATAAAGCAGATGAGTTGAGGGCACAAATTAACACATGGAAGTATGATGTCATTGCTGTCACAGAGACATGGTTGAGAGAGGGGTAGGATTGGCAGCTCAATATTCCAGGACATAGGATCTTCAGGTGAGACAGGGGAGATGGTAAAAGATGAGGGGGTATCGCAATATTGATCAAAGAATTAATTACAGCAGTAAGGAGGGATGACATCTTAGAAGGCTCCTCAAATGAAGCCAAATGGGTAGAACTGAAAAACAAAAAAGGAGCAATCACATTGCTGGAAGTGTACTATAAACCCAGACAAACAGGGAGGAGAGCAGATTTGTAGGCAAATTTCAGAGAAGTGTAAAAATAATAAGGTAGTAATAGTGGAGGATTTCAACTTCCTCAACATTAACTGGGTTAGTCA
The DNA here is from genome assembly GCF_017639515.1 of Carcharodon carcharias. Taxonomy (NCBI): domain Eukaryota; kingdom Metazoa; phylum Chordata; class Chondrichthyes; order Lamniformes; family Lamnidae; genus Carcharodon; species Carcharodon carcharias. The sequence continues at coordinate 124,921,053 of NC_054468.1, read as the reverse complement.
TAGTGTGATAGGTTTAGAGGGAGTGGAATTCTTAAAATGCATCCAGGAGAGCTTTTTAAGCCAGTACATAGAAGGTCCTACAAGAATTGGGGCGGTCCTGGACTCAATTTTAGGGAGTGAAGCCGGGAAAGTGGTACAGGTATCAGTGGGGCAGCATTTTGCAGCTAGTGATCATAACTCCATTAGATTCAAGGTTGTTATGGAAAAGGACAAGGATGGGCCAGAAATCAGAGTTCTAAACTGGGGAAAGGCCAATTTTAATAAGATCAGATATGATTTGGCCACAGTGGACTGGGAGCAGCTACTTTTGAGTATATCTGCGTCAGAGCAGTGGGACTCATTCAAGAAGGAAATAGGGAGAGTACAGGATATTCCAGTAAAGACAAAGGGTGGGACTAACAAATCCAGGGAACCCTGGATGTCGAGGGATATACAGGATTGGATATAGAGAAAAAGGGAGGCTTATGGCAGATACCGGGGGCTCGAACGGAAACAACGGAAGCCCGAATGTGTAGGGGGGGAAACTTAAAAAGGAAATTAGGAGAGCAAAAAGGGGGCACGAGAAAACATTGGCAGGTAAAATAAAGGAAAATCCAAAGTTATTTTACAAGTACATTAAGAGTAAGAGGATAACTAGGGGAATAGTAGGCCCATTAAGGACCATAGTGGTAATGTGTTTGTGGAACCAGAAGACGTAGGTAGGAGTTCTATATGAATACTTTGTGTCATTGTTCACAAGTGAGAAGGACGATGTGGGTATAGAAATCAGGCAGAAGGACTGTGATATAATTAAAGAAATTAGCATAGAAAGGGAGGAGGTCCTAAGTGGTCTGGCAGGCTTAAAAGTAGATAAATCTCCAGGCCCGGATGAAATGTATACCAGGCTGTTGAGTGAGGCAAGGGAGGAGATAGCAGGGGTGCTGGCAATAATTTTCAATACCTCTCTGGCCAAAGGAGAAGTGCCAGAGGACTGGAGGACAGCCAATATGGTACCGTTATTCAAGAAGGGAGGAGGGGATAAACCAGGGAACTACAGGCCAGTCAGTCTAACCACAGTGGTGGGGAAACTACTGGAAATAATTCTGAGGGACAGAACTAATCTACACTTGGAGAGGCAGGGATTAATCAAGGACAGTCAGCATGGTTTTGTTAAGGGGAAGTCATGTCTGACCAATTTGATTGAATTTTTCGAAGAGGTGACCAAGTGTGTAGATGAGGGCAATGCATTTGACATAGTCTACTTGGACTTCAGCAAGGCTTTTGATAAGGTCCCGCATGGGACACTGATAACGAAGGTAAGAGCCCATGGGATCCAAGGCAATTTGGCAAATTGGATCCAGAATTGGCTGAGTGGCAGGAAGCAGAGGATGATGGTCGAGGGGTGATTTTGTGACTGGATGCCTGTGTCCAGTAGGATTCCACAGGGATCGGTGTTGGGTCCTTTGCTGTTTGCGGTATATATAAACGATTTAGACATGAATGTAGGAGGGTTGATCAGTAAGTTCGCAGATGACACGAAAATTGGTGGGGTGGTAAATAGTAAGGAGGATAGTCTTAGATTACAGGAGGATATAGACGGGTTGGTCAGATGGGCTGATCAATGGCAAATGGAATTTAATTCGGATAAGTGTGAGATGATGCACTTGGGCAGGGCAAACAAGGCACGGGAATACACGATGAACGGCAGGACCCTGGGAAGTACCAAGGATCAGGGGGACCTTGGTGTGCATGTCCACCGATCCCTTAATTCATATGACTCTTCTTCACAGCCTATCTAGTAAAAGCCTTCTTAAGGCCTTTTCATTCTGTGTATGATTTTGCCTCTTTCTGATTGGCATAGATTTTTTAACTGCATTAAATCCTTAACAGAACTGTATCGCCATTCCTTCACTGTTGCTGGATCATAATCCTGGAACTGCCTCTCTATCAGCACAGTGGGTATACCTAGGCCACATGGAGTGCAGCGGTTCAAGAAGGTGACTCACCAGCACCTTGAGAGAAATTAGAGATGTGCGATAAATGCTACTTTGCCAGCACCACTCACATCCCATGGACAAATTTTAAAAATACATAACATAGATTAAAATAGGGCATTTGAAAATTGTTTATGGCCTTGATAAGGAGCAGTTTCATATTAGTGGAGTAGGCTATTTGGGAAAAGGTTTCAAGATCAAAGTCAGGACTTAGAGCACTGACTCATGATGAGTGATAATGTACCCAAGGCTTTTCTCTAAAGAATGGATAAATAAAGGTAGACCTGGTAGAATGTTTCAACTTTATATCATTGTTCCATCAACAGGAAACATGCACATTTTTTGCCATAAAGGGAATTCTTCTATGCAATTCTTCAGCAAAATGGTGATTGACAGATGGGTTAAATTTTAAGTAGATTTGGTGAAACAGGAAACTTTTAAAGAATTTCTAAGCAAAACAGACAAGTTCCTGCAGTTGCAAGGATTTATTATATTTTATAAATTATGATACATAGATACCTTGCAGAAAGTAAAGATAATTGAATGGAGAGATTAGATGGAGCGTGGATTGTTCATTCCTGTCAAAAAGCACATTGCTGCTTTCTGGTTTATTAATCCTATAACTATCATTCTCCACGTTGCCTATTTTAGTCCTGTTGGCTTACAAAGAAATTTGATCTAAACCTTTATCTGTTGCTTCATAACTATAAATCTTTGATCCTGTCTCCATTCAAGCTATTCTACGAAGAAAACACTGATCTCTGACCCTCTCCTCATAGCTGGAAAATTAAAGCTTGCACTCCATTTCCCTGGTACTGAATTCCATTACTGTTTGTTCCTATTTAGTTCTTAAAATTATTTTGATAGCTGCTGAACTCCGTAAAACATGCTGCCACCTTTTGTAACCGTTGGAGGCTCTGTTTATATTTTCCTCGTGCACTACCTCTGAGTAATTGTGCTGTGTGAGATTACATTCATCTCTGCTCTACCAACTTGAGCAACTCGTATTGATAGCTGCTTTTATTTGTAATTTTTGTCAACCTTTCTGTCTGACTTCTGCCTAGAAGTCTTTGATAAGAGTCTGATCAGATTCTTTGTCCAGGACAAAACATTTCTCTTTTGAATTTGCTTGCTCCTTACTTGATGATGTCCTCAGAATTTCAATTGAGGAGAAGCAATGAGATCACCTGCCACTTTTGTGACACACACCAGCACCCCTCCTCCCACACTTAAACATACACACTCCCTCACACAAACATACACCCACCGACTGCATGCTCATACACATAAACATACACACAGAACAGCAGCAGTTTAGTGACCTGCCTTTCCCTCACTTCCTTCGAAGAGACTTAGCTTCTGTTATAAAGTGATGCATGAAAGACATGCATCCTTAACATAAATACTCAGCAGATCTGGCAGCATCTGTGCAGAGAAACAGAGTTAATGTTTCAAGTCGATGATTTTTTGTCAGAACTGAAGAAAGATAGAAATTGAATATTGCTGAAAAGGGAGGTGTTGCAGAAGCTTTTCTTCTTGCACTCATCAGGACAAATACAAGAATGCCAAATTTCAAACAATGACAGCAATTTATACTGCGGGAGAAAAGGGTCATAGTGTCATAGAGGTCTACAGCACAGAAAAAGGCCCAAGGGCCCATCGAGTCTGCACCAGTCAAACAAGTACCTAACTATTCTAATCCCATTTTCCAGCACTAGGTCCATAGCCTTGTATGCCATGGCATTACAAGTGCACATCCTAATACTTCTTCAATGTCATGAGGGTTTCTGCCTCTACCGCCCTTTCAGGCAGTGAGTTCCAGACTCCCACCACCCTCTGGGTGAAAAAATTCTTCCTCACATCCCCTCCAAACCTCCTGCCCCCTATCTTAAATCTATGCCCCATGGTTATTGATCCCTCCACCATGAGAGAGAGGGAGAGAGATTGTGATCAATCCCCACCATCCTCCCCCAACACACACACACCCCCACCCACACACACACACACCCACACCCACACACACACACACACACACCCCACCCGGGTTTGAATGTGAAATAAACTAACCTTCTGAGTTAATCATTAAAGAGTTTGCTGCATGTTACCAATTTTGGGGAAACATGACACAGCCCACTTTAAAAATATTTCAAAAACACCTCTGCTTATGGTCAGACAGTAAGGGGATAAAATTGTTTAGTTTGCCACTCTCCTGTCCATAACAACAGCTTAGCAATAGGGACTGAGTATCTCTTCTCACTCCATTCCCTTCATACATTTCTACATGTTCCTCTTACCCTTGCCAAATCACATCACTGTGCATTTACCTGCTATAAACTACAGCCTGTCACTTTTCTGCTCATAAACACGGTAATGCTAAATCTTTTTGAATTGTGGCCATGAGTTGTCATTTCCCACTGCTCCCATTTGTCGTAAGCTCTGAGCCCAATTTGAATTGTTTAAAAAAATGAGACAGCAGTGAACCAAGGTAAAACACCATTATAAAATAAAAATGAGCAGATTGAAATTACTTTGGACTTAAAGATGTGACTTAGAGAATAACCTAGTTAAATTCACAACAAATGGAGATGCTGCTGAATAATTCACAAGAAATCTTGTTTCTGGCCACAGGCAGATATATAGACATTTGGATCAAAGTCAGAGGGTGACAGAAAAATGTACGAAAATTAGAGGTTTACAACCAATTTGGTCACAGTGGGAAAGGAAGAAATACTTACATTCATGTAGCTTTTTTCATGACCTCAGGTCATTCCAAGGCACTATACAACCAATGAAGTTTGAAGTGTAGTCAGTGTTGTAATTCATGAAATGTGGCAGCTAATTTCCACACAGCAAGTTCCCTTGTTTGACTCTTCATACGGACTCGAAACATTAATTGTGTTCCTCTCCGCAGATTCTGTCAGACCTGCTGAATTTTTCCAGGTATTTTTGTCTTTGTTTTGGATTTCCAGCATCCGCAGTTTTTTGCTTTTATCCTCGAACAGCAATGTGATAATCACCAAGTCACCAGACCGGTTTCACGTGTTAGTTAAGGGATTAAAACTCAGTTCTGAAGAAGTCATATGGACTCGAAACATTAATTCTGTTTCTCTCTCCTCGGGTGCTAATAGACCTGCTGAGTTTTTCCCAGTATTTTTTGTTTTTGTTTCAGATTTCCAGCTTCTGCAATATTTTGCTTTTATGATTGGATTAAAACTCAGCTGGGACACCTGGGAGAGCTCCCTGTTCTTTGAAATTCACGCATGGGATCTTTTACATCCTTTTACAGGCAAAAATGTTTCCTCTAGGATGTGTGGTGGTGCAGCAGCCTGGAAGTTATTGTACAGACCATGCAGCCGTGCAAAAAAATTCAAAAGGCACAACCAAAAAAGAAAATGAGAGGGTACATTTATCACCAAGGTCTTGGTTTTGATGTCTCATTCAAAACTACTCCACTGCAGTGTCAACTATTCTATTTTGTACTGAAGTTACTGGAATAGGACTTGAACCCACAACCTTCTGAATACAAGAATGGAACCAGCTGAGCCATAGGTAACAATACAGCATGAGTTGAGAGTTGCTTCTAACCCCTTTTTATGGTGCAGAATAAGATTGTACAGATTGCTTTGAGATAATATTTTCTAGGCACCTAATAAATTCTGGCTGTGTAACTCTTTAAAACCTGATTGGTCCTGTTAAAAATTTCAGGTGTTTTCTTGGGATCAGTGTCATCAGCTACCACAAGCATAGTGTGCATTCCCAGTGAGATAGGTTTTAGGTTTTTGTCCAATATCTAGTCACACCATAGTCCAAGGGCTGCAATAAGACCCCTTATTATGTGTATTAGGTGAATGCGGGAATTTTTTTCCTTAACATTAGGACTTGCTAATTAAGATAGTGATATATAGTGAATCATAGGACAGTTATTTGCATGCCATAATCACAGCCACTTATAAGTGATATAAGTGAGCTGCCTTCTTCAATCATATGCGTACAATCAATTTCAGTCACTTTCAGTGGTACAGTGTCTCCAGGTGTCATTGACAAGGCAGCTACTGAATCATCTCCCTTCTGGGCAGGAACAGTGGTATCACTATATGCAGTCATTATTAAGAGCTAAATATTCCAGGCCAAAAGAACTTCAGCAAGGACAGGGAAGGTTAGAAAGGAGAGGTATATGGATACACACAACCGCAGCAATTGAAAGGGATTTCAGTCAGAGTGACAGGCAGTAGAAATAGAACCTTATGCCTGAATTGTAATCAGTATCTTCAAGATACAGATGGCTAAAGGAGAACAGGATTGCAGGGAGAGACAGGAGAAGAAATCTTGTCAGCCAACTTGCATACTTACCCGACAGTGGTCGTGTTGCTGTTGTAGAGTCTGAACATCACCTCCAATAGGCATCTGTTTTGTCAGTGCCTCGTCTTTGAGATTTAACCACTTGCTTAGTTCTTCTAATGATGCCAGCAACCTGTTCCATCGTTCTGCATTGGCCTCCAAATGAGCTCTGCAACAACCAGGAAAAGATGTTGCCAACAGTGCTCAACTTTATCTAGGTAAAGTTCTTTCTCAATTCAGCCATTCAAGTAAAAACCATTTTAAAAAATCCAATCTTTATTTTTCACAAATGAAATGGAGACCATTCCCTAGCTCTTTGTCCACATATTATGAACACTTGTCAAAACAAACTGTGATGCATTTCTAAAGCTTTAAAAATAAGTGGCTGCATCAAACCCCATACCTATTGGGATATAGGCTTTAATGTACCCTGTATAAGATGGATTCTAACATTTAGCTTTATCTCATTTAAAAACTTCTCACATTGTTAATGAATTTTGCTTCTTAAAAACTATTTTTACATACAAGCCAATTTTTACATTTTGCACTTAAGCAGTTTCACACAAATGCAGATAAACTTAGGATATGCAAATTGCTATTTAATTTGATTTCATTAAATCATAAATTTACTGTACTTAAAGCTTTGTGTTAGTATTAAATCAAATACCTTGGATCAAGATTTTATTAGAATAAACAGGTGCTTGTGCACCACAGATGCAAATTAAGAATATCAATGATTTTGGGCACAGAATTTTTTTTATTCATTTACAGGCTATGGGCATCACTGGCTAGGCCAGCATTTATTGCCCTTGAGAAGGTGATGGTGTATATAAACATGCTTTATATACAAACCCAGAATTATTTTTGGGGTAAGGGGGTAAACAGGAAGGATAATGTTTTGGTCTTGTTTTCGTTAGAATACAGGCCCCACAGTTTGTTATGAGCATCCACAGAGCCTGTGGGAATTTACCCCACTTGTTCAGCAAGAAATTTTATAAAAATCTTACACTTCCACCAGCTGTATGGCTTATTCTTATTCCCATATTGGAGCAACACTCTCGCTCTTGGACAAATAGAAAACAACTCATCATCTGACTTGTAATCTTTCTCAGCCATAAGCCTTCATCCTTGTCAAATCAGGGGAAATATTCTCTAATCTTTTGTCTGCATTGGAGTGCTGTGTTTACCTGCTGTAGAGAGCTTCAGTTGGAGTTTGGTGATTGAGGGAGTTTAAGGCTTAAATTCTATCTAAAGTCTAGTCTTTCTTTAATCTAGCAATTAACTAAAAGTTGCTATTAGGGTTGGAAGATGGTGAGTTTTAGTTCAGCCTTAAAACAGGGATCATACAGGCACTGCTTGCAGCTGAAACTAGTTAATTAGATAACTGGCTTAATCAGGTTTTCGGAGGCTAGGTTCAGAGAGTATAAAAGTAGGCTATCTTATAGTGCTGACTATCTGCACTGGAGTGCTGTGTTTGGCTGCAGTAGAGAGCTTCAACTGGAGTTTGGTGAGAAGGGAGTGAGTGCTGCTTTCCTTTTCTACCTTTGCTCAAAGAAGAGTGGTGGCCTTGGTATGTAGGAACTGGTAAGTAAATTAGACAAGTGTATAATTTTTAATGTTCCCATACTTGGATTTAACAGCAAAATGCCAGGAATAAGGGAAATTTAGGGCCAATGTAACAAAGTAATATAGATAATCCAAAGTAGAATAAAATTAATGTAAGGGAAGCAGAGTTAAGACATGGCAGAGCAGCTCAGTCAAATGGAATCTGTGTCCTGTAATATGTGCAAAATCATGGATGCTACTGGTGTCCTAGCTGACTATGTGCAAGAAGTGCTGCCAGCTGCAGAAACTTGAGCTGTGGGTTCCAGAGCTCAAGCGGTGTCTGGAGTCACTGTGGTGCATCAGTGAGGCTGAGAGCTATGTGGGTAGCACATTCACAGAGAGGTGGTCTCACCACAGCTTAAGGGCCTGGTGATAGTGAATAGGTGACCACCAGGCAGCCCAACAGAAGTAAGCAGGTAGTGCAGGAGTCCCCTGGGGTCCCACTCACAAATTGGTTTTCTGTTTTGGAAGCTGGTGAGGGTGCTGGTTCCTCAGAGGAGTGCAGTCAGAGCCAAGTTTGTGGCACCATGAGTGGCTTGGCTGTACAGGAGGGGAGGAAGAAGAAAGAAAGAACTATAGTGATAGGGGATTCATTAGTTAGGGAAACAGACAGACATTTCTGTGGCTGTAGAAGTGACTCCAGGATGATATGTTGCCTCCCTGGTGCTAGGGACAAGAATGTCACAGCGGCTGCAGGACATTCTCCTGGGGGAGGGTGGTCAGCCAGAGGTCATGGTCCACATTGGTACCAATGACTTAGGTAGGAAGGGGGCTGTGGTCCTGCAATCAGAATTTAGGGAACTAGGTATAAAATTAGCAAGCAGGACCTCAAAGGTAGTAATCTCTGGATTACTCCCAGTGCCATGTGCCTGTGAATACAGAAATAAGAGGATAAGGCAGATGAATGCATGGCTGAAAAGATGGTACAGGAGGGACATCTTAATATTCCTGAGACTGGCTCTGGGGAAAATAGACTTGCACAAGCTGGATGGGTTGCACCTGAACAGAGCTGAGACTGAGTTCTTTGTGTTTTGCTAGCGCTGTTGGGAGGGCTTTAAACTAACCCAGCTTCGGTTAGGAACCAAGAAAAAAAATATTAGAGGAATACCAGGGTGCATGAAATACTGGGAGGGACAGATAGCTCTAGTATAGAGAATAGTAAGTTAATAGGTAAAGTCAGGGTAAGGGAGAAAGTAAGAGTTACAGTGCATGTATTTGAATGCACGGAGTATAGTAAATATGATTGAGGAGTTACAGGTGGAGATTGCCATGCAGAAATATGATGTGGTGACAACAGATCTGGCTCAAGGAAGGGCAGAACTGAGAGTTAAATATTCATGGGTACAAGGGGTTCAGAAAAGATAGGAAAGGAGGGGTGGCAGTGTTGATTAAGGAGAACATTGCAGAGCTGGAGAAAGAGGAATTCCTAAAGGGTTCAAGAACAGAACCAGTTTGGCTAGATCTAAGGGACAAAAAGGGTACTATTACATTGCTCAGTGTAGACTGCCAACTTGTGAGAAGGACGTAGCAGAACAAATCTGAAGGGTAATTACAGAGAGATGCAGGCATTATAGAGTAGTAATAATGGGGTACTTTAATTACCTGAACGTTGACTGGAACAGTAGAAGTGTAAAGGGCGGAGAGGGGCAGAAGTTCCTAGATTGTGTTCTGGAGAACTTTCTACCACAGTATGTGTCCAATCCAACAAGAAAAGACACTGTTGGACCTGGTTCTCGGAAATGAAGCGGGCCAAGTAGATCAAGTGTCAGTGGGGGAACATTTAGGATCATTGTATTATACATTTTAGGGTGATGATAGAAAAGGAAGATAGGCAATCCAGAGTAAAAATAATTAACTGGACAAGAGCAAACTTCAATGGGGCAAGAACGGAGCTAGGCCAGATAGACTGGAACCGAAAGATTAGCAGGAAAAACTGTAGCTACCTTCAAAAAAGAATTGGTTCAGGCATAGTCTAGGTATATTCAATCGAAAGGGAAAGGTAGGACATACCAATCCAGAGTTCTCTGGATGAAAAAGGAGATTGAAATTAAGATAAAGAAGGAAAAAAGTGTGCTTATGACAGATGTCAGGTAGAAAGTACAATTGAGAACCAAGAGGAATACAGAAGGTTCAGAGGGGAGGTGAAAAAGGGAGGAGAGAAGCGAAGAGGGATTATGAGAAAAGACTGGCAGCCAACATAAAGGGGAATCACAAAGTCTACTATAGGCATATAAATAGTAAAAGTGTGGTACAAGGAGGAGCAGGGCTGATTTGGGACTTAAAAGTGAATTTACACATGGACGAAGGGGCCATGGCTGAGGTATTAAATGAATACTTTGTACTTTTACCAAGGAGATAGATGCTACCCAGGCCATGGTGACAGACTAGGAAACTCTGTCACTAGAAGTGTTCAAAATTGATGAAGAGGAAGTGTTGAATAGACTGTCAATACTTAAAGTTGACAAGGCACCGGGACATGATGAGATGCATCCAAGAATATTGAAAGAAGTGATTAGAAATTGCAGGGGCACTGGCTATATTCTTTCAGTCTTCCCTAGGCTTAGGGGTGGTGCCAGAGGACTAGAGAATTGCAAACATTACGTCCTTGTTCAAAAAAGGTCATAAGGATAAGCCCAGCAATTACAGGCTAGTCAGTTTAACTTCAGTGGTGGGCAAGATTTAGAAACCAATATTCACTAGAATTAGAAGTCATGTGGAAAAACATGGGTTGATAAGGAAGAGCCAGCATGGATTTCTAAAGGGGCAATCGTGTTTAACTAACCTGAAGATTTTTGAAGAGGTAACAGAAAAGGTCGATGAGGGTAATGCTGTTGACGTGGTGCACATGGATTTTGAAAAAGCTTTTGACATAATGCCATAGTACAGACTTGTGAGAAGTTATTGCTCATGGAATAAAAGGGACAGTAGCAATGTGGATACAAAATTGGCTGAAAAATAGGAAGCAGAGAGTAATGGTCAATGGATATTTGTCAAGCTGGAGGAAAGTTTGTAGTGGTGTTCCCCAGGTGTTGGTATTGGGACCTTTGCTCTCCCTGATGTATATTAACAATCTAGATCTTGGTGTGCATGGGACAATTTCAAAGTATACAGGTGATATGAAGCTTGGGAGTGTTGTGAACTGAGGGGACGACGGTGTGGAACTTCAAGAGGTCATAGACAAGTTGGAGTGGGCAGATGGGTGGCAGATGATGTTCAATGTGGAAAAGTGTGAAATGATGCATTTTGATAGGAAGAACATGGACAGACAATATAAAATAAGGGGTGAAATTTTGAAGGTGGTGCAAGAGCAGAAAGACTTGGTGTACATGTGCACAGATCATTGAAGGTGGCAGGACAGGTGGAGAGAGCAGGTAATAAAGCATATAGTATCCTGGGCTTTATCAATAGGGGCATAGAGTACAAGAGCAGGAAGGTTATCCTGTATTTATATAAGACACTTGTTCGACCTCAACTGGAATATTGTGTACAGTTCTGGGCACCATATTATAGGATGGATGTAAATGCATTGGAGAGAGTGCAGAAGAGGTTTACAAGAATGGTTCAAGGAGTGAGAAACTTCAGCTATGAAGATAGATGGGAGAGGTTGGGACTGTTCTCCTTGGACAGAAAGCAGCAGAGGAGAGATTTGACAGATGCTCAAATCATGAAGGGGCTGGACAGAGTAGATAGGGAGAAGGCTGTTCCCACTCTTAAGAGAATCAAGAATGAGAGGGTACAGATTTAAAGTGACTTGCAAAACAAGTAAGTGTAACGTGAGAACTTTTTCTCACGTCGTGTTGTTTGGGTCTAGAATGCACTGTCTGGAAATGTGGTGGAGGCAGGTTCAATCAAGAGGACATTAGATGATTATCAAATATTGTGCAGGGATATGGGGAAAAGGCAGGGCAACGACACTATGTCATAATGCTCATTTGGAGAGCCGGTGCAGACATGATGGGCCGAATGGCCTCCTTCTATGCTGTTAAAATTCTATGCTGCACTCATACCTAGCACAGTGGAAGATAGTTATGGCTGATGGAGGCCAATCAACTCAGCTCCAGGATATCACTGCAGGAGTTCCTCAAGGCCTCGGTCCAAGGTGCATCCACCTTCAGCTGTTTCATCAATGACCTTTCCTCCATCATGAGGTCAGGAGTGGGATGTTCGCATAACCTCAAGATACTGAAGCAGTCCATGCCCACATGCAGCAAGACCTGGACAACATTTAGGCTTGAGCTGATAAGAGGCAAGTGACATACATGCCACAAAAGTACCAGGCAGTGACCATCTCCGACAAGAGAGATTTTAACCATCTCCCTTGACATTCAACAGCATTACAATTGCTGAATTCCCCACCATCATCATCTTTGGAGTATTTATTGACCAGAAATTTAAATGGATCAGCCATTTAAATACTGGTTACAAGGGCTGGAAATTTTGTGACAAGTAACCTGCCTCCTGATTTCCCAAAGCCTGTCCACCATTTACAAGGCACAAGTCATGAGTGTGATGGAATATTCTGCAGTTACCTGGACGAGTGCAGCTCCAACAACACTTGGGAAGCTTGACACTATTCAGGACAAAGCTATCCATTTTACTGGCATCCCATCCACCACTTTAAACTTTACTCCCTCCACCACCAGCATACTGTGGCTGAGTGTCTACCATCTACAAGATGGACTGAAGCAACACCAGGGCTCCTTTGACAGCACCTTTTAAACCCATGACCTCTACCACCGAGAAGAACAAGGGCAGCAGCTCATTGGAACATCACCAGTTGCAAGTTCCCCTCCATGTCACTCACCATCAAGACTTGGAACCACAATGCCATTTCTTCACTGTTGCTGGCTCAAGATTCTGGAACTCCCTCCAAAACAGCACTGTGGGTATATTTACTCAAATGAACTGCAGTGGGTTCAAGGAGATGACTCACCACCATCTCAGGGGCAATTAGGCTATAAATGCTGATGCCCACATCACATGAACAAACACAAATGACCCTCTCTGCACCAAGTCAACTTTTTTCTTCTGTATTTATCAATCAAATATCCTTACAGTCAAATATTCTTTCTCATTGCTTTCAAGCTTTAAGTATGATGCTTTACATGTTTTTCCTCCTCCTGATTTCCCCATTGTTTTGGGATCAAGACTCATTGCACATACCAATTTGCCAGTGAAGTGTTTGTAAAAGTTATGTATAGTTATCTACAACTTATTCTACTCTAAGTCATTCCTCATTACGACTTCAAAATTCAAATTCCTTAACTTCCATCCATCCCTGCATATTAGCTTACTCCTAAAATCTTCAGACTTTTAAAGTTAACATTGCCCTTACCTAATCATTACTCCCTGTTTTATCTTACCTTGGTTATTAGTTTTTGACACTGGTATTCTGCACTGTGGTCCTAGGCCCTTGCCTAGGCTTCTCAATGAAAAGCAATCATTAAAACACCTTGCCATGGTCTACTGACCTGATATTGACAGATTTTGTCTTCAGGTCACTCCATCGTTGGTTCATATCATCAAGTCGATGCTGGAGCAAGGCAGCCTCCTCTGAATTTCCCAAAACCTTCACCATCTTGTGTCTGTTGCCATCAATACTCTTAAAGATGTCATTGTGAGCATCAATCTCAGCCTGGATATCCTGAGGAAAGCAAAGGCAATATAGTTAGGATCCAGATTCGCCAGGGATATCTCTTCTAGACCTGTAGCTGCATATTTTTATTACCTGAACAATCTGTTTGAGAGCTATGTTTGTGGTTGAACATACAACAGAAGCCTTACAGAAAATCTTGGGCCCTATTTCAAATGTTACAAAAGATATATTTTTGCCACCACTGATGTTTACTTTATACTTTTGACAAGACACCTGGTGTCTTGTGCTGCAATGCCAAATGAAGCAGTGTTTTGGGATTATCACTCCCAAAACATGCCAGCATAACCAGATGCAGAGTTAAGTTCTCTACCCTTCCCCACTGCAATGAAATTCCCTTGCTGACTTAGTGGCTTATCAAAAATTGGCAAAACAGAGCCAATTTAGGGGCAGTTTTGTTAACAGCACATGTCCAATTAAAACTGCAGTGCACATGACAAACTCATTTCGCACAAGACCAACTATCATAACAGACAAGAGACTTCCATCACATCACACTGGGCTGGACTTCAACCCAAGTCCAAAATGGAAGGACAGGTATCACATGTACCTGAAAGAGATGTTTGTTTCTGAACTAGATTAAGGAAGTAATCAACATCACGTCTTGTCATATTACGATATATGAAGGACAGGAGATCAACTGTGCTGGGACATTGAGATACTAAAAGAAGCAAGTGGGTTTTTGCAAAATTAATTGACTGAGAACAGAGCAATCTGCAAAAGTGACTTAGTTAAAACATTGTGCATGCTTTTGGCCAAAATATTCAAAGCTTACAAATTTTATCGAGTAGCTATGGACCTTCTGAGCTCTGACTTATCCCTGCATTTCTGAATCATCTATCAGCTCAGTGTGCAGACAAATTAATTCCATCTCATTTTGAACTATGGATCATGTATATGTATACCTCCCAAGGATTTGCCAATATTTTCAAGGAGTAAGGCGGGATTACAAATTGTACCCAGATTTAGGAACATTAGACCCTCAAGTTTGAGCTGTCCAGAAACTCAATGTGGTTACTGGAAATTTTGATTCACTGCCTTGGAAAGATCTTTGAAGTACATTTACACAGCAGAAGACCAGACAACATACACTTTCATATATCTTAAGGAAGAATATAGCATCTCATACAGCAACCTCTGGATATTGACATTTAACTGCGCATCTGCACTTGCCTGTACTCGCTACCCTATTAGTACATAAAACAGTGCTAGCTTCCCTGTTATTATTGCTGGCCGTATGATGAATACCATTACACACGATCAAAAAATCCCAGCAAAGCCTCTGTAATAAAGAAGCCACAGCGGTGATGTTTATTAAGGGCTTTTTTTGATTCATTCACGGGATGTGAGCATTGCTGGCTGTCAGCATTTATTTCCCATTCTTAATTGTGCTTGAGAAGGTGGTGGTGAGCTGCCTTCTTGAACTGCTGCAGTCCATGTGATGTAGGTACACCCACAATGCTGTTAGGGAGAGAGTTCCAGGATTTTGAGCTAGCAACAGTGAAGGAACAGCGATACTTTTCCAAGTCAGGATGATGAGTGACTTGGAGGGGAACTTGCAGGTGGTGGTGTTCCCATCTATCTGTTGTCCTTGTCCTTCTAGATGGTAGTGGTCGTGGGTTTGGAAGGGAGGCTTGGTGAGTTCCTGCAGTGCATTTTGTAGATGGTACACACTGCTGCTACTGTGCGTCAGTGGTGGAGGGAGTGAATGTTTGTGGGTGCCAATCAAGCGGGTTGCTTTGTCCTGGATGTCATCAAGTTTCTTGAATGTTGTGGGAGCTACACTCGTCCAGGCAAGTGGAGAGTATCCCATCACACTCCTGACTTAGGCCTTGTAGATGGTGGACAGACCTTGAGTCAGGAGGTGAGTTACTCACTGCAGGATTCCTAGCCTCTGACCTGCTCTTGTAGCCACAGTATTTAAATGGCTGGTCTAGTTCAGATTTTGGTCAATGGTAAGCTCCACAATGTTGTTAGTGGGGTTTGTGATGATAATGCCATTGAATATCAAGGGCAATAGTTAGATTCTCTCTTGTTGGAGATGGTCATTACCTGACGTCTGACACTTGCGTGGCATGAATGTTACTTGTCAGCCCAAGCCTGGATATTGTCCAGGTCTTGCTGCAATTGGACATGGACTTATTCAGTACCTGAGGAACTGTGAATGATGCTGAACATTGTGCAATCATCAGCAAACATCCCCACTTCTGATCTTATGATTGAAGGAAGGTCATTGATGAAACAGCTGGAGATAGTTGGGCCTTGGACACTACCCAGAGGATGTCCTGGAACTGAGATGATTGACTTGTAATAACCACACACATCTTCCTTTTGTGCTAGGTATGAGTCCAACCAGTGGAGAGTTTTTTTTCCCCGATTCCCATTGACTCCAGTTTTGCTAGGGCTCCTTGATGCTACACTCCTTGATACCACAAATGTTGCCTTGATGTCAAGGCAGTCACTCTCTCATCTCTCGAGTTCAGCTCTTTTGTCCATGTTTGAATCAAGGCTGTAGTGAGGTCAGGAATTGAATGGCCCCAGCAGAACCCAAACTGAGCATCAGTGAGCAGGTGATTGCTAAGCAATTGCCACTTGATAGTACTGTTGATGACCCCTTCCATTACTTTACTGATGATGGAGAATAGACTGATGGGGCAGTAATTAGTTGGGTTGGATTTGTCCTACTTCGTGTACAGGACATACCTGGGCAATTTTCCACATTGCTGGGTAGAAGCCAGTGTTGTAGCTGTACGTCAACAGCTTGGCTAGGGGCACGGCAAGTTCTGGGGCACAATCTTCAGTACTATTGCCAGAATATTGTCAGGGCCCATAGCCTTTGCAGTATCCAGTGCCTTCAAACATTTCTTTATATCATGTGAATCAAATTTGCTGAAGACTGGCAACTGTGATGCTGGGGACCTCCAGAGGAGACCGAATGGTATGTGGAGGTAAGGCCACAATCAGATCTGCCATGGCAGCATTGGCGGAGAAGAAAAGAGTTGACGTTTCGAGTCCTCATGACCCTTCAGCAGAACTGGTTGCAGTTTAAAACATCAACTCTTTTCTTCTCAGCCGATGCTGCCAGACCTGAGTTTTTCCAGGTAATTCTGTTTTTGTTTTGGATTTCCAGCATCTGCAGTTTTTTGTTTTTATCAGATCTGCCATGATATTGAATGGCACAGCAGGCTCAAGGGGCTAAAATGGCCTACTCCTAATCCTATTTTTTAATGTTATGCTCTTATTTAGTTTCAGGCAACAGACCAGAAGATAGATATGGAGTTTTGATTGATATATCATTAAAAACCACTGGTTCAATATTTGAAAGTGGTGTAGAAAACAAAATGCTCAAGTGTATAAATAAGAGATCTTATATTTACATCTAAGAAAGCAATGTTAAAGTTGTATCTGGGTTTGTGAAGCTGTATCCTAGATCCTTAAAGCATAGGACACCACTCATCCCACCTTGCCTGTGTTGGCTCTTTGCAAAAGTCATCCAATTTGTCCCACTCTACTGCCCTTTCCTCATAGCGCTGCATGTTTCTCACTTTTATGAAAAACAAATTCCTTTGTGGAAGTCACTATTGGTTCTGCTTCCACTACATCTTCAGGTGCTGCATTGTAGATCTTAATCCGTTGAGTATAAAACAAAAGTCTCCTCTGCACCCACTCCAACACCTTGATGTCCCCTCCAGCTGAGGTCTAACCAGTAATTTATAATAAAATTTGGCGTGATGCCTTTACTTTGTACTCCATGCATCTATTTATAAAGCCAAAGATCCTGTACGTATTTAACAGCTTTATCAACTTGTCTTGCCACCTGCAAAGATTTGTTTATGTGAATCCCCAAGATTCACTGTTCTTGCACACCCACTTAAATTGTTACATTTAGTCGATATTGCTTCTCATCAATTTTACTTCCAAAGGCATCACTTCACACTTGTGTTAAATTTCATCAGCCACTTCCCAGCCCATTTCACTAGTCTATGGCCTTCTGAAATCTATTATTCACCTCCATGTCTACTACATTTGAGTTTCATGTCAGCTGCAAATTTCTAATTTGAAATTATACCCTATATCCCAAGTCCAGGCCATTAATATTTATTATTTATATACTATGGAGAATGTATAGATATTTAAAAGAACAGTGGTGCTAACACCAACCCTTGGGGAACACCGCTGTATCTACATATCTGGATTAATGCAATTCAGCTTCTGTCCCTGTTTTACATGAAAGATGTAGAATTAATGAAGGGAGCCCAAAGGAGGAAATCAAGGTTGATTCTTGCAATTACAGGGTTGATTAGTTGGAGTGATTTTCTATTGTGGGACTCCACCTCTTGTTAAAAGGAAGAATGAGGTGCCCTGATGGAGGTATTCAACATTATCACAAATATAAAAGATTTGGAATTAGAAAACATATTTTAAGAAACTTAAACATATTAATACAGTTTTAGCCAGTGAGAATATTGGTATGGGAAATCATGGCAGGAACTAAAATTAGTCTGGACAAATTCCCAACAGCGCAGGTTCGATTCCCATTCCGGCTGAGTTAAACTTGGGACCTGTCTCCCCATGCTGCCCCTGAAAGTGGATGGCAATGGCAAATCACCACTGAAAATAAACTGCCAAGGAAACGATTCAGGATCGAGCATCAGCAGGTGATGAACAAAGACCTGCCTACAGGAAGCATACGTACAAAAGTGGGTGCACGGGGCTATTAGTTCCAGAATCAAAAAAGGAAGCCAATGGGGGAATTGGAAGGGAAGGATAACTCTAGCTAAAGCAATGGTCTGCTCCTATCAAAAAACATTGCTGTGTTAAGAAGCTGCTGTGTCAGTTTGAGTTATCAATCTTTATACAACTAGCTCTCAGCCTGTTTGCTATTATGTAGCATGGACTGGACTCTGCCTGGATATTCAGAGATGCATGTAATCTACTGCTTTGCTCTGCACCATGTTTAGCATGATTAGGACACACTGTGATCACTGTATGAAATTTAATGTAACCAGTTGCTTTATACAATTGTTGAACTCTGCCTCAAGCAATCAAAACCTTTCTCCAGCTCAGCCTGCACCTTGTACTTTAAGGAAACAAGCCGTGCACAAGAGCTCTCTGGCTTTATCAGCTGATATTCATGATGTGTAACGGCTTACTGCTGTCCCATGTTCATGCATCCATTTATTAACCATGTATAAAAGCAACATAATTACTTCTTGTATCCTAATACAATCCCACTTCAACACAATATGAAATTCACTATCAATCTACTTTAGGATACTGATTCTACTAGAAGCTCAATTCAGCACCCATCTCTCTTACCCTGAAACCACTGTAAAAGCCATTAAATAAATCCTCTTTAACAAAATCCCCTTTTTAAAAAGATAAGACTTTATTCTGGTATTTCCTTAATTGCTGCTGTGGAGATGACCAAGTTCAGGAAATGAAAAGTCAGTTCAATCGCTCCAGGTACCTGACAGGAAACGGATGCTCACGTTGGCAACACCCACTCTCCAGTCCAATTGCATTACACTGAGGAACTCTTGTCAACCTATACTCTCTGGATTTCTTTTAGCAAACTGACAGTGGCAGGTCAGTAAAAGTAATTACAAGCTCCCAGGGGTAAAATCCAAACACTAAATAATTTATTAGCATTTTGCCATTCACTGCTTAAGTCCCAGAATATTGACAAAACTCCTATAAAGTGTGGCCCCTGCTGTTAGCAGCTGGCAATTATAACCAGAACAGGTTTCCTCTGTGCTACTCTTGCAGTGCTCCACCATCTCAGTGGCAAATCCTACTGTTTTTTTTTTAAAAACACAATGACAAATGCAGTGCAATATTAAATTCCACACAAGTATTCAATCAATGCGTCTATGGTTAGTGAATAACTCCCCTCCTCTGCCTTTCCCCTTGATTAGAAGTTGTCGAAGTTTGTGGGGTTTATTGCACATAGCCTATTTAAACCACTTAAATTCATTTTTGTGTATTCACTGCAGAACCATTAAAAGCTAAGAGCTTCCTAACGTAAGTAAAGAATGAAGCTTCGAGCACTCCATTTCAGGGGTGTGCTTTCTCTAATTTTTGCAGACATCCCTGGTAATGAATTAAAACATAAATAAACCAGTCCCACAATCTCTTCCCTAAATACATTCTTAAGTTTTTCAACATTAGAACGCACATTGTAGTTGTCACTAAACTTAACATAAATATACTTTGATTTTTATCCCCTGTGATAAAGTTCATAAAGTTCGATTGTGTGTGACGTTAACACAGTTGCTAACCCATTTGAAAATAAAGTGATCAACAATGAATTAAAATAGTCCACAAAGGGAACTCGTGTGGTGGAATTACTAATAGTGGTGCACTAACAGAAATTAAACCTGGTAAATGATTTAAAAATTAACTAAATGTCAGGCCATAAGATAAAATCATTTTTTCTTACTATACCTGTTCAATTTTTCTTAGCAACTCCTGCAAGCTGAAGTTCAGGCCAATCATCGTTATGTCTCACCTTGACACATCCTACATCTTTCTGAAAAAGGTTGTCTCATTACTGCTGTTTGTGCTGCAGTTCTACATCTGCAAGCAGAAGGTTCACCTCCTGCTTTAGCCTGTCCTAAATTTTCTCATACACACTAAATCCATCTGATTGTGGTTTACATTTTAGCAGCTTCACACATCCATCAATTCAAAAGAACTCGCCCAAAGATACCTAGATCCAGGATGGTGAGTAATCTTCTGCAGTTTTTAGCCAACTTCCATAGTGCTTTCATCCTCTCAGGCAGTTTTCACTCTAAAGTTTATTCTAAGGCTTCACTGGTTCCCGTTTCTTACGATGGTCCAGATGTTGTTCCTTTAAAACATTTGCTCATGGGTCCCGTCTCAATCAAACAGTTGGCTGCAACTGTTGACAGCTTGAGAGTCAAAGATAATTGACCAATGGTCACATGGGAAATTCTGTAAAGGACTTTCTGTGCAAAGGTAACAAAGGCAATCCTCAAACGGAGTCTATTGTAAACATATATCCAAGCGATTACATTGAATGGGACTTCAGTCCACAGGGTTAAGAGGACAATAACAAGATACTGGACCAGAGCCACTAATCCACAAATAGACACGTGTTGATATATCAACAGTTTGATTTTTCCCAAGGCCCTCGGATTTTTTTCGCTAGCAAAGGGGAAGCTGTGGGTTCAGAGAACTGTGCCCATTAGTCCCGCTGTGCTTGCCCTCTCTCAATACAGATTATTACGCTGTCTACTCTAGCACAGGACCTTCAGCTTTTGTTTAACGCTGCTCCAATAGTCTGTGGTAATCTTCTATTTCCAGATGATGTTTATTATTTTAATCAGCATCCTGCAGCCTCCCTGCTCTCTGGAACCAGATACACTCCCACTTCCTGAGGCCTCATTTTTGGCAGGACTTCAGTCCTGGAGAAAAGAGCAAAGAGCCAGACTCTGATTTAGTAATGAGAAAACACACACAAAAAGCACATTGCAAAATATCCTTGCTGTTGATTTTTATTCTCAAACCCTTTCTGTTGGAAAGCAGAGATGAATTTTCAGGTAATCAAAGATCTTGTTTACTTAAGCAATGATATTCTTCAGCAGGACACAGTTGAAAAGATATTCTTGTTATTTATGATTAGCTAACTCTGCTAGCTTTTTATTCAGTTTTTCTTATAGATACATTCATCTATATTCATGCATTTACTGGCACACAGGGTTCATAACGACATTTAGCTGCAGATTGCAGCTAAGGATATATTTCAAGCTATGGAATTAAGATGCAGACAAAAATTAGAGAATTCAGTGTCATGCAAAGCAGCTCTGGCACCTAATTGAAGTGATTGAACTTTAACCCCTAGAAAAATAAAGGTTCAGGCCAGTCTAAAGGCAAATGATTTTAAGGAGGCTCTAAATTTACTGAAATTGTCATCGCCAAGTAGCTCACATTATGAATTAAGATTACTGGTAGATATAAATTTATATACAGCAAGGAATAATAGCAAATACGGAGGCGATAGCATAGTGTTGTCGTTGCTGGACTGCGAATCCAGAGAATTACCCTAGGGTAATGCTCTGGGGACCGGGGTTCGAATCCCACCATGGCAGATGGTGGAATTTGAATTCAATAAAAATCTGGAATTAAAAGTCTGATGATGACCATGAAACCATTGTCAATTGTTGTAAAAACCCATCTGGTTCACTAATGTCCCTTTAGGGAAGGGAATCTGCTATCCTGGTCTGGCCTACATGTGACTCCAGATCCACAGCAATGTGGTTGACTCAAATACCCTATGAAATGGTCTAGCAAGACACTCAGCTGTATCAAACGGCTACAAAGTCTCAAAAAGGAATGAAACCAGACGGACCACCCAGCATCGAACCTAGGCACCGGAACTGACGAAGGCAAACTCAGCCCTGTCGACCCCAACCAATTACTGCCCCATCAGTCTATTCTCCATCATCAGTAAAGTAATGGAAGGGGTCATCAACAGTGCCATCAAGCAGCACTTGTTTAACAATAACTTGCTCACTGATGCCCAGTTTGGGTTCTGCCAGGGCCACATAGCTCCTGACCTCATTACAGCCTTGGTTCAAACATGGACAAAAGAGCTGAACTCCCAAGGTGAGGTGAGAGTGGCTGCCCTTGACAACAAGGCTGCATTTGACCAAGTGTGGCATCAAGGAGCCTTAGCCAAACTGGAGTCAATGGGAATCAGGGGGCAAACTCTCCACTGGTTGGTGTCATACCTAGCACAAAGGAAGATGGTTGTGGTGGTTGGAGGTCAGTCATCTGAGTTCCAGGACATCACTGCAGGAGTTCCTCAGGGTAGTGTCCTAGGCCCAACCATCTTCAGCTGCTTCATCAATGATCTTCCTTCCATCATAAGGTCAGAAGTGGAGGTGTTCACTGATGATTGCACAATGTTCAGCCCCATTCGCAAATCCTCAGATACTGGAGCAGTTCATGTCTAAATGCAGCAAGATCTGGACAATATCCAGGCTTGGGCTGACAAGTGGCAAGTAACATGTGCACCACACAAGTGTCAGACAATGATCATCTCCAACAAAAGAGAAGCTAACCATCATCCCATGAAGTTCAATGGCATTACCATCACTGAATCCCCCACTATCAACATCCTGGGGGTTATCACTGACCAGAAAGTGAACTGGACTAGCCATATAAATACTGTGGCTACAGGGGAGGTACCAGAGGACTGGAGAGATGCAAACATAGTTCCATTGTTTAAAAAGGATCAAAGGAAATGCCAAACAACTATAGGCCAGTTAGTCTTACATCAGTGGTGCGCAAATTAGTAGAATCAATCCTGAGAAATAGGATTAACTGTCATGTGGGAAGGCATAGTCTAGTCAGGGATGGTCAGCATGGATTTGTTAAAGGAAGGTCTTGCCTCACAAATTTGATTGATTTCTTTGAGGAAGTGACAAGAAGGGTTGATGAAGGTAGTGTAGTGGATGTTGTGTACATGGATTTTAGCAAGGCATTTGACAAGGTCCCACATGGCAAATTGGTCAGGAAAGTAAAAGCCCATGGGATTCAGGGTAATGTGGCAAACTGGATAAAAGGTTGGCTTTGTAACAGGAAACAAAGGGTAATGGTCAATGGATGCCCTTGCAAAAGGAAAGTTGTCTCAAGTGGTGTTCCACAGGGCTCAGTGTTGGGACCCTTGTTGTTTGTGTTATATATCAACAATTTGGACATGAACATGGGCATGAATGGGAAATTTGCAGATGACACAAAGATTGGCCGGGTGGTGGATAGTGTAGAGGATAGCCATAATCTCTAAAACAATATGGGTCGGTGGAGTGGGCAGTAAAGTGGCAGATGGATTTTAACACAGAGAAGTGTGAAGTCATACATTTAGGGGGCTCAAATAGTTACAGGGATTACAAAATAAATGGGAATATACTAAGAGGGGTAGATGAAGTGAGAGATCTTGGCGTACAAGTAAACAGGTCCCTGAAGGCAGCAGTTCAAGTAGACAAGGTTGTAAAGAAGGCATATGGAATGCTGTCCTTCATTGGCAGAGGTATAGAATATAAAAGTAAGGATATAATGTTGGAATTGTATAAAACACTGGTGAGGGCACAACTGGAGTATTGTGTGCAGTTCTAGTCACCACATTACAGGAAGGATGTAATAGCTCTGGAGAGAGTGCAGAGGAGGTTTACAAGAATGTTGCCAGGGTTAGAAAAGATTAGCTACAAAGAGAGATTGGATAGGTTGGGGTTATTTACCTTAGAACAAAGAAGGCTGAGAGATGACTTGATTGAGGTGTCCAAAATTATGAGGGGAATACATAGAGTGGACAGGATAAAATTGTTTCCCTTGATGGAGAATTCTAGAACCAGGGGAAATAGATTCAAGATTAAGTGGCAGAAGGTGTAGGGGAGACATGAGGAAGAACTTTTCTACACAGAGGGTAGTGGGTGTCTGGAATTCGCTGCCCAAGTTGGTGGTAGAGGCAGAAACTTTAAACTCTTTTAAAAAGTACCTGGATCTGCACCTTAAGTGCTGTAAGCTGCAGGGCTATGGGCCGGGTGCAGGAAGGTGGGATTAGAAAGGGCACCTGGGTGTCCTCGGGCTGGCATGGACAAGATGGGCCAAATGGCCTCCTTCTGTGCTGTAACTCTTCTATGGTTCTAAGAGCAGGTCAGAGGCTAGGAATCCTGCAACGAGTAACTCACCTCCTGACTCCCCAAAGCCTGTCCACCGTCTACAATGCACAAGTCAGACGTTTGATGGAATACTCCCCACTTGCCTGGATGAGTGCAGCTCCCACAACACTCAAGAAGCTTGACATCATCTAGGACAAAGCAGCCCGCTTGATAGGCATCACATCCAAAAACATTCACTCCCTCCACCACTGACGCACAGTAGCAACAATGTGTACCATCTACAGGAATTCACCAAGGCTCCTTAAGCAGCACCTTCCAAACCCACTACCGTCTAGAAGGACAAGGGCAGCAGATAGATGGGAATACCACCACCTGGAAGCTCTCCTTCAAGTCGCTCACCATCCTGACTTGAAAATATTCTGTCGTTCCTTCACTGTCACTGGGTCAAAATCCTGGAACTCCCCTTCTAACAGCACTGTGGGTGTACCTGCACCGCATGACCTGCAGCAGTTCAAGGCGGCAGCTCGCCAACACCTTCTCAAGGGCAACGAGGGATGAGCAATAAATGCTGGCCCAGCCGGAAAAGCCCACATCCCATGAATTAATTTTAAAAAATGTTTAAGCACCCTCTAACTGTATCTTAAACATGTCACAACGCACTGAGAAACAATTCATACCCATGCCATTTAATTGTTTTTACTAATACTGAATCTGGGCTCTGCTATTGTTAAATCCCCTGTTTCTATGAAAATATTCGTACAAAACGCTTTTCTTTGAATTGCTATACGAGCTCAGGGCTGGAGAGGAGTTTGCAGTTGGACGGGGAGGATCCAGTTGTCGTGGTCCGTGTAGGTACCAATGACATAAGCAGGACAACGAAACAGGTTCTGCATAATCAGTATGAAGAGCTAGGCACCAAATTAAGCAGAACCTCAAAAGTGATAATATCTGGATTACCACCTGAGCGGCAAATTGGCATAGGGCAAATAGGATTGGGAAATTAATGTGTGGCTCAAAGACTGGTGTGGGAGAAGTGGCTTCTGCACTGGCATCAGTACTGGAGAACGTGGGGGCTGTAACATTGGGATGGTATACAAATGAACCATGCAGTGTTCTAGTGAGCCGCATAACTAGGGAAGTAGAGAGGTTTTTAAACTAAACAAGGAGGGGTGAGGGATCAAGCTTAGGTAGATATAAAAAACAAGCTAGCAATACCTGTAAATCAGGAGATGGAAGGGAGAGAGGAACCTAGTGAAATTACAATCACTAGGGAAGCGGTACTGAGCAAATTGATGGAGCTGCAGGCTGACAAATCTTCGTGTCCTGATGGATTTCATCCTAGGGTCTTAAGTGGTGGCTAATGAGGTAGTAGAGATAAGTTGATATTAACTTTCCAAAATTCCCTAGATTCTGGAAAGGTTCCATCAGACTGAAAAGTAGCAAATATAAGCCCTCTATTCAAGAAGGGAGGGCAGCTGAAAACAGGGCAATATAGGCCAGTTAGCTTGAAGTCTGTCATGGGGAAGGTGTTAGAATCAACCATTAAGGGGGTTATGGCTGGGTACTTTGAAAAGCTCAAGGTAATCAGGAAAAGTCAGTATGGTTTCATGAAAGGGGAATCAGGTTTAACCGATTTATTGCAGCTCTTTGAAGGGGAAACATGTGCTGTGGATAAAGGGGAGCCTGTAGATATCCTGTACTTGGATTTCCAGAAGTCATTTGATAAGGTGCCACATCAAAGGTTATTGTGGAAAATAAAAGCTCATTCTCTGTAGAGCTTTTCCTGGATTTCAAGATGGCATCGCTAGGTCATGCGGTGCAGGTACACCCACAGTGCTGTTAAAAGGGGAGTTCCAGGATTTTGACCCAGTGACAGTGAAGGAACGACAAAATATTTTCAAGTCAGGATAGTGAGCGACTTGAAGGGGAGCTTCCAGGTGGTGGTGTTCCCATCTACCTGCTGCCCTTGTCCTTCTAGACGGTAGCGGGTTTGGAAGGTGCTGCTGATTTATCGCACTTGCCAGTTTTGGCAGGCTCTGCAAAATAGCGACGGTGTGCCTCGAGGATTTTATTTTAAAAAAACAATGCCTGCATGGATCGGCTGCCTGACTTCTTTCGTTCAGTGGTTTACTTTACCTGGCAATGAAGCAGTCGAATTCTAGCTTTTGCGTGTTCTTTTTTCTGAGCTGGACAGCTCCTGAGATGTTTAATTAATTTCTCTCTCTTTTTTTCCTGTTGATGAGCTCAGAGGCCACGTGCTGAAGTTCTGACTCAGAGATTGGGTTTTCAGCAACGGGTTTCTTTCAAACAGCACATTTGACACTCAGTTAGTTGAAATACTTACTGCAGCCTGGAATTTTAAAACCTTTAGTTCACCCTTGCAGGTTCTGTTGACTCTGCACTCTGAATCTGGACTTCCAAATGACATTCAATGGAACCTTTTGCTGTAGTAAGGAATTTTAAATCACTGCCTTCAGCTTTCACGCCTTTTCTCTGTGGTGTGGTGATTTTTTCCTCTGCATCCTCTACTTCTTTTGGGAGCTTCTTTCAAGTCTCAAAGCTTTGTTGAAGTTTTTCTTAGTCTTTCAGCATTTTGCTTTATTTCAGCATTTCAACGAAGTTGTGGGTTTTGATCCCTTTCTGCCACCATGTTGGGAGGGTGTTGGTTACAGAACAGTGTCTCTTAAAGACTAGTATTCATAGTCTTCCGTAGGTTAACTGTAGGTCTTTATTAACAAGTAGAACTATCTATACGTATATAGTAAAGGGTACAGGCTTGGAAGTATCTCCATGCCTAGGTCTTAACCAGTCTCTGCTCAACACTACAAACTCCGGGGTCTGTGTCTGGGTCATATGTGGGTACTGTATTCAGTCTCCATTAACCCTTTGTGTCAGACCCTTATACTACGGGGGCCTGTGCCAAAATTTGGAGAGCTGACTCACAGACTGGTCGAGCAATAGCCTGACACAGGCATGATTCTGTGAGTATGACTTTCCGACAATGTTCCAGACACCACCATCACCATTCCTGCGTACATCCTGTACTATCGACAAGACAGCCCAACCAGAGGTGGCAACACAGTGGTATACAGTCAGAGGGAGTTGCCCTGGAAATACTCAACATTGACTTCAGACGTAATGAAATCTCATGACATCAGGTAAAACATCACAAGGAAATATCCAACTGATTACCACCTAACATCCCCCTATCCCACAACCACCATCTGCAATCTTATGGCCTGCCATACACCCGACTCTACCATTACCATCAAGCCAGGGAATCAACCCTGGTTCAATGAGGAGTGCAGGAGGGCATGCCAGGAGCAGCACCAGGCATACCTAAAAATGAGTTGTTAACCTGGTGAAGCTGCAACACAGGACTACTTGAAAGCCAAAGCAGAAGCAGCATACGACAGACAGGGCTAAGCAATCCCACAACCAACAGTTCACATCTAAGCTCTGCAGTCTTGCCACATCAAGTGGAGAATGATAGTGGACAATTAAAAAACTAACTGGAGAAGGAGGTTCCACAAATATCCCCATCCTCAATGATGGAGGAGCCCAGCACATCAGTGCAAAAGACAATGCTGAAGCATTTGCAACTATCTCCAGCCATAAGTGCCAAATCAATGATCCATCTCAGCCTCCTCCTCAGGTCCCCCAGCATCACAGATGCCAGTCTTCAGCCAATTTGATTCACTCCATTTGATATCAAGGAACAGCTGAAGGTGCTGGATACTTAAGGGGAGGCGGTGGCATAATGGTATTGTCACTGACTAGTATTCCACAGACCCAGCGTAATGCTCTGGGGACCTGGGTTCAAATCCCAACATGGCAGGTGGTGAAATTTGAATTCAATAAAAATCTGGAATTAAAAGTCTGATGATGACCATGAAACCGTTGCACAACCACTGCTGATTAGAGAAGGAAGTGCTCCAGAACTTGCCACACCCCTAGCCAAGCTGTTCCAGTACAGCTACAACACTGACATCTAACTAGCAATGTGGAAAATTGCCCAGGTATGTCCTATACACAAAAAGCAGGACAAGTCCAACCTGGACAATTACCACCACATCGGTCTACTCCCGATCATCAATAAAGTGATAGAAGGGGTCATCAACAATGCCATCAAGCGGCACTTGCCTAACAATAACCTGCTCACTGATGCTCAGTTTGGGTTCTGCCAGGGCCAGGGAGATCTTGACCTCATTAAAGCCTTGGTTCAAACATGGCCAAGAGAGCTGAACTCCTGAGGTGGGGTGAGAGTGACTGCCCTTGACATCAAGGCCGCATTTGACCTAGTGCGGTGTCAAGGAGACCTAGCAAAATTGGAATCGGGGGGGGAAGCTCTCCACTAGTTGAAGTCATATCTAGCACAAAGGAAGATGGTTGAAGTTGCTGGAGGTCAGTCACCTCAGTTCCAGGACATCACTGCAGGAGTTCAAGGTGTAGTCCTAGGCCCAACCATCTTCAGTTGCTTCATTAATAACCTCCCTTTCATCATAAAGTCAGAAGTGGAGATGTTCGCTGATGATTGCACAATGTTCAGCATCATTCGCGACTCCTCAGATATTGAAGCAATCTATGTCCAAATGCAGCAAAACCTGAACAATATCCAGGCTTGGGGTGACAAGTAACGTTCAAGCCATATAAATGCCAGGCTATGACCATCTCCAACAAGAGAGAATCTAACCATCTCACCTTACCATCCAATAATATTATCATTGCTGAATCCCCACTATCAACATTCTGGGGGTTACCGTTGACCAGAAACTGAACTGGGCTAGCCATATAAATACTGTGGCTACAAGAGCAGATCAGAGGCTAGGAATCCTGTGGCAAGTATCTCACCCCCTGACTCCCAAAGCCTGTCCACCATCTACAAGGCACAAGTCAGAAGTGTGATGGCATACTCTCCACTTGCCTGGATGAGTGCAGCTCCAACACTCAAGAAGCTTGACACCATCCATGAAAAAGCAGCCCACTTGATTGGCACCCCATCCACCAACATTCATTCCCTCCACGACTGACCCATAGTGGCATCTACAAGATGTCCTGCAGGAACTCACCAAATCTCCTTAGACAGCACCTTCAAAACACATGACTGCTACCAACTAGAAGGACAAGGGCAGCAGACACGTGGGAACACCACCACCTGGAAGTTCTCCTCCAAGTCACTCACCATCCTGACTTGGAAATATATCAGCTGTTCTTTCACTGTCACTGGGTCAAAATCCTGGAACTCCTCCCTAACAGCACTTTTGGGTGTTCCTACACCACATGGACTGCAGCAGTTCAAGAAGGTAGCTCACCACCACCTTCTCAAGCGCAATTAGGGATGGGCAATAAATGCTGGCCTAGCCAGCGACACCCACATCCCATGAACGAATAAAAAACCAAAAACATAAATGTGATCTGACAGTGTTGGTGTAGGTGGAACTGTATTGCAATGTGAAAAGAAACAACCGGTAATTGAAATTAAATCAACACTTCGCATTTTATTTAACAAAATAATTCTGCATGAATAGTTTGAACCACAATTGTAACATTTCAAAAACCATAAAATTACTTGTCTTCAGCATCTGACGCAAATCCGATTCAATGAATTTATTGTGAGTCACTCTGGCTAAGACATCATCGTAAGAATCCACTCTGGATCAGATGCGGTGTTTTTGATTTCATAATCATCCCTCCACATCAAATCATCTTCCCCTCCATCCATTGAATTGGATCATTCAATTTTTGAATGATCTGATGACAGTGTTTTAACAACATCTCATGATTTGATGACAAAACCACAAAACATCAACCATGACAGCACGCATATTTCCACTTTTTTCTCCATCAATCACACGTCTACTCCATTTAGTAGGAACACAATCCTTGAAAGGCCTGTTGGGGCACACATCCAAAGGTTGAACTATGGATGTTAGAATCCCCTGATATATCTGCAATGTGGGTGTTAGTTCTTCGCATCTGTCTCCTGATCTCATCGGTTATGAGTTCTGAACACGTCCTACACTAATAAACTGCGTACTTTGCATAAGCCATCAGGACTCCTATTCCACACATTATCGACAACTTCACTCCATCCTCATTCACCCAACTATCGTCATAGACATGCACAAAATCACCTGCAGGGAACTTGATTTTCAGCATGGTTTTACATTTGAAAATTACCATAATTTTGTTCCATCGGCCATGCACATTAATACCATTGTGAATCATGACTTCTCACGTGCTGTGGTTTTCACTAGAATGGTTTTCAAATCTTTGCAATCTACAATTCGATTGCTTATTTGACAAGTTAGCAAACGTGACAACTTATAGCTTGCAACCATCTTTGTATTCTTTTCACATTTCTGTTCATCAGTCGCCGTGCACGGTCTCTGCTCTATGTAGTCATGCCTTCAACTCCCACATATCATCTTGACAACATAGCCTGCCTCACCTGCTTGATCCCTGTGCTGACTTATTAGGCGAATACCCTAAAAATGTATTTCTGAGCTGAGAAAATGAGGCTGACTCCTAGTGCAAAGGTTGCCCGAAACATGCCTTTATTCATTCAAATAATGCGGGAGGAGGGGGGGCGGGTTGTTGACTTATACACCGAGT
This sequence comes from Carcharodon carcharias, assembly GCF_017639515.1. Lineage (NCBI taxonomy): Eukaryota > Metazoa > Chordata > Chondrichthyes > Lamniformes > Lamnidae > Carcharodon > Carcharodon carcharias. The sequence continues at coordinate 124,890,223 of NC_054468.1, read as the reverse complement.
ATAAGCCTAAACATGCATTTTAGCACCATAGAAGGGGTTATTTTAAAAGCCAGGTTGGTTTATACGCTGCAATCTACGTACTCAGAAGGGAGTTCAAGGCTGCAGCGAGGTCTCTGTATTCGCACTAAATTAAAAACTTGCTAGGTTTCAATTCTCTTTCATTATGTATGAAAAGTTGCTTATCTTTTCGCTCCCGTCTCCTTTCCACCTCTAGAGTCCCAGATCAGTTACAATAGGAACAGAGGACTTAGGAGCAAGCAATTCGGCCCTTCGAGCCTGCTCCACTGTTAAATAAGATCGTAGATGATCTGGTTGTAGTCTCAATTCCACTTTGTCTGACCCTGGACTCCCATGACCATCAAAAAATCTAACTTTGCCTTGAATAAATTAAATGACCCAACCTCCACTGCTCTCTGGGGAAAAAAATTCCACATACTAATGACCCACAGAGAAAAAAAAATCTCATTTCAATCATAAAATTATTCTTAAATTGTGTCCCCTAGTTCTAGCCTCTCCCACAAGTGGAAACATCCTCCTGGTTTCTACTCTATCAAGTCATCTCGGGATCTTATATATTTCAAGATCAGCTCTCATTTTTCTAAATTCCAATGGGTATAGGCCCAACTTGTTCAATCTTCCTTCCTAAAATAAGCCTTCATCCCAGGAACAAGTCGAGTGAACCTTCTCTGAACTGCTTCTAACACAACTATATCTTTTGTAATATAAAGGAACAAAAACTGTACACAGTTTTCCAGATGTGGTCTCACTAATGCCCTGTACAGCTGCAGTAAAACTCCCCTACTTTTATATTCCATTGTCCTTACAATAAACACCAACATTCCATTTGCCTTCCTAATCACCTGCTGTACCTGCATACTAACTTTTTGGGATTCATGTACCAGGGCACCCAGATCTTTCTGTACCTCAGAGTTCTACAATCTCTCTCCATTTAAATAGTGTACTGCTTTTCTATTCTTCCTGCGAAAGTGGACAAGTTCACATTTTCCCACATTATGCTCCATCTGTCAAATTTTTGCCCACTCATTTAACCTGTCCACATCCCTTCGCAGACTCGCTATATCCTCGACAACTTACTTTCCCACGTATCTTTGTGTCATTGGAAAATTTAGCTTTCAACAAATCTGCCATACATTTGGTCCCTTCATCCAAGTCATTGATGTAGAATGTAAATAGTTGAGACCCCAGCACTGATCCCAACGGCACTCCATTGGTTACAGCTGCCAACCCAAAAAAGACCCATTTATCGTTACTCTCTGCTTGTTAGCTAACCAATCCTTTATCCATGTTAATATGTTATCCCTTACACCATGGTCCCTTATCGTGTAGTAACGTTTGATGTGGCACCTTATCAAATGCCACAGGTTAACCACGATCTCACTGAATTGCCGAACAGCCTCTAAGGACTAAATGGCCTACTCACATTCCTATGGTGTGGGGATCAAAGTAAACTATGAATGAATGGACTCCAGGCCATTAATGGTCGTCATTTTTAATCTGGCAGTATGATTTCTAACCAAAACAAAAACAGAAACAGAAATACCTGGAAAAACTCAGCAGGTCTGGCAGCATCGGTAGAGAAGAGCACTGTTGACGTTTCAAGTCCTCATGACCCTTCAATCTCCGCCGATGCTGCCAGACCTGCTGAGTTTTTTCAGGTATTTCTGTTTCTGTTTTTGTTTTGGATTTCCAGCATCTGCAGTTTTTTGCTTTGATTTCTAACCACTTGTGTTAGTTCTTGGCTGAGTCACTGAAATGCAAAGGGAAGTTACAGAATGTATGCAGATGGCTTAAGAGCATGATGAGTGTTTATGAAAGTAAAAACATCTCATAGTTGTGTCCTCTACATTTGTCAGTTCTAAAAAACACATTCGAGTCCAATCCCCAAGATGAATTGTGTTTACTTAAACGGGCTTTGGTGAGAATCGTTAACACAGGAACTCCAGTACCCAGCCGCAGACAACGAAACCGGTCTGTACCATGCAGTCAATTCCAGGCAAGAATCAATTTCGAAAGTACAGCCATGCAAGACAAAACAGTCTTTTGCTTTTCCTCTAGTGCCAAGGAATGTTCCTGTTAAAATTTTATCATTGTGCATAGCCAATATTTTCAATGTGGGCTACATTTAAACTTTTATGCATAGCCACAGGCAGTGTTTAATAGGGAACAAGGCCTGCACAGTACATTCCAAGCTGCTGCATGACTAAGCATGTGCACAGTTTAATGGGATCGTTGATGCCAAGATTAGCACCTATAAAAAGGCCCCTTAATACAAAAGACATTCTCAAATGCAGTTGATAAAACAGCAGTGATGTACATTCCACATTGATGAGAAGAAATCTTCCATGGTCCAAGGAAAGGGAGGAAACAGAAAGAGACTTGCATTTATACAGTATATTACTGGCTTGACTTGTCAAAGACATTTCATAACTAATAAATGACTTCTGATGTAGTCACTATTACTTAGGCTAACTTGGTCAGCAAGGTCCCACAACACTGAATTAAATGACAGACTAGTTTAAGCTGTTTTTGTAATGTTGGTTGAGGGAACACTGTCGGCCAGGCCATGGCAAGAATTCAGTACTCTTGAAATAGTGCTTCAGGGTCTTTCATAGTCATACATTATTGGTTTAACATCTCATCCAAAGATGGCACCCCCAGCAATGCAGCGTTCCCTCAATACTGCACTGGAGTATCATTAAGCATATGGACTCAAATTCTAGAGCGTGCTTAAAACATAGGGCACAGCATTGATATGTTATTTTGTTTCTGTTTATCTGACATGCTGAAGAGCAGTGTTTATGAACATTTAAGCAGCTATATTCCAAAATTAAAATCACAAATACAACTAATTAAATGTTCAACTAATATTTGTCATTCATATAAAAATGTAAAAAATTTTACAAAATAATTATTTTTGTGAATCAAATCTCTTCCTAACACTTCCCAGAATACAATTTGAAATGGAGAATACGAACAACTTCAATATCCTAGCATGTAAATGATATGTTTGTTTTGAAGGTCTCTTGTTCAGAGACATGTAAACATGTAGAGATTTACAACTCTGTAGACATCACTGCACCACCATTCCGGCAATCTCCAAGAACCTTGAAAAGCCCGATTTCACAAATGAAGGTTTCAATCCTGACCCTGACTCCTTTGGTTCAATATACACAAATGTCACTAGAGACTCCTGCTTTTTAAGAATTCTGAACACTCAATCCACTGGTTAGACCAGAGCATACATCTGAAACAAACACTGCGCAGATAGGATAACAGTGACAGTAAGTGACTCCTCCTGCACAAAAGCTGCTTTTGCATTGTGCAAAACTTGTACTTGGACTCACATAGCTGCTGGAGATGATGTTTAACACATCTCCCTGACAGCCAGTCTTAGTGCAGTGCGAGCACTTTTACATTTGGCTTGCAGCCAGCTGCATGATGCCTGTCCTTCAAGAACCAGCTCATTAGCTTAATTCTGTAATTGCAGAAAACTTGAGAAATGTAGTCGCAGGGAATTGGTTCATGAACTCTGGTCTCACATAATTTGAACATAACAGCCACGAGTGTAAATGCTTCTACAGTGTGCTCTTTAAACCCTTCCCTGGCAGCTAAAACAAAGAGCTTTTTAAAAAAGTAATAAGGAAAACAATTTAGATGAATAGCGTATAGGTTACATATACTTTTAAAACTTAACCCCTGTTCTAAAGAAAAGCAAATTTTACATAAATCACACAGTATGACCACTACAATAAATTGACACCACTTCTTCCTGCTGATTACTTAGGCATGAATATATGACAAGGTAATTCAATATCCAGTGTCGTGCATGGGTAACTGTGATATTACAGATTTTATAAAAAAGCTAATCTTGCTTTTAAAATGGACACAAGAAGCCTTAAAGATGGCTGCCAAAAATCACCTGGCCTTTTCCACTGTAATGTGGTCAAGCTTCCAGTAAACTCCAAATGGATTGCAGGTAAACATATCCAGACATGTGAAGACATTTGAAATTAAACAGAAACTCATCATGATTTCCCGAAAGGTGCGAATAGCTCCTTCCTATCTAAATCTGGGAGAATGGGAACCATTGAAGTTGATGACTGAGACCTTTAAAAGGTTAATTATTTCAGCTAAAAAGACAAGAGACTATGCCCTCCAGACTAACTCAATACCTAATATGGAAGGTAAAAGCAAAAACTGCGGATGCTGGAAATCCAAAACAAAAATAAAAATACCTGGAAAAAGTCAGCAGGTCTGGCAGCATCTGCAGAGAGGAACACAGTTAACGTTCGAGTCCAATATGGAAGCATGATTGGACAGTTTAGGATAGCAGCCATTTTAACTTTTGGAAGTATATAAAGTCTGGCTGTGAACAGCCATTTTGTGTGCAGAACCCATCTTGAACATCATGAAAGATACCTTGAAACAGGAACTGCTTCTCAACAGGGAGACACCAAGGAAAGTTACTAGAAACTGCTGTCGGACTGCTTTATAAATCAGGCTACCCAGAGCCACCGCCTGCAGTACCATAAAAGTGAAAGCAGGAGCCTTCACTCACTCCCAGGACCTGTTCTGCGCAAGTCCACTTGCAAAGGCAAACGTCAACTCTTCAACTGTAGCAGCCATCGCAGCTGCTAAACTGAACTCCAAGTTTCAACCCCTTCACTTCAGAAAGAAGGAATTCAAGCAACAGGCCCACAACAATATTGCAGAGAGTGATCTGAAATCTCATCTTTAAGTATCTCTTTATCTGCATTTTAATCTTTGTATTTGTATTTTAGTTCATAACTATCATATTTTTCTTAAGTGACCTCCAGCAATAGTTTTATAATAAACTAAGCTTTATCTTGTTTTAGACCAAAGCTTGCCTGATGGGTTATTTTTTTAAATTGAACCACTCACTACCTTGTGTTTTTCCCCAGAATTACTGAACGTTAAACCCCTTAGAACCCATCTCTTTATATATATATTACACTTATGTAAATTCAACTTTAAATTATACATTGTCATAACAAACTCTTAGCTTTCAGGCCATTTTAAGGGAACACCTTTTACGTGGTTATGACATTTGGTCGCTAGGCAACGTCTGGACCTTTTTTTTACTCTTTCACAGGATATAGGATAGCCAGTTAGGCGATCATTTATTGCCCAACCTTAATTGCCCTTGAGAAGGTGGTGGTGAGCTGCCTTCTTGAACCTCTGCAGTCCATGTGGTGCAGGTACATCCAAAGTGGTGTTCGGGAGGGAGTTCCAGGATGCTGACCCAGCGACAGTGAAGGAACAGAAAAAAATTTCCAAGTCCAGAGAGCCTAGGAGTACCAGGCAGGTAGTGCAGGGGTCCCCTGAGTCTGAGTCTATCTTTTCTACTTCCCATTATTAGGACACAGCCGATGGTAAAGGCTGAGTTGTTCAAATCCCAGAGGAAAGCTTGAAACAACTGTCATAACCCATTTTTGAAATTTGTAATTTCAAGATGCAGGCTTTGAATTCAGTAGGAATAAGACCACCAAGTCTTGTGGTTTTTATATAAAACTAAATTAAACATTTGTTAATTTAACAACAAATTAAACACATACACATGGCTACAAATTATTATAATAACTTTTTAACAAATCCCCAAATTCATCACCCCCAGGTATATTTCCTCTAAGGCAACAATAACCCATAGACTTTAAATAGACACCAGGCAAAGCACATTTGACCTTATGAATTCAAAATGAGGTTCCTTTGCAAGTTGGTTGGAGGCGTACAGGCTGGTTAGGTCTTAAAAGCCGCTACCTTACACACACAAACTCTTTTCTTTATATACCTGGCCTTCCCTTTGAATGTAAATTTTCCACTGCATCACTAGGGCTTTTGAATTTCAGCTTTTCTAACAATAAAACCCCTTACATAGCACCAATTTTATTAGTAAGCTGAAAAAATAAACAAGCACTTTGTTTGCTTCTCCTAGCTAGGTGCAAGATTTTACCCACAGTCTTGAATGGTTTATTCAACAAATGCAAATGAACATTTTATCTTACTGTTCACCCATTTAACATTTCAAAACTACTATACATCAAAGCATGCAGAGTAACTGGTTTTAATCCAATTAAGACACATACAGAGACACACTCCCACTAGAATTCTATTTTAAAAAATAATTTCCAATAACATTATACACATTAATATCCCTTCATGACACCATTATCAGATTTGGTTTCTCCTATCAGAATTCCTTCTCAGGTTCCCATCCCCGTGACGAAACCTCCCCATCAGCACTAATAAATCTCTACACAGGGATATTAGCCCTGGTCCAGCTGAGGAGTAGTCCATCCTCCTTGTACGCGTCCCATCTGCTCCAGAACTGGTCCCAATGCCCCAGAAATCTAAAGTCCTCCCTCCTACACCATTTCTCCAGCCACGTGTTCATCTGTTCAATCCTCTTATTTCTATACACACCAACACATGGCACTGGGAGTGATCCTGAGATTGCTGCCTTAGAGATCCTGCTTTTCAACCTCCCTCCTCACTCCCTAAAAATCTGCTTTCAGGACCAGCTTTCCATTTTGGATACTGTTGAGGGCGATGCTTCCTCAGAGAAGTGTAGCAAGAGTCAAGTTTGTGGTACCACGGATGGCTTAGCTGCAGAGGTGAAGAGGAAGGGGAGTGGAAGAGCAATAGTGACAGGAGATTCAATAGTTAAGGAAACAAACAGGCATTTCTGCAGCTGTAGACGTGACTCCAGGATGGTATGTCGCCTCCCTGTGTCAGGGTTAAGGATGTCACAGACTTTACAGGACATTCTTTTGGGGGAGGGTGAAGAGCCAGAGGTAGTGGTCCACATTGGTACCAATGACAGAGGGTAGAAAGAAGGATGATTCATAAACACTAGTTATTCGTAACTTTATTAGGTCAGGCACAACTGAGGCCCGTGTTAGAAATGAAAAATACAGAACTTAGAGATTTTAATTAAAAGGGTTTTATACCTCAAAACCTCAAATTACAAACAGGCCCAGCTGCAACTAAATCACTTTGGTGGTTACAGAAGAAATGTCATGAACAATGCAGACCATGCGACATTGCCTTGATAGGCCTCATCAAGACCTTTGACCTCGTCAGTAGAGACAGACACTCTAATCTACTGTGGAAAATAGGCTACCTGCCTGGACTCCTGGACAATTTCTTCTTTCCATGAGAACATGCATTTCATCAGTTACAATTGAGCATCATCGGAGGCTTTCAAGATAAAGCAGCATTCCTTCATAAAGCAGCATCCTGGCACCAACTCTCTTTGGCATATTTTTCCCCATGCTGCTGTTGTATGCTTTTGGTGACTCAAATGAGGATGTCTACCTGTATGCCAGAGCTGACAGCAAGCTGTTCGACTTGGAAAGATTGCATGCCAAGTCCAAAGGGTGCAATGTTCTGGTTCGTGAGTTATTATTTGCTGATGATCCCGTGCTGGAATCCCATACTAAAGTTCACTTACAACAGCTTATAGATCAGTTCTCCCATGTCTGCAAGGAGCATGGACTGATAATCAGCAGCAGGAAGACCAAAGTTATGGGCCAAGATATAGAGACTAATTTCCATCAATACTGAAAACCTCATTCTGGAGGTCGTCACCAGTATGCAGGGGTCCCCAGCATGTTTGCTCTTGAGTCAGCAGCGATACTGTTGGCTGGGTCATGTGAACCGAATAGATGACAGCCACATCCCCATAGGCATGCTGTATGGCGAGTTTGCTATTTGACCAAGACCAATAGGTCATCCACATCTGCAATACAAAGGCGCCTGCAAGTAAAACTTCAAGTTGACCGGGATCAGAGTCGATGCATGGGAAGTCCTCAATGCAGCGGGGTGGTGTCAGGTCTGGGGGAGCAGGGGTGGTGGTGGCAGGGGGAGTTGTGTTGGGGAGTGGGGGTGGAGAAGAGAGCCCTGGGGGGGGGGGGTCAGGAAGGTGGGGAGTCCCATGACAGGGGAGTAGTCAGGGGTGTGAGGGGGTCCCCTGGGCCTGTACAATAGTTACGCAGAAGTTAAAAGTGGCTTTAATCCTGGGTAACTATTGATGTAACCCAGTCAGAACCATCCAAAGTTTGTGATTTAAATCACATTTGCAGATGGTTCCCAGTGCAGGGCAATTGCCCAGGGGATGTTTGCACTCTGGGCAATTGCCATGCAAATCTTAACTGGGAAATTTCCAAGGGGATTCCCAAGGGTATCTTTAGGGTACACCCAAGTATGATATCCTGGAGCTCAGAAGTTACAGCCCAATTAATTATTTTAATTTTCTTTGCTGACTTTAAATTGAATTTTGTTCTTCCTTTACTGTACATCATTTTTTTACTGGAGCAGCAGCCCGGTAACCGGTGGTGGCGTAGTGGTATTGTCACTGACTAGTATTCCAGAAACCCAGGGTAATGCTCTGGGAACCCGGATTTAAATCCCACCACGGCAGATGGTGAAATTCAAATTAAGGGTCTGATGCTGACCATGAAACCATTGCCAATTGTCATAAAAACACATCTGGTTCACTAATGTGCTTTATGGAAGGAAATCTGCTCTACTTACCTGGTCTGGCCTACATGTGACTCCAGACCCACAGCAATGTGGTTGACACTCAAATGCCTTCTGAACAAGGACAATTAGAGATGTGCAATTAATGCTGGCCTAGCCAGTGACGGCCACATCCCATGAACGAATAAAAAAAAAACAGTCCAGGATAAACGTTTCATTGATTTTTTCTCTCCCTTTACCGTCAGGAGTCCCAGTGTTTCTCCACCTCCTATCTAACCTATCACTCTTTAAGGATAGTCTCTTAAATAAAGCAAAAAACTTAAAGCAAAAGATGAACTTAGCAATGTGACAAATCATGCTGACGCGAAGCAGAAGCCATATCAAACAAAATATTCAATCAACTTACACCTCCTGGGATTTCTACATCAGTAAGTCTTGTTACAATTGCTGGCAGATTGTTTACCTTCTCTTGGTGCTAATTAGCCACCCCTTCCCTCATGTACTGCGTTAACAAGCGAGATCAGAAAGTGAAATTATATTCTATTTGAGAGACATATTTCTGAAATACAGTAGATTCAATTGTAAAGAGAAAGATAAATCAGATAAAATAGCTATAGATAATGAGGCATGCATACAAGAGATCTGTATGGACAGCTGCCACCAACATGAATGGTAGATAGATTGTATTACAACTCAATTTAAACTAGCTCCTCCACATTGTACCTTTGGTGGCAGGAAGATAAGAGCAAAACTATACAGGTCAACAAGGTCACAGTACTAGAATTGATATATTTCTTTTTTTTTTATACAGCATTTACTAAATTCTCATCCAGTATATGAATCTCTGAAAAGAAAGGCCAGTAAAGACCACCAGCCCAACTGCGCTTGTCAATCTAATGTGCAGCATAGCCTCACAGGCATCGACTCCCTGGTAATGCCACCTCCTGAGAGTAGCAAATGAAACCTGAAGCCAAGTTAGGAAAATTTCCAAGAAAGTCCTCTCTGACTTGTTATAGCAAATCAAATAATCTCCAGAAGGTTGAATTGGCACATCACCTCCTAAATTAAACAAACTGCTTTCCCTCTATAAATGGACATACATTTATCTCCAAAAAACTTGTCAACTTCCCATTTTAAAGAATTGCGGTGGTTCCATAATCACAAACACCACTTGGGTTTGTTCTGAACTTTGAAAACAAATACTTGCTGGTAAAAGATGGGAGGGTTTGGGTGAAGGGAGACTTTGAAATCAAAAGAAAAAGGTGGAGATATCGGAATAGTATAGTGATGTGGGTAAAGGCAAGCAGAATGGGACAGGAAGGGAGGGCTTTACAAAAATTGTACATCAGTGAATAAGGTCATTGCAGGGGATAGAAGTAAAAAAAATAAGACCAGGAGGTTATTTAGCTGAATGCACAAAAACAGCTGCAATAAGATAGATGAACTAGTGGCACAAATAGAGGTAAATGATTTAGATCTAATCACCATTGCAGAAACAAGGTGATTAAGGTTGGGAAATAAATATTCCAGGCTCACAATTTTTCAGAAAGAGAAAAAATGGCAAAGGAGGAGGGGTAGCCCTGATAGTAAAGGATGACATAAGGACATTAGTGAGAAAGGATCTGGCCTCAGAAGAACATGAAGTAGAATCAGTATGGGTACAAATTAGGAATAGCTAGAGTCAGAAAACACTGCAGAGAGTAGTTTATAGGCCTCCTAATAGTAGTTATACTGTTGGATAGAGCATTAAACAAGAAATTATTGGAGAAGAAAAGAGTTGACGTTTCGAGTCCTCATGACCCTTCGACAGAACTAGGTGAATCCCAGGAAGCTTCCTGGGATTCACCTAGTTCTGTCGAAGGGTCATGAGGACTCGAAACGTCAACTCTTTTCTTCTCCGCTGATGCTGCCAGACCTGCTGAGTTTTTCCAGGTAATTCTGTTTTTGTTTTGGATTTCCAGCATCCGCAGTTTTTTGTTTTTAAGAAATTATTGGAGCTTGTAACAAAAGCAACGTAATAATTGTGGGGGATTATAATCTTCATGTAGACTGGGAAAATCAAATTGGCAAGAGAGTGATCTAGAAGATTAGTTTGTAGAATGTTTTTGTGACAGTTTCTTGGAGCAATACATTGTAGAAACGTCTAGGGATAAAGCTATATTAGATCTAGCATTGTGTAATGAAGCAGTGTTAATTAGTAATATCATAGTAAAACTGAACTAGCCATATAGTTACTGTGGCTACAAGAGGTCAGAAGGTAGGAATCATGCAACGAGTAACTCACCTCCTGATTCCCCAAAGCCTGTCCACCATCCACAAGGCACAAGTCAGAAGTGTGACAGAATACTCCCCACTTCCCAGGATGTGTGCAGCTCCCACAACACTCAAGAAGCTTGAAACCATCCAGGACAAAGCAGTCCACTTGATTGCACCACATCCACAAACATTCACTCCCTTCACCACCGATGCACAGTAGCAGCAGTGTGCATCATCTACAAGATGCACTGCAGGAATTCACCAAGGCTCCTTCGACAGCACCTTCCAAACCCACGACCACTACAATCTAGAAGGACAAGGGCAGCAAACACATGGGAATACCACACTTTGAAGTTCCCCTCCAAGTCACTCACCATCCTGATTTGGAAATATATCACTGATCCTTCACTGTCACTGGGTCAAAATCCTGGAACTCCCTTCCTAACAGCACTATGGGTGTACCTACACCACATCGGCTACCGCGGTTCAAGAAGGCAGCTCACCACCATCTTCTCAAGGGCAATTAGGGATGGGCAATAAATGCTGTTCTAGCCAGAGAGGCCTGTACCCATGAACAAATTTTAAAAAGTTGATGCAAAGGGAAAAAGTTGATAAAAAAGAAAAGAAAATAGGATATGACAGTAAACTAGACAGGAGTATAAAAAAATTCATTGTTGAACCAGATGGTCTTTTCCTGCTCAATGTCGTACGTTTTCATAAGTTACCTTACATGCCTTGTTAAAAATTCACAATCAACCACCATCTTAAAGTCTCTTTCCTGATCAATTTCTTTTAATGGAACCCATCTAGTAGACATTTGTCTGGATTTTTCTACGTACGTGACGCTACACTTGTCCGAATGAAATACTATGCAAAAGTGCATTTCCCAACTGGTTTAAGAATAGTGCATCATGTAAGTAATTCATTAGAAAATTCTAGATATCTGAATGGAAAACACTACTCCAACAAACTGAATTATTTCAGACATGGAATCAAATTAAATTCACTTTCCAACTGGTGTTTTACTTGACTTAACGTGACCAAAGCAGAGCAACAATCAATAAAGACAACAGACTGTTGAACTACATAACCAAAACAGCAGAAAACAAGTCAAAGAAAGCCATGATCAAACTGCACTGGTGATAATGCACCTTGAATACCATGTCCGGTTCTGGTCACTGAGATACAGGGAAAATTCCAAGTCTAGAAGGCAGAGCAGAGCACACCCAAAAGACTAATTCCCAGTGTCAAAGGCCTGCCGTTGGAGAAAAGATTGGTTAAATTTTGGCTTTTCTGCCCGGGAAGGTGGTGACTGGGAGATGAATATAAATCAGACACGTTACTAGGGAAGGCACATCTTCAATGACAAATGCTTCAAAGTATTAACAGTACAAAAAATAATAAATCAGATGAATGTTTTTCGCTGTGCTCTTTAATTTGTTGTGTTTTGTAGTTTGTCTGTTTCTCTATGCAGGATTTAAAGCTGCTGTTTCATTTCAAAAATTGTCACCGTGTTTTAGTATTTCAGCAAGAATATAATATTGATTAGATGATTAAATTAGTCTTTCACAACAAGCCTGCTCATAAAACTCTGCCTAAACAGTAACAAGTTGGCACTTTCATGATGCTGCATCTGCAGCAGTGCAAATTTTGTGACATTACTCACATAATCACTGTCTGTGTCCGTTTACAAACTAAACATTTTACAAGGTATTCTAGTCAATGAAGTAGACTCTGTTAAACAGCTGCATGTTTAAAATAGTTTGTTTTTATTTCTGATAGCTTTCAAATCAAACCTACAGCAATGGGAAGCCTACAAATATTTCCAAACAACACAAATACAGATTTGATTGTTTTTGGTGGCACTGAAGCAGAACAATTGCTGACAGAAATAATGTCTCCAAAAGTCTATTGCTTTAGCATGTCAGAGGCTCTGAGATAATCTGACAGCATACTTACTACAGGATGACTCAAAACTACAAGCAAATGTCAAATCTGATTGCAGACTGATTCTTCCCATTATTTCTAATTATTTTTATGCAAACATTTGTACATCCAAAGAATTCTGCAATCAGACTGGCTGAATAAAGTACTTTCAAGAAAGGCGGATGGAGAGCGCACAGGCCTGAACAAATTACTTAGGTTTCTGTCTACAAGTTCCAGCTATTTCCTCGTGAGAACAATAAATCTTTATGGATCATTACATTTCCTAGTCTACCTTGCCAGCATTTCATTAGAAAGCATGTCGGTTCTGTGCATGTAAGTATATTGAAATTGACAGACACCAACTCAAGGTCGTTCAAAATATAAATAATTTTGGTCTAGAGCTATCCTTCTATTGCTGCAAAATTCAAATTACGTAAACTAAAAAGACCCTTTCCAGAAAATAGCTCAGAAAGATTCCCCAGATGAGCAGTGAATGGAGAAAAGGATTTAATTTAATTGCCATTAGAGACTGCTCAAGCAACTCTCCTGTGCCATGTTGAAGTATTAATCGAATTGTGCACGTAATAGATTATACAGCAATTTGGATGAAAACACAAGGCAGGAATATGGGTATAAATTAAGTAAGTGGCTTAGTTGGAGATGCTGAGATTTACCAAGCTTTCAATGGATGCAGAATTCACTAAACATGACAGTCACAACTCTGTAAATATCATTCCTTTTGAGCCACTCAGCACAGAATCACACCGTGTGCTAAACTAGTTAACCTTTTATCATTCTTGACACATGCATGTGAATACAGCTCATCTAAGCTATTACTGTCTCCAGACGGACAGGGATATGGCTGTAATAACAGTATAGCTCTGAATAAAAATAAATCAACTCACACTTTGTCCAACAAACATCAATTATATCCTGTCCCCTTGGACAATGAAAACTTGATTGAAGCTATCTGCATTGCACAAAAGCTAGTTGCAAGGCAAACGGTGGCATCTGCCATCCATATGATACCACCATGCAATTGAAAATTAACTACATAAACAGAAGCGTTCATAAAGCACAAGACCTAATCTAGTGTTGAGTGGCCCAGGTACCTGGAGGTTGCATGTAGAATTTCAATAGATCCTTACACACTGCTGTAGCACCATTAATACTTTGTTACGCAAGGGTGTGCTTGATTATCTAAATTAATTTTATGATAATCGTAAAGATTCCATTCACTGCATTTGATATGAAATAATGTTTCATTTTTTAAACACAAAAGCTATGTCAGATCCAGTGGTGTAGATACTTGCGCAAGCACTTGTGTTAGATAGATACACTTATGATCACAATCCCCAACTTCATAGACTGGCTATCGAAACAATGAGGATTCAGCAGATGGCAGAAATCAAGAGTTTTGTAAATATTTAACCTTGCACTCAGCCAAGCTGGTTGGTTTCACTGTATCAATGTGACAGTTTATGTAAAATATTTCAGTAGATAGATCCCAAACTGAACATTGAATTGAAGTAAAAACAAAAAAACTGCGGATGCTGAAATCCAAAACAAAAACAGAATTACCTGGAAAAACTCAGCAGGTCTGGCAGCATCGGCGGAGAAGAAAAGAGTTGACGTTTCGAGTCCTCATGACCCTTCGACAGAACTTGAGTTCGAGTCCAAGAAAGAGTTGAAATATAAGCTGGTTTAAGGTGTGTGTGTGGGGGGCGGAGAGATAGAGAGACAAAGAGGTGGGGGGGGGGGTGTGGTTGTAGGGACAAACAAGCAGTGATAGAAGCAGATCATCAAAAGATGTCAACGACAATAGTACAATAGAACACATAGGTGTTAAAATTAAAGTTGGTGATATTATCTAAATGAATGTGCTAATTAGGAATGGATGGTAGGGCACTCAAGGTATAGCTCTAGTGGGTTTTTTTTAATATATAATGGAAATAGGTGGGAAAAGGAAAATCTTTATAATTTATTGGAAAAAAAAGGGAAGGGGGAAACAGAAAGGGGGTGGGGATGGGGGAGGGAGCTTACGACCTAAAGTTGTTGAATTCAATACTGAATATTGAATTCAACAACTTTAGGTCGTAAGCTCCCTCCCCCATCCCCACCCCCTTTCTGTTTCCCCCTTCCCTTTTTTTCCAATAAATTATAAAGATTTTCCTTTTCCCACCTATTTCCATTATATATTAAAAAAAACCCACTAGAGCTATACCTTGAGTGCCCTACCATCCATTCCTAATTAGCACATTCATTTAGATAATATCACCAACTTTAATTTTAACACCTATGTGTTCTATTGTACTATTGTCGTTGACATCTTTTGATGATCTGCTTCTATCACTGCTTGTTTGTCCCTACAACCACACCCCCCCCCCCACCTCTTTGTCTCTCTATCTCTCCGCCCCCCCACACACACACCTTAAACCAGCTTATATTTCAACTCTTTCTTGGACTCGAACACAAGTTCTGTCGAAGCGTCATGAGGACTCAAAACGTCAACTCTTTTCTTCTCCGCCGATGCTGCCAGACCTGCTGAGTTTTTCCAGGTAATTCTGTTTTTGTATTGAATTGAAGTAGTTGTCGCCCAACCTATGTGTTGACAAATCATTACTGTCAGTCAGATCAATGCTTCAATTTACAGCTCAGATTGCCTTGCACAAGTGGCCCTTTGTCCAATCAGATTGATCTTTGAACTTGCCCTACATGTAATCTTAAACCTTTAATGCTTATGAGATTTTACTGACAACACTCAGTTTTTAATAGTGCCACAAATCTGGCAGGAAACACACATTCAAAGCGTTAAAATGCCAAACTGGACGCTTGTAAAACCCAAGCATTGGATTGGGCATTAAAAGTTATTAACTAAAAAGATTAATACAGCAGGAGCATCTACCAATAGGTAATTAATCTACTGAGGCACCACAGTCAGACCATGTGCCATCAAGCAGGTTTACATCAGGCATGTCCATACACAGGCCTCACTCAAGCCCCATTCATCAATTCTTTTGAACAAAAGCGATAATAGCAACAGCTGATATAACAAGAATATCAGTCGGACAGAGAATGAGCACAAATTACACTTTGTACGTGGAGGTAAAACTGCATTCTGATGAGTGAGAACCACCATACCAATGACAGGTTAGGGTAAATTAACAACCTCAGGAGACCTTCATCTTCATCTTCAAACACACACAGTTATTATAGTATATCTTGGTAGGTCCTGGGAAATCACAAACTGAGTATACACATGAAAATCTGACAAGACACTGTAGATAGGCAGTGCCACATGATCTACACCTATGTCACAGAGAGGCCAGGACCTGCAACTGTGCATTCAGACTTAGAGAAAAACTGAAAACAAACTATTTAAGATAAATCCGCCAAAATTATACCCCATCAGGGTGTCAGATGGGTCAGATTATTGTTTATGGAGGGTGCACTTCAACTGACAAATGAAGGTAATTCCTGTATCTTTCTATTTCAGACTGCACCCGCCACACAATTCAGAAATGTATCAAAGCTGTACAGATTTAGAAGAGCCAAGGTCCCTTTGTTAGAATCAATTAGCTTAAGGGCCAATCTGCCAAAGTCATTGAGTGCTGCAGTTAAAACTAACCAGTAATGCTTAGCAAAGTACTGAACTTGTTACGAGTTGGAATCTGCTTGACAAATCATAGAATTATCGAAGGTTTACAGCACACTCTGCCAGTCGTGTCTGCCCCAGCCAACACAATCCCACTTTCCAGCATTTGGTCTGTGGCCCTGCAGGTTCTGGCACTTGAGGTGCATATCTAGACGCCTTTTAAATGATTCGAGGGTTTCTGCCTCTACTACCCTTTCAGGCAGTGAGTTCCAGAGTCCTACCACCCTCTGGGTGAAAAAAACCTTTCCCTCATCTCGCTTCTAATCTTCCTATCAATCACTTTAAATCTATGTCCCCTCTGCTAAGGTAAATAGGCCTTTTCCATCCACTCTATCCAGGCCCCTCACAATTTTGTACATCTCAATCAAATCTCCCCTTGGCTTCCTCTGTTCCAAGGAGAACAGCCCCAGCCTATCCAAAATTTCCTCATAGCTGCAGTTTTCCAGTCCTGGCAACATTCTCATAAATCTCTTCTGTATCCTCTCTAGTGCAATCACATCCTTTCTGCAATGAGGTGACCAGAACTGAAAACAATGTTCAAGTTTTGGCTTAATTAATGGTTTATACAGTTCCAGCATAATCTCCTTGCTCTTATTTCTATACGTCGACTAATAAAGGAATGGATTCCATGTGTCTTCTTAACCACCTTATCAACCTGTCCTACTACCTTCAGGGATCTATGGACATTCACTCCAAGGTCCCTCACTTCCTTTGCACCTCTCAGTATTCTCCCATTAATTGTGTATTCTTCACCTTGTTTGACCTCCTCAAATGCATTACCTCTCACTTTTCAGGGTTGAATTCCACTTGCCACTTGTCTGCCCACCTGACCAGTCCATTGATATCTTCTTGCAGTCTACAGCTATCCTCCTTACTATCAACCACGCCACCAATTTTTGTGTCGTCTGCAAACCTCTTAAACATGCCCCCTACATTTATGTCTAAATCATTAATATATACCATAAAAAGCAGGGGAACCTAGTACTGAGTCCTGTGGAGCCCCACTGGAAACAGCCTCCCAGTTGCAAAAACATTCGTCAACAATCACCCCTTGTTCCCAGCTACTGGGCCAATTTGTATCCAGCAAGCTACATTCCCCTGGATCCCATGGGCTTTTATTCTTTTTATCAGTCTGCCATACAAAGGACATTGTCAAAAGCCTTGATAAAATCCATATGGACCACATCAACTACACTACCCTCATCAATCTTCCTTGTTACTTCCTCAAAAAATTCAATCAAATGAATCAGACACAATCTTCCCTTAACAAATCCATGCTACCTATCCTTGTTTAATCCTTGTCTTTTTAAGTGACAGTTTATCCTGTCTTTCAGAATTGATTCCAATAATTTGCTCATTACTGATGTTAAACTAACTGGCCTGTAATTATTCGGTTTATCCCTCGCACCTATTTTAAATAAAGGTGCCACTTCAGCAGCCCTCCTATCCTCAAGCACCACACCTGTATCCAGTGAGGACTGGATTAATGCTTCTTTGTAGTTTTTCAGTTTTCCTCAATAACTAGACCAGCTCCCAGCACCCCCAAATTTAGCGCTATCTGCAAATTTTAATAAAGTACTTCTGATTCCCAAGACCAAACCATTTATACAAAGGGTGAACAAAAGTGGTCCCAGCAGCTTTTACCAGTTTTAGCACCAATCCTTAAACCCTATTCTGTTTTCCGTTTTGTAGTCAGCTTGCTTACTATTCTGCTACTAGCCCGCACGTGCTCTAACCTTAGCCTCAAGTCTCCTAAGCAGAAACTTTTCAAAGGCCTTTTCAAAAGCCCAATATCTATTTTATTACCTGCATCTTCTTTTTCTGTTCTTATTCAAATAATTCAGGTTGGTGCAAAATCATGGCTTTTTGAAATCTATGCTATAATATTCTCAGCAGCTGTGTAAATAGGTGAAATAGCCCTCAATCTGCTCCTGGTTTTCTTACCTGCAAGATGGCAGCAGTCTGGAATGCGATGCACTCAATCATCCATTTGGCTATTAGCAACATAAATAACTATTGAAACTTCTTAAACTGTCCTGTGTAACTGAGGGATTTGTGAGCATTTACACTGCAGAAATGATGTTCTAGTTCTCACTTTTCCTGCAGTAGGCAAGCAACGCAACAAAATGTCTAGGTCCAAATAAAAAAATGGCAAAAAGAGTAAATGTGATGTGAGGAATGACTTTTTCACCCAGAGAGTGGTTGGAGAAAAAATAAACAAACTCTGAAAAGGTGGTGGAGGCAGATTTGATTGAGGTATTCAAAAGGGAATTGAATTGCTACCTGAAGAGAGAGAATGTGCAAGGTTACAGAGATATGGCAAGGGAGTGGGACTAGGTGGAATGTTCTTTCAGAGAGCCAGTGCAGACTCGATGGGCCGAATGATGTGCTTCTGCACGGAAAAGATACTGTGTAAACTGGGAAACAAGTTTAGCTTCGAATTCTATAAATCATGCACACAATGTCAACCCTGACTCAGGTGAGAATGGGTTTTTAAAAAATGTTTTTGGGAATATTGTGTTCTTGTGTGTAGTGTGTGAGAGCGAAGCGTGCGCGTGAGTGAAGCATGAGAGAAGCGCGTGAGTGAAGCGTGTGTCATGCGTGAAGTGTGCATGAAGCGTGCGTGAGAGTGAAGTTGTGTCATGTGTGTACTGAGAGTGAAGTGTGCGTGCGTGTGTGTATATAAAGTGTGTGTGTGTGTATAAAGTGTGTGTGTGTGTGTATATATATATATATATGTGTGCGTGTGTGTATAAAGTGTGCGTGCGTGTGTGTATATATATATATATATATATAAAGTGTGCGTGTGTGTGTATATATATAAAGTGTGCGTGTGTGTGTATAAAGTGTGTGTATATAAAGTGTGCGTGCGTGTGTAAAGTGTGCGTACGTGTGTAAAGTGTGCGTGCGTGTGTAAAGTGCGCGTGCGTGTGTAAAGTGTGCATGCATGTGTGTATATATATATATATATACACACACACGCGCACGCACTTTGCACACGCACGCACACTTTATACGCGCACGCACGCACACTTTATACGCACACGCACGCGCTTTATACACGCACACGCTTTATACACACACACACACGCACGCGCTTTATACACACACACACGCACGTGTGCGTGTATATATAAAGTGTACGTGCGTGTATATATAAAGTGTGCGTGCGTACGTGTATATATAAAGTGTGCGTGCGTGTATATATAAAGTGTGCGTGCGTGTGTATATAAAGTGTGCGTGCGTGTGTATATAAAGTGTGCGTGTGTGTATAAATTGTGCGTGTGTGTATAAAGTGTGCGTGTGTGTGTATAAAGTGTGCATGTGTGTGTATATAAAGTGTGCGTGTGTGTGTATATAAAGTGTGCGTGCGTATATAAAGTGTGCGTGTGTGTGTATAAAGTGTGCGTGCGTAAAGTGTGCGTGCATAAAGTGTGCGTGCGTAAAGCGTGCGTGCGTAAAGCGTGCGTGCGTAAAGCGTGCGTGCGTAAAGCGTGCGTGCGTAAAGCGTGCGTGCGTGTGTGTATATATATATATATACACACACACACACGCACACTTTATATATACACACACGCACGCACACTTTATATATACACACACGCACACTTTGCACATGCACGCACTTTATACGCACACGCACGCACACTTTATACGCACGCACACTTTATACGCACGCACGCTTTATACACACACACGCACGCGCTTTATACACACACACGCACCCGCTTTATACACACACACGCACCCGCTTTATACACACACACGCACCCGCTTTATACACACACACGCACCCGCTTTATACACACACACGCACGCGCTTTATACACACACATGCACGCGCTTTATACACACACACACGCCCTCGCTTTATACACACACACGCCCTCGCTTTATACACACACACGCGCCCTCTTTATACACACACACGCACGCGCTTTATACACACACACGCACGCATGTGTATATATAAAGTGTGCGTGCGTGTGTGTATATATAAAGTGTGCGTGCGTGTGTGTATATATAAAGTGTGCGTGTGTGTGTATATAAAGTGTGCGTGTGTGTGTATATAAAGTGTGCGTGCGTGTGTGTGTATATAAAGTGTGCGTGCGTGTGTATAAAGTGTGCGTGTGTGTATATATAAAGTGTGCGTGTGTGTGTATATAAAGTGTGCGTGTGTGTATATAAAGTGTGCGTGTGTGTGTGTGTATATATAAAGTGTGCGTGTGTGTATATAAAGTGTGTGTATAAAGTGTGCGTGTGTGTATGTATGTTATGTGTGAAGTGTGCATGTGTGTGTGTGTATAAAGCGCGGGCGTGTGTGTATAAAGCGCGGGCGTGTGTGTATAAAGCGCGGGCGTGTGTGTATAAAGCGCGGGCATGTGTATAAAGCGCGGGCGTGTGTATAAAGCGCGTGCGTGTGTATAAAGCGTGTGCGTGTATAAAGCGCGTGCGTGTGCGTAAAGTGTGCGTGCGTGTGCGCGTATAAAGTGTGCGTGCGTGTGCGTATAAAGTGTGCGTGCGTGTGCGTATAAAGTGTGCGTGCGTGTGCATATAAAGTGTGCGTGCGTGTGAGAGAGAATTGTTTAATTAAGCTGGGGAAAGGTTACTAGAAAACAGAATGTCTGGGGGGGGATTAAAACATGAAAGCATAGAGGCATTAGGTTTGAGGTACAAGGGAATACATTGGATCTAACATTTGCATTTTTAGATAAACAGAGTTTGTTTGAATATCAAATAAATCAGAGGTGGAAAGGAACATGCTTGCATCTTGCAGGAGTTCCATAGTAAACAGGAGAGGATATTTAACTGAAAAATTTTATGTTTGAAAAGATTTGAGTTTCAAAGAGTGCAAGAACAATGGAACCTGAGATGAAAAAGGTATTTTAGAATTACTGTGGAAAGCTTAAGTGAGCTGTTAGCTGTAGCTGTGAGCTATTGGCTGTGTGAGGAAAATCTCCTGGGAATAGCACTAGGCTGGGAGAAGATGCAGTTTGAATCAGCCATCCAATCAAGCCACAAAATTCTTTGGGCTGCAAAAAAAGTGTTCTGAAGTTTGGGATTTTCACAGCAGAGTGGGAGAGAGTTTAAAAGGTCATGTGTTATATCTTTATTAAAGTACAGCTGTTTGCCTTGGGTAATATTACTGGATTTTTATAGTTAAACATCAAGAAGGGAGTGTTACAAGGAAGGTGTTTACTTGTGGGTCTGACCAAACAGAGAGTCCTTTGGGGGAATATATTGTAAGACTAATTTTAACTGCAACAGTAATCTTGTGTGCTTAAGTTCTCCTTTATTCTCATTAATGAAACTTTTACTTTTAATGTTTAAAATCACAAGAGTGTTGCTGGGCTTCTTGCTGCTGAGATCAGTATGTTTTCTTTTCATTTTCAGAATACAAAAAAAGGGTATGGCCCGTAAGCCAAGTTTCCCTCTGGGATTTGGTTTGTGCAGCAATTAACATCTGCTATGGTCATAACAAATTTGGGGGTTCTTTGCGGGATTATTAAAATTCCTTGACTGGGGTTGGAGCTTGGGAATCCAAGGGATACGAGTACAAGAAAAACACTGAACTCATGGGTTTTGTATTGAGGGATTTTAAAGTGGTTGGACTGAAAAATAGCTTTGGCAATTGCCAAGACTTTCCTGGGAGTAGAAAATGTAACTGTGGAGTATTTGACTGAACTGGCAAACTTAGTTGAGAGAGTTAGCAGGTGAAGTGCAGGTAGAGATAAAAGCAAAATTTCGTCAGGTTGATATTGTTAAAGTACTCACCCAGCATTCAGAGTTAGAGGAAGGGACACCTGGAACTAGTGTGTCACACCTGGAGGTAGTAAGATCTGCCCTCATGCCTTCTCCTCCCTCCCAGAAACATGATAGGGTCCCCCTTGTCCTTACTTATCACTCCATCAGCCTCCGCATTCAAAGGATCTTCCCCACCATTTCTGCCAACTCCAGCATGATGCCACCACCAAACACATCTTCCCTTCACCCCCCCCGGTGGCATTCTGTAGGGATTGTTCCCTCCATGACACCCTGGTCCACTCCTCCATCACCCCCTACTCCTCAACCCCCTCCCACGGCACCTCCCCATGCAAATGCAGAAGATGCAACACCTGCCCCTTCGCTTCCTCTCTCCTCACCGTCCAAGGGCCTAAACACTCCTTTCAAGTGAAGCAGCATTTCACTTGCACTTCCCTCAACTTAGTCTACTGCATTTGTTGCTCCCAATGCGGTTTCCTCTAGAGACACCAAATGCAGACTGGGTGACCGCTTTGCAGAACACCTTTGGTCTGTCCGCAACATTACCCAGACCTCCCTGTCGCTTGCCATTTCAACACTCCACCCCGCCCACATGCCCACATCTGCCCTTGGCTTGCTGCATCGTTCCAGTGAAGCTCAACGCAAACTGGAGGAACAGCACCTCATCTTCCGACTAGGCACTTTATAGCCTTGCGGACTGAATATTGAGTTCAACAATTTTAGATCATGAACTCTCTCCTCCATCCCCACCCCCTTTCCGTTTCTTCCCCCTCCTTTTTGTTTTTTCCAATAATTTATCTGGATTTTTCTTTTCCCACCTATTTCCATTATTTTTAAATGTATTTCCACCCATTGCCTTATCTCTATCTTTTAGCCTTTTTAGTATTCCTTCACCCCACCCCAACTAGAGCTATCTGTACCTTGTTTATCCTGCTTTCTACCCTTAATTAGCACATTCCTTTAGATAATATCACTACCTTCAACATCTCTTTGTCCTTTTGTCTGTGACATCTTTTGGTTATCTCCACCTATTACTGGCTTCTTGTCCCAACAACCCCGCTCCCTTAAACCAGTTTATATTTCACCTCTTTCCTACTTTTACTTAGTTCTGTTGAAGGGTCATGAGGACTCGAAACATCAACTGTGCTCTTCTCTGCCGATGCTGCCAGACCTACTGAGTTTTTCCACGTATTTCTGTTTCTGTTTTTGTAGTAAGATCTCAGTTGCAAATGAAGCAGCTTGATATAGAAAGATATAGAGAAAGGCAAAAGCTTGAATTGTAAGAAAAAGAAAAAGAAAGGGAAATGAAAAAAACTTGAAAAAGAAAAGGTCAGACTAAAAGAAATAGAAATAAAAAAGCTTCAATGGGAAAAAGAGGAACAGGAAAAGAAAAGGTTACAATTTGAAAGAGAGAAGTTAACAATTAAGGAAAGAGACAGGGAGCTTCAGGGAGAGAAAGAGGCCAGATAGTATGAATTGTCCAAAATGAAACTTAGAATGAAGGAAGAAAGTTAAGATGATGATTCAGATAGTGACTTTGATTCCTTTGTGAAATTTGGTTTAACTAAAAATCTTTGGTTAGTGCTTAACTTTACAGAGGATGGAGTTGAAAGGTATTTCACCTCATTTGAAAAGATAGCTATGAAATTGAATTGGCTAAGAGATGCTTGGACTATAATGTTACAGAGTGTTTTGACAGGTAGAGCAATGAATGTATATGCTAGCTTATCAGAGAAACAGTCTGCAGATTACGAGATAGTAAAGAAGGCGATATTAAGTGCTTATGAACTTGTCCCTGAAGCTTATCAGTTGAAGTTTAGGTCTGTAAGGACAAGACCTCATCAAACTTTTGTAGCTTTCAAGTGAAAAAGAAATAATCTATGATCAATGGCTCAGGGCATTAAAATTAGACACGTCTTTTGAATTTGGAAGAATTTAGAAATTGCATTCCAGTAAACATCAAGACATATTTAGATGAAAGATAAAGCAAAAAGATCAGGGAAGCTGCTGTTTTAGCCGATACATATGATATTTCACATAAACAGTTGAGTTAGGAAAAGGGTCACATGGATATCAGCATAGAAAACCCAGTGATGGTACAAAGTATTAGTAATAAGGATCAAGCTGAAGGACGCCAGTCTATTAAAGATGAAAAGGTGGAAAGTAGAGTTGAAGGAAGGAAACTGATATGTTATCATTGTGATAAGGTTGGACACACAAGATCAAACTGTTGGCGGTTAATTGGGAGACCAATTGCAGTGATAGGAACATGGAAGAGTTCTGTAACAGTACTGTGGACTCTGAGATCCAGGGACAAGGCAAACCAGTGGTTTTTGGATAGATGGAGCAGAAAGAATCAGTTGGAGCTGGAGAAGTGGGAATGTGTTCACAACCTGTCCAAGGGAGTTCTGAAGGGCAGGTTATAGAGATGTTTAAAGATTTTATATGCAAAGGGAAAATATATCCATGTTCACAGGGAAGAGAGGAAAGGATGTCAAAATTGTAAGGGACACAGGTGCTCCCCAGTCCTTAATGTTATGGATTAGTGCCATCTGTTTTACAGAATGGTTATTGCAGGATAGAGCTTTGATCAGGGGAATTCATGGAGGAGTCAAATCTATTTCATTATGTAAAGTAAATTTTTAAAAAGTGATTTGAAAACAGGAGATGATTGTTGGGGTAGTAGAGAAATTACCCATTGCAGAGGTTTAGTTTATTCTAAGCAATGATATAGCTGGATCACAGATATTGACTATGCCTACTGTAGTAGAGTAGCCTGTTGAGACACAATCAAAAGGTTTTACAGAAAGAGCGTCCTGGATTGTTTCCAGATTGTGCGGTGAAGAGATCACAAGTTTAAGCAGGAAGAGGAAGAATCTAAAAGAAAGGGGGGAGGATGCTGAAATTCAGTTGGCTGGATCAATCTTTGAAAAGATTACTCAGGAGGAGAAGGTTAGAGAGGAGAGGCATTTAGTTCATTGAAATTAGTGGAATTACAGCAGCAGGATCCAGACTTGAAGCAATTATACCAGGGGGAGAATTTTCTCCCCGTCAGGAGTGGGGTTGGGCAGGAGCGGGTGTGGGCAGGTGCGCAGCCAATCACCACCCACGATCGGTTGCACGTCGCCATTTTACATGGGCGGGCCAATTAAGGCCCACCCAGCATGATGCACACCCGGAAACAATGTGCGCTCCCTGTGCGGGCAAGGGGAGAAGGCTGAGTTGGGGCCTGCGCTCTTTTGCACATATGCGTGAAAGAGCACAGAAATCATGGAGGCACAGAGCTGCCTCAGGGAGATTATTTAAAATTTTCAAATTCAAACTGAAGAAAATAAAACATTTTCAGACATGACCCCTCATGTGACAGTGTCACATGAGCTGGGACATGTCTATGACTTTTATTAAAATTTTTATTAAACTTTAAAAACCTTAATGAAAGCTCATCCCGCCCATGGATGAGGTTTCATGATAAATGCGAAGGCCGCCTGGACGCTTCGCCTGCCCGCCAATCTTAATGTTGGACGGACAGCTCCGTTAATCAGTCTAATTGATATTTAAACGGACTTAATAGGCATTTGACAGTTCGGCAGGTGCGCAGCCGACACCAGTGCTCACCCGCTGAGCTGGTAGTTGTGAGTAAGGAAATGGAGGTAGAAATTAAGGATTCTGAAATTGCCTTTCCTCTGATTAAACTGGACAGTGAGGAAGTACTCAAGAATCTAAATGGGCTGTTATGTTACCTTGCAGAAAAGTGTATGATTGATTTTAAATCTATTGCAGTCACACAATGCAATGTGTGGAAATTAACTGGGGAAAACAGATTTAGTTGTACATGATGATGTGGGAAATTCAGATTCAATAAAGGCAACACCCACATGGGCTAATTTAGTGGATTACAGAAAGAAATTTAATTTATGCTTCAAGGTTACATCATAGAGCCCAGTCACTAGATGTCTGAAATTGGAAAGTCTTCCTTAGCAGAACTTCTCAAACCTCTGAAAGATTTGTATATCCTGATGCATTTTACCATTTTGATTGTGTTACATGTTTGAAAGTTTGCAAGTTCACGATGTATTGCACTGCAGTACCCGAGAATCAGTCCACATATAATATGTAAAGCTTAATGTTGAGTTTGCTGCAATCTATTGACTTTGCAATTTTTATTTATACAAGATTTTTATTCTAAATACTCCGGTTTCTGCATTGTTGCGTGGTTATCAGCTACTTCGTCTTTCTAGGAATTTCAGATCCATGTCCAATTAAACACAAAAGGCGACATTTCCAAAATGATTCAATTCAAATAAAACTCAACAAGGCTGAATCGTACAAAGTCCAAAAATGCAACAACTCTTCGGGTCAGAAGTATCAGGAATCAGGATGCAGAACATTTGAACTGATGAAAGTCAAAGTTGATTGTTGTAAAATTAGGTCATAGTGTCAATTTATTTTGTAGTTTCTAAAAGGGAAATACTTGCAATTGCAAGGTATAAACTACAGGAAGCTCTAACACTACTACTACTAGTTATGTCAGTGTGACAACTGGTAGCTGTAACAGGACAACAACCCGCACCTTTAATGCCTGTAAAATAATTTTTTTCATGATCTCAGTAACAGTCATTATTGTTTCTGAGCACTAAACTTGCTGAAAGACTCCACTAAATCATGTGTTTCAGTCTCAATTTTAAAAGTCGAGAGCAAAAAAAGCACACACCAATGGTTGCCAGCTGTCCAGAAATAATATTGTCATGCGCTGTCAGTATCTGCATCCAGTTAAGAGGTCAGGCCGTTAGCTTATTTCTTTATCATATAAGCTTGCTACATACATAACACTCAATCTCTTCAACACAGCCAGACTGAATGTGGCATTATTAACAATGCTACTAATCTTATGCCTGTTCCCTCGATCTGAAGTCAACTGGAGAGGTGAAATGGATCAGAATAATTCCTACTCAGGGTTATCTTTCCCAAGCATTTGTCAAAATTCTCCATTTCATGGGCACTAAAAACCATCTTGGCAACAGACAGAAAAACGTTCCCTGTCTCAGCTCAAGAAGAAAAAACGCAATACCATCAATTTATGTGCCGCTCCATTGACGATATAGACAAAGGTTTTAAAAGGAGCTACAGAAGATGATGGATGATATGCATCCTGTCTATACCACTAAAACGCTACTTGAGCAATCCACTTAATGGAACAGCATGAATCCTAGAAAAGAATTAAAGCCTACTTTAAGGAAAAATTGATTGAAGTACAAGTCTTCCCTGAAACTGGAGTCCAAGCAATCGTGCCTTGCAGGATACCATATATTTTGCAACACCAACATTTATTGCATATGGAATAACCCTGATTATCACAATAGCTAGTTTTTCACACCCCCACCACCTTCCACAGTGAAACAATAGTAAAGTGTGGATACAGTCTGCAGGCGAGGAGTTCTACAGCCAAAACATTATAGCATCATCTACGTTGTAGGTTAACAGCCTGTTGACCATTGTGACAGTTGGTGAAACTGCTCACAATGCTGTTCATGCCACACAGACAGAATATCTAATCACAGTAGTCCCAAGAATTTTCAGGCATTTCCAAGGGAAAAAGTAAGCCTTGCTGCATTTATCATGCTGGACTTCATGTGTCTTTCAGGCCACTGACCAAGGTTCAGCCAGACTGTTCGTAACCTTGGTTGTTTATTTTACCCTGAGCTGAGTTACAAACTACATCTCTTCCTGCACCAAGACCACCTTAACATTGCCCTCAGCTATTCTGTCCGGCAGCATCTCAATTTTAAAGTTCTGTTCTGCATTTATAAGTTTTTTCATGGGTTTGTACCTCCACTGTATCTCTTGCCAACACAAAAAGGCCACCAATACCTGTCTGCCCATGCACACTTGTCAGTGCATGCACAGAATCCAATGATGCATTTGCAGGACACACAAATCCACCCTCAAATGGTAACAGCTTCTTTCCAGCAGTCTTCAAACTTATAATAATGAACCTCATTTCACTGTCCACGGATCCCCAAAGTGATTAATACCACACAAAAAAAAATACAACCAGATGGACCATCCCACTGAACTAACTAAATGGATGGTCTGAAATTTCAAGCAATTCCATGCTTCCTGAGCCCTGTTGCGGGCGGGCACTCGGAGTGCGGCCATTTCTGTCTCAGTCTCTTCTGCTTTCTCTCTCTCCTCAGCCATTTCTTTGACATTTCATCTTCTAATAAATTTCTAAAAAGACACCAACGTGATGTTTTAATTGGGGGTTAGGATGAGGATGGGCGAATGGAGTGGTCCCATTTGCCGCCTTCTCTTTCCAGCCCTGTCTGACAAATCCTGCTGCACATTGCCCCCTATAAAGATGGTGGCAGCCTATATAATTGCGCATGCGCAGCACTGACAGCAAACGCAGCCTTGTACCTATCTCTGTAACCTCTTCCAGCCCTAGACCCTCCAAGGCCTCAGTGCTCTTCCAACTCTAGTGTTTTGCACATTGCCGATTTCCATCGCTGCACCTTTGGCAGCTGTGACTTCAGTTACGTAAGCCCGAAGGTCTGGGATAGCCTCCTTAAATCTCTCTCCTCCTTTAAGGCATTCCTTAAAATCTCTCTCTTTGACCAAGCTTCTTGTCCAAATACCTCTTGTGGCAGTGTGTCAAAGCTATTTTCATAATACTCCTTTGAGTGGCCTATTTTACTACATTACAGGCGCTATAAAAATGCAAATTGTTGTTGCTGACATTGGAGTGTTGTATTGGGATTGGTTCAGGATCCCAACATCAAGTGGTGCCAAAGGCCAGTAATCAATACAAAGATACACTGTATTGTTAAATTTGCAGCACTGTTGACATTGAGATTTTAATTTAAGAGGGCACTTTGATGCCACCATAAAATGTGTGCACACAGTCTTTATTTAGGTCTGTCTTTTTGAAATGGACAAATGATTTATACCTGAAGCCATTTTCCAAAGTTTTCACCTTATGCCCACATGACCGAGTTGGCATGAGTCCGAGAACCAATGGTCCATTTCAATTTGGGAAGATCTATCTTGTCCCATAGAGCATTTTGTCAATTGAGCTTGGTGGACAAGGACCACCATCTAACTTCAACAATGCAAAAAACTATCCTGAATGAACAATGTCATCTATTAGGATGCCTTCTCAATGAGCAACTTGTGAAGTGAGAGCCAATTGGGTAGGGAAAAGGAATATTTCCACCAGGGGAGACTGTGGCAAAAGGTATTCTCATTGTACTAGTATTCCAGAGACCCAGGGTAATGATCTGGGGACCTGGATTCGAATTCCACCACAGCAGATGGTGAAATTTGAATTCAATTAAAATCTGGAATTAAAAATCTGATGACAATCACGAAACCATGGCCGATTGTTATAAAAAATCCATCTTTAGGGAAGGGAATCTGCCATCCTTACCTGGTCTGGCCAACGTGCAATTCCAGAACCAGAGCAATGTGGTTGACTCTTAAATGTCCTCTGAACAAGGGCAATTAAGGATAGGCAAAAAGTGCAGGCCTACCCACACCTCATGAACGAATAGAAAATAAATTTGGCACTGAAGACTATCACAAGACCAAATCTCCTACTAATAGATGTAAATATCTTCATGTAGTCAGAGTCATAGTGACGCTAAGGTATACAAGGAGGCTATTTGCACCATCAAATCCATGCAGGCTCCCTGTAGAGCAATCTAATCAATCTCATTTCCCTGCTCTATCTCCACAGTCCTGCAAGTTTAATTCCACCAAAAGTTCATCTAATTTCCTTTGAAAAAAAAAACACTGATCACCTCCAACATCATAGGCAGCGAGTTGCAGGTCATTGTCACGCGCTGCGTAAAACAGTTCTTCCTCACATCCCGCTGCGTGTCCTGCCCAATCCTTAAATCTTTTTTTTAATTAATTCATGGGATGTGGACTTCACTGGCTGCGCCAGCATTTATTGCCCATTCCTAATTACCCTTGAGAAGGTGGTGGTGAGCTGCCTTCTTGAACCGTTGCAGTCCATGTGGTGTAGGTACACCCACCCACACTGCTGTTAGGAAGGGAGTTCCAGGATTTTGACCCAGCGACAGTGAAGGAACAGCGATATATTTCCATGTCAGGATGGTGAGTGACTTGGAGGGGAACTTGCAGGTGGTGATGTTCCCATCTATCTACTGCCCTCGTCCTTCTAGGTGGTAGTGGTCGTGGGTTTGGAAGGTGCTGTCTAAAAAGCCTTAGTGAATTCCTGCAGTACATCTTGTAGATGGTACACACTGCTGCTACTGTGCATCGGTGGTGGAGGGAGTGAATGTTTGTGGATGTGGTGCCAATCAAGCGGGCTGCTTTGTCCTGGACGGTGTCAAGTTTTTTCAGTGTTGTTGGAGCTGCACGCATCCAAGCAAGTGGGAAGTATTCCATCACACTAACTCTCTGTGCCTAGTCCTCATACAATCAGCTAATGGGAAGTTTTTTTCATCTACCTTATCAAAATCTCTCTTAATCCTGTATACCTCTATCAAATCTCCCCTCAATCTCCTTTGCTGCAAGGAGAGATCCTCAGTCACTCAGTTCTGTTTTTGTTGGCAGGTAGGATTTGACTCTGGGTTGTGTGGTGAATACCATTTTTATTAAATGTAAATTGAAGTCTTAAACTCGTTCTTTGTACACTAGGAGCCAGCACTGCATCTAACAATGTTTTCCAATTATTCCTGATTCCAAGTGACTGCTAGGTTTCCCACTTCAGGATCAATAAGCATGTCATCAATCTCAAGGGACTGGCAATGTGACATTCCTGAGCAACCAAAGCATTTGAGCAGCGCATGCACAAAGACAACAGAGACAGAAAAAAATAATCATAGGAAAAATATGCAGTTCTAGTTAGCTAATAAGAAGTTCTAACACCTTGGTATAGAGGGTACAAACAGTGGATAGGCTCAGGCTCTTATCTGATTTGACATGTACAGTCCTATAAAGACTTGATTAAATATTTTCAAGACAATTATCTCTAGGGTTTTTAATAAAAAGATGTATGAGATTCAATGCTGATAATGAAGACTCTGCAGACAACATGTGGGTTTTCTATTTGACAGAATACATTCCTTTAATGGATTTGTCTAGTCAGTTATTATAGGCTAACACAGCATCATGTATCAAATATACATTTGTGTGAATGTTTAGTAGCGACGATGGAGCACCTGGTGAGAAAAACATAACTGTTGAGCTAAGGCCAGCTGCCAAAATGGTTTGCCTCAGACTAATAGCATCACCCAAATTTAGTTTCCTATTTCACAGGCCTAACTGAAATTTTCCATCTGTACGTGACACCAGTAAGCATGGGCATTACATGGAGGATGTTAAATGAAAAATCAGCAAGTGCCTTTGATATACTGGGGGATTAGTATGGAGTAATCATATGGAGTGACAATATGAAAAATCTCAAACCAGAGAGGTTAAATGCCAAGATAATTGAAACACCTTAAGGTCATAGCTGCATGTTAATCTTCCAATCAGCATCAGAACCACTGCGTCTGCGCTGATCAGGCAGAGAACTGCACACTTACCTAGTTACATCTAAAAAGGGCAAATTTCCGAAGCAGCATCCAGAAGAACTGCCTCAGCGCAGGAATCTATGCAGAGACCAGCAAAGAGGATCAGCACAGAAGGCACACCCCCTTTTTACAGCACTAGCTGCTGTATTCTGGCAAGTATGTAAACGTCAACTCTTTTAATTAATGAGTGTGGGTTAGTGAATGGATGAGTGGATAGATGGGATGTGGTGAGATGGTTTAGTGGGTGGGAAATTGAAGAGACAGGTCAGATGGGTAGTCATGTGGTCAGGAGGTAATTGGGGCTGGTCGGGTCGGGTGGATTAGTCAGGTGTGGTCAGTGGTGGGGTAGTCGGGTCGGGGGCAGTCAGTGGGTCGGGGGTAGTTAGGTCAGTTTGGAGCTAGTCAAGGGGTCAGGAGTAGTTAGGTCAGGTCAGGGGGCTAGTCAGGTCTGGTCGGAGGCCAGTCAGGCAGTTGGAGGTAGTTAGATCAGGGCTGGGTCTGGTTGCGGGGCATGGGGTTAATCGGGTGGTAGTAAGGTTGGGTCAACGGTGTAGTCAGATGGTCAGGGGGTAGGTGGAGCTACCCATGTGTTAAACCAGGTTTTATCTGTAACATTTCCAGTTAAGTACTGCGGAACTATCCAAAGTCTATGGTTCGGTCTCAGGCTCTGAACGATTTGCGCAAGGTCCTGGGAAGCAGAGGAATTGTCCATCGAAAATGTAAACTTATCCAGGCAATTCTCACATAGTTCCGCGTATCAGGACTTCTGCAGAGTCCTGGCGCACATCTTTGGTCATATATTGAGTCTCCAACAGTCCAGAACCCAGATATTTGGCCATTAATTCAGCTCATTCAAGACTTGATTCAGTAATTCTTCCCAGTCAGTTTCCCTTGATCTCACTATGCAAACTTCAAACACTTTAAAAGAGACAATAGTAAACAATAATAGTCAGAATCTTTTCTCACCCAATTGATTTGCACTGTCATTCAACTCCCAGAACTCCTCTACATTTTATGAGTGAATGAGTGAGTGAGTGAGTGAGTGAGTGAGTGAGAGAGAGAGAAGAAAATGAGCGTAGTTGGGGTGAGTCTGTCATAATGATTTTCAACTGGTCAAAAACTGAGATGGTCAAAACAGTAAAACAGAAAAGCTTTTATTCCAGTTATTGTGCTGATGCTCTTCATTTATGTTATTTCTTCCAAATTTGATTTGGAATGGATTGTAGGGATGAAA
Organism: Carcharodon carcharias; assembly: GCF_017639515.1. Lineage (NCBI taxonomy): Eukaryota > Metazoa > Chordata > Chondrichthyes > Lamniformes > Lamnidae > Carcharodon > Carcharodon carcharias. Next base: position 124,857,327 of record NC_054468.1, on the reverse strand, counting down.
TTCTAGGCTGGGATGCAGATGAATGCATTTGGTGGTTGCCTTATTCTTGTCACTATTATAACTATCAGAATAGAAGCAGCCTCCAGTGTCACAACATCTTCATAAAAAATGTTAAAGTTTCCATCTGATTCGTAACTGTAGAGGTGAGAAAATACATGCTTCAATGTCAAACTATTTACTGACTGGAGTTTGAGAAATAAAGAAAGCAAGGGAAAGTTTTGGATGACCATACAATTACAGTACAGTTAATGCTGTTTTTGTTGGATTTCCAGCATTTGTTGTTCCTTTTCACTTTAGTTCCTTCTCAGCTCACTTTATTTGCATGCATTTCAGTTAAGGAATGCACTAGTTGCAAAAATGCAAGTTAAAGCAAAAGTTAAAGACATAAGTCACAGCTGAGGCTCGAATGAGCGCATTTAAGACTGACTTGTGCTAGTGAAAGAGTTAATAGTTTAAGAACATCAAAACCAATCTCTCAGGCTTCACTTCTTTAGTAAGAGATGACTTCATGCTTGACATACATTTTGCCACCTGTAGGATCATTTACAAAGGGTCACAGTTCCAATCATTGAAAAGTATTCTTGTAAACGCTTGACTCTTTAATTGTCATCAAAGGGAAGGCAAGGAGGATAAAATACACCCCAAAACACACAACAAAACATGACAAAGCAAAACATTCACAATAAACCTTACCAGCCCATCACAAATTCAATCTTTTAATTTTTATTAAAAAATCCTCCCCATAAATTTTAATAATTACTTACCCATAGAGGTGAGGTGAGAGTGACTGCCCTTGAAATCAATGCAGCATTTGACAGAGTATGGCATCAATGAGCTCTAGCAAAACTGGAGTCAATGGAAATCAGGGGAAAACTCTCTGCTATTGGGAGTCATACCTAGCACAAGAAAAGATAGTTGTGGTCGTAGGAGGTCAATCATCTCAGTTCCAGGGCATCACTGCAGGAGTTTCTCAGGGTAGTGTCCTAGGCCCAACCATCTTCAGCTGCTTCATCAATGACCTTCCTTCCATCAAGGGGGTCAGAAGTGGGGATGTTCACTGATGATTGCACAATGTTCAGTACCATTCATGGCTCCGGATACTGAAGGAGTCCATGTCCAAAAGCAACAATATCCAAGCTTGGGCAGGCAAGTGGTAAGTAATATCCATGCCACATAAGTGTCAGATATCTCCAACAAGAGAGAATCTAACAAGCGCCCCATGACATTCAATGGCATTAACATCACTGAATTGCCCACTATCAACATCCTGATGGTTACCATTGACCAGAAACTGAACTGGCCTAGCCATATAAATTAGGGAGGCGGTGGCATAGTGATACTGTCACTGGGCGAGTACTCCAGATACCCAGGGTTATGCTCTGGGGACCTGGGTTTGAACCCTGCCACAGCAGATGGTGGAATTTGAATGCAATAAAAAATCTGGAATTAAAAATTCTAATATGACCATGAAACCATTATCAATTGTTGTAAAAACCCAGCTGGTTCACCAACGCCCTTTAGGGAAGGAAATCTGCCGTCTTTGCCTGGTCTGGTCTACATGTGATTCCAGACCCACAGCAATGTGGTTGCCTCTTAAATGCTCTCTGAAATGGCTGAGCAAGCCACTCACTTCTCAAGGACAATTGAGGATGGGCAATAAATGTTGGCCTAGCCAGCAACGCCCACATCCCATGAAGGAACAATAAAATATATAAATACTGCAGCTACACGAACAGGTCAGAGCACCATTAATTGGTGCATTCTCCATGGCAACGTCTCTACCAATCAGACCCCACCTGCCAGCCTTCAACACTCTCTTCTCATACAGTATAAAATTGTTGCTTCCCCTGACATGGGTATTCTTGCGATTGTCCTGATGAGTACAAGACAAAAAGCTTAGACAAAACGTCTTTTTTCAGCAATATTCAAGTTCTACCAAAATCCTGTTTATTTTGAAATTTTGTCCCCTGGTTCTAAATTCCCAACCAGAGGAAACATCTAACCTGCATCTACCCTGTCTATCCCTTGAAGTATTTTGTAGGTTTCAATGAGATCACCTCTCATTCTTCAAAAATCTAGAGAACATAGGCCACATTTCCCAAATCTCTCTTCACTAGACAGTCCTATTATCCCAGGAACAAGTCTGGTGAACCTTCATTGCATATTGGCAGTAATATCCTTCCTAAGGTAAGGGAACCAAAACTGCATACAGTACTCCAGGTGCGGTCTAACTGATAAATAATTTTCTAATGGTTATGTTTGCAACAAATTTCAAATTGAAGTGAGTAATCTAAAACTGAGGAGTCAGTACTGAGTGCTAAGACAATTCAGAACTTAGGTCTAATAAATAAACCACTGCCCAGGACCCCAATAACCAGGCAGGACCCCGCCCACTGGTCCAGATCTCCACCGACATGATTTCTCTCAGAGCAGCTGGAAAGCTTAGCAGCATAATTTAGAACACCAACAGCATTCCTCTAGTCAGCAAGCATTAAATCCAGCAGCTGAACATACAGCAAGCACCAATTAATATACCGCTGCATACCGACATCTCATTCCTTTTGCATCACATTCTATTTATCAGTGCCAATAGCTCACCTTGTTAAAATTACTTTCTTTCAATTTCACAGTTTCAGATAGCTTGCGCCGCAATTGAAATCTGATAAAGTTTAACCTGAATTAATGAATTTGTAGCAAATAAAAACAGATATTGTCCAAGTTGTCCATAGAGAAGTTTATCACCATGCCTCCCTAAACCTCTGCCCGTCAACTCAGGTAGATAAAATCTCGTTAGCAACTCCAAATGCTTGGGTGATTTTATAAAAATTAATTTGAGGTAGCTATGAATTTTTTTAAAAATTGTTCAAAAAGGTCTTTGTGGATTTATAGTAAAATAAGATAGGATATAAATAAATTTGTGCAGGAACACAATAGAACTTTCATTCGTAAATTACTTCTGAAGCAGTTGTTACAGAAACCATTAAGACCAGACATTAATTAAAATGGTAACTATGCCATTCTTTTTCAAAATCATAATTTCAATGGGTTTCTAATCTCATTTTCCTTCCCAGATGGCTGTTCACCTCCACAAAGCTTTGTTCCCACTCTTCTCCATCTAGTCTGTTTGGTTGACAGATGCGCTTGCAGCAGCAGAAGAGCTGCCAGCAACAGCTTTAGTCATATTGTCCTCCCAACTAGTTAACAGCTAATATAGCTCATCACATTCAGATGGTGCAGGAAACCGGATGGGCAGATTTTAGTGTCTCAGTCATGGGACTCAACCATGTGATCTAAAGGAGGGTGAGCAAACATTTCAACCTAAGAGCCACATCTGGGTTTCGAAATTGTATGGTGGGCCATAAATAATCAAGAAACAAACAATTCATGTTCACAATTTTGTTGTAAAATCAACAGTGTTGAACAAGAACAAAAACAGAATTACCTGGAAAAACTCAGCAGGTCTGGCAGCATCGGTGGAGAAGAAAAGAGTTGACGTTTCGAGTCCTCATGACCCTTCGACAGAACTTGAGTTCGAGTCCAAAAAAGAGTTGAAATATAAGCTGGTTTAAGGTGTGTGGGGGGGCGGAGAGAGAGAGAGAGAGAGAAGTGGAGGGGGGGTGTGGTTGTGGGACAAACAAGCAGTGATAGAAGCAGATCATCAAAAGATGTCAACAACAATAGAACAAAAGAAAAGTTGGTGATATTATCTAAACGAATGTGCTAATTAAGAATGGATGGTAGGGCACTCAAGGTATAGCTCTAGTGGAGGTGGGGAGAGCGTAAAAGATTTTAAGATATTTAAAAATAATGGAAATAGGTGGGAGAAGAAAAATCTATATAATTTATTGGGAAAAAAAAGGAAGGAACGGGGAAACAGAAAGGGGGTGGGGATGGGGGAGGGAGCTCACGACCTAAAGTTGTTGAATTCAATATTCAGTCCGGAAGGCTGTAAAGTGCCTAGTCGGAAGATGAGGTGTTGTTCCTCCAGTTTGCGTTGGGCTTCACTGGAACAATGCAGCAAGCCAAGGACAGACATGTGGGCAAGAGAGCTGGGTGGAGTGTTAAAATGGCAAGCGACAGGGAGGTTTGGGTCATTCTTGCGGACAGACCGCAGGTGTTCTGCAAAGCGGTCGCCCAGTTTACGTTTGGTCTCTCCAATGTAGAGGAGACCACATTGGGAGCAACGAATGCAGTAGACTAAGTTGGGGGAAATGCAAGTGAAATGCTGCTTCACTTGAAAGGAGTGTTTGGGCTCTTGGACGGCGAGGAGAGAGGAAGTAAAGGGGCAGGTGTTGCATCTTTTGCGTGGGCATGGGGTGGTGCCATAGGAGGGGGTTGAGGAGTAGGGGGTGATGGAGGAGTGGACCAGGGTGTCCCGGAGGGAGCGATCCCTACGGAATGTCGATAGGGGGAGTGAAGGGAAGATGTGTTTGATGGTGGCATCATGCTGGAGTTGGCGGAAATAGCGGAGGATGATCCTTTGAATGCGGAGGCTGGTGGGGTGATGAGTGAGGACAAGGGGGACCCTATCATGTTTCTGGGAGGGAGGAGAAGGCGTGAGGGCGGATGCGCGGGAGATGGGCCGGACACGGTTGAGGGCCCTGTCAACGGCCGTGGGTGGAAAACCTCGGTTAAGGAAGAAGGAGGACATGTCAGAGGAACTGTTTTTGAAGGTGGCATCATCGGAACAGATGCGACGGAGGCGAAGGAACTGAGAGAATGGTTTGGAGTCCTTACAGGAAGCGGGGTGTGAGGAGCTGTAGTCCAGGTAGCTGTGGGAGTCGGTAGGCTTGTAATGGATATTGGTGGACAGTCTATCACCAGAGATTGAGACAGAGAGGTTAAGGAAGGGAAGGGAAGTGTCAGAGATGGACCACGTGAAAATGATGGAGGGGTGGAGATTGGAAGCAAAATTAATAAATTTTTCCAAGTCCCGACGAGAGCATGAAGCAGCACCGAAGTAATCATCGATGTACCGGAGAAAGGGTTGTGGAAGGGGGCCGGAGTAGGACTGGAACAAGGAATGTTCCACATACCCCATAAAGAGACAGGCATAGCTGGGGCCCATGCGGGTACCCATAGCCACATCTTTTATTTGGAGGAAGTGAGAGGAGTTGAAGGAGAAATTGTTCAGCGTGAGAACAAGTTCAGCCAGACGGAGGAGAGTAGTGGTGGATGGGGATTGTTCGGGCCTCTGTTCGAGGAAGAAGCTAAAGGCCCTCAGACCATCCTGGTGGGGGATGGAGGTGTAGAGGGATTGGACGTCCATGGTGAAGAGGAAGAGGTTGGGGCCAGGGAATTGGAAATTGTTGATGTGACGTAAGGTGTCAGAGGAATCATGGATGTACGTGGGAAGGGACTGGACAAGGGGAGAGAGAAGGGAGTCAAGATAACGAGAAATGAAAACAAAAAAACTGCGGATGCTGGAAATCCAAAACAAAAACAGAATTACCTGGAAAAACTCAGCAGGTCTGGCAGCATCGGTGGAGAAGAAAAGAGTTGACGTTTCGAGTCCTCATGACCCTTCGACAGAACTTGAGTTCGAGTCCAAGAAAGAGTTGAAATATAAGCTGGTTTAAGGTGTGTGTGTGGGGGGCGGAGAGATAGAGAGAGAGAGAGAGAGAGAGGTGGGGGGGGGTGTGGTTGTAGGGACAAACAAGCAGTGATAGAAGCAGATCATCAAAAGATGTCAATGACAATAGTACAATAGAACACATAGGTGTTAAAGTTAAAGTTGGTGATATTATCTAAACGAATGTGCTAATTAAGAATGGATGATAGGGCACTCAAGGTATAGCTCTAGTGGGGTTTTTTTTTTATAAATAATGGAAATAGGTGGGAAAAGGAAAATCTTTATAATTTATTGGAAAAAAAAAGGGGGAAACAGAAAGGGGGTGGGGATGGGGGAGGGAGCTCACGACCTAAAGTTGTTGAATTCAATATTCAGTCCAGAAGGCTGTAAAGTCCCTAGTTGGAAGATGAGGTGTTGTTCCTCCAGTTTGCGTTGGGCTTCACTGGAACAATGCAGCAAGCCAAGGACAGACATGTGGGCAAGAGAGCAGGGTGGAGTGTTAAAATGGCAAGCGACAGGGAGGTTTGGGTCATTCTTGCGGACAGACCGCAGGTGTTCTGCAAAGCAGTCGCCCAGTTTACGTTTGGTCTCTCCAATGTAGAGGAGACCACATTGGGAGCAACGAATGCAGTAGACTAAGTTGGGGGAAATGCAAGTGAAATGCTGCTTCACTTGAAAGGAGTGTTTGGGTCCTTGGACGGTGAGGAGAGAGGAAGTGAAGGGGCAGGTGTTGCATCTTTTGCGTGGGCATGGGGTGGTGCCATAGGAGGGGGTTGAGGAGTAGGGGGTGATGGAGGAGTGGACCAGGGTGTCCCGGAGGGAGCGATCCCTACGGAATGCCGATAAGGGGGGTGAAAGGAAGACGTGTTTGGTGGTGGCATCATGCTGGAGTTGGCGGAAATGGCGGAGGATGATCCTTTGAATGCGGAGGCTGGTGGGGTGATAAGTGAGGACAAGGGGGACCCTATCATGTTTCTGGGAGGGAGGAGAAGGCGTGAGGGCGGATGCGCGGGGGATGGGCCGGACACGGTTGAGGGCCCTGTCAATGACCGTGGGTGGAAAACCTCGGTTAAGGAAGAAGGAGGACATGTCAGAGGAACTGTTTTTGAATGTAGCATCATCGGAACAGATGCGACGGAGGCGAAGGAATTGAGAGAATGGGATGGAGTCCTTATAGGAAGCAGGGTGTGAGGAGCTGTCGTCGAGATAGCTGTGGGAGTCGGTGGGTTTGTAATGGATATTGGTGGACAGTCTATCACCAGAGATTGAGACAGAGAGGTCAAGGAAGGGAAGGGAAGTGTCAGAGATGGACCACGTGAAAATGATGGAGGGGTTTTCACGTGGTCATTTTCACGTGGTCCATCTCTGACACTTCCCTTCCCTTCCTTGACCTCTCTGTCTCAATCTCTGGTGATAGACTGTCCACCAACATCCATTACAAACCCACCGACTCCCACAGCTATCTCGACTACAGCTCCTCACACCCCGCTTCCTGTAAGGACTCCATCCCATTCTCTCAGTTCCTTCGCCTCCGTCGCATCTGTTCCGATGATGCTACATTCAAAAACAGTTCCTCTGACATGTCCTCCTTCTTCCTTAACCGAGGTTTTCCACCCACGGTCGTTGACAGGGCCCTCAATCGTGTCTGGCCCATCTCCCGCGCATCCGCCCTCACGCCTTCTCCTCCCTCCCAGAAACATGATAGGGTCCCCCTTGTCCTCACTTATCACCCCACCAGCCTCCGCATTCAAAGGATCAACCTCCGCTATTTCCGCCAACTCCAGCATGATGCCACCACCAAACACATCTTCCCTTCACCCCCCTTATCGGCATTCCGTAGGGATCGCTCCCTCCGGGACACCCTGGTCCACTCCTCCATCACCCCCTACTCCTCAACCCCCTCCTATGGCACCACCCCATGCCCACGCAAAAGATGCAACACCTGCCCCTTCACTTCCTCTCTCCTCACCGTCCAAGGACCCAAACACTCCTTTCAAGTGAAGCAGCATTTCACTTGCATTTCCCCGAACTTAGTCTACTGCATTCATTGCTCCCAATGTGGTCTCCTCTACATTGGAGAGACCAAACGTAAACTGGGTGACCGCTTTGCAGAACACCTGCGGTCTGTCCGCAAGAATGACCCAAACCTCCCTGTCGCTTGCCATTTTAACACTCCACCCTGCTCTCTTGCCCACATGTCTGTCCTTGGCTTGCTGCATTGTTCCAGTGAAGCTGAACCCAAACTGGAGGAACAACACCTCATCTTCCAACTAGGGACTTTACAGCCTTCCGGACTGAATATTGAATTCAATAACTTTAGGTTGTGAGCTCCCTCCCCCATCCCCACCCCCTTTCTGTTTCCCCCTTCTTTTTTTTTCCAATAAATTATAAAGATTTTCCTTTTCCCACCTATTTCCATTATTTAAAAAAATATATAAAAAAAAACCCCACTAGAGCTATACCTTGAGTGCCCTACCATCCATTCTTAATTAGCACATTCGTTTAGATAATATCACCAACTTTAACTTTAACACCTATGTGTTCTATTGTACTATTGTCATTGACATCTTTTGATGATCTGCTTCTATCACTGCTTGTTTGTCCCTACAACCACACACCCCCCACCTCTCTCTCTCTCTCTCTCTCTATCTCTCCGCCCCCCACACACACACCTTAAACCAGCTTATATTTCAACTCTTTCTTGGACTCGAACTCAAGTTCTGTCGAAGGGTCATGAGGACTCGAAACGTCAACTCTTTTCTTCTCCGCCGATGCTGCCAGACCTGCTGAGTTTTTCCAGGTAATTCTGTTTTTGTTTTAACGAGAAATGAGTTCTGTGGGGCAGGTGCAAGCTGAGACGATTGGTCTACCGGGGCAGTTCTGTTTGTGGATTTTGGGTAGGAGATAGAAGCGAGCTGTCCAAGGTTGGGCAACTATCAGGTTGGAAGCTGTGGGAGGAAGATCCCCAGAGTGTTGAACAAGTACCATTAGAAAATTGCATAATTATGTCGTTTTTTCATTTTATCGTACAGCTGTGTTGCTCCTGTCAGAACACAAATGTTACTATACTTAAAACCTTTCAGTGTGCTGCACAACTTAAAAGTTTGGTAGTTTTCCCATTTACTGATGACTTCTTTACATGTGAATCTGTAATTAGCTTTGTTGAATCATCAGTAATTCTCCATTCCAGGAGTTATCATCATAAAATAGTTTCTAAGCTCCAACAGACCTGCTCCACATCACAAATATTGTTAACATTTATAAACAGAAGTGTTCAATGAAAACAAAAAATTCTAGTATTTAAATGCTCAAAATGATCTAAGATTTTTATCTTGCTGGCATTAGTGCTTGGGAGACTGCCCATGCAATCCAGAGGGTTGGCAACTCCATTCCAATAGTTAGTAGCAGTTTCCTACAAACGAAAAGGGCCATGGACAGCAGGTGCTGCTGAAAATAAACTAAACCACATTCAATTATAATTATTTGTAGTGGAAAGAAATGAAAATGAAGGAAATCTCCAACAGACTTTTTGTTTAACAGTGGCACTCAGATCTTTCTACACAAATTCACACAGGTGTTTCACACCCAAATGCATTTCACTCTCCATCCATCTCTTCAGAAACTTATTCAGTTATGAATTTTGAGATAAAATAAATGTTCTATTTGGGGAGCATTCGAACTGTTGTCCCAAAAATCCTGCCAAAAATCCCATCAGCCATTCATAGCACTATTGGATGAAGTCCAGTAGGGCAGGGCCCACCGAGAGTTATAGTTTGCAATGTCCGGCTCCCCAGTGGGAGAGGCAAACTTGACAAACTACATCTCCTGAGGTGCAACTCAAATCAGCCCGCAAGCTGGGTGAAAAGCTCCCGCATGCCGGATGTGGCTTGCGGGCCATAGTTTGTCCACCCCTGATCTTCAGGCTGTAGAGAAAGTAGCTGCACTACCACACCTGCAGGACAGCATATAGAAGAGTCTCATCAGAAAGATCACTGCTTCCTATCACTTAGCTACCAGGATACAATTGACTGGACAAGATGCTGTGTCAGAAAAACGAGTAAATAGGAAATAGGCCACAAAATGAAAGAGAAATGCAAACTTTCAAAGGAAAAGTAACCTCCCAAATGTTTGCCATGTTGTGGGAGGAGTTTACTCAAGCAGAAAGGTCTGTTGTCATGTGACACAGACCATCTGCCAGTTCTGGAGAGCACTAAACTTTCAAACCTGGTTTGTGGATGATGAAATATTTTCCCCAACATTTCTGGTAAGTTTGTCATTTTTAGTTTGCAGAAACGTACACCAACACTCCACACATTTCCTTTATGCAGTTATTCATGTCAACACTGACGAGACTCAGGTCAATGAAGTGACGGATCCCATAGACGAGTGCAAATGTCCAATCAACTATTAACAACTATGAAAAGCCCAGATCTAAGTGCTGAATGAAACATAAACTGTATTTAACTCATTTTGACTCCATCTAGACAAAACTGCCATCTTTAGTTTCTGTTAAGTACTTGGAATGGTACAGGTAAAGTACCTCAAATCCAGCTACCTGAAAACCATGGTGCCTGAAAGCTCACGCTCAAGAGTGGCTTAAAGAACCTTGACCCCACCTGACCCAGAGATCATATTGTGACCCCTATTCACTGAATTAAGAGGTTCCAATTTTTGTTCCCCAAAATCCTCCAAGTTCTGAAATCCAGCACAACTCGGTCCTGAGGTTGCCAGTATTGAGGTACTCTAACTGTAGTGGCTAAATCCCTGCCTCAGCAGCAACTGAATATTGTTTAGACATTAGCAAGGGGGTTAATGGCAATGACCTTTCAAATGGGAACTGCAGCACTGGTGGTGCAAATCAGAGTGTACAAAATTTTCAGAAGGTAAATATTAGCTTGCAGAACAGAAAAGTTAAATTATTTCTGCGTCACTTGATGGTTGTCTACATTTCAATTATTAATTTTTGTGTCACAATCACAGAACTGTTACAGCAGAGGAGGTGGCCATTCGGCCCATCGTGTCTGCACCAGCTCTCTGAATGAGCATTTCACCTAGTGCTATTCTCCTACCTTCTCCCCGTAATCCTGCATATTGTTTCTCTTCAAAGAATCATCTAATTCCCTCTTGAATGCCTTGATTGAACCTGCTTCTATCACACTCTCAGGCAGTGACTTCCAGGCCCTAGCCACTCGCTGTGTGAACAAGCTTTCTCTCATACAGCTTTTGCTTCTTTTGCCAACTACTTTCATCTGTGCCCTCTCACTCTTGACCCTTTCACGAATGGGAACAGTTTCTCCCTGTCTAGAGCACCATGTTTTGGGAAACGCATATGGGGCACTTTCTATTTGAAAAAAAAAATCTGATTACATCAAACAGTTTACCTAAATGTTTTGTCACTTAAAACTAAAGCCTAATGCATGTGCCTTGTGCTGGGTGAATCTCACCCAATGAGCAAATTATATGGCAGTTACAACTCAACTGAGGTTATATGTTATCCGTATTCATCCTTCTGCTCGTTCACCTAATGCTGATATGACAGTGGGGTGAATGAACAGAAGAAGTCAAGATAGAAAACGTATCTTTTTAGATATAAATGGAATCAATCATTTTAATTCTAGCACATAGAGCGCTATGATTGTCATGGTCAGTTGGTAACACCTCTTTTATTATAAAAACGTATATTCCAATTCACCATGAGCAATATCACATGAGATCTGCTAGTTACATTATATAACGGATAAACTACATGCATTTCGGATTCCTAATTGACTTGGGTTTTATGCCAACAGCCATGTCCATATCTATTCTGCATACTGCATTATAATATAGAAACAAGCACACAGCTGATTTTCTCTTTGAAATGTTTCTGTGCTGTTCAGTAGTCACTGAGATGTAAATAAATGTTAGATACCCTGCAGCTGAAGAGTTCTTCCCAGAGTCGCAATGCGGATTCTGCTCACTATGGGGCACAACAGACATGATCTTCACTGTGCGGCAACTGCAAGAGAAATGCAGGGAACAGCACCAGCCCTTGTACATGGGCCTTTTTTGACTCACAAAAGCCTTCAACACTATCAACTGCAAAGGATTACGGAGCATCCTCCTCCGTTTTGGCTGCCACAAAAGTGTGTCACCAGCCTCCACAATGACATGGATTCTGACCAACGGATCCACCACAGACCCAATCCACATTCGGACCGGGGTCAAGCAAAGCTGTGTGTCATTGCACCGATGCTCTTCTCAATCTTCCTTGCTGCAATGCTCCATCTCACCCTCAGCAAGCTCCCTGCTGGAGTGGAGCTAAGCTGCAGAATAAATGGGAATATGTTCAATCTTCACCGCCTGCAGGCCAGATCCAAGATCGTCCCGTCCTCTGTCATTGAACACCAGTATGCAGGTGATGCTTGCGTTTGTGCACCCTCAGAGACCGACCTCCAAGCCATCGTCAAAACCTTCACCGAGGTGTATGAGAGCATGGGCCTTACACAAAACATCCGTCAGACAAAGGTCTTCTACCAACCTGTCCACCCCCAGGACCTCAAACCCGGCACCAAGCTCATGGTCTACAGAAAAGTAGTGATACCCACCTGCCTATATGGCTTAGAGATGTGGACTATGCACAGCAGGCACCTCAAAACTCTGGAGAAGTACCACCAGTGCTGCCTACACAAGATCCTGCAAATCCATCAGCAGGATAGGCGCACCAACGTCAGTGTTCTCACTCAGGCCAACATCTCTAGCATCGAAGCATTGACCACGCTTGATCAGCGCTGTTGGCATGCCACAACATTCGCAATCCTGACACAAGGCTCCCGAAACAATAACTTCGGCACGGCAAGTGAGCCCCAGGAGGGCAGAAGGAATGCTTCAAGGACACTCTCAAAGCCTCCTTGAAAAAGTGCAACATCCCGACCTACATCTGGGAATCCCTGGCCTAAGACCGCCCAAAGCGGAGGGAGATTATCCAGGGAGTAGCTGAACGTCTCAGGTCTCATCGCCAAGGGCTAGCTGAAGCCAAGTGTCAATAACAAAAGGAACGCGTGGCAACCCGGGCACTCCACCCACCCTTTCCCCCTACCGCCGTATGCCCCACCTGTGATAGAGGTGGACTCTTCAGTTAGCTGAGAACTCATTTTTAGTGTGGAAGCAAGTCATCCTCAACCCCAAGGGGCTGCCTAAAACACATATCTTGATGAAAGGAATTCAGATGTCAGTTTTACAATGGTAGAGAATTACTACAAACTTATTTTTCGGATAGGACAAATATCCAGCAATTAATTTCATAATTCAAGATAATTCCATGCTAGTTTTACAACCTGTTAATCATGGACAAGAGATGAGCACAAAATCGTATTATGATTTGAAAACCGTTCTCTAACCACGTACTTCATCCTACAGAACAGCCAGATTTTTAAATATCTCTATGATATCAGTACAATCAAAACCTTTTATGTCCTAATGTCATGCTTTTCAGTATACAGGCCATATTGATTTAATTAGTTATAGACCAGTTATTTTCAATTTTAGTTCGGTACCATACAAGGCCATGTTCTTTGCTATTTCTTGTTACACTCTGGCTAACAATGGTCAACAGCTTTAAAAGATCACGTAACAAGTATAAACATGAAGAACACTAATTAGCAACACAATCTTAGACTTATTATATTTACCCTTGATAACAATATTTAAAATTAATGTGCGGCCAGTTGCTATCAGCAACAAGAGCAGTGCAGTGGATGTTGTTGACATGGATTTCAGTAAGGCATTTGACAAGGTCCCACATGGCAGACTAGTCAGGAAAGTGAGATCTCATGGGTTACCCGGGAAGGTGGCAGGTTGTATCCAAAACTGGATCAGTGACAGGAAACAAAGGGTAATGGTCGATGGATGTTTTTGCGAATGTAAAACAGTTTCCAGTGGTGTTCCACAGGGCTCAGTGTTGGGGCCTTTGCTGTTTGTTGTATATATTAATGATTTAGACTTAAATGTGGGAGGCATGATTGGGAAATTTGCAGATGACACAAAAATTGTCTGTGTAGTTGAAAGTGAAGGGGATAGCCGTCGTCTCCAGAATGATATTAATGGTTTGGTTGAATGGACGGAGAAGTGGCAAATGGAATTCAATCCAGAAGAGTGAGGGGTATTGCATTTGGAGAGGGCAAACAAAGCAAGGAAATTGAGAGGGGTTGAGGGAGTGAGACATCTTGGAGTGCACATCCACAGGTCCTTGAAGGTGGCAGGACAGGTGGACAAGGTGGTCAAGAAAGCAAATGGAATGCTAAGGAGGCTAAGAGGTGACCTAATTGAGGTGTGCAAAATTTTGAGGGGCCTAGAAAGGATAGATGGGAAAGATTTGTTTCCCCCAGCTGAGGGGTAAATTACCAGGGGGCATAGATTTAAGGTGATTGGTAGAAGGATTAAAGGGGACATTAGAAAATATTTTTTCACTCATATGGTGGTGAGCATCTGGAATTCACTGCTTAAGTTGGTGGTTGAGGCTAAAACGCTCAACTCATTTAAAAAGGTACCTGGATCTGCATCTGAAGTGCTGTAACCTGCAAGGCTATGCACCAGGTGCTGGAAAGTGGATTAAAATGAGCGGCTAGTTTCTTTTTGGCTGGTGCAGACATGATGGGCTGAATGGCCTCTTTCTGCACCATAACTTTTCTATGGTTCTATGGAGTAAGGTCACACCACCATTAAGTGGCAGCAGGGAAGGGTGATTTCTCAATTCATCTATAAAATACAAATTGTTCTAGGTCTAATCTTTAGTGAACAAGGCAACTATTCTCAAGCTGATCAACTGAAGGACAATACCCATGGACATAGTTGAACACTAAAGTTGATACTCCAACAAGCAGATCTCTAAGGAAAGCACTTAATTTACCACTGCAGCTAAATATTCTGAAAATCCACAGATATCACAGTCAATTCTGGCTATTATCAATAGGGGCAGTGCTGGAGTTCCTTCTGGGGAAAGTCAGCTTTGAAGAATATTTTCAGCAAAGAGAGATTTTGGAAAATTTGCTCTTCATTGCCATAAACAGATGAACACAACAGACCAGCAGCACAATGCATTAGTGCACTGCCCCCTTCAGTGGAAGGCCCAATTTGAATCATAGCGTTAGTTTGCAAATATACTCAGGCTTCCCTTCGGTAGCAAGTTGCTGATCTGAAGTGATTAGGTGTAATGCTAACTAGAGGCAAATTGCCAAGCCAACAAGAGCGATCAATGCATGCCATCCCAGCGTCCCTGGCCACAAACAGGAATCAGCACTGGAGATACCTGCAATAAAGTATCTGTTCTACCAGAGTCCCAGGATTCATGGCTGTGATTTCACCAACCAAGTGCTATCATCCTCAATCTTTAAATGATGTGCTCTTACCACACACCATAGGAGTACGGACTAACTTACAGAGGAGGATAATTACAAAGGATATACACAGATGCCATTTTGGCCCAACTAGTCCATGCTGGTGCTTATACTCCACTCAAGTTTCCTCCCATCTTTCCTCACCTGAATCTATGATCTTGACATTCTACTTTCTTGGGTTGCAGAGAAAACAGAAACTGTACCACAAACAGAAATATTATCACAAATATGCAGAAAGGCAGACCTGCAAATCTTCAACATGTTATAAAGTCTCAGGTCCTATGCCAGGTCAAGAAACACAAAGTTAGCATGTAGGTATAGCAAGCGATTAGGAAGGCAAACGGCATATTGGCCTTTATTGCAAGGGAATTGGAGTACAAGAATGAGGAAGTCTTGCTACAATTATACAGAGCTTTGGTGCAACCATACCTGGAGCAGTGTGTCCAGTCTGGTCTCCAAATTTAAAGGAGGATATACTTGCATTGGAGGCATTACAGTGAAGGTTCACTAGATTGGTCCCTGGGATGAGGGGACTGTCCTATGATGAGAGAAGGAGTATTTTCTCTGGAGTCTGGAAGAATGAGAGATGATCACATTGAAACATACAAGATTCTGAAGCAGCTTGATAGGGTTGACACTCAGAGGTTGCCTCCCCTGGCCGGGGAATCTAGAACACAGCCTCGGGTTAAGGGGCCAATCATTTAGAATTGGGATAAGGAGAAGTTACTTCACTCGAGGGTTGTGAATCTTTGCAATTCCCTACCCCAGAGGGCTGTGGATGCTCCATCGCTGAATATATTTATAGCCGAGCCAGACAGATTTTTGATTGTTCAGGGAATCAAGGGATAACGAGAGCTGGCAGGAATATGGAGTTAAGTCCAAAATCAGCCATGATCATACTGAATGGTGGAACAGGCTCGATGGGGCACATGGTCCACTCTTGCTTCTATTTCTTATATTCTTACGCAACAGTTTGTTTGGAACTGAAGGAAAATTGAAGCTACTTAACCACATCCCCTATCCCAGCTGAGCCTGTAGACATGAATAGAAGGGATTATACTGTGCAGACTATAAGTCATTTAAAGACTTTCTTCTTCATTCTCCATAGAAGCATGTCAAAATATTCTTGACAACTTTTAGTGAAAGAACTTTAAGTAGCTTCAATTTTCCTTCAGATCCAAATAATAATATAAGAAATAGAAGCAAGAGTGGACCATGTGGCCCATTGAACCTGTTCCATCATTCAGTATGATCATGGCTGATCTTGGACTTAACTCCATATTTCTGCCAGCTCTCCATACCAAATAGGCAATCGGTATCACACGCTAACAGTCAAGGGTGGGAATAGAGAAAGGCAAAAGCAGGAGGTAAATCTTTAGCCAAGTTTTGCTTGTGTACCCCATAAAATAGGCTGCTACGTCCAATGTGGCGTGACACAAAACTCCAGCTCCCTTGTCAGGCTTTGTACGGCTCCAATTACTGTTCAGGTTTCATACAGATTCCCTTGAAATCCTTTCACCATGTATATTTCAAAATTAAACATTGCCAAAGAAATCTGAGAATAAATCACAGCGTGTTATAGATGCAAATGGGCAAAATTCTCATTCTTCATTGTGCACGAATCGTTCACAATTTGGCAATCTCTGAGAAATCAAGCAGAGTTGAGTGAATTATTGATGGGAAGGAGGAATGATTAGAAAAGCTAAAAGAAAATGCAAAGGAAAATTTATATTGTTGGGGGAACTCCAAATGAAAAGGTTAACAGGTCCCAACTGCATGCATCCTAGAACATACGAATGCATTAGGAGCAGGAGAAGGCCCACTCAGCCCCTCAAGGCTGCTCCGCCATTCAATAAAATCATGGCTGATCTGAATGTAACCTCAACCCCACATTCCTGGCTATCCTGATAACCTTTCACCTCTTGTTAATCAAGAATCTAGCTAGCTCTGCCTTAAAAATATTCAAAGACTTCCTCAACTTTGAGGAAGAGCTCCGAAGACTCACAACCATCAGAAAAAAATTTCTCCTCAGCTTTGACTTAAATGGGCAACCCCTTATTTTTAAACAGTGACCCCCTAGTTCTAAATTCTCCCACAAGAAGAAACATCCTCTCCACATCCACCCTGTCAAGACCCCTCAGGATCTTATAGGTTTCAATTAAGTCACCTCTTACTCTTCTAAATTCCAGTGGATACAAACCTAACCTGTCCAGACTTTCCTCATAAGACAACCTGCCCATTACTGGTACTACCCCCTACACCATGAGTTTTTATTTTCTGCAATAACTTTTGATATGGCACTTTACCAAATGCCTTCTAGAATACAGAGGGAAGTCGATAAATAAGAGTTTCTGACCACAATGTTAGAAATAGTATCAGATGACTGGACAATAGGCAACACCTTGTTCAAGGAAGGGAGATAGGAATAAATCAACTATTACCAGTAGGCTTAATATAAGTAATTAGCTTTATGGAATGAAATTAACGCTCACCAATAAAGGATTGATTGAGAGAGACCACCATAATACGCAAAATGCACAGTGCCTGATAAATTTTAATGGAGATCTTTGAGGAGATTATAGTATAAAGGAAATGCAGTGGATGTTGGATATATGGATTTTCAAAAGGCATCTGATAAGATGCCATATAGGAGGCTTGTTAATAAAATTTAGGAACACAATATTGGAAGAAATGCACAGCAGAAACTTGCTGAACCTGCTTTGACAGCACCTCCCAAAACCACGATCTCTACCATGGAGAAGGACAAGAGCAGCGGATGCATAGGAACACCACCTGCAAGGTCCTTTCCAAATGACAAATAATCCAGACTTGGAAACATATCTCATTCTTTTACTGCCACTAGATCAAAAACCTGGAACTCCCTTCCTAACAGCACTGTAGGTGCACCTACAACACATGGACTGTAGCGGTTCAAGGTGGTTCACCATCAATGAGAGCTAATTCTGAGAGATGTTCAGTCGCGGTAAAACTGGAGGCAAAGGGCGCGCCAAGGCCAAGACTCGCTCCTCCAGAGCCGGGCTCTGGTTCCCCGTCAGCCGCATCCACTGGCTGCTGCGCAAGGGTCACTATGCCGAGCGGGTCAGGGCCGGAGCCCCTGTCTACCTAGCTGCCGTCCTCGAGTACCTGATGGCCAAGATCCTCGAGCTGGCCGGCAACACGGCCCAGGACAACAAGATGACCCGCATCATCCCCCGCCACCTGCAGCTCGCCATCCGCAACGACGAGGAGCTCAACAAGCTGCTGAGAGGGGTCACCACAGGCCAGGTTAGGGTCCTGCTCAACATCCAGGCTGTGCTGCTGCCCAAGAAAACCGGACACCCCAGCAAGGTTTTCGCCTGAAGGGGTGACACCGGAAAAAACATCACCTTTGCAAGGGCAATTTGGGATGGGCAACAACTGTTGGCCTTGTCTAAGATGCTCTTGTCCCAATAAAGAATTAAAAAAAAGTGCCATTATGGATAGGGAGTTGACAAATGAGCAGAAAGCAGACAATTATGGTTAAAGAATATTTTTCTGACTGAATGGACATAAAAAACAGTCAGTATTATGACCATTTTCCTCTCTCGTTTAGTAATCTGGACTCGGATATAAGGGGCAACAATATCAACAGTTGCAGATGACAAAAGTGAACAGCATAATTAACTGTGAAGATGATTGCCAGCAGCTTTGAGAGGACAACCAGGTTAGTGGATTGGACAGACAGATGTGTTAAATAACATTTAATGCTGAGAAATGAGAGGACATGGACAGAAAATATATATAACAGATGGTCAAACTTTAAATAAGTAGAAAAGCATACAAACTTATAGAGTCTCGGTTGCATAAATCTTTAAAAGTAGGATGGGAAATTGATAATGCTGTCAAAATATACACCAGACATATACTGGTCCCTAGGATTTATAAGTAGGGATAGAGTGCAAAAGTTAATCCTACATAAGACATTGGTTAGGTCAAGGTTGAAATATTGCATCCAATTTTGGGTGCCCTACTTTGGGAAGGGTGTAAAGGCAACAGAGAAGATAAATATGATAGTAGGGATCAGAGGCTTTATATATGCGAAAGTGGTACCTTTTCATTTGGCTAAGAGATCAACCCTCAGAGATAATAAAAATTCTGAGGGGTTTCAATAAGCTAAATAAGAAAAACCCTTCCGATTGGGCGGTGAGCCTCTTGAGGCCATACCTTTAACATCAACAACAAAAGAACAAAGGGAGAAGATAGAATGAATTATTTTTTGTTTGGAAAATGGAATACTATTGCAGTAGTAGAAACAGAACCCATTACCGCTTTAAAAAAAGAGATTAGGAAGAGAAAAGCGTTGAAGGGAAAGGCTGGAGAATGAAATTATGTTGCTTGCACTTTCTGAAGACATTGGGCTTATTGTATAATTTACTGCAATCAAAGGACATGCAAGGACAAGAGTAAAAGGAGCATTACTTTATATCTGTTGGTGCTGCTCTGTCCCATGTGAAAAACAGCACTAATTGGAAAACATGGGAACTGTTTCATTACTCGTCACCAATTTCCCTCATCCTAGTCGGCACAAATAATCCTGACGCTAAAAAACATTAAAAAACCAATAAATATACTTTGTTTCTCACCATCATCTGGATATTAAGTACATTCCACAGTATATGGAAATGTTCACGCTACGATTATAGCTTGAAGTTATTTGGCAAAAGAATAAATAACTGCAAACATCTGCCTCCAGAAAAACATACATACATTCTGTCTGCAAATTTTTAGAGAGGAAGAAAAACAAAAGAGGAAGTAAAATTACTGTAGAATTTAAAGTTAATATCACTGTTAATTTTCATATATTTCTATAAATATATAATCAGTATGTAATGATTAACTTCACATTTCCATGTTGCAGAAAATACATTTTTATCCCAGATTTATACCTATACTTTTTTGTTCTATTGGGAGAATTTCTGGTTTGCTTCCATCACAAATGTGTACTCTTGTGTTTAGATGTCAGCCTGTGCTGCTGAGAAATGCAAACTCTGTTGATATAATGCTAGACTAAACCAAGGAAGACTCACATCTCAAATAATACTTGTATTTAAATTGTGATTTACCTCACTGAAAGAGCTCAAAATGCTTCACATAATTCTCTCTTGGAGTGTGGTTATTATTTTCTAGGCTGAAGCTTCAGTGCGGTATTCAAGGGGTAAGGGACTGACGCAATCTCTTTCAGATGACATGTTAAATCAAGACAATGTAACCGAGATGACACTTGGCATTTTCGTATCACTGCTTTTACCACACTGCTACAGTTGTCCACCAGTCATCCTTAACAAATCAATGATCAGACTTGACAACTTGAAGAGAAAATGATCTTTGTAGTATGTTCTTCTCAGCTGAGTCCTTTGAAAGATTCTTTCTGATGAGGTTTGACAGCTATTCTGATAGCAAGTAATATCCCGGTTAATAAAACTGCCAAGGAATGAATGAGGCTTTATGTAATATTTATGGTCTAGCAGTCAAGCCACTATCAACATGTGTGAATTACAATCTGACAACCCAGGGGAGCTCCTCAGCTTTGATGAAAATTACATGCACAACTCCTGCAGAACTTAAGTAAAACAAATACAAAGCCTAAAGTCAGCCTGTATAATGTATCCTTCCAGAGCTCCTCAAACTATCTTGTAATTTTATTTAGGAAAGCTACTGCTTTTTCATAATTTGTTTTAATGTAAATCATACTGCATCCTAGAACATACTGAACTCAGGCTCATGACATTCAATCAACCAAATTAAAGAGGGTTTTTAGCATCACCATGGCCTGTGAACTTTATCAATGACAAGGAATTATGATCAACTGCATACATTTTTGCTTTGTTCACTTACTTTGCCTCGATTACCAATGACATTGGGGTTACCAGCTTGGAGATTTGGAGTCTGATAATCATGGAGGAGCTAAATTAACATGCGCACTTGCTGACTGAGGCTCATTGGGTTCATTCTTGCATCTCAACTCATGTTAATTCAGCTTCTTGGTGGTCTCAGCTTCAGTAACTCTTAAAAACCAATACCATCACGACTTTTTTTAAAATGCATCTTGAAGCTTCACTTGAAGTCTCCCTAAACCCATCAATTTGATTATTTTCTCTTCCCTGGAAGCACACTTCATTCTAGTCAGATGTTGGGCAGTGCACAAAGCTGGTGCAATTCCCCCCCAGTTTTTGTGCACCAAGAAAAGTATCTTCTATTCAGCATATCCTCACAACGGTGCCAAAGAGACCAATCAGCACCATATTGTGGTGAGCACAATCCCAACTTCTACCACTCAGGTGTCCAGAGTCTATCTCTTTACATACACTTCAAAATAAAACTCAGATTCATCTGCTCATACATGCAGGCAGCACATCTCTCAACAATTACAAGGTCATGCTACTATCTACAAAGAAGCAGCTCTACACAGAATATTCTACTTCTCGTACTGTCTCTGTACCCGCAATGGCCAAGCTTCTAATCACTACGGTCACAACCAAGATCTGACTTGAGCTGAATAAACGCTTGATCAATGTTGGAAACAAAACCAGCCACTTTCAAAGAGACTCATTCTGCAATCATAATGAGAATTCCATGTAGGCAACAAAGTGAATCTTTGAAACAGCAATTCCTGTGAAAAGAATTCCAACATCCAGAAATCCTCTGAACATCAAAGCGTATATTAGGGAAAGATTTGTGTAACAAAATAATAAACTTGCTATTATAGAAAATCTTCCTCACTGCAATAATTAGCAAAAAAAACCTTTCCCCGATGTATGCTTTTTCTTAAATAAAGCTTAGCAACTTTTATTTTGTACAAAATTTAACAGGTTCTGATCTTTCTAGAGTAAACAGTCACTGAAGTAGAAATGCTTGAAACTGAACCAAGTCATAAGTAATGCCTTTGGATTATATACCATTCTTTTAGATCGGATCTACATGCTCCAGATTTCTTAACTCTCCTATTCTTTCCTTATTTAATGCAATCCAGGTGACCTGTTTATTTCTGTTGTGGCTTCTTCATGCTCTAGATTTGTCCCAGCCTCTTTAGTGGAACTACTGAAGCATTCTCCACTGTGAACTGGGCTCAGCCTACAAGTCTCATTCTGCACAAATGAACAGCACCATCAGAAACCTCTCATTAACAAAGTACTCTGCTTGAAGAAATATTGTTGGCGAGCTGTCAGGCTCTTTACTTACTGTCAAAGCTGACAGTGGATATAAATAGTTCACTACAAGTTTTGTTAAAAAAAAAGCAATATGATACATACTACAAAATTTTAATTGTCAGAAGAAACAATTTCCAAAGCGCTGCTTTAGTGGAAAAAGGCTGAAGCCCAGTGACGACCAGATGCATTCTTACCCAATGCACCTCTTAACTACCTTCATAATGCCACCTTTTAATCTGTACCAATACCAAATGTTCAACTAAAGACCAACTAAAAACTTTTGTCACTTCTGTCAGTATCAATTTACATTCAATTGAACCAGCTAATCCCAAATTAAGCTTCACCCTTACTATTTAGCTTCATGTACATCGAGACACATACTTATGCTTTTGCTAGCTCATAAATATCTTGAGTTTAGCTGCTAATCCTATTCATCTCCATTTTTGGAAAAAAGTGAACACTACTACATGATAATCTACTATTTATTACCAAATGTAGGTGCATTTTCAATTTGTTTTAATTTTGTGTTCAAACCACACTCGCGTATAGGTTAAAACGATATAATTTTGCTACAAAGACGACGTAATTGTTGGACAATAATAATTTACTACCAACATAATCTACTTGCTGATTTTAATATTTAACAATTGTTTTGCAGGACATAGAACTGCTAGGCATTCTCCTTTATTCTGCTACACACTCCTCTCCCAAAACACGCACAGATTAATCATGAAACTGTAGCCACCAGTCAGCTGGTTGCCTTGCTCTTAAGTGCATCACTTCAAAAGTCCTTTTAGATATCTGTTTAACATGCACAATGGAACTGTTACTTTCAGTAAAGCTTTTTCAATATTTTGCTTAATAAAAACAGCAAAACTGAATGATACAGACAGCTGATAGCTTTGATTGAAAGCTAAGCAGAAGTGAGAACATTCTCTGAACTTAATGAGCCATTTATTTAGTGAGAATATCAATCTATTCAAAAAACACAATTTAGCAGTTGAAATTAATCTAGTTATAAAATATGATAATGCAGAATTCAATTTAGAAAAAATACAGTACAAATCTATCCAGCCTAGTATTACACAATCTCACATCAGTTTATAGACCTTCTACTTTCAAATGTGATAAAGCTATCTGGAAAAGAGTACCTGTCTTAGTCAGCATTGGTCTATTATCAGTTTAACAGTAAGCAAGCCCCAACAGCACAAACTGCATTAAAAAAGCCACTTACTAAGTGTACTAAGCATGTACACTCCAATTACCTGCGTGGGTACTGTAGAGTAGAGGAAGCATGTCTTAATTCAGTACAAGTGCACTATAGAATTAGGTGCACAAAGATCTCAGTGACAGACCACACAGACATTTATCAATGATTATATCCAATTATCAAATGTCATTGCCATACAAAATCTCGAAACAGCTCTCTCAGCACCAGCTGTGAACAAATTATACAAAGATGCGACAGATTCTGTCAATCATACTCACCTTACGTAGTTTCTGATAGCGTGGAGAGGAAATTGCCATCCTTTGCAAACGCTGCAAAAACACTACAACTTTCTGCAGAGATGTTCTCACTACAGCCATCATTGTAAGTTTGCCTGTCAAGTGAAGGCCCTTTAGAATTTACATAATAAATGAAGTGCAAAAATCATTTTCTTATTTTCAATGGACTTGATTTGCCAGCTTTGAGCATGCTCACTCTGCATCTTCCAGAGAAGCTTCAAGGAGCTGCAAGCTTAATATACTCAGGGTAAGGTGAAAGGTTGTTTTCGAATGGAATTAGCCAGTCATGTCCAGCACATCCACCATATGCCACTGAGAAATAAAGAATGATGTTCAGTTATGCTTGCTGCAGCACAACCCTGTGAAACAGAGGAGGTTTCTTAACAGAGCAAGTGAGAGAGAAAGAAAGACACATATATACAAACACTTACAAATAAAACTTCATCCTTTGGGAAAACCTCCAATAATAACCCAGCCTCACAGCTAATATTTCCTGGGACAGAGGCAGGCAGAGGAGGGGAATGAGAGAGAAAATGAGCAGAAATGTTTGGCTTATCAAATAAAAATCCAAAATCTAGGTTCAGCATTGTGCAAAGCAGTATAATAAATTTCAGGAAGAATATCTGTTCTAACTGTGCCTGTTTTACAAAGCAAGGCAATACATCACAAGCAGACAGGTCTTAAAGCAAGTATGCACATTTTCTTCAACAGAAAAATAGCACTGCAGATCTCTCAACATTTTTAATAACTTCATTTTGTAGTCAAACCAAGTTTAGATCCCTTAAGATATCACAGCTCCCTATCACAAGAGTGGACTGCTTATACTTTTATTTTAAATGTATTACTTTAAAATGATACAAATTAAATTGGCTTCAAATGGTCAGCCTAACTGGTTTTTCAGTACCTGAGTCTCTTTAGTTTCAGAGATATAAATACAGGCCACTCAGTGAGTGCAACTTTGAATATGAGCGTGTTGTTGAGTTGGGTCAGTGAGGGAGTGAGGGGAAGTAGGTGCTCCTTTGCTTTTTCAACCTGTCAGGATTGGTTCTTACTCTACTAGAGAGGAAGAAGCCTGCTGTTTGGTGAGTATCAGGTAAGTGGTTAAGGCTTATTTTATTCCTAAGATTTAAAATAGTATACAAACTGGTGGTAAGGTTAATAAAATATATAAAAAAGGAAACTAATTGAATAAAATAATTAAGCAGTTGAGATGGCAGGATAGGTGATGTGTCACGGTTGCAGCATGTGGGAGCTCCTAGATGCCACTGTGATCCAGGGCAAACATTTCTACAGTAAGGGAAAGGAGGTGGTTTGGTGTTGTTAGTTAAGGATGAAATCAGTGCAATAGTGAGAAAAGATATTGGCTCAGAAAATCTAGATGTAGAATCAGTCTGGGTGGAGCTAAGAAGCAACAAGGGGTGGAACATGTTAGAGGGAGTTTTCTATAGGCCTCCAACCAGTAGTGGTAAGGTGGGGGGCAGAATTAAAGAGGAAATTAGAGATGCATGCAACAAGGGTGCTCCGGTAATCATGGGTGACTTAAATCTACATCTAGATTGGGCAAACCAAATTAGCAATAATACCTTGGTGGATGAATTCCTGGAGTGCGTACAAGATGATTTTTTTAAACCAGAAGGGGTTAATTAATAATCTTGTTGTATGGGAACAGTGGCCATAGCATGATAGAATTCTTCATTAGGATGGAAAGTGAAGTATTCCAATCCGAAACAAGGGTTCTACATCCAAACAAAGGAAACTATGAAGGTATGAGGGGTGAGTTGGCTAGGATGAATTGGGGAACTTCATTCAGAGGCATGACAGTGCGTATGCAATGGCTAATATTTAAGGAGTGAATGCATGCATTTCAACAGTTATATATTCCTTTCTGATCCAAAAACACAACAGGAAATGTGGCTCAACCATGGCTAACAAAAGAAATTAAAGATAATATTAAATCCAAAGAGGACTCATATGAAGTTGCTAGAAAAAGTAGCAAACCTGAGGATTAGGAACAATTTAGAATTCAGCAAAGGAGGATCAAGAGATTGATTAAGAGGGCAAAAATAGAGTATGAAAGTAAACTTGCAAGGAACATAAATGCAGACTATAAATGTTTCTATAAATATGTAAAAAGAAAAAGATTAGTGAAGACAAATGTAAGTCCCTTACAGTCTGAAACGGGAGAATTTGTAATAGAAAACAAAGAAATAGCAAAGCAACTACTAAACTAAACAACTACTTCGGTTCTGTCTTCACAAATAACTTCCCAGAAATGCTATGGAACCAAGGGCCCAATGAGCAGGGAGGAAGGAAATTACTATTAGTAAAAAAAAATTGGAGGAGTTAATGGGACTGAAAGCCAATAAATTCCCAGAGCCTGATTATCGAAATCCTAGGGTACTAAAGGAAGTGGCCATGGAAATAGTGAATGTGTTGGTTGTCAACTTCCAAAATTCTGTTGATTCTGGAATAGTCCAGCAGATTGGGGACTGACAAATGTAACCCCACTATTTAAAAAGGAAGGGAAGGAGAAAACAGGGGATTACAGACCGGTTAGCCTAACATCAGTAGCAGAGAAAATGCTAGAGTCTATTATAAAGAATTTGATAACAGGTCACTTAGGAAATATCAATGGGATTAGACAAAGTCAACATGAATTTATGAAAGGGAAATCATGTTTGACAAACCTACTGGAGTTTTTTTTTTGAGGACATAACTAGCAGAATAGATAAGGAAGAGCCAGTGGATGTGGTGCATTTGGATTTTCAGAAAGCTTTTGATAAAGTTCCACATAAGAGATGAGTATGCAAAATTAAAGCACATGGGATTACGAATAATAGGTTGCCATGGATTGAGACTTGGTTAACAGACAGGAAACAGAAAGTAGAAATAAATGGGTCTTTTTTGGAGTGGCAGGCAGTGACTAGTGGGGTACAGCAGGGATCAGTGCTTGGGCTCCAGCTATTCACAATATATATCAATGATTTGGATGAGGGAACCAAATGTAGTATTTCCAAGTTTGCTGATGACACAAAACTAGGCGGAAGTGTGAGCGGTGAGGAGGATGTTAAGAGGTGATTTAGACAGGTTGAGTGAGTGGGCAAATACATAGCAGATGCAGTATAATGTGGAAAATTGTGAAGTTATCCACGTCAGTTGGAAAAACAGAATGGCCTGTATTCACTTAAGAATGAGAGGGGATCTCACTGAAACGTATAAAATTCTGACAGGGCTGGACAGACTGGATGCAGGGATGGTATTTCCTATGGCTTGGTGGGGGGGGGGAAGAGAGAGAGAGAGAGAGAGAGAGAGAGAGAGATAGGTCTAGAACAAGGGTTCACAGTCTCAGGATAAGGGGTAGGCCATTTAGGAACGAGAGGAGGAGAAACGTCTTCACTCACAGGGTGGTGAACTTGTGGAATCCTCAACCACAGAAGGTTGTGGAGGCCAAGTCACTGAATACATTTAAGAAGGAAATAAATAGATTTCTAGACTCTAAAGGCACCAAGAGATATGGGGAGAGAGCAGAAGTATGGCGCTGTGACAGAGGATCAGCCATGACCATACTGAATGGCAGAGCAGGCACAAAGGGCTGCTATTTTCTATCTTTCTACGTTTATATGTTTTTATAGGTATTTTTAAAAGGAATGAGTTAACAAAGTGAGCATTAGTCCTATAAAAAGTGAATCTGCAGAGTTAATAATGGAAAATAGGGAGATAGCAGATAATTTAAACAGGTATTTTGCATTGCTCTTCACTACAGAGGATAAAAGTAACATCCCAGAAATAACTGTGAATCAGGAAATGGAAAGGACAGAGGAATTTTTTTTAAAATTACAATCACCAGAGAAGTGGTACTGAGCAAATTGTTGGAGCTGACAAGTTCCTAGGTCCTGATGGACTTCATCCTAATGTGCTAGGTGAGATAGTTGATGCATTGGCTTTAATTTTCCAAAATTTCCTAGATTCAGCGAAGGTTCCATTAGGTTGGAAAATAGCGAATGTAATTCATTTATTCAAAAAGGGGGAGAAAAAAAAGCAGGAAACTACAGGCCAGTTAGCTTAACATATATCTCATAGGGAAAATATTAGAAGCTATTAAGGATGTGATAGAAGGGCACTCAGATAATTTTAAGGTAATCAGGCAGAGTCAACATGGATTTGTGAAAGGGAAATCATGTTTATCCAATTTACTGGAGTTCTTTGAAGTAACATGTGCTGTGGATAAAAGGGGAACTGGTGGATGTACTATACTTAGATTTCCAGAAGGCATTTGATAAGGTGCTACATCAAAGGTTATTGCAGAAAATAAAAGCTCATGGTGTAGGGGGTAATATCTTGGCATGGATAGGAGATTGGCTAGCTAACAGGAATGGATAATTTTCTGGTTGGCAAGATCTACCGAATGGTGTGCTATAGGGATCTGTGCTGGGGCCTCAAACTTTTTACAATTTATATAAATGACTTGGATGAAGGGACCAAAGGTATGGTGGCTAAATCTGCTGATGATTCAAAGGTAGGTAGGAAAGTAAGTTTTGAATAGGATATAAGGAGGCTACAAGGGGATTTGGATGGGTTAAGTGAGTGGGCAAAGATCTGGCAAATGAAATATAATGTGGGAAAATGTGAAATTGTCTATTTTGCCTGAAGAATAAAAAAGTATATTATCTAAATGGTGAGAGATTGCAGAGCTCTGAGATGCAGAGGGATCTGGGTATCCTAGTGCATGAATCATAAAAGGCTCGTATGCAGGCACAGCAAGTAATTAGGAAAGCTAATAGAATGTTATTGTTTATTGCAAGGGGAATTGAATGCAAAAGTAGAGAGGTTAAGCTTCAGCTATACAGGGCATTGGTGAGACCACATTGGAAGTACTGTGTACAGTGTTGGTCTCTTTATTTAGAGGAAAGGCGTAAATGCATTGGAAGCAGTTCAGAGAAGGTTTACGAGACTAATACCTGGAATGGGAGGGTTGTCTTATATGGAATGGTTGGACAGGCTGGGCTTGTATCTGCTGGAGTTTGGAAGAGTAAGAGGCAACTT
Organism: Carcharodon carcharias; assembly: GCF_017639515.1. Taxonomy (NCBI): domain Eukaryota; kingdom Metazoa; phylum Chordata; class Chondrichthyes; order Lamniformes; family Lamnidae; genus Carcharodon; species Carcharodon carcharias. The sequence goes on along the minus strand of NC_054468.1, from coordinate 124,828,645 downwards.
GACTGAAACATAAGATCCTGACAAGTCTCAACAGGGTGGATAGGGAAAGGATGTTTCCTCTTTTGGAGAACCTAGAACTAGGGAGTTACAATGTTAAAGTAAGGGGTCACCCATTTATGACAGATGAGGAATTTTTTTTCGCTCAGAGGGTAGAAAGTCTTTGGAACTCTCCTCCTCAAAAGGCAGAGGAAGCACAGTCTAAATATTTTTAAGGCAGAGCTAGACAGATTCTTGATAAGGAAGGGGGCGAAAGGTTATCAGGGGTAGGTGGAAACGTGGAGTTGAGGTTACAATCAGATCAGCCATGATCTCATTGAATGGCTGAGCACGCTCGAGTGGCCTACTCCTGCTCCTAGCTCGTATGTTAGTTTGTAATTAAAGAAAATTACTCTTCATTTTGTTTATCATTGGGTCAGGTTTCCATGGCTCGATTTATGAATAACAGATGGGATGAGACTATTCTGAACAATTTTGTTATTTTCTCTCTGTTCTTCTCATTTCCCTCTCTTCTAGGTTCATTGAATCTGACACAAAGAGGTCTGTTTGTTCCTATGCTGGCTCTTTGAAAGAGTTACATAATCAATACCTCTCCCCTGCTCTTTCACCTTGGCCCTCCAAAAATTTTTTTTTTCAAGTGTATATCCAGTTTTCTTTGCAAGTTACTATTGAATCTCATTCCACTACTCTTTCAGCCAGTGCATTCCAGATCATAACTCGCAGTGTAAAAAAATCTTTTTATTTGTCAATTATCTCAAACTTGTGCCCTGTGGACTGTTTAACCAATGGAAGCAGTTTCTCCTTGTTTAGTCTATCAAACATCCTGGTGGTTACGGCTGCCCAGAAACTTAACTGGACCAGCCATATAAATACTGTGGCTACAAGACTAAGTCAGTAGCTGGGAATTCTGCAGCAAGTAGCTCATCGCCCCACTTTGCAAAGCCTATCACCTACAAGGCACAAGTCAGAGGTGTGATGGAATAGTCCCCACTTGTCAGGATGAGTACGGCTCCAACACTCAAGAAACTCAACACCATCTAAGGAAAAGCTACCCACTTCATCTGCATCCCAACCACCACTGGCACACAGGGGCAGCAGTGTGTACCATATACAAGATGCACTGCCGAAACTTGCCAAGGCTCCTTCGACAGCACCTTCCAAGCCTCTACTACCGAGAAGAAAAAGGGCAACAGACACAACAGAACACTACTCCCTGCCAGCTCTCTGCAAGACACACACCATCGTGACATGGAACCATATTGCTGTAGCTTCACTGTTGCCAAGTCACAAACTTGGAACTCCTTAAACCACATGGACTGCAGTGGTTCAATAAGGTGGTTCACCGCCACCTTCTCAAGGGCAATTAAGTATGGGCAATAAATGTTGGCCTTGCCAGCGATGCTGACATCCCAAGAATTAATTTTAAAAACCATTAATAATTTTGAGCAGCTCCATTAAATGCCCCTCAACTTTTTCAGCTTTAAGGAGAACAAGAACAGTTTCTCTGATCTCTCCATGTAATTCAAGTCTCTCATCTCAAACTGAAAACAAGCTCTGAAAACCATCTGGTTCTCTGTGACCTGGTGGCTGCTATTTTTTAGGAATCTGCCTGTTTAAAGTTACATGACCTGAGGATTAACAATGACATTTGCATTCAAGCAAATCTGTACACTCATTACATAAAGCTGGAGTAGGTGATCAGGAGATACAATTTCTTTTGGAATATATTCAAAGAAACAAGTTTAATCTTTCCCTTAGTAATCAAGCCAGACTAGACCAAGTCCAACTGAAAAATGAGAATATCTGAATTTGGGATTGGTGCATGTTTCGCTGTATCTTCTCCCAAAATCTACAACATAAAAAATGTTTAAACAGACAATAGATTATACAGAGCTGAACAAAATAGATTTATTTTCAAGATTTAGCCTACACTGAAGTCATTTTTTTTTAAATCCCATTGTATACTATTTATTCCCACAATCAGTGATAAACACTCCCAACTGTGGCACTGCATCATATACTACCTGCAAGAATCTCAGTTTTAAAAGGAAAGCCCACAAATGCACTTTCAACATCAATACTATCATTTTTTTTAAACATTCCATGCATTTTAAGGGAATCATTTTACATTTGTCTAAACTGAGGGGAATACATATAATAAAAATAAAACCAGTTCTTAATGCCTACAAATTTGCTTCCCCTGGACAGCAACATATCATTAAGCAAGCACTGAAAGAGAGTATCGCAAAAGTTCAGCTAGTTAGCTAGCATTTCTTAAACAGAAAAGTTTAATCCATTTCACAAACGAGCACCCCAAATATTAAGTGTGCATCGGGACTAACATCACAGGGGCCAGATATGCTGGACACGGAAATGAAAGCTTGGAATCTCAGCACCAAGGATTGGCCACAAATAATTATGTCTGTACAACACAACCTGTATTTATATAATGCCTTTAATGTGGTAAAATGTCCCAAGGCAAAGTACAGCGCATTACTTGGCAGTAAACATTCTACTTCATAAGAATGGATATTTGTTGTGATGTGAGTTAATAAATTTTATTTGTAGGCAAACCTGGATTTAAGTACCATAATAGAGTAACAAAGAATGCAGGAAATAATGTAGCCACTATTATCTCAATAAGCAGGGCAGCTATCTGTGCAGATTTTAAAATTTAAACTTGACTATTCCTTCAGAAATAAAGAGTAACTTCATTTATAAGCATCTTATCATGGCATCCAGAATTCCTGACAAAAAAGAGATCCCTTTCACATATGCCCAAGGAGCATTTTTAAGTGATACTATTGGAAAATTTTGTTACATGAAATTTACTAATATAAGTCATAGATGCTTTTATTCATTTAGGTTCTAGGTTTGAACAATTTTTGTGGTATTAAAGTTTCATCAAAACAAACTGCCACTGCAAGGGGCCATACATACAAGGCAGTATTTCAACCCTTCATTTCCCCATCCCCCTCCCCCCAACCTGCTCCTTCTGAAAGCTTTGAAAACTCACTAGTGTAGACCCAACATCTCAGGTTGGGTGAGAAAGCTGGTAGGTTGATACTCTGACTCCGTGGCTGAATGTTCCATTCAATTAACAGTGATAAACTCCTTTTTGTGCCAGGATGTCAATCCAAAGCTACCAATCATAATATAATTCAATGCTAGCAGACTGTGGAGCTACTTAATGACTGACTGTATCAGCCTCCCGACAGCCAAGAATAAAAAGGACGCTGATCTCTGTGGATTCAACAGAAATACTGATTGGGCCTATGGCCAGGGTCAGATGACCATGCCTCTGATTATGTTATATGAAACATTATGTTTCATTCAATACAAGGTTCCCTCCAAACTTTACAGGGAATGAGTTGATGGCACAGGATGTGACAGCAAGTTACTCTGCATGTACTTACAATGCCCTCTCATTAAACAATTATATACAAAGCAGTTCTGATGAAAGGTCAAAACAAAAACAGAATTACCTGGAAAAACTCAGCAGGTCTGGCAGCATCGGCGGAGAAGAAAAGAGTTGACGTTTCGAGTCCTCATGACCCTTCGACAGAACTTGAGTTCGAGTCTAAGAAAGAGCTGAAATATAAGCTGGAAAAACTCAGCAGGTCTGGCAGCATCGGCGGAGAAGAAAAGAGTCGACGCTTCGAGTCCCCATGACCCTTCGACAGAACTTGAGTTCGAGTCCAGGAAAGAGCTGAAATATAAGCTGGTTTAAGGTGTGTGTGTGGGGGGCGGAGAGATAGAGAGACAGAGAGGTGGAGGGGGTTGGTGTTGGTGTTTAGATAATATCACCAACTTTAACTTTAACACCTATGTGTTCTATTGTACTATTGTCGTTGACATCTTTTGATGATCTGCTTCTATCACTGCTTGTTTGTCCCTACAACCACACCAACCCCCTCCACCTCTCTGTCTCTCTATCTCTCCGCCCCCCACACACACACCTTAAACCAGCTTATATTTCAGCTCTTTCCTGGACTCGAACTCAAGTTCTGTCGAAGGGTCATGGGGACTCGAAGCGTCGACTCTTTTCTTCTCCGCCGATGCTGCCAGACCTGCTGAGTTTTTCCAGCTTATATTTCAGCTCTTTCTTAGACTCGAACTCAAGTTCTGTCGAAGGGTCATGAGGACTCGAAACGTCAACTCTTTTCTTCTCCGCCGATGCTGCCAGACCTGCTGAGTTTTTCCAGGTAATTCTGTTTTTGTTTTGGATTTCCAGCATCCGCAGTTTTTTTGTTTTTATCTCTGATGAAAGGTCATCCTGACCTGAAATGTCAACCCTGTTTCTCTTTCCACAGATGCTGTGTGACCTGCTGAGCATTTCTAGCATTTTCTGTTTTTATTTGAGATTTCCAGCAACTGCAGTATTTTGCTTTTGTATATAAAGCGGGTTGTCTACAGTACTACTTTGCCATTCATAGATAAGTGGATGAGAGCATTGCAGATTAACAGTTAAAACAGATAAAGGTCAAAAAACAATAAACAAAATAAGCATTAACTGCTTCAATGCATGCTGACTATACTGTGCATATCAGGAGCCATCATCAGGTGAAATAATAAATAACATTTGCAGAATGCTGAAACGCCCACCAATATGCAGTAGTCAATTCCATACCTGCATAACAGAGTCTGGCTTTAACATGCAGAAGACCACCTTTGTATAACGACTGCCTGATATCAATCCCAAAGCTGGCAATTGCCAATAAATTTCACTATAGCTAACCATTATTCCTGATAAGTCATGTGAAATGAAAGGTCAGCTCTACCCATGGATCGTTCACTGTGCATTAATTACTTCCTAAATTAGTATGCCTGTGCAGTACAACCTCACCATCTAAAAAGGTCGATAGTGTACTTATCTTGATATGAATCACACAAGCATGTTATAGAAGGGTATCCTCCTGTCTTCCATTGAAAGTGAAACAAATTAACCTTACATTACAGGTGTTTGGACCAAATGCATTTGCAAATTCACATTCAGGATAAATAGGCAAATGTGAAAAAAAATTACAGCTTATGAGTTTATTATTTCTGCTTTGAATGCTGCAGTTCTGAGCATCTGTGCAGCCAGTCAAGTGTTTCCCCATTATCTGGTTATAGTACTTGCACAACACAATTAGCTTTGGCATGAAATATAACCAAGTGTCAAACAGCACCCAGAATTATTTTGAACCCTCCCCACTTAACTGCTGAAATACAATCTGTTCTTACACAAAAGCAACACTAGGCTTTATAGTTCTCATTTGAGATTCATTATCAGGAGTGCCAGTGATGACAGGTGCACTACCATGCTGTCTCCAGCGTCTGGTGGTCTTTGAATAAACCTCAAGTTTTAAATGCTATCCCATTCAGACAGGACAGGGTGCACTTCAGAGTTATGATGGGGAGGATGCCCATGTAGAGTTGGGATTAGTTGCAGGCATATCAACTAGCTGCCGGCAGTGAACTGAACATACAGACCACACATGAAAGATCTTACTCTTATGCAGCTTGCAGCAGCATGGGATTAACTTCCGTAGTTTTTGAATCCACATCAGCCCACATGGCATGTACTAATGGATTGCTATCAGGAGGAAACCCAAAGGCACTGGGTCAGGAGTGTGTCAGAAACATTACAGTAGCATCCAGGAGACTGTGAGCCAGATCTGATTCAGCAAGGTGCTTGACGCTTTTCGGAATATTCTGAGTCAACTTTTGTCAGCAGGATTGCATCTTTGAACATGATAAAAACTCTGATGGATGGTTTCCTTCCACCACAGGCTCTGCACACCCTTTGCAGACATTAGGCGTGTAGTATGGCCAAATTAAATTAAAATAAAGTCCATATGCTGTTTCACAAATAGAATTTTACTGCTGTCACATGTGGCTTGCTCCAAGCCCTTCACAAGCTATTTTGCTGTATTTACTGAGCAAGGGAAAAGGAAGACCATCACAGTATTGATATTGCTACATCTTTTCTGGTTAGGTAGGGAGTTTCTAGGGTTGCTAATGGCTGTGTAATTCTAGTACAGGTTAATCAGTAAGCATTTAATTAAAAAGATGTCATTCTGATAAAAATGACATTCAGTTTCAGTAGCACAGATTGAATTGTGGCTCTATTACCAATGAACTGAAAGAACCTTCAATATCTATACATGCCAACACTTGAAACTCCCTCCTGGAGTGCAAGCTAGGCTGTTAGGGTTACACCACCAGGGTGATTCCACAAATAAAGGAAAGTGGAAGAGGTTGCTGACATCATCCATATGCAAAAGGTCACCCAGATCATGAGATTAGAATGGACTGGACAGTGAACGCAAAGACACTCTACAGCGAAATATTTGTTTCCATGACCACCCAAGCAGGTGCCTGAACCTGTGCTGCTCAGTAAGACTTGTGGTAGTTGGCTAGTTGAAGTTTCTTTTTATAACCAATGCTGACTTTTTTGCCTTTCCAGATAAATATTTCTGCTCTGTTTATCTAATTCATTCAGGCTAACACAGGTACAGCTACAGTTTGGCAACATTATCTCCATCCAGGAGATTTGGACAGTTTTCCCCAACAGCCTTGAATATTCCTAGAAAGTTGCCCTGGTGGCATTTTTGTTGCTTAGTCTAATATTAACCCCAATGTGCATGATACTGTACTGGTACCATTTGAAATGCACTTATAATAGTCAGGATGCTTACTGACATGGCTCCAGTTTTCATGTAGTTCACTGCATATTTCCAAAAGCTATAAACCTTTGTGGTGTTTTGGGAATTTGAGACAAAATGTTATGAGATATTGAAGAGTATAAACTTTGTTCATGGCCGTTTAAACATTTAGTGCAGTGCCAATTTGTCAGCTGCTTTATTACCAACATGAAACGAGGGGAACAGTGAAAACCCTGCCATGAATCGTTAATATCACTCATACGCTGTAGTCTACACAATTCATTACTGAACAGTACTTATGCTCTGCATACAATCTTTTGGGAGGATGACATTGTATACCTGTACATTAAAAGTCACACTAAGATTACTATGGATAAAGAGCAATGGAGTTATTGTAATTTTTTTTACATAAAAATGAAATGCTATCTAGAGCAGATACCTCTGAGACTGTAGCATGAAATTTAATAAAATGAAGGTGACTAGGAGAGGGGGGATTAATTTTGCAAAGAACTGTAAAAGAGTAACTTTAACACTGGTAAATTTCCGAAGGACTTTCAACCGAAGGCAGGCTAATCACAGCACCATCATTTTTAAATGGTTATTCTTAACCTATGACTCTTTAATTTGATTTTCAATCAAAAATACTTCCATTTCACTAACGCTAAAACAAAGTACTAAGAATGTTGAAAATCTGAAATAAAAACAGTGTTCCCCTGATCTCACTTTCCACCCGCCAGCCTCTACATGCAACTGATCATCTTCTGCCATTTCCACCACTTCCTGTGTAATGCCGCCACCAAACACATCGTCCCCAACTCTCCTCTTTCAGAATTTCCATTCCCTCCATGATACCCTGGTCTGCTCCTCAATCATCCCCATCATTCACTCCCTTCCCTCCCATCTCCTCCCTCTGTTCAGGGCCTCAAACACTCCTTCTGGCAGGAACAGTGATTTTTTCATTTTAGCACACACAATGGGGTCTTCTGCATAGTGGGGAGACAAATGCAGATTGGGTGATCACTTTGTACATCATCTAAATTCAGTCTGCAACATGACCCCAAGCTCCCTTACTTGTCATCTTAATTCTATGCCCTACTCCCACTCTAACCCCTGTCCTTGGTCTCTTACTGTTCCAATGAAGCTCAACATGAGCTTGAGAAACAATGTCTCAACTTTCAATAAGGCACTTTATAGATTTCTGGACTCAACATTGCATTTAACAATTTCAGATCATAACTACTGCTTCCATTTTTTTCTGACAGGTGATGCTGATAATGATTCTGCTGTTAGAATATAGGTCTTCGGAGCAGGAGTAGGCTATTTGGCCCTTTGAGCTTGCTCTGCCATTCGATAAGTTCATGGCTAATCTGATTGTGGTCTCAACTCCACTTTTCTTCTGCCCCCATAACCCTTGACTCCCGTCTCTATCAAAGATCTAACCCTTGACTCCATTGTCTATCAAAGATCTATCTAACTCAGCTTTGAATGAATTCAATGACCCAGCCCCACTGCTTTCAGGAGAAGAGAATTCCACAGACTGATGATCCTCAGAGGAAAAAATTTCTCATTTCCGTCTTAAGAGAGACACCTCTTATTCTTAAACTGTGTCCCCTAGTTCTGGTCTCCCCAACGAGCAGAAACATTTTGCTGGTATCTATCCTATAAAGTACCCTCACAATCTTATATACTTCAATAAGATCACCTCTCATTCTTCTAAATTCCAATGGGCATAGGCCCAACCTGTTCACCTTTCTTTATAAGATGAGCCTTTTATCCCAGGAATGAGTCGCGTGAACCGTCTCTAAATGCTTTGAAGGCAATGATATCTATTTTCAAATAATGAGACTAAAACTGTATACAGTATTCCATATCTGGTCTCACCATGGCCCTGTACAGTTGTAATAAAACATCCCTATTTTTATATTCCATTCTCCTTGCAATAAACACCAACATTCATTTACAGCTCCGGTAGATCCATATTTTGTTTCTTTACTTGTCCCATTATCACACCACCTTGTCTTTCAGCCTATCACCTTTTTGTAATTTAATCACTTCTGCCTTCCACTCAAATTACACATCTTCCCTTTGCTCTTTCCTCTCCCTTGTCACCCTTTCCCTGCCTCAGATTACTTAAAACCTGTTACATCTCTATTTTTTTCTAGTTTTGATGAAAGGTCATCAACCTGAAATGTTAACTCAGTTTCTCTCTCCAAAGTTACTGACTGACCTGAGTATTTCCAACATTTGATGCTTTTATTCTTCCATGTTACTTCCAAGTTCCTAATAAATTCTCAACTAAAAAATAGAAATATCTACAGGTTCGGACTCCAAGAAATTGGCAAAATGAAGATTATGATTTGGGGTGAAGGAAGGTGAACCACTGATATTCCAACATTGAGGTAGCACCTTCCATGACAATCACACCTATAATTAAAAGGCTGACCCTTGTTTCAGAAAAGTAGGTAATTAATATTAACATCCTGTAACTAATGCAAAAAAGTTTAAAAAATTACTGTGAATGCTGAAAACCTAAAATAAAAACCAAAAATACTCAGCTGGTCAGGCAGTATCTGTGAAACAGAAAGAAACGTAGTTAGGGTTTCATGGTGACAATTCATCAGAACTTGTATCTTGACCAAGATGTGAATATGGTAAAAAATGACATTTTTTACAGCACAGCCCAAATCACATATGCCAGCTACCAAAAAAAAAAGGAATATCCCAAGTTCCATCCCTTTAAACATTTTCTTGTTCAAATATTTACCCACTACTCTTTTGAAAGCTATTTTGGATTCATTTCCACCATTGTTTCTTATAGGACATTTTCTTTCTTTCCAATCTTCTGCACAACATTTTTAGACTCTCCCTTCATTCTGTTAAATATATGTCCTTAAGTTACTGACACACTGCCCAGTGGAAATAGTTTTTCCCAATTTAGTTTATCAAAATCCCTAAATTTCAATCCCATTAATTAGATCTCGTCTTGGCTTTTTCTGTTCAAATGAAAAAAGCCTCAATTTCTCTAGATAACTGAACAAGGAGGTAACAATCCACAGTAGCTACTCACATCTTAATATATCAAATTGCTAGAATAGCAGAGAGCTAGGTCAGCATCTAGGAAAACAGCTTAATGTTTCAGCAGGACCCTATCTGCATTTTTCAGAGGCCAACTTAATTGCTGGGAATCTTTTGTTTTCAGTTCGCATTTCCAGTAATCCTATTTCTTCCAGCAATTTATCAGTTTATTAGCATCTTTAATTAGCCTTTTAATTTCCTTTTAAGAAAGGCTACTTCTTTTACACGCGTAAATACTTAGTATTGCGAGTACAAGCGCAGGATTTATCACACAATCACTGGTTTTGGTGTTGTCTGAATATATTGTGGATTTCTTTTAAACTGATTGACCGATGAGTATTGGAACTGCTGAGCTATTTTACAATTACTGTGTAAAAATCTCATCACAGGGAAGAAATAATTTATAAATGTCTAATCTATCCACCTGTACAGTATTTCTATAAAATACATGAAAACCTGTCCATTTACATTTTTCCCTATTGAAATATTAAGTTTGCAATAAAATATGTAAACGCTTTTCAAAGCGTAGATCAGGCAATTTTACAGTTGAAAAGTTACAGTCTTTAAAATGAAAATTGGAATGAGTTTAGGCTGTTTTATAGATGAAATACTAGTGTGCTAGTCAAGTTCACTGACTCAGATAGACAATAACCTATGTGGCTCCTCCAGCTGATGAACACAGGTATTGTATAGCAAAATCATCAAAACCTGCTCGTGTGTTACAAAGGAAGGAAAGTTTTATTATTGCTAGGCATGTCCATTTAGTGGATATTTGTTAGTACAGAAATTCCATCTGTTGAAAGCTGCTCTGCTTGTCTGTACAGAGCTTACACTATTTACAAATACCCTATACCATCAATTCCCTGATGCATCACTCACTGCAGCAAGGCTTTTATATGGCCTGAAGCGTAGTGCCATAAAAAGTTTAATGTATGTACGCTTGTTGCACTGTCACTTCAATTTCTACAAATTTCCTGCAGAATTGTGATGTGTTACAATCACTGACAAACATTCTCATGCAGATTTTCCTTTATAAAACAGTACATACCTGCACTGAGTAATAACTCAGTCCCCATCCTTAAATACCAAAAGTTTTAATTTCCTCAAATATGCATACCTTCCACAGATGTAGCTCCCTGCTGTTTAAGTGATATTTGAATTAAAGTAGCAGACCGATCACAAAACTGACTTGCAGGAATCAGCTCTCAAAGATTGTGTGTTATATCTTAGAAGAGAAGCTGAAGGTTCTTGTTTGGTGTAAAGAACATACACCCATCACATGTATCTTTCTAATATTTAGAGTAGACACCTGACACCCTTTTCAAAAGAGGTTAATATCTACAAAACTAGCCAGCAGATGATCAAAATCAGAATCAAAAATATGTTCATATTGGTTTCACTGAAAAGATCAACACTCCACAGATAATCAAATAATCCACCCCTCAACTCAAACTATACTTACATGCAATTGGTGTTTGAGTTCCTTGACCGCAGCACTATCCTGCGAAGTGTCTTCTTTCTCAGCTGCATTGGCCAAGACATCAACTGCACCCTCAGTTTCCTGCAACCACCTGAGACATCCCTCCAATTCCTGCAGCAAGCTCTGCAGCTGCTTTAGTTCACTCTCCAGGTATCCAACTCTCTCGCTGGCTCTGACAGAAGCAATAAAAATAGCGGTTTGAGGCCAGGCAACCACCACATAGAGATTCATAACAAATGGTGACAGATTAAAGAACGTGGGTTATAAGGACAGGAGAGCATAAAAATATTAAAATTCTGAGGAATTTGCATGTTTAATTAATTATTCACATTCAAACAGTACCTTTGATTTATAGAATCAAAGAATCATCACATTAAGCCCATTTTCCATATTAATCAGAATTAAATACTAGTTTGGACGTAGGGTTAACCTGTCCTGTTAAATCACATCTCACCTGACCTTGCCAACATTCCCTTTTCTGCCAGCTCACATTCAAGCTTGTCTACTGTCATTCTACCATTCTTGCCATATACAGTTCCATCTCTATTCCAGCTTTTCACAAAGATTTTATCAACTGGAATCTATCCCATTGCACTCCCAGGCCGTACAGCAAGTAACATTCATGTCACACAAGTGCCAAGCAATGACCATTTCCATCAATCTAACCATCTCCCCATGACATTCAACAGCATTACCATCACAGAAACCCCATCATCAACATCTTGGGGGGGTTACCATTAATCAGAAACTTAACTGGCCCAGCAATATAAATACTGAGGCCACAAGAACAGGTCAGTGATTGGGAACTCCGTGACAAGTAATTCACCTCCTGACTCCCCAAATTGTGTTCACAATCTACAGGACCGCAAATCAGGAGTTTGATGGAATAATCTTCACTTGCCTGGAGGAGTGCGGCTCCAACACAAGAAGCTCTACACCATCCAGAACAAAGAAGTCTGCTTGATTGGCAACCCATCCACCACCTTAAACATTTACTCCCTCCACCATTGGCACTAATGTGTACCATCTACAAGATGCACTGCAACAAATAACCAAAGCTCCTTCAACAGCACATTTCAAACCCACAACTTCTGCCACCTAGAACAATAAGAGCAGCAGGCGCATGGGAACACCACCACATGCAATTTCCCCTGCAAACCATCCTGACATGGAACTATATCACCTTGTCTTCACTGTCGCTGGGCCAAAATCCTGGAACTCCCTCCCTAATAGCACTGTGGGTGTAACTGCACCACATGGGCTACAGCAGCGCAAGGCGGTGGCTCATCACCACGTTCTGAAGGGCTATTAGGGTCAGGCAATAAATGCTGGCCTAGCCAGCAATACCCACATCATGCGTACGAGTAAAAAAAGTATTCCATCTAGCACAATTTTCGCCTAACATGGTACCACAGGCAGGTCACATTTTCTTATTACTTCAGTTCGGGTTCTGCTAAAAGAAGCACTAAGTCATCCTTACTTACCACACCTTTCCATAGAGACTTTTCCTCCCTTTTTGAGCATTTTCACAAATCTTAAGAACTGTCTAACTGTGAGGAATTAGGATGTAAAGATTTGAAAGAACTTCATGCATTGAGGTTTTTAAAAGATAAGAATTAGTTGCAACTCAGAATAGTTAATAAAGTAACTGGTAGCTTATTTACATAAGGCTGGATAGGTAACTGTTACAACATAGATTAGTGGATTACTCGGGTCAAGATGAATGCAAGCAGAATGTGCACAGAACAAATGGAGATGGAAACAGAGGATGCAGCAGAAGGAGCAACCACAAAGCAACTAGTCCATTCCTTCAACGTATTGTGTCACCTTATCATTCTTTCATTTCTTCACATAAAACATAGTAGTGACTGGTCTAAACATGCTGCCACTTTGATTCAAGCAGACTATAATTAACTTCGGAAAAAACACAAAGTCGAAAAGCGAAAGAAGGAAGCGCCCAAACCTTCAATCTGTTTATTTGGATGATTACTGCTGCTATTTTACAGGTCAGAAAGGCTCACTGAAGCATCTGATGGGTAAGCAAACCCCATGCAAAATTTTCTCGTGTTCCAATAACAGTAGTGAATATTGTACTTACTGAGGTACAGTCCCATCTCTCTCCAGTAGCTCCTTATGCCTAAGAGTTGACATGATTCCAATTCTGAGGCACATCCCAGCCAAGTCCAATTCTGACCTTGCCTCACATCACATGAACAATTTCCAGCAGGGAGCAGTACATTTAGATGTGGGAATTCTGTCTGATTTTTACCCAAACTCCCTACCTCAGATAACTTCTTCATTTGAGCAAAAGCTCAAGTAAATCAGAGGGATCTATTGCAGCTTTAAATACAGGAGGTTAAATATACTGACCTCAAAAGGATCACAAATCAGAAAATTGGAATGACAATGTTACCATCACATCTTTGTCCAACCCTGCATTTGAATTCAGTGCTTCTGTATGAGTGGTTGACAGCATTAATCCTGGAGATGAATGGTCTGCTGTCCAGCACTCCCTACATCAACCACCAGTACAGACCTCCAGCACCGTGTACCAGATCTAACATTTAGCTCTCGATCACAGAATTCTCTACGTGGAAATGTGTTACATGTTCCTTTTAAACAGGGTTTTTTTATTATTATTAATTCTTGGAATGCCAGTGCTGCTGTCAAAGACAGTGTTTATTGCCCATCTCCCGTTGCCCTAGTAGGTTGTTAGGCTGCTTCGGAGGGAGGAGTGCATGCAACTGGCATCCTCTATGTAAGCCAGAATGGGTAAGGGCAAGAGATCCCTATGTTATGATCCTAAAAGAAAAAGGAATTCTTGCATTTTACAGCGCCTTTCATGATTTCAGCACATCCAAAAGCACCTGACAGAAATATGAACATGCAAAATAGAAGTAGGCCATTCAGCCCCTCGAGCCTGCTCTGCCAATCAATAAGATCCTGGCTGATCTGTTTCTGTTTCGAATTCCACATTCCCATCAGTCCCCGACAACATTTGATTCTCTTGCCTAACAAGAATCTACCTCTGACTTAAAAATATTCCATGCCTTGAGGCAGAGAGTTCCAAAGTCTCGCAACCCTCAAAAAAATTTCTCATCTCTGTCCTGTATGGGTGACCCCTAGTTTTAAAACAGTGCCACCTAGTTCTGGACTCACCTACAAGTGGAAACATCCTTTCCATGTCGATCCTGTCAAGACCAATCAGGCTCTTTTATACTTCAATGAAGTCACCACTCACTCTTCTAAACTCCAGTGAAAACAAGCCCAGTCTGTCCAACCTTTCCTCATAAGACTACCCATTCATTCCAGTTATCAATCTAGTAAACCTCCTCTGAACTGCCTCCAATGCATTTACATCCTTTCTTAAATAAGGAGACCGAAACTACACACAGTATTCAAGATGTGGTTTCACCAATGCCCTGGATAACTGAAGCATAACATCCTTATTTTTATGTTCAATTCCTCTTGTAATAAAGGATAGCATTCCATTAATCTTCTTGATTACTTGCTGTACCTGCATACTAACCTGTGACTCATGCACGAGAACACTAAGTTCTTTATTGAAGTGTGGCCACTATTGTGATCTAAGGAACATAGCAGCTCCCAAACACAGCAATGTGATAATGACCAGATCATCTGGTTCAGTGGTGTTGGTTGAGGGTTAAATACTGACCATGTTACTGGGGAGAACACCCCTGCTTTTCTTCAGAATAGTCTCATTTATTAGAAATAAAAAGACATTAGTGAACCAGTTGAGTTTTATAACAATCTGACAGCTACATGGTCACTTTTACTGGTGCATCTTTTTTAGCTCCAGATTTATTTTTAACTCAAGTCAAATTCTCCAAGTGCCTGAATAGGAACTGAATTACCCATGCCAGTAACATGACTACTGCAGCACATCCTTCTCGAATACAGCACCCCATGGAGTGATAAGAGGTGGGTTAATTCCCAGTTTCACTTACAGTAATTCCTCAGTTTTAGCTGCATGACAGAGCAACTGAAAGAAGAACAGCAGGACAAAAGGGAAAACAGGTGCCATTCTGATCAGCCAGTCAGCAATTAGCAACACAGTCAGTCAGTAATACAGCTGCATGAGCAAGGACCGGAAGCAGGCTGCCAGTGTACTCTCTCAGCCAAACAATGGAGAACACAAAACCACCAGATGGAGGTAGGGAAAATGAACAGGTATAGGTGGAACATCTGAATCACATAGACACTAAACAATATATCCTTCATCCTAAAATTTTTAGTCTGATTCCAGTCTGTGGAATAATTTCATCTCACCTTTGATTAATATTATTCCAGGATGTATTGATGCCATCAGTAACCTCTTTCACCTTCCTAGTATCATCTGCTGCATAATCACGGAGTAGTTTACTGGACAGGTCATTAAATGCAGCCACTGTAAAATGCCCTTTGTGCAATTCTTGTAGGAAGTGCTGAAAAACAGATAGTTATAAACACAGATACAGGTTGTATCCAAAGCATAAACATGCTTAGAATTATGCCAAGATTATCCTCCCTGCACCACTTTTTCTCTTTCAGATGTATGCCGTATTTTCAATTACAATTCCCAACTATTTCTGCTTACTTTGAAAGGGAAATGCAATTCAAAAAGAGCAACAGGTCACTCTTCTACCTTCTACATTTCTCCCAAGGAAGTTGCATGCAAGAACATGGTTCCCTGGTCACTGGTCCCACCAGTATCTCACCCAATCTTCACTCTACATTGGCCTAGACAGATACCATTTCTGGGGGTTCTGGGGAGGGGAAGATTTCCTCTGTGAAAGGAGTGTAATAAAATTGTTAACCATGTTATATAGAAGCATGTTTGCAATTTCATCATGCAGGGTTAAAGCAGGAAACAAACTACAATCAGCTTTTGGGCCATATTCAACTCTTAATTTACGCCAACAGAGTCGCTATTCAACTCGATCCCAAAGGATGGCCTGCCTTCCACTACTGAGCTTGCAGTTCAAAGTACCATAAACACACAAGATCACTAATTAAACTGTTAAGTGATGACAAGAATGTAATAATTGTGTAAGGGTGGTTAGTGCACAGTCTTGTAGGGAGCCCGCAGAATAGCCCTGGAGACAGCTATCCGGTGCTTTTCATAACTGAAAAGCAGACAGCAAAAACAGTTTTCAGTTGTCGAGTTCAGTAATCTGCTAAACACCTTCACATGCCGAATCAGAAGCACACGTGACCAAAATTATTGAAATTCCATCAGTTTGTGGTTCAGCATCATTGTTGCTCTGAAAGGTGAACTCAGCCTGCAGTTTGTGTGGGAGTTAATAGGTGGTGATCTTAACTGTGATCCACTCCCACTGTTGGGACATTTATAAATCACTGCTCAAGAGACTACTTTCCTCAGGTAGCACAGTACTTATCCATTCACCGCAGATGAATTAAAACGGCAATGTGAATGGGTGGAGTGCCACCTTTTCTCTTCTATAATCGTTGTCATTTATCAGTGTTTGAACTGGTTCAAAATCAGGTTTCTGTTGAGTTCAATTTGACACTTTATTAGGCAAAATCCTTGAGAAGTTACACTCATTAAATCATACTCCAAAAAATATTTGGGTCTTGAGAATAAATTTTGAGCATCTAATACTTCAAAAATAAATAAATAGATAGATATCAAGCTCAAATCAAGACCGACAGTTGTTACAAACATGAGGTTTATAAGATAGCTATGTTTTGGGACTGTGTCTTTAATTTAAGGTAAAATGAAGGGGGCCATGTAACCTGTTATGAAGTTTGCCTCACAGCAGGCCTGGGTGGTTGCTTGTTAGAGATTAATGGGGACAAAGATTGTTTTACTGCAAAGAAGGTGCAAGGTGTTTACACACATAGACAATGGCAGCAAATAGACTGGGAGTCTCCAAAGTCCCAGTTTAGCTAATCAACATTTCTACCTGGATATAAGGCCCATGTGATTCACATTGCCATGGAAATTGGCTTTGAGCAGGGAAAAGTTTTTAATTTACCCCTGAAGACACTCAAACCAGTTAGTCTGCCAGGGTCCGATAGAGAGCAGCTACAGGCTGAAATTTTCTGGTTCACTGTGCCAGAATACCAGTGGAAGCTTTTCCTCAGATTGGAAAGGCCAAGGGCTGCACTTATCAGGGGAAATTTGGAGAGCAGCCGACACTTGACACACCACAAAGAAGCCCACTCCGCTGCCATTATACGCAAGGAGCCGGCTAACAGAGGAGCGAGCCGGCAGAGGGAGTTCTTTCCCTCAGCGCAAGGAAATCCCACCCTCGAGAGCTGCCCAAACTGCAGGAAGGAATACGAAGAAGAGCGATGGCTGCCGCAGAAAGGCAAGTTGCAAGCTTTTAGGGCGGGAGGGATGGAAGAACCCAGGGAGAGGAGAGAAAGGGATGGCGAGGGGGATGACGATCTTGGAGGATAGGTGACAAGGAATTTTAGGGGAGACATCTTGTGGAGGGTTGCCCCAATGCACACAGGACATCCCCAAATGAGGTGCCCGCCCTTCCCGTTGTTTTACAACTAGGCCACAATAAAAAAACAGACTGCCCACTCCTGCCTGCTTGCCCATGCCAACCATATTATGACGTGGGCAGTGTATTATCCTGGTCAGTAGGCTTGCCAATAAGCCTAATTGATCTTTAAATATTCATTTAAATATGGCTGGCAAGCAGCCGATTTTCACACCCGACCACCTAGCATTTTATGGGGGTCCACTCGGGTGGGTGGGAAGGTGGAGGTTTAGCCACCCAACATTATTTGACATGCCCCCCCGTATGACTTCTTCAGATATGCATTACACTGTCCTTTAAGTAAACATTCAATTCTCTAGAATCTGGCCAAAGGGAAAATGCTAGAGTCTATTATAAAAGACGCAGTAATAGAACACTTGGAAAGCATTAACAGGATTAGATAAAGTCAGCACGGGTTTATAGAAAGGAAATCATGCTTAACTAATCGGCTGGAGTTTTTTGAGGATGTAACCACAGGAATAAATAAGGGAGAATCGGTGGATGTGGTATATTTGGATTTCAAAAAGGCTTTTGATAAGATCCCACATAAGAGGCAAGTGGGCAAAATTAAAGCATATGGGATTGTGGGTAACATACTAGCGTGCATTGAGAATTGGTTGACAGCCCGGAAACAGAGTGAGAATAAATGGGTATTTTTCCGGGTGGCAGGCTTTCCAAGTGTTCTGTTACCACGTCTTTTATAATAGGCTCTAGCATTTTCACACTGGCCAGATTCTAGAGAATTGAATGTTTACTTAAAAGGACAGTGTAATGTATGTCTGAAGGAGTCATACAGACTCAAAACTGTAACTCTGTTACTCTCTCCACAGGTGCTGCCAGACCTGCTGAGCTGTTCCAACATTTTCTGTTTTATTTCAGATTTGCAGCATCTGCAGTATTTCGCTTTGAGATAGTTGAGGTATTGGTTCAACATTTGAACCTTGAGGAAGAAAAATTGAATCCAGATGAAACACAGATCGAGTTGACTAGGATTCAGTTACAAATGATGTAACTTGCACTTGAAAGGGAGGGGAAAGAAATAGAAAGAGAAATTTTAAAAAACTGAACTCGAAAGAGAGGAAGGCAAAACTTGAACTGAAAGGAAAAGATAAAGAAAGGGAAATGCGAAAACTTAAAGTAGAATTCCAAAGGGATGAAAGAGAAGATATACAGTTTCAGACAGTAAAGGAAAGCCTTGAATTGCAAAGAGGAAAAAAGGAAGCCTAGAAATTTGAACTGGACAAAGGCTTTCATTATGCGAACAGGAGGGAGCATGCAGATTTGACGATAGCTAGATTTAACGCCTGGCTTTGATTTGGCAAGGAATATTTACATACGAACTTGGAGCAGGAGTGGGCCATTCGGCCTCTCGAGCCTGTTCTGCCATAAGATCAGGGTTAATTGGATTGTAAGTTCCCACCTACCCCCGATAACCTTTTACCTGTTAATCAAGAATCCATCTAGTTCTGCCTTAAAAATATTCAAAGACCCTGCTTTCACTGCCTTTTGGAGGAAGAGAGTTCCAAAGCCTCACCACCCTCGGAAATAATTTCTCCTCACCTGTGTCTGAAATGAGTGACCCCTTATTTTAAACCGTGACCCCTAGTTCTAGATTCTCTCACAAGAGGAAGCATCCCCTCCACATCCACTCTGTCAAGACCCCTCAGGATCTTAAAGGTATCAATCAAGTTGTCTCTTACTCTAAACCCCAGTGGATGCAAACCTAACCTGTCCAACCTTTCCTCATTAGACAACCTGCCCATTTCAAATACTGGTGCAATAAAGCTTCTCTGAACTGCTAAAACATTTACACTTTTCTTTAAATAAGGAGACCAATACTGTAGGCAATACTCCAGATGTGGTCTCACTAGTGCCCTGTACAACTAAAGCATAACCTCCCTACTTTTGTACTCAATTCCCCTCACAATAAACGATAATATTCTATTAGCTTTACTAATTACTTGCTATACCTGCATACTAACTTTTTGCGATTCATGCACGAGAACACACAAATCCCTTTGAATCTCAGAGCTCTGCATTCTCTCACCATTTGGTTAATATGCTTCTTTTTTATTCTTTCTGCCAAAATGAACAATTTCACATTTTTCCCACATTATACTCCATTTGACAGATCTTTGCCCACTCACTTAAGCTATATGTCACTTCGTAGCCTCATGTCCTCCTCAGATCTTACTTTCCTACCTATCCTTGTGTTGTCAGCAAACTTAACAACAATACCATCTGTCCCTTCATCCAAGTTATTTATATAAATTTGCTTAGTGCCTAAATTTAGTGAGGAAGGAGTTGAAATATATTTGTCTCATTTGAGAAAATTGCTATGCAATTAAGGTGGCCACGAAAAATTTGGACAATTCTATTATAAAAAGTGTTTTGGTAGGAAAAGCATTGTAGGTTTATTCGACTCTTTCAGGTGAACAATCCGTAGACTATGATACCGTTAAGACTGCTGTGCTAAATGTATCTGAGTTAATCCCAGAAATTTACAGGTAAATGTTTAGAAATCTGAGGAAGAGACAGAATCAGATTTTTGTGGAATTTGCTAGAGGAAAAGAAATGGTGTTTGATAAAAGATACAGGGTAATGAAGCTTGATCAAGGTTTTGAAAGCCTTAGAGAGGTGTTGTTGACTGAGACATTTGAAAACAGCATTCCTTTAGGAATCAAGTCCCACCTAGAAAGAGCATAACATTTCTAAAATAAGGGAAGCAGCAGTTCTAGATAATGGTTAAGAATTGTCCCACAAACACATAGGTGGCAGCAAATCTTACTTTGCAAACGCATACAGAAACTGGAGAGATAAACAAGTTGAAGACGAACAGAACACTAATTATGTAAGGGGGGTGCATTGCAATGAAAAGAGAAATGCTTTTCAGAGTAGTGGAAAAGAGTGTGGGAGATAAATATAATTCATGCAGACCAACATGTTGCCTTGACCAAAAAGGGCGCATGTAAAGGCTGACTTCTGGGAGTTAAAAGCTAAGACAGTAGCTTTTGTAGGCAAGCCTAATCTTACTCTAGAAAATGTGGTGCCAGTGAGTGAAGCCTGTGACAAACCAATACCATCTAATGTATTTACAGTGGGTGTAAATCAGAATATGAAAGGTTATAGGAGTTTTATATTTGAAGGTGAAGTAACTACATTTTTGCCTGATAAAAAGGAGTCAAAAGATTGTTATCCTTTGAGTTACAGGGTGAACTCAAAGCTTGACATTAGCAGAAGACATGACCTCGTCACCGGAGAGTTCACTAAGTAAAACTGTGTTGATACAGGATATTGATGGAAATTATTTACCCGTAGAGTGAATTTGAACTATACTTTAGCCAATGGATGTGTTATTGTTGGAATGTTGTCAAAATTGCCTATTAGTGTTAATTTTATACTAGGAAATGACCCTCTGGGAATAAAGTGATGCCATCTCCAGAGATAGTAGGCAAGTCCATTGAAACTGACAATATGCAAAAAAAATCAGGGATTGTTTGTAATCCTACTGTAGAAAGTACTGTTTCAACTAAAGATATGTTCAAAGAATTAGAAGATCAGTCGGTGAGTAATAAGCCTTGAGACCTCAGACTGACAACAAAGAGTTAACAACAACTGGAAATGAATAGGATGTATCTCAATTAAAACTGCCTGTGGGCTCAAAGCCTTAGGTGTCAAAACAAAATACAGCTGCAGAATTCCAGGCTAATGGGAACAGTGCTTTAAACCAAAATGACTTGGCTCTAACTGATGTCATTACTGTGGAACTACTAGGACAGATTAGAATCCTAGGATGGAAAATAAAACATCAAAATGAAGCAGCAGTCGTTCTTATTTGGAAGGAATTGGCAAAGCTTGTTTCGAGTGGGGAGGCAATAAAGGAATGTAAAAGAATGCAAGAACTGATTAAAATTGAATATAAGGAACTTCTATCAGAACTTCAATGTAACCTCAAATAAATTTTTAAAACAGTGGGGGAGAACCGTAATCCTGCATTTAAACAGGCGAAAGGCAACTTGGATAGTGGACTTGCTGAGACCTTTTTTAAAAACGTGGACATTAAAGAACCTATTGCTCTAAAACAGAATGGAAATCAGAAGGCAAAATCTGAACAGAGCAATCCAAAGACTGAGTTAAAAAGTCAACACCCTGATGACCATGTAAAACACATTACAACAGGTAATTTCTTTTGGTTCTACAATTTACACCTGTTAATATTCAAAAGCCAGAGGGACTATGAGCAATGTTGTTCTTGACAAGATTAACCAAACCAACAATACAATTGTCTAACCAAGGACATGGAAACATTGTGAACTTTAATCCTCCTGAAAAAAGGAGATTTGCTACAGAGCATCTCAGAAGTTGAAGATACCAGCAACGAAACTAATTCTCAGTCATATGAGAGAAAGAATTTTAAGAATCGCCAAAAAGCAGACTTTAAATCCTAACTGCTACATGTATTTGGGTTAATGCAGGTTAAACATTGTGATGTTGCCGTGATGGACTGTTTAATGGAAGTTCTGGCAGCATGGGGTAGGGGAGCAAGAATATTACTTGTACTGTGTGTACTAAGTTATTTGTTAAAATGTATAGAATGTTGTAAGCTGTTAGATTTTGGATAACATTTATGAAAACTCATTACTATGGTAATGACTTTTCATTCTTTGGGGGGAGGAGTTATAATTATGAAGGTCATAAGATTATGATGTTTTGGGACTGTCTCTTTCATTTTAGGTAAAATTAAGGGGGATCATGTGACCTCTTTTGAATTTTCCTCACAGCAGGCCAGGGTAGTTTGATTGTCAGAGATTAAAGGGGGACTAAGATTGTTTTATTGGGATGAAGGTGCAAGGTGTTTAACACAATGGGAGCAACCAAAGTGCTAACAGTGGATAGACTGGGAGTCTCTGAAGTTCCAGAAAGTGTTGAAATTGTTGAATTGTAAACAGTTGTGCTTTAAACTGTCCATTTAGTTCCAAAATATGTTGAGCTCTCAGGAAAAGCTAATTAGCAATTCTACCTGGATACAAAGCCCATGTGAATCATGTTGTCATGGAAATGAGCTTTGCGATAGGAAAGGTTTTAAGATATCTCTGAAAACTCACAGACCAGTTAGTCTTCCAGCGTCCAGAAGAGAGAGAGCAGCTAGAGGCCAAAAGCCTCTTTGGTTCACCACGTTAGAATGCATGGGGAAGCTCATGCATGGATTGAAAAGACCAAATTTGCCAGTTATCAGTGTCTACGATGAGTGGAACACAATCTACAGTGGTCAAGATATTCCCTCTAACAGACTTTGTGGCTCACTCAGTAAGCTACTTAGAAATGAAGGCCAACAAGTTACCTTGCTTTCTGCTAGCTGTGGGGCAAGTGGATCTGAAGTAACCTGGAGCATGGATTGCAGGCGGATCTCACTCTGACCAACCAGCCGCTCAGTTGCCTGCAACTCCTCCTCCCACTGAATGCTGTCACTGAGCAGCTCTTCCAGCTGCTGTTGCCGTGCCTCCAGTCTGTGCTGCGTGTTGTCCCATTGGTTCTGGACCCTCACCACTGCACAGAAACATCAAAAGGAGGTAAAGCACACGCAGAAATTTCTTTGCGTATTCTACTTAAAAACACAGTAGAAAGGCTGTAGCATTCCGTGATAAGTGTGTCTGCAAATCCAACAATGTATGTGCAGAATAAACTACATTTAATCTTGATTTTTTGAAACATCTTTCTGAAAACTCAGGAAAATCTGTATACCTGATTAAAATTTGATATTTGCAACTATACACCACATGGCTTTAAAACACATGGGAACAACATCACCTGCAAGTTCCCCTCCAAGGCACACACCATCCTGACTTGGAACTATAGCATTGTTCCTTCACTGTTGCTGGATCAAAATCCTGGACCTTGCTTCCTAACAGCACTGTGGGTGTACCTACACCACATTGATTGCAGCAGTTCAAGAAGGTGGCTCACCTTGTCAAAGGCAATTAGAGATGGGTAACAAATGCTGACCTTGCCAGCGATGCCCACATCCCATGAAAGGGTAAAAAAACTATATTGCTTACGATTCTTGTGCACAATTGTGTTTAATAAGAAAAAACAAATTATGTACTTCTGACAGCATTATGCGACAAGTCAGTTTTAAAAAAGTCTTCTGTAAACAACTGAGAGAAGCAAATTAAAAAGTTTGAGATCACGATAGTAATCTGCTCCACATTCATTCTCTGCTTTGTTGTTTCTTTTAATTCAACCTTGTACCAGGGTCACCCAGCTCCTCGCGCCAGTGTCAAGCAGTACTTCACTACAGGAAGCTGCAATAGCTGGATCTCTGCACCTTTTCTAAAGGAACCACATGGAAAATTGAACTGCTGAAGCACTGTCATAAATATATCATCCAACGATCGGGAAAAAGCATTGCAACCATTTCACACACAATTTCAAGTCTCTGATTATATTTGCAGAAATAAAAAGTGATCACAGACATCACCAGGTTTACAGGCGTTTGGAGGAACCTCACTTACATCGCTCAGTAACTGCAGCTCGCTCCTCCAGATCAGCTGTTTTATTCTTCAGATTCTGAGCAAGGGTGAAAATAGCATCAAGCTGAGGTCGTCGCTGTTCCAAGTCATTCTTTGTAGTCTGTTCTCAAAGAAATCAATGTGTGAGCACAACAAAACAAAACCGTACTATTATAATCTCAATCAAATCAATTCCAACCATCCTTTAACGTTGCTGAATATGTAACTATTAGTTGATGTGTTGTACGTGTGTAACTAGAGCAAGATTAGTATTTGAAGGTTAAAACTGAGGAAAGACAAGAATTAGAAGTTAGGAGTGAATGAATGGAACCAGCCAGAAAGGCAGCAAAAAATGGCAACTTGCCATCAATGCTGAATCTCAAACTACCTTAGTTACAGAGTGCAGGGGCTGCAGTTCGCCCTGTGATTCCCAAAAAAGGATCTTCCCGATCGCAGCTGTGCCATTTAGGATAAAGGTAGAAAAGCTGCCAAGGTCCCATGACTGGGGGGGAGATATGTGTGTGTGTGTGTGTGTGTGTGTGTGTGTGTGTCTGTGTGTGTGTGTGTGTCTGTGTGTGTGTGTGTGTGTGGGGGTTGGGGGGGGGGGGGGGGGCATGGAGAGTGAGTGGTGGGACAGGGTCACCTCGGAGTTTAACCAATTTAATCCCTCCACCGCCCCTTCTCACTATTAATCTCTCCACTGCTCTGGCCATCTCTGCCAAACCTTCTCCATTCAGTCCACCTCCCTCCTAAAACCTCTACGACACAAGTCTTTCCATCTCCCAGATCCAAGGAGGACAGTGGCAGGCATTGATGTTGAACCGTTACAACCATACACCTCCTAACTCAGTCATACCATAGGTTCAATAGTGTCTCTGTACATGTGCTCAAGTGAAACCCCAGATAAAGCCCACAGCCTGTTTACGATTAAACACCATTAATTTACAAGTAGCACATGGGACACTTCATTATGTTAAAGGCACAATAAACAACTGCAAGTTATTAGGTTATTGTTGCAAATGTTTTTTTCGTACCTTCAGACGTACAATGGTTTTATTAATCTCCTCCAGATCTCCAACAGTAATGATGTTTGATTTGATCATCTGATCAATGAGTGTCAGCCAGTCAATGAGCTCCATTGCAGACTTGTCCAGATCCGCTGGCATCAATGATTCAGAAACTGGGGGGAAGGCATCCCGCAGAACCAGGTGAGTAGCTCCAGGAGAGGGAGGCATTGCTGACACTAGGGTCACTGTTTGAACAGTGGAGTGAACTACAAAAATATACAAAGAGAAAGATGGAAAAAGACCATCGGACTCAATCACATTCACCCGAACCATTAGACAGTGAAACCTTGAGCGCCACCTTCCAACCACTCCTCTCCCTAAATCTCTCCACCGCTATATCTCTCTCTGCTCATTTTAAACGATCCTCTCTGTCCTCATTTTAAACGATCCTTAAAACCTAGCCCTTGGACATAGCTTTTGGTCATCTATCCTAATACCTCCTTATGTGGTTCTGTGTCCAATTTTGTTTGATAACACTCCTGTTGGGATGTTTTGCAATGTTAAATGAGCTATATAAATGTAAATTGCTGTTGTGGGGAAGCTAATTTTTGGGAGTTACAAAAAGTAATTAAGTTGATGAGTTTGGATCAATTTCTGGAAAACCCTTGTGAAATTCCCCTAAACTCCTTAAGGCAACCTAGCGCACTCTAAGGTACCCTGGATACACATGACATGATGTAGTCATATTTTAAATAACTCCTTGCCTCCATACGTCCCAATTTACTCAGGAACCCTAGGATAGTACAGAATCAGAAATTATGATCACCACCCTAAAGTCAACAAACTTCTTACTTCACTTTGCCTCTGATAACCTGTGGAAAAAAAATCCATCACACACTTAAAATTTCAGTCCACCTCTGCTTCCAGAGCCTCCCTGGATAAGGCTATTCCACAAGTTTATCATCCTCCATTAGAATGAGGTTTCCTTTTCGTTGTATTCCGCTTTTCTCATTCAAATTTGAACCCAGGTGTCCTTGCCCTAAAGCTAGTATTAATATTGACGTTATGTAATCCAGTATCTCTCTTCTCTTGAAGAGCTTAATTACCTCGATAAGCTTCCTCGTAAGCTGCCTTTTTTCCAGTATAAATATCCTTTGAATCTTCAGTGATCAAGTTGTACAATCTGATCAACTTAATTGCCCTTGAATTCTCCCAAGGCCAGAACACCCTGACTGTACATGATTCTCAAGATCTTTGAAAGAGCCAGCACAAATTTGATTGGCTGAAAGGCCTCCTCCTGCGCTGTATTATTGTATGATTCCATGAGACAGAACTTGTGCTTCATACAAACTAATCCTCACTTCCTAGAGCTACAAACCCAAAAATTTCATTGGACTTGTACAGTATTCCACATTGTAAGGACAATTTCAGGACATTTTTTATTAATACTTCCATTTCCCTATTCTGTATTGCTTTCCATTGGCAATTTCCATTTATTTAATACTCCCATTGTTTGCCTCCCTTCAGCAGCTGCATGGCTTTGCATTACCTTGCATTAAACCATCAGCTGCAGGGAAGAGATGATTACTCTAAGGAAAGGATCAAACTTATTTGAACATTATCAGTGTTCAATAGGATCTTATTTCTGTAAACTAATTTTCAATTTTGTCATTCATTAGAGTGAAACAATGCTGAGTGTCTCCCCTCTCAAACCCTCTGCCCATTCTCCCAATGCAAAAATGCACTAAAAAGAGATCACGCTTCTTCTGGTAAATACGTGCTCAACTCAGCAAAGACAATATTGATTGTCCACACCACAGTGAAAGCTAATTACCTCCACAACTGAAAGATGCCAGAGGTAATATTTTTACCCCTGTTTATTAACAATATTACTCAAAAACTAATCGACGGATCTCAACGAAACTTGGTACACACAGGGTATGGCCCAAGGAAGAACTTTGGATTAATTTTGGATGAAGATGTGGAACCTGGAATTTCTTTTAAAGGATCCATTAACATTAGGAAATAGGGCAAATTGACTGGTTTTTTTTTAAAAAAGAATGCTATGGGTTGTTTGATTTAGAGCATTGAAGATTGTTTTAGAATTTTGGAGAGTTGCTGTGGTGGAATTTTCACAGCTGTCAAAATGTAAGCAGAGTTTTCGGAGCAGGTTGTTGGATGTGAATTGGCCTGTAACCTCCTCAGTGATATGGAAACTCTTATCCTTTTAGGGATTGCTAACATTTGAAGAAGAAATCCAAACACCCAGTAATTAACTGACCGAGCTATACCACAAGGTTTCATATTTTTAAACAAAAATAAACTTTACTGTATACATAAAGAGGAAATAAACAAAGCAAGCACCACAAATTCACACTATAGCATAAAGACTTATGCTAAAAACTCAGTCCTACTTTTTACTCCCCCCCCCACCCCTGCACCCCCCAAAAGAGTTCCCTTATCTTATGAAATCTAAGATTCATTCACTTTTCCTGGCACCAACTACCAAAGGCAGATCAAAGCTCTCTGTAATTCAAAATGTGTTCCAACTATTTGCCAAGGTACGAAGTTTCATGGGGGTCCTTCCATTAGCTGTTGCCTAAGCGATCCTTTAATATCTTTCCTTCTTTGGATACTATAGTTCAAACACAGGCCTCCTGCGACTCCTAAACATCAGAAAACACCTTTAGCTTCCAATAATCCATTGTTATGGTTTCAAACTGCAAACCTAGCTGATTACTTCCAGAAATCCAACTGAAACATGGTTAATTGCCTTTTATTGAGAAGATTACTGTAAATTCCTTCCTTTAGCTTCCAACCAAACAAATCTTCCAGTTATTTTTCCCTTTACCAGCTTTGTGTTATTCTGAATACCATCTCCCAAACACAGGCTGCGTCATGGACAACAGATCTAGGATTTACTCTACATCAGGTGTAGGTCTGGCTTTATCTCTTGGCTTCCCAGGAGCTACAAGCTACATAAAACCCAAAGCGGAAACAAAAGCAGAAAATGCTGGAAAAACTCAGGTCTGACAGCATCTGTGGTGAGAAAAACAGAGTTAATGTTTCGAGTCCGTATGACTCTTCTTTAGAGCGTTAACTCTGTTTTTCTCTCCATAGATGCTGTTAGACCTGCTGAGCTTTTCCAGCGTTTTCTGTTCTTGTTTCAGATTTCCAGCATCTGCAGTATTTTGCTTTTAAGAACCTAAGCTGACAGTCTCTTGGCTGCTTTTCTAAACATTAACCAAAACACTCACTAAGCTCCACACATTTCCAAGGCAACGTGACACATACAGCCATGTAGAAAAACAAATTAACTGCCATTTAATTCTAAAGCTTTCCTTAATTCTGGAAAACCACATGAATAACATATCCTTTACTAGAATACCTGAAAATGTCATATCGCCAGTTCTTTAGCTAAAGTTCACCTGCTGTTTAATGATCTTACCTCTCTCTCTGTTAACCTCTTAGGTCAATATGGCCCCAACCTTTTAAGTGCAAGATTATGAGGGGCATGGACAGGGTGGATAGGGAGCAGCTATTCCCCTTAGTTGAAGGGTCAGTCACAAGGGGATATAAGTTCAAGGTGAGGGGCAGGTTTAGGGGGGGATGTGAGGAAAAATTTTTTTACCCAGAGGGTGGTGACAGTCTGGAATGCACTGCCTGGGAGGGTGGTGGAGACGGGTTGCCTCACATCCTTTAAAAGGTACCTGGATGAGCACTTGGCACGTCATAACATTCAAGGCTATGGGCCAAGTGCTGGTAAATGGGATTAGGTAGGTAGGTCAGGTGTTTCTCACGTGTCGGTGCAGACTCGATGGGCCGAAGGGCCTCTTCTGCACTGTGATTCTGTAATAAGCTCCAAGCTTGTTTGAATTGTATTTACTTCAGGGTTGCTTATCAGTTGCTTAACCAGATGCTCCCTTTTTCTACAGTTAAAATTTTAATTCCTAAAAGCTATGTTCTAAAACATTTGAATTATGAACATAATACTCGCAACAACTCTTAATAAACATTTCTTTATTCAGCTTTGTAGTTACAAAGTATCAACCAGGCATGCAAAATACTTGAGGAGGAGCTGCATAATTGTAAGAATATTGAGTTAACAGAGCAGGGCAGAAGGAGGTGCTTGACTGAGTACACTCTTCACCTGTTAGGACTTGTAACCCTGAATACTTCCGTTCCTTTTCATATAGCTAGAGATTTAGAATCAAATTTAACACATACATTAAGAGACCATCCATTTCCAATTAGTCCGTGGACCAAGTCTCTAAAAAAAATGCATCTCTGTAGTCCCCTCCTTGGAATATAAGAATTCGGAGGATTAGGCTACTCAGCCCCTGGAGCCTGCTCCACCATTTAATAAGATCATGGCTGATCTGAATGTAACCTCAACCCCACATTCCTGCCTAACCCCAGTAGCCTTTCACTCCCTTGTTAATCAAGAATCTATCTAGCTCTGCCTTAAAAACATTCAAAGATTTTGCTTCCACCGCCTTTGAGGATGAGAGTTCCAAAGACTCTCAACTCAAGAAAAATGTCACTTCATCTCTGTCTTAAATAAGCAACCCCTTATTTTTAAACAATGACCCTAGTTTTAGATTCTCCCACAAGAGGAAAGATCCTCTCCACATCCACCCTGTCAAGACCCCTCAGGATGTTAAAGGTTTCAATTAAGTTGCCTTAAATTCCATGGATACAAGCCTAACCTGTCCTTATAGCCTTTCCTCATAAACCAACCCACCCATTCCTGGTATTAATCTAGTAAACTTTCTCTAAACTGCTTCTAACGCATTTACATCTTTAATTAAGGAAACCAATACAGTACACAATACTCCGGTTGTGGTCTCACGAATGCCCTGTACAACTGAAGCATAATCTCCCTACTTTTGTAATCAATTCCCTTCACAATAAACTATAATATTCTATTAGCTTTGCTAATTACCTGCTGTACCTGCATACTAATCTGATTCATGCACTAGGACACCCAGATCCCTCTGAATCTGAGCTCCTCAATCTCTTGCCATTTAGATAATAAGCTTCCTTTTTATCCTTCCTGCCAAAATGAACAATTTCACATTCACACACATTATTCTCCATTTGCCAGATCTTTACCCATTCGCTTAACCTATGTATGTCACTTTGTAGCCTCCTTACATCCTCTTCACAATTTATTTTCGTATCTTTGTGTCAGCAGCAAAGTTAGCAACCATTCTTTCAATCCCTTCATCTAAGTCATTTATATAAATTGTAAACTGATCCCTGTGGCACACCATTTGTTACATCCTGCCAACCAGAAAAAGAGCCATTTACCTGCTTCCTATTAGCTAACCAATTTTCAATCCATGCCAATTGGTTACCCCTACACCAATAACCTTTGATGTGGCACTTTATCAAGTGCCTTCTGGAAAGTACAGTACATCCACCGGTATCCCTTTATCCACAGCACGTGGCTCCTTCATAAAACTCCAATAAATTAGTTAAACAAAGTAGCCTGCTTGATTGGCACCACATCCACAAACATTTACTTTCTCCACCACCGACGCACAGTAGCAGCAGTGTGTCCCATCTACAAAATGCACTGCAGGAATTCACCAAGGCTCCTTAGACAGCACCTTCCAAACCCACGACCACTACCACCTAGAAGAACAAGGGCAGCAGATGCATGGGAACACCACCACCTGGAAGTTCCCCTCCACATCACCCACCATCCTGACTTGGAAGTATATCGCTGTTCCTTCACTGTTGCTAGGTCAAAATCCTGGAACTCCCTTCCTAACAGCACTGTGGGTTTACCTACACAACATGGACTGCAGCGGTTCATGAAGGCACCACCACCTTCAAGGCCAACTAGGGATGGGCAATAAATGCTGGCTGCCAACATCCCATGAATGAATGAAAAAAAAACATGATTTCCCTTTTACAAAGCCATGCTGAATCTGCCTATTTCCCTTGAGCTTTCTCTAAATGCCCTGCTATAACATCTTTAATAATAGCTTCTAACATTTTCCCTATGACAGATATTAGGCTAACTGGCCTATAGTTTCATGCTTTCTCTCTCCCTCCTTTTTCGAATAAAGGAGTTATATTTATTATTTTCCAATCTAAATGGTACCTTCCCTGAATATAAGGAATTTTGGAAAATTTTCACCATGTTAGTTTAGAGACCACTTATCACAGAGATCGAAAAGGAGAGGAAGCACCCTCCTCAAGGGCCCCCTTTCCACATCAGTGCCCTCCACCCCTGCCCACCCCACCCCATCCCACCCCCCTCCTCACAAAAGGTCACAACCCCTCCCACAATGCACCCTTTCCCCGGCCTCTCCATCAAGACTCCCTCCCTTAACATCGCCTCCCCTCCCCGAGATCCCCCACTTACCTGGTCCTGGACTCTGGGACTTTGAATCTGGGGACTGCTTGTAGTCCCATTCCTAGCCACTTCTTTTTTAAAATTCATGGCACGTGTGCATCATTGGCTTGGCCAACATTCATAGCTCATCCCCAATTTCCCTGGAGGTGGTGGTGGTGAGTTACCTTCTGGAACCGCTGCGATCCTCGACACTTAATGGCATTATCATCACTGAACCCCCCACTAACATCATTCTGGGCCATTGGCCAGAAACTGAACTGGGCCAGCCAAGGTTTGGAAGGTGCTGTACAAGGAGCCTTGGT
The DNA here is from genome assembly GCF_017639515.1 of Carcharodon carcharias. Classification (NCBI taxonomy): domain Eukaryota; kingdom Metazoa; phylum Chordata; class Chondrichthyes; order Lamniformes; family Lamnidae; genus Carcharodon; species Carcharodon carcharias. The sequence goes on along the minus strand of NC_054468.1, from coordinate 124,796,740 downwards.
GAATTCCTGCAGTGCATCTTGTAGATGGTACACACTGCTGCTACTGTACGTCAGTGGTGGAGGGAATGAATATTTGTGGGTGCGGTGCCAATCACCGAGTCAAGCTTCTCGAGCGTTGTTGGAGCTGCAGTCATCCAGACAAGTGGAGCGTATTCCATCACACTCCTGACCTGTGTCTTGTAGATAGTGGACAGGCTCTGGGGAGTCAGGAAGTGTGTTACTTTCTGCAGAATTCCCAGCGTTTGACCTGCTCTTGTAGCCAACGTAGTTATGTGGCTTGTCCAGTTCAGCTTCTAGTCAATGGCAACCCCCAGGATGCTAATAGTGGGGATTCAGCAATGGTAACGCCATTGAATGTCATGGGGCAATGGTTAGATTCTCTCTTGTTGGAGATAGTCATTGCTTAGCACTTGTGTGACACAAATATTATTTGTCAGCCCAATCCTGGATAATGTCCAGGTCTTACTGCACTTGGACATGGACTGCTTCAGTGTCCGAGTTGTCGCAAATGGTGCTGAACATTGGACAATCATCAGTGAACATCCCCACTTCGGACCTTATGGAAGAAAGGTAACTGATGAAGCAGCTGAAGATGGCTGAGCTGAGGACACTAAGGAGCTCCTGCAGTGATGTCCTGGAACTGAGATGATTGACTTTCAACAATCACAACCATCTTCCTTTGTGCCAGGTATGACTCCAACCAGCAGAGAGTTTTTTCATTGACTCCAGTTTTGCTAGGGATTCTTGATGCCACACTCCGTCAAACGCTGTCTTGATGTCAAAAGCAGTCACTCTCACCTCACCTCAAGTTCAGCTCTTTAGTCCATGAACCCAAGGCTGCAATGAGGTCAGGGGCTGAGTGACCTTGGCGGAGCCCAAACTGAGCATCAGTGAGTAGGAATAAATGGTTGCTGTGGTAGATTTCTTCCTTAGTGAAAAATAACTTAGATTTATGAGCTGTTGCAAAAATCTGGTTCATAATTCATATATTTTGGAATTTAACTTCTAGTTTTAGAAATGTAACTTTTAGGTTGGAGATTAAAGTGTTCAATGTAAGATAAATGGAAAAGCCTGGTTAAGAAACTGATAAATGACCCTAATGTAAAGGCCATTCAAACAAGCGTAGGTTTAATGAATTGTGTTTATTTTACAAGGGCAGAGTTGATAGTGGAGAAAAAACTTAAACAACGGGTGACCCATTTTGGGGCTATTGTTATCACCATAAAAGAAGCTAAAAGCTAGCGATTCTGGGAAAGACTCCATTAGCAGTGTAAATTATTCATATGTGTTACAGAACCAAATAATGGCATTGAAGGTAAAATAAATTGTATAAATTTCTGTTTGAAACACCCAAAAGCATGCCACTTTTCCACATAGTTGGTGATATAGGGTGGCGTCTTGGTTAGAAGGCTCTTTTGCTTAATTTATCTGCATGTGCTTGCTGACAGTTGTTGTTGTTTGGGAACATACAGATGCAATTGCAGATTTGGTCTTGTGTAGAGTGCAACTCACCAAGCCAGAAGAGCCAAAAGGGAATAAACTTAGTCAGGACTGCATTTAAGCAGAGAAAATAAAAACTTGACCATTCACCACGCAAATGCGGGTGGGGGCTTCAGTTCAGTTTGGAATTCATAAGGAAAAGACAGTTGGAAGATCTGCTCTAGGCTGCAGCTAGTGAAGAAATCTACAGTGGTCCTCACAGAGCCTTGGGCAGAAAGCAGTCAGCAGAGTTAGCTTGGAAGTTGTGAGGAGGCAGTTCGGTATCTGCCGGCAACCTGAACAATGAGCTGAAGCATCCACACAGTCTGGAAAGAAAAGATGGAGTGTTGCAGAGCCAAAAGCACTAATGGAAGAACCCCCATAGAATCTTACCTTGGAGAGTAGCTAGAACACTGAGGAGCATTAAAATGAGTTCTGGAAGGTTGTTACATATCTTTTAGGTTGATCCCTAAAGAAGTTAATGAACTTTCAAGATTGTTGTAACATATAAGGGAATTCTTGGAGCGAAGTAAGAAGTAGAACTAAGTTCACATCATAAGTAATTATAAACTACAATGTTCAGTCAATGGTGCTTGTTTTGTTTAATTCTTATATACAGTAAAGTTTGCTTTTCTTTAAAAACATGAAATCTTGCAGTGCACTTCTGTTGGTTGATTGCTGGGTGTTCAGATTTCTCTTCAAATGTCAAAAGCCCCTAATAGGATCATAACATGGGGAGATGGTGGCATAGTAGGAATGTCACTGGACTAGTAATGCAAAGGCCTAGGCTAATGCTCTGGGGACATGGGTTGAAATCTCACTATGGCAGCTGGTGGAACCATCGAACCAGAGAAAACTTACAGCACAGAAGGAGGACATTAAGTACACTGCGTCTGCACTGGCCAAAAATGCAAAGAAGAAACACTAGCTGCCCATTCTAATTCCACTTTCCAGCACAGAGTCCGTAGCCTTGCAGGTTACAGCACTCAAGATGCAGATTCAGGTACCCTGTAAATGAGTTGAGGATTTCTGCCTCCACCACCAAACCATCCATTGAATTCCAAACACCCACCACCCTCTGGGTGAAGTTTTTCCTCATGTCCCCTTTAATCCTTTTACCTTCAATCTGTACCCCTGGTAATTGACCTCTCTGCTAGCGGAAACTGGGCATCCCTGTCTACCCAATCTAGGCCCTTCATAATCTTGTACACCTCAATCACATCACCCCTCAGTTCCCAGGAAAACGACCACAGCCTATCCAATCTTTCCTCATAGTTGCAATTTTCAAGCTCTGGCAACATTCTTGTAAATCTCCTCTGTACTCTCTCCAGAGCAACTATGTCCTTCCTGTAATATGGTGACCAGAACTGTACACAAAATTCCAGATGTGGCCTAATCACCGTTTTATACAGTTCCATCATTACATCCCTGCTTTTGTATTCTATACCTCGTCCAATAAAAAAGCATTCCATATCCTTTCTTTACCATCTTATCCACCTGTCCTGCCACCCTCAGGGACCTGTGGACATACACTCCAAGGTCTCTCACTTCCTCTACCCTTCCCAATATCCTCCCATGTATTGAGTATTCCTTAGCTATGTTTGCCCTCCCCAAATGCATTACCTCACACTTCTCTGGGTTAAATTCTATCAGTCACTTTTCCGCCCACTCAGCCAAACCATTGATATCATTCTGGAAACAGTTATCCTTTTCAATATCAACTACACGACCATTTTTTGTGCCATCAGCAAATTTCCCAATCATGCTTCCCACATTTAAGTCATCAATATATGTGACAAACAGTAAGGACCCAAAACTAAGCCCTGTGAAACATCACTGGAAATTGTTTTCCATTCGCAAAAATATCTGTCAACTATTATTCCCTATTGCTTAGCAAATTTTGGATCCAACTTGCCACATTCCCCTGCATCCCATGGGCTTTTGTTCTTCTAGCCAGTCTGCCATATGGGATCTTGTCAAATGCCTTACTAAAATCCATATAGGCAACATTCACTGCACTAGCTTAATCAATCCTCCTCGTTACTTCCTCAAAAAATTCAATTACATTAGTAAGACATGACCTTCTCCTAACAAAACCACACTGACTATCCCTGACTAATCCATTGCTTTCGAAGTGACAGTTTATCCCGTCTCTTCTAATTGATTTGAATAATTTGACCACCACTGAAGTCAGACTGACCAGCCTATTATTATTTGGCCTATCTCTTGCACCCTTTTCAAATAATGGTAGAACCTTCACAGATCTCCAATCCTCTGGTACCTCACCTGTATCTAGTGAGGTTTGGAAAATGATCCATAGAGCATCCACTATTTCCTCCCTGGCTTCCTTTAGCAACCTGAGATACAATCTATCCGGCTCTGGTGATTTATCCACCTTCAGGGGTGTCATTCTCTCCAGTACATCCTCTTTCACTATGCTTACTGTATCTAATATTTCATACTCCTCCTCTTTAATTAGAATATCTGCATCATCCCTCTCCTTAGTGAAGACAGAGACAAAGTATTCTTTGAGAACCCTGCCCACATCTTCAGCATCAGCGCACAAGTTACCATGTACACCTCTGATAGGCCCTATCTTTTCCTTAGTTATTCTCTTGCTCTTAATGTACTGGTAAAACATCTTTGGGTTTTCTTTTACTTTATCTGCCAGTATTTTTTCATATCCTCTCTTTGCTTTCCTAATTATTTAACCCCTGTACTTTCTATATTCCTCTGGGCTTTCTACAGGATTAAGCTTTTTGTGACCGTCATAAACTCTCTTATTCTGCTTTATCTTACCTTTCATACTTCTAGATAACCAGTGGGCTCTAAATTTGACAGTACCGCCCTTTTCCTTTGTGCTGACATGTCTACACTGTGCCCGTAGAATCTCGCTTTTGAATGCCTCCCACTGGTCTGTCACTGATTTACCCCTTCAAGAAGCTGTAACCAGTCCACTTTCACCAGATCATCTCTCAGCTTCGTAAAATTTGTCTTTCCACAATTTAGAACTTCTGCTCCTGTTCTATCATTATCCTTTTCCATAATTGTATTAAATCTAACTATTATGATTACCATCTCCAAAATGGTTTCCCACTGCTACTTCATCCACTTGCCCAGCTTCATTTCCTAAGACTAAATCTAGAATTGCACTCCCTCTAGTTGGGCTTGTTACATGTTGGCTAAAAAAAGTTCTATTGACTGCAGTTCAAGAATTTTGTGCCATCTGTGCCTATTGCACTGTTCGTATCCCAGTTGATATTAGGGTAGTTGAAGACAAAACGTTATTGCCCTATTATTTTTGCACTCAGAAATTTGCCTACATATTTGCTCTTCTTTCTCCATCTCATTATTTGGGGGTCTACTGTACACTCCAGTAGTGTGACTGCCCCCTTTTTATTTCTGAGCTCAACCCTTATAGCCTCATTTGATGACTCATTTAACATATCATCCCTCCTCACAGCTGTATTTGATTCTTTAACCAATAATGCTACACCCCCACCCCTCTCTGTCCTGCTTGAAAACCCTATATCCAGGGATGTTGAGCTGCCATTTTTGCCCCTCTTTAAGCCAAGTTTCCATTATAACAATGATATCATGCTGCCATGTGTCTACTGGTGCCCTCAGCTCATCGGCTTTATTTGCTATACTCCTTGCCTTTAAATAAATAGCTTTAAAATTGCCAAATTCCTGTGCTGAAAACATTTTAACCTTTGCTTCTTCTGTTTTTCACAGTCATCCATTAATTTCCTGTCTTCCACTCCCTGCTCTGAATTTGTCCTATCTGAATCTGCCCTCAAGTTCCCATGCCCCTGTCAATCTAGTTTAAACCCTCCCCAAGCACCACTAGCAAATCTCCATGCAAGGACATTCCTCCCGGTCCTATTCAGGTATAGACCGTCTGGCTTGTACAGATCCCACCTTCCCCAGAACCAGCCCCAATGCTCCAGAAATCTGAAGCCCTCCCTCTTGCACCATCTCTCCAACCATACATTCATCTGGTGCATTCTCCTATTTCCATACTCACTAGTACATGGCTTTGGAAGTAATCCAGAGATTACTACCTTTGAGGTCCTGCTTGCTAATGTCTTTACTAACTCCCTGAACTCAGCCTGCAAGACCTCATCCTTTTTTTCTACCTATATTGTTGGTACCAATGTGAACCACAACCTTTGGCTGTGCACCTTCACCCTCCAGAATGCTCTGGTATCACTGAGTGGCTTCAATGACCCTTATACCAGGGAGGCAACAAATCATCCTGGAATGACGTCTGCGACCACAGAAGCGTCTGTCTGTTCTCCTAATTGTAGAATCCCCTATCACTATTGCTCTCCTGTCTTTTGTCCTCCCTCCCTGCACAACTGAGCCACCCATGGTGCTCTGGTCATGACTCTTGCTTCTCTCTCCAGAGGAACCCTCTCCCCAATTGGTACTCAGTTCTGAGTACCTGTTATAAAGTGGGATATCCTCAGGGGTCTGCTGCCTTGTCTTTCTTGTCTGCCTGACCACCACCCAGTCCCCTTCTACCTGCTCTTTCTTAAGCTATGGGATGACCCTCTTCTGAAATGTGCTATCCACATAGCCCTCATCCTCGCAAATGCTCCTCAGTGACATCAACTGCTCCTTGAGTTCTAAGATACGGCACTTGAGTTTTTCTATTTGGTGGCACTTTCTGCACATGAAGTTGTCCAGGACATGGGTAGCATCCTGGAGTCACCACATGATACAGGATGTGCACTTGATGGGTATGGGCAGCCCTGCCATGCGTCAAGTTATTTATTTACTGCACCGAAATTAGAATTTAAGTAAACACAGTAAAATGTTAATTAACTCTTGCTCTGTCTTTGCATCAGGGTTATTTTTTAAATCCCTGATTCACACTATTGCTCTGACCTGTACCGTTTTTTTAAAACTCAATTTAAACTCAATTAATAAATCTGGAAGAGAAAGCTAGTCTCAGTAATGGTAACCATGAAACTATCGATTGTCATTAAAAACCATTTGGTTCACTAATGCCCCACTAATGCCCTATAGGGCAGGAAATCTGCTGTCCTTACCCAGTCTGACCTACATGCGACTCCAGACACACAATTTGGTTGACTCTTAACTGCCCCTCTGAAGTGGTAAATTAGGGATGAGCAACAAATGCTGGCCTTGCCAGCGACACCCATATCCCATGAAAGAATTTTTAAAATGTATTAGTGCACCATAAAATAAGTCCACATCTCAGCTGTCCTTAGTAATACTTCTTTTGACCATTTCTTACACTGCACACATTTAAAATTTTGCCGTAGTGGTTATATGTCACCATTGCTAGCAAAATCAAAATATAATTTATGTTTTTTACTGTTTTTGGCAATATCTCAGTAACACTCAATTTTCATACTTGGAAAGTTGCAGTTTTTGCTTCAGATAGATATCTTAAGCATACTTACACTGGTTCTGGGTACTTCCTAGATGGGGACAACGCAACTCAAAATCTAGACAAGAAAACAGGCCTAGGCCCATGAGCTAAATTGGACAACTATTTCTATCCTCTCAGAGTACCAAAGTCCATAAATTGTTTCTCATTTTGTAACATCAGGTCCAACATACTTGGGTGCAAATGTATTGGAAAGATAATGTCACTGACTATTCAGCACAATTGACAAAAGCACTGTTAAATTTCAGATCCTACTCAAGCGCTTGCATTATAAAAACAAGAAATTCAAGTTTTAAACATCCAGCACAGCCATTTAATATTGTAATTCAAATCTTCTGATCAGGTTCCTATTTTTTGCTTTGCTTTTTAGATAAGGACAAAAGAATAAATTCAAATCAGCATCACAAGAGAACAAATCACAGGATCATGGGGAGAGAAACAGAAAAACATTATTTATTCTCCATGTGCACTGTAAACATTTTAGCAACATACTGCTTTAAAATAATGAATGGGACTGGCAAAATTATAGAACTGTTCTGAATTATATAAAAATTATAGAAAAGTTCTGAAGTTCTGTCATTGACCTGAAATGTTAACTCTGTTTCTCTCTCCACAGATACTGCCGAGTATTTCCATCATCCACAATATTTTGCTTTTGCATTATGATTTTAAGAACAGCTCTCACCTTTAACTTTTGGTTGTGACATATGCTGACTCCTTCCCATGACGGTCTGCTGACTAAGATCTTTCAAAGCAGTGTTAAGAGTTTTCCAGTCGACAGATAGCTGAGCCACCTTACTCTGCACAAAGATTAGACAGGACATTTTCATAACACAGAAGCAATCTTTATCCAGTTCTCATTTTCACTACCATAACCTTTCAATTCCTCAGAATTCTGCCAAATTTCTTGGTATTTAAGCTTTTTGTTTTATGAGGCATGCTGTTTTGTACCATGAGCCTCAGAACCAAATATAAAGTTTAATGCCTTTCCCACATTTTCCAAATTTCAATACTAATAGATTCTGGTGTTCTGATTTTGAATTTATCTACCAAAGCGCTGAGAACAGCCATTTCTGAACCTCTAGGTTCATAAAATTCAAATAGACCAAATCAGCAACTAAGAAACAGAAGTAAAATAGGGTCGAGCTACCTGAGCTTTGAGGGTTGGATTGTCAGAGTTCAGAGCTGCATGTGGTCCATGGATTGCAACTCATAGTTAAATAGCATTATGCCCTTGCAATATAGAAATTTTAGCATGCAAGTACAGCAAGCAAATAGGAAGGCCAGTGGCATATTGGCCTTTATTGCAAGGAGATTGAGTACAGAAATAAAAAATTGCCACTATTGTCCAGAGCTTTGGTAAGATCACACCTGGAATACAATGTTAGACACTGGCAACTAACCTAAAAGGGAATCCAAAGTCTCCTATAGGCATAGAAATAGTAAAAAGGGGATAAAGGAGCAGGGGGGGGGCGCAATTAAGGACCAAAAAAGGGATTTACACATGGAGGCAGGGCAAAGCTGAGGTATTAAATGAATACTGTCTTTATCAAGGAAAAGGATGCTGCACAGGTTATAGTCAAAAAGGAGGTAATTCAAGCACAAAGGGTTTAAAATTGGTTAGGTGGTGGTTTTGTATAGGCGATGGGGCACCAGGACTGGATGAAAAAAAATGCATCCAAGGATGATAAGGAAAGTGAAAATGGAAATTGCGGCGGTACTGGCCATAATTTTCCAGTCTTTCTTAGGCTCAGCAGTTGTGCCAACGAGCTGGAGAATAACAAATGTTACACCCTTGCTCAAAAGGGGTGTAAAGATAAGCCCAGCAACTACAGGCCAGTCAATTTAACCTTGGTGGTGGTGAAGCTTCTAGAAATGAGACTTCGGGACAAAATTAATGGTCATTTGGCCAAATGCAGGTTATTAGGGAAGACCAGCATGAATTTGTTCAGGACAAATCATGTTAACTAACTTGCAGGAGTTTTTTTGATGAGGTAACAGAGAGGGTTGATGAGGGTAATGCTGTTGATACTATGTACATGGACTTCCAAAAGCATTTAAAGTGCCGCACAACAGACTCGGCAGCAAAGTTAGAGCTCATGGGATAAAAGGGACAGCAGCAATATGGATATGAAATTGGCTGAGTGACAGGAGACAGAGAGTAGTGGTTAATGGATGCTTTTCAGATGGAGAAAGGTTTATAGTGGAGTTCGGTGTTGGGACCTAGGCATTTCAAAATTTGCAGACAATACAAAATTTCTAAGTTGCGAACTGTGAGGAGGATAGCGTAGAATTCAAAAGGACATAGGTTGGTGGAATGATAGACAAGTGGCAGATGAAACTTAATGCAGAGAAATATGAAGTGATTCATTCTGGTAGGAAGAATGCAGAGGGATCATACAAAATGGAGTACATTTCTAATGGGGGTGAGGAGCAGAGAGATCTGGGTGTACACGTGCATAAATCATTGAAATTGGCAGGACAGGTTGAGAGGGCGGTTAATAAAACAAACAGCATCCCAGAGTATAAAAGCAAGGAGGTGATGTTAAACTTGTAAATTGTTCTGGTCTCAACTGGAATACTGCATCCAGTTCTGGGTGCCACACTTTGAGAAGGGTGTAAAGTCATTACAGTGACGGTAGAGAAGGTTCACAAAGATGGTTCCAGGGTTAACAAACTTTGTAGATAGGTTGGGGAAGTTGAAGCTGTTTTCCTTGGAGGAGAGAGGTTGAGAGGGGCATTCAATATCATGAGTGGTCTGGAGAGAGTAGATATGGAAAAACTGTTGCCATTGGTGGAAAGGTTGAGAACAATGCGGCAAAAATTTAAGGTAATTGGCAAAAGAAGCAATGGCAACACGAGGAAAAACTTCTTCATGCAACAAATGGTTAGGATCTGGAATGCACTACCTGAGAGTTTGATGGAGGCAGATTCAATCAAGACATTCAAGAGGGAATTTAATTATTATCTGAAAAGAATGAATGTGCAGGGCTCCTGGAGAAGGCGGGTGAGTGGCATTAGGTAAATTGCCCCTTCGGAGAGCCAGCACAAACACAGTGAGCCGATTGGCCTTCTTCCATGCCGTAATCATTCTGTGATTCTACTTGCATTGGAGGCTTTACAACGAAGGCTCACTAGATGGGTCCTTGGGATGAGAGGCTGAGTGTATTCTCTGGAGTTTATAGGAATGAGAGGTGATCTCATTGAAACATAGAAGATTCTGAAGGGGCTTGACAGGGTAGACACTCAGAAGTTGCTTCCACTGGCTGGGGAATCTAAAACACTGGGGCACAGCCTCAGGATAAAGGGGTCAAACATTTAAGACAGAGATGAGGAAAATTTCTTCACTCAAAGGGTTAGGAATCTTTGGAATTCTCTACCCCAGAGAGCTGTGGATTCTCCATCATTGAATATATTTAAGGCTGAGACAGACAGATTTTTGGTCTCTGACGGAATCAAGGAATATGGGAAGCAGATGGGAAAGTGGAGGATCGGCGGGCCATACGGTCTACTCCTGCTCCAATTTACATTCTTATGGCATTGGCTGTTGTTTGCTTAAGCTGAAGTTAGGCTAACTGGCCTGTGGTTCACTGTTCTCCCTCTCCCTCCTTTCTTGAAAAGCGGTCTAACATTTGCCAACTTCCAATCTGATGGGACCATTCGCAAATCTAAGAAATTTCGGAAAATCAAGCTAGAGCATCCGCCCTCTCTGCAGCAATCTCTTTTTGAACCCTAGGGTGTAAGCCATACTTTTTCTCTGCTGATATTAATTTCCTCACTCTTTTTAGCCCCTCGGTTACTATCTATTTCTGGTATGACTGTGAAGACAGACACAAAATGTTTGTCCAATGCCTCTGTTATTTCCTCTTCCTCCATGATAATTTCTTCTGTCTCTGCTTCTAAGAGGCCAACATTTACTTTAAATACTGCCTGAGGGGGTGGTACAGGCAGGAACCCTCACAACATCTAAGTATTATTTAGATGAGCACTTGAAATGCCATAGCATACAGGGCTACGAGCCAAGTGCTGGAAAATGCGATTAGAATAGATAGGTGCTTGGTGGCCAGCATGACCACGATGGGCCGAAGGGCCTGTTTTTGTGCTGTGCAACTCTGTGACTCTATTTTCGTCCTCTTTATGTGGACTGCAGCGATTCAAGAAGGCAGCTCAGCACCACCTTCTCAAGGGCAATTCCCTAATGGGCAATAAATGCTGGCCTAGCCAGTGAGGCCCACATCCCATGAATGAATAAAAAATATACTTATAAAAGCTCTCAATCTTTTTTTAAAATATATTCTTGGCTAGTTTCCTCTCATTCTATTTTTTCCCTTTTTATCAATTTTTTGCTGGCCCTCTGCTTGTTCCTAAAACACTCCAAATCCTCAAAGCTGTTACTGTTTTGTTCACAACATTGTAAACAACTTTTAAACTAATAACATCCTGAACTTCTTGAGTCAGCCACGGATGGGTCTTTCTCGCTGAGTTTTTGTTTTACAATGAAATCCATTTTTGTTGAAGATTTAGAATTGTTTCTTTAACTATTTTTCACTGTTCATTTGCTGCCATACCTATTAGTCTATTTGCCCAATTAACCTTAGCCAGTTCTTTCCTCATACCTATGTAATTGGCTTTGTTTAAATTTAAGATTCTTGTTTGTGGTTGTAACTAGTCAGGGATATTTGTACACTAACAGCCCTTCCACACAGAGATTCCTGCATCCTGCACCTTCCATCTTCTCCATCCTTTCCCTTTACTCTCCATTCCCAATACTTTTCCCCACCTCACTCTCCCTCTCTGTCTGCTTGCCCCACCTTCTAGAACAGATAATTGGGTCCATGGAAATGAAGACTGGCAACCACTCTTCCCCCTTTAGCCATAGGTTGGAGGGAAACTACTTCCCCACACAGGGGATATGATCAGACTCTGGAAGGAACTTACACTGCAACACCACCACCCTTGCCCACATTACAGAGTGTTTACCATGTCTTGCCTCCCAATCCACAACCCCCTCCCCTTTACCTATGCTACTGCCCATTGCACTCTTGCTCTCCCCCTCCCTGGATCTAATTACTCACTTACTCTACTGCCTGACTTGAACTGAATACTGCCTGAGACACCCCATGCACGATTTCACAGGAAGTCAGCTAGCGAATAATGACTAAAGAAAATTTAACAGACCGACAGTCATTAGATGCATTTGTGTTCAGAAGAATATAACACTGCAGGGATATATTAATCACTGTGGAATCCCTTCTAGAAATCTAATGCTTTCAACCTGATCAACTATGGAAAAAACCAAACTATTGATTACAAATCTGTTAAATAAGCTAGAACGTTGCATGAATTGCTCAATACTTATTTAGATACCAAGACAGCATGCTTCACTTGATGGCAGAGTGGGCTGGCGCTCATGGAGTGTGGGATATGAATTTGCACCTGAAACTTGCTGCCATGAACATCACATATGGTACCCTAAGAAAAGCATCAGAAAGAGCATAATCCCAATTAGTAGTCACATGCTTTATTGTGATCAATGTAGGGCAATATTAATGGAGACTTTAGAATAATCAACCTCCTCCCATGAGATTGGTGACAGTTTTTCTGTCCCCCAAGGAGAAAATCATTTGGGAGGATTTATTTTATACTTTCATGAAGACACCTACCTGCTCTCAAAGGAAGTCCTGCTCTAAGCTTTACGGATCCTTAGTTAAACATGTGTGTTCAACAGCAGCACATTTTAACCAGACTGGAGGTGGAATTTCAAAGCATACTTTGTGCTTACAGAACACATATTATTTGAAACTTCCAGTACATTCAGATTCACAGGACTCGATACCTGTTACTACAGCACATCAAATAATGGACTAAAACTAAGGAGTACCACCGACAATACCTAATCTAGCTAATATCTGGTCTAGCCAGCTGCACTTAAGGTCTTGTGAACAGCTCTTGTACAAATTTAGCCTTTGTATAAGCATTCAAGGTTTAGGATGTCAGTGTTGGGGTGCAGAAGGTCTGCTTTTGGATGATGTGTCAGGGCAAAAAATCAAATGCAGAATAAAATTTCTGCTACTTTGCCCCTCAATGTGTCTTCGCCCACTAATTGCATTACCAACAATTTTCAGTTATCCACACTCCCAAGGCCAAATGAAATTTACAATTTAATGAACACATTAGGAGCATCCTCTTCTTTCACTACTCTAAAATATTTAATTTTCTAAAATGCAGCATCAAATGTTGCTGTCTTAATATTTCTCAAGTTTCAACAGAAGTAACATCAAACTATGATGGGGCAATTATTTTGTTAATAGTGATCTGCTTGAATTTAATATCTATAAGAGAATACTGTTAATAGTTAGTGGATGGGAAAATATCTTCCCAGCCTGCAGCTTCTTCTATAAAAATAAACATTGAGGAACATTTGAATTTACATTGCTGGATGTCAAGCAAGAGAGAGTGTTGCTTGTGTTGCAAGTGAGAGATCAGCTTTGACTGAGCTGTTTCATTCAATCCATAACCTTATATCAGACTAATAGCATTGAAACCATAATTCAGACATGAGCTGCGCTTTTAAGTAAACTCATTAGTTAATTGCAATTATGTGGTTGCACTGTTTAAAATATTTCCTATAAGGTGGATGGAAATTTGAAGGAAATAAACTTGCAGGGCCATGGGGGTCAAGCAGCGGAGTGGACTGAATGAATCACTCTGCGGGGACCTGGCATGGACACTATGGGCCGAATGGCCTCCTTCTGTGCCATGAATGACTTTACAACTCTATTCCCCGACATAAGAACAGAAGTAGGACATTCAGACCATTGAGCCTGCTCCACCATTCAATTAGATCATGGCTGATCATCTATTGCAATGCCACTTTCCCACACTATCTCCAAATCCCTTGATGTTATTAGTCTCCAGAAATGTATTGATTTCTGGCTTGATCATGCTCCATGATTGAGCTTCCAAAGCTCTCTGGGGTAGAGAATTCCAAAGATTCAAAACCCTCTGAGTGAAGAAATTCCTCCTCATCTCAGTCTTAAATGGCCTACACCCTTATCTTGCGATTATATCCCCTGATTTTAGATTCACCAGCCAAGCTTATCTACATCAACCCTGTCACGCCCTGTAAGAATTTGGTAAGTTTCAATGAGGTCACCCTCATCCTTTGAAACTCTAGAAAATACAGGCCCAGTTTCCCCAATCTCTCCTCTTAAGACAATCCTGCCACCCCAGGGATTAATCTAGTGAACCTCCATTGCACTCCGTGGCAAGTATATCCTTCCTTAGATAAGGAGACCAAAACTGTGCACAATACTCTGGGTGCAGTCTCACCAAGGCTCTATATAGCAAGACAGCTTTACTTCTGTACTCAAATGCCCTTGTGATGAAAGCCAACATGCCATTTGCCTTCCCAATTGATTGTTGCACCTGCACACTAGCTTTTAATGACTCCTGAACATGGACACCCAAGTACCTTTGGCCACCAACACTTCCCAACCGCTCAGCATTCAAGATACCACACAGATCATTCCACGAGGCAGCTCTAAACAACAAAGAGAATCTCTCACCTCATGGGTTCAAAAAAAAGGCTTGCATTTATATAGCGCCTTTCACAATCACCAGACGTCATTGGCTATAAAGCACTTTTAGAAGTATTTTTGAAGCTTGGCCACTGTTGTGGTGTAGAAAATATGACAGCCAATTTGCGTACAGTGAGCTCTCAAAAACAGCAATGTCATAATGACCAGTTAATCTGGTTTTGTGATCTTAATTCAGTGATAAATATTGACAGGACACTGGGGATAACTCTCCTGCCCTTCTTCAAAATAGTGTCATGTCCACCTGAGGGGAAAGGCAGGGCCATGGTTTAACAGCTCATTCAAAAGATGGCATCTCCAACAGTGCAGCACTTCCTCACTACTGCACTGGAATGTCAGCCTAGATTTTTGAGTGCCCTGAAGAAGCACTTGAACCCACAATCTTCTGATTCAAAGGCGAGTGGGTTACCAATTGAGCCATAGTTGACACAAATTCAAGCCAGGGTCCGAGCGTGCACTTTTAAGGGGCGCTGGTTTGAATCCATCTTTTATTGGGTCATCTGATTTACAGCTCCCTCCCACCTCAAAATGTTTTGAATAACTATAAGCTCTACAAAAATACGGAGAAAAAAAGTGTCTTGCATGGATCCATGACAGTTAGAAATCCCATTAGTTACCTTTTCTTCAGGGAGCAAATGGCTTTTCCTGTCTAACTCCACAGCTTTCGCAAGAAGTGTCTCAATGCCAGTTTGGTGGTCCACCACAGCAGCTTCTAATAACTGACAGAAATAGTAACTTTAAATCACTGACCGCAATACTGACAAAACAAAACTTTTCCACAATAATCACCATTTTTAAAAAGTTATTCTTCAGTTGAAACAAATTAGGTTTTTGGTTTGGTTATTATATCCTCTGGCAGATGCAAGGGAACACCACCACCTGCAAATTCCCTTCCATGTTACAAATCATCTTGACTTGGAACTATATCACCGTTCCTTCACTGTCGCTGAGACAAAATCCTGGATCCCCCACCCCCCTAACAGAATTGCGGGTGTACCTACACCACATGACATGCAGCAGTTCAAGAAGGGAACTGACCGCCACCTTCGAGGATAATTGAGGACGGGCAATAAATACTGACTTTGCCAGTGATGCCCAAATCCCATGAATGAGTGTTAAAAGCGACTTGCATTTTTCAATCATGGAATTTTGAGAGAGTATTTCAGGTGGAATTTGCATTCTACCTTCTTCTCTTCTGAAGCTGTTGCCAGAATAGAATTTAACAGGAGTGGCTTTCTGCTAATTCATCAAACAATGCAGTCACGGCATTCAGTCGATGCCAGCATCACAGCAGGGCTTACCTTTGCCTTCAGCCCACATCTACATTCACACTTGCAGCAGAAATGCAACTGCTTTTTAACCTCCTTCCCAGCCAAGATTTTGGATCTCACTCAAAGCACCTCCAGCCCATAGCGCTCTCTTACTAATTCTGCGGCAGCAGTAGATCCGCATCCCAGCTTCGCGGCAACAGTCCTGCACCCCAGGTCCATAGCAGCAGTCCTGCAACCCAGCAGCAGAACCGCACTCCGGGTCATGGCAGCAGCAGACTTACACCCCAGCAGCATCAGCAGACCCATTTCCAACCAACCAGACAAACTAAGAGCAGAAAGCCAAAGTGCAGATGTAGTCTGTACAGCTCTTTATTATGGCAAACTGCACCTTTCAGATAAAGTATGCTTATCCAAAAATCAAAGTCTCTATCAAGTGTGTGTTTTTGCTAGACTTTAATACTTTATAAATTACGCTTAGGGATCAGAGCATCAATTATCAACAGCTTCCTGAGTTTAAGCTCTCAGCAGATTTCCTTCATGCTAATACCTTTGATAGCAGCATCACGCATAGATCTGTGTCAAAATGGCAGAAGTACTTGGCATTCGAGAATTAATCATCTGAGGCTTTTTGATGATGAAATATACCTGAACTACATTGCAGGGCATACAAATTATCTGACACATCCAATTTCTATTCCTAAAAAGAGAACTGGCTGGTACGTGTAAATAGTGCAGTACAAGTCTATCGTAAGGTGGATGCAAGTTTGGAGACAGGGGGCGTTTTAATCAGATGGGAGAGTGTTGGGTGGGGACTCTGCCCCAATTATCTACAGGGTGAGAAGGCTCATAAGGTGGCCTTCCTGCCCTGACACCAATTCAGGCCCATGAATAGGCAATTAATGCCCACTTGCAGACCTCATCCCACTGCTAGTGGTATTGACCAGCGATGGGTGGGGCAATAGCCAACAGGAAGCCTGAAAGACAAAACCCTGTCGCGTTTGATTGCGGGCTCCTTGGATGGAATATGGGGGTGGAGTGTCCCGCATTTGTCAGTCAGTGCCTGACCAAGGAACCCCGACCGCGCGGGGTGGGGGGTGGGGGGGGTGGGGGGGGGGGGGGGGTGTGTGGAAGAGGAGAGAAGAAGAGACACTACTTCCCACAGCACACCCCGCCCTTTCTTCTGATTTCCATCCTGCCCTCATTCACCTGTGTCATGGGTCCCTCGTTGATCTTGGGCTTCTGATGGGTGCATTGCTGACAGCTCGCATCACTCCCCCAGCCTCCAACTGGCTGGCAGCTCTTAGGGGCAAAAATCAGTCCTTGATTCTGGGTAAGGCTTACTGCTGGCCACCACGTTCTCAAGGACAACTAGGGATGGGCAATGAGCACTGGCCCAGCCGGCAAAGCCCACATCCCATGAATGAATAAAAAACTTAAATACCTAACTGGCACTTAATACGGTGGGCCTCCCCTAAAGGAGGCAATGTGCGGCTCTTGCTAGCTCTCCGGGCAGCTGTCAAGAATCCCATCACCTGGATTAAATTCTGCCTGCACTTTCTGTCCCTATCTGCTCCTAAGCAGAACTTACCTGAAGTTGTGTTGTTCCAGGTAGAGACGATCCTCTGGGATGTAAATTCTGCCTGGCAATTACTGCCCAGTTGGACAGCTTCTCCAGGCTTTCTTTGAACTGAGCATAATCCTGAAGCTGAATCTCAATTTCTTTCACTTTAACAGGCAGCTCTTTGCACACCTAAAGAGAATGACAAGACATTGCATCAAAAATAAAATTTGTCTGAGTCTGTAATCATCAGGCAGAACATGAGCTACGTAAATTATACAGATGTAGTTTCTTTTGCTGATCCTTTGAAATCTAAATGCAATCTTGCTGTGATCATGCAGCCAGCCATAGCTGAATTAATTAATTCTTGTGGCATCGCTGGATGGCTCAAAGTTGTCTGAATCACCTAGCCAAGTTTTTTTTTTAAAACTTATGGCATTTACTCAGTAGTATTTTCAGGCAATGTAGGTTCCACACCCAAAAATGACAGAAGGATCCAGCAACACTGAAATAAGGCAAGCAATCTGTCATCATTATTCACATCTAAGCTCCCTGCCTCTGGAAAAATATAGGTACTTAATCTTAATTTATTTAAAAAACACAATATGGGGTATAATACAAATCTGCTCAATATATATTTCCAATATATTTTTAAATCGGAAAGATTAAGAGGTTAATTATTTCCATAAGTGATGACTGAAACAATTGAACTTCCCCTAATGTCTGTGCTGCCCTTTTACTTGCTCATGGTATAAGGTACATATGGAATGAGCTGGATCCAAACGATGGTGGAAACTGGAGCGCCAGTCTAAGCAACAATGAAATCAGAGATTTAAAGTAACAAACTTGCTGTGCCTTTTAGCTGAAAGCCTTCCCTTTCCAGCAGTCCAAAATGATGGCCAATCCCCTTGAAGCTGTTACAAAAGTTTAATGATTTTCATAATATTTTTCTGGCTTTTTTGTAAAGTAGGTTTATGGGTGTGAGCATAGATGGTTTTGTGTGATTTAATTACATTTGGAGTCATCATGTAGACTGTAAGCTTGAAATCAAAAGAAGCTAGGTGTAGAAATGGACTTGAAATACAAAACATGGATGCTGTCTTAGCATGTAAGGTGTGAAGGGGATTTGCATTTTTAGATAAGTGAAGGGATTGTTTGGATTTCAAATGCATATTAGTCTGTTTACAACTTGCCAGATACACAAGACT
Organism: Carcharodon carcharias; assembly: GCF_017639515.1. NCBI lineage: Eukaryota > Metazoa > Chordata > Chondrichthyes > Lamniformes > Lamnidae > Carcharodon > Carcharodon carcharias. The sequence goes on along the minus strand of NC_054468.1, from coordinate 124,778,204 downwards.
AAGGAGTGTGTTTACTTTTCCCAAAGGTTACTGACAAAGTTTGGAAGTTTTCATATTATGAGAAAAGGTACAGTTCCAAAGACATATGGAACAATGGAATTTACATACTAAAGAAAGAGAAACATATATAAAGGAGAATGAAAGGCTATGTTGGAAGGTCATGTAAGATCTAACAGGAGTATGTAAAAGTGAGATAAAAGTAAAAATAGTGCAGATGCTAGAAAGCTGAAACAAAAACAAAAATTGCTAGAAAAACTCTCCACTTCTTCCTTGAAGAGGCCTGAACAATCCCCATCCACCACCAATTTCCTCCATCTGCTGGACTTGTTCTCTCACTGAACAATTTCTCCTTAAACTTGTCTCACTTCCTCCAAATAAAAGGTGTGGCTATGGAAACCCGCATGGGCCCCATTTATGCCTTTCTCTTTATGGGGTATGTGGAACATTCCTTCTTCCAGTCCTACTCAGGCCCCCGCCCCACAACTCTTTCTTCGGTACTTTGATGACTGTTTCGGTGCCGCTTCATGCTCTTGTCTGGACCTGGAAAAATTTATTAATTTTGCTTCCAATTTCCACCCCTCCATCACTTTCACAAAGTCCACCACTGACACTTCCCTTCCCTTCCTGGACCTCTGTCTCCATTTCTGGTGATAGATTGTCCACCAATATTAATTACAAGCCCACCAATTCCCACAGCTACCTCAACTAAAACTCCTCACACCCTGCTTCCTGTAAGGACCCCGTCCCATTCTCTCAGTTCCTTTGCCTCCGTGGCATCTGTTCCGATGATGTCACTTTCCAAAACAGTGCTTCTGACATGTCTTCCTTCTTCCTTAACCAAGGTTTCCCACCCACGGTGGTTGACTGGGCCCTCAACTGTGTCCAGACCATCTCCCGCACCTCTGCCCGCACCTCACATCTTCCTCTCCCTCCCAGAACCCCTTGTCCACACTTTTCACCCGACCAGCCTCTGCATTCAAAGGATCATCCTCCACCATTTCCGCCAAATCCAGCACGACGCCACCACCAAACACATCTTCTCTTCACCCACCCACCCCGTCAGCATTCCGTAGGGACCGTTCCCTCTGGGACACCCTGGTCCACTCCTCCATCACCCCCAATACCTCATCCCCTTTCCACGGCACTTTTCCAATCACAGAAGGTGCAACACCTGCACCATTACTTCCCCCCTCCTCACCGTCCAAGGGCCCAAACACTCCTTTCAAGTTACACTTCCCTCAGTTTGGTCTACTGCATTCGCTGCTCCCAATGCGGTCTCCTCTAAATTGGAGAGGAGAAACGCAGACTGGGTTACTGCTTTGCGTAAAACCTTTGGTCTGTTCACAAGCATGGTCCAGGCCTTCCTGTCGCTTGCCATTTCAACACACATTCATGCCCACATGTCCATCCTTGGCCTGTTGCAATGTTCTAGTGAAGCTCAATGTAAACTGGAGGAACAGCACCTCATCTTCCAATTAGGCACTTTACAACCTTCTGGCCTTAACATTGAGTTCAACAACTTCAGATCATGGACTCCTCCATCCTCATCCCTTGTTTCCAAATATTTATTTTTTAATTTTTATATATATATTTTTCCCACCTATTTCTATTATTATTTTTAAAATTTATTTCCATTTTTATTCATTGTTTTATCCCCACCTTTCAGCCTATTTCAATCTTTCTCCCACACCATCCTCTCCCTCCATCTCAAACCCATGAGGGCCATCTGTCACTTGCTCATCCTGCTTTCTAGTCTTAATGTCACCATTAGCACCTCTTTTAGCCAGTTTCACCACGAACACCCTTTCAACCTTTTGTTTATGACATCTTTTGCAAGCTCTCCTTTGCTTCCACCTACCGCTGGCCTTTTATCCAGCTTCACCTGTCCCAACCCCCTTAAAACAATATATATTTCACCACATTTCTACTTCTCTTTAGTTCTGAAAAGTCATACAAACTTGAAAAGTTAACTTTGTCTTTCTCACCACAGATGCTGTCAGACCTGCTGGGTTTTTCCAGCAATTTCTGTTTTTGTCTGTGTGAAACAGCCCAAAAGAAGCCTCCAGCCATTTGTGCACCAGTCTGTTGTGTCCAGGAACTGATGTTGGAGAAAACTATTTGGAATTCCACTGTTAAGTGGGTACTGTGTTACCTTGCTTTTTTTAAAATCTAAAATCTATTTTGGATTGTCTTAAAAGGGGGCGTATAACTGGGAGTCAGGTTAATTAGGAATTTTAGGATTGTTATAATATTAAGTAATTATAGTTTTATGTATGTGCTTGAATTTTTATTTTGTTAATAAATATTTTAATTTAAATCTCAAGATCTTAATGGAGTCATTACTTCTGAACTCAGGGCACACATTGTCTCGTAATAAATACAAATTGCAAAACCATTGCAATGACGTGACCAAGTTTCCTTTGTGGATTTGGTCTGCCTGGCATACATGATCTGCCACGTCCTAAGGCAACTTATCATGAATTAACATATCAATTATGAGCTGTAATTTTGCTAAAAGAAACACTTACCTTACTCCAGTTTGAATTAATATTTCTAAGTTTTGCAGAAAGCTTGTCTCTCTCTTGCAGACTGAGGTTTTTATCTGAAAGCACATCCTGTGCAATACTGTTCATCATGGTTAGATTATCACTGCGCAATTCCAGGTCTGTTGCTGGAACCTGCGAGCAATAGAGAGTTGTATTATTTAACTGATGCAACACTCCACAAATACACCCTAGCCAACAATTGCACCTGCCTCATCATCGCTACGCCAACACTCTTGGTCGACGGCATCTATGAAAATCATGGGTTTTAATTAGTAATGGAGAAGAGCAAAGAACGATCTAAATTGGAACAGTGCTAAATTGAATGGGACAAGAGGGGATTTAGCCAGGGTAAAATGGACCAAAGGCTGACAGTAATATCATTACCGGAACAATGGGTGATCTTAAGGAGATTGTTCAGGTACATTCCAATAAGAACAAAAAAGGTAGGGGAATTATAAAGCCAAGGCTCCTAATGATGAGGGAGACAGAGAATATCATGAAACGACAAAAAAAAAGGAGGATATATGATACATGCCAAGTAAATTCTTCAAATGAAACCAAATTTAATATTTGAGAGGGGAAGTGAGGAGGAAAATAAATGGGAGAGAGAGAGAATGAGAATAAAATGGCAGTTAACATAAAGGGGAGCCCAAAAATATTCTACTAGAATATGAATAGCAAGCAGGTGGTATGGTGGGGGGGGTTGAAGAAGAGGCCTTTCAGTGGCAAAGAAAGCAATATATGCTTAGAGGCACAGGGCAAGGCTAGAATACTTAATCTGTACTTTGTATTGGTGTTTAACAAGGAAGAGGATGTGGATATCTGCAAAAAGAAAGATGGTAGAGGTAATGGATGGGGTGGAACATTGATAGTTAGTTTTTACAGTGCATCCTGCCTATGTTTAGCGTGGAAGGTCACCTTGCCTGGATGGCTTGCATCTTAAGTTGCTAAGAGAAGTTGGAGTGGAGATAATGGAGGGCTTGCCACAATCTTCAAATCTTACCTAGATATGGGGAAATGCCAGAAGATTAGAGTGGCAGATGTGACACCCTTATTCAAGAAAAAGTGGTAGACAATGTACTCCCCAAAGTTCAGTGCTGGGACCACATGGCATTGGAATAGAGTAAAATTTAAAAATTTGCCCATGATACCAAGCTTGGAGGAGTGGCAAACAATGAGGATGGTACAAATCAAATGGAAAAGGACATGGATGTGTTAGTAAAATGGGAAAACAAGTGGTAGATGGAATTTAATACAAGGAAGTGTGAGGTGAAGCAACTACTCAGTGACACAGATATAAAGAGTCTGCATGGACGGGTGGTGGTGGGGGGTGCCTGTAGGTGCATGTGCATAGATCTTTGAAAACAGCAGGACTTTGTGGCAGCCTTCTATCTCATAAGACGATGATTTGCGCCATGGTAGTCAACTCTGTATTAAGCATTGACTGATGTGGTTCAGGAACACCACTCTGGCATAGCAGTCTCTGCCGCATTTGCTACAGATTAGGACAGTGGGCTGAGAACGTGCACAATTCGCTGGCCTCTATTTTCTCCAGGCCCTCTTCTTAGCCAGCTGAGTATTTCATTTTGGCTCCCTGCTTCCCATGCCCTTCCAAACAGTCAGCTTTCAGAGGTCACAGCTGTGAGCGACTGTCTCCCTGTTGGCAGTATCAATATCCGCCATCTTCATATTTCGCCTGCAGGTGTCCTTGTTGCAGCGAAATGGGCACCCAGGAGGTCATGACTCAGTGGTAGCTCACCGCACAGAAGGTGTGTGGATACAGCCATCATCCATCTGATGAATGTGGCCGAGCCAAAGCTGACGTCGTTGGCTTAGCAATGAGTGTATGCTGATGGAATCAGGAGACTCCAGGGCCTCTGAGTTAATGACCTTGCCCTGTCAAGAGAGGCTGATGATATGTTTAAGACAGAAAAGGTAGAAACTGTTCAGCCTTTTCTCCTGCCTAGTATATGTTATCCAGGTCTCACCAGTGTAAAGGAATGCAGTGAAGATGCAGGCTTGGCGGACTCAGGGTTTGCTGTTCTCGGTCAGATTGCTGTTGTTCCACACTCTCTTACTCAGCTTAGAAATAACAGCTGCAGCTTTTACAATTCATGTGTTGATTTCAGCATCAAATGACAGAAACCGCTGCTTGTGGAGCTTGGATATGTGAAACTAACAACCTCCAGCATCACACTGTCAATGCTGATAGATAGGGGGGACAACATCCTGGACCATGACATTTGTCTTCCTGATGCTGATGATGAAACTAAATTCTACAGGCACGTCCATTTGCCGCTGAAGGTGTTACTCAGTATGGAATGTCATAACATCAGTGCAGAGTAACAGCAGACTTGGTGCACCTTTGTCTTGGATTTCAGGCAAGAAAGGCTGAACAGTTCTGTCAGTTCTGGTTTGTAAGTAGGCACCATCTGTCAACGGCCTGAAGGTACATGACAGCAGCAAAGAAAAAGAATGTGCCAAACAGCACTGGCACCAGAACACAATCCTGTTTGAAATAGAAAGAGAAAATGCTGGAAAATCTCAGCAGGTCTGACAGCATCTGTGGAGAGAGAGAAAAAGAGAGTTAACATTTCGAATCTGTATGACTCTTCAATGCTGGAAAGGACTCTGCATTCATAAGGACTCAAAATGTTAACGGTTTCTCTCTCCACAGATGCTATCAGACCTGCTGAGTTTTTCCAGCATTTTCTATTTTTATTTCAGATTTCCAGCGTCTGCAGTATTGTGCTTTTACAACCCTGTTTGAACCCACTGAGGATCTTGGAATTCTGACGTTGTCCTGTCAAATCTGACCTCACCCATCATGCTGTCATGGAAGGAGGAGATCACATAATTCAGATTCAGTGGGCAGCCAATTTTCTCCAGCAGCTTAAATAGACCGCCTCAGTTCACATGGTCAAACGCCTTGGTGCGATCGATGAAGGTAATATATAGTGGTCTCCTTTGCTCACAGCATTTCTCTTGAAGCTGCCAAACCGAGGAGGACATGTCAATCGTAGATCTTCCAGTTCTGAAACCACACGGATTCAGGGTAGATGCAGTTCAGCCAGGATCTGCAGTCTGAGAAGGGCAACATGAGCAAATACTTCTCCCATGATTCTCAACAGTTGTTGCAGTCGCTCCAGTCACCCTTGTTCTTATACAGGTTCACAATATTTGCATCCTGGGACACTGCATCCTTCCTCAAACAGAGACAGAGAAGCTCATTCAGACAATTACAGAAGTGCCAGTTTCCTGTGCTTGATGAGTTCAGTGGGCATAGCATCAATACTGAGGCTTTGCCCATGACAAGCAAGTCAATAGCTTTATTGAGAAAGTGGCTTGCAAAGCAATTGGGACCTTGGTTTCATAAATAGAGATATTGATTACAAAAGCTGGGAAACTATGCTGAACCTTTATAAAGGTCCAGTTATGGCCACAACTAGAGCATTGCATACAGTTCTGGTCACAACACTTTAGGACAGATGTAAGGGTCCATGAGGGGGTGGGGCAGATTTACTACAACAGTTTCAGTAACAAGCAATTTTAGCTACATGATTAGGTTGAAGAAGTTGGGGTTGTTTTGCTAGGGGCAAGGGAGATTGAGGGGAGATTTGAAGGAGGAGTACTAGATTGCGACAGATTTAGATCAAGTTGACGAAGAAAAGCTGTTTCCAATAGCTGATGGTGAAAGGGAAAAAAAAAGATACAGATTTATGGCCTGGGGCAACAGATAGACAAGGGGGAGATGTGAGGAAGAACTTTTTGTTTTACACAAAAGAGGCAATGACTGGACCCTGTTGCCTGCAAAGGTGGTGGAAAGGAAATGGGATGGGTACTTGAGGATGAGGGGGATAGAGCAGGTTAATGTCAATGAATGCATTGGTCTTGAGAGTAAGCATGCACTCAAAAGGGATGAATGGCCTTTTTCTGTGCCATAATAACTCTGTCTATGCTTGAGTACAAAGCCTTGGACTGTATTCAGTCACAGATGAGTGAGAAATTAAAAGTTAAATTGCTGGTTGATATTTGCATTTACAAGAAGGGCACAGTCAATTCGGACTAAGGGTACACTGAGGATGTCAGATTGCCGTGTAACATACTGGATAAGATACGGGGGACAGAGGGGCATTGGATGAGAAACTAATACATTAAACTTCTAAAGTTACATGTAGATTGAACAGCCCTAGCAGATGAGTGTGTATGTCAGGCCAACTGCAGAACAAAAGGATAAATCAAAACAAGTTGCTATTGCACACTCACCAACTCTGCTTAAAGGGGCAATAACAGGAAGTAACATGTCATTCTCAGCTAGACAATCTCAAAGACAAAGTCTCTTTTTAAAAGAGGAAATATTAAAATATAAATGCTTTAGAAGTATATCAACATAGACTGAAACACACAAGCTGCATTACGCTTGCCTTTAGCTCCTTCAGAACATGTTCCCTGGGTGGCAAATGCACAGCCCTTAAAGAGTTCAACACCTTATCTAACCACAGACCAAATTCATCCAGCTGATTCCTTAAATCAGAGTATCGCTGGCCATCTCCTTCCAACCTAAGAAAGAGAAAATAACAGAATTGTTAGCAACTGCAGAATCAAGGAGCTGGGCACAATTTGTTCTGCTGACATCTACATACAGCTTAGAAACAAAAGAATGTTAATTCTGGGAACTCATGGCAGCGTTGAAACTCAGATTTAAGACATTTCCAGTCGACTGCCTTCTCTTTCCAAGTCACTGGTGCTGGTTGATTGTTATTTCAACATAATAAATTAGATCTTTTGTATCAAAGTGAAAATTGAGTTTTATCCCGGCAGCTGTAGAGATGATTGAATAGAAAGGTTTCCAGCAAAATTTCACACTGACCAATGGTCATACTGTGAAGCAAAGTTTCCACCACAATTTCTCTCAGGGTGCACTGCAATAATCACTCATTATCCACCCTTCAAACATTTGCCATACTAAAGGATGCTCATTTACCTTTGGTGCCGATCTTTGACTTCTGCAGAAATTGCTCTCCAGCGTTTATTCAATCCACTGAGCTTCTCCTGCAGGAGACATCCATCTGCTGTTGAAAGTTCGCGTATTATGTCTGTGCCAGAGGCATTTAATGTTATATACACTGGCTGGTGGCTGCTGAGACCTTCTTCCAGTTCCTATCAGGGAAACAACAGCATTGTTGCAGAAATGATACAGGTCATGGACCACCTCCCACTTTATCCAACAGAGTTGATCACTAATTCACCAACAATACAATTTTACCCAAAACAAAATGAGGTGCCAACCTAGTGAAGCTACAACACAGGATTACATGCACGCTAAAAAGAAAAGGAAGCATGTTACAGACAGAGCTAAGTGATTCTGCAACATCAGATCAGATCAAATGTGCATTCTTGGCACATCCAATCATGAGTGGTAGTGGGCAATTGAACAACTAATGGGAAGAGGAGGTTCCACAAACATCCCCATCTTATATTAAAGGAGGAGCCCAGCACATCAATCCAAAAGACAAGGCTGAAGCATTCGCAACCATCTAAGCAGATGATCCATTTTCCCGAGCTTCCCAGAACAGCAGATGTCAATCTTCAACCAATTCAATTCATTCCACGCGACACCAAGAAATGGCTGAAGGCACTGGATACAGCAAAGGCTACAGGCCCCAACAACATCCTGGCAACACTGCTGAAGATCTGTGTTCCAGAACTAGCTACGTCCCAAGGCAAGATATTCCAGTACAGCTACAACACTGGCACCTAACCAACAACATGGAAGATTGCCCAGGTATATCTTGTCCACAAAAAAGGAGGACAAATCTAATCTGGTCAATAACCGCCCCATCAGTTATTCTTAATTATCAGCAAAATGATGGAAGATGCCATCAACAGTGCTATGAAGCGATAATTACTCAGCAACAATTTGCTCACCAGTACTCAGTTGGAGTCCTGTCAGGGCCAGTCAGTTGCTGACTTTACTATAGCTTTGGTCCAAGCATAGAAAAAAAGGAAGTAGGTCATTCAGCCCTTCAAGCCTGTTCCGCCATTCAATATGATCATGGTTGATCCTCCATCTCAATGCCATTCTCTCACACTCTTGCCATACTCCTTGATGCCTTGAATCTAGAAAGCTATTTCCTTCGTAAATATATTCAGTGACTTGGCCTCCACAGCCCTTTGTGGTAGAGAATTCCACAGGTTCACCACTCTCAGTGAAGAAGTTTTTCCTCATCTCAATCCTAAATGGCCTACCCTGCATCCTGAGACTGTGACCCCTTGTTCTAGAACCCCCCCAGCCAGAGGAAACATTATCCCTGCATCCTGTCTGTCTAGCCCTGTCAGAATTTTATACATTTCAATGAGATCCCCTTTCATTCTTCTAAACTCCAGTGAATACAGATCTAGTCAGCCCAATCTCTCCTCATACGACAATCCTGCCATCCCAGGAATCAGTCTGGTGATTCTTCGCTGTATTCCCTCTATGGCAAGTATATCCTTTCTTAGGTAAGGAGACCAAAACTGCACAAAATGTTCCAGGTGTGGTCTCTCCAAGGCCCCAGATAGCTGCAATAAGACATCTTTGCTCCTGTGCTCAAGTCCTCTCACAATGAAGGCCAACATACCATTTGCCTTCTTAAGTGCTTGCTGCAGCTGCATGTTTGCTTTCAGTGATTGGTGTACAAGGACACCCAGGTCCCTTGGTACATTAACATTTCCCAATCTATCTCCAATTAAATAATACTGCCATTGTTTTCCTCCCAAAAAAAGTGGATAACTTCACACTTATCCTCATTATACCGCATCTGCCATGTGTTTACCCACTCACTCAACTTGTCTGGATCGCCTTGAAGCCTCTTAACATCCTCCTCACCGCTCACATTTCCACCTAGTTTCATGTCATCAGCAAACTTGGAAATATTATATTTAGTTTCCTCACCCAAATCATTGGTATATATTGCGAATAACTGGGATCCAAGCACTAATCCCTGCTGTACCCCAGTAGTCACCACCTGCCATTCTGAAAAATACCCATTTATTCCTACTGTTTCCTGTCTAACTAATTCTCAATCCATGCCAATATATTACCCCCAATCCCATGTGCTTTAATGTTGCACACTAAACTCTTATGTGGGACTTTATCAAAAGCTTTCTGAAAATCCAAATGTACCACATCCATTGGTTCTCCCTTATCTATTCTGCTATTTGCATCCTCAAAAAACTCTAGAAGTTTGTCAAACACGGTTTCCCTTTCATAAATCCATGTTGACTTTGTTTAATCCCATTGATTCTTTCTAAGCGTCCTGTTATCACATCCTTTATAATAGCATTTTCCCTACCACAGATGTTATTGCTGTGGATCTGGAGTAACGTGTAGGCTTGACCAGGTAAAGACAGCAGATTTCCTTCCCTAAAGGACACTAGTGAACCAGATAGGTTTTTACAACAATGGATGAGAGTTGTCAAGGTAACCATTACTGAAACTATCTTTCAAATCCAGATTTTATTAATAGAATGTAAATTCTACCAGCTACTATGGTGAGATTTGAACCCATGCTCCCAGGGCATCAGCCCAAGCCTCAGCATTACTGGTCCAATGAGAGTGCCACTACACCATCTCCCCTTACATGGTAATAGAACTGAATTCCAGAGATGAGGTGAGCGACTGACCTTGACATCAAGGAAGCATTTGACCAAGTATGACATCAGCAAGATTGAAATCAATAGGAATCAAGGGAAAATTCTTCACTGGTTGGAATCATACACAGCACAAAGGAAGATAGTTGTGGTTGTTGGAGGCTAATCACCTCAGCCCCAGGATATCACTGCAGGAGTTCCTCAGGGTAGCATCCTAGGTCCAAACATCTTACACATGAATTAGGAGGAGTAGGCCACTTGGACCTTAAAGCCTGCTCCACCATTCAATAAGATCATGGCTGATCTGATTGTAACCTCCAGTCTGAACCCCCGCCGACCCCCGATAACCTTTCACCTCCTTGCTAATCAAGAATCTATCTTGCTCTGTCTTAAAAATATTCCAAGACTCTGCTTCCACTGCCTTTTGAGGCAGTGCCAGACTCACGATCCTCAGAGAAAAAAAATTCTCCTTATCTCACTGAGATCCTGAAAGCAGATTTCAGGGAGTTAAGAAGCAGGACCTCAAGAGCAATAATCTCAGGGTTACTCCCAGTGTCATGTGCTAGTGAACATAAGAATAGGAAGATTGAGCAGTTCAACATGTGACTGGAGAAATAGAGTAGGAAGGAGGGCTTTAGATTTCTGAGGCATTGGGGCCGGTTCTGGGGCAGGTGGGACCTGTACAAGGCAGACGGGTTAGACCTTAACAGGGCTGGGACTAGTGCCCTCATGTGGCGGTTTACTGGTGCTGTTGGGGAGGGTTTAAACTAGATTGGCAGGGGATGGGAACCTGGTGGTGGGGTGGGGGTGGGGGTTGTGGATTCAGAGTGTAGAGGAGAAAATCTGGCAATGGGAAGTAGTGAAGTATCAAGCGATAATGAGGATATTTCAGAGAGTTGCATCAAGATAGATAAAATACTTGGAGAGTTTGATAGAATTAGAGTAGGCAACAGTAAGTCGTTAGATGGGGTCAGAATAAGCAGGAAAGTAAAAAAGCCTGAATCAGGGTTAATGTGCATGTATGTGAATGCACGGAGTGTGATTAATGAGATTGGTGAACTGCAGGCACAGGTTGACAAATGGAATTATGATATTATTGCTATAACAGAGACCTGGTTCACAGAAGGGCAGGCGTTAAATATTCCTGGGTACAAGGTGTTTAGGAGAAACAGGAAAAGGAGAAAAGTGGTTGTGGGGGGGCAGGGTGGGTGTGAGTGACAATATTGGTTAAAGATAGCATTAGAGAACTGGAGAGAGAGAATGTTCCAGAGGGGTCAAGGACAGAATCTCTCTGGCTAGAGGTAAGGAATAGGAAAGGTGCAAAACATTGATTGGTGTATTATATAGACCACGAACTAGCGGAAGGGATGTGGAGAATCAAATTTGCAAAGAAATTACAGAGAGGTGCAAGAGTCATAAAGTAATCATAATATGGGGGACTTCAATTATCCAAATATAGACTGGAATAGGAATAGTGCAAAAGGGCAAGAAGGGTGAGAGTTCTTGGAATGTGTTCATGATAATTTTCTGCAGCAGTATGTTTCTAGTTCAATGAGAGGACATGCACTTTTGGACCTGGTTCTGGGGCATAAGTTGGTCCAAGTGGATTAAATATCAGTGGGCGAGCCTCTAGGGGACAGTGGCCATTGTATCATAAGGTTTAGGTTAATCATGGAAAAAGACGGAGAACAATCCAGAGCAGGGATAATTAATGGGGGGAAGCCAACTTCGATGGGATGAGAATGCGTCTGAGTCGAGTGAGTTGGAATCAAATTTTGGCAGAAAAAACAGTGGCTGAACAATGGGCCGTGTTCAAAGAAAATGTATTGCAGGCAATGTCAAGGTATACTTCCTTGAAGGGGAAAGATAGGGCAGATAAATCCAGAGCACCCTGGATGACAAGAGAGATAGAGGTGAAGATGAAAGGAAGAAGTGCACATAAGACAGATGTCAGGCAGAGAATACAATGGAGAATCAGGCTGAATATAGAAGGACTAGAGGGGAAGTGTAAAATACCAATAAGGAAAAAAAGAAGACAGGATGAAAAGAGGCTACCAGCAAACATAAAAGGGAATCCCAAGGTCTTCTATAAGCATGTAGATAATAAAAGGCTGGTAAAAGAAAGAGTAGGGCTGAGAGAGGAGGTAACTGGTACACTAGAAGAATTTACAATTAAGGAGGTGGTGTTAGAAAGGTTACCTTTACTTAAAATAGATAAGGTACCAGAACTGGATGAGATGCATCCAAGGGTACTGAGGGAAGAGAGTGTGGAAATTCCAGAGGCACTGGTGATAATCTATCAGTCTTCCTAAGACACAGGGGAGGTGTCAGAGGACTGGAGAACTATGAATGTTACACCCTTGTTCAAAAAGGGGTGCAATGATAAAGCTGGCAACTACAGGCCAGTCAGGTTGACCTCAATGGTAGGGAAATTTCTGGAAATTATAGTACGGGATAAAATCAATGATCGCTATGAGAAGTGCAGGATAATTGAGGAAAGCCAGCATGGGTTCATCAAGGGAAAATCGTGTTTAACTAACTTGCAGGAGTTTTTTGAGGAGGTAACAGAGAAGGTTGGCAAAGGAAGTGTTGTTGATGTGGTGTCGATGAATTTTCAAAAGGAATTTAATACAGTGCCACACAACAGACTTGCGAGCAAAATTCTAGCTCATGGAATAAAAGGGAAAGCAGGCACTTGGATAAGCAATTGGCTGAACGACAGGAAAGAGAGAGTAATGATAAATGGTGGTTTTTCAGATTGGAGGAAGGTTTGTAGTAGAGTTCCTCAGGGATCAGTGTTGGGACCCTAGCTCTTCCTGGTACATATAAATGAGCTAGGCTATGGTGTTCAGGGCATGATTTCAAAATTTGCAGGTGATACAAAGATTGGAAATATTGTCAACTGTGATGGAGATAGCCTTGAACTTCAAAAGGACATAGACATGTTGATAGATTGAGCAGACAAGTGGCAGATGAAGTTCAATGCAGAGAAGTGTGAGGTTGTTTGTTTTGGCAGGAAAGATATGGTGAGACAGTATAAAATAAAGAGCGAGCCTCTAAAGGAGGTACAGAAACACAGGGGCCGCGATGTATATGTTCATAGGTCATTGAAGATGGCAGGGCTTGTTGAGAGAGCAGTTAATAAAGCATAATGTCTTAGGTTTTATTAATTGGGGCATTGAGTACAAGAGTAAGGAGTCATGTTGAACTTGTATAAGACACTTGTTAGGCCTCATCTGGAATACAGCGTCCAGTTCTGGGTGCCATACTTTAAGAAAGATGTGAGGGCATTGGAGAGAGTACAGAGGAGATTCACAAGAATAATTCCCAGGATGAAGAACTGTAGCTATGAGAATGGATTGGAAAGGTTGGGACTGTTTTCCTTGGAGAAAAGAAGGTTGAGGGGAGAAATGATATAGGTATTCAAGATCCGGAGGGATATCGACAGGGCAAATAGTGAGAAAATGTTCCCACTCAAGAGAGCATCAAGAACTAGAGGGCGCAGATTCAAAATAATTGGCAAAAGGCGTAAAAGTGGGGTGAGGAAAATTTTTTTCAGCAGAGTGTGGTTGGAGTCTAGAACAAACTTCCTGAAAGGGTGGTGGAGGCAGGTTCGATCGAGGTGTTCGAAAGGAAATTGGATTGCTACCTGAAAAGAGAGAATGTGCAAGGTTATGGACCAAGGCAGGGGATTGGGACTAGGTGGAATGCTCTTTCAGAGAGCCAGTGCAGACTCGATGGGCCGAATAGCCTCCTTCTGCACTGTAAAGATACTATGAAATAAACAACCCCTTATTTTTAAATAACAGCCCCTAGTTCTAGATTCTCCCACAAGAGGAAACATTTTTTCCACATCCACCCTGTCAAGGCCCCTCAGGATCTTAAAGGTTTCAATCAAGTTGCCTCTTACTCTTCTAAAGTCCAGCATGAGGCCGGGGCGGTGGGGCATGAGAGATTAATGTGCACTCCTTCATCCGCAGACAAAAGCACCAAAGGAACATGATATCCACAGCTTAAGTATCTGCCCCTAACCAACTGAGCGAATACCCTCACTCACACCAACAGAAATTTTCACTGTCTCCCCCACACCAACAGACACCATCACCTAAGTGAGACATATGCCATTCCCTTCAGTGGCACATTCCCCCCAGCTCACAGCCCAAGACAACCTTTCCCCTTAGCGGAGGTGTCAGCAACCAGGGAGCATAGATTTAAGGTAAGGGGCAGGAGGATTAGAGGGGATTTGAGGAAAAGTGCTCATCTAAATGTTTCTTAAATGTTGAGGATTCCTGCCTCTACCACCCCCTCAGGCAGGAACCCTCAACATTTAAGAAGCATTTAGATGAGCACTTGAAACGTCATAGCATACAGGGCTATGGGCCAAGTGCTGGAAAATGGGGTTAGAATAGATAGGTGCTTGATGGTTGGCACATACATAATGGGCTGAAGGGCCCGTTTCTGTGCTGTATAACTCTATGACTCTAAGGAGGAAAGTCTTTAAAAAAGAGGGAATATAAAAGGATTTGGCTGATCAGACTTTCTGTTGATCAAAAAGCAAAATAAAGTGGATACTGAAAATCCTCAGAAGATCTGGCAGCATCTGTGGAGAAAAACTTATCAGGTCATGACCTTTCATCAGAACTGGGAAATGTTAGAGATGTAATAAGTTTTAAGGAGGTGAAATGGTTGGGGGTGGGGGGGGGGGGGTGGAAAAGAGTGGTCACTTGGTTTTGCTGCACCATTCAATAACAAGCCAGCAAAGAACAACCTCTGTTTCCACACAAACCCTAGGTAACGGCAGGTATATTCGTTCTTTTAGACACGTGAATAGAATGAATGACAAACTCACCTGTTGGTGAATTCTCGCTTTCTCCAAATCCAGACTACCATTTTGACCTCGGGCACCAGGCAGTAACTGTTCAGCTTCCATCACCCATTGATTCAGGTCATTCAAATCACAGTGAAAGCGTCTCCATTCCTCCACAGCCTTATCAAAACAGCTGCCGAAAAGACAGAAAATCCACATTTGAGTGCTATATTCATTGCCACTTTACTCACTATCCAAGTAGCCACCACCTGATGCATGCAACAGGATTTCCTCAGACAGTATCTATATTGCTGCATTAGGAAATGGAGAATACGGCATTGACTCACAGGGACAAAAGGCCTCCTTTTGTGGCATAAATGATTCTAATATGTGCCTTATTTACCTGTAGAAACCTGTTTTACCTGTAAAAATCCTCACATTCAGCCAGCACTCAAGAGCCAATGTCAGTAACTTGTATTTATTTAGAGCCTTTATTGTAAGAAAATGTCCCAAGGCGCTTGACAGGAGCATTATAAAGCAAAATTTGACACCGAGCCACATGACATAAGAGGCAGGTGACCAAAAGCTTGGTCACAGAGGTAGGTTTAAAAAGTATTTTAAAGGAGGAGAGGGTAAAGAGGCAAGGAGATTTATAGAAGGTATTCCAGAGCTTGGGGCCTGGGCAGCTGAAGGCTCAGCTACCAATGGTGGAGAGCTCAAAAGCAGGGATGCCCAACAGGCCAGAATTAGAGGAGTGC
Organism: Carcharodon carcharias; assembly: GCF_017639515.1. Taxonomy (NCBI): domain Eukaryota; kingdom Metazoa; phylum Chordata; class Chondrichthyes; order Lamniformes; family Lamnidae; genus Carcharodon; species Carcharodon carcharias. The sequence goes on along the minus strand of NC_054468.1, from coordinate 124,762,461 downwards.
AGATCTTTGCAGGCTTGTAGGGCTTCAGGAGATTAGAGATAGGGAGGGGCGAGGCCAATGGAGTGATTTGAAAACAAGGATGATAATTTTAACATAAAAGCATTGCTTCACTAGGAGCCAATATAAATCAGCAAGCACAAGGTTGATGGGTGAATGGGACTTCAAGTTTGTTAGTAGTACATGGGCCACAAACCTGGAGTGCTTTGGATAGTAAAGCCTAGAGATAACAAAGGCATGGATGAGGGTTTCAGCAGAAGAGAAGCTGGGGCAGGGGCAGTGTTGTCTGATGTTACAAAGGGGGAAATATGCAGTCTTAGTGATGGATTTGGGATTGGAAGCTTATCTCGCTGTCAAACATGACACCAAAGTTGCAAATGGTCTGATTCAGTCTCTGTTAGTTGCCAGGGAACTGAGTTATTGCAGGGGCTGAGGACGTTGGCATCAGTCTTTCCAATATTTAGTTTAAGGAAATTTCTGTACTGGATGCCCAACAAGCAGTCTGATTATTTAAAGACAATGGAGGGGTCAAGGGAAGTGATGGTGGTCCGGAAGAGCAAGGAGCAATAGTTTACCTTTGTTACAGTTACATAGGATAACAAATACATTTCATCCAAATCTAAGATGTGCATCCCAGTTTAGGCCAGAGTTGGATTCTGTGCATAGAGTTTAGGAAATTATTGGATAGGTATAAAAAATAATTCGAAAGTATTATGATCTCAGCTAAGGTTACCCCTGGACATGCCTGATCCCAGATGGAACCCAGCTTGATAGATCCTAACAGTATAAATTTCATCACATTTCTACTTCTCTTTAGCTCTGAAGAAGGGACATACAGACTGGAAACATTAACTCTTTTTCTCACAGATGCCGTTAGACCTGAGTTTTGAGCATTTTCTGTTTATGTTTGATTTCTAGCATCTGCAGTATTTTGCTTTTATCCTAACTTATTTGTTTGTTTAGATACGTGGAGAGTAGCTACTGCTGAACAGAGTCACGAGTCAGCTGATGATCTTAACAAAAGAATAAAACATTTATTGAAGGAAAGATTAGCTATATTACAATATTCTTTCCTCACACATACCTTTGTAGATATGTACAGATTTGTAAGGATGACACAAGTTACAATAGATATTATACTTTAATGTCCACAGTAACTATACAGTCCATGTAAATCAATAGGCAACCTGTGGTCAGACACACCATACTCTGAAACCAAGTGACAGATGCCATGGATCTCTCCTCAACTGCCACCAGATGCTTGTCACATTATGAGACAACCAGTCTCACTGAGCTTCATCTCTTACACAAGGGTTTCCAATCTCCACTCTCCAAGAATTTGGCTTGGAATCTTCTCCCAAGCCAAAGCTTTCCCACAGACACCTTCCGCAAGGGTTCACCTCCAGGGTTTCGAACTCATCTTCCGACATTCCTCTTCTCTGGGTCACCACACGCATTCAAGCCATCTTCCAAACACTCTGGCTCAGCCGTAAACAGTACACCACTACTTCACATGCCCAAAGCAAAGAGTTACAGGCTTTCAGCTGACTCTTTGGGCTTTCTTGCCTCTTGTAAGTTATTCTCGCTTTAAATCTGCTTTCTGCAGCTTTTGTCTCTTTAAATCTGAAGCTTGGAGCCTTCCTCTATTCCTTACTCAGCTTCACTTAACAGGGCCTTTTTTAAGTTCCTTCCTTCCTTTGGCTAGCAGGTCTTCTTGGGGCTTCTCCCGTTCCACTCCTCTGGATTTTTGGTGGTCTTCTTTAGCTTGGGGAGGCTGTCCCCCTTTGCTCCAGTCTTTCCTGGCAGCTAATTTCAACCAAGTTTAGCTTGGGACTGGCAATCTGCTCCTTCCAGGTTCTTCCTGGCAGCTATCTTCAAAACCTGAACTCCAACAGTTTCCAAAACCAAACTGCTGTTTCTCTTCTTGTGTCTGTGTCTATGGGAGAGACCTACATCGCTAGAACCATGTTGCTAGGCAACAGCCCAATTCTTCTACTCGTTTGTTTACTTCAGCTGCAACAGTGGTTAAAAGCCTCATTAGAAATGCAGGTACTTTATTAAAGTGAAACTAAAACTCAATTTGACCTTTCTTAACACAGATACAGAAATACAAATCAAACTTAAACTCATTCCTAACACCTACAAATACCAACATCATTTACTTAAACCATCTCTATTTCCTAACAAAGGGTGCAGTGTAAATTCACTGGGATGCTACCATGAGATAGGAAGTCACAGTTCAGCAGGGGAGCTCGAAAACATTGGGCTTTTCTCCAACTCTTTAGTCCTAATATTTAATTTGTGCCCCTGACATTTGACACTGTGAAGAGTGAATTAGTTTAGAATGATATTTGCCAATTACCTTCAGAGTTTCAATTACGTCTCAAAGTTTCCGCTTCTTCAAAGGAAACAAATCAAACTTTTTCAACATGTCCTCAGTTTAAGCTCTCAACTTTTGGTATCATCTTCGTTACCAGTCAGTACCAACATAAACTAAATATTCTAACAGGTGGAGCCCTTTTCCCTCCTTTTTCAAAGCACAAAATCCATCTCTGCCTCTCTTCAGTTCCGAAGAAGCGTCATATTGAACTCAAAACATTAACTTCACAGATGGTGCCAGACCCGCTGAGTTTTCCCAGTTTTTTTTTTATTATTTTAGATCTCCAGCAGCTGCAGTATTTTGCTTTTATTCCAATTTTATTTTGGACATTTTCTTTCCATGTCAACTGACCCACCACAGATCTCTCTCCTGATCAGTACTGTCTTATTTAACACACACTAAAACCTCTAGATCTCTCTCTCCTGATCAGTGGACAGTACAATAGTTTTATTTTAACACTCACTGCCTGTTTTGTTTCCTTGTTCCCATGCTAAATTTTTCCAGAGTATCCATATCCCATAAGATTTCAAACTTATTGGCCCTGTTACCCTCAAAATACAATTGCACTATTCCTGCCTTTTTTTTATTTGTTCACGGGATGTGGGCAGCACTAGCTAGGCCATCATTTATTGCACATTTCTAAATGCTCTCCAGAAGATGATGGTGAGCCACCTTCCTGAACCACTGCAGTCCATGTGGTGTAGGTACACTTACAGTGCTGTTAGGGAGGGAGTTCCAGGATTCTGCGACAGTGAAGCAACAGCAATATAGTTCCAAGTAAGGATGGTACATGCTTGAAGGGGAACTTCCAGGTGTTGGTGTTCCCATGCATCTGATGCCCTTGTCCTTCTAGATGGTAGAGGTCACAGGTTTGGAAGATGCTGTCATAGCAGCCTTGGTAAGTTGCTGAAGCGTATCTTGTAAACGGTACACACTGCTGGCATTGTGCCAATGGTGGAGAGAATGAATAGTTAAGGTGGTGGATGGGGTGCCAATTAAGCAGGCTGCTTTGTCCTGCAGGGTGTTGAGCTTCGAGTGTTCTTGGAGCTATACCCATCCAGACAAATAGAGAGTATTCCATCACGCTCCTGACCTGTGTTTTGTAGATAATGGACAGACTATGGGGAGCCAGATGAGTTAATCGCAGCAGGGTTCCCAGCCTCTGGCCTGCTCTTGCAGCCATAATATTTATATGGCTGGTCGAGTTCAGCTTCTGGAGAATGGGAACCCCCAGGATGTTGATAGTGGGGGATTCAGCAATGGTAATGGTATTGAATGTCAAGGGGGGCATGGATGGATTCTCTCTTGCTGGAGATGATCATTGCTTGGCACTTGTGTGGCATGTATGTTACTTGCCACTTATCAGCCCAAGCCTGGATATTGTCCCGGTCTTGCTGCATATGAACACAGACTGCTTCAGTATCTGAGGAGTTAGGAGCTGTGAATGATGCTGAATATTGTGCAATCATCAGCGAATATCCCCATGAACCTTATAAATGGAGTGAAAGTCATTGATAACCATCTTCAGCTGCTTCAGGTCTAGGACACTACCCTGAAGATCTCCTGCAGTGATGTCCTGGGATTGAGATGATTGACCTCCATCAACCACAACTATCTTCCTTTGTGCTAGGTATGACTCCGACCAGTGGAGTGTGTTCCCCGATTCCCAATGGCTCCAGTTTTCCTCAGACTGCTTGATGCCACACGATCAAATGCTGCATTGATGTCAAGGGTGGTAACTCACTTCACCCCTTGAGCTCAGCTCTTTTATCCACGTTTGGACCAAGGCTGTGGCTGAGGTCACAAGCTGAGTGGCCCTGGCCGAACACAAACTGCATCCAATCCACTCAGCCTATTTTGGCATTAACCCCTCCAAATTGCTGTTCAGTTTATTACAAATGGAGCCCATGTTATGTCAACAAGGAGCCTACATGCTCTGTGCTTTGAATTGATTTTCTTAATAGGTTAAATGTTATGGCTGATAATTGAAAATATAAATTGCTATTGCAGTTTTCTGCTAGCAATGTCAATCAGAATAAAACTAAGATTGATTAGGAGCCAGCAAGTGAATTCTAAAAGTGTAAATTTTCTCCAGCAGGTAAGCCACAAAACACTTGAAAAGTTCACCAACAGTTTGCTGCTTGACAGTAATAAATTCAAGCTCACTTTTAGAAGCTGATATTTTTCCCTTCTCCAGACCAAGGGCATTGACACCAACACCTTTTCAAATGGCACCAACTGGTGTAGTCTGCATTTGGACCACCTTCTCTCCATATGTCTCAGTAGCAAAAAACAATTGAACCATTAATCAAGTTTTCGTTTCTTTTACCAAAGATTCTGTTGTAATTTTTTATTACAGTATCCATGCAGCACCCAGACATTAGGGCAATATAAAAGTAAATCTGCTGACCCCCTGCCAACAATGATATTAGTTCCATACCTTTTGCGATCATTGTACATCCTGTTCACTCGATCCCATTCTGCATGGAGCTGTGTCAGTGTGTCTCCTATTTGGACAGCCTCAGCTGCAGAAGCTTCGAGGAGGGCGTCAGGCTGATTCTCGTGAATGTCCTCAATTTGCTCTCCAAGTTTCTCCAGCATATCCTTTATATTCTGCAAGAGATGCAAGTGTTCAGTTAACTTGGACACCACTGGATGGCTGGCTGTCACTGAAGGGGTGACATTTAGAAAACCAAAATGCACTGGGCAATCCAAACATTGCAACCTTATCTATCAATGGCTGAAATAAAAGCTAGATTACCTCTCGCAAATCACAATCTGTCCAAAATATACTCTTCGATAACAGGCCTAGACAACCATCTACAGCTAAGCAATGTGCAATTTCCCAAGCTCATTCTTCTGATCATTCACCTATGCTTTAGCGATTTACCTGATAGCAAACAAACCTACAACCTCTGAATTCAATCACTATACTAAATGAACTAGCAAGGCCCAATAACCTGGAGTACAACTGAAACTTCTCAGGACAACAGGAATCTGATCATGCACCAAAAATACAACATCAATGCTGTGCTGAGATTTTTAAATTTTTATTTATGTTTTTCACAGAATGTGGGCATTGCTGGCGAGCCAGCATTTATTGCCCATTCCTAATTGCTGCCTTCTTGAACCGCTGCAGTTCATGTGGTGTAGGTACACACACATTTCTGTTAGGAAGGAGTTCCAGGGTTTTAACCCACCGACAGCGAAGAAACAGTAACACACACATACTTTTGAACAAAAAGGTTGACACACAAAATCCTCAGGAATGACAGTTAGCCACTCACTCCCAAGGCTTGAATGGGGTATTAAAAAGTAGACATCAGCAGCTCAAGTAAATTCAACCTCACACCATCCTTGTGACCATTCCCACCCCAACACATCCCCAATTTCTTGCTCACTTCCACTGTTTTACCACTGGGTCTGTGTATTGGGAGTTAGCAACAGCTCCAGTCAACCCAATCTCACCCATCCTCATGGCCAATCTCTCCTCTCCTTGTGAAGAAGTGTCTGGCCAACAAGATCAAATGGCGACAGTTAAAGCAAGTTACAACTAATAAGCCCACATCCTACCATAGTACAATGTCACACCAATCCAATAAACTACCAGTTGTCTTAAATATCTTAAAGATTGGTAGTTTCGTTAAAGACACTGACAATTCCAATAGTTTTTATAAAAGCAATCTGAAAGCCATTAGGCGGCATATATATCACAGTTACACTGCACACTTGGCCCTAGTACAGCATGATATTTGGTGTCATTAGTAAGACCACCAAGAGGTGACTTTGAGCTGGAAGTATTACTTACCAGCTGTAGCATTAAGTACAGATTCTGCAATGTCTATTTTATACATTAGTAAAACAAAGTTTAAAAACTAAATCTGCTTTAATTTCTAATGTTGATGATCCTATCCAGTCAATTCTTTTGCTATACATTAAAATTGGCAGTGAGCAGACTTCCATGGATATATTTTAAACACACACAAGTTGAGCTCTGCCTTCATTGGAGTCATTTGAACAGACAATACAATCAAGCTGTCCAATCACATTGCCTTCAAGGGTTTTTTTAAATATATGTCTCCTGTCAATTTCAATTCTGGAATTTCTGTTATCAGTGATTCCTCTCCCGGTGTTAAGTTAGTTTTGCACAGACCGGCAGCAGACTTGCTCACCCGGGGAAAACTCTGCAGCTGATCCACATAACTGAGAATTCACTGTGAAGAAACACCATCTACTGGCTTCCATCCTACCAGAACCTGAATTAAAGACAGACAAATATATAAACACTTTCAAAAATGCTCCTTATATGCCTGCTGCACTATAACCAAGGTTTCTAGAAACTGACAGGTCAATGCCAAATTCTGCAGCAGCTTAAGCCGTAGCAAATTCTGTAGCAGCAGAACACACCTCTGTGGCACTTACATGCGAATTAGAAACAGGAGAAAGCCATTCGGCCCCTTGAGCCTGCTCAGCCATTCAATAGGATCATGGCTGATCTGACTGTAACCTCCACTCCACATTCCTGACTACCCCGATAACCTGTCACCCTCTTGTTTATCAAGAATCTAACTCTGACTTTAAAATATTCAAAGACTCTGCTTCCACTGCCTTTTGAGAGAGTTCTAAAGACTCTCTCCTGTCAGAAAAAATTTTTCTTCATCTCTGTCTTAAATAAGCGCCCCCTTATTTTTAAACAGTGACCCCTACTTCTAGGTTTCTCCCACAAGAAGAAACATCCTCTCTATATCCACTCTGTTAAGATCCCTCAGAATCTTAAAGGTTTCAATCAAGTCGCCTCTTACTCTTCTAAGTGCCAGTGGATACAAGACTAACCTATCCAACCTTTCCTCATAAGACAACCCACACATTCCTGGTATTAGTCTAGTAAACCTTCTCTGAACTGCTTCTAACGCATTTACATCCTTCCTTAAATAAGGAGACCAAGTATCGATAGCCAAAGTGCAACTACAGTAACTTATCAATCTTAAAAAAACACTATATAAAGAGACACACAAGGCTTCAGTATTAACTAAATTTACTCTAAAAATTGACCATCATTTACATCTCTCCCACCCACAACTTCCACAGCTTGGAACAAATTCCGAGGAAATATCTACTGAGGGAATTTCTGGCTCAGAGTACAAAAACTCCAATAGGATATTAGGGTGTACTTCAGGGAAATTTAGACATCACATTGCAAAATTCTTGAAAGCAACTTCAAACTGTAGCACTAAAACCCATGAACAGCTCATTCTATGGACTTCTGGTAAAGGTACCACTCAATGAAGTATCAAGCTATACAGGCTCATCGTGTCCAGCACATTCCTCCACTCTTGTTCCTGCAGTCCTGTAAAATTTTCCCCCTCAAGTATCTATCCAATTCTCTTTTGAAAGTTACTACTGTTCTGTTCCCATCGCCCTTTCAGGAAGTGTACCTCACAACTTCTACCACCATTTTACCTACAATTTATAAAAAACAACACAGGCCAGAAATCCCAGTTTCAGTCCCTGATCTGTCCTGAATTAGTTGATCTCAAATCGGACAGCTTTTATGATACAATTAGATTAGAAAGGAAGGAAAAAAATCAAGCATCTGCATGCATGTTAGGGGAAAAATATATTAAAAACTTACTTGAACTCAAACTGCCTGCAATTTTTATTATACCTGCCTCACTCAGATCAAGTTACCAATTACAAATCATTGTGGGCCAATTTTCCGCAGATTTCTATTTAAATGTTATGCTTCAGCCACATTCCAACAAAGTAACACCAGAATGTCCGCATTTTGGATCATTTTAGAGCAACATTTTTGAACTGAACAAAACAGGTGAGACCTGAATAACCATTCCAAGAGATCTGGACTTGTAGTTCCAGAGTGAGGTTAAATTTGCTGGTTATTGCTCGGGAAAGTACCAATATACTTTCTTTAAAAGGTGGAGCTGTGAATTCGAACTTGAAAACGGTAGACCTCATTTATATTCAAATGTGAAACCAGAAATGAGTTATAACCAAAGTCCTCACGCCATACTGGCGAAAAAAAGTTTAATATCGCATAATGGTTTCAACAAAAGCCATTAATCCACGACTACCTGACCCTCCCTCTCAGCCAGAGTACCTTGCTTTTAATAGACTAGTTAGTGAATACAATGGCACCTAGGGGCCCCATGTAATGTTAAATCTATATTCCCATTAGCTTTTTATATTTCAAGTTGCCAACAGACCTTGACATTCTGATTTAGCCATGAATGAGTCACCAGCACGAAGAGCAACCCCTTCCAAACCTCCAGGTTTAAAATCAGAAAAGCCAAGAACAAACAAAGCTCAAGTGGATTGTGCTACCTGGATTTGGAAGCCACGTTTGAGACACTGAAACCCATAGGCACTTTCTGACCATATTTAACTTCAAATCAGCCTCCTCTTCTGTCAGTTATGAAATGTAGCTGAATTTTCCATGTGACCTATGCCCTCACATGCAGATTTTTCAAAGGTGCACTTTACTATGAGAACAGACCAAAAAGCATAACGTATGGTTAGGATTAAACCACTTACAAAGAGGAGCGAATATGTTTTCCTGACCAAGGCAATTCTGTTATTCATAATAAGAGGTTATGGTGGGAGAATTAATCCAGGCTGATCATTTGGTTCAAGCTGGTATATTTTCAAGACAACTCCTCAGTGCTACTGACTTCCAAGTAGCTTCCACACAGTGTTCCAGCTGTATCTTTTTATTCTATTTAGATGGGATAATCAATGCCCATCACCTACTTACCCAGCAATTGTCTTTAACAAAGTGATTGCCATATTGACAAATTCAACTATGGAGCACTTCAATACTCACAGTAGCAGCCCTTTCCCTTCAGAGCATCCAGAATAAATGGTAACACATTGTTTAACCCAATAGGCTAAAGTTGTAACATTTAAGGTTGGACTAGGCAACAAAACCCGACAGACTAAAGTTGTAACATTTACAGTTGGACATGGCAACAAAACAGAACAGTTTTTCCACTAACATGGCTCCTATTTGTGACTAGGAACCTATGGAACTTCTATCCTCTATTCTATCCGTTTTGCAGAAAATAAATGAAAAGAAAGATGCTCAGCACAAAAACGTCTTTCAGCTTTCACTGCATTAGGATTGCGACATAAGAAATGTACTGATTTTTCTGTCCATTTTCCGCATCAAGTTCCATTTTCAGTTTGCATTGTCCTGAAGGTACAACTAACCAAAAAGTGTTACCACAGGGATCAAGGCTTTCTATCAAGGTCACTTAACTTTGACACCAGTCAACAACCAATATCCTACCCCATGTGGAATCCTATCAATTGAGCTAAAATTACACAATGAAAAGTGTCATTAAAGCACACAAGCTATTGCCACACGACAATTACCGACATCCAAACTATGTCTTCACAGCTGAGAGTGCAATTAATGCCTCACAGTACTGACATTGCAGATTTCAAACAATCCCCCAACGCAGAAAGAAGAGGTAAAAAAACCACTTTCATGCCTTTGATAAAGAGCTTCAAGTACAGATTGCTTTTCTTGGCTGCTTTCAACAGGACTGGAATTGACAATAAATCACAGATTAAAAGCTACCTCATTGAAAATGTAGTTGTTATCAATTAGAAATAAACCAGTCATTATAAAATTGAGATTGACTAGCACCAATACACATCAAGGTTTTTCTCAGCATGTCCCAAATTCCTGCTTTTTCCATCTGGGGCAATTAAAAGCCCTCTTTTTGCATTCAGCTCAGTCCTTCAACTTTCACCAACTCAATTTATCATTTCCTTTGTCTGTGTGCAGGTATTATTTTCTCTCTTCTCCAGTTTGTTTCTTCAAATATATTCTCTGAATCTGTTTTTTTAATCTCCTCTGATAACCAAATCATCCCGCCCTCAATCAGGAGCCTGATTCCTTGCACATCATCAAATATTTCAGCTTTGAGTTACCAAATCCAATCCAAGTACCTCACAACTTTTGCTACCACCATTTCACCTACAATTTATAAAAAACACACTAACTTGAATAAAAGTTTCCTTATTTTTCACAATACCTATCCTCAATCATGAAACTATAATTAAAATATTTGATATAATTTTGATTTGGGTTCCATGCCACGGCTGTATACTTTAAAACTGAGAGAAAAGACAGCAAACCAGCAAAATTAAAACTATATTGATTTATTTTCATGCACAAGGTCCTACAATCAGTAAATGAGAGCATAAAATCATAGAATGATACTGCACAAAAGGAGTCAATTTGGCTCATCGTGTCTAGCACATTCCTCCACTCTTGTTCCTGCAGTCCTGTAAAATTTTCCCCCTCAAGTATCTATCCAATTCTCTTTTGAAAGTTCTGTTCTCTTTTGAAAGTCAGGAAGTGGATTCCAGATTGCAACTTAAGAAAAATGTTTTCCTCATCTCCCCTCTGGTTCTTTTGTCAACTAACTTAAATTTGCATCCTCTGGTTAACAACCCTTCTGCCATTAGAAGCAGTTTCTCATTGTTTACTCTGTCAAAACTCAAGATTTTGAACATTTCCATCAAATCTCCTCTGCTCCAAGAACAATCCTACCTTCTCCTATGATAAATAACTAGCTAATCTATTAAAAAGTGTTTATAAAATGAATTACCACAACCTAGCAAATTTCCTGCAGCATTGCTCAGCTAGTTAGTTTTATACCACAGCTGTCACAGTATGTGGCACACAACATATTGCGTATTTCAGGGCAGTTCTGCCCTGTCCACAGTGTTATATCATCTAATACAGGTCTGTGTTACTACATTAATTCAATGTTTGGTGATTAAATTTCATCATATGGCTCATTCATAAACATAAGCATCAACAAACCACTTTTCCAGTACATCCAACACACCTTTAGGGAATCTTCCTGACTTGAGAAGTCCTCATATTTCCCATTGTTCAATTCTGGTGCATTCAGTACTAGCTCAACATCAGCCAAAGCAAGCAATGCCTTGTTAATGTCCAAAAGATAATCTGATGGGAAATACTGCGATGCCATCCCTGTACTGGTGGCGTAATGCCCAGCAATAACTCGGGCTTCCTGAGGAGAGAGAGACAGCAGAATCAAGTTGACTTCTAAGTAGTAACCAGCAATGGCCAAATTCTGGATTCCTCAGTCAGTAGTGCTGCCTGCTTTGCAAACTCACATTTGCATTACATTTTCAGAAAAGCAGTGAAATACCACCAACAATCCCAATTCAAATGTTAGTAGGATGCTAGTTCTGCATTTTAAAATAAATTAATCTTTGCTTTAACAGTTTGAAGTTTATAAAATTTATAGAAACAAACTTACTGGATTCTTCAAATGCAGTGGTTGATAAGTGGAAAACTGGGTCTCTATTTGACACCAACGTTTTTCCACATTGATGCTGTCCTTTCCTGGAGAGGCACTATAATGTCCCAGAACTTGGCCCTTCTTTGTTAAGATATTGAAGTCCTCCCTCCGCTGTTCAAATTCTAGGGTCAGTTCCTGGAAAGAAAAAGCACATTTTGAGACATCTCTGGATTATCTTGTACTATTTTCACACAACAATGTTACTTAGTGAATAAACTAAGATCAACAATAATCAGCAGCTCCATGCTTTTAGTCCTAATTAATATCTATTGAAAATCTTAACATTTTTTTGGGGAGGAAGTATCCTGTATTACTTCAAAAGAAACCACAAGGAACAAACCAAAAGACAGAAATTAAAAGCAGCTTGATTTTATTACCTGTAATCTCTTCTCGTCTTTTGAGCTACAAGAGTCCAACAGTTGTCGCTCAATGTCATCCAGCCACTTCTGAAACTGGCTTTCCTCTCTCTTGTACTGGTACCACCCAGGTGACAGCTCTCCTACTTGCTCCTTCTGTGTTAACTTTGCTTCCTAAATGCCAGAGCAAAAAATATGTCTTCAACCCTAAATGAGTTCCTCCCACAGTAGCTAAAGATAAATTTATTTGGGCAGCCAGATTACATGGCAGCAACTTGGGAACTGCTTACAAAGATTGATCTCTGCCCACAGATAATGATGTGGTTAATACCAGGGCTACAAACTGCTCTAAACACTCCAGCCACTCATACCTTAACAAAGGCATGCTTTGTCTGTAGAAGGATCAGTTTTTTGTGGATTTGCTTCCGTCTTCCATCATCATCGGTCAGCTGCAGCAGCCGCTCTCCTTTCTGTAACATCTCCTCCACATCCGCTTCCTCTTCATCCACCTAGAAAAGTAAATTCTTAAGTAGAAAGCAGACAAGACAGACCATGCAACCACATACATATCCCAATGCTCACAAACATGCCCACTTACACCCACACGCAAACATACACACGTCTACCCAAGTGCATTCACATGTGCCCCCATAAATACAGATACATGAACAAACCCACATGCACATATACAACCTGGAATCGGAAAACACTTCTGTGTTTAGATCCTAATATAAATAGCGCAAGGACCTAATACATACAACTTATATTTTTACTATGTCTTTAAAGCAGAATAAGTTCTGAGGAACTTTGCACAGGAAGAAAGAAGAAGCTAAGTCTTTGCAGGACACTAGGGAAAGGTAAACAAAGGCTAGTTTGAAGGTCCTGTGTAAAGCGCCTCGGATTTTTTTTTAGAAACATAGGCCAGAACTTTATATACAGCATGCAGGGGCAGGCCCGACACACTGGAGCCTAAAACGATGCACGATGACGTCGGGCATGCATTCCAACGTCACCGTGCACCATCGCAATATTTCGGAAGGCAGGAACGCTATGAGGACGGAGGCGCATCCGCCATTAATTAACAGGCCAGTTAAAGCCCTTGAAGCACCAATTGAAATCGATTTTGCACAGCCCTTGCGATTTTCAGGGCGTCACACGGGCACAATGGGCAGGCCACCTTTTCAAAAGCCTCATCCACGGGCGGGATAAGAGGGGTGAGTGGGCTCGCTAATGCGAGTTGTTAGTACTTTAGATTATAACTTACTGCTACTTGCTTGTGCGAGTAAGACAACTTCATTTCGCTTCAGAGCTGCTATTACAGAAATAACAGGCTTCAATTCAGGACTCCAGTCATAACACTTGAGGCCTTCCAGGTATCGGACAGCCTTCCCTTATCCTGGGAATGGGAATTGTGCTCTCTGCTGGAGGCACCTTCTCTGAAGAGGAAGGGAGGGCCAGAAGGAGGAGGAGGAGGCCAGGTGTCCAAGTGCAGCCTCCAGGGGAGGGACCTGTGGGAGGGGAGGCGCAGGCACAAGGGGCGCAGGGCCAGCAGGAAGTCAAAGGCAGAAGGGGCTGCAGAAGATGCCACTATCCTGCTGCCAGGGTTTACAGATAGCGATGCAGTACCTCAATATGTCCTGGATTCAATGCCAAAGGAGGCTCCGCCTCTCAAGGGAGACCGTGACCTCCATCTGTTAGATGATTGGCCGGCCCTGAGATCAGCTCCAACTGTGTGGGTGGACCCCCCACGCCAGTGGTGCTGAAGGTCATGGTAGCCCTCAACTTCTATGCCTCCGGCTCTTTCCAGGGGTCAGTGGGTGATCCTTGTGGAGTCTCCCAATCAGCTGTCCACAGTTGTGTCAAGCTGGTGACAGACACTCTATTCAGGCATGCACTGACTTTCATCACTACCGTACGGACGAGGCCAGCCAAGCAGAGCGAGCCAGAGGCTTCACGTCGATTGCTGGCTTCCCCCATGTCCGGGGTGCAATAGACTGCACACGTGTGGCCATCAAGTCGCCAGCAGGTGAGCCCGGTGCCTTCGCCAACAGGAAGGGCTTCCACTCCATGAACGTGCAGATAGTGTGTGATCACAGGATGCTGATTCTACAAGTCTGTGCAAGGTACCCTGGCAGCTCCCATGAAACTTACATCCTGGAATGCTACCATGTGCCGAGGCTCTTCAGTGCTCCAGCCCAACTGGATGGATGGCCACTGGGAGACAAGGGCTATCCCCTCAAAAGGTGGCTCCTGACGCCTCGCCACCATCCAAGAACAGAGGCCGAGCAACAGTACAATAGGATCCATGCCTCCATAAGGGCTGAGGTAGAGAGAACTATTGGTCTTCTCAAGATGTGCTTCCGATGCCTGGACCATTCAGGGGGCGCACTGCAATACCCCCCCCAGATCGTGTATCACTGATAGTGGTTACGTGCTGCACTCTCCACAATCTGGCACTGGAGAGGGGGGACGCAGTGGAGGAAGAAAATGTTGATGTAGCTGCTCTGGCAGCAGACAATGAGTCCAGCAGTGAGTCCAAGGACGAGCACACTTAGGAGAACACTGAGGGGATAGACGCAGACCTGGGCAACCTCCAGAGAGGCAGGGACATCCAGGAGGCTTAGATTCACTTGTCCAGATGCTGCCTCTTTGACATTTGCCACTCACACTCTAAGAGCTCAGAGGTCCGGGGCGGGGGGGGCATTCCTAACTGCTGTGCTAAGTGACACAATCCAACACATTACTCACCCTTCCTGATCGCAGGAGGTCATTAAAGCGCTTGCGGCATTGAACCCATGTGCGCCTCACCACATCATGGGAGCTGACCATCGATGCCACCTCCTCCCAGGCATTTTTGCTGAGGTGGGGGGGGTGGGGCCCTCCTCCCATCCCTTGGGACAAGGGTATCCCGGCGTGCTGCCACCTCCTCCAGGAGAACAGCGAGACACTTGTCAGAAAACCTCAAGGCCGACTGCCCTGCTGACCTGCACTCCCGCCTGCCCTGTTCTGCAGCGATGTTCTGCAGCGATGGTACTGCAAAGTCAATGGCAGCCTTTGCATGGCTGCCTGCACCGTTTTTGAATAGGCTGCCAGGTTGCCATTGGACCCAGCGGACACTGAGCTCCCACCCCCACCCACCCCTTCATGCTGATGCCAGAGATGCGCATTACACTGGGCGGGCCTTAATTGGCATTGCGCACCCGACCACTCCTGCCGAGCTCGCCCAATGCAGGGAAAATTCAGGCCATTGAAAATTTATAGCACAGGTGGTGGTCATTTGGCTTAGTTGGTGAATTAGTTGATGTTTCCCCTCTCTCAATTCATTTGGAGCACTCTGGCTGATGCCCATTAATTCAGCAACAAGCAGGAATTGTGCCAGGGGCAGCCTGATGTTAACGGCTTACAGCAAGCAGTGTGTTTTTCCAATGGACCACAGAACTACTACACAGCAGCTGTAAACGCACCATGACAGTATTTTCATATATTTATGCAATAAGTATATTATCGTATCAAGATATTTTGAATAAGATCAGATATTTAGCACACTCTCCGATGAAGCTACAATGAGTAAAAGTTTAGTAATTTTCTATACTTTACCTTTTCATCATCATCAGGGATCTCCTCACTACACTGCAGCTTTCTCTCCAAGTCATCTATCTTGATTTGCAGCTCAGCTTCAAAGCGATCTAGATCAATGGGTGAAACCTGGTCGGTCTTCGGACCTGGTCTCAACCTATTGTCACGTTTTGCAGGTTCTTTAATTGCTGCCTCCATCTACAGTCACATGTAATAAAGTAGTTATCCATATTCGTTTCAATTTAAAATTCTTCTTAATTATAGCCACTGTTAGTTGTGTTCAGAAGTATGTGGAGACAAATTTAGTCGTTGCTAAAATGAAGAATTATTACCATCATTGCTCTTTAACATTTATCTGGAAGCCATGATTAAATAAGTATTAGATGAAGTACAGAAAGGTGTCAAAGTAGGAGATCAACAGGTCAATATTTGCAGGTAACTAGGCCCTGATGGCTAGCACAGCAGAAGATCTACAGATACTAATGGATCGAATGAATAAAGCACTAAATGTTTATGGAATTCAAATTAATGTAAAAATATGAAAGTTATGAAGATAAAATAGAAAAAATAGTGGGAAAGCAGAGGTCAAGATAAATGGTCAAGATCTGGAAAAAATAACACAACTTAAGTGCCTAGAAAGCATCTTGTCAGAAGGTGGTACTGCCATCAAGAAATCAGAGCTAGAATAGCAATGGCAAGGAATGCATTCTCCAAACATAAAGAATTGCACAGCATGGGAATGATGATAAATCTAAGAAAAGCATTATCAAGACAATGATTTTGAGTGCCTTGTTGTATGGGGCTGAAACATGGACCTTGAGAACAGCAGGCATCCAAAGACTAAATAGTTGTGAAACGTGGTCCTGGAGAAAGATGGCGCCTGTCAGTTGGAGAGAACACAAGAGCAAAGAAGTAGTTCTCAGGATGGTGGAGGAGAAAAGATTGTTAGTGACTACCAGCAAGAAAAGGCAAAAAGATTCAACACACAAGAACGCAATGATATAGGAGCAAGAGTAAACCATACGGCCAGTCATGCCTGCTCCACCATTCAATATGATCATGGCTGACCTTGGGCTTCAACGCTACTTTCTCATTCTCTCCCCGTACCCCTTGATTCCCTGAGACCAAAAATCTGTCTATCCCAACCTTAAATATATTGAATGATAGAGCATCAAATACCCTCTGGGGTAGAGAATTAAAAAATTTCACTTTGAGTAAAGAAATTTCTCCTCCTCTACATCCTAAATGATCACCCTTTATCTGTGAGACTTGCCTGTGTTTTAGATTCCCCAGCCAGTGGAAACAACCTCTGAGTGTCGACCCTTTCAAGCCCCTTCAGGATCTTGTATGTTTCAATTAGATCATCCCTCATTCTTCTAATCTTCAGAGAAAATAGATCCAATTTACTCAGCCTCTCATCATAGGGCAGCCCTCTCATCCCAGGGCCTAATTTAATGAACCTTCACTGTACTGCCTCCAATTATTATTGGAAACTGAGATGTTTCTAATTTTCTGTCTTAAGTCACTGTGCAGGAATTATGAGTGAAGCTCATGCTCGAGCTGAAAAGTCCCAGAACTTACATGGTAGTTGTGGAAAAGTTTGGAGTTGGTCCTAAGAAAGTGGACAACACTCAAGAACCTGATAAGTAGCCAAAGACCTTTTGGGGAAAGTAATAGTGGAAAAGGAAGGTTCAGTTGAGAATTTTAATCTAAAATATATGTGACTGTGTCTGTTGTGCTTTTTGATATAAAGAATAAGTAATTACCTAAGATAGTATATATTTAGTCACGTTTGTTTTACTTGATTCGCAAACAGTAAAATTAATTTCCTTTTTAAACTGTGGAATCTTGTGGCTTCATTCTTTCAGTAAATCACTGGGGTGTTTGAATTTCTCTTTCAACATTAACAGTCTCTATCGGAGACCATAACTGCTTAATTGGCTGGTAAACACTTTGGGATGTCTGGTGATTGCACAAAGCCCTCTAAAAATGCAGGCCTTTCTTTTAATGCAAACAAAAAAAGCTTCATCTCCTCACAACTGACATTTCCCATGTTTCTTCTGAACATAGACAATGACGGGAAGTCTGTAAGAGGTTGTGTAACAAGAGGAACCTCCAAATTCAGTAGGATCCCAGTCTGTCGGTCTTGATGGGGCTCAAAGTAGTCTACATTTTCTCAATTCCTGTCCAGGTATACAACATTGGGAGAGTACAAGCCCAGGAATAACAGTCCATTAAATCCAGAACAGAGTCTTAACAATTTTCTGAGACATGGAGCCACAGCTGGTAAATAGAACTGGAATAATTATTGCGAAATGAAATTTGATTAGGCTACGATACATTTGAGGGTCAAGGGTCATCCTGGCCCCACAGATCCGTGAAGTTACACACATTCAAAAACTAATATTACAGTCTTGGGATAGAACCCACTTGCCAGAAGCAGATATTTCAGTAGCCTTAAACAGGCACGTTTTCCAAAGTCACGGCTTTTGTTAAACCAGTCTAGAACGCTCACTGGGGCAGTCTATTACTGAGTGGATTCAACCTTGCAGCTTCTGATCAAGTCAAAAAATTGGTGCGTTGAAAAAAATTGCCATGAAAAATAATTTTTGACATAAGTGCCCTCTTCAACAATAATATCAAGTCGGGAAATACTTCAAATAAGTAGTACTCAATCTAGACTTTTCTTCCCTTTTAATGAGTGAAAGTTGGGCATACGCTGAACAGTCTATTGTACTTGATATGAAAGTACAATTCCTTCCAAAGTATCCACAAAACTAAATTTGTCCTAAATGCTGTAATCATTGAGACTGTTCTCAACCAAAAATTGTGCTTTTACACCCACTCACTTTTGCTAATTTGATGTGCTGAGAAACTCTCTCAACATTGCGATTCAGTTCAATGAGCTTTGGTTCCACCACTTCACGGCACATGGCACCATTATTGTTCATGAGGGAAATGGCTTGGTCACGTACATCATCAACTTGCAAACTGATTCCGTCCAGTTCAGATTGAAAACGCTGCAAAACAGTTTCAACAGTTACACTGCTCTAACTTTTGGAGAGTGCTTATGCAGATCTATAGAACCCAGGCAGCAGTCAGTGTTTGCTCACATTGCCGTAATCTTGAAAACAGTTACCAAGTTATATTAAATAGCATGTGTTGCACTGCATTGGTTACATTACTAACTTCTTCCTGAAAGGCGTGTAAACATGTGGTACAGACTACCCAAGGAGACAGTAGAACATAATGCATTTTAAGGTGATAAATGGTTATCAAAGGTTTATCAGTGCAGGAGGAATTCTATGACCTTTACAACTGGGTGAATGTATGGGAGCTGGGCATTTCTGGTCCAGTGTAGCTCTCTATTCCTAACAATACAATAAAGTCCCGCCTTTCGCGACTTCCTTGTTGGCGTTTTCACTTATCCCACTTTGTACTTTGTACAGCGTATCGCCCATCACATGAGCAATGTTTGCTTATCCATTTTTTCTTCTCCCTCTCTCCTGTTTTCCCAGGAAAAAGGCAGCCATGACACACCAGAGGCTAAGATTAACCCGGAAATGTCCAAAGCACTCGGACCAGAGCTGCAATAATGGCTCTGTTTAATATTGAAATGTTCACTGATGTATTGCTTAGAGGCTCCCCCATCTGTCATATATAGGTACTGCAGCACAATTTGTTGCAGAGTAACTGCCCAAACCAATGCTGCCCTCGTATGGCTGGAATCTATCTAATTGAGTCCCACTGAAAAGCACGTTCATCCTTCGCAATTTTGCCATTTGCAAGGTTTTTCAGAAACGTAACCTCCTCAAAAGGCTGCACTTTACTGTATTGGGACTTGTAAAAGGATGTGGAAGGCTTGCTTAAATATGTCTCATGCTCATTGATGCTTTGGTTCAGCTCTATCAGGGCCATTCGGCTTCATATCTCATAACAGCTATGGTCCAGATATGAACAGAAGAGCTAAATTACACAGGTGAGGTTAGAGAGACTGCTTCTGACATTAAGGCAACATTTGGTCATGTGGCATCAAGGAGCCCTAGCAAAATTGAACTCACTGGAAATTAGGGGAAACATTCTCCACTGGTTGGAGTCATAGTTAGCAGAAAGGAAGATGGTTGTGGTTGTTGGAGATCGATCATCTAAGCCCCATGGCGTTGCTGCAGGAGTACTTCAGGGTTGTGTCCTAGGCCCAACCATCTTCAGCTGCTTCATCAATGACTTTCCCACCAATAATGAGGGCAGAAATGGGGATGTTCCCGGACGTTTGCACAGCATTTAATACCATTTTCAACTCCTCAGATACTGAAGCAGTCCATGCCCACACGCAGCATGACCTGACAATATTCAAACTTGGGTCGATAAGTAGCAAGCAAGAAAGGGGTAGACACAGTAATTATAAGACAGTCAGCCTAATCTCGCTAGTGGAAAATTGGAAAAAAATTATGAGGGATAACATAAATGTTCATTTTGAACAGAGATTTATTATGGAAAGGTCGTACCTGGCTAACATGATTAAATTTTTTGAAGAGGTAGCAAGGAAGGTTGATGAGGTTCTTATAGCCTATATGGAAGTTAGCAAGGCTTTTGATAAGGTCCTTCATAGCAGACTGATCACAAAAAGAAAAAGCCCATGGGATCCAAGGTAAAGTGATTAGCTGGATCAAAGATTGGTTGAAGAGGCAAGAAGCAAAGGGTAATTAATGGTTGATGAGTGCTTTTGTGACTGGATTGCTGTTTCCAGTGGGGTTCCGCAGGACTCAGTATAAGGTCCCTTAATTTTTGTGGTATATAGCAATGATTTGGACTTGGAGTCCAAGACCTGTAGTTCCCTGGTTTATCTCTACAGCCCTTCTTAAATAGCGGAACCACATTAGCTGTTCTCCAGTCCTCTGGCACCTCCCCCGTGGCCAGAGAGGAATTAAAAATTTGGGTCAGAGCCCCTGAGATCTCCTCCTTGCCTCCCTCAGCAGTCTGGGACACAAATCATCTGGACCTGGAGATTTATCCATTTTTAAGCATAACAAACCTCCAATAGCTTGTCACTCCCTATATCAATTTGCTTAAGAACCTCACTGTCTCTCTCTCCCCGAGTTCGATACCTTCATCCTCATTCTCTTGGGTGAAGACGGATGTGAAGAATTCAT
This sequence comes from Carcharodon carcharias, assembly GCF_017639515.1. NCBI lineage: Eukaryota > Metazoa > Chordata > Chondrichthyes > Lamniformes > Lamnidae > Carcharodon > Carcharodon carcharias. The sequence continues at coordinate 124,741,640 of NC_054468.1, read as the reverse complement.
TCAACACTCTAGTAATGTCCTCTGGCTCCACGCGTAGATTGCCCCCTTGGTCCCTTATGGGCCCTACTCTTTCCCTGGTTATCCTCTTCCCATTGATATACTTATAGATTTTCTTGGGATTTTCCCTACTTTTACCAGCCAGAGCTTTCTCATATCCCCTCTTTGCTCTCCTAATTGCTTTCTTAAGCTCCACCCTGCACTTTCTGTACTCCACTGATGCCTCCGCTGATTTGCTTCCCTTGTACCTGCTAAAAGCTTCTCTTTTCCTTCTCATCTGCGAGGCTCTCAGCCTCGCAGATGCACCACAGTGACTCCAGCCATCGCTGAAGCTCTGAAATCTGGAGCTCAAGTTTCTGCAGATGGTGACACTTCCTGTATATGTGGTCCTCCAGGCCACGGGTAACGTTCAAGACTTCCCACACACTACAGGACATGCAACTAAGCTGCCCTGCCATGCCTTAACTTTTCTTAATTTAACTTTATTTCACTTTGCTTGTGTTTAAGTTGCTACTTTTTAAAAATACATTTTTCTAATTATCAGCTATGTACAGATAGATACTCCTCAACAGCAGTTTCTCATCAACCAATGAACTTACAGTTTTCCTGTGATATCACTGCTTGAGTTATTTTTCAAACTCAGCCAGCTGGCGTGCAGAGGTGTTCTCATAGGTGTCTTGTATCTCCCAACTCCCTGAAGGAAATGAAGGCCCTGAACCTCACCCTCTATTTATCCGCTGTTGAGTAGAAGTGTTCTCACACAGGTCCAGCTTCTCCCAGCTTCCTGAAGGCAGTTAAGACCCCAAGCCTCACTCTATTTATCCACTGCCAAGTAGAGGTGTTCTTGCCCAGGTCCAGCTTCTCCCAGCTCCCTGAAGGCAGATTACTCTTCACTGAACCAAGGTTGATTCCCCCAGCTGCTAAACTTGTTCAAAATCTACCCCATTTAGCATAGTGGTAGTGCCAGACCACATGATGGAAGGTATCCTCAATGTGAAGATGGAACTTCACCTCCACAAGGCCTGTATGATAGTCACTCCTACCAATACTGTCATGGGCAGATGCATCAGCGACAGGCAGATTGTAAGGATGAGATCCAGTAGGTTTTTCCCTCTTGTTGGTTCCCTCATTACCTGCTGCAGACCCAAATATAGCAGCTATGTCCTTTAGATCTCAGCTAGCTCAGGCAGTAATGGTGCTACTGGGCCACTCTTGGTGATGGACATTGAAGTCCCCTGCCCAGAATACATTCTGTGCCCTTGCAACCCTCAATGCTTCCTCCAAGTGGTGTTCAGCCTGGAGGAGTGCCGATTCAGCTGACAGTAGCTGGTAACCAGCAGGCGGTTTCCTTGCCCATATTTGACCTGATGCCAAGAGACTTCATGGGATCCAAAGTCGATGCTGAGGACTCCCAGGGCAATTCCCTCCTAACTGTATATCACTATGCCACTGCTGCCTCCTCTACTGGATCAACCCTGATGGGACAATACATACCCAGGGCTGGTGGTGGTGGTGTCTGGGACATTACCTGTAAGGTAGGCTTCCCGTGAGTATGACCTTCAGGCTGTTGCTGGACAGCTCTCCCAATTTTGGCACAAGCCCCCAGATGTTAGTAAGGAGGACTTTGCAGGGTCGTCAGAGCTGGGTTTCTGGTTTCTAGGTCGATGCCAGATGGTCTGTCCGGTTTCATTATTCTTTTTAAAATTTGTAGCGGTTTTATACAACTAAGTGACTTGCCATGCCATTTCAGTGGGCAGTTAAGAATCAACCATATTGCTGTGGGTCTGGAGTCACATATAGGCCAGACAGGGTAAGGACATTAGTGAATCAGATGGGTTTTTACAACTTTCGACAATGGTTTTGCAGTTATCATTAATTCCAAATTTATTAACTGAATTTAAATTATACCAGCTTCTGTGGTGGAATTTGAACTTGGGTGCCAAATCCCACCACGGCAGGCTGGTGGAATTTGAATTCAATCATTAAAATCTGGAACATAAAGCTAGTCTCAATAATGGTGACCATGAAACTACCAACAATTGTCACAAAATCCCATCTGGTTCATCTATGTCCTTTAGGGAAGGAAATCTGTCTTACTTGGTCTGTCCTACATGTGATTCCAGACCCACAATATACAGGTGACTCTAAACTGCCCTCTGAAATGGTCAAGCAAGCCACTCAGTTCAAAGGCAATTAGCGATGGGCAACAAATGCTGGCCTTTCCAATGATGCCCACATCCTATGAAAGAATAAAGAAAAAATAACCCTCATAACATTTAAAAAGTACTTGGACACACAGTTGAAGGTGCCAAGCCAACCAGGCTACAGATTATGAGCTGAAAAGTGGGATTAGGTTGCATGGTCCTTGTCCCTGCCAGCTGACATTATGGAACTGCTGGATCTTCTCACATCTATTCAACTGGCTCCTGGCAGAAAAAAACTTTTCTTTACATGAAACCATAAAGTTGAACTTTACTCAACTGTGTTAAAAAGGAAGAAAGAAAACTTTTTCTAGTGAGGGCCAATACATAAACAGGACTAAGAGAAAGGCAGAAAAGTCAGCACTGTTCAGGTATAGCATGAACTCAAAGGAACAGTATCTCAATGGCCTTACTTATTGACCGGCCACTTATTCACTTGTATGCAAGGGCTGAACATAAAAGGAAAACTGTTACAAATATTTGTTATAGTTTGGGCCTTTCTCAGTCTTTTTACCAAAATATGGCCATTACCTGTCACCAATTTCTCTGACCAGGAAAAATATACACTTGTGTGTTCTTGTCTCATTGAGGATTCTTTCCAATGCCATGGCCTTAAAAAAGAAAGTGTGATGGAATCCATGATTTCAAAGCTGTATTTTTTTTTAAGGCAGACCCAAACCAAGAAGGGAAACAGACCCTCCCAGTTTCTAAGGAAACCAAAACTCCTGGGCAGACTGAAACTCGTTGAGGTTATATAAATGAACACAGAGCCATACAAGCTCAGAAGTAGCAGCTGATGAGTCAAATGGTGCAGAACAGGCAAGCTGACGATGAGAGAGGCCAGATCCAGAAGCTGAGAATAAGTTGCTGTAGCTTAGTTAAAGATAACATTTAAGTGTTAATTAAAGATGATATTGGTGGATCTACACAATCTAGGCTGAGTTATGGGGGTTCCAGCGTGTGCTATTTTTGGTGAAGACCATGCCCATGGAACTTGGGTTGGTTGTGCACTGCTCTTGTCTCGGATCAGATTAGCTCCTAGGAGAGGAGCTGAAATTCTTTGTTTTGAAGGACTTTGTGACTGAGGGTGATGACTTGTATATCGTGTGGACTGCTGAGCCAATTTCTAAGATTTGTCTTAGATTTTTTCTAGTTTATAATTGACCTCAATTTGCCTGTTAATTTATGTTTAACTTATGACTCTAGGTTGTAGAGTATTGGTGATTAGTTGAGATAGTATTTACTGTTTGCTTTGTTTGACTCTTGTATAATAAAAAGTCTGTTTTTTAAACCGTGGAAACGTGTGGCTGCATTCTTTTAATAAATAACTGGGGTTTCAAGTTTCTTTTCTTTTTTAAAAAACAAATTACTGGTCTCTACCAAGATTGCAACAGCAGCAACAAAAAAAGGACTTACACTAAGATTGGGGGGAGGGGAGGAAATAAGACTTTGAATAACATTTGCCTGTGAGAATATATCTTGGAGAAATCCTTTAAGGCGCAAATTGTCCCCCACTGAAAAATCTCCCACATTCGTAATTTTTTACCTTAAGTATTTCTTCTCTTTCACCGTCTGACTTCTTATCAATCTCATCCAGCAGAATTTCAGTCTGATACAGCCAGGTGCTTATGTGTGCAACATTTTGATCAAAGCCTTCCATCTGGTTCTGATAATCCTATAAAGAAAGAAAGAAAATATTTCCAAGTCAGAATGGTGAGTGACTTGGAGGGGAACTTATAGGTGATGGTGTTCCCATCTATCTGCTGCCCCTGTCCTTCTAGGTAGCAGTGGGTGTGGGTTTGGAAGGTGCTGTCTAAGGAGCCTTGGTGAATTCCTGCAGTGCATCTTGTAGATGGTACACACTGCTGTTACTGCTCGTCGGTAGTGGAAGAAGTGAATATTTGTGGATGTGGTGCCAATCAAGCAGACTGCTTTGTCCTGGACAAATCCACCTTCTTCAATGTTGTAGGAGCTGCACTCATCCAGGCAAGTGGGGAGTATTCTATCACATTCCTGACTTGTGCCTTGTCGGTGGTGGACAGGCTTTGGGGAGTCAGCAGGTGCGTTACTCGTTGCACGATTCCTAGCCTCTGACCTGTTCTTGTAGCCACAGTATTTATATGGCTAGCCCAGTTCAGTTTCTGGTCAATGGTAACTGCCCAGGATTTTGGTAGTGGGGGATTCAATGATGGTAATGCCATTGAACATCAAGTGGCAATGGTTGGATTCTCTCTGGCTGGAGATGGTCATTGCCTGACACTTGTGTGGTGTGAATGTTACTTGCCACTAGTCAGCCCAAGCCTGGATATTGTCCAAATCTTGCTGCATTTGGACATGGACTGCTTCAGTATCTGAGGAGTCACAAATAGTGCTGAATATTGTGCAATCATCAGCGAACATCCCCACTTCTGACCTTATGATGGAAGGTCATTGGTGAAGCAGTTAAAGATGGTTGGGCCAAGGACATTACTCTGACGAACTCCTGCAGTGATGTCCTGGAGCTGAGACGACTGACAACCACAACCATCTTCCTTTGTGCTAGGTATGACTCCAACCAACGGAGAGTTTTCCCCTGATTCCCATTGACTCCAGTTTTATTAGGGCTCCTTGATACTACACTCAGTAAAACACTGCCTTGAAGGGTAGTCACTCTCACCTCACCTCGGAAGTTCAGCTCTTTTATCCATGTTTGAACCTAAACTGTAACGAGGCCAGGAGCTGAGTAGCCCTGGCAGAGTCCAAACTGGGCGACAGTGAGCAAGTTATTGCTAAGCAAGTGCCACTTGATCGTGCTGTTGATGACCCCTTCCATTACTTTACTGATGATGGAGAGTAGACTGATGGGGTGGTAATTGGCCAGGTTGGATTTGTCCTGCTTTTTGTTTACAGGACATACCTGGGCAATTTTCCACATAGCCGGGTAGATGCCAGTGTCGTAGCTGTACTGGAACAGATTGGCCAAGGGCGCAGCAAGTTCTGGAGCACAAGTCTTCAGTACTATTGCCGAAATGTTGTCAGGGCCTATAGCCTTTGTCGTATCCAGTGCCTTCAGCCGTTTCTTGATATCACATGGAGTGAATCAAATTGGCTGAAGACTGGCATCTGTGATGCTGGGGACCTCCAGAGGAGGCCAAGATGGGTCATTCACTTGGCACTTCTGGCTGAAGATTGTTGCAAATGCTTCAGCCTTATCTTTTGCATTGCTGTGCCGGGCTCCTTCATCATTGAGGATGGAGATATTTGTGGAGCCATCTCCTCCAGTGAGTTTTTTAATTGTTCACCACCATTCACGACTGGATGTGGCAGGACTACCAAGCTTAGATCTGATCTGTTGGTTGTGGGATTGCTTAGCTCTGTCTATCACTTGCTGCTTATGCTGTTCGGCATGCAAGTAGCCCTGTTTTATAGCTTCACCACATTGACACCTCATTTTTAGATATGCCTGGTGCTGCTCCTGGCATGCCCTCCTGAACTCTTCATTGAACCAGGGTTGATTCCCTGGTAATGGTAATGATAGAATGGGGGATATGCCAGGCCATGAGATTACAGATTGTGTTTGAGTCCAATTCTGCTGCTGCTGATGGCCCACAGCATCTCATGATGCCCAATCTTCAGTTGCCAGATTGTTCAAAATCTATCCCAATTAGCACAGCGGTACTGCCACACAACATGATGGAGGGTATCCGCAATGTGAAGGCGGGACTTTGTCTCCACAATGACTGTGCGGTGGTCACTCCCACCGACACGGTCATGGACAGATGCATCTGCGGCAGGCAGGTTGGTGAGGATGAGGTCAAGTATGTTTTTCTCTCTTGTTGGTTCCCTCACCACCTGCCTCAGACCCGGTCTAGCAGCTATGTCATTTAGGACTCAGCCAGCTTGGTCAGTAGCGGTGCTTTCCTCACAGCTGGTTGTTGATAGTTCAGTTCTCTTAGGCTTCAGAAGTTCCAAAATCATTGATGATAACTTTATGTGACGACCTCAGGGGAGACCATTAACTTTTCAAAAGAAGTTCTAAACCTCGTTGTTACCTGAAAGAACTACACTACGTACTACACCAAAATTTCACATTTTAAACAAAAACTTTTACTTTGCAAGAATTAAACAAAGCTATTCCTACTAACTTAACACTATATTTTGTTAACCCTTATTACTTAAACCCGAAAATTTAAACAGCCCACTCCTTGTTCTACTGTTATTTCCACCCAAGTTCCCCTATACTTTCCAGCCTCTTGAGGGTTCCTGCACTTCTCCTGAGACTAAAACAAGGTTTCCATAGCTCTTTGGAATTCACTTTGATTCTCCTCAGTGTCTCTGCTATTCTCATGGGTATGGAGATTTCTTGGGGTCCTTCTACTAGCATTCAGCCAGGAGGCCCCCAATTTTCTTTAAGCACCTCACAACTGTGGACACCTCAGCTCAAGAATTAGCTTCACTGCCTTCTTGCTTAGTAACGCCAAAATCAGAAAACATCCTTGTTTCTAACAACCTTTTCCTACTGGTCTTAGTTGCTTCCAAGCACCCACTGCTAGCAGCTTTCTATGTCTCTGTCTGTATCTGTAAAGAAAACAGGTAAACCCAACACAAAAGGTACCTCCTCAGCAACCTATCCCCATGGCAACGTGGCATCCCTAGGACATCCCAGATAGGAATCCAAACAAATTAACTTTACCTTCCCAAACTTGTCCTTTGAAAAGTAAGTGGATGCTTTAAGACTTTCCCTGGTTTACCAGTTGCTATTCAACCTTTCTTTGATCTGGGGAATTACATGAATGACGCACATCTCTAATAAAGACAGGGCAATTCTCCTCAGACTTACTGACTTCCGGTCCTCAGCCAAACAGGCCCATCTGCTGGTTTACGGCTCCCACCCTTCTAACTCTGACCTTGTGGGTACACATGGAAATACCTTTGATGTTGGTGATCTGACAATTTTTGAATTCGAATTTCAATTACCTTGCATTTAAAAATTTAATTCCCAAAACACATGCATCATGAAATTAAACATTTTGAACTGACACATGCTTGGGTTTGCCACTTTGAGGTACTGATATTAAAGCAGTTCACATGAACAGTCAACAGATCAACAGCTCCACTTTGTGTGGGTACTACACTGTTGCAGGAATTGCATTCCATTTTCATTTTCAAAATGCCCAGGCATAGACAAGCAATTATGAAGTAATATGTTTGCAATAGTAATAGGCATTAGTCAACTTGAATCACCCACTTATCTGATTGACAATCTTAATGGAGACCCTACAAGTTGTATTCCTACAACTGGACCTAAAGTCTCCAGTAATCATACCTACCTTACTGCAAATTACTGTCCAAACATTCCAGTATTACTGCAATGCACAATGCGGACAATCAATCAAACATGAGCTCTTTGCTGCTTTCCAATAAGATTGAACTGATGCGAGCAATTTTGTCAAACTTCATTGATGTATGCTGTCGACCACTTGCTATGACATTATTTATCAGCAGTCTTCCAAACCATCACTGTGGCAAAGTTACCTGTTTACCACTTGCTGTGACATTACTTACCAACAGTCTGTCACACCACCCCTGTGACAGAGTGCAGACCCTGTTCCAAACGGTGTTCAGCGTGCACAGGTTATCCTCCAAAACACGTTCGCTGCCTTCTATCAGACCCTGCAGTGCAGCACTACTCTCAGTGATACTACCCAGTTCAGCTTTTCTCACCTCCAATTGTTTCAGAATTAGCTATAAAAAAGAATATTTATTTTAATAAAATCATAATGATTGCATAAAAAACTAAGCTTCCCCCTTTAAAGGGGAAGGCTAGGATTGGAATAAGGCAAATAACCCATCAAAATCTGACATACGACCTTCCAAACCGTGACCTCCACCACCTCGAAGGACAAAGGCAGCAGAGGCTTCGGCAGACCAAGTTCCCCTTCAAGTCACACACCATCCTGATTCAGACTATATTGCATTGTCGTCGGGTCAAAAACTGGAACTCCCCAACAGCACTGTGGGCAGCCAGGTTCAAAGCAACAACTCATCACCACCTTCTCAAGCCCAATTTTGGATGAGCAACATATGCTGGCCTTGCTAGGGACACTGGCATCTCAGGAACAAATAAAATAGGTACTTCTGGTATAATCCTGTGATAAAGATTTAAATTGAACATAACAAGGCACCATCTGATAACCAAGGTCATGCCTATGTAGCTATTTGTTTAGCCACACCACCTACATTATTTTATATTTAATTTACAATCTTCACTAAGCTTCTTACCGATGTGCACTGATGCCCTGCTTTCATAGACCATCTGCTACCTTGTAAACTGGTCTCAAGGAAACATGCCAAGTGAGAACATTGCAGGCGGGAAGAGAAATGGCGCTATGCGCCTTCAAACAAGGATAAATATCTTCAAGAAAAGCTTTAAGGTGGCTATTATTGAAGATTATGGGAGGAAACAAACCTTGATGATTGTTTACTTCGCCTTTTTGATACCAACCACTTCAAACCATCTTCACCAATGACTCAAAGGGCTAAATGGCCTAGTCCTATTCCTGTGTGCAACCTTCATGGGCAAAGTGCTCAATAAAGAACTCCCTGCAATGAAACATTCGGCGCTATGGAATGGGAGGAGGCTTGAGTGCTGCATTAAAACCAGCAATGACATGCGGGTCGAATGGCCTATTTCTGTGATGCGCTTTGTAACACCACTCAAAGCTGCCCATTCTCTCTCTGTTCCCAACAACTGGGTTCATAATGCCATAGGGTTGATTAGCTACCCTTTGCCCAAGAACAGCACATGCCAAGAGAAGAAGGAGCATGAGAAATAGGAGGGGGACATTCAGCCCTTAATTGTTTAGGCATTCAGTTCGCTCATGGCTGATTTATATTTTAACTCCAAAGAAAAAAAGTGCTTCTGAATTTGCTCCTGTAAATCAACTAAGAAACCTTCAAAATATAATTTACGTCGCCTGAAACTCCACGTCATGATGTCCAGCTGCCAACAAGCGAGTATGAGAAAAGTGCAAAAGGATTCTCGCCTTTAATTGAGAGAAGGAACAAAAATACTCACTCTAGACCGTTTGATTTCTGAATCTAGGTTAACAGGTATTCCTCTTGCAGATGATCTTTTGATCACTTCATCTTCTGTAGCTGCCAACCACTCTGAAAGTGACTTGGTCTCATTCTTCCACTTGCAAGATAGTTGCAAGGCTTTTTCTAAGTCTTGTTTACCTTCAGTGACCTGGGAGGCAAGAAAAAGCATGTGAAAGGCTGGACCACTATCAGGTTACAGAATAAAACTGCCTTTGTAAAGCTGAAACAAAAACACAAAACGTTGGAAAAACTCTGTAGGTCTAGCAGCATCTGTGGAGAGAGAGAAGCAGAATTAATCTTTTGAGTCCGTATGACCCTTCTTTGGAGCAGAAGCTCTAGTAAAGCTGAGTTGGGTTTGTCATTCTTGTGAGGCTCCAAAATCTTATTCAGGAAGCTTCACATCAGAACTGGGAGATAGCCAAGCACTCTGTGTTTTCAGCACATTTTATAACAAAATTGTATTCAGTGTAGATAAAAGCATAAAATGACAATGAGATATTGATCAATTAAGTGAATAGGCAAAACAGTGGCAAATAGATTTCAACGTAGGCAAATCTGAGGTCATGCACCTTGGACCTAAAAAGGATAGAACAGAGTACTTTCTAAATGGTAAAAAGCAGAATTGTGGAGGTCCAAAGAGACTGAGGGTCCAGGTACATAGATCATTAAAAAGTCATGATCAGGAGCAGAAAATAATCAGAAAGGCTAATGGAATGCTGGCTTTTATATCAAGAGGAACGTAATACAAAAGGGTAGATGTTATGCTGTAGCTATCCAAAGTCATGGTTAGACCACACCTGGAGTACTGAGGGCAGTTCTGGGCACCATGCCTTGAAAATAATATATTGACCTTGGAGGGTGTGCAGTGTGGATTAACTAGAATGATACCCGGATTCCAAGAGTTAAATTACCGGGCGTGTTCACACAATCTAGGGTTTTGTTCCCTGGCATTTAGAAGGTTCGGAGTGATTTAATTGAAGTTTTCAAGATATTACGGGGAACAGCTAGGGCAAGTAGAGAGAAACTATTTCTGCTGGGACTTGGAAGTATATAGCCTAAAAATAAGAGCCAGACCTTCTAGGAGTGAATTAAGGAGTAATTCTGCACACAAAGGATGATAGTAGCTTGGAATGCTCTTCTGAAAATAGCAATTGATGCTTGATCAAATTAAATTTTAAAGCAAAGATTGACAGATTTTTGCTAACCAAAGATATCAAGAGATATAGGGCAAGGTGGATATATAGAGTTAGGTCACAGATCAGCCATGATCTCATTAAATAGCGGAACAGGCCCAAGGGGCTAAATGGCCTCCTCCTGTTTCTATATTCCTACTTTCCTATGACATCTCCTCTTCCCTACTCTCTCCCTGGTCTCAGTCTCTCACTCTATCAACACACTGGAAGCACTACAGCACGCCAGCATCATGGTTTCACCAATCCGGTCTTATCACCCAAGGACCTTTCTTTTACTCAGCAGGTCTACAATTACCATCAACTCCAATTTGGGCACTCTTATAAAATTGGCAACTCATGCTACGGGACAATTCTGCATGCTGCCCACTGCCACCTCGTCCAATTGGCCAATCCACACATTCAAGGTTATGCAGTATCAACTGGCCATCCAGTGATGAGTCTGATCCAGCTCTTACATGTGTTCACACAACTCAAGAGATTAGAAGCAAGGACCTCAGCTAAAGTTCCCCTTTTCTAATTGAAATATTGACACAACTATAACCAACCCCCATAACTCCTTAGCCCCACCCTACCTCAAACTGCTGTTCTAGGTCAGAAACCACTTAACATTGAGCAGCCATCAAACCTGACAGCTTCCTGGGATTTAATAAAAGAATGAATATGCAGAATGAGACGTGCAGCCAAAAATATTTTGGAGCTTTCAGCCTTTGTTCAGTGTACACAAAACCACCCCAAGGGAGAAGTAGATCTGAACACACAAAATAATTATGCAGCAATGCAGCTTTAAATAATTTTAATTCAACTAGAATTTATTTCCCGAAACAACTTTTCACTCCACAAGCCACAAGTCAAATGTACACATATTTTCTTTCCTGTCGCTTTTTTCCCATCGCATCCAAAGCAAAGGCTTCTGGCAGTATGAAATAAAATCCATTTATTTGAAGTCCAAATGGCCCAGGCAGCTTTATTAAAATGTGTATGTGCTAAAGACTGTTATGGCCAGACCCCAAGTTGTTGGTGAGATCCGTTTAGGGGCCAATAGCATTTTTTTTAAAGTAGACAAAGCTTGAGATCCAAGACACTTAAGAAGTGAAGAAAGCCATTGGATTCCACAGGTTTTGAACGAACAAAAATAAACTTTACAAGGTTAAAAAGATAAAACAATTTACAATATCTATCCTATACTCTAACATTCAAGATATTTATGAGGTACTTGGTACAAGCCAATTGTTGAACACACTACACTGCACAATAAATGACAGATGCGACCAAAATGGATTCCATGGATTTCTCAACAACCCACCGAGACATTTGTCACACTGTGAGTCAACCAATCTCATCGAAACTTTGTCTCTTTCACAAGGGTTTCCAATCTTCACCATCGAAGATTACACATTGGAATTTTCTCCAAAAGTCACTCCAACTCAGACGACTTCAACGACAACCCACCTTGCAGGATTCCAATCTCACCTTCTGAGATCCCATTGTCCTGCATTCCCAAGTACATTCAAACATCAACTTACAAGCGCAATTTCACCTCTTCAATCATGCCAAGCAGAACACTACTGCTCCAAAGGGGTGCCTTTGCCCCAGTTGCCGACAGCATGGAGTCACCAACCTTCAGCTGCCTTCCCAGAACTATAGGGTCTCTCTTACGCCTCTTCAATTACCAGGCCAAGATGATATCAACAACCACCCACCTCGCAGGGTTTCAATCTTGCCTTCCAAGATTCCATTCCCCTGGATTCCCCAGTATAAACCCAAGCACCAAATTTAAGGTACATCATCACATCTTTGGCCCCAAAGGAGTACATTTGCCATCGCACCCTTCTTTAATTACCAGGGCTTCTCCTGAGCCCTTTTTATTTAAAGTCTGCTCCCCATAACCCTTTCTCTAACTAGGAGCCTGTTTCTCTGCTCCTTGACCTAACTGGAACCTGTTTGTGTGCCCTGTCGTTGTCCTTTACCTGGGACTTCCTTTTGGGACCTCTCCCTCTCCAGGACACCTCTTGGGACCTCTGCCTGTCCCCCTCCTTGTCCCCTACCTGGGACACGCTCTTTGGATTAAAACTGACTGACTGACTCAAACTGACTACCTCAGAACTGCTGTTCACTGACTCAAACTGATTTGGTGACCTATCAAAACACTCCAAGAGGGTCTTGCCTTTGTCACTAGGCAGGAACAAATATGACAAGCATTGAAACATCTTGTGCTTTAAATGTTACAAGCTCCACAGACTGCAAGCTTACATTGTGCACAGCGACACAGAAAGAATGGATTTCATAACAAAACTCTGATTAACTCAGTCTTCATAAGGGGAAACAGGTTCTATTCTCTTACTGTTTCCTCCCTCCCTGCCTGAATGGTACTATTCAGTTAAATGACTAGCAGGCATCAAACTTCCCCAGGACCTTCCACACGTGTCTGTTCTTCATTTGTCAGTAAGACAGTTAATGCAGACAGACTATTCATCATCACAGCGTACTAACATCCAGCCTTCAGCCAAGGTTCACTCTCAGAGCTTTCTACTATGAAAAAATCACAGACAATATACAAAGTAAAGATTTTAGTTAATGCACAAAAGATAAAAGTTTATTACTGCAAACTCATGTTCACTGTGGGAATGAGATGTTATTTTTAAGAATCCCAGAGCACTTGCCAAAGGCAACTAAGCTAGCAAGTCAAAATAAGATCTCATTTAATGCCATCAAGTTCTACACTTGTATGTGCATGAACTAAAATCTTTATTTGTATGTTGACATCCAACATCCCCTCCTATTCCGATGACTGAAAAATGTAAATTTGAATTACTTAAACGTCTTGACTGTACTCAAGTAAAGGTTTTAATACTGTCAAATTAAATATTTCCACTTTTAAATTAGGGAGCACTTTCTTAAATCATTTTAACTAGTCATTACTAAATCACCCCAAAATCTGCTTGCACCTTTTGCTCTGCTTACCTGAGCACCCATATCATTGTATAGGAGTTTCAGGGCTGTCAATTGCTCATCCATCAATTTGGGGTGGTCTGTCTGCTGTTTTTGGACAATTTGTCGCCCAGTCTTTATTACTGTCTCCACCTCAAGCTTCACCTCACTCAGAGTTTTATATAGTTTCTAAATAAAAGAAAAATCTTTGGTTAGCCAACATGGCAACACAACTTACCACCAACATAACTGTGAATTATACATGGAATGTGCACTTTTATCTGTGCTCATAATACAGCCTTTTTGTTGATCATACGTTTGAGCGAGGAAGAGGGGAGGTGGAAGAAAAGTTCCAATTAAAACTTAGTATAAGAAGGTTAATCCTTAATTTTGTGGTTGCGAAATACCATTTATATAGAAAAATGAAATTCCCATACTTTAACAATTGCTTATGTAAATCAAGCAGTCTTTTACTACATTTTAATAAAATTACATATTTTACAAAACATATCCAAGATGATTATGAACAGTGGGACAAATTGCAATTAAAATGTTCAGAAAAGAGTAGTCAATAGCATAGTCATCCACATTCTACATGCATGTCAGACCTGACAACTACATGAATATTTGATAGGAGTATGCATGTCCAATACAACATATGAACATTTGATATTACATACAATGCATATGCAATGATGCATGCATGTCCAATGTGACATGTAAAAGAGCAGCCCACATGACACGTGAATGTGAAAATGATACATGCCCAATATGACATATACATGTCTATCATGACACACTTATGCATGATTGATAGGTTAGGTATACATGCATGTCCAACACAAATATTCAATATAATGTACATTCACGTCTGATATGACAAGCATGTCCAATATGACATATGAACATCCAATGGCATACCTGCATGTATGTTATAATACATATATGAACTCTTGATGATGTATATATGCATGTCCAATATGACACATATACAATCACATCTGGTGGAAAATAAAACTCAGAATTGTATCCCAAGTGTCAAATCCAGGGGCCACTCCCTCATTTCTAAAAATCATAGAAACATAGAAAATAGGAGGAGTGGGTCATTCGGCTTTTCAAGCCTGTTCCGCCATTCAGTATGATCACGGCTAATCCTGGTAAAGAAGGCCATTATTATTTGTTGATTTGGTTCAGGAAATATAATTTGACCCTGGATATGTTTGCAATGTGCAGAATTTAATGTAAGTCAATGTAGTGAAAAGGGATATAAAACACGAACAATGCCAAGGAAATGAGGAAAGAGCTCCAAAGGTAGATTGTGGCTTATTACTTGCTCCTTTTATCCATTTGAGAAATAGATACCCAATGACGCATTTGGTAATTTAACACAATACTCAATCAGCATCCAAAGGCATGAAGCATACAGAAGCATATGGTTAGTGGCAATAAGTGCTCAAATTTACATTTACACTGTAAATCCAGATATACTGAGTTACTTTTTTTATCTCTCATCATTTAGAACACCTGCAGACAAAATTGACTTAACTGTATAAAGTTACAAAATGAACAGCTAAGCAAATTAACAAGAGACAACATAAGAGGTGTGCAAGTTATGAGATTAACCCTATCATTTGCTGTGAAGATAGTTTTAAGAATACTGCCAGTTTGGCTAAATTGGCAGCACTTCAATCGCCAAGCCAGAAGTTGTGGATTTAAGCCCCAACCCAGGACTTCAGCATTTAATCCAGGTTGCTGCTGTAGTCAAATAAAGGGAGTACTGCAAAAAACAAAGGTGTCACCTTAGGAATGAAATGTTGCACCAAAGGTCCCAATTATCTATTCAGGTGGACGTAAAAGATCCCTTAGCACTTATCTAAGAGGAGCAGGGAGCTCTCCTGGTGTCTTGGTCTCTAATCTCAATCAAAGTCAACAAAAACAGAATAACTGGGCATTTGGAACTTGCTGGATCTTGCCATGTGCCACTGAGCTGTGCATTTTGTCTACAACTCCTTTATTAGTCAAGGTATTGAGTATAAGAGCAGGGGAGTTACGCTGAAACTGTATAAAATGCTAATTAGGCTGCAGCTAGAGTCAACCATACAGTTCTGGTCTTCACACAGAAAGGATGTGATCGCACAAGAGAGGGTACAAAGGTGATTTATGAAGGTGTTGCCAGGAAAGGAAAACTTTAGCTATAAGACTGGATAGCCTGGGGTTGTTTTCTTTGGAACAGAGGAGTCTAACAGGAGTTTTAATTGTTGTCTATAAAATTGAAAGGCCTAGATAAAGCGGATAAGAAGGGCCTGGTTCCAGTAGCAGAGAGGTAAATAATCAGTAACTGGTATAAGACTTAGAGGTGAATTGAAGGGAACATTTTGCACGTTTGGGGCGGTGAGGGTCCGGAACTACTGCCTGAAAAGGTGGTACAGACAGAAACCTTGAAATCATTTTTTTTAAAATGCTTCAATATGCACTTGAAATGTTCTAACCTACGGGGCTATAGGCCAGGAGCTGAAAAGTGACTTTATGTTGGATAGCTCTTCCTCAGCCAGCATTAACAGGGTGGACCAAATGGTCTCCTTCAGTGCCCTAAATTTTCTGCTCCTGTTTCTACAAAGCAAGTGTAATTCAAAAGTTCATTTTTGGATGGAGAGCATGAAGTAGTCATGAAAGACTCAGTTTGTGTAGAACAGCTGACTCTCAAGAGTGGATTGAAACAATTACATCAAAGTTTCAGTTGTTCTCCTCTCCAAACCTTTCCACTTCTCTTTAGGATACTCCTTAAAACTTAACTATTTAATGAAGTTCTTTGTCAGCAATCATGTTCTGTTGATGGGTCATAAGGACTCGAAACGTCAACTGTGCTCTTCTCCGCCGATGCTGCCAGACCTGCTGAGTTTTTCCAGGTATTTCTGTTTCTGTTTATGATGTCCTCTTCATTTGTTTGTCTCATTGTGCTCCCAAGAAATACCTTGGGACATTTTACTAAGATGAAAGCTATATAAATGCAAATTTTTGTTGCCCCTCAACCATCTCCCACCATTTGAAGCCTCTCACCTATTATTGTGCCTTTTTTCTAGCCAGATCCCATGGTTAAGGGGTGGATAAGCGGTATACATAGTTGCACTGTACCTCAACAGGCCTGATGATATTTTCCCATTTTGTACAGTAACAGACTTGATGGGCTAAATGGCCTATTTCTGCTCCATAATATTTCCTGACCCTTACCATACAATTATCCAGTTGGGGCTGTATTTCTTCAGGCTCTACACTCCTCATGTCCAACACGTACAGTTCTGCTTTGACACTATCCAACACACGTTTACAGTCTAGCATACGCTGCTCAAAGTTTGCTGGTTTCTGGAAAAGCTGGAACTTTGTTGACACTTCTCGAAGTTTCCTCTGTCAATGATACAAAATGTCAAAATAGTAAAGGCTCATGTGCTGAATAATATCTTACACTTTGCTAGTTTACATGAAAGTATATACAGCAATCTAAAAAAAGCACAGAGAAGAAATCAGCAAATTGAGGTGTATGCAAATTAACAGGGTGGTGGATTTAAACTATATATGAAGCTTTATGGCACATACTTATGCAGCCCATAACAACCAAAAGCTTTATAAACCCAGATTTAGAAGATAATTATAATATTGAGAATGTGCAATGTACACAAAAGCACACACACATATAAAGGCAAAGACAAACAAGAATAAAATGAAAACCCAAACTACCAGTTAGAGTCCTCAGTGCAGCAAAGCCCTATAGAAAAAGATATAGGGAGACAGAAATGCACACAAGTAAGAAACAGATTATAGAAATATTAGTAGCTGAAAATGTCAACATCTATACAAACCAGCACCATAAAACATAGATACTTATTTCAACTTAGAGCCAAACCACAAATGTTTCACAATTAGAATCCTGATCTTCAATTTGAATCAATTGAAATTCTAGGATAGAGACAGCATTGCCCTGGTGACTCAATATGTAGAAGATTGATAAAATTGAGCAAGGCCGAAGGGAGACAAAATTAAGAATTAAATTAAATAGTTGCTTAGTAGTACAGATCTTAAGTATTGTTAAACAAAAGAGACATGCTGTCAAGGTTTTTTGTCTTGCACTCATCAGGATAGAATCGCAATACCAGATCTCAAAGGGAACAACAACTCATACTGCATGGAAAGAGGGTGCTGATTGGTGGGCAAGTGGACTCTGATTGGTAGAGGTGTTACCACAGAGATTGCACCAGGAAAGTAAACTGCCACAGTTTAAGCAAGCTCCAACTGATTTTCTCTACTGTTAGGATATGTGAGAAAATGAGCAATGGTCGTCACACTGGCCCAAATTAATCCAAAACAGCAGAGTCCTTATATAACAAACTTATATATACAAGCAGTAATCTACAAAACATTTGCAGTCAAATTAGCATACTTACCAATTTCATCACCCATCCGTTCCTCCTATGCCATTCGCTCCTCCCATGCCAACCCCATCCCAAGCCATTCCATACTTCCCATAGCACTCTGTTGATGCCATTCCCCTCCCTCCCACTCATCCCATGCTACTCCATCCTTTCCATGCCAGCCCCTGCCATACACTTCTCACGTCATCCCATCCTTCCTATCCCCTCCGTCCCATGCTATTCCATTCTTCCCATGCCATCCCCTCGACCATTCCATCCCACCTCCATCGGCCTATGCATTATCCCCAGCTCCCATGCCGTACCCCCTTCCTTGCCCCTCAACTCCCACAGCATGCTGCCTCTCCCCAACCCCCAATGTGCCTCGCACCTCTCTCCCTCCTATGCCTTGTGCGCACCTCCTCCATCCCATGCTATTTCCTCTGCCCCACCCACCGACGCCATTCCCCAAACCCCAGTCTGTCTGGGCAGGGCAACCTTGTTGTTGGGCTACCCTTACCTTCTGTATTTCTTTTTCTTCACCAATGCCACCCCCCTCCACCCCCCGACAACTCACTCTGCCACCACCACCATCACCAACCGTTGGCAGCCACACGTGTGTCACATACTTCAATTCTTCGCACGCCACATATTTCATGTGCCAGGTTCCACCCGCCAAAATAACCCTCCGGTCAATCAACAGACAAAACTGTTTTATTGTGAATTACATGAACCTTGGAATTCCTAGAACAGCTTCTGAACTGCAAATTTGATTCAATCTACATTTGAGAATTTTAAATGTAAAATGTTGCTCAAGGGCTGCACAAATGCAAAATTTTTTCAAACATTCCAAAACACAGCATTCAATGTCACTCAATCTTCAGTCAAATCCACTCATACCTGAAGCAAATCCAATTGAGTGCCACCGCGAGAATAGGGCTTGTTATCTAATAAAGGTAGGGCCCCCACATTTTTCATCTTCATCTCCTCCAAGCTGGTTTCATGGGCTGCAATATCTGTTTTAATTTTCTATTAATAATATACAAAGGAAGTCACATTGTGAGCCACCTTACAGAAAGCCATCAGAGCAATATTTCACTCTTTAAATCACAAGCATCAATAGCATACTTTCAAGTTATGACACAAGCTTACTGCCAGGGTTAGAGCTGGCAACCATATGCTTTCTTGTCAATTTTAGGTTTGCATTCAAATTGAGATCCAGGATGCAGATTTAACAATAAAGCACAATGATTAAAATTGTTTTAGATTGTTCTGTATTGTCATTTACAATAAAAACATTTGTCATCGATTTGATGTTTTTTTTTCTGGAACCTAGCAAAGAATGGTAACATGGGTGTAACATGGGAGTGGCAGTATTGATTAAAGATGGCATTACAGTACTGGAGAGAGAGGATGTTCCAGAGGGGCCAAAGACAGAATCGCTCTGGCTAGAGGTAAGGAATGAAAAAGATGCAATGACATGTAGTATATAGACTACAAACTAATGGAAGGGATGTAAAGAAACAAATTTGCAAAGAAATTACAGAGAGGTGCAAGGATAATACAGTAATTATAATGGGGGACTTCAATTATCCAAATATAGAATAGGATAGGAATAGTGCAAAGGGGCAAGAGGGGAAAGAGTTCCTGGAATGTGTTCAAGATAATTTTCTGCAGAAGTACATTTCTGGTCTGACAAGAGGTCAGGCACTGTTAGGCCTGGTTCTGGGGAATGAGTTGGCCCAAATGAATCAAATATCAGTGGGAGAGCATTTAGGGGACAGTGGCCATTGCATCATAAGGCTTAGATTGGATGTGGAAAAGGGCAAGGCACAATCCAGAGCAGGGAGAATTAATTGGGGGAAAGCCAACTTGGATGGGATGAGAATGCATCTGAGTCGAGTGAATTGGGATCAAATGTTGGCTCAAACGATGGTGGTTGAGCAACGGGCCACCTTCAAAGAAAAATTATTGCAGACAATGTTAAGGTATATTTCCTTGAAGGGAAAAGTTGGACAAATAAATCCAGAGTGCCCTGGATGACCAGAGAGGTAGAAGCGAAGGTGAAAAGGAAGAAGTGCGCATACGACAGATGTCAGGTAGAAAATACAATGGAGAGTCAGGCCGAATATAGAAGGGCCAGCGGGCAAGTGAAAAAACTAATAAGAAAAGCAAGGAGAGAGCATGAAAAGAGGCTGGCAGCTAACATTAAAGGGAATCCCAGGGTCTTGTGTAAGCATATAAATAACCAAAGGGTGCTAAATGAAACAGTAGGGCTGATTAGGGATAAAAAAGGGTGCTTGCACATGGAGGCAGGAGAAATTGCAGGGATAATAAACAAGTACTTTACATTTTTCTTTACAAAGGAAGATGATGCTACCCAGGCCGAGGTGAGAGAGGAGGTAACTGGTACACTAGAAGAATTTACAATTGAGAGGAGATATTAGAAAGGCTATCTTTACTTAAAATTGATAAGGTACCAGGACCGGATGAGATGCATCCAAGGATACTGAGGGAAGAGAGAATGGAAATTGCAGATGCATTAGTGATAATCTTCCAGTCTTCCTTAGAAACAGGGGAGGTGCCAGAGGACAAGAGAATTATGAATGTTGCACCCTTGTTCAAAAAGGTGTGCAAGGATAAAGCTGGCAACTACAGGCCAGTCAGTTTGACTACAGTGGCAGGGAAACTTCTGCAAACTATTGTTTGGGATAAAATCAATAATCACTTAGACAAGTGCAGGATAATTAAGGAAAGCCAGCATGGATTCACTAAAGGAAAATCACATTTAACTAACTTGGAGTTTTTTGAGGCGGTAACAGAGAAGGTTGATAAGGGAACACTGTTGATGAGGTGTATATGGATTTTGAAAAGGCATTTGATACAGTGCCACACAACAAACTTGTGAGCAAAATTCTAGGTCATGGAATAAAAGGGAAATTAAGCACTTAGATAAGAAATTGGCTGAGTGACAGAAAACAGAGAGTAGTGATAAATGGTTACTTTTCAGATTGGAGGGAGGTTTATCATGGGGTGCCCCAGGGTCAATGTTGGGACCCTTGCTCTTCCTGATATACAGTAATGACCTAGACTGTTGTGTGCAGGGCATGATTTCAAAATTTGCAGATGGTACGAAGATTGGAAACATTGTCAACTGTGATGAGGATAGTCTTGAACTTCAAAAGGACAGAGACATGTTGGTGGATTGGGTAGAGAAGTGGTAGATGAAGTTCAATGTAGAGAAAGGTGAGGTGATTCATTTTGGCAGGAAGAATATGGGCAGTATAAAATAAAGGGAGAGGCTTTAAAGGAGGTGCAAGAACAGACGGACCTCAGTGTATACGTATATAAGTCATTGAAGATGGCAGGGCATGTTGAGAGAACAGTTAATAAAGCATAGAGTATCTTAGGCTTTATTAATAGGGGCATTGAGTACAAGAGGGTCATGTAGAACTTGCATGAGGCACAAGTTACGCCTCAGCTGCGTCCAGTTCTGGGCGCCACACTTGAGGAAGGATGTGAAGGCATTGGAGAGAGTACAGAGGAGATTCACACAGATTATTCCAGGGATAAAGAACTGTAACTATGAGGATGGACTGGAGAGGTTGGGACTGTTTTCCTTCGAGAAAAGAAGGCTGAGAGGAGACTTGTTAGAGATATTCAAGATCCTGGGGAGTATGGGCAAGGTAAATAATGAGAAACTGTTCCCACTCAAGAGAGCATCAAAGACTAGAGGGCACAGATTCAAAATAATTGGCAAAAGGAGTAAAAGTGAGATGAGCATTTTTTTTTTCACCCAGAGGGCAGTTAGAGTCTGGAATGAACTCCCTGACAGGGTGGTGGAAGCAGGTTCAATTGAGGTATTCAAAGGGAATTGGATTGCTACCTGAAAAGAGAGAACGTGTGAGGTTACAGGATAAGGCAGGGGAGTGGGACGAGGTAGAATGCTCTTTTAGAGAGCCAGTGCAAACTCAATGGACTTAATGGCCTCCTTCTGCACTGTAGAGTTTCTGTAATTTCTATAACTGGATCAAAGCTGAGGAACCTGATGGTGGGTGTTCCAGTCACCCTGTTGAATTCCCTTGTTCAATATTGGTGGCTAGAACCACAACTTGAGATCTGGAATATTGCAGTTAAAATCACAAATCATAAGCTTGGGTGGTACAAACGTTCACCTGGACACTAAGATGGTCAATAACCTGAACTTCCTTCAGACAAACAGAAGAATTCTTCTATAAGTGCTGATCACTTTTTTGTGACCAATTGAGTTTCTGATCAAGGATGTTGATAGTGAGAAGTTGGACAATGGTAACACTACTGAATATTATGGGGAGGTGTTAGGCACACTTGTTCGAGATGATTATTTCCTGGCATTTTTTGGCACAAACGTTACTTGCTACTCACCAGCAAAAGCTGATTATTGTCCAAGCCTTATTGCACGTGAGCATGGAACGCTTCATTATTCGAGGAATTGTTCATGGAGCTGAACACTATAATATCAGGAAACAATATTTCTTCTGACTTTAAGGTGGGGGGGTGGGGAGAAAGCCATTGACAAAACAGCTGAAGATGCTGTTGTAAAATAAATATACAATAGAGGAGGTGTTGTAGCAAAAGGATGAAACTGTCTTCAGAAGGCTGGGTCAAAAGAACTATTAATTCACACTTCATGGCTGAAGCAAAAGGAAGACTAATTGCTGTGGACCTGCATTACTGAGCCTCATCAAAGACAATATGAACATAAATTAGGAGCAGGAGTGGGCCATTAGGCTCCTAGAGCCTGTGCCACCATTCAATAAGGTCATGGCTGATTTGATTATGGCCTCAACTCCACAGTCCGCCCACCCCCCAATAACCTTTGACTCCCTTGTCCATCAAGAATCTACCTAGCTCTGCCTTAAAAATATACAATGAGCCTGCCTCCATCGCTCTCTGGGGAAGAGAGTTCCAAAGGTTCATGTCCCTCAAAAAAAACGTTTCTTCTCATCTCTACCTTAAATGAGAGACCCCCTATTTTTAAACCATGTCCCCTAGTTCTAGTCTCTCCCAAAAGGGGGAACATCCTTTCGGCATCCACCCTGTCAAATCCCCTCAGGATCTTCTATGCTTCGGTAAGATCACCTCTCAATTTTCCAATCTCCAAAAGATACCGGCCCAGCCTGTCCAACCTTTTCTCATAAATTTGAACTCCCCTTCCCAGGTATCAGTCAAGTGAATCCTCTCTAAACTGTTTCTAATGCATTTATATACTTTCCCAATAGATGGAGAGTGCTAATCTATTCCTCAGCTGTATTTGAAGAATGCTACAGTTGACAAGCAACCATTCCAAATGTGACAAACGTGGTGATGAGTTTCTACTTGCGCCAGATAGGCAGCTTGCTAAGAAAATTTTTACCCTGCAAAAACTGAGCAAGGAAAAGTCCCATCCCAAGTACAGATGTCCTTTTTTTTTGATGAACAAAAAATAATTGAAGCACAGCATAACCAGCCAAGATGAAGTGAACAAGGATCTATCCGTAGCCCAATCCTATGAACCAACTACATGTTGTTGCTTGGCGACATCATCCAAAACACATGCTCAGACAACATCCAACGTTATTTCACTACCCCACTCAACCATCTTTGGTTTGTCATGATGCTTGTCTAACAGTCAACAACAACTTATATTTATATAGCACTTTTAACATAATGAAACATCCAAGGTGCTTCACAGGAGCATTATAAAACAAGACATGGCACCAAGCCACATGATGAGATATTAGGTCAGATGACCAAAGCTTAGTCAAAGAGTTATGGTATATGGAGAAGGATCTGAAGAAGAGTCATACAGAGTCAAAACATCAACTCTGTTTCTCTCTCCACAGATGCTGTCAGATCTGCTGAGTTTTTCCAGCATTTCCTGTTTTTGTTTCAGATTTCCAGCATCCACAGTATTTGGCTTTTATCTTATGTTGTAATGGGTGTCTAAAAGGAGGAAAGTATGGTAGAGAGGCAGGGAGATTTAGAGATGGGTCTCCAGAGTTTGCGGCCTAGGCAACTGTAGGCAGAGCCACCAATTATAATTGGGAATGCCCAAGAGGCCAGAATTGGGGGAGCATAGATATCTCAAAGGGTTGTGGGGTTGGAGGAGATTACAGAAATAGGAAGGGGCAAGACCATGGAACGATTTGAAAGGGTGAAGTTTAAAATCAAGATAAGGCTTGACTGAAAATCAATTAGATCAGTGAGCATGCGGGTGATAGGGGAATGGAACATTGTGCAAGTTAAGACACAGGCAGCACAATTTTGGAAGTATCCTCATTAAACAACATTTGCTTGCATTTATAAAGCATCATTAATGTGAAAACTAAGATGCTTCGCAGAGGCATGATTAGAAATAACATACACAGGAAGTCAAAGACAATATTAAAACAAGTGGTAAAAAGCTTGGTCAGGGAGACTGAGAGCTTTGTGGAAAGCAGGTTTCTGGAAGTGGTCTCCCCGCCGCCTAAAAATGTGCAGGTAGAGAGGAAACAGGTGACTATCAGAAGGACAAGGAGGATCAGGCATGCAGGGCAGGGTTCCTTTCGGTGTATCTCACGCAGAACCACAATTCCATTCTGAATACTGGTGACAGTAATGATCACACAAGGGAGTGCAAGCAGGGCCAAGTTCACGACACCGGGGTAGCTCAGTTGCATAGGGGAGTGGAGAAGAGGAGAAAATAAATATTAATGGGGATTTGATGATGAAGGGAACAGACAGGCAGTTCTACAACCGCATACATGACTCCAAGGTGGTAGAGTCAAGGGTGCCACTGAAGAGCTACATGACATTCTGAAGGGGAGAAGGTGAACAGCCAGAGGTCAAGGTCCATATCAACACCAATGATATCGGCAGAAAAAGGGATGAGGTCCTGCGGACAAAGTTTATGGAGCTAGGAGATTGAAAAGCAAAACCTCCAAGGTAGTAATGTCCATATTACACCCAATGTCACATGCGAGTGAGTGCTGAAATAGGAAGATAGACTTGATGAATACATAGCTACTGGAGGGCGTGCTTTGGAATCCTTAGACGTTGAGAGTGCTTCTGGGGAAGGTGGGCCCTGTACAAGCCGGACAGGTTACACTTCAACAGAGTTGGGTCAATATCCTCACAGGCGGTTTGGCTAGTGCTGTTGGAAGGGTTTAAACTGGCTTGGCAAAGGAACCTGAGAATAGTGAGAGAAGAAAAGTTGGAAATGGAAGGCAGAAAATTAATATGTATGTTTGGAAGGCAGAGAAAAAAGGCCAGAAAATAGACAAGGAAGCTTGGCAGTGCTAAATAATTATAAACTTCACTACAAGATGTCTAGGGAATAAGGCAGATGAGCTGAGAACAAAGGAGTCTGATATGATAGCTACTACTAAGACATGGCTGGAAGAAATAGTAGTTCAACATTTCTGGTTACAGGGCTTTCAGATGAGAAAGTGAGACCATGAAAAATAATTGGAAAATAAAATGAAAGAAATACGTAAAGGAAATACACAAATACATAAAGAGCAAGTGGATAACTGAAGAAAAACATAGATAATCAAAGACAGTCATCATGGATTTGTTAAGGGAAGGTCATGTCTGGCTGACATGATTACACTTTTTGAGGAGATAACAAGGAGGGTCGATGCGGGTAGTGCATTTACTGATGTCTATATAGGATTTAGCAAGTCTTTTGATAATGTTCCACATAGCAGGCTGGTCATAAAAGTAAAAGCCCATGGGATCCAAGGGTAAGTGACAAGTTAGCTCCAAAACTGGCTTAGAGGCAGGGAGCAAAGGGTTGATGGGTGTTTATGAGACTGGAAGGTTATTTCCATTGGGGTTCCTCTAAGTTCCGTGCCGGCTCCCTTGCTTTTTGAGAGGTAAGTGGCTTCAAGGAGAAATTTTTTTCATCCAGAGATATGGATCTGGAACTCTCTGCCTGAAAAGGTGATAGGGGCAGAACCGCTCATAACATTTAAAAAGTCCTTGGATATGCATTTTAAGGTGCCATCACCTACAAGGCTACTGAACAAAATCTGGAATGTGGGATTAGACAGTGCGGCTTTATTGGCTGGATAATGCTCCTTAACAGCCTTGGGATATTCTACTATATTTATATAGTGACTTTAATGTAAATTGTTGTTGTTGGGTCATCCAGAAAATGCCATGGGGTGGGTGGAGTGGTGGCAAATTATTTCATTAATTATGCACATTAAAAGTTGCATTTCTGTAACCTGAGCTTCCTGCGGCATCTGCAAGGCATCTATGCGGTCTGTTAGATACAAGGTTAACTGTTTATCTAGTAGTCCAAGTGACTCCTGGAGATCATGCATTCGCTGTTCATTTTCTTGAGACATTTGTATATGTTGCTCCAGTGAGATCTGCTTGCTCACAGCCTATAAAAACAAACAAAAGAGGTCTAGTGACAATCTATTACAAGGAAGCCACATTCAATGCACAAATTGGAAAATCTCCCAGGATATTGCTTACAATCCCAGCACAAAGGACTGAGATACAGAGTGCGAGGTTTTCAATCTGAAGCCCGTCTACCTGATGAGTGATGGCTACTACATCACATGAAACTGACTTAAATCAGGATTAGGAATCATAGGGCAGAAGTGTTGCGCTAGAAAGAGGGTGAACAGGCCAGGTTCTGACTTCATAGGATTAAAAATATCTTCTTAAAAACACCCAAAATAATTTTAAAAATACAAACAAAGAGATAAAATGTAACATGTTTCGAAAAGATTGTGGGGATGAGATGTGTTTGTAGAGTAGTATGGTTAGCATAGGCTAAAATTGTGATCGGCTGGTCTATGGTGTTTTTTTATTCTTTCATGGATAGCTGGACCAGCATTTTTTGCCCATCCCTGATTGCCTTTGAGAAGGTGGTGGTGAGCTTGTAACAGCAGGATAGATAAAGGGGAACCAGTAGATGTAATATATTTGGATTTCCATAAGGCATTTGATAAGGTACCGCACGTAAGGTGACTTAATAAGATAAGAGCCCATGGTGTTGGGGGTCTTATATTAGCATGGATAGAGGATTGGCTAAGTAATAGATGACAGAGAGTTGGGATAAGGGGGGCATTTTCAGGATGGCAATCTGTAACTAGTGGAGTGCCACAAGGATCAGTGCTGGGGCCTCAATTATTCACAATATTTATTAATGACTTAGATGAGGGAAGTGAATGTGCTATTGCCAAAATTGCAGATGACACAAAAATAGATGGGAAGGCAAACGGTGAGGATGACATAAGGAGTCTACAGAGGGATAAAGACAGGTTCAGTGAGTGGGCAAAAACTTAGCAGGTGAAATATAATGTGGGAAAGTGTGAGGTAATGCACTTTGGCAGGAAGAATAGAGGAGCTGAATATTATTTAAATGGAGAAAGACTGCAGAAGGCTGCTGCACAGAGGGATTTTGGAGTCCTTGTGCATGAATCGCAAATAGCTAACAAGTTCAACAGATGATAGGGAAGGCCAATGGAATGTTGGCCTTTATTTCAAAGAAAATGGAGTATAATAATAGGGAAGCCTTGCTAAAACTATACAAGGCACTAGTTAGACCATACCTAGAATACTGTGAACAATTTTGGTCCCCTTATCTAAGGAAAGATATACTGGCATTGGGTGTAGTCCATAGAAGGTTCAGTAGGTTGATCCCGGCTATGGAGGGGTTTTCTTATGAGGAGAGGTTGAGTAGGTTGGGCCTGTACTCATTGGAGTTTAGAAGAATGAGGGACAACCTTATTTTTTTTTAAATTCATTCACTGGATGTGGGCTTCACTGGCTGGGCCAGCATTTATTGCCCATCCCTAGTTGCCTCTTAGAAGGTGGTGGTGAGCTGTGTTCTTGAACTGCTGCAGTCCATGTGGTGCAGGTATACCCATAGTGCTGTTAGGAAGGGAGTTCCAGGATTTTGACCCAGTGAGAATGAAAGAATGGCGATATATTTCTAAGTCCGGCTGGTGAGTAACTTGGAGGGGAACTTCTAGGTAGTGGTTTTCCCATCTATCTGCTGCCCTTGTCCTTCTAGATGGTAGCGGTCGTGGGTTTGGAAGTTGCTGTCGAAGGAGCCTTGGTGAATTCCTGCAGTGCATCATGTAGATGGTACACACTGCTACTGTGTGTCAGTGGTAGAGATGTGAATATTTGTGGATGTGGTGCCAATCAAGCAGGCTACTTTGTCCTGGATAATGTCAAGATTCTTGAGTGTTGTAGGAGATGCACTCATCCAGGCAAGTGGGGAGTATTCCATCACACTCCTGACTTGTGCCTTTTGATGGTGGACAGGCTTTGAGGAGTCAGGAGGTGGGTTACTTGTCGCACGATTCCTAGCCTCTGACCTGTTCTTGTAGCCACAGTATTTATATGGCTAGTCCAGTTCAGTTTCTGGGCAATGGTCACCCCCAGGATATTGACAGTGGAGGATTCAGTGATGGTAATGCCATTGAACGTCAAGGAGCGTTGGTTGGATTCTCTCTTGCTGGAGGTGGTTATTGCCTGACCCTTGTGTGGCATGAATGTTACTTGCCACTTGTCAGCCCAAGCCTGGGTATTGTCCAGGTCTTGCTGCATTTGGACATGGACATGCTCCAGTATCTGAGGAGTCACGAATGGTGCTGAACATTGTGCAATCATCAGCGAACATCCCCACTTCTGATCTTATGATGGAAGGTCATTGATGAAGCAGCTGAAGGCTGTTGGGCCAAGAACAGTAACCTGAGGAACTCCTGCAATGATGTTCTGGAGCTGAGATGACTGACCCCAACCACAGCCATCTTCCTTTGTGCTAGGTATGACTCCAACCAGCGGAGAGGTTTCCCCTTGATTCCCATTGACTCCAGTTTTGCTAGGGCTCCTAGATGCCACACTCTGTCAAATGCTGTCTTGACATCAAGGGCAGTAACTCTCACCTCACCTTGGGAGGTCAGCTCTTTTGTCCATGTTTGAAACAAGGCGATAGTGAGGTCAGGAGCCATGTGGCCCTGGCAGAGCCCAAACTGGGCGTCAGTGAACAAGTTATTGCTAAGCAAGTTCCGCTTGATAGCACTGTTGATAACCCCTTCCATTACTTTATTGATGATGGAGAGTTGACTGATGGGCGTTAATTGGCCTCGTTGGATTTATCCTGCTTTTTGTGCACAGGACATACCTGGGCAATTTCCCACATAGCCAGGTAGATGCCAATGTTGGTAGCTGTTCTGAAACAGCTTGGCTAAGGGCGCGGCAAGCTCTGGAGCACAAGTCTTCAGCGCTATTGCTGGAAAATTGTCAGGGCCTATAGCCTTTGTAGTATCCAGTGCCAGTACATTGAAACATAAGATTCTTAGAGGACTTGACAGGGTAGATGCTGAGAGATTGTTTCCCCCTGTGGGAGAGTCTAGGACCAAAGGGCATAATCTCACGGTAAGGGGGCACCCATTTAAACCAGAGGTGAGGAGGAATTTCTTCTCTCAGAGTGTAGTCAATCTGTAGGATTCTGTACCACAAAGGGCTGTAAAGGGTGAGTTGATAAGTTTTTTCAAGGCTGAGATGGACAGATTTTTAATCAGTAAGGGAATCAAGAGTTATGGGGACAATGCAGAAAAGTGGAGTTGAGCATTATCAGATCAGCCATGATCTCATTGAATGGCAGAGCAGACTCGATGGGCCGAATGGCCTACTTCTGCTCCTGTCTTTTATGGTCTTCCTTCTTGAAATGCTACAGTGCAGTGAGCATAGACCAATGTCAGAATCTGACTGGCTCATGATTAAGAGATGACTAACTACAGTCGTGATTATAGTAATATCTCACAAAAAATATTTCTAGAAACTTATCTCCAAGGAGATATGTTTACAGTAAATCATTTTACCCACAGACAATAATTTCCATAAACAAATTCAGAAATACTGATTTCTTTGAATTCATTATAATCATAAGGAGGCAGTGGCATGATGGTATTGTCGCTACACTAATATTCCAGAGACCCAGGGCAATGCTCTGGGGACCTAGGGTTGAATCCCACCACACCAGATAGTGAAATTTGAATTCAATAAAAATCTGGAATTAAAAGTCTGATGATGACGATGAAACTATTGCCGATTGTTGTAAAAACCCATCTGGTCCTTTAGGGAAGGAAATCTGCTGTCCTTACCTGGCCTGGACTCCAGACCCACAGGAACGTGGTTTACTCTTAAATGCCCCCTGGACAAAGGCAATAAGGGATGGGCAATAATACAGCAATGCCCACATCCCATGAACGAATAAAAAAAACATTAAAATGCTTCAATTTGATCGAAGTATAAAATTTAAAGTGTATTTATAAGGTTAGCACTATGTTCAAACATATTATCTGAAAGAGACTTGAAATTTCAGGGAATTTGTGAGAACACAATTTGAGTACAGATTTGGTCTCCACTTGAATGCTGATTTGATGCTTAACTTGTTACTCATTTTCAGCAGCCTCACAACCTAGCAGTTAAATCTCATATGTTTCCTTAGGTACCCAATAGACTTGGAATTCTATTCATTTGTCCAGTTACAAAAGAAAAAGTAGTCAGGCAATTAATCCAGAATAAAATACTTCCTCCATTAATGGCTTTCAAATTTCATGGACACACAAGCAACAGTATTAAAGCATTTTAAGATAAGCAGCGCAGGACAACTGTGCTGCCAAGGGCCTCTTACCTGGTGACTGAGCTCTTCATATCGAGCGTTGAATACTTCCAGCTTTTCACTTATAAGTTCATCCAAAATTCCACCATCAATCAATGTTTGGCCCAGTTCACGGATCTGCGTTCGATTATCTGCTGGATGGCGTAGCACAGACTCAAGGGACTGAAGGATGGAAAATAAAGTACAGAGCGAAGTAACTGAAATGATTCTCCCAGCCAAGTCGTGTCAGAGGTCAATGAAATAAGAGTAGTGAATAGCTACAGTCATGGGAACCTTACTAGCTAGAGACAATTTAGCAAACACTTCCAAAAATACTGAACAGAACTTGAACTTTGTGTATTAAAATGTCAGTACATCTAACATGAATGTGGCATTTTTAACCATATCACCACCAGCCAAATTAAAGTCACTGCAAAATCTCTGTGCATTACTTGGGTGGATTCACGGAAGAACATGCTACTATCTAAGGAGGGAATTTCATCAGGTACAACATCTCCAAGTGCAGAACACTATGTTATTTCAAGAACATGAGTCATAACAGGATAATGTTCCTGAGTTGGAATGTTATTAGAGTATAATCACTGCCAATGGTAGTCGAAAAGGAAAACGTCCCTATTACAATGTTTTCAATTGGAGATTTAAAACGCTATCCTATTTAACGCAATAACCTATTTAAATATCATATATTACGTGCATGTTGGCTAGCAAGAGGTCACGGTGCTTCATTTACAAATCCCGAGATAATGAAGTAGTTAGCCTTCTGCCGGACCTGATTGGCTCCTAAATCTAGGTTCAGGAGATATTTACGTATAACTGCAGAATTGCTATGAAGCAAAAGTGGAGCACATTAGTGCCACAGCTGTCATGTAAATACATCCTAAATGAGTTATCCTACTGAGTTGTCCTATTTGCCTGGATAGAAAATATTTGTATACAATTTAAGGCAACTAGATTTCAAGCTGCATCTTTGAATTTTCAATAAAATTGTTACCTCAAGGGCCACACTGACAGCTTCAATGCTGTCTGGTACATGTTCTGTGGTATACAACATCTGCTCCAGATTCTTTAACCAGTTGTTTTCTATATCTAAGTAATGGAGCAACTCACACCAGCAAGACCATACTTCCTGTGGCAGAGGGGAGAAAACAGAAAGTTTTAGTTAGTTTTAGATTTTAAAAAATCTTCTCAGAAGGCCAGTCAGTACAGCAGATATTTTGTCAATGAGGGTGCAATTAGGGGACTATGCTGGAGGAGAGGGGAGTGAAGGTCAATTGGGATAGGGAGTGGCAGCAATGGGGGCGAAGGTACTGAGCCTGGAGAGAAGTACAAACAGATGCCTAATTGGCAGGTCTGTCAATCCATTTTTGGCCAAGGACGTTGGCAGTCCCCACCAGTGTGCAACAGGGTAAACAGGCACTAAATGGAACATAAGAAGTAGGAACAGTAGACCATTCAGCCCCTCAAGCCTGCTCTGCCATTCAATAGGATCATGGCTGATCTTCCTGGTTTCAATTTCCACATTCCCATTTCCCTCGATAACCTTTGGTTCCCTCACCTAACAAGAATCTATCTACCTCTGCCTTAAAAATGATCCCAATGATCCCTCCTCCACCGCCTTCTAGGGCAGAGAATTCCAAAGTCGCACAACTCTCTAAGAAATAAATTCTCATCTCTGTCCTAAAAGGCATCCCCTAATTTTAAATCAGTGGCCCTTTCATCTGGACTCACCCACAAGAGGAAACATCCTTTCGACGACCACGTTGTCAAGGCCTTTCAGGATCTTATATACTTCAATCAAATCACCTCTCACACTTCTAAACTCCAGTACAAACAAGCCCAGTCTGTCCCACCTTTCCTCATAAGACAACCCACTCATTCTAGGTATCAAGCTAGTAAACCTCCTTTGAACCATCTCCAATGCATTTACATCCTTCCTTAAATACAGAGACCAAAACTGCACACAACACAGTATTCGAGGTACAGTCTCACCAATGCCCTGTATAACTGAAGCATAACATCCTTACTTTTATGTTCAATTCCTCTCGTAATAAAGGATAGCATTCCATTAGCCTTCTTAATTACTTGTTGTACCTACATACTAACTTTTTGTGACTCATGTACTAGAACACCTAGATCCCTCTGCACCTCAGAATTATGTGGCCATTCTCCATTTTAGTAATACTCGTTTTTTTTGTCCTTCCTGCCAAAGTGAACAATTTCACATTTTTCCACATTAAACTCCATTTGTCAGATCTTTGCCTGCTCACTCAACCTATATCCATCTGCAACCTCCTCACGTCCTCTTCACAACATACTTTCCTACCTATCTTTGTGTCAAGTACAAATTTAACTACCATGTCTTCACTCCCCTCATCTAAGTCATTGAAGTAAATCATAAAAAGTTGAAGCCCCCACACAGACCCCTGTGGCACTCAACTAGTCACATCCTGCCAATCAGAAAAAGACCCCTTTATGCATACTCGCTGCTTTCTGCCAGCCAGCCAATCTTCTTTCTATGCTAATATGTTACCTCCTACACTATGTGCTTTTATTTTCCGTAATAATCTTTAATGTGGCACTTTATCAAATGCCTTCTGGAAATCCAAATACAGTACAACTACAGGTGCTCCTTTATCCACTGCGCATGTTGCTCCTTCAAAAAAACTCCAATAAATTGGTTAAACATGATTTTCCTTTCACAAAACCATGTTGACTCTTCCTTATTGCCTTGAACTCTTCTAATTGCCCAGCTATAACCTCCTTAATGATCAATTCTAATGACTTCCTCATGACAGAGGTCAAACTAACTGGCCTAGAGTTTCCTGTTTTCTGCCTCCCTCCCTTCTTGAATAAAGGGGTTATATTTGTGTCAACAATAATACCACCATCCATCAATAATGAATTATCATAAAACCACTGCTAACAGACATGTCAGGACAGGTACAGAGGACAGGGAAGGACACAGCACGACTGGGACTGGGAGTGGGACAGAGGACAGAGCGTAGTGGAAGGGAATGGGGGAGGGGCAGAGAGTGAGATGGCGGGACAGGGAGAGGGACGCAAGAGAGTGGAGGGAGGTAGGGTGGGGAAGCAGGGTGGTTGGAAGGCTGTGAGGTGGTAGGTGGTGGTTGGGAGAGTGGAGCAGGTGGGCGGTAAGGGCAGCGGCAGTGGACGGGTTGGGATAGCAGGAGGGAGTGTCAGGAATGCGGGGATGTCAAGAGAGCGGTGGTGGTAGGGTCAGGTGGGCGAGAGGCGCAGTGAGAAAAAGTGGCTATAAGAGAAGGTTGCACTATCCATGGCTAACTAAGGAAGTTAAAGGTAGTATCGATCACAGATGAATCACAGAGTCACAGTGCAGAAGAGGCCCTTCGGCCCATCGAGTCTGCACCGACACATGAGAAACACCTGACCTACCTACCTACCTAATCCCATTTACCAGCACTTGGCCCATAGCCTTGAATGTTATGACGTGCCAAGTGCTCATCCAGGTACTTTTTAAAGGATGTGAGGCAACCCGCCTCCACCACCCTCCCATGCAGCGCATTCCAGACCGTCACCACCCTCTGGGTAAAAAAGTTTTTCTTCACATCCCCCCTAAACCTCCTGCCCCTCACCTTGAACTTATATCCCCTTGTGACTGACACTTCAACTAAGGGAAACAGCTGCTCCCTATCCACCCTGTCCATGCCCCTCAAAATCTTGTACACCTCGATCAGGTCACCCCTCAGTTTTCTCTGCTCCAATGAAAACAACCCAAGTCTATCCAACCTCTCTTCATAACTTATAATGTTTCATCCCAGGCATCAAACCAAAAGAAAAAGCATATAATTGGCAATAATGAGTGACGGGTAAGGAGACTGGACAGAACATAAAGAACAGCAAAGAATGACTAAAAGAAAAATGAGGGAGAAATTAGAGTGCAAGAGAAAGCTGGCAAGGAATACAGAAACACATAGTAAAAGTTTCTACAATTATTTCTACAAGCATGCGGGTGCCGCAAGCAGTTAAGGCAGCAAATGGTATGTTGGCCTTTATTGCGAGAGGACTTGAGCACAGAAGCAAGGATGTTTTACTGCAGCTATACAGGGCCTTAGTGAGACCACACCTGGAGCATTTTGTGCAGTTTTGGTCTCCTTACCCAAGAAAGGACCTACTTGCCATAGAGGGAGTGCAGTGAAGTTTACCAGACTGATTCCTGGGATGGCAGGATTGTCATATGAGGACAGATTGGGCCAACTGGGCCTCTATTCACTGGAGTTTAGAAGAATGAGAGGAGATCTCATTGAAATGTATAAAATTCTGACAGAGCTGGGCAGACTGGATGCAGGGATAATGTTTCCTCTGACTGGGGGTCTAAACAAGGGGTCACAGTCTCAGGATTTGGGGTAGGCCATTTAGGACTGAGATGAGGAGAAACTTCTTTGCTCAGAGGGTGGTCACCCTGTGGAATTCTCTACCACAGAAGGCTGTGAGGCCAAGTCACTGAATATATTTACGAAGGAAATAGATAGATTTCTGGACTCTAAAAGCGTCAAGGGGTATGGAGAGAGCACGGGGTTGAGATAGAGGATCAGCAATGATCATATTGAATGGCAGGGTGGGCTTGAGGGGCTGAGTGGTCTACTGCTGCTCCTATTTTCCATGTTTCTAAATAACAAGGAAAAAAGTATAGTGAGCGTTCGTCCCCTAGAGAGTGAGAATGAGGAATTAATAATGGAAAATAAGGAAATGGCAGATGGATTGAACAGATATTTTTTTTATCTGTCTTCACTGTAGAGGATACAAATTAAATCTCAGAAATAATTGTGAATCAGGAGCTGAAAGGAAGGGAGGAACTTCAAACAATTACAATCACCATGGAAACCATACTAAGAAAATTATTAGAAATAAAAACTGACAAGTCCCCAGATCCTGATGGGCTTCATCCCAAAGTCTTAAAAGTGCCTGCTCAGATAGCTGATGCATTGGTTTTAATTTTCCAAATTCCCTAGATTCTGAAAAGGTCCCATCAGATTGGAAAATAGCGAACATGGCCCTTCTATTCAAGAAAGGAGGGAGATGGAAAGCAAGAAACTACATGCCAGTTAGCTTAACAACTGTTGTAGGGAAATTGCTGGAATCTATTATTAAGGAGATTATGGCAAAGCACATGGAAAATCTCAATGCAATCAGGCAGAGTCAACAGCTTTTTGTGAAAGGGAGATCATATTTGACTAATTTTTAAAAAATTTCTTCTTTCATGTGGATGTCGCTGTCAAGGCCAGCATTTGTTGCCCATCCCTAATTGTCCTTGAACTGAGTGGCTTGCTGGGCCATTTCAGAGGGTAGTTAAGAGACAACAACATCAGTGTGGATCTGGAGTCATATGTAGGCCAGACCAGGAACGGATGGCAGATTTGCTTCCCTAAAGGACATTAGTGAACCAGTTGGGTTTGTACAACAATCAATGATAGTTTCAACAAGTGATTAAGAAGGCAAATGTAATAGACTCATAGAAGTTTACAGGACAGAAGGAGGCAATTCAGCCCGTTGTGTCCATGCTGGTCAACAAAGATCTGACTACACTAATCCATTTTCCAGCGCTTGACCCATAGCCCTGGAGGCTATGGCAACACAAGTGAATATCTAAAAACTTCTTAAATGTTACAAGAGTTTCTGACTCAACCACCCTTTCAGGCAGTGAATTCCAGACTCCCACCACCCTCTAGGTGAAAAAAATTTCTCTTCAACTCCCCTCTTAGCCTTCTACTTCCTACTTTAAATCTATGCCCCTGGTTATTGACCCCTCTACTAATGGATAAAGTGCCTTCCTATCCACCCTATCTATGCCTCTCATAATCTTATATGCCTCTATCAGATCCCCCCTCAACCTTCACTGCTCCAAGGAAAACAACCCCAGCCTATCCAATCTTTCCTCATAGCTCATACCCTCCAGCCCAGGCAACATCCTGGTAAATCTCCTCTGTACCCTCTCCAGTGCAATCACATCCTTCCTATAATGTGGTGACTAGACCTGCACATAATACTCCAGTTGTGGCCTAACCAGTGTTTTATACAGTTCCAGCATAACCTCCCTGCTCTTGTATTCTATGCCTCGGCTAATTAAGGCAAGTATCCCACATGCTTCCTTAACCACCTTATTTACCTGCCCTGCTACCCTCAGGGATCTGTGGATATACATTCAGTATTTTCCAGGGCCCTACTCTTCATAGTGTAATCCCTTCCATGTTAGCCCTGTTGTCATTTATTGCAAGGGAAATGGAATATCAAAGTAGGGACATTTCGCTGCAGTTTTACAGGGTATTGGTGAGACATCATCTGGAATACTGTGTACGGTTTCAGTCTCCTTATTTAAGAAAGGATATAAATGCGTTAGAAGCAGTTCAGAGAAGGTTCGCTCGACTGATACCTGGGATGAGGGGGATTATTTTATGAGGAATGGTTAGACAGGCTGGACATGTCCACTGGAGTTTAGATGAATGAGAAGCAATCTTTAGGAACATATAAAATCCTGAGGAGACTTCAGCCAGAGTACATGCTAAAAGGATTGTGGGAGAGACTAGAACTAGGGTACACAGTGTAAAAATAAAGGGGTCTCCCATTTAAGAGAGAGATGATAAGAATTTTCTCTCAGAGGGACATGAGTCTCTGGAACTCTCTTCCACAGACAGCGGTGGAAGGTGGGTCATTAAATATTTTTAAGGCACAGGTAGATATATTCTTGACTAACAAGGGAGTCAAGATTATCAGGGGTAGGAGGAATGTGGAGTTGAGGCCACAATCAGATCAGCCATAATCTTAGTGAATGACAAGAAGGTTCAAGGGTTGAATGGCCTACTCCTAATTCATAAGTTTGTATGAGAGAGCGAGCAAGAGAAATCTATGCCTCATACTCAATCTTTTCCCATACCCAAACCCACTGATGCATCCTTATTACATGAACAGAGCGAAGACAGTTTGCACTTCATTTATCTGTGCAGAAAAGCAAAAATCTAAACAAATAGAATATCAGATATATAAATAGAAAGAAAGGAGTGACTTCAGTTGTAAAATTTGCTGCTCGTTTGAAGCTTTTTCTTCTGCTGGTACCAGTGTCACCTTACTTAGGAATGGAGCTCTTACGCTGCATGGGCAATCCCAAAGTCAGTGCTGCCTGCACTAATCCAATGAGGGAGTCAGGTGTGACATATTTTTCATTTAGATCTTTCTGGACACCAGACTTAGTGAGCAAGTTTACATTTGTAACCACCAGCTGTGCAAGCTGAGCTTTGGAATCAGCTTTAAAACATTTCATGAGCACACACTGCTCATTCTTCTGATTTTGAAAGGTATGTTTTGTGTTCTCCCCTCTTCAGAATATTTGCTCATTAATGCCACTCAACAGGAGATAACCTGCTCCAGCCCCTCACTATTGCCACTGGATTTACAAGTGCAGGTCAAGAGAGCTGTCTCTCCAGTTTTCTCTAGCTGCCTTCCCTGGGTACCTCACCTCCCATCAAGAATAGAAAATTATTTGCATTTTATCAAACTGCACTAAAACATGGCATCCTCTTCTTTTGATTAATTGAAGTGTAATTACAACTCCTCACCTTTAAGGTCAGGTACTTTCGTTCAACCCGATCACAAAGTCTCTTGTAATTCTCCAACACAGCATGAAGATCCCTGGATATCAGTTCCTGATCACTGGATGGCACTTTCTTAAGAACTGTATTGATATTATCTTTCAGAATCTTCACTCTAACTTCTTTTTGCAGTACCTCCTCTTTTGCCCGCTGCGGGGAAAAAAAAGAATCTTGTCATTCTTCAAATAAGCCTCAAAAAAAAGTAACCTATTTAACCATGGAGCAAAATCTTCTCTTTGCCCAATATCCACACATCCACACTTTTCAGTCATATTCTGGTTTAATGTAGGGACAATTGACCAGCATTTGCATTGTAGCCCTGCCCAACATTTGCTAACAGTACAGGCCTGACCCTGTGACCTTGCTGCCCTGTAATGCCCTGGACTTTACCTAAAGTAAACTTTATCTTAAACAATTACCATGTAGAAATTTCTAACATGAATTCTTTTGCTCATGCTACAATCCCAGCCATGTT
This sequence comes from Carcharodon carcharias, assembly GCF_017639515.1. Classification (NCBI taxonomy): domain Eukaryota; kingdom Metazoa; phylum Chordata; class Chondrichthyes; order Lamniformes; family Lamnidae; genus Carcharodon; species Carcharodon carcharias. Next base: position 124,703,086 of record NC_054468.1, on the reverse strand, counting down.
AATTCTGGACAAGTCTGATCCCAGAGCGAAACCTGGCTTGATAGATCCTAACTTTTATTTTTTCTGAAACAATAGAGGAAAGTTACTGAACAGATTTACAGGAGTCTAACACAAAGAATAAAGCATTTATTAAACAAGAAAAATTAGCTATATTACGACAGACAAAAAGGTTCGAAAGATCTCAATACAAACAAGAAAATAATTCAAATAATCACTATTCCTTCACTCCAGCTATATCTTCACAGAAATTCAGATAACACAATTTACAATATCCATCTTATACTCTACTATTCAAGATAAGTATGCGGTACAAGTGAATTAGCAGGCGAACTGTGGACATACCACACTCCAAAGTAAACGACAGATGCGAGCAAAGCAGATTCTATAGATTTCTTAACAACCCACCCAGACGCTTGTTACACTGTGAGCCAACCAGCCTCACTCGAAGTTCTGTCTTTCTCATGAGGGTTTCCAATCTCCACATTTGAAATTTGCCTCCCATATGTCGCTCTCACTTATACAGCTTCAACCAGGATTCACCTCTAGATTTCAATCGCGCCTTCTGAGATGCTTTTCTCCTGGATCTCCGCGTATGCTCAAGCTTCACCTTCCAAGCACACTTTAAGATCCTCGGTCATGCCAAGCAGAACACCATTGCTCCAAAAGGGGACTGCTGCCCTTATGGCCCACAGCATGCAATCATCAACCTTTGGCTGCCCTCTCAGATCTTCAGGCTTCTCTCAAGCCCATTTTGCATCAAGTCTGCACCCCGCAGCTCTCTCTCTCTGATTCAGAGCCTATTGCTCACTCATTTTCCTCAACTTTACTTAACAGGATCCGTTTCTGATCTCAGTCTTTGTCCCCTACCTGGGACCTGTTTCTGCTCCACTCCCCTGTTTGGGATCTTCTCCCTATCCCCTTCCCCATGTCCTGTCCTCAGCACACCTTCTCTGCAATGGTACTCTTCAGGTCACCTGACATGCAGTTTCGCACTGTTTCACGTTTTTTTCTCTTCTGCGCAGGTGCACAGGGCCAGTTCCCGGTCTAAAGACATAAAAGAAATGAACTATGCACGTGCAAGAGGCACGAAAATGGAAAAACACTCAAACTGTGCATATACAGCCAATTCCCAGCCACACATGCATAGAAGTCCTGAAGCTCGCTGAGAACTGTAGTTCCTGAACTCCCGAGGTAAATAGACAAGTTTCGCAACAGTCACACCTCATCATTTTTAGAGACAGCGCATTACATTTTACCTTCATCTCCTCTAATGAAGTTTCTAATTCCTCGGGTGACTTATATTCAAAGTCTTTCTCTAAATATTCCTCTTCAGCCTGCATGGTCCACTCACGCATCTCCACAAGATCTTTCCTCAAGTTCAATGTCTTCTCCTGCCCTTCGCACAATTTAGCCTGCTGAGACATAATCTGCAAAAATTGAAATATGAATAGACTTTGGCTTTCCTGTGATTACACACAGCAGCTTGTGGTGCTAAGGAACCCGCAGAAAGTGTACTCCAACTCTGCAGCAACAAAGTCATAATAAGCAAGAAAAAGGAGGCAACTTTTAAATTACTGTACAAGAGGTTCATTAAGTAAGGGCTCAGGAAAAATTTTGAAATCTGGCACTTAACCCAGAAAGGCCTCCTGTAAATATAAATTAATAGATTATGCGCTTTATTCAGGGAAGGTTTTGAGATCCATATCCAACAGTAAAAGGTCAGGAAAGTTCAAAATCATAAACTGAAATATAATTCATAATACAAAAATAGAAAATATAATAGAAAAATGTAGGACAAGTTACCAAAGGACACCTGCACTCTACACAACATCAAGACCTTCATGCCAAGCGTATTATTCCTTACGGTGGACAATTCCAAGTGGCATAATGGGTGAGACACTATTCTGTGCTCAGGTCTCTAGATCTCTGGCTTGAAACCACAATCATCAGCACTGGAGGTGAGATTGCTACCCACTGAGTCATGGCCCATGGATTTTGGCCAAGGTATTGTTGGTGACTGAATAAGCCATGTCATAGCAGGAGTCAGCACAGGAGACAATTGGAGAAATGTTGAAGAGGAAGAATCATAAGTCTGGACTATAGAAAATACATTTAAAGGAATGGCTTAATCTCATGGTTTAGCATGGGTAAGCATTCTACATTTCGACTAAGAACATTCTCACAAATTCAAGGCCCAAACAGATCTCCACCACTTTCACTGTTCCTTGTTCTGGCCCAAAGTTTCTATAATTATACACACCTTCTGACACACTGGAGAACCGTGAATTAACAAACCATGGAACACATTTCTCCATACCTGGTTGCTCACAATTTCCCATCGCTTGCGGCAGTCAACCATACGAGATGTCACATATTTGGAGATAGCTGGCACTGGCTGCTTTTTCAATGACTCCTGAATCTCATTCATTGATGTCAAATTTGACTGGATATTCTGAATTTCATTCTTAAATGTCTGCATGTTATGAGGAAACAGAGAGAGTTTAAATAAGTTATTTTGGTATTTGTAGGTGGTAGGAATGAGTTTTAACTTTTAAGTTTGATTTATATTTCTGTATTTGTGTTAAGAAGAGGTCAAGTTGAGTTTTAGTTTCACTTGAAAAGGTGCCTGTATTTCTATTGAGAGTCTTACAGTTGTAAACAAAGCAAACAAGAGTAGAAGAACAGGACTATTGCCTAGCAAGAGCGGTCCTGAGAGGCAGGCCCTGCCCACAGACACACACAGAAAACTAGAAACAGCAGTTTGATTTGGAAGTTGTTGAGTTCAGTTGTTTTGAAGATAGCTGCCAGGCAGGAGCAGCCTAGAAGGGGCAGATAGTCAGCTCCAAGCTAAAACTGGTTTTGAAAGTAGGTGCCAGGAGAGACCAGAGGAAAGGGGACAGATAGCCAGTCCCAAGTTAAAGAAAAGACCCCAAAATCCACAGGAGTGTTACAGGAGAAAGTCCCAAGCAGAACTTCTAGTCAAAGGAAGGACAGGAACCTGGAAAAGGTATTGTTAAGTGAAGTTAAGAGTGAGGAGCAGAGAAAGGCTCCAAACTTCAAGGTTAAAGCTTCAAGCTTAAAGAGATAGAGGCTTGAGAAGAGACAACTGAGGGTCTGTAACTCTTTTCCATGGGCATCTGAAGCAGTGGTGTACTGTTGACAGCTGAGTCAGTGTGAGAGAGTGTGTGGAAGACAGGTTGAATGCATGTGGTGACCCAGGGAAGAGGAACATCATAAGGAGAGTTCGAAAACCTGGAGGTGAACCCTTGTGGAAAGCTCCTGACAGAAAGCATTGGTTTGGGAGAACATTCCAAGGCGAGGTCTTGGAGAGTGGAATTTGGAAACCCTCATATGAAAGACAGTGTGCAGTGAGACTGGTTGGCTCAGAGTGTGACAAGCATCTGGGGGAAGTTGAGGAGAGATCCATAGCATCTGGTTGAGGTGGCATCTGTCACTTGGTTTCAGATAGTGTATCTGACCACAGAATGCCATAGGTTTACATGGATTGTGTACCTACTGTGAACATTGAAGTATAAGACAGCTTTTGTAACTTGGGTTATCCTTACAAATCTGTATATAGCTATAAAGGTATAGCTGTGGGTAAAGGAGTATTGTAATATAGTTCATCTTTTCTTGTTTAATAAATGCTTTATTCTTTTGGGTAAATGGAGAAACGGGAAAGCAATTCCTAAACTGCGTAGTGGACTCCTTCCTCGAGCTGTCCATTACTTGATCTACAATGGTGGTAGTGTTGCTGGATCTGGTTATGAATAATAAAAATGTTCAAGTCGATGTGCTAAATATGAGGAGTGAGCAGCTTGGGACCAGTGACCACAACATAAGCTTTGAGATTCAATTTGAAAAAAGGAGTACAAAAACTAGAACACTAGATTGGATTACAGGATATTCCAGAAAGGTGGTTGTGCAAACAAGCTGAGCTGGAGTGCTTTTATTCCTAAAAAATGAAGGGAGCTTTCAATGTTACATTAAAATTAGAAACTACCAGCAATCTCAAGGTGCCCTAGGTTAACAAGGTTAGAAATTAATTAAAATTAAATAAGGTCTATGAAGGGCAAGTGTATCAGTAAAAAGATAATGATCACCAGTAATGAAAGTCCTGTGAGAGCAGATCCAACATCAATTTGTCAAAGATGAATTAATATGTGCTTTACATTGGTCTTTACTAAAGAACTAGGTATTGGAGAGGAGGTAAAATTGAATGGAGATGAGGAATATTATGATGGATAAAAGGAACATTTTAGATAATAGTTAAGCTAAGGGAAGACAGTGTCTCTGGCCTGATGGGAGACATCCTCCGATCCTGAAGAAGTTATCAGTAGACGCAGAGGGAACATGCCAGCAGACTGGAGAGGATCTGTGGCGTCCCATTTTTAAGAAAAGGAGATGGAGCTAATCCAAGTAACTATACACCAGTTAGATTAACATTTATGGGTACAACTTTTTTTTTGAAGTACTTTTAATTAAGAATGAAACTACTACATATCTAAATAAAGGGACAATTGAAGCAAGCAGCAGGCATTTCAAAAGAAACAATCATGCTTGACAAAACTCAAAATTTTTTGAGATGGTAACTGATGCAGTAGATGGAGAAAATGCAGTGAATCCAATGTATGAACTTCAGGAAAGCCTTTGACAAAGTAGCAGATAGAAGGTTAAGAAAGAAGATTATGATACATTTTTGTAACAAAAATAAGAGCAGAAATGGAAGTAGAATCTGCTTGAGACAGCAGTGGGATTTGAAGGGAAGGTTCACAGGACCTCAGGCTGTAAAAACAAGCTGATAATTTCTAAGCTTCATTACAAGATGTATGAAGTTTAAAAGCCAAGAGGTGATAAGCCTTCATAAGGCCTTAATTTAAGCTCAGAGCACTGCAAACACTACTGATCTCCAGACTATAGAAAGGTTCTTGTGGTATTAGAAAGTGCTGAGTTCACTGGGATCCTGCTTGGCATCAGGAAATACAAATACAAAGAAAAAGATTTCAAAATTTTTCATTCGAACATATGACTATAGAGCAATATGACATAAATGTTAAAATTATCAGACAGGATAGTTGGAGCAGATTATTTCCAGTAATTTTGGGGTTAAGTGCAAGGGGTTATAGGTGCAAGTTTAATTGCAAGACATTTAGAACAGAGGGTTGCCGAAACCTCTTCACACACAGTGGTGCAGCTGTGAAATTCACTCCTAGGACTAACTGTTGAGGAAAAAACTGTGTCAATATTTAAGATTAGATTGGGCATAAGGACAAAGGAAAAGGCTTTGAAGGGATCTGGGAACAGGGTGGGTACATGTGACTGAGATTATCATCATGTGGAGGGTAAACAACAACATGGCTTGGGCCAAATGGCTTATTTCCACATTCTAACATTTATGCATTATTCTAACAAAGCTCATTTCACTGGCAGATCTGTTCTCACCGTGCACTGTTCCACCTGCCGCTGGAACCCCTCTTGATTGCCTGTGACAGTATTCTTGGACAAGAAGATCTCTGCACGATCCATCCATTTCTCCAAGGCATTGGCATCTTTCTGCATTGAAGAGAATGAGAAAGCAATGTATTAATAATCATCAAAAATAAGTGCACACTTCAGTAACAACAAATCAAGCATTCACTGGCTTGCAGAACAGGGTTTCCAGCATCATTTCACTCAATATGGTGGATGGGAAGTTCAGTCAGGGTCAGAGGAAACAGGTTTTTTTTTCTTTGCTCATGGAATGTGGGTGTCGTTGGCTGGGTCAGCATTTATTGCCCATCCCTAAGTGCCCTTGAGAAGGTGGTGTTGAGCTGCTTTCTTGAACCACTGCAGTCCATGTGATGTACATACACCCACAGGGCAGTTAGGGAGTTCCAGGATTTTGACCAGAGACAGTGAAGGAACGGTGATATATTTCCAAGTCAGGATGGTGAGTGGTTTGGAGGGCAACTTGCAGGTGGTGGTGTGCTCATGTATCTGCTCCCTTGTCCTTCTTGATGGTAGTGGTCATGGGTTTGGAAGGTGCTGTATAAGGAGTCTTGGTGAGTTTCTGCAGTGCATCTTGTGGATGGTACTGTCATGAAGCTATTAATGTATATAAAATTATTGGTAAATATTTTTCTTTTAAAATAGAGGTTTGGTCTGTGGGTGTGTCTTAATTGGATTAAAGCCAGCTAGTCTGGATGCTTTGATGTGTACTAGTTTTGAGATGTAAGAGAGGTAGAGTGTATTTGCATTTTTTTTGAATACAGCATTCAATAAGTGGGGTGAAATCTGGCAGCTAGCTAGCAGAGACCAAGCAATGTTTACATTACTAATAAAATTGGTACTATGAAAGGGGTTTTATTGTTAGAAGAGGTGGAGTTCAAAAAGGGTTGGTGATACAGTGAGAATTTACATTCAATGAGCTGTGTTGGGTATAACAGACAGCAGTTTTGTGTGTGCAGGGCAGAGGCAATGTAAGATCAAAGCCGTTATAAGCCGACAACTGTTTCCACAGGAACCAAATTAAGAGGAACCTCATTTTGAATTCGTAAGGTGAAAATGTTTTGCCTAGTGTCTGTTGAAAGTCTATGGGTTGCTGTTGCCTTAATGGAGATTAGTTTGGTAATTTAAAAGTTATGACAGCAGTAATTTGTAGCCATGTGTATGTGCTTAATGTGTTGTATCTTAATAAAATGTTTCATTTAGTTTAATATAAAAACCTCGCGAGAACTGGTGGTCTGATTCCTGAATTTAGAGCTACATCTCAAACACAACACTTAAAATATAGATTATGACAGTTGTTTAAAGTTTCCCTCTGGGATTTTTAAATAACTCAGCTTTACCAATTGTTGGTTATAAAAGATATACACTGCTGCTACTGTGTGTCAATGGTGGAGGGAGTGAATGTTTGTGGATGTGGTGCCAAATCAAGCAGGCTGTGTTGTCCCAAATGGTGTCGAGTTTCTTGAGTGTTGCTGGAGCTGCACTCATCCAGGCAAGCGGAGAGTATTCCATCACACTCCTGACTTCTGCCTTGTAGACAGGCCTTGGGGAGTCAGGTGGTGAGTTACTTGCCGCAGGATTCCTAGCCTCTGACCTGCTTTTGCAGCCACAATATTTATATGGCTAGTCCAGTTCAGCTTCTGGTCAATGGTAACCCCCAGGATAGATAGGGGAGATTCAGCATGGTAATGCCATTGAACATCAAGGGGCGATGGTCACATTCCCTCTTGTGGAGATGGTCATTGCCTGACGCGAATGGTACTTGCCACTTGTCAGCCCAAGTCTGGAACTTGTCCAGGTCTTGCTGCATTTGGACATGGACTGCTTCAGTATGAGGAGTCGCGAGTGGTGCTGAACATTGTGCAATCAAGAGCAAACATCCCCACTTCTGACCTTATGATGGACGGAAGGTCATTGATGAAGCAGCTGAAGATAATTGGGCTTAGGACACTACTTTGAGGAACTTCTGCAGTGATGTCCTGCAGCTGAGATGACTGACCTCCAACAACCATAACCATCTTGCTTTGTGCTAGGTATGACTCCAACCAGTGGAGAGTTTTCCGATTCCCATTGGCTCCAGTTTTGCTTGGGCTCCTTGATGCTACACTCGGTCAAATGGAGCCTTGATGTAAAGGGCAGTCACTCTCTCCTCACCTCTGGAGCTCAGCTCTTTTGTCCATATTTGAACCGAGGCACACGGAGAGCGGACCTGTGTGAGAAGGGCAGCGGCGGCGAGATAAAAACAGGCAGCAGAGAGTGAAGCCCAGCACACGGACGGCAGACCTGTGTGAGAAGGGCAATGGCGACAGGAAATTAAAAACCAGAGAGCCCCTTCAACCTGTTTCTACCTGTCAGAGCCAAAGTGTGACATCAAAGGAAAACAGGTAGGTGACAGGTGTGTAAGAAGGGTGCTACAATTGTTGAGGGTGATTTTAATCTGCATATTGACTGGGCAAATCAGATTGGCAGGGATAACATGGAAGACAAATTTGTAGAGTGCATCAGGGATTGTTTCTTAGAGCAATACATTGCAGAACCTACCCGGGAACAGGTTATTTTAGATCTAGTAATGTGTAATGAGGTGGGATTAATAAGAGATACTGTAGTTAAGGACCCTCTTGGGGGTAGCGATAACATGGTAGAATTTCAAATTAATTTTGAGGGTGAGCAGCTCAAGTCTCAAACCAATGTCCTCAACTTAAATAAGAGCAACTACAGAGGTACAAAGAAAGAGTTGTCCAAAGCAGCCTGGGAAAATAAACTAAGGGGAAGGTCAGTGGATGAGCAGTGGCAGGCATTTAAGCAGCTATTTCATAACACTCAGCAAAAATTTATCCTGGTCAAAAAGAAGCACTCGATGAGAAGGATGACCCACCCTTGGTTAATATAGGTGGTCAAGGAGAGTATCAAATCAAAAATTAAGGCATAAAAGGTGGCAAAAACTAATGTAGGTCAGAGGATTGGGAATTTTTTAGGAACCAGCAGTGGATGACTAAAAAGCTAATAAAGAGGGAGAAAATTGATTATGAAAGCAAATTGGCAAGAAATATAAAAGCAAACAGCAAGAGTTCTATGGTTATATAAAAAGAGAGTGCCTAAAGTGAGCGTGGGACCCTCGGAGGATGCAACTGGAGAATTGATAATGGGGAACAAGGAAATGGCGAATAATTTAATTCAATATTTTGCATCATTCTTCACGGTGGAGGACACTATAAACATCCCAAAGACATCAGATAAGCAAGGAGCTAATGGGAGGAAAGATTTTGTAACAGTCTCTGTCACCAAAGACATAGTATTTGGCAAACTAAAAGAAGACAAGCCGCCAGGATCTGATGGCCAGCATCCAAGGGTTTTAAAGGAAGTGGCTGCAGATAGTGGAGGCATTGGTTGAAATATTCCAGAACTCACTGGATTCCAGGAGGATCCCAGTGGATTGGAAAACCGCTAATGTGATGCCCCTGTCCAAAAAGGGAGGGAGACAAAAAGCAGGAAACTATAGGCTAGTCGGCCTAACATCTGTCGTTGGGAAAATGCTAGAGTCCATTATTAAGGAAGAAATAGCAGGCCATTCAGAGTCAACATGGTTTTGTGAAAGGGAAATCATGTTTGGCAAATTTGCCAGAGTTCTTTGAGGATATAACAAGCAGAACTGACACAGGGGAACCGGTAGATGTAGTGTATTTGGATTTCCAGAAGGCATTCGATAAGGTGCTACATAAAAGGTTATTGCACGGTATTGGGGGTAATGTATTAGCATGGGTTGAGGATTGGTTAACACACAGAAGACAGAGAGTCAGGATTAATGGGTCTTTTTTAGTTTATAAAGACATAACTAGTGGAGTGCCACAAGGATCAGTCCTAGGGCCTCAATTATTTACTATGTGTATCAATGACTTGGAGGATAGGGCAGAATGTAATGTATCCAAATTTGCTGACGATACAAAAATAGGTGGGAAGGCATGTTGTGATAAGGACAAAAGGAATCTGCAAGGGGATATAGTTGAGTGACTGGGCAAAAACTTGGCAGGTGGAGTTTAATGTAGGAATTGTGAGGTCGTGCACTTTGGTATGAAGAATCAAAAGGCAGACTATTATTTAAATGGAGAGAGACTCCAAATAAAGTGCAGCACAGAGGGATCAGGGTGTTCTTGTGCATGAAACACAAAAAGTTAGCATACAGGTGCAGCAAGTAATTAAGAATACAAATGGAATTTTGTCCTGTATTGCTAGGAGGTTGGAGTTTAAAAATAGGGAAGTCTTGTTACAACTGTACAGGGTGTTGGTGAGGTTGCACCTGGAGTACTGTGTACAGTTTTTGTCCCTGTATTTGAGAAAGGAAATACTGGCATTGGAGGCAGTTCAAAAGAGATTCACTAGGCTGATTCCTGGGTTGAAGGGGTCGACTTATCAAGAACAGCTAAACAAGTTAGGCCTTCATTCATTAAAATTTAGAAGAATGAGGATTGATTTTATTGAAATTTACAAGATTCTGAGGGGGCTTGACAGAGTAAATGTTGAGAAGATGTTTCTACCAGTGGGGAAATCTCATACTGGGGGACATTGTTACAGAATAAAGGGGCACTCATTTAAGACTGAGATACGAAGGAATTTCTTCTTTCAGAGGGTAGTGAATGTCTGGCATTCCCTACCCCAGAGAGCTGCAGAGGCTAGATCTGTGAAAGTATTTAAAGAGGTAGAGAGATTTTTGAAATACTGTGGAGTTAAGGGCTATGAGGAGCTGACACAAAAGAGGAGTTGAGGCCTGGGGCAGATCAGAAATGATCTTACTAAATGGAGGGGCAGGCTTGAGGGGCCAAATAGTCTACTCCTGCTCCAATTTCTTATGTTCTTATGTAATGAGGTCAGAAGCTGAGTGGCCCTGGCGGAACCCAAACTGAGCATCAGTGAGCAGGTTATTGCTAAGCAAATGCTGCTTGATAGCACTGTTGATGACCCTTTCCATCACTTTACTGATGATGGAGAATAGACTGATTGGGTGGTAATTGGCGGGGTTGGATTTGTCTTGCTTTTTGTCTACAGGACATACCTTGGCAATTTTCCACATTGCTGGATAGATGCCAGTCTTGTAGCTGTACTGGAACAGCTTGGCTAGGGGCGCGGCTAGTTCAGAAGCACAAGTCTTCAGTACTATTGCCAGAATGTTGTCAGGGCCCAAAGCACCTGCAGTATCAAGTGCCTTCTGCCGTTTCTTGATATCACGTGGAGTGAATCGAATTGGCTCAAGAATGCCGTCTGTGATGCTGGGGACCTCTGCAGGAGGCTGAGATGAATCATCCATTCAGCATTTCTGGCTGAAGATTGCAGCAGGTGCTTCAGCCTTATCTTTTGCACTAATGTGCTGGGCTCCCCCATCATTGAGGATGGAGATATTTGTGCAGCCTCCTCCTCTAGTGAATTTTCTAATTGCTCACCACCATTCAGAATTGGATGTGGGAGGACTGCAGAGCTTAGACCTGATCCACTTGTTGTGGAATTGCTTAGCTCTGTCTATTGCTTTCTGCTTTTGCTGTTTAGCACGCAAGTAGTCCTGTGTTCTAGCTTCACCAAGTTGACACCTCATTGTTAGGTATGAGACAGGACTTTTTCTCCACAAGGACTGTGCAGTGGTCACTCCTACCAATACTGTCAAAGACAGGTGCATCTGCAGCAGGCAGGTTGGTGAGGATGAGGTCAAGTATGCTCTTCCCTCTTGTTGGTTCCCTCACCACCTGCCGCAGACCATGTCTAGCAGTTATGTCCTTTAGGGCTTGGCAAGCTTGGTCTGTGGTGGTGCTACCGAGCCACCCTTGGTGATAGAGATTGAAGTCCCCAACCCAGAGCATGTTCTGCATCCTTGCCACCCTCAGTGCTTCCTCCAAGTGGTGTTCAACATGGAGGAGCACTGATTCGTCAGCTGAGGGGGAGGGGTGGTACATAGTAATCAGCAGGAAGTTTCCTGATGCATGAGATTTCATGAGGTCTGGAGTCAATGTTGAGGACTCCCAGGGAAACTCCCTCTTGAATGTATACTACTGTGCCGTCACCTCTGCTGGGTCTGCCCTATTGATGGGACAGGACATACCCAGGGGTGGCGATGGTGGTGTCAGGGACATTGTGTGTAAGGTAGGATTCCATTAGTATGACTATGTCAGACTGTTGCTTGACTAGTCTGTGAGACAGCTCTTCCAATTTTGGCCCAAGCCCCCAGATGTTACTAAGGAGGATTGTGCAGGGTCAACTGGGCTGAGTTTGCTGTAGTCATTTCTGATGCCACGGTTGATGCCGGGTGGTCCGTCCGGTTTCATTCCTTTGTGACTTTTAGTGGCTTTGAGTAGTTTGCTAGGCCATTTCAGACGATGTTTAAGAGGCAGCCACATTGCTGTGTGTCTGGAGTCACATAGGCCAGACCAGGTAAGGACGGCAGATGTCCTTCCCTAAAGGACTTTAGTGAACCAGATGGGTTTTCACGACAATCGACAATGGTTTCATGGTCATCATTAGATTATTAATTCCTGATTTTAACTGAATTCAGATTTTACCATCATTCAAACATGGGTCCCCAGAGCATTACCCTGGGTTTCTGGATTATCAGTCCAGCGACAATACCATTGCGCCACTGCCTCCCCTTGTGTGACTTTTGAACTTTACGAACCAAAATGATATTTTCTCCATTGATTATTTCTCTAATTTCTTCCTCTCCTGAAGGTTGCCATGGAGACAGTTCAATGCCCCTCCAGTACCATGTTGAAGCAACCATTATTCACGTGATTCTTGACATGAGTTTTGGAAAGTTTTTCTTAATCAAATGCAGCCTAACAGTTGAGTCTTCTCAAAAGCCACCTACTCAATCTTGCCTTTGGTTATCTCCCTCAACTGCACTGCTTTTTAAAAAATATATTAATGACTTACGGCTTGGGTGTACAAGGCATATTTTCAACATTTGTAGGTGGCACAAAACTTATCAACTTTGAGTTTGTTTAGTTTATTCAATCCATCCCATTTTTATTTTAAATGCACTTAACCTTTTTGCTCATCTCATCTTTCAATGTCATGTCTACCTGTTCCATCTCCCTGGTAAATACTTAAGCAAAATAATTATTTAATATTTCTGCCATCTCTCTACTGTTACCTGTAGTACTACCCTGTTTGTCTCTTAATGGCCCAATTCTCATCACAGACTTCCTTTTTATTAGTACCTGTGAAATACTTTACCGTTTTGTTTTATGATCCTTGATAATTCAACTCCATGGTTCTTTGCTTTCCTAACTTCTTAAAAAAAAAATTTCTCCTAACCTCTTTCCATTCTCTCCGAGCATGCACTGCTCCACTGTCTATGTACTTAATGTATGCCTCTTTCCTAACCTTCAATTGTTCCTTATGTCTTTATTCATCCATGGAGTCTCACTAGTGTTTGGTTTGTTCTTTTCTTTGAGCAGAATATATTTTCCCTGCACTGTGTTGAACACTGTTTTAAACATTTCTCACTGTTGATCTACATCACTGTTTGCCAATATTGTTCTCCATTTTATTTTCCCAAGTTCTGTTCTCAGCTCCTTAAAATCAGCTTTTTTCCAATCTGTTGACCTGGTTTTCGTCATACTTATGTCCTTTTCTATCATCATCTTAAGGCATTTTATCTTATTGCCACTATTGCCTAAATGTTGCCCTACTTCTCTTATCTGCTCCAGTTTATTTCCCATTACAAGATACAACAGCAAATCTTCGCTTATTTGGCTTTTCACATACTGGGTTGGAAAGGAGTTCTCTACATATTGTAGGAACTTCACTCCCTTATCCTTTTATCTATCTCTTCTGTCCAATTAATTTCAATGAATCGCCTATGATGTTTACTCAATTCCCTAATTTGCCTGTATACTTCTTTCATCTTTCCCTTCAACTACTGGGTGACCTGGAGACTGCGCCTATTAGTGTGACCGATCCATTATTAACTTCTATCTCTATCCACATGAATGTTACTTTTGTCGTGCTGATAGTGCTGTGACCACTCTATGATTCTATTCTGTAATGAGACATTGGAGCAAATGACCAAATGCTTGGTCAAAGAGACAGATTTTAAGGGGCGAATTAATGGAGGAAGTATGGGTCGAGTCAGAGAGCTTTCCAGTGGGAATTCCAGAGCTTACGCCTTGGCAGGCCCAATGTTGGAGCAATTAAAATCAAGTATGCTCCAGAGATCAAAATTACAGGAGCACAGATACCACGGAGGGTTGTGAAGCCAGAGGAGATTACAGAGATAGGGAGGTGCAGGGCCATCGAAAGATTTGAAAACACGATGAAAATTTTTAAATTGAGGCATTGTTTAATGAAAAGCCAATGTACATCAGAGAGCACAGGGCAAATGGAATTTAGTGCGATTAAGGGCACAGCACCACAGTTTTGGATGACCTCAAGCTTACAGAGGGTAGAATGTGGGAGGCCCACCAGTAGTGTGTTGGAATAGTCAAGCTTAGAGGTAATAAAGGCATGGCTGAGGGTTTCAGTGGTTGAGTCAGGTGATGTTATGGAGGTAGAAACAGGTGGTCTTAACGATGATGTTGTTGGAAGCTAATCTTGAGGTCAAACACTGTGGGTGTTCCTACATCACAGGAACTGCAGCAGTTCAAGAAGGCAGCACACCATCACCTTCTCAAGGGCAATTAGAGATAGACAATAAATTCTGGCCTAGCCAGGGACACGCACATCCCATGAATGAATAATTTTTTTTAAAAATTAAGGTTGAAAACAGTCTAGGTCGGCCTCAGACACTTACCAAGGAGAATGATGGAATCAGTGGCTGGAACTGAAGAAATGGTTTCAGTCTTCCCATTACTTACTTGGAAAAAATTCTATTCACGCACTGCAGGATAACAGTCTGATAATTTAGAGATGGTGGAGTGGTCAAGAGAAGTGTGGTGAAGTAGAGCTGGATATCATTCACATATGTGGGGAAGCCGACATTGCATTTTCAGATGGTGTCGCCGGGGGCAGCATGTAGAATGTGGGAGGGTTGGTGGCAGCATAGGAGGAACCCAAGGATAGGGGACATCAAAGGTAACCATGCGGGAATGGGAAAATAAACCATTGCAAGCAATTCTCTGGATAGAATTAGCTTAATAAGAATTGAATCAGGCAGTGCAGTCCCACCCAGCTGGATGACAGTAAAGAGGCAATGGAGGAGGATCGTGCAGTCAACCATGTGAAAGGCTGTAGGCAGGTTGAGAAGGATGAGGAACATCATTTATGTTTGTCACAATCACATAGGATCCTTTTTATGACTTTGAAATGAGCCATTTCAGTACTGTGGCAGAGTCAGAAACCGGATGGCAGGGATTCAAACATGGAGTTCTACGAAAGGTGGGTGTGGATTTAGGAGATAACAACAGAGGTTAAAGATTGGGTGGTAGTTTGCAAGGCCTGTGAGATCAAGGAGGTTTATTTGAGAGGGGTGATGATGGCAGATTTGAAGGAAAGGAGGACAGTACCTGAAGAGAAAGAACCAGTAGAAATATCAGCTAACATGTCTAGCAGGAGGGAAAGTTAGGTAGTCACTAGTTTAGTGCGAATAGGGACAAGGGAGCAGAAGGTGAGTGGCATGGACAAGATCATAGCGGACAGCCTCTCTGTCGTGGTCTTCTGACTTCACTGGGCTTCTCCTCACCTCTGCAGCCTTCCAATTCATCATCAGCAGTCACTTATTCAACCACCATGCTCCTTGACCTCTGCAAATGTTGACACAGTTCCCTCCACCTTGTCCTCTCCTCCTCAGCTGTCACAAACCTACCCTGCAACCATTTCTTCAGTTCCCCACAGCCATCTTTTCATTTCCTTACCCTTTTCCATGCTTAATATCCACCTTATCCGCGTTCTCCTTATTGTAAACCAGTTGGAGAAGATGCCATATGGGAAAAACCTGCTTTTGTTGCTAAGAAGGAGAGAGCTTGCATTTATATAGTACCTCATTACGCTTTTAAGATATCTCAAAACACTTCACATTCTGTAATGTAAGAGTCTCAGAGGCATTTGCAGCACAGGAGGCAGCCATTCAGCCCATACTGGGTCTCTGTAGAGCAAACTAATCTGTCCCACTCTCCTACTCTATCCTCAAAAACCCTGCATGCTTATTTCCCTCAATTGACCATCCAATTTCCTTTTGAAATTATTAATTGGTTCTACTTCCATTACCCTCGTAGGGAGTGAATTCCAGGTCATTACTACCCCCGCATAAAAAAAAATCTTCCACACATACCATTGCATCTCTTACCCAAAACCTTAAATCTGCCTCCCTGGATCCTTGTACTATTAGCTTCTCCTTGTTTATCTTATCCAAACCTATCATAATCTTGTACCCCTCAATCTATTCTGTCTTCAATCTCCTTTGCTCCAAGGAGAACAACCCCAGCTTCTCCAACCTAGCTTTGTAGATAAAATTCCTCATTTTAGCTGGAACCATTCTAGTAAATCTCCTCTGGACTCTCTCAAGGACCCTCACACATTTCCTAAAGTGCGGTAACCAGAATTGGATGCAATACTCAAGTTGTAGCCTAACCAGAGCTTTATAAAGATTCAACATAACTTCCCTGCTTTTGTACTCAATACAGGTACATTTATTTAAGAAGTCCAAGATCCCATATGCTTTGCTAACCACTCTCCCAATATGTCCAGCCACCTTCAAAGATCTATGCAACTATGCTGTTGTTACATAAGCAAACACAGCAGCCAAAATACATACAGCAAGTTGAGTTTAATAATTAACCTATTTTCCGCAAAGTTGACTGAGGGAGGAGTGTTGGCCAGGAGGACATACAATTTTACTCCATCAGAAAAGGCAGGGCCTCAGTTTGTCTAAAAGAGGTCACTTCCAATAATGTAGCATTCCTTCAGTATTGCACTGAAGTGACAGTGTAGATTGTATGTGCTGGAGATTGACCTACAATCTTCTGAGGGAAGTGTGTTGCCACCAGAGGCAAGCCAACTTTTCAGAAATGAGAATATGGAAAATAAGTATTGGCTCAGTACTTCAGTGGATACTGAAGCATTCCCCCAGTCCTGCAAAGTTATGTCCTTGCACATTCCCATTCCTGACGCCTGTTCCTTCTCCTACCTGGTAGATTGAGGCCTCTACCGTTCAATGCTGTGTAACATTCATTTTGCACAGTCTCACTCACCTGAAATTGCTGCAGTTTCGATATTGTATCTTCCAGCATCTGGCTGTCTTCACAAAGTTTTGCCATCAGCTTTCTCCACCGTGCCTGAATTGCCTCCAATTCCAGGCTACAGGCGGTCTTACCAGAAGTTAGTTTTTCCGCCATCCTTTGTGGCTCTACAGCCAGTCTGTCTATTTCTGGTTGATGGTTTGTCAATTCATCTCGTAAAGTCTAGGATAAACAAGAGAGAAAGATGGGGTGGGGGGAGAGAGATAGAGAGGGAGGAGGGGTGGGGAGGGGGGTGGGTGTGGAGATAGAGGGCAGGGAGGAAGGGAGAGAGGCAGAGAGAGATTGTTACTGAGTGACCATTTCCAGTCAGGGTTAGGGCTGTGATGTTCTGTTTGTGGTCCTAGTGCTATTGAATATCCCAAACTAATAGCCAGAGCAGACATTATGAAACACACCGTTTAGTATTGTTAAGGAATTTTGAAGCATTCGAGAATTTTGATCACCTTATTGCATCTCTATTAACATGTTTATCGAAGAGCTATTACTCACTCCCTATTCTCCCAAGAAAAATAGTGTCAAGAATTTGATAAATTGGCACAAACTGTAACATTTTTTACTTAACAATTTCCTTTATTAAGGAAAGTAGCCACAGTGCATTATAAACTTCTGTTCATAACTAGCTTTTCCTTACCACTATGTGTTTTAACACATTCTGAGCAGTCTCCAGATTAGTAACTGCACTCCAGTTTGATGTAACCTGGGCTTCAGACCGATCCAGCAACACTTTCAGGGACCTTACAGCATCAAGTTTCTGAGGACCTTCCAAACCTTTTAATGAGAGATTACAATAAGCCCAGTGAAGTACAAGACTGCAGCAACAGTACCTCAGCATTATTAAAGCAGCGTAACCACAACCAAAATTACTGGGATTTGTGCCATTGCAGTGAATGCACTCATGCTTAGAGGAAAATAGCAGTAATTATTATGCGCTGCACCATAAATCAACTACACATTGATTACAGTGCACTCATCTGAAGCACCCACCAGCTACATCATGCAAGGCGTCCGAAATCTTAATATTGTCACTTTGTTTAGTCTTGAGAAACAATGTCAAGTAGAAATCAAAGAATTTGCAGTGCCCAAAATAGCCTGTGCAACCTAACCCAGTGCAGCCTCGCCCTTGCCCCAACCAAGGCAGCCCTTCCTAATTTATGCTATCACCAGAGTACATTGCTATTTGTTGACTTGCAAAATACTGCATTATGCAATGTCTGTACAAGACGTGAAGATCATAAGATCATAGATCATAAGAAATAGGAGAAGTAGGCCATTCGGCCCAATGAGCATGCTCTGCCATTCAATAAGATTGTGGCTGATGGGACTGTGACCTCCATAACCCTGGACTCCCTTGTCGATCAAAAATTTGTCTAACCCAGCCTTGAATATATGACCCAGTCTTCAGTGATCTCTGTGGAAGAGAATTCCAAAGACTAACGACCCTCTGAGAGAAGATATTCCTCCTCATCTGTCTTAAATGGGAGACCCCTTGATTTTAAACTGTGTTCCTTGGTTCTAGATTCACCCTTAAGAGGTAACAGCCTCTCAGTAGCTACCCTGTCAAGCCCCCTCAGAATTTTATATGTTTCTAAACTCTTCTAAACTCCAATAGGCTCACCCTGCTCAACTTCATCCCATGCCATTAGCCTAGTGAACCTTCCCTGAACTGATTCCAATGCAAGCAAATCGCTCAAGTAAAGAGTCCAATCATTCTGCAGTCTCTCTCTCCATTTAAGTAATATTCTGCTTTTTTATTTTTCCTGCCAAAGTGGACAACCCCACATTTTCCCATGTTATGCGAGATACTGCACAGACAAAAATCAAGAAATAATAAAGGTAGCATTGCGCTCATAGATTTGTGAAGAGCAGCACATATTGAACTAATGTAGTTGAAGCGTCACTAACATGGTGGACAGGGGAATGTCTACAAATATTTTCTATAAGGACCTCCAGAAGGCACTTGATAGATTCTGCATTAGTGTGTTCTGGAAACCAAATCAAAGTATTTATGTAGCTCCTTGAATGTAGTAAATCATCTCTAGGTACTTCAAAGGAGCATTTTCAAACAAAACGTGACATCAAGTCACATTAGGAGACAATAGGACAGGTGACCAAAAGCTTGGTCAAAGGCATAGGTTATAATGACTGTTTTATATTAGTGGAGCAATGCATAAAGGTGAGGTGGAGGCAAGTTAGAGCTCCCTAAGAGCTTAGGGCCTAAACAGCTATGTTAGATACACAATAATTTGGATGACGGGAGAGGTGTAAAGTCCTTGAGGGAAGGAAATCTGCCATCCATACCTGGTCTGGCCCACATGTGGTTGACCCTTAACTGCCCTCTGAAATGACCTAGCAAGGTCAATTCAAGGGCAATTAGGGATGGGCAACAAATGCTGGCCTTGCCAGTGACACCTACATACCACGAAAGAATTTTTTAAAAACCCAATTTTGGAGATGATACTAAATTAGAAAACATGGTAAGTTGGACAGATGGGAGCAAAAAAAAAAACAGACATGTGGCAAAATTCTGATTGATGGTGTTGAATGAGAGGATGTGAAAGGTCATCCACTTTGGATCTGAGAAAGACAAATTCAGAATACTTCATTGTTAGAAACTAGGAGACATGTAGGAGCAGCAAAATTGGGGAATCCATGCAGACAGATCACTAAAAGCTGGCACTCAGATATAAGTAATCAAGAAAGCTAATGGAATACTGGGCGTCATCCCAAGGGTTTTGCAATACAAGAACAAGGTAATGATGCCTCGATTGTACAGAACCTCGGTCAGACTCTGCCTGGAGTGCTACGTTCAGTTTTGGGCACCCAACTTACACTTATAGAGCATCTTTACTGTAATACGACATCCAAAGACGCTTTACAGGAGCATTATGGAACAAAATTGGACAGCGAGCCATATAGGGAGATATCAGGTCAGATGACCAAAAGCTAGGTTGAAGAGGTGGGTTTTAAAGGGGGAAAGGGAGGGAATTCCAGAGATTGGGGACTGGGAAACTGAAGGCAAGGCCACCAGTTATGGAGCAACTAAAATCGGAGTTGCTAAAGAGGCCAGAATTAGATGAATGCATATATCTTGGAGAAATGTGGAACTGGAGGAGATTACAGAGAAAGGGAGGGACAAGGCCATGAAGTGATTTGAAAACAATCATGTAAATTTTAAAATCAAGACGTTGCTTGGTCAGGAGCCAATGTAACTCAGTGAACACAGTGGTGATGGATGAATCGGACTTGCTGCAATTAAGTCATGGACACAGAGTTTTAGGATGACCTTAAGTTTACGGAGGGTAAAATGTGAGACACCAGCCAGGAGTGCGTTAGGATAGTCAAGACTAGAGATAACAAATAAACGCATGTGTATTTCAGCAGCAGGTGATGTTACAGAGGTAGAAGTAGCTGGTCTTAGTGCTCATCTTGTAATCAAATGTGACACAAGGTTGTGAACAGACTGGTTTAGTCTCAGATTGTTGCCAGGAAAAGGGATAGAGTAGCTAGGGAATGGAATTTGGAGCAGGGATTGAAAATAATGGCTTCAGGTTCCCCAATATTTAATTGGAGAAAATTCTGTTCATCCAGTATATCCAACAGGCAGTCTCATAACTCAGCAACTGTTGTGAGAGGTGGTGGTCAAGTACAGCTTGGTGTCTTCAGTATTCATGTAAACTAAAGAGGTGCTTTTGAATAGTGTTACCGAGGGGCAAATGTAGGTAAGAAATTGGTGGGGGCCAAGGATAGATACTTGGGGCATAACAAAGGTAACAGTGCAGGAGTGGGAAGAGAAACCATTTCAAGTGATTTTTTGGCTACAATTCGATAGATAAGAATGGAACCAGGTGAGAGCAGATCTACCCAACCGAACCCAAGGTAGGATATGGAGAGAGTGCAGCACAGGTTCACTAACAAAAACAGAATTACCTGGAAAAACTCAGCAGGTCTGGCAGCATCGGCGGAGAAGAAAAGAGTTGACGTTTCGAGTCCTCATGACCCTTCGACAGAACTTGCGTTCGAGTCCAAGAAAGAGTTGAAATATAAGCTGGTTTAAGGTGTGTGTGTGGGGGGGCGGAGAGATAGAGAGACAAAGAGGTGGAGGGGGCGGGGGTGGGGGTGTGTGGTTGTAGGGACAAACAAGCAGTGATAGAAGCAGATCATCAAAAGATGTCAACGACAATAGTACAATAGAACACATAGGTGTTAAAATTAAAGTTGGTGATATTATCTAAACGAACGTGCTAATTAAGAATGGATGGTAGGGCACTCAAGGTATAGCTCTAGTGGTTTTTTTTTTTAATTTTAATATATAATGGGAATAGGTGGGAAAAGGAAAATCTTTATAATTTATTGGAAAAAAAAGGGAAGGGGGAAACAGAAAGGGAGTGGGGATGGGGGAGGGAGCTTACGACCTAAAGTTGTTGAATTCAATATTCAGTCCAGAAGGCTGTAAAGTCCCTAGTTGGAAGATGAGGTGTTGTTCCTCCAGTTTGCATTGGGCTTCACTGGAACAATGCAGCAAGCCAAGGACAGACATGTGGGCAAGAGAGCAGGGTGGAGTGTTGAAATGGCAAGCAACAGGGAGGTTTGGGTCATTCTTGCGGACAGACCGCAGGTGTTCTGCAAAGCGGTCGCCCAGTTTACGTTTGGTCTCTCCAATGTAGAGGAGACCACATTGGGAGCAACGGATGCAGTAGACTAAGTTGGGGGAAATGCAAGTGAAATGCTGCTTCACTTGAAAGGAGTGTTTGGGTCCTTGGACGGTGAGGAGAGACTAGGGACTTTACAGCCTTCTGGACTGAATATTGAATTCAACAACTTTAGGTCGTAAGCTCCCTCCCCCATCCCCACTCCCTTTCTGTTTCCCCCTTCCCTTTTTTTTCCAATAAATTATAAAGATTTTCCTTTTCCCACCTATTCCCACTATATATTAAAATTAAAAAAAAAACCCACTAGAGCTATACCTTGAGTGCCCTACCATCCATTCTTAATTAGCACATTCGTTTAGATAATATCACCAACTTTAATTTTAACACCTATGTGTTCTATTGTACTACTGTCGTTGACATCTTTTGATGATCTGCTTCTATCACTGCTTGTTTGTCCCTACAACCACACACCCCCACCCCCCCCTCCACCTCTTTGTCTCTCTATCTCTCCGCCCCCCCACACACACACCTTAAACCAGCTTATATTTCAACTCTTTCTTGGACTCGAACGCAAGTTCTGTCGAAGGGTCATGACAACTCGAAACGTCAACTCTTTTCTTCTCCGCCGATGCTGCCAGACCTGCTGAGTTTTTCCAGGTAATTCTGTTTTTGATTTGGATTTCCAGCATCCGCAGTTTTTTTGTTCTTATCTCTGTGTTTAATTGACTGCCACTGCTCTTCAAGAAATGCCTACCTCCTTGAAGAAGTTCTGTTCCACTCTGCGACAAGATTTCCGTATCTCTCTGTTGTCTTGCTCACCTTCTTTGCTTTCCATTTCCCTCCTAGTGTTTGACAAGGTGTTTACTAAAACCCGCTTTCACAGCCATATCTCCTTTCTCAGTGACTGTCTCCGTCTCCGACTTACCCCACGTGGATTTCAACTGAAATTCCACCCCTCATGTTTCGAACCCACCCAGGATTACAGGTATCTCCGGGACATAAAACGTTTCTCGGACTGCTGTTCCCGTCACATTCTGAAATCCACACTCAGTGCCATGCGCCGCCATATGAACACATCCGACCTCTCCCTCCAGCAGCACCGCCGTACCCTTTTTCAAAGCTGCGCGTGCCCCCAGTTTCATTTTATCCTTCGGCTCATCCGACGCCTCAACAAGAAACTTTTTCTCTTTCTCTCAAGTGCTAAGGAACGCAAGCTACAACAACTCATCGACACCAACACCCATCTAGGACCCCCCACCCCTGCCTGTTCCTCCGTCCCCACCCTTTCTTCCAATCCCAACCCCAGCCGTGTATTCACTATACCCCCTGACCTTCCCCTCTCCGATGCTGAACGTTCAGTGCTCAGCAAAGGACTTAGTTTCATACCCTTACGCCCTCACCTCAATGAATTTCGGGCTCGGCATGATACTGAACTCTTCTTCCGCCGTCTTCGTCTCCGGGCTCACTTCTTTGGGCAGGAGTCCTCTCCCAGTTCAACAGATCCTTTTACCCATCTCCAATATTCTCCCTCCACCTGGACCCCTCCCTCTGGATTCTTACCTTCTCTCGATCTTTTCATTGAGAACTGTCGGCGCGACATTAGTCGTCTCAATTTCTCTGCTCCTCTCACCCATTCTAACCTGTCTCTCTCTGAACTTACTGCACTCCATTCTCTCAGGTCCAACCCTGACATTGTCATCAAACCCGCTGACAAGGGTGGTGCTGTTGTTGTCTGGCGCACTGACCTCTACCTCGCGGAGGCTGAGCGTCAACTCACAGACACTTCCTCCTACCTCTCCCTGGACCATGACCCCACCACTGAACATCAAGCCATTGTTTCCAGGACTGTCACTGACCTCATCTTCTCTGGGGATCTTCCTCCCACAGCTTCCAACCTGACAGTCGCCCAACCTCGGACGGCCCGCTTCTATCTCCTACCCAAAATCCACAAACAGAACTGCCCCGGTAGACCGATCGTCTCAGCTTGCTCCTGCCCCACAGAACTCATTTCTCGTTATCTTGACTCCCTTCTCTCTCCCCTTGTCCAGTCCCTTCCCACCTACATCCGTGATTCCTCTGACACCTTACGTCACATCAACAATTTCCAGTTCCCTGGCCCCAACCGCTTACTCTTCACCATGGACATCCAATCCATCTACACCTCCATCCCCCACCAGGATGGTCTGAGGGCCCTTAGCTTCTTCCTCGAACAGAGGCCCAAACAATCCCCATCCACCACTACTCTCCTCCGTCTGGCTGAACTTGTTCTCACACTGAATAATTTCTCCTTCAACTCCTCTCACTTCCTCCAAATAAAAGGTGTGGCTATGGGTACCCGCATCTGCCCCAGCTATGCCTGTCTCTTTATGGGGTATGTGGAACATTCCTTGTTGCAGTCCTACTCCGGCCCCCTTCCACAACTCTTTCTCCGGTACATCGATGATTACTTCGGTGCCACTTCATGCTCTCGTCAGGACTTGGAAAAATTTATTAATTTTGCTTCCAATCTCCACCCCTCCATCATTTTCACGTGGTCCATCTCTGACACTTCCCTTCCCTTCCTTGACCTCTCTGTCTCAATCTCTGGTGATAGACTGTCCACCAATATCCATTACAAACCCACCGACTCCCACAGCTATCTCGACGACAGCTCCTCACACCCTGCTTCCTGTAAGGACTCCATCCCATTCTCTCAATTCCTTCGCCTCCGTCGCATCTGTTCCGATGATGCTACATTCAAAAACAGTTCCTCTGACATGTCCTCCTTCTTCCTTAACCGAGGTTTTCCACCCACAGTCGTTGACAGGGCCCTCAACCGTGTCCGGCCCATCCCCCGCGCATCCGCCCTCACGCCTTCTCCTCCCTCCCAGAAACATGATAGGGTCCCCCTTGTCCTCACTTATCACCCCACCAGCCTCCGCATTCAAAGGATCATCCTCCACCATTTCCGCCAACTCCAGCATGATGCCACCACCAAACACATCTTCCCTTCACCCCCCTTATCGGCATTCCGTAGGGATCGCTCCCTCCGGGACACCCTGGTCCACTCCTCCATCACCCCCTACTCCTCAACCCCCTCCTATGGCACCACCCCATGCCCACGCAAAAGATGCAACACCTGCCCCTTCACTTCCTCTCTCCTCACCGTCCAAGGACCCAAACACTCCTTTCAAGTGAAGCAGCATTTCACTTGCATTTCCCCCAACTTAGTCTACTGCATCCGTTGCTCCCAATGTGGTCTCCTCTACATTGGAGAGACCAAACGTAAACTGGGCGACCGCTTTACAGAACACCTGCGGTCTGTCCGCAAGAATGACCCAAACCTCCCTGTCGCTTGCCATTTCAACACTCCATCCTGCTCTCTTGCCCACATGTCTGTCCTTGGCTTGCTGCATTGTTCCAGTGAAGCCCAACGCAAACTGGAGGAACAACACCTCATCTTCCAACTAGGGACTTTACAGCCTTCTGGATGAATATTGAATTCAACAACTTTAGGTCGTAAGCTCCCTCCCCCATCCCCACTCCCTTTCTGTTTCCCCCTTCCCTTTTTTTTCCAATAAATTATAAAGATTTTCCTTTTCCCACCTATTCCCATTATATATTAAAATTAAAAAAAAAAACCACTAGAGCTATACCTTGAGTGCCCTACCATCCATTCTTAATTAGCACATTCGTTTAGATAATATCACCAACTTTAATTTTAACACCTATGTGTTCTATTGTACTACTGTCGTTGACATCTTTTGATGATCTGCTTCTATCACTGCTTGTTTGTCCCTACAACCACACACCCCCACCCCCGCGCCCCCCCCACCTCTTTGTCTCTCTATCTCTCCGCCCCCCACACACACACCTTAAACCAGCTTATATTTCAACTCTTTCTTGGACTCGAACGCAACTTCTGTCGAAGGGTCATGAGGACTCGAAACGTCAACTCTTTTCTTCTCCGCCGATGCTGCCAGACCTGCTGAGTTTTTCCAGGTAATTCTGTTTTTGTTACAGGTTCACTAAAATCATTATATCATGAGAACAGGTTGCAGAAACTTGGTTTGTAATCTCTTGAGTTTAGAAATCTGATCCAACTGAGGTCTTGTAAATGATTAAAAAAAGAGAAATTATCTTCTCTGGTGAGAAGCTATTTCCAGAATAAGGGGGCATAATCCTAAAATTCGTGTTAGGCTAGCAAGTACACAAGAAATTGGAGCAGGAGTAGACCATACAGCCCACTGAGCCAGCTCTGCCATTCAACATGACCATGGCTGATCTTGGGCTTTAATTCCACTTTCCCACCCACTCCCCATGTCCCTCAGTTCCCCAGGACCCCAAATGTCTGTCTATCCCAGCCTTAAATACATTCACTGATGGAGCATCCGCAACCCTCTGGGGTAGAGAATTCCAAAGATTCATATCCTTTGAGTGAAAAAATTTATCCTTATTTCAGTACTAAATGATCAGCCCTTTATCCTGAAATTGTGCCTGTGTTTTAGACTCCCCAACCAATAGAAACAATCTCTCAGTACTTGCTCTATCAAGCCACCTCAGAATTTTGCATATTTCAATGAGATGACCTCTCATTCTTCTAAACTCAGAGAATGCAGGCTCAATTTACACAGCCTTTCATCATAGGACAGTCCCTTTTCCACACAAATTCTGCAGTGGAAATATGGAATTTTCCTCCAAAAGGCTGTGGGTGCTGGGGATCAAGTGAAGTTCAAAACTGAGAACAATAGGATTTTGTTAGGTATAGATATCAAGGAATATGGATCAAAGGAAGATGAATAGAGTTGAGGTACAGACCAGCCACGGTCTAATGACGGAAGTGGCCCAAAGAGCTGATTAGCCCACTCCTGTTCCTATGTTCCATGCAGCGACACAGAAAACTGAAGTACAACAAAATGCATCAGAAAGTAAGAAGCATGCCAGTGACTTCACAGTTTGCTTCAAGATAATCATAGGCCCGCTCACCTGCTTGTGCCTGCTGTTTCTTCTGTAGTTTCTGCAGAAGTGACTTGAACTGGTTGTTAAAATTACTAAGGTCCTCCTGGAGGAAGCTTGGAGCTCCAGGCTTATTGTGAAGCACTTCCCCACGAGCCATTAGATTCTCTACACATGGAGTTATCTCACTCAGTTTGTTGATTTCATACTGCAGGAAATAAAAATAAGCACATTATGCAAAACTACCACACATTCTTCTGGGGTTACTTCTCTCTGACCTGTAAACAATGAGCCAAATTGTGCAGTTCCTCCCAACATGAGTAATTTTATTGCAAATCGGCTATAATAATAGAAATAGAATAACTGGTAAGGCTAAGACATAAGACCATAAGGCATTGGAGCAGAAGTAGTCCATTTGGCCCATCAAGTCTGCTTCACCATCCAATGAGATCATGGCTGATCTGATAATGCTCAACTACATTTTCCTGCATTGTCCCCATTACCCTTAATTCCCTTACTGATTAAAAATGTCTGTCTATCTCAGCCTTGAATATACTCAATGATCCAACCTCTACAGCCCTCTGTGGTAAAGCATTCCACAGATCACTATCCTCAGAAGAAATTCCTCTCATCTCTGTCTTAAATGGGCGACCCCTTACTCTGAGATTATGCCCTCTGGTCCTGGACTCTCCCACAAGGGGCAACAACCTCTCAGCTACCCTGTCAAGCTGCCTAAGAATCTTATATGTTTCAATAAGGTCACCTCTCATTCTTCTAAACTCCAAAGAGTACAGGTCCAACCTACTCAACCTCTCCTCATAAGAAAATCCCTCCATACCCGGGATCAACCTAGTGAACCTTCTCTGGACTGCCTCCAATGTCAATATATCTTTCCTTAGATAAGGAGACCAAAACTGTTCATAGTATTCTAGGTGCGGTCTAACTAGTGCCTTGTATAATTTTAGCAAGACTTCACTATTTTTATACTCCATTCCCTTTGAAATAAATGCCAACATTCCATTTGCCTTCCCTATTATCTGTTGAACTTGTATGTTAGCTTTTTGGGATTCATGCACGAGGACTTCCAAATCCCTCTATGCTGTAGCTTTCTACAGTCTTTCTCCATTTAAACAATATTCAGCTCCTCTATTCTTCCTGCCAAAATACATAACCTCACATTTACCCACATTATATTCCATCTGCCAAGTTTTTGCCCACTCACTAAATCTGTCTATATCCCTCTGTAGACTCTATGCCATCCTCACCACTCGCCTTCCCACCTATTTTTGTGTCATCCGCAAACTTGGCGATAGTACATTCACTTCCTTCATCTAAACTAATGTAAATAATTGTGGCCCAGCACTGATCCCTGTGATACTCCACAAGTTACAGGTTGCCATCCTGAAAATGCCTCCCTTATCCCAACTCTCTGTCATCCGTTAGTTAGCCAATCCTCTACCATGCTAATATACTACCCTCAACGTCATGAGTTCTTATCTTATTAAGTAGCCTTTTGTGCGATACCTTATTGAACGCCTTTTGTAAACCTAAATATATTACATCTACTGATTCCCCTTTATAAATCCTGCTTGTTACCTCCTCAAAGAATTTGAATAAATTTGTCAGGCATGACTTCCTCTTCATGAAACCATGCTGACTCTGCTGGATTATATTATGCATTTCTAAATGCTCTGCCATTACATCCTTTATAATAGACTTTAACATTTTCCCAGTGATGGATGTTAAGCTAACTGGCCTATAGTTATCTGTTTTTTTGTCTCTGTCCCTTTTTGTATAAAGGTATAAAGAGTAAGGGGTTGCCCATTTAAGACAGAGATGAGGAGGAATTTCTTCTGAGGATAGTGATCTGTGGAATGCTTTACCACAGAGGGCTGTAGAGGTTGGATCGTTAAGTATATTCTGAGATAAACAGACATTTTATACCATTGGCAGTTTTCCAATCTTTTGGGACTTTTCCAGAATCTAAGAGTTCTTGGAAGGTTAGTACCAGTGCATCCACTATTTGTGTAGATACTTGCTTTAATATCCTAGGATGCAACCCATCAGGTTCAAGGGACTTATCAGCCTTTAGGCCCACTAGTTTCCCTAGTACTTTTTCTGTAGTGATAGTTGTTGTATTTATTTCCTCCACCCATTTTGCCCCTTGATTATTTTGTATTTTGGAATGCTATTATGTCTTCTACTGTGAAGACTGATGGAAAGTAATTATTCAATTCTCTGCCAATTCCTGGTTCCCCATTATTATTTCCCCAGCCTCATTGTCTAAGGGGCTTATGTTCACTTTGGCCTCTATCTTCCTTTTTATATATTTAAAGAAGTTCTTACTGTCCATATTTACATTACTTGCTAGTTTACCCTCAAAAGTTTATTTTCTCCCTTTTTTTTTGGTTGTAGTAATGCAAGTTAAGTTATAACATGAAATTGCATTCAACTCTCCACAAGCTGCAAATCAGAGTACAGTATTTCTCATCTTTGGTTCAGTTGTGATCCAGGTTTTGTCAGGAATCAATGGTGTGCACTCTATCCTTGGTGCACAAGTTTGCTCATCAAATTACATCAAAGCTTTCAAGAATCGGTTTTATAAAACCCTAATTCTACCCAGAGTTAACACACTAAGTAAAAATTCAACTCTACAACATAACTGTTTAAGGAGAACAGATTGGAGAGAAATTGAACCTTAGGAGCTGAGCACACCTACTGCTAATTCACAGTGACTTTTAATATGTTCCTGAGTAAAATCACAAAATGAGGACAGGTAGGAAGCCAAATAACTATCAAGAAATACAGATCTGTGCTGATTTAATGCAAAGCATTAGTGGGAGTCAGCCAGGGCAGAAAAGGAAGATGAAAAGGGAACATAAATTAAGAGAAGCTAGACTGAGAAAACCAACAGTTGGCTAACTACAACTATCAGAATACTTCCTAAACATCCCCCAATCTTTTTCTATTTTTTCCTCCATTCCCCTGAATGTTGGAATGCAGCTCACTGAATGTTAATAGCCTTTCAATATCCTAACCAAGTGCCTGCTTATCATGTATGAGCTCAGTGGATGCCAATAGATCATTCAACTGTGGAACACATAACAAGGAATTTCAATCCGCAGATATCCACACATTCAATCGCTGAGGCCTGGACAGAGCATTATACAGCTTTAGCAGGGCAGCCTCTGCACATATACACATAGCTTAGCACTTCCTCTGTTTTGTTAATGGCCAGAAATGATAAACATTGAACCTACTCTAACACCAGATTACTTTCAGCCTTTCCTCCAACTTATTTAACACCATCCATTCACGTATCCCCAATTGTTCTTCCAATGTGTAACACTTTCCAATTATACTTGCATTGAATTTCGTCTTCCATAGTTCTGCCTTTTTGCAAACTTTCCCTACAGCTTGCCTATTTCCACATCATCAGACTCAAAAGCTCTCTTAAGTTAGTCTCATTTGTTAACATAAGTAACTTAGATTTGAATCTAAGTTTATATGTTTATATAGATTAGAAACAGTACTCGCTACATTCACCATCTCACCTCCCTGACTCATATCTGAAGCTTCCTCACCATCAGCAAACTCCTTAATCAGCTCCCTGTGTTCTTACATCCATAACATTAGAAATTACCTTGTTAGTCCATTTAGGGTCGCATTTATTAAATCTGCACTTATTTGTGCTTTGTATGTATTTATCTTGGATCCTCAGTTATAGTTCCCAGAAGTTTATTTCTTTTTCCTCAACCATTGCTTTCTGGGGTACTAACCTACAGTTGAATTTTTAATGCTCTTGTTCACTTCCTTCAATTAAGCTATGTGACAATATCCTACAGTATAGAAAGTCACGAACCTGACAGGATTCTTTCAGTGAAGCATTGGTTGCGCACTTCAGCCAGTCTTCTTTAGATTTCACAATCTTTTCAAGCTCTTGTAGATCTGAATAAATACAGTTAATATCCTCTTGAAACTGCATCTTACATTTCAGCTTGTCCATTTGCTGGTTGTTATCTTTCCATTCCACTGACACTCTCTCCAGTGAGTGCTTTACTTCCTCTACTGGCAGTCCTTCTGCAAAAAGTTTACATTGCACAAATATTATGGCGGGCAGAATGACTAAATGCATAACTAGATCTGCTTTCCATTTTCTGGGTGAGTAAACCCAAAGTGAAGGCTAGGAAGATAGACTATCTCATTATTATTTGTACATGTGAGTATAAAGTGCACTTTCCAATTTAATTGCAAAATAGGAAATTAGAATCTCAGCTCTTTTCCTCCCCATCTCTGAATTCACATCATCACCGACAGGCCAATCAAAGCTCCCTCCTCATTATTTGTTTAGGTTTGACCCAAAGCTTGAATTACGATTGCACACACAAATTCCAAACACACAAGAGTCAAAATATTAAACTTACATTGACGCTTACCATACATTTGCTTTCCTGCCGAATGCTCCACCTTCAGCAGCAAAACTGACAGTGCAAACAAGGTGGTACTCTTGCTGGCACTGCAGGCTAGTCCTCATGCCAAAAGTGATTACTTCCACAGCAGGCAATAATACAATCCTTGATGGCAGATCAAACCATTACGGTTGCCAGGAGAATAGAGTCGGGTGTAGAAGCAGAGGGGGAAAGTCGACTCAGCAAGGCCGATCACAACAGATGTGCATATGAAATAGCTTGCTGTCCCAAAAAGACAATTCCAACTACAAGGGTATCCAACATCACAGCTTTAAAATATGTAAAGTTGCTTTAGAACAAAAACAAGCAGACTAGCAACAATTAATCTTCAGTCCACTTAGGGATCGATAATTGTATTACCAACTTCGATTTGTATAGTATTCCTCTAGTCAGAAAGGTGGCTCAGAGCTCCAAGTAGTGTACTGCAGGGAAACATCTTGAACTAGAAGCAGGTTATAATCATTCTTAGAATAGCTTCCAAGAAGAAACAAGAACTAGGCACTCCGAAAGGAAGCCACCGAATCTTTTAGGAAGTGGTAGGGAGAGAAATCAAACCATACTAATTAGGGTATTCACTTCAATCGTCAGTGAATTACACTACAATTACCAGCAGGCCTGTTGCAATAGTAAGATAATTGTGCAGACTAAAATTCACATGCCTGATGATTGGAAGAACATCTTAAATTCACTAAATTTAAAAAATAATTTACTTTTTTTATTTGAAGCCTAGAGTATTTCTACAGTGAGGATTTTTTTATAGTTAATTGCTATGGTTTTTATAAATAAAGGGAGCTTCAGAGTTAAGTCACCTAAAAGTTAAACCATTTAATCCTTCCTCTGATTTTATGTTTGGGTTATACAATATTACACAGTGCGCTACTCAAAATGTTCCAAAATCAACAATGCTTCATGCATTGCAAGGCTTCATAGCTCTGATCATAGAGCTTTGATTGAAACTTTATGTAGGATCCCAATGTTTCATTTTATATCTGAAGTTGCTAGCGCAAATTTAGGATTTATCCATTAATAAGGCTAAAAGCAGCCCTCTCCAAACGTGCAGGCCAACAAAATTCAAACAGGTCAGGCCAGTGAATAGAAAGAAATACACACTCAAGACTAAGTTGCTAAACATTAAGGTTAAACCGTAGGTCAAGAACCATATGGTCCAGAGGCTAAGGTTTGGGCGCTCCTATGGTGCAGTGTGTTGCTGTAAAAGGTAGCTTTAGATATAACTCTATAAGCCCAACTTTAAGATCAACAACAGCAGGTTCCATTAAAATTTGGTAGGATATTAAATCTATAGATAATTGATCATAATATCTTGGGCAGTGATCCATTCTTTTCCAGTTATGAATTTGATTTCTTTTGCCTAGTTTATCTTTCATTTCGTTTCTTAGATTTTAATTGAATTAATTTTGACCTAATGGTGTGAAGGCACACAAAAACATACACAACACTATCTAAAAATGAACCTGGAAAGACTTCAGCAAATTCTTCTAAAGACATATAAAAGGATAACTTCTACTATTTACCAAAATCAGTTGTTTTTAATGCTGTTCTTTTCATGCATATTTCAGGAGGCTAATGTATATGACCAAGCTCCTGGAGTGTCCACTGTTAAATTAGTTTCCTGTATTCCTGCAGCAGCCTTGGAAGACCCATTCTGAGCTATGAAAATTGCACTGAACAGCATAAACGCCAGAAGCCAGGGTTCAATCAAAAGCACTGCATAAACGCAACAACTTACATTTAGTACAAGGAGCAGGAGTAGGCTATTCAGCCTCTCAAACCTGCTCCGCCATTTAATAAGATCATGGCTGATCTGTTAGTAACCTCAAATCTGCATCCCACCCACCACCGATAACATATCACCCTCTTGCCTACCAAGAATCAATCCATCTCTGCCTTAAAAATTTATGGTCACTGGATCAGTATTCCAGAGACCCAGGGTAATGCTCTGGGGAACTGAGTTCGAATCCCATCATGGCAGATGGTAGAATTTGAATTCAATAAAAATCTGGAATTAAAAGTTTGATGATGACCATGAAACCACTGCCAATTGTTGTAAAAACCCATCTGGTTCATAAATGTTCATTAGGTAATGAAATCTGCCATCCTTACCTGGTCTGGCTTACATGTGACTCCAGACCCACTACATTGGGGTTGATTCTTAAAAAATTGCTCTCTGAACAAGGAGAATTAGGGAAGGGCAATAAATGCTGGCCTAACCTATGAACAAATTTTTTTTTTTAAATCAAATACTCTGCTTCCACCACCTTTTCAGGAAGAGAGTTTCAAAGACTCACAACCCTCTGAGTGAAAAAATTTCACCTCACCTCTGTTTTAAATGGGCAACCCTTTATTTTTAAACAGTGACTCCTAGTTCTAGATTCTCCCACAAGATGAAACATCCTCTCCACATCCACCCTATCAAGACCCCTCAGGATCTTACAGGTTTCAATCAAGTTGCCTCTTACTCTTCTAAACTCCAGCGGATACAAGCCTAGTCTGTCCAACCTTTCCGCAAAGACAGCCCACCCATTCCAGGTATCAGTCTGGTAAACCTTCTCTGAACTGCTTCCAACGCATTTACATCCTTCCTTAAATAAGATGACCAATACTGTACATACTACTCCAAATGCAGTCTCACTAGTACCCTGTACAACTGAAGCATAACCTCTCTACTTCTGTATTCAATTTCCCTTGCAATAAATGATAACATTCTATTAGCTTTCCCAATTACTTGCCGTGCTTGCATACTAGCCTTTTGTGATTCATGCACTAGGACTCCCAGATCCCACTGCGCCTCAGAGCTCTGCAATCTCTCACCATTATAACATGCTTCTCTTTCATTCTTCCTGCCAAAATGAACAATTTCACAATTTCCCACATTATACTCCAACTGCCAGATCTTTGCCAACTCACTTAACCTATCTCTATCTGTTTGCAGCCTCCTTATGTCCTCTTCAAAACTTATTTTCCTACCTATCTTTGTGTCATCAGCAAATTTGGCAACTATCCCTTCATCCAAGTCACTTATATTTGTTACTACAGAACTTGATTATTGATCAAAAAGGACAAGTTTTGTTTAAATTCAAACCAGGCAGGTTGACTCTGATTGGTCAAGGCATTGCCCTGGAGAACAAACCAGAGAGTGGCTGTCACCTATTTTGTTTCGATGCAATGTGTGTACATGTTCTTTCTGTCTACAAAAGACAGGGCCCTGCAAATTAATATATGTATCTTCTGGCACATCTGGCATTGTTGTTCCCTTTACATTTGGTATTCTTGCGAATTGGCCTGATGAGTGCAAGATGGAAAGCTTCGAAAACATGTCTTTTTTCAGCAATATTCAACTTACATTTACATAATGCTTTTAACATACACGTCAGAATTTCTCAAATCACACCATGAGAAAGCTTTGCAGCCTGAATACCCAGGCCATTTTTTAAACACAGGACAGCCTCCTCACAGGTGTTTCCATTTGAAAGAGATTCTGACAAAAAGGCTATACCCAAAACTTCAACCTACTGTTTCTGTCTGAAGATGCTGACTGGCCTGATGTGTATTCCTAGCATTTACTGCTTTTAAAATTCAGATTATCAGGTTATTAAAGATTATCTTTTTAATTTTGTACTCAATATTCAACATTAAGTCAGCAAGCTTCAAATATCTGACAGAACAGGATAAATCAATGCATGATCATTTACCACAATTTTACCAAGCTCATGACATTTAGACTTGATGTGGTTTTTACCTTTCTCCATTGACTCAAGCAGGGCCTGTCCCACCTGCTTTACTTCCTTCGACTGTCTCTCTTTTTCAGCCTTTTCTTTTTCCAAGACCTAGAGTCATCAAATTATTTCAACAAATTTAAAGTCACTGTTTAGACATCACTAATTTATCGATACTTACATATGCATAATATTCAAATCATTTTATTCTTTAATTGTTACACTTTTATAATGGACTATTAATACATTTTACAATGGTCCAGAGCATCCAGTCAGCAGCAGTACACACAGCTATAAAATGCTCACTTACCATTTGACGCTGGAGCCTTCAGACCTTCTAGTCCTGGCTCCCGACTGAATCCAGTGACAAAAATAGTGGAGAGGCCTCATGGTGAAGCAGCTCAAATGAACTGTAGACATGCCCCTTAAGGTCTGGCTTCACTCCGTTCATTGGCTTGCAGAGCTTTTAAATGGGCCCATCACCCCCGACACTGGACAGCCTGCCCCCATCCCCCCCCCCTCACCGACATTGTACAGCCTGCCCCCATCCCCCCTTCACCGACACTGCACAGCCTGCCCCCATCCCCCCCTCACCGACACTGCACAGCCTGCCCCCATCCCCCCCTCACCGACACTGCACAGCCTGCCCCCATCCCCCCCTCACCGACACTGCACAGCCTGCCCCCATCCCCCCCTCACCGACACTGCACAGCCTGCCCCCATCCCCCCTTCACTGACACTGCACAGCCTGCCCCCATTCCCCAACAATGCTCACCTCCTCCCTCACCCTAACACTCAACAGTACTCCCTGCTTCACTGTTCCCTGATAATTTTCAACACCACCTCACCACTCCCCTTTACCCCCTGACAATACTCGGCACCACCCCACACCCCCAACAATGCTAATTCCACCTCCCCTGAAAATCTTGACTCTTCCAACATTGACAAGAGCCAGGGATTCCAGAGAAGGGGTGTGGGATGGTGGAGTGAAGATTGTTGGGGGATGGGGGATGGTGGGTAGGGGTAGTGGTGAGCATTGCTGGGGGTGAGGAGTAAACATTGTCAGAGGGGTTTGAACACTGTGGGGGTGGTGAACATCATTAGGGGGTGGTGGTGAGCATTGTCGGGAAGGGGATGGGGAAGGGGGTGGTGAGCACAGTCGGGAAGGGGAAGGGGATGGGGAGGGGGTGGTGAGCATAGTCAGGATGGGGGTGGTGAGCATCGTTGGGAAGGGGGTGGTGAGCAGAGTCGGGAGGGGCGATGCTGAGCTGTATTGTGGTTGCCGTGGTGCTGGATTGCTTTGACACTCCAGCTGATTTACTTAGAGCTACGTGCCTGAAGCAGATTTACTCCTACTGGGAAAAGAGCTAAGTAAATCCGTGTAAAAACAGCTAAGCATAGGCCAACAGCTGGTGTCTGTGTGGTTCTGCCTGTCTCATCCCACTGTTGTAGAGAATCACAGAGCACTCTGGGCAGGGTAAAAACAGTAATCAGAAGTTTAAACCTCCCACATAACTTGTGCATGCATTTGAACTTCATGGTCCCCAGGCAAATCAGCAGTTTACACGGAGTCATTTGCTGCTCTGCAGGCCATCATCTTTATTCTTTAGATATTGACAGTAACCATAAAGCAGAACATTTCAAATTTTAAAACAAGACAATGTTTCATTCATAGTTTTTCACTTCAACTATGCCACTGCTGGTTTCTGAAGATCATCCACCATTGTAGTTGGCCAGACTTCTGGAAAGCTGCAAATGGGCCTCATTGTCAGTCATGAGGGTAACTCAGAAATAGGGACCACTGGAGAAATTACTTATATGATTAGGGATATGAGGGGAGGGTGGGAAAGTGGAGTGAGCCATGGACCTTAAAATGTGGAGCAGGCTTGAGGGGCTGAATGGTCTACTCCTGATCCTATTTTTTATCCTCTTGTACAGTTTCCAGAGAGGGCCTTAGTTTCACAAACATTTTTATGCCATCAAATGCATCAGATTTCCTTGAGCTATTTATGGCAGAACCTTTCATAATTTAAGCAGGAGCCCAGGGATGGTACAGAACTCTAGGACAACAAATCCCTTTACCAAATTCCTCCAATGTGCCAATTTTATAAATTCCGTCAGATACATTGCACGAGTAACTGACCTGCATGTCATAAAATGATCAGAACATTAGAAATAGGATTTCGGGTAGGCCATTTGGCCCTTAGAGCTTACCCCTCCATTCAACATGGCTCAGCCCCTTAAGCCTGCTCCGCCATTCAATAAGATCATGGCTGATCTGGTTGTAACCTCAGCTCCACATTTCCACCTACCCCTGATAACATTTCACCCGTGCTTATCAAGAATCTATCTACCTCTGCCTTAAAAATATCCAAAGACTGCTTCCACTGGCTTTTGAGGAAGAGAGTTCCAAAGTCTCTCTACCCTCAGAAAAAAATTTTCTCCTGGTCTTAAATGAGCGATTCCTTATTTTTAAACAGTGATTCTTAGTTCTAGATTCTCCCACAAGAGGAAACATCCTTTCCATGTCCACCCTGTCAAGACCCCTCTGGATATTAAAGGTTTCAATCAAGTCACCTCTTACTCTTCTAAACTCCAGCAGATACAAACCTAGCCTGTCCAACCTTTCCTCACCCATTCCAGATATTAGCCTAGTAAATCGTCTCTGATCTGCTTCTAACGCATTTACGTCCTTACTTAAATCAAGACCAATACTGCACACAATATTCCAGATCTGGTATCACCAATGCTCTGAACAACTGAAGCATAACCTATATAATTGTATTCAATTCCCCTCGCAATAAATGATAACATTCTTTTGGCTTTTCTAATTAATTGCTGTACCTGCATGATAACCTTTTGTGATTCATGCACTAAGACACCCAGATCCCTTTGAATCTCAGAGCTCTGCAATATTTCACCATTTAGATAATATGCTTCCTTTAGTCTTCCTGGCAAAATGGACAATTTCAAATTTGCCCACATTCTACTCCATTTGCCAGGTCTTTACCCACTCACTTAACCTATGTCCATTTGTAGCCTCCTTACATCCTCTTCCAAAATTACTTTCCTACCTAATTTTGTATTATCTGCAAATTAAGTAACCATACATTCTGTCCCTTCATCCAAGTCATTTATATAAATTATAAAAAGTCAAGGCCCCAGCACCGATCCCAGTGGTACACTGGTCATTACATCCTGCCAACCAGAAAAGAGCTATTTATACCAACTCTTTTTCCTGTTAGCTAGCCAATCTTCTATCCATGCCAATACTATACCATGAGCTTTTATTTTCCGCAATAACCTTTGATTTTTTTAAAATTTATTCATGGGTTGTGGGCTTTGCTGGCTGGGACAGCATTTATTGCCCATCCCTAGTTGCCCTTGAGAAGGTGGTGGTGAGCTGCCTTCTTGAACCGCTGCAGTCCATGTGGTGTAGGTACACCCACAGTGCAATAGGAAGGGAGTTCCAGGATTTTGACCCAGCGACAGTGAAGGGACAGTGATGTATTTCCAAGTCAGAATGGTGAAGGACTTGGAAGGGAACTTCCACGTGGTCGTGTTCTCACCTATCTGTTGCCCTTCTCCATACAGGTTTGGAAGGTGCTGTATAAGGAGCCTTGGTGAGTTCCTACATTGCATCTTATAGATGGTACACATTGCTGCCGCTGTCAGTGGCGGAGGGAGTGAATGTTTGTTGATGTGGTGCCAATCAAGCTTTGTCCCAAATGGTGCCAAGCTTCTTGAGTGTTGTGGGAGCTGAACTCATCCAGGCAAGTGGGGACTATTCCATCACATTCCTGATTTGTGTCTTGTAGATGATGGACAGGCTTTGGGGAGTCAGGAGGTGAGTTACTCATTGCAGGATTCCTAGCCTCTGGCCTGCTCTTGTAGCCACAGTATTTATACAGCTATTCCAGTTCAGTTTCTGGTTAATGGTAAGCCTCAAGATGTTGATAGTGGGAGATTCAGTGATGGTAATGCTGGGTGGATTCTCTCTTGTTGGAGATGGTCATTGCCTGACACTTGTGTGGTGCAAATGTTACTTGCCACTAGTCAGCCCAAGCCTGGATATTGTCCAAATCTTGCTGCATTTGGACATGGACTGCTCCAGTATCTGAGGAGTCACAACTTATGCTGAACATTGTGCAATCATCAGCGAACATCCTCACTTCTGATCTCATGACCGAAGGAAGGTCATTGATGAAGCAGCTGAAGATGGTTGGGCCGAGGACACTACCCTGTGGAACTCCTGCAGTGATGTCCTAGAGCTGAAATAATCGACCTCCAACAACCACAACCATCTTCCTTTGTGCTGGGTATGACTCCAACGAGTGGACAGATTTCCCCCTGATTCCCATTGACTCCAGTTTTGCTTGGTCTCCTTGATGCCACACTCTGTCAAATGCTGCCTTGATGTCAAGGGCAGTCACTCTCGCCTCACCTGTGGAATTCAACTCTTTTGTCCATGTTTGAACCAAGGCTGTAATGCAGTCAGGAGCTGAGTGGCCCTGACGGAACCCAAACTGGGCATCAGTGAGCAGGTTATTGCTAAGAAAGTGCCACTTGATAGCACTGTTGATAACCCCTTCCGTTTCTTTTCTGATGATCACGAGTAGGCTGATGGGACGGTAATTGGCAGGGTTGGATTTGTCCTGTTTTTTGTGTACAGGACATAACTGGGCAATTTTCCAAATAACTGGGTAGGTGCCAGTGTTGTAACTGTACTAGAACAGCTTGGTTAAGGGCGCAGCAATTTCTGGAGCACATGTCTTCAGTACTGTGGCTGGAATATTGTCGGGGCCCATAGCCTTTGCAGTATCCAGTGCCTTCAGCCGTTTCTTGATATCACATGAAGTGAATTGAATTGGCTGAAGACTGGCATCTGTGATGCTGGGGATCTCTGAAGAAGGCAGAGATGGATCATCCACTCGGCACTTCTGGCTTAAGACTGTTGCAGATGCTTCAACTTTATATTTTGCACTGATGTGCTGGGCTCCTCCGTCCTTGAGGATGCAGATATTTGAGGAGCCTCCTCCTCCAGTGAGTTTTTTAATTGTCCACCACCATTCACGACTGGATGTGGCAGGACTGCAGAACTTAGATCTGATCCGTTGGTTGTGGGATCGCATAGCTCTGTCTCACCCATTCTAATCTCTCTCTCTCTCTGAACTTACTGCACTCCGTTCACTCAGGTCCAACCCTGACATTGTCATCAAACCCGCTGACAAGGGTGGTGCTGTTGTTGTCTGGCGCACTGACCTCTACCTCGCGGAGGCTGAGCGTCAACTCACAGACACTTCCTCCTACCTCTCCCTGGACCATGACCCCACCACTGAACATCAAGCCATTGTTTCCAGGACTGTCACTGACCTCATCTCCTCTGGAGATCTTCCTCCCACAGCTTCCAACCCCCAACCTCGGACGGCCCACTTCTACCTCCTACCCAAAATCCACAAACAGAACTGCCCCGGTAGACCGATCGTCTCAGCTTGCTCCTGCCCCACAGAACTCATTTCTCGTTATCTTGACTCCCTTCTCTCTCCCCTTGTCCAGTCCCTTCCCACCTACATCCGTGATTCCTCTGAAACCTTACGTCACATCAACAATTTCCAGTTCCCTGGCCCCAACCGCTTCCTCTTCACCATGGACGTCCAATCCCTCTACACCTCCATCCCCCACCAGGATGGTCTGAGGGCCCTTAGCTTCTTCCTCGAACAGAGGCCCGAACAATCCCCATCCACCACTACTCTCCTCTGTCTGGCTGAACTTGTTCTCACACTGAACAACTCCTCTCATTTCCTCCAAATAAAAGGTGTGGCTATGGGTACCCGCATGGGCCCCAGCTATGCCTGTCTCTTTATGGGGTATGTGGAACATTCCTTGTTCCAGTCCTACTCTGGCCGCCTTCCACAACTCTTTCTCCGGTACATCGATGATTACTTCGATGCCGCTTCATGCTCTCATCGGGACTTGAAAAAATTTATTAATTTTGTTTCCAATCTCCACCCCTCCATCATTTTCACGTGGTCCATCTCTGACACTTCCCTTCCCTTCCTTAACCTCTCTGTCTCAATCTCTGGTGATAGACTGTCCACCAATATCCATTACAAGCCTACCGACTCCCACAGCTACCTTGACTACAGCTCCTCACACCCCGCTTCCTGTAAGGACTCCATTCCATTCTCTCAGTTCCTTCGCCTCCGTCACATCTGTTCCAATGATGCTACCTTCAAAAACAGTTCCTCTGACATGTCCTCCTTCTTCCTTAACCGAGGTTTTCCACTCACGGTCGTTGACAGGGCCCTCAACCGTGTCCGGCCCATCTCTCGCGCATCCGCCCTCACGCCTTCTCCTCCCTCCCAGAAACATGATAGGGTCCCCCTTGTCCTCACTTATCACCCCACCAGCCTCCGCATTCAAAGGATTATCCTCCGCCATTTCCACCAACTCCAGCATGATGCTACCACCAAACACATCTTCCCTTCACCCCCCCCCCGCCGGCGGCATTCCGTAGGGATCATTCCTTCCGGATCACCCTGGTCCACTCCTCCATCACCCCCTACTCCTCAACCCCCACCTATGGCACCTCCCCATGCCCAAGCAAAAGATGTAACACCTGCCCCTTCACTTCCTCTCCTCACCGTCCAAGGGCCCAAACACTCCTTTCAAGTGAAGCAGCATTTCACTTGCATTTCCCCCAACTTAGTCTACTGCATTCGCTGCTCCTAATGTGGTCTCCTCTAAATTGGAGAGACCAAACGTAAACTGGGCGACTGCTTTGCAGAACACCTGCAGTCTGTCCGCAAGAATGATCCAAACTCCCTGTCGCTTGCCATTTTAACACTCCACCCTGCTCTCTTGCCCACATGTCTGTCCTCGGCTTGCTGCATTGTTCCAGTGAAGCTCAACGCAAACTGGAGGAACAGCACCTCATTTTCTGACCAGGCACTTTACAGCCTTCCGGACTGAATAATGAATTCAACAACTTTAGGTCTTGAGCTCCCTCTTCCATCCCCACCCCCTTTCTGTTTCTTCCCCCTTCCTTTTGTTTTTTTCCAATAATTTATATAGATTTTTCTTTTCCCACCTATTTCCATTATTTTTAAATCTTTTATGCCCCCTCACCCCCACTAGAGCTATACCTTGAGTGCCCTACCATCCATTCTTAATTAGCACATTCGTTTGGATAATCTCACCAACTTCAACACCTCTATGTTCTTTTGTCTGTGACATCTTTTGATGATCTGCTCCTATCACTGCTTGCTTGTCCCTACAACAACACCCCCCCTCCACTACCCCCCCATCGCCCCCTACCCCCACCCCACCACCTTAAACCAGCTTATATTTTACCCCTCTCCTTGTAAAGAAAAATCAGTTCTGTTGAAGGGTCATGAGGACTCGAAACATCAACTCTTTTCTTCTCCGCCGATGCTGCCAGACCTGCTGAGTTTTTCCAGGTAATTCTGTTTTTGTTTTAGCTCTGTCTATCACTTGCTGCTTATGCTGTTTGGCATGTCGTAGTCCTGTGTTGTTGCTTCACCAGGTTGACACCTTTTTAGGGATGTCTGGTGATGCTCCTGGCATACCCTCCTGCAGTCTTCATTAAACCAGGGTTGATCCCCTGGCTTATGGTAATGGCAGAGTGGGGGATACGCCGGGCCATGAGGTTACAGATTATGTTCCAAGTACAATTGTGCTGCTGCTGCTGATGGTCCACTGCACCTCCCAGAAGCCCAGTTTTGAGTTGCTAGATCTGTTCTAAATCCATCCCATTTAGCACAGTGGTAGTGCCACACAACACGATGGAGGGTATCCTTAATGCGAAGGCTGGGCTTCGTCTCCACAAGGACTGTGTGGTAGTTACTCCTACCGATACTGTGATGGACAGATGCATCTGCGGCAGACAGGTTGGTGAGGATGAAGTCAAGTGTGTTTTAACTCATTGGTCCCCTTACCACCTGCCCGCAGACCCAGTCTAGCAGCTACGTCATTTAGGACACAGTAGGCTTGGTCAGCAGTGGTGCTACCAAGCCACTTCCGGTGATGTACATTGAAATCCCCCATCCAGAGTACATTCCGCGTCCTTGCCACCCTCAGTGCTTCCTCCAAGTGCTGTTCAACATGGAGAAGCATTGATTTATCAGCTGAGGGAGGGCGGTACGTAGTAATCAGCAGGAGGCTTCCTTGCCCTTGTTTGACCTGAGATTTCATGGAGTCGCTGTTGAGGGCTCCCAGGGCAACTCCCTCCTGACTGTATAGCACTGTACTGCCACCCCTGCTGGGTATCTCCTGCTGGTGGGACAGGGCATACCCAGGGATGGTGATGTCTGGGACATTAATTATAAGATATGAATCCATGAGGATGACTATGTCAAGCTGACTCTCTGTGAGACAACTCTGCCAAATATGGCACTAGCCCCCAGATGTTAGTAAGGAAGACTTTGCAGGGTCGACAGGACTGAGTTCACCGTTGTTGTTTCTGGTGCCTAGGTCGATGTTGGGTAGTCCATCTGGGTTAGTTCCCTTTTTGAGACTTTGTAGCGGTTTTATACAATTGACTGGCTTGCTAGGCCATTTCAAAGGGTATTTGAGTCAACCATCTACCATGGCGGAATTCAAACCTGGATCCCCAGAGCATTACCCTGGGGCCTCTAGATTATTAGTAAAGCAACAATTCCACTACGCCATCGCCTGTCAAAATTTAGTTTCAGTGTCAATGATAATCCTTTAGCTGCTGGCTGCTTTCACACCCACCTGAAAATTTTGTAAAATACAGTGCATTGGAGATTATGTCAAGGCACACTGAGTGAATCTTGATGTTTCCAATTTGCTACAAAAGAGTTTAACCAAAAATGAAGCCACTGTTTGCTTCCCCATCTTGCAGTGGAAGCTGGAGTTGTTTCTGGATTTCTCCAGCAGCAGCAGTGGCCGCTTCAGGAGATACTGCCAAGGTAAACCACTATTGCTTCACTCACTCAGCCGGCATTCTGGGTGAGGCAGGGAGGCTACTTGATCTGTAGTATTAATTGTCTCGCTTGATATTATCCTTAAAAACCAAATGATCAATTAACAGACTAAATAGATTTCATTTAATATTTTCTTCCAAAAACTTGTAACCTTACCTTCATCTTTTCCTTCATGCCAGAAATATCTTTCTGCCTCTTGAAGTCATTGAGCATCATGGCTTGAATCTCACATTTTGATTTACTAATCCAGTTCAGGAGCTCACTAGCGTCCGCATTGAATCTAGCAATAGGGTAATGTGCATTGGTACAACCATTACAAGACATCAGACAAAATTTACAATCATGTTTAGAAAATCATGATTTCATTATCAGAGGTCTGACACCCATAATACTCCTGGTACATTCTTCATATGTTAGGAAAAGGTATACCATTAGAGTGAAATGGATGCATTTTCAAATTCCTGCGTTGGTAGCAAAGGGGTAGGGGAAACAGGGTAATAAGTCAGCCAGAACTCCATTCTGAAACATATGCATCAATGTTGGGTCATCACAGGATTGGGTTTGGTTTTGATGATAATTGATTAGAGA
Source organism: Carcharodon carcharias (assembly GCF_017639515.1). Taxonomy (NCBI): domain Eukaryota; kingdom Metazoa; phylum Chordata; class Chondrichthyes; order Lamniformes; family Lamnidae; genus Carcharodon; species Carcharodon carcharias. The sequence continues at coordinate 124,659,042 of NC_054468.1, read as the reverse complement.
CAGTTTAAGTAAGTTATATTGGTATTTGTGGGTGTTAGGAATGAGTTTTAGCTTTAAAGTTTACGTTTGATGTGTATTTCTGTATCTATGTGTTAAGAAAAGGTCAAATGGAGTTTCAGTTTCACTTTAAAAAGGTGCTTGCATTTCTAATAAGCGTTTACGACTTAAGAAGTTAAGCAAGCTCAAGAATAGAAGAACACTGCTGTTGCCTAGCAACAGGGGTCAGAGAAGCAGGTCCCTTCCACAGACACACACAGAAAATCCAGAAACAGCAGTTTGATTTGGAAGCTGTTGGAGTTCAGCAGGTTTTGAAGCTAGCTGCCAGGCCGGAGCAGCCTAGAAGGGGCAGATGGTCAGCTCCAAGCTAAAATTGGTTGAAAATAGCTGACAGAGAGAGACTGGAGCAAAAGGGACACATAGCCAGTCCCAACCTAAGGAAAAGACCCAAAATCCAAGGGAGTGGAACAGGAAGAAGTCCCTTCCAGTCAAAGGAAGGATAGGAACTTGGAAAAGGTCCTGTTGGGTGAAGTTAAGAGTGAGGAGCAGAGAAAGGCTCCAAGCTTTAAGTTTAAAGTTTCAAGCTTAAAGAGATAAAGGTTTGAGAAGAGGTAAGAAGGTCCCCAGGGACAAGTGAAGGTCTGTAACTCTTTTCTATGGGCATGTGAAGCAGCGGTGTACTGTTGATGGCTGAGTCAGTGGGAGAGAGCATGTGGAAGACATCTTGAATACATGTGGTGACCCAGGGAAGAGGAACATCAGAAGGAGAATTCGAAACCTTGGAGGTGAACCCTTGCAGAAGGTGTCTGAGAGGGAGCATTGGTTTGGGAGAAGATTCCAAGATAAGATCTTGGAGTGGAGATTGGAAACCCTCGTGTGAAAGATGGAGTTGAGTGAGGCAGGCTAGCTCATGGTGTGACAAGCGTCTGAGGTGAGATCCTTAGCATCTGGTTGAGGTGGCATCTGTCACTTAGTTTCAGAGTGTGGTGTGTCTGACCACAGGTTGCCTATTGGTACATGGGCTGTGTACTTACTGTGGACATTAGAGTATAAGATAGCTTTTGTAACTTGTGTTATCCTTATAAATCTGTATATATTTGTAAAGGTGTAGCTGTGGGTGAAGGAGTATTGTAATATCTTTTCTTGTTCAATAAATGTGTTACGTTTTGTTAGAAGTTCATCAGCTGACTCCTAACTCTGTTCAGGAGCTACTCTCCACATATCTAAACAAACAAATTAAAAGTTAGGATCTATCAAGCTGGGTTGCACGCTGGGATTAGGCTTGTCCAGAGGTAACCTCAGCTAGGGATCATGACAATTATCCTGATGCTCAAGTTTAGATTACAAATAAAGAATGGCACTGAAGTGAGCAACAGGTGGCTGGGAGTTCTTGTGGGACTGTACCTCAGCTTGACTTGCTAGTTTGATGGGAGTGGGGGTAGGGGGAGTTTGCACACATGGTTGCGCTCAAAGGGAAAGGTTATTTAGTAGTCTTGATTTAGATGTAGATGGCATGTCAGCCTTTATCTTCTCCTGGCATCTTTATGTGGGTTTTTTTCTTAATGCAGCTGCTGTTCTTAACGCAGTTAAAATTTTAGTAAGATTTTACCTTCTTTTACCAAAAATGCAGCACTGATTTCAACATTTTACGAACTTTTAATAGCTTGAGGTTACACCTGTGGACAATCTCTAACAAACTGACAGCTCAAAAACAAAAAATGCTGGAAATGAAAAAATCAGTCAGCCTCTGTAAAGAAAGCAGGTTAACCCTTCATTAGCACTTGGGTTCTGATGAATGGCTAAGTCTGAAATCATTGCTGGTATTTTCTATTTTCAGGTGATGATTTCCAGCGTTGTTTGATTTTGTTTAGATTTTCTTGGTCCTTTTAGAAACTTTTGATTTATTGGAAATGTATTCCCACCAGTTTTTAACTGCTTTTCCTTAAAATTTAATTTTCCTGGATATCAATGCCCACTTCTTGCCAATGTTTGTTGCACATGGAAAAGATAGTGAAAAACATGAAGTTAAAAAGCATCTCATACTTCTTCTTGGATTCCACATCCACACGGAGTTGTCTTTTCTTGGGTGGTGGGGGAGGAACCAATTCCTGCTTCTGAACTGAATGCTCTGTGGTCATTTTCACGACTTCCATGGGACCAACATGAGCTATTTCCAGATCAGACACTGCCCGAGACACCTGTTGGGGGGTGGGAGTGGTGGTAGGAAGATGACAGAAAACAAAGAAAGAAATGCATATTTAAAGTGAATATTTTCTATGGCACCCTTTCCCTCTCTATTTTTACTCCAAATACATGCCAGACATTAAGAATTCACTGGTAAAAATCACTGGTATTGCCCACATGACGAAGTTCACTGACACATTATGCTAACAGACCCCCTGAAATACCAGCTCCTAAACTTCTATTCCTCTTATACAGCAATATCCAGACAGTATCATTTTTGCATGTTTCTCATCCCAGATCCTTGCTTACACTACTCAAATTGCAAATTCCTACATACCTTGTAAATAACATCTATGATTACCTTTTTAAACAGTTAGAAGTAAAAACAATTGATATTTCAACACTTTAAACACAAACTGCTCTATATGATACAAACAGTGATACTTCAGCCCAATTGTGTTATGCACTGTTATACTGCACACCACACATTTACTCCTGCCCAACTCCCTAATCAGACCTGAAGATGTCTGGGTGAAATGTAAAGGGAGTCAATCTAAGGCCAATTCAAGACTAGAATCGACAGGGAGCTGGTCTCAAGAATTGGCAGAGATCTGGGAACTGATCAACTACCAATCATCACCTACTTGAAAAGGGAGAGAAAAATAATTGCCAAAAACATTGAGAGCAAAAATATACCAACTGTGCCTTGCAATGTGGGCTAAATCTTAAAAAAAGATTCTTGGAAACAAGCTAACTAATGAAGGAGGTTATGCCTTGTAAATTAACAACCCTCTAAGGCCCAGAAAGCTAGGGTTATTCAGTTTATCAGCTGCCTGTCTTCCACTGCACCACACAAAATTGGTCATGCAGACACATTTCAGGAAGATAGGACTTAGGAGCAGAAATAGGCCATTTTGTCCTTCAAGCCTGCCCTGCTATTCAATAAGATCATGGCTGATCGGTTTGTGGTCTCAACTCCACTTTCCTGTGTGTCCCTTGGACTCCCTTGCTTATCAAAAATCTGTCTAACTCTACCTCGGTTAAATTCAATCACCCAGCCTCCACTGCTTTCTAGGGAAGAAAATTCCACATACAAACAACTCTGAGAAAAAAATATTATCTTCATCTCCGTCTTAAATGATAGATCTCTTATTCTTAAAAACCGTGTCCCCTAGTTATAGTCTTTCCCACCCTCTCCTTCCGGTATCTACCCTGTCAAGTCCCCTCAGGATCTCATATGTTTCAATAAGATCACCTCTCATTCTGCTAAACTCCAATCGATACAGGCCCAACCTGTTCAACATTTCTTCATAAGATAATCCCCTCAACCCAGGAATGGGACGAGTGAACATTCTCTGAATTGCCTCTAATGCAATTGTATCTTTTTTTTCCAAATACAGAGACCAAAATTGTGCAGAGTATTCCAGACTTGGTCTCACCAAGGTCCTGTACAGATGCAGTAAATCTTCCCTACTTTGATATTCCATTCCCCCCCACCCCTTGCAATAAATGACAACATTCCATTAGCCTTCCTAATCACTTGCTGTACCTGCATATTAACTTTCTGTGATTCATGTACCAGAACATCCAGATCCCTCTGTATGACCAACTTCTGCAGTCTCTCTCCATTTAAATAGTATACTGCTTTTCTATTCTTCCTGCCAAAGTGGACAAGTTCACTTTTTCCCACATTATACTTCATGCGCCAAATTTTTGCCCGCTCAGTTAACCTACCTTTTCTTTTATTCTTTCATGGGATCTGGGTGTCACTGGTTAGGCCAGCATTTATTGCCCATCCCTAATTGCCCTTGAGAAGGTGGTGGTGAACTAACTTCTTGAACCACTGTACTCCACATAGTGCAGGTCTATATCCCTTTGCAGACCTCCTCTTGACAGCTTGCTCTCCTCCCTGTCTTGGTGCCATCAACAAATTTAGCTACCATCCATTTGATCCCTCCATCCAAATCAATGGCATAGATTTCAAATAGTTGAGGCTCCAGCACTGATCCCTGTGACACGCTACCTGTTATAGCTTGCCAACCCAAAAAAGATCCATTTATCCCTACTCCCTGCTTCCTGTTAGCTAACCAATCCTTTATCCATACTAATATGTTATCCCCTACACCATGTAACCTTACCTCGTGTAGTAATCTTTGATGTGGCACCTTATCAAATGCCTTCTGGAAATCCAAATACACCACATCTACAGTTCCCCTTTAACCACCTTGTTTGTTACTTCCTCAAAAACCACTAATAAATTCATTAAGCATGATTTCCCTTTCATATACGCATGTTGACTCTGATTTGACATTATGATTTTCTAAGTAACCTACTATAACCTCCTTAATAATGAATAAAGGCAATTTCCCTATGACAGATGGTAGGCTAACTGATCTGTTATTTCCTGTTTTCTATCTCCCTCCTTTCTTGAATAAAGATGGTATGTCAGCTATTTTCCAATACACCGGAATCCAAAGAATTTTGGAAGCTTACAACCAATGCAACGGCTATCTCTGCAGTCACGTCTTTTGCGGCTTTAGGTGCAGGCTATCTGGGCCTGGGGACTTGTTAGCCTTTAGGTCGACAGGCCGAGTATCCTTTATCCAAAATCCCCAGGTCCAACTGCGTTTCGGATTTCAGAACATTTTGTTTTTCAGATACTGCATATAAGCTTAGGCCTATTTACATTACAATGGCCTAAGCGTAGGCTAGCTATAGTCTAAAATATATAGAATGGCTAGAAAAGTAAGATGTACCACTGAATAATAAAGGTCGGGTGCAGTCAGCAAGGTTGATCAGCTCGGTCATGTCAGCTTGGATCACAGGCTTCCTGCATTAAAGGTTGATGAGGTTCAAAAAACAGTACTGTTTTTGAACGTGTTCAGTTTTTGGATTTAACTGTTTTCCCAGCATCTTTTCCCGAGTGATGGTGATTGTTTTTAGTCGCCCCTCCCTTTCAACCCTTGATTTTTGAGTATCTTTGGGAAATTTTCTAAGTCTTCAACAGTGAAGACAGACACAAAATTCCTGTTCCCAATGCTTCTGCCATTTCTTTGTTTTCCACTCTCAATTGCCCAGACTCATTCTCTAGAAGACCAACACTAGCTTTAGTTACTCTTTTCCTATTTAAATACTTGTAGAAAGTCTTACTATCTGTTTTTATATTACTAGCTAGCTTTCTCTCACACTCTTCTTTCTCCATCTTTATTAATTTTTAGTCATTCTTAAAAACGTGATCAATCTTCCAACCCACCACTAATTTTTGCAGATTTGTACAGTGTTTCTTTCAACTTGATACTATCCATAACTTCCTTATTCAGCCATGGATGACGCGTTCTTCTCAAAGAGTCTTTCTTTCTCACTGGAATAAATCTTTGCAGAGAGTTATTAAATATCTCCTTAAAAGTCTACCACTGCATCTCTACTGTACTACCTTTTAACCTAGTTTCCCCAATTCACTTTAGCTAGATCTGCTTTCATACCCTTATAATTACCTTTATTCAGCTTTAAAACACTAGTCTTAGACACACACTTCTCCCCTTCAAACCAAACATGAAATTCTATCATGTCAACAGTGCAGTTGCTTAGAGGCTCCCTTTACTATGAGGTTATTGATTAAACCTGTCTCATTGCTCATTACCAGGTCCAGAATAGCTTAGTGCCTGGTTGGCTGTAGGACATACTGCTCTAAGAAATTGTCACAGATACACTCTATTAACTCATTCTCCAGGCCACCTTTGCCAATCTGATTTTCCCAATCTACATGTAGACTAAAGTCACCCATGATTATGGTGGTGTCCTTCTTACACACCCTATTTCTTTCTCCCTGAATACTCCCATGTAACTACTGTTAGGGGGCCGGTAAACTATTCCCACAAGTGGCCTCTGACCTTACTATTTCTTATCTCTACCCAAACTGATTCTACAACATGCTCTTTCGAGCCAAGGTTGAAATTACTATTAACTGGAAAGAAAATAATGAAACTGAAAACAAAAGAAAGGTTCAGTTCAAAGGCACTACAAATCTGTAACACAACCATGGAACTCAAATGTCAGGCAAGCACGAAAGCCTGATCCATTAATTCACAATCATCTGAATCCAAAGACTGCATGCGTTTCCCAACACAAATATTTACTAAAACTAATGGTCAGGTGCTTTTTGCCCACAGATCTTCAGAAATTGCAGACCCCAAAACCACAAATGGCAAGACCATTGCTAGACCTGTAAGATTATCATCACATACCAAAACAGAAATAATTCTAAGCCAAAAAGAATGTAAAGGAAATGCTCGCCCAAGCTAAGAAACAACTTGATTATAAGGAGATTAACCAGACAGAAGGTAAACTGAAGAAGCAAACAATTTTAAGGAATTAGACACTGCTCGGAAAAGACAACCATGAAATCATGAATAGAACATACCAAATACCTTACGGGCCAAAGACTGCTTAAAGCATCTGCTGAGAAGTTAACATATGGCAATGCCACATCAAGTTGAACATGATTTTTGAATGCATAAATACAGAGAGTTGCTCAAAAGCATATCGTGTCTTGGGTGAAAGATCATACTTCAAGGAGACACACAAAGAATCAGAAAGTTGCAATGTGGCAGATGGGTTGGACATTTTCAATCCAAGGCCACAATTCTTCATCTGAATTACAGCAGAAAACTCAATCAGCAGTGCTGCTCAATAGCACATCGCAAAGCTGATCTCTGCAAGACTGATGTTTTACTTCAAGAAAAACAAGTTTGAAACCCTTTCAGTATCCTATCCCAGACCATAAAATCTTAGAGCAGAGGAAGGAGTCCATTCAGCCCATCCTGCCTGTGCCAGTACTTTGATGGAGTTATCCAATTAATTCCAGTCTTCAACTCTTACCCCATAGCCCAATAAATATTTCCCTTCAACTACTGTATTTACCGAATTCTCTTTTGCATGTTATCATTAAATATGCTTCCACAGCCCTTCCAGGCAGTGCATTCCAGATCTTGCTACATAACAATAAATTACTAGTACTCTGGAAAACTTGTTCTCATCTTGGAGTTTGAAAAATATTGCTTCAAAATTATCTTTCTGAAAAATGATCTAAAAGAAGTTTGTGTTCTTCAATACTAATCTTCTCATTAAATTAATTATTCTAAATTTCTGAATTAACAGCGAAAATAGATGTAAACGTGTACAACCTGATTGTGATTACGGAGACATGGCTACAGGGTGACCAAGGTTGGGAACTGAATATCCAAGGGTACGCGATATTTAGGATGGACAAGCAAAAGGGAAAAGGAGGTGGGGTGGTATTGTTAGTTAAGAGTGAAATCAGTGCAATAGTGAGAGAGGATATTGGCTCAGGAAATCTAGGGCCAGGATTTTCCATTTGGTGGTGGTGGTGGGAGCGGGTGGGTGCGCACCCGATTGGCACGCATGCCCGCCCAGTGTATTTCACAACTCCCACGGATAGCGGGAGTTTGCGGGCAGCGGCGGGCATGCGTGCCATAAGCCTCACTTAACCTGTCTATATCCCTCTGTGGATTCTGTCATCCTCACCACTTGCCTTTCCACCTATTTTTGTGTCATCTGCAAACTTGGCTAAAGTACATTCACTTCCCTCATCTAAGTTATTAATATATATTGTAAATAATTGTGGCCCCACACTGATCCCTGTAGCACTCCACTAGTTACAGGTTGCCACCATGAAAATGGACCCCATATCCCAACTCTATCTTCTATTAGTTAGCCAACCCACTATCCATGCTAATATACTAACCCCAGCATCATGGGCTCTTAACTTATTAAATAGCCTTTTGGAAATCCAAATATATTACATCTACTGGCTCCCCTTTATCTATCCTGCTTGTTACCTCCTCAAACAATTCTAACAAATTTGTCAGGCATGATTTCCCCATCATGAAGCCATGCTGACTCTGCATCATTATATTATGCATTTCTAAATGCTCTGCTATTACACCCTTTATAATAGACTCTAACATTTTCTCAATGACAGATGTTAAGCTAACTGGGCTATAGTTATCTATTTTTTGTCTCCCTCCCTTTTTGAATAAAAACCCATCTGGTTCACTAATGTCCTTTAGGGAAGGAAATCTGCCATCCTTAAGTGACTCCAGACCCACAGCAATGTGGTTGACTCAAATGCCTAGCAAGCCACTCAGTTGTATCAAACTGCTAAAAAGTCTCAAAGGAATGAAACTGGATGGGTGACCCAGCATCGACCTTGGCACCGGAAACGACATTGGCAAAATCAGTCCTGTCGACCCTGCAAAATCCACCTTATGAACATCTGGGGGCTTGTGCCAAAATTGGGAGAGCTGTCACACAGACTAGTCAAGCATAGTCATACTAACTGAATCCTACATTACAGGCAATGTCCCAGGCACCACCATAACATTCCCTGGGTATGTCCTGTCCCATCAGCAGGACAGACCCAGCAGAGGTGGCAGCACAGTGGTATACAGTTGGGAGGGAGTTGCCCTAGTTGTTCAACATCGACTCCAGACCCCGTGAAGTCTCATGGCATCAGGTCAAACACGGGCAAGAAAACTTTCTGATTACCATGTACTGTGCCCCCCACCTCCTCCTCCAGCTGATGAATCAGTATTCTTCCATGTTGAACACCACTTGGAGAAAGCACTGAGAGTGGCAAGAGTGGAGAATGTTCTCTGGGTGGGGGACTTCAATGTCCATCACCAAGAGTGGCTTGGTCACATCACTCCTGATGGCACTTCCACCATGCTATACGGGATAGCTTTCAAACAGATCTAGCAACTCAAGACTGGGCAACCATGAGGCGCTGTGGGCCATCAGCAGCAGCAGAAATGTATTCAATCACAATCTGTAACCACATGGCCTGGCATATCCTCCACTCTGCCATTACCACCAAGACAGGGAATCAACCCTGGTTCAATGAAGAGCGCAGGAGGGCATGCCAGGAGCAGCACCAGGCATACCTAAAAATGAGTTGTCAACCTGGTGAAGATACAACACAGGACTACTTGTGTGCCAAACAGCATAACATCAAGTGATAGACAGAGCTAAGCAATTCCACAACCAACAAATTAGGTCTAAGCTCTGCAGTCCTGCCACATCCAGTTGTGAATGGTGGTGGACAATTAAACAACTCACTGAAGGAGGAGGCTCCACAAGTATCCCCATCCTCAATGATGGGGGAGCCCAGGACATCAGTGCAATAGAGAAGGCTGAAGCACTTGCCACAATCTTTAGAGAGAAATGCTGAGTGGATGATTCATCCTGGCCTCCTCCGGAGGTTCCTTGCATCACAGATGTCAGTCTTCAGCCAATTCGATTCACTCCATGTGATATCAAGAAATGGCTGAAGGCACTCGATACTGCAAAAGCTATGGGCCTCAACAATATTCCAGCAATAGTACTGAAGACTTCTGCTCCAGAACTTGCCGTGCCCCTAGCCAAGCTGTCCCAGTACAGCTATAACACTAGCATCTACCCTGCAATGTGAAAAATTGCCAAGGTATGTCCTGCAAACAAAAAGCAGGACAAATCCGACGCAGCCAATACTGCCCCATCAATCTGTTCTTGATCAACAGCAAGGTGATGGAATGTGTCATTAACAGTGATCAAGTGGCACTTGCTTAGCAATAACCTGCTCACTGATACCCAGTTAGGGTTCCACCAGGGCCACTCAGCTGACCTCGCTACAGCTTTGGTTCAAACTTGGACAAAAGAGCTAAACTCCACAGGTGAGGTGAGAGAGACTACCCTTGACATTAAGGCAACATTTGACTGAGTGTGGCATCAAGGAGCCCTAGCAAAACTGGAGTCAATGGGAATCAGGGGGAAAACTCTCCACTGGTTGGAGTCATACCTAGCACAAAGGAAAATGGTTGTGGCTGTTGGACATCAGTCAACTCAGCTCCAGGACGTCACTGCAGGAGTTCCTCAGGGTAGTGTCCTAGGCCCAACCATCTTCAACTGCTCATCAATGACTTTCCTTCCATCATAAGGTCAAAAGTGGGGATGTTCACTGATGATTGCACAATGTTCAGCACCATTCATGACTCCTCAGATACTGAAGCAGTCCAGATGCAGCAAGATCTGGACAATATCCAGGCTTGGGCTGACATGAGGCAAGTAACATTCACGCCACACAAGTGTCAGGCAATGGCCAATCTCCAACAAGAGAGAATCTGACCATCAACCCTTGACATTCAATGGCACGACCTTTGCTGAATCCCCCACTATCAACATCCTGGGGGTTACCATCGACCCGAAACTGAACTGGACTAGCCATATGAATATTGTGGCTACAAGAGCAGATCAGATGCTAGGAATCCTGCAGTGAATAACTCACCTCCTGACTCCCCAAAGTCCATCCACAATCTACAAGACACAGGTTGGGTTTGCGATGGAATACTCTCCACTTGCTTGGATGAGTGCAGCTCCAACAACACTCCAGAAGTTTGACACCATCCAGGACAAAGCAGCCCACTTAATTGGCACCCCATCCACAAACATTCACTCCCTCCACCATCGACGCAAAGTGGCAGCATTGTGTACCATCTACAAGATGTACTACAGGAATTCACCAAGGGACCTTAGACAGCAACTTCCAAACCCATAACTGCTACCATCTGGAAGGACAAGGGTAGCGTATACATGGGAACACCACCACTTGGAAGTTCCCCTCCAAGCCACTCACCATCCTGACTTGGAATCATATCACCGTTCCTTCACTGTTGCTGGGTCAATATCCTGGAACTCCCTCCCTAACAGCATTGTGGGTGTACCTACACCACATAGGCTGCAGCTCACCACCACCTTCTCAAGGGCAATTAGGAATGGGCAATAAATGCTGGCCCAGCCAGCGACACCCACATCCCTGAATGAATAAAAAAAACTGGCAGGCTCCAAGGGCCGAATGACCGACTCTTGCTCCTATTTTCTATGTTTCTATTTAACACAATCTTTGATATTAACTCATATGTTGAGCAATAGGACAAATAATCTTATTACAACCTCAAAAACATAGCACTGGTTTAGTGGCCTTATGGACAAACAACTGTAGGTGCATCAGATTTACTTTTACACAATACTGTTTTGTTCCTTAGGCGTTTTGTCAGCTTTCCACCAATAATATTTGGGTAGGCTCAGAGGGCAATTGTTGGTACTAAATGTTCTGTAAGGCAGCTGCACTGTCACACAACAGCTGCCCTGCTTTTTCCACACTAGTAAATAAAGCTTAGATTTAGCCCCAAATTGCTAAATTACCTCAGCAATTAGAAAGATCCTAGTGATCTGGAGCTCTAAGTGCAACCTTGTGACCTGATTTTGAAAACAAGCTTGAATCCATCACCACCGACCATGCGCTGATTCATACGTTCCTATAAGATTTGTTAAACACAAATTGGGTCCAACTAATTTGATTGAATTCCTTGAAGTGGCTGCAGAGAAGATTGACTAAGATATTGCTGTAGACGTTGTATATACGGACTTTCAGATAGCGTTCGACAAAGTGGCATGCAGGAGGCTTATTAAGAAGATGGAAGCCCACAGAATTAAGGGGAAAGTGGTGGTATGAATATGAAATAGGCTCAGTGTCAAGAAGCAAAGAATGGTGATAGAAAGCTGCTTTCAGACTGGGAAGTGATCACAGTGGTGTTTCCTCAAGGGTCAGTTTTGGATGCATTAATGTTTCAAAATTTGCTAGATTCTGGAGAGGTTTCATCACACTGGAAAGTGGCAAATATAAAACCTCTATTCAAGAAGGAAGGGAGGCAGAAAACATGAAACTCTAGTTAGATTGACTTCTATCATGGAGAAGTTGTTAGAATCGATCATTAAGGAGGTCATAGCTGGACACTTAGAAGAGCTCAAGGCAATAAGGAAGAGTCAACATGGTTTTGTGAAAGGAAAATCATGTTTAACCAATTTATTAGAGTTTTTTGAAGGAGTAACATGCACGGTGGATAAAGACATACTGTACTTGGATTTCCAGAAGGCATTTGATAAGGTGCTACATCAAAGGTTATTACGGAAAATAAAAGCGCATGGAGGTAACATATTAGTATGGATGCAAGATTGGCTGGCTGACAGAAAGCGGAGAGTATGCATAAATTGGTCTTTTTCGGATTGGCAAGATGTGACAAGTGGAGTCCCACAGGGGTCTGTGCTGGGGCCTCAACTTCTTACGATTTACATCAATGACTTAGATGAGGGGAGTGAAGACGTGGTAGCTAAATTTGTAGATGACACAAAGATAAGTAGGAAAGTAAGTTGTGAAGAGGACATGAGGTTATAGATGTAGATAGCCTGAGTAAGTGGGCAAAGATTGGCAAATGGAGTTTCATGTGGGAAAATGTGAAGTTGTTCACTTTGGCCAGAAGAACAAAAAAGCAGGGTATGACTTAAATGGAGAACAGCTGCGTAATTCTGAGGTGCAGAGGGATCTAGGTGTTCTAGTACATGAGTCACAAAAAGTTAGTATGCAGGTCCAGCAAGTAATTAAGAAGGCTAATGGAATACTATCCTTTATTACGAGAGGGATTAAACATAAAAGTAAGGATGTTATGCTTCAGTTATACAGGGCATTGGTGAGACCACACCTCGAATACTGTGTGCAGTTTTGGTCTCCTTATTTAAGGAAGGATGTAAATGCATTGGAGGCGGTTCAGAGAAGGTTCACTAGATTGATATCTGGAATGAGTGGGTTGTCTTATGAGAAAAGGTTGGACAGACTGGGCTTGTTTCCACTGGAGTTTAGAAGAGTGAAGTATACAAAATCCTGAATGGCCTTGACAAGGTGGACGTCGAGAGGACATTTCCTCTTGTGGGTGAGTCCAGAGCTAGGGGGCCCTGTTTTAAAGTTAGGATAGAAATGAGGAGAAATTTTTCCTCTCAGAGGGTTGTCAGACTTTGAAATTCTCTGCCTCAGAAGGTGTTGGAGGCAGGGTCATTTAAATATTTTGAATATTTTTAAGGCAGAGGTAGATAGATTCTTGTGAGGCCACAGAATCAAAGGTTTTCAGGGTTAGAAGGGTATGTGGAAATCGAAACACAAGAAGAATAACCATAATCCTATTGAATGGTGCAGCAATTCGAGGGGCGAATGATCTACTCCTGTTCCTATTTCTTATGTTTTATACTTTTCAATCTTTCTAAACAGCCCAGCATCATGTGTGGGGAGCAGGAAACTTTATCACTTATTAAGTTTGTAAGTGATATAAAAGTTGCCAAAAGAGAGATAGAGATGAGGATAGTTATAAGCTCCAGGATGACATAGTCAGTACAACGAAATGGACAGACGTATGCAAATTGTATTCAATGCAAAGAAGCATGAAGTGATGCACTTTGTGAGGTCAAATATGCAAACACAGTGTAAATGGTGGCTGTGTTTGCTGCCAACACCATGCATGTGCATGAATGCGTAGCCACCATCTTTATAGGGGGCAATGTGCAGCAGGACACATGGGCAGTGATCACTGGCCCTGGAATTGCAAATATTACAGAGCTGGCACCAGAATCTCCCAGGCGTCCCGCAGTTTGCTTTATCCCATTTGATTTCCTTTAACATTTTTCTTGCCTTTTTTCCCCCCATTCTTTTGGGAAGGCATCTTTCTTCCAATAAACCATCTTGTCATAGCAACATATCTCAGTAGTGTGGAGCCTGCATTCCATCCTCTGTCTGCCCTGTTGGTGTTTAAATGTGCTGTGCTGGGAGAAACAATTACGAGCATCACCAGGTGAATCAGGAGCCTTCCCCCCTCCCCATTCTGATGCCCAGAAACTGCAGGAAGGTCACCTGCCCGCCTGCTGCAGGGCTCAGAAACTGGGTGAATGGCTCCCAATCGGCACTGTCTCTCCTGCAAATGATGGCATAGGATTCTGTGCATGCGCTGCCAAGTGTGCATGTGCAGATAGGTATCGGTGGCCATCTTGCATTGGCAGGAGACACTCCCACAAATGGCACAATTTTGAAAGTGTTACTGAGCTGAGTGACGTTGATGTCCATATACACAACTTTTTAAAGGTGGATGGCATGTTAACAAAGTGGTTGCAAAAACGTGTGTTACTTGAGTTTAAAAATAGAGAAAGAGAATATGAAAGCGAGAGGGTTCATGCTAGAAATTTGTTCATTGCTGATTAGGCCTCAACTGGTGTATTTGGAACAATGCTGGGTTCCACACTTCAGGAACGATGTAAAGCCCTTAGAATGGGTACAGAACAGGTTTACCAGGATGTGACAAGGGATGAGGGACTTCAGTTATGACTGTTTTCATTGGAACATAGAAGTTTAAGAGGTGGCCTACTAAGAGGTTTTCAAGATGAAAAGTTTTGATACAGTTGATAGAGAAAAACTGCTCCCCCAATCCTAACCCATGAGTGAGTCAATAACCAGAGATCATAGATTCAAAATTATTGACAAAAGATGTACAAGGGAGATGGGGAGCTTCTTTTTCACTCAGAGTTGTCAGGGTCTGGAACGCTGTTAACAGAAAACATGGTGGAAACTGATTTCATAAATAATTTTAACCATGAGCTGGACAGGTTCTTGAGGATAAGGAACTTACAGGGTCACGAACCAAAAACAGGAGTGTGGGGTTAAGCACGGCTTCTCTTCCCAAGAACCAATCAAGAGATGAAGGGCTGAATGGTGTCCTTCTGTGCTGTAAATTTCTATGATTCAAAGATAAAACTTGAAAAATTCTGAATAGCCTGTTTAGGGAATGCTGCTTTAGGAAAATATCAAATTTGGAATCAGGGTCATGATGATCTTTGGCAACTGGAGGCTCCAACAGAACTTAAGATGAGAGCTGCTACACCCTGCCTGAGCTTCAGGTCTCTTAAACTGAAGTTTTTTTTTATTCATTCACAGGATGTGGGCTTCACTGATTGGGCCAGCATTCACTGCCCATCCCCAACTGCCCTTGAGAAGGTGGTGGTGAGCTGCCCTCTTGAACTGCTGCAATCCATGTGGTGTAGGTACACCCACAGTGCTGTTGGGAAGGGAGTTCCAGGATTTTGATCTAACCAGTTACCAGGTAAAAAAAATGGCTTTATACTAATACGATAGCGTGCTGGGGCATTTTACTGATGGCATATCAATCCATGGAGCATAGAAACATTAAATTAGATTTAAAATCTTTAAAGTTCTTGGCAACCAGCTAAATGATGTTGAGATCCACAACCTCATGCGCATAAATCAGGCATGTAAGGCCATAAAATTATAGAAACATCTCTCTGATGATAGAAATTTTGTCTGTTATTGTTTGCCTCATGTAACTGAAAGCACTAAGAGCATGTAATAAAAACAAAACATTGGAAATGCTCAGTATGTCAAGCGGCACCTGTGGAGACAGGGAAAATTAATGCTTCAAGTTGATGATTTTTCTATGCAAACACATATGAAGAACGTATTGCTATTTTAAGTTCAGTATGACTATTTTAAAAAGAACAAAATCTTAAACCTAACAGACAGACATTACTTTTACTAAACAAAATTAGCTAGTTCAACAACCCCAAATTAAAACTCACAAACCAAAGTTTATATTTAGCAATGTAGCCAGGAAGACCAGGATGGGGAAGTGGATTGTGGATTACCAATCCAAGATTTCAACATAATTTGTAAATTGACACTCAGAGCTTTCAGTGATAGCTCATTTGGGAGACTGGCTACCTAGTGTGGAACCGAATACTGGGTGTGAGTTCCCAGCCTGTGCTGTGGTAACTGTTCTCAGCCAAGGCAGCAGCTTAGAGGTCAATAAAAATGTTGGAAATACTCAACAGGTCAGGCAGCAACTGTGGAAAGAAACAGCGTTAACATTTTAGGCCGGGACTCTTCAGTAGAATCCCAAGCTCATCAACCTGAAAAGTTGCTGCCTGGCCTGCTGGGTATTTCCAGTCTTTTCTGTTTTTATTTCAGATTTCCAGCATATCCAGTATTTTCTTTTTGTATTAGAGCTTACAGGCTTTTGCTTTAGTCCTAAGCAACCTTGGGCTAACAGGGAGGGAATTCAGCCGGGATTCCTATAACTACAGCACTCATTCGTGTGGACCATTGGCAGGTATCCGTGTGAACATCAGAGAAAGAACACAGTGAGTTTAGCTCTGATCTCACCAGTACTCATTATATAGACCAAAATGTAAAGCAATGTGGAGACAGTGGCATAATGGTATTGTCACTGAACTAGCATTCCAGAGAACAAGGGTAATGTTCTGTGGACCTGGGTTCAAATCCCACCATGGTAGATAGTGAAAATTGAATTCAATAAAAAAATCTGGAATTAAAAGTCTGATGATGTCCACAAAACCACTACCCATTGTTGTAAAAACCCATCTGGTTCACCAGTTCCCTTTAGGGAAGGAAATCTGCTAGTCTGGCCTACATGTGACCCCAGACCCACAGCAATGTGGTTGAGTTTTCAAGAGCAGTTAGGGATGGGAAATAAATGCTGGCCTAGCCAGCAGCGCTCACACCTCAATTTTTTAAAAATCACTTGGAGAATAGTCTCTTTTTTTAATTTGTTCATGGGATGTGGGCATCACTGGCTAGGCCAGCATTTATTGCCCATCCCCTAATTGCCCATGAAAAGGTGGCGCAGTAGTCCATGTGGTGTAATTATACCCAAAGTGCTGTTACGAATGGAATTCCAGGATTTTGACCCAGCAACGGTGAAGGAACGGCAATTTATTTCCAAATCAGGATGGTGAGTGGCTTGGAATACATTATTAGTGTTACCCAAGCCTAGCAACAATGAGAGAGAGAGAGAGTCAAAGGGAGATAGAGATTTACCTAGCAACCATCAGTTTGTTCCAGTCTTGGAGACAAGACTTGGGAGTTTTGCCAATGAACTAGTCAAAACAAAAATAAAATAAGGACACTTGGACTTACATGCTCTGCTGACAATGTTCAAAAGCCATTCCATACTTAGACTGCAAAAATAATTGATGCGTGCATGAGGATAATCATGTACTGAAGTTCACTCGGAATTAACCAAGAGATTACCACATAAAGGCAAAGCCAGTTCTAGTTTGAAAAGGATAGTGTTTACAATAGCCATTTTTCCTTTGTCTGAGAAACACAAGGAGGAATGCATGCCTATATTCAAGGACGTTTTGTTAATAATACTCTACTTGGAAAGTGCTTTCTTTGCTGAAGGAAGAAATAAGGATTTGGAACCTCTCAACATTGACTATTTTCACTCCTACTCATGTGAACGACAAGAAAGTTCTTTATAACAACAGCGCTACTTTTGGAGTGTGAAGTCACCCAATTCAGGGAAGAGGGCAGGGTACAAAGAAAGGAAGGTAAAACTGGAAAGACATCCCCAGAATATTCCGGAAAACTGTCCAGCCATAACTCAAAGCAACAAAAGCCCCAAAAATGAAACTGAAAACCACAAGTATGAAGCCATTTGACTATTCTAAGGTCAGGACTATAAAAAGTGCTTGAGAGTTTAAATTAGCTGTCAAATGTTCCTGCAAATATGTGTAGAGAGGGATTTGAGCAGTTAAAAAAATGAACCTTAGTTAATTAAGCAATAGGTCATTCACCACACAGCAAACATCTAGTTTGCAAATATCCCACAACAGCTGACCATTGGAAAGAATCCAGTTTGTCTTATGTACATAAGTAGTTTTCATTTTTATCAGAACCTACAGCCCTAAACCATCACATTTACTAATCCTCAAATACTAACCAATTTTCATTTCAGATTCAGTTGCATGCAAACTATCTCCTTCCAAGAGAAGTCTCAGAATGTGCTGGAAATGTCACAACATACACCGTGTGGGTTTGGTGTCCACAGCACCCACTACACTGCTTGGATTTTCTGTTTTTGGTACGTGGTACAATTAAACAATTCAGTTTGATGCAGTTCATACCCGTTTGGAGTAATCTTCCAGCTGTTGCACTAAATTGTCCCATTTTTGCGATAGCTGTTCCATATTGCTCTCAATTTTCTTTGATGAATTACTGTTGTTCAGCAGTTCCATTAAGTCTCGACCAAGTTCACCCAGATGGTCCAATGCTGGACGCTTCATTCCCAGGTCTTCCTTCAAAATCTAATAGAATGTACATGGCAATAATCAATGCCTCATTGTAGAATAAGGTGTTGTATTTGCCAATTTGTTGTATATTTTACATGTCTTGACTTACCTCAGAATAATATAGAGATGAGACTGGTTCCAAGTCTACAACAGGCTCATTTACAGTGCTTTAAATTATATCAGTAATCACAGAATTTCTACACACTTGTTCACAACTCTGGCTTCTCAGGTCTTTCTAGAAGTTTCTGTTCACTCCGAGACTATACCCAGGCTTAATCAATCAAGCAAAATTAATATAGACCAGTCAACAGACTAACACAATCAAACACAGGTCAATTAAACCATTGAACACCACATAAGGTTTAGCAGTTGTGCTTCCAGGTCATAAGATAACAGAAGTAATTCATTATGGAAGCACAAAATTCAAAATTATTAGTCACTTACTAACAAAATTAAACAGCAGACAGTGGCACTGTCCGACTTATGCAGCTTTTCTCATCAAAGATCAACATTAGTTAGGTTGTTGCTCATTATTTTGAAGTTTTATTCTTTTAAAATATAAGTTCATATCCTGTTTCTCTCTTTTCTGACTCCAAATGGGTAATTCTAATGAAGCCTTTATACCCAACAGGTCAACAGGAAAGCAGACAACATATAGTAGGGCTTGTCTGTGCTTCTTTACCAGAGCAATTCATACAAGCCTTGAGCACAAAAAACACTGTGATGCACTACATTATGCCACCGAAAAACAAACATGCATTTGCACTTAGAATAATTACAGAACAGAAGGTGGCTATTCAGTCCATTGTGTGTGTGCCAGCTCCCGGCAAGGGCATGTCAGCCAGTCCCATCAGGTCCGCCTTTTCCCTGCAGCCCAGAAAATTGTTCCTCCAGATAATTATCCAAATCCCTTTTTGAAAGCCAGGATTGGCTTTGCCTTTACCACAATCTCAGGCAGTGCATTCCAGATCCTACCTACACGTTGCATGAAAGCATTTTACCTCATGTCGCCTTTGGTTCTTCTGCCATTCACCTTAAATAAGTGCCCTCAGGCTCTCAACCCTGCATCACTGGGAACGTATGAACATAAAAACAAGGAGCAGTAGGACATTTGGCCCCTTGAACCTGCTCTACAATTTCATAAGATCATGGTTGATCTAATAGTACCCTCAAATCTGTATCCCACCTACCACCGATAACCTATCACCCCCTTGCTTACCAACAATCTATCCACTTCTGCCTTAAAAATATTCAAAGCCTCTGCTTCCACCACCTTTACAGGAAGAGAGTTCCAAACATTCACGACTCTCAGAGAAAAAATTTCACCTCATCTCCGTTTTCAATGGGCGACCCCTTATTTTTCAACAGTGAGCCCTAGTTCCATATTCTCCCACAAGAGGTAACATCCGCTCCACATCCACCCTGTCAAGACCCCAGAGAATCTTAAAGGTTTCAATCAAGTTGCCTCTTACTCTTCTAAACTCCATTGGATACAAGCCTAGCCTCAGCAACCTTTCCTCATAAGACAACCCGCCCATTTCAGTAATTAGTCTGGTAAACCTTTTCTGAACTGCTTCCAATGCATTTACATCCTTCCTTAAATAAGGTGACTAATACTGCATACAGTACTCCAGATGTGGTTCCACTAATGCTCTGTGTAACTGAAGCAGTACCTCCGCACTTCTGTATTCAATTCCCCTCCCAATCAGTGATAACATTCTATTAGCTTTTCTAATTACTTGCTGTGCCTGCATACTAGCCTTTTGTGATTAATGCACTAAGACATCCAGATTCCTCTGCATCCTCTCACCATTTATATAATATGCCTCTCTTTTATTCTTCGTGCCAAAATGGACAATTTCACATTTTCCCACAGTATACTCCATTTGCCAGATCTTTGTCCACTCATTAACCTACCTATATCCTTTTTATAGCCTCCTTATGTCCTCTTCACAACTTACTTTCCTACCTATGTTTACGTCATCAGCAAATTTGGAAACCATCCCATCCATCCATTCAGCCATCACTTATATAAATTGTAAACAGTTGAGGTCCCAGCACTGATCTCACGGCACACCACTCCTTACATCTTACCAACCTGAAAAGGACCCATTTATGCTTACTCCCTGCTTCTTGTTTGCCAGCCAATCTTCTATCTATGTCACCCCCTATGCCATGAGCTTTTATTTTGCACAATAACCTTTTATGTGGCACTTTATCAAATGCCTTCTAGAAATCTAAGTACAGTACATCCACTGGTTCCCCTTTATTCACAACACGTCACTTCCTCAAAGAGCTCCAATTGGTTAAATATGATTTCCCTTTAACAAAACCATGTTGACTCTGCCTGATTACCTTGAACTTATCCAAGTGCCCTGCTATAGTTTCTTTAATAATAGCTTCTAACATTTTCCCTATGACAGATGTTAAGCTAACTGGCCTGTAGTTCCCCGCTTTCTGTCTCCTTCCCTTTTTGAATAATCCTGTTACATTTGCTATCTCCCAACCTAAGGGAACCTCCCCCAAATCTAGGGAGTTTTGGAAAATTAAAACCAATCCATCAACTATCTCACCAGCCACTTTTTTAAATCCTAGGATAAAGTCCAACAGGATCCAGGCAATTTGCAACTCCAACAATTTACTCAGTGCTTCTCTGGAGACTGTAATTTTCCTGAGCTCCTCCCTACCTTCCATTTCCTGATTTCTAGCTGCTTCTGTGATGTTATTTGTATTGTCTTTCGTGAAGATTGATGCAAAAACCTGTTCAATTCATCTGCCATTTTCTTGTTTTCCATCATCAATTCTCCAAACTCACATCAATAGGACCAATATTCATTTTGTTAACTCGTTTTTTTAAAAATATTTAAAAGCTCTTACTATCTGTTTTTATATTTTTGGCTAACTTTCTCTCTGATCTTTCCCGCCTTATTAATCTTTTAGTCATCCTTTGCTGTTCCTTATATTCTGTCCAATCTTCTGGCCTTCCACCTATCTTTGCACAATTTTACACTTTTTCTTTACGTTTGATTCTATCTTTAAACTTTCTAGTTAACCATGGATGATATGTCCATCCCTTGGACTTTTTCTTACTCGTTGGAATGTTTCTACTCTGTGTATACCGAAATATCCCCTTAAACGTTTGCCATTGCAACTCTATTGACCTATCCCTTAACCTCATTTGCCAATTCACTTTAGCCAGCTCTGCTTTCAAGCCCTCATGATTGCCTTTATTTAAGTTTAAAAATATAGTCTCGGACCCACTCTCTCCCTCAAACTGAATGTAAAGTTCAATCATATTATGGTTGCTGCTACCTGGGGGCACCTTCACTATGAGATCATTAATTAATCCCATCTCGTCGCACAATACCAGGTTTAGTAGCCTGCTCTCTGGTTGGCTCCAGAATATGCTATTCTAAGAAACTATCCTGGACTCATCTAGGCTACCTTTGCCACTTTTCCAGTCAACATGTAGATTAAAATTTCCCATAATTATCACCATGCCTTTCTGACAAGCTCCCGTTATTTCTTCCTTTATGCTCCATCCTACCATGTGGTTACTATTAGGGGAGCCTGTACACAACTCCCACAACTGACTTCTTGCTTTTACCATTTCTCATCTTCATCCAAACCATTTCCATATCCTGGTTTCCTGAACTTAGGTAATTCCTCTCTGTTGTGCTAGTACCATCATTAACTAACAGAGCCACCCCTCCATCTTTTGCTTGCTCGCTGTCCTTCCTAAATGTCCTATGCCCTTTAATATTCAGGACCAATCCATGTCCTCCTGCAGCTGTGTCTCTGTAACAGTTTCTGCCGATCTACTCTTGTCAAGATTCCTCATGATTTTGGATGCCTCTTACCAAATCTCCTCTCATTAGACCAGCCCACCTTCCCCAATCTATCCAAGCAACTTAAGTACCTCATGCCTGGAACCATTCTTTTTAATCATTTCTGTACCCTTTCTAATGCCTTCATACTCTTCCTAAAGTGTGGTGCCCAGAATTGAACACAGCACTCCAACTGAGGCTGAACCAGTGTATTATGAAGGTTCACTATAACTGCCTTGCTTTTGCACTCTATGTCTATCTTTATTAAAACCTCCAGAATTTGGAGAGAGGTGGTGGCCTAGTGGTATTGTCACTGGACTAGTATTTCAAAGACCCAGGGTAATGCTCTGAGGACCTGGGTTCAAATCCCACCATGGGAGATGGTGAAATTTGAATTCAACAAAAATCTGGAATTAAAAGTCTGATGATGACCATGAAACCATCGTAAAAACCAATCTGGTTCACAAATGTCCTTTAGGGAAGGGAATCTGCCATCCTTACCTGGTCTGGCCTACATGTGACTCCAGGCGCTCTGAACAAGGGCAATAAATGCTGACGCCCACATACCATTTTGTCAACCTGCTCTGCCACCTTCAACAATGTATTATTTCTTTTATATTTATATTTCCTACCAAAATATATTACTTCACACTTCTTTGCATCAATTTCAACTGCCACATTTCCACCCATTCCACCAGTCTATTTATGTCCTCTGGAAGTCCTCCTCACAGTTCACTATACATCCAAGTTTTGTGTCATGTACAAATTTTGAAATGGTGCCCTGGTGTCTAGGTCATTAACATCAATCAAGAAAAATAGTGGGCCTGGGGAACTATAAAATACCTTCCTCCAGTCTGAAAAACCACCTTTGTTTCTTGTCACTCTGTCAATTTCATATCCATGCAGCCACTGCCCCTTTTATTTCATAGGCTTGTCAGCAAAGTTAAAGCCCATGTGGCACTTTATCAAATGCCTTTGGAAATTGTTGTGTACCACATAATCTGCATTACCCTCATCAATTCTTGTTACCTCATCAAAAAACTCAAATCTTGTTAATTAAACATGATTTGACTTTAACAAATCAGTGCTGACTTTCCTTAATTAATGAGAAATGACAAAGGCAAGAAGTCACTTAATTAATCCACATTTGTCCAAGCAACTGTTAATTTTGTCCACAATCATCGTTTCTAAAAGCTTTCCCATCATTGCGGTTAAACTGACTGGCATGTAGTTGCTGGGTTTACCTTACCCCTTTTTTTGAACAAGAGTGTAACATTTTCAATTCTCCAGTCCTCTGACACCAGCCTGTATCTCAAGGAAGACGGGAATATTATGGCCAGTTCCTCTGCAATTCCCCCCTTACTTCCTTCAGTATGCTCGGATACATCTCATCCAGTCCTGGGGACTTAACTTTAAATTCAGCCAGCCTTTCTAAAACCACATCTGTCATTTTTCACACATCCAGTGTCTTCAATATCTCTTCTTTCACTATGACTTTGACAGCAGATTTTTTTTCTGAAGTTATTCTTTCACAGGATGTGGGCATCATTGGTTAGGCCAGCATTTATTGTCCATACCTAATTGCCTTTGAAAAAGTGGCGGTGAGCTGCCTTCTTGAACCGCTGCAGTCCATGTGGTGCAGGTACACCCACAGTGCTGTTAGGAAGGGAGTTCCTGGATTTTGACCCGACGACAGTCAGGATGTTGTGAGGCTTGGAGGAGTGCTTGCAGGTGGTAGTGCTTCCATGTATCTGCTGCCCTTAACCTTCTAGGTAGTAGAGGTCGCAGGTTTGGAGGGTGCTGTTGAAAAAAGCCTTGGACAGTCGCTGCAGCGCATCTTGAAGATGGTGCACATTGCTGCCACTGTGTGCCCATCGTGGAAAGAGTGACTGTTTAAGATGGTGGATGGGAAGCCAATCAAGCAGGCTGCTTTGTCCTGGATGATGTTGAGCTTCTGGAGTATTGTTGGATCTGCATTCCATCACTGTATTCCATCACACTCCTGACTTGTACCTTGTAGATGGTGGATAGGCTTTGGGGAGTCAGGAGGTGTGTTACTCGCAGCAGAATTCCCAGCCTTTGACCTGGTCTTGTAGTCCCAATACTCATATGGCTAGTCCAGTTCAGTTTCTGTCAATGGTAACCCCAAGATGTTGATAATGGGGAATTCAGCAACGGTAATGCCATTGAATGTTAAGAGGAAATGGTTGGATTCTCTCTTGTTGGAGATGATCATTGCCTGGCATTGGTGTGACACGGATGTTAGTTGCCACTTATCAGCCCGAGCCTAAATGTTTTCCAAGTCTTGCTGCATTTGAACATGAACTGCTTCAGTGCCTGAGGAGCTGTTAATGATGTACAATGTTGTGCAATCATCAGTGAACACTGCCACTTCTGACTTTATGCCATTGATAAAGCAGCTGCAGGTGATTGGGCCTAAGACAGCACTCAGAAGAACGCCTGCAGAAATGTGCTAGGATTGAGATGATCAACTTCCAACAACCACAACTATCTTGTGCTAGGTATGACTGCAACCAGTAGAGGGTTTTCCCGCCCGATTCCCATTGACTTCAGTTTTGCTGAGACTTTTGATGCCACACTCTTAATGTCAAGGGCAGTCACTCTCATCTCACCTTGACATAGACAGATTCAGCCATGTCCTCTGCCTTCATGTGTAGATCCCCCTTCTGGCCCCTAATTGGTCTCACCTCTCCTTTTCCTAACCTTGAACCTTTGGATCACTTATTCAGCACTGCTTCTCAGTACCCCAGGCTGCTCTCATTACTGATACAAATGTTCTTTTATTACTGGTTCTGTAAATATAACCATACATTCACTGGAATGCACTGTGTCTGTATAATTTTGCAGTCACTTATACAGTTCTACCAGGCATTTGTAAAGTCCATGCACTAGATGCAAAAATCAAATCCAGACTTGCAAGGGGCTGAAGATAAATAAAACTATAAGTAATTTTGCATCAAAAATGACCTTTTCCTCCTTTTAAAGTCCAGGACCTACCCAGGATTATTTTCTCAAATCTACCCCAGAAGACAGTTCCATAGACCCTGACCCTGCTCCCCCCACCCCCGCCAATTATTTCCATCGCCAGCAGCTTGCCAAGTGGCCATTTTTCATACCAGTTTCAGGAAAGTGATTCTCTGCATGCAGGGTAGGAGCAGTGTCAGGCATTGAGTCTGATTCGGTCTTCACCCAGTGTCCACACGTGTTGAGTTCCCAGAAGACCTCAAATGGACAGCAACCAGGAACTGATTATTGTACCCCATCACTAGTTCAAACCCACAAAGGCAACCTTAGCAATACTTCCATCACCCTAACCAAATGGGAGAACTGAAACCAGTTGCTCCCCTGAAAACTGTTGCTCATTAAATGCACACTTACTGCCAGTCTGCAGATATTCACTCCAACCTCACTCTGATCCTTGAAGCTGCTGGTTTGCACCTCAGTGAGAGCTTCTTCCTTCTCAGTTAACCAAGCTTCAAGCATCAGCTGCAAAAGGAAGCAAGACAAAGTTCTTTTTAAATTGATTTTCCCCATCACCCCTCCTAAATGCCACAGAAGCTATCACAAACTCAAGTCAATGTATTACTGAATATGCAGGTGAGTGAAGGGAAGGGTAAAACTCCAAGAAGTATGACTAATGGGAAACAAAGCAGCAGGTTTGTGTGTGTGTGTGTGTGTGTGGGGTTGGGGGGGGGGGGGGCGGGGGGGATTCAACTTCATGGAAAATTATGAAAAAACTGAAAAGAAAGGAGAGCCCAGGAGAGGCTATTAAAGTCTCCAGAACACAAAATAGGACAGAGTGTTTGGAAAGGGCTAAGAATCTAACTTCAAGCAGATCAGATAAAGGGACAACAATGAGAAAGGGGACGGGAAATACAGGACTGAAAGTGTTGTATCTGAATACACGCAGTATACAAAATAAGGTAAATGAGCTTGTGGCGCAGATTGAAATTGGCAGGTATGATGTGGTGGGCATCACAGAGACATGGCTACAAGGGGATCAGGACTGGGAGCTAAATATCCAAGGATATACATCCTATCGAAAAGATAGGCAGGTTGGCAGAGGGGGTGGGGTTGCTTTGTTAGTAAGAAATGAAATTTACTCGATAGCAAGAAATGACGTAGGGTCAGATGATGCAGAAGCTGTGTGGGTAGAGTTGAGGAATCGCAAAGGTAAAAAAAAACCATGATGGGAGTTATGTACAGGCCTCCAAACAGTAGTCAGGATGTGGGGCACAAGATACACCAGGAGATAGAAAAAGCGTGTAAGAAAGGCAAGGTTACAGTGATCATGGGGGATTTCAATATGCAGGTAGACTGAGAAAATCGGGTTGGTAGTGGATCCCAAGAAAAGGAATTTGTAGAATGTCCACGAGATGGCTTTTTGGAGCAACTTGTGGTGGAGCCCATTAGGGAACAGGCAATTCTACATTTAGTGATGTGTAATGAGGCAGATTTGATAAGGGAGCTTAAGGTGAAGGAACCCTTAGGAGGAATTGACCATAATATGATAGATTTACCCTGCAATTTGAGAAGAAAAAGCTGGAATCAGATCTAACAGTATTACAGTTGAATAAAGGCAACTACAGAGGTATGAGGGAGGAGCTGGTTAGAATTGACTGGGATATGAGCCTAGCAGGAAAGACAGTGAAACAGAAATGGCAGGAGTTTCTGGGAGTAATTTGAGACTCACAGCAAAAATTCATCCTTAGGAAGAAGAAGCATACTAAAGGGAGGACGAGGCAACCATGGCTGACAAGGGAAGTCTGGGACAGCATAAAAGCCAAAGAGAAAGCATACAATGCGGCGAAGAGCAGTGGGAAGCCAAGGGATTGGGAAGCCTACAAAGACCAACAGACAACTAAAAAAATGAGAGAGAAGATTAAATATGAGGGTAAATTAGCCAGTAATATAAAAGGAGATTGCAAGGAAGTTTTTTTAGATATATAAAGTGTAAGAGAGAGGCAAAAGTGGACATTGAGCTGCTGGAAAATGACGCTGGAGAAGTATTAGTGGGGAACAAAGAAATGGCGGAGGATATGAATAGGTACTTTGCATCAGTCTTCACGGTGGAAGACACGAGTGACATCCCCAAAGTTCAAGAGAGTCGGGGGGCAGAGGTGAGTATGGTGGCCATTACCAAGGAAAAGGTGCTAGGAAAACTGAAAGGTCTGAAGGTGGATAAATCACCTGGACCAGATGGATTACACCCCAGATTTCTGAAGGAGATAGCTGAAAAGATAGTGCAGGCGTTAGTGGTGATCTTTCAGGAATCACTGGAGTCAGGGAGGGTCCCAAAGGACAGGAAAATCGCTAACGTAACCCCGTGTTTAAGAAGGGAGTGAGGCAAAAGACGGGAAATTATAGGCCGATTAGCCTGACCTCAGTCATTGGTAAGATTTTAGAGTCCATTATTAAGGATGAGATTTCAGGATACTTGGAAGTGCATGGTAAAATAGGGCAAAGTCAGCATGGTTTCATCAAGGGGAGGTCATGCCTGACAAATCTGTTAGAATTCTTTGAGGAGGTATCGAGTAGGTTAGACGAAGGAGAGCCAATGGATGTTATCTAATTGGACTTTCAGAAGGCCTTTGACAAGGTGCCGCACAGGGGGCTGCTCAGTAAGATAAGAGCCCATGGTGTTAAAGACAAGGTACAAGAATGGATAGAAGATTGGCTGTCTGGCAGGAGGCAGAGAGTGGGTGTAAGGGGGTCCTTCTCAGGATGGCGGCCAGTGACTAGTGGAGTTCTGCAGGGGTCAGTGTTGGGACCACAACTTTTCACTTTATACATTAATGATCTTGATGAAGGAACTGAGGGCATTCTGGCTAAGTTTGCAGATGATACAAAGATAGGTGGAGGGACAGGTAGTATTGAGGAGGCGGGAGGCTGCAGAAGGATTTGGACAGGTTAGGAGAATGGGCAAAGAAGTGGCAGATGGAATACAACGTGGGGATGTGTGAAGTCATGCACTTTGGTAGGAAGAATAGAGGCATAGACCATTTTCTAAATGGGGAGAGAATTCAGAAATCTGGACTGCAAAGGGACTTGGGAGTCCTAGTCCAGGATTCTCTTAAGGTTAACTTGCAGGTTGAGCTGGTAGTTAGGAAGGCAAATGCAATGTTGGCATTTATTTTGAGAGGACTAGAATATAAAAGCAGGGATGTGCAGCTGAGACTTTATAAGGCTCTGGTCAGACCACATTTAGAATATTGTGAGCAATTTTGGGCCCCGTATCTTAGGAAAGATGTTCTGGCCCTGGAGAGGGTCCAGAGCAGGTTCACGAGAATGATCCCAGGAATGAAAGGCTTAACATATGAGGAACATTTGAGGACTATGGGTCTATACTCAATGGAGTTTAGAAGGATGAGGGGGGATCTGATCGAAACTTACAGAATACTGAAAGGACTGGATAGAGTGGACGTGGGGAAGATATTTCCATTAGTAGGAGAGACTAGAACCCAAGGGCACAGCCTCAGAGTAAAGGGAAGACCTTTTAGAACAGAGAAGAGGAGAAACTTCTTTAGCCAGAGAGTGGTGAATCTGTGGAATTCATTGCCACAGAAGGCTCTGGAGGCCAGGTCATTGAGTGTATTTAAGACCGAGATAGATAGGTTCTTGATTGGTATGGGGATCAAAGGTTACGGGGAGAGAATGGGGTTGAGAAACTTATCAGCCATGATTGAATGGCAGAGCAAACTCAATGGGCCGAATGGCCTAATTTCTGCTCCTATGTCTTATGGTCTTATGAGTTTTTGTTTGTAATGCAATTATCCATATTTTCACTCACCTGATCTTCCAATAGCTGCTGCCACTTGACAAAAACATCTTGGAGCAGATGCCATCGCTCTTCAGTCCAACGACAAACAGCTGCCCAGCGCTCACCCAGTGACTGCAACAATTAAAACCAAAAATTAACAAATTCTCATTGGACAAGTTCTGCACATGTTCAGCAAATTTAGCATTGAATAGCTGAGCAACACAGAATAGGCACACAGCTCACTTCCAGCAACTGAACTGACAAGTATGCTGAAGCAAGTGACAGGTTTATGATATGGGCAGGTTGCATCTCAACAGTTTGGGAGTTTTGTAATTAGTCTCTGTATCGAACTGTACTGTTCTCCATATGATGCCATGTGTTTAAAAAATTGCAAATAAAACCTAGCTGCTCAACTTGGAGCCTCTCATACACTGATATTTTCTGTTATTTTCTATTTTCTGAAACAAGGGGTGAGGCTCACTGATCACCCAATGCCTGTATGAGTGCTCAGGGTTTGAGATCTGGATCATAAAGAATCCAAGTTCACTTGCAGCAACATGAGACTACTGAAAGAGAACAGATCTATGGTAGCTTGGTGGGATAATATCTCACATCAAACTCAATCAGGTTCTTTAAAACTTGAAACCAAGAACTCCATGACAACAAAGAAGTGATAAAAGCAAATCAATGGAATGAATGGGACGACAGCATAAAATCAGTCAGAGAAAAAATTACAGAGAACCGTAATCCAGCAGGAATTATAAAGGGGAAAAAATAACGGTGTGAACTACATAAATTAGATTCAGTAGTGGATCTGTGAAGACACAAAGTCAATAAAAACATGTGCAGCAAAATGGTGCTTTTGGAAAGAAGCAGCAATTTTTTGAGGCGGCTGAAAAGGGGGAAAAGACAGAGACCCACACACACAAAATAGCAAGGTAAGAGAAACAGGGAGACACAAAAAGGGGAAGGGAGAAAGAAAAAGACACACATACGCAGAGTGAAGGGAGGAGGAGGAGAAAAAACAGAAACATACGCAGAGGGAGATGCGTACATATGACCATATGGCTGCACCTTCCTACAGCCCCAGTCTAATTGTTAGCTTGGTACTTTAATTGATTTACTAAGAATATACAATTAACCTCAATTAACCTGAGATTTAGGGGGAGGGGGGATTAGAAAAGGGGAAGAGAGGAAAAACAAAGATAATACATTGATTAGGGTTTTTTCTTAGCAGTGTATATGTGTATGTCAGGTGAGGATTGGGTCTGCCATAATGCAACCAAAAACAATGATCAGATAGGATTGGTATTTGTGACGGAGATTGTGCTGGATGCAAAATGATGAAAACTGCAGGTTTCTTTGCTTGTATTTTATGAATATCACAGAATCGTTATGGTGTAGAAGGAGGTCATTCGGCTCATTGTGTCTGCACCGGCTCTCTGAGCATTTTAACTTAGTGCCAATCTCCTGCCTTTTCCCTGTAACCCTGCACATTGTTTCTATTTAAATAATCATTCAATGCCCTCTTAAATGCGTCAATTGAACCAGCTTCCACCACACTTCCAGGCACTGCAT
Organism: Carcharodon carcharias; assembly: GCF_017639515.1. Taxonomy (NCBI): domain Eukaryota; kingdom Metazoa; phylum Chordata; class Chondrichthyes; order Lamniformes; family Lamnidae; genus Carcharodon; species Carcharodon carcharias. The sequence goes on along the minus strand of NC_054468.1, from coordinate 124,628,640 downwards.
TCCAAAGCCTAATTACTCACTGTATGAAAACGTTTTTTTATCACCTCACATTTGCTTCTTTTGCACGAAACACTTTAAAACTGTGCCCTCTGGTTCTCAATCCGTTTACAAGCGGGAACAGTTTCTCACTATCTACTCTGTCCAGACCCCTCGTGATATTGAAAACTTCAATCAAGTTTCCTCTTAGCCTTCTCCTCTCCAAGGCAAAGAGTCTCAAATTCTCCAATCTTTCCTCATAACTGAAGTGTCTCATCCCTGGAACCATTCTCATAAACCTCTTCTGCACTTTCTCCAATGTGTTCACATCCCTCCCACAGCGTGGCGCCCAGAACTGTACACATTATCCCAGCTGAGGTCTAACCAGTGTCTTATATAAGTTCATCATAACTTCCTTGCTCTTGTACTGTCTGCCCCGATTAATGAAGCCTAGAATACTGTATGCTTTAGATACAGCTCTCTCTACCTGTCCTGCCTTCTTTAATGACTTATGTACATATACACCCAGGTCTCTCCACTCCTGCACGCCCTTTAGAATAGTATCCTTTATTTTATACGGTCTATGTTCTTTGTAACCAAAGTGTATCATCTCACACTTCTCTGCATTGAACTTCATCTGCCACCTATCTGCCCACTCCACCAAATGTGTCAATGTTCTTTTGAAGTTCTACACTGTCCTTCTCAGAGTTTACAATTCTCCCAAGTTTTATGTTGTCTGCAAACTTTGAAATTGTCCCCTGCACATCAAGATCTAGATTGTTTATATATATCAGGAAAAACAAGGGTCCCAATACCTGGAGAACTCCATTACAAACCTTCTTCCAGCCCGAAAAATACCCATTAACTATTACTCTGTTTCCTATCCCTCAGCCAATTTTGTATCCACGTTGCTACTGTACCTTTTATTCCAGGACCTATAACGTTCCTCACAAGTCTGTTGTGTGGCACTGTTTCAAACACCTTTTGGAAGTCCATATGCACCACATCAACCATCTCTGTTACCTCTTCAAAAAACTCCAGCAAGTTAGGGAGACACAATTTTCCTTTAACAAATCCATGCTGACTCTTCCAAATCAATCCACATTTTTCAATGTGACTATTAATTCTATCCCAAATAATTGTTTCTAAAAGTTTCCCCACCACCGCAGTTAAACCGACTGGTCTGTAATTGCCGGTCAGATCTTTGCAAACTTTTTTGAACAAGGGTGTAACGTTTGCAATTCTCCAGTCCTCCAGCACCTCCCCGAATCCAGGGAACATTGAAAGATTTTTGCCAGTGCCTCTGCAATTTCCACTCTCACTTCCTTCAATATTCTTCTTTGCATCTCATCAGGTCCCAGTGCCTTATCAACTTTAAGCACCAACAGCTTATCCAATACCTCCTCCTTATCTATTTTAAGCCCTTCTAGTTACTGAGTTTCCTTGTCTGTCACCATGGCCTGGCATATACCTCATGGTTAAAGACAGATGAAAAGTATTCATTTAACAACTCAGCCATGCTTCTTGCCTCTTGTGTAAATCCCCTTTTTGGTCCCTAATTGGCTCTACCCCTCCTTTTACCACCCTTTTACTATTAATGTGCTTATAGGATACTTTGGGATTTCCTTTTAAGTTAGCTGCCAGTTTTTCTTCATAATCCCTTTTTGCTTCTCCTGCTTGCTTTTTCACATCCCTTCTGTACATTCTGTATTCAGCTTGGTTCTCAATTTTATTTGCTACCTGACACCTGTCATAAGCACACTTTTTCTTCTTTAATTCAATTTCTATCTCCTTTGTCATCCATGGAGCTCTGGATTTGTTTGTCCTACCCTTCCCTTTTGAGGGAACGTACCTTGTCTGTGCCCAAACCATCTCCTCTTTGAAGGTAGTCCATTGTTCAGCTACTGTTTTTCCTGCCAACCTTTGGTTCCAGTCTATCCAGCCAAGCTCCATTCTTGCCCCATTGAAGTCTGCTCTCTGTCAGTTGATTATTCTTAATCCGGATTGACTAATGTCATTTTCCACTGTCAGCTTGAATCTTATGATACAATGATCACTGTCCCCTAAATGCTCCCCCGCTGTCACTTGATCTACTTGGCCCATCTCATTCCCAAGAACCAGGTCTAGCAGTGCCTCCTTTCTTGTCGGACTGGACACATACTGCTGTAGGAAATTCTCCTGAACACAATCTAGGAACGCTTGTCCCTCACTGTCCCTTACACTGCCACTATCCCAATCTACATATGGGAAACTGAAGTCCCCCATTATAACTACTCTGGAAAGCATACTTCCTTTCTCAAAAATAACCCCTATACTCAGAGATTGTATTTTCTGCAATTGAATGTATAATGGGTAAGTGACTGCACTGCTGTAACATTCAAAATTTCTTCAGTCAAATAAATATATAAACCCGAAGCAGAAGGCTTGGAGTTTCAGTTCTCTCCTCCTCTGTAGGTACGGTTGATATTACACTTAGTCAGCCTCTGCTCAGTGGTAGCACTTTCACCTGGGTCTGAAGATTATGGGTTCAAGTCCCACTCTGGAATTTTATCATATAATCCAGACTGACCATTTAATGCAGTGCTGAGGGAGTGGTGCATGGCAGTGGTGCCTCTTTTCGATGAGGGAGCTGAGGAATCATCTGTCTGTTCAGGTGGATGTAAAAGAGACCATGGTATTTTTGGAAAAGGAACAAGGGAATTCTCTTGGTGACCTGGTCAATATTTATCCCTTTATCGACAAAAATAGATTATACTGGTTGTTCATTTCATTTCTGTTTTGTGTGACTTGCTGTATGCTGATTAGCTGCCACATATTCCTACATAACAGTGACAGCAATTCAAGCGGAATTTATTGACTATTAAGCTCTTAGGATCATCATATGGGGCATGGATTGGAAGCAACATTTCCCAGGTGTTAAAAAAATGTCCAAAAAATGGACCACATTTTGATCCATACTTTCTCATATTGAATTATGTAAAATATATTTACAATCTGTTCTTGAATATCGTGCAACAAATTCCTTCAGCTTCAAGGTTCTTGCATTGCTGGGCTAGTGAAGTCAGTAGCTAGAAGAAGTCAGTTACCTGCAACTGGTCCTCCAGTGCAGCTGTAGCACTCTCGCCACTGTTCTCATCCACTACCACTACCATGTGGGTCAGAGAGTTCACCTTCACCTGCTCTTTCTCCAAGTCACTTTGCAATAGCTGAGAAAGAATGCAACACATCAGCAGATCATATTTGTTATTAATATAGAAGTGCTTTAGGACTACAAGAAGAAATCATCATAAAATTCAAATCTCAGATAGGTATTAACTACAAAACATAAGCTTCAATTCTCAATCCCAGGATACCAAGCGGAGGTCCTTAAACTCTGGCTAGCCAATTCAAAGAGAACATCACCACCCAAGCAAAACCTGTGATTCTTGTGGCCCCAAAGGATAAGATCATTTTTGGCCCAAGTGGCAATTTTGCATTTTGTGAGATCTTTTTCTTTAAAAATCTAACAAATTTAGTTAAATTGCACCCTGCAAGATAATAGAAACTTACAACTGGTGTGCAGAATCAACAGGTGTACAGTCGTGTAGCAAGTGCAATGAGAGGCACAACCAAGCTGTGTCTCCAGCTGATCTGGTACAGCACAGCCAGTATAAGGCATCAATCTTGGTGCTTTACTTTCAGTTTCTACTATTTTAACAGTGCACTTGTCAACATTTGAAAATCTCATAACTTTGATTGAGACCACAAAGAGAAACTGAAGCAACTGTAACTAATCATGAAGTCCCAGGGCTTCAAGTCATATTTCAAGTCTCTGCTCCACATTAATGACATCCTCCATCATGTAGTGTTACACTAACACTATGCTAAGTGTGAAAGGCTAATATCTAGCAGTCCAAAACTGGCATGCAAGAGACACTGTGGTCTATGAACAGCAACAGAATTGTACATCACCACAAGCTCTGTGGCCTTGTCAGAGTCACCGACATCCCAAGATCAAATTAAAGGAAGCAAAGTTTTGGCCCAATGAGGAAGGAGGCATTGTTGGACTGGTTCTAGGGAATGAGGTGGATCAGGTGTCTATAGAACAGGTGTCTATTTAGGGAACAATGATAATTGCATAATAAGGTTTTGATTCGCTATGGAAAAGCACAAGGGAAATCTAGCATAAAACACTGGAGGACTAATTTCAGTGGGTTAAGAATGAATCTGTCCCAAGTAAACTGAAATCAATGATTGGCTGGCAAAACTGTAATTGAAAAATGGGCTGCCTTTGAAGAGATGGTGATTCGGGTACAGTCGAGGTACATTCCCAAAAAGCGAAAGAACGAGGAAAGACAATATAAACTAAAGGGTACAATTTCAAAGGGGTGCAGGAACAGAAAAATCACTGAAATCACTGAAGGAGGCAGGGTAGGTTGAGAAAATGGTTAAAAAGCCACATGGGTCCTCGGTTTGATAAATAGAGGCAGAGAGTACAAAAGCAGAGAAGTTATGCTGAACATTTATAAAACACTAGTTCAACCTCAGCTGGAATATTGTGTTCAATTCCAGACACTGCACTTTGGAAGGATTTGAGAAGGCGTGGAAAAGTTTCATGAGAATGGTTCCAGGAATGAGACACTTCAGTTACATGATAGATTGGAGAAGCTGCATTGTTCTCCTTAGAGAAGAAATGGTTGAGAGGGGATTTGATAGAGGTGTCCAAAATCATGAGGGGTCTGGACAGAATAGACAGAGAGAAAATGTTCTCATCTGTGGAAGAGTCAAGAACTAGAAGGCATATTTAAGGTGACCAGCAAAAGAACCAAAGACAGGAGGAAAATATTTTTATGCAATGAGCGGTTATGATCTGCAATGCACTAACTGAAAGTGTAGTGGAGGCAGCTTCAGTCACAGTTTCTAAAAGGGAACTGGATAGGTACCTGAAGGAAAAATTTGCAGGGCTATGGGAAAAGACAAGAGTGGGGCTTGCTGTGAAGCTCTTGCAGAGAACTGGCATGGATGCGATGGGCCAAATGGCCTCCTACTGTGCTGCAACCATTCTATGATTCTATGAAAACAAGGACTATCTTTTCAGATCTTAAAGCTCCTAACTGGTAGATCAAAAATAAATTGACTGAATATCCAACAGAAGAAGCTAAAACCAAGAGCACTGTAGCCCAACTAGACTTGAGATGCTAATGTCCTCAAAGTGAAGTTTAGTTGGAAAGCTGATGAACCGCTATAAGTCCTGTGCAAAAGAATGACTAGAAAAACACCACTGAAGTTGAAACTCATTAATCCTAAATCATTTGTTCCTGTACACACAGAACCATAAGGACTGCAGCTAACTGGTAAAAGGATGCAGTGCAAGACAAAGCTTGAATAGACAAAGGTGCAGATAAGAGCTGTGAATGGTCCAGCTAACAGAATTACAAATCCCAGCTAATTTCCCCTAACTGGGTGGCTGAGTCTTAATATGCATATGGAGGCTGAGAGGCCAAAAAGAATGACAATTCTTAATGTAAAGGTATTCACAAATCAGTAACCTAATTCCCTAATTTAAAATACAAACATAAAATGCTTTTCCAGCATTTTCTGTTTTTATTTCAGATTTGCAGCATCCGCAGTAATTTGCTTTTAAGATAAGCCCCTGGTCTGCTGAGTTTCAGCACTCGATACTATTGTCAAACAGCACTGCTCAATCATCACACCAACTCTTAGCGGTGGCTGGTGATTCTCATGCCAAATGCACTTACTTTGTGTTCATCAATCTGCTGTTTGAAGGACTCCAACTCATCTCCTGTAGGCTGTGTTGCCAGCTTTTGAATACGTTCCTCTGTCTGAGTCAGCCAATCTGATAGCTGCTGCAACTGCTGCTGCTGCAGTTCCATTAGCACCTCGTGAAGCCTGAAAAATTTTGGAATTTGGAATTTAATCATGAAACATACAATTCTGAATGAGACTAGGCACAGGTTGGGGGGGTGGGGGGAGGGGGTGTGGTGGTAGTTGGTGGTGGTAAGGGGTCTCTCAGGGAATTAAGGGATATCGGAATTTGGTGGAAAAACTGAACTGTGGCCCAAGGTCAGCCATGATCACACTGAATGGCACAGCAGTCTCGACGGGCCATATGGTCTACTCCTGCTCCTATTTCTGGTGTTTTTGAGTCACCATTATTTTTCAAATAAAAAAAAATTTCACCAAGACCTTGTTGGCAATGCAGGAGTTGAACCTAAGTTACATGCAGTTATGTGGGGAGACTATTAAAATGGGGTATTCTTCTTAGAGCAAAGATGATTAGGGGGGCATTCAACATAGGTGTTCAAAATCATGAGGCATTTTGATAGAATAAACAAAAAAATAGTATTGCTAATGGCGTGAGAATCAGTAACTAGAGGACACAGACTTAGGTTAATTGGCAAAAGAACCAGAGATGCAATGAAGAGATTTCCTTTTTAATCAGTGAGTAACAATAATCTGGAATACAGATGCTGCCAGACCTACTGAATTTTTCCAGATATTTTTGTTTTTGTTTTTGATCTGGAATACATTGCCTGAAATGTGGTGGAAGCAGGGTCAATGACAGTGACTACAGTTCAAAAATACTTCATTGACTATAATGCACTTTGAGATGTCCGATGGTTTGAAAGGCACGATATAAATTCATGTATTTTTCGATAAGTACCTCAAGGGAAGAAATTTGAAGGACAGTGGGAAAGAGCAGGGATTCTAATTGGACAGCTCTTTTAAAGAGCCTACACGGGCATGATGGTCTGAATTGCCTTCTTCTATGCCATGTCATTCTATGAAGAAGATCAAACACTGCAGCTGAACATTGGAATATATTCACAATAGAGGGTCCTGGTTTCCCTTTCCTAACCATGCACATATATAATGTGCTTTAAGCATGCCGAGTTGCAGCAGTCTGCACTGATCACCAACATCATCAAGTGCTTGGATCAGTAAACAAATAACTTCCAAAAGGCAATGACTTTCCACCAGTACAATAGCAGCTGATTTTATGAATATTTTTCATGAAAAATTCACACCTACTAGGAATGGATATCTCCCCATGTGTACAGGTTAGAAGAGAATGGAGAGAGGAGAGGATGAAAGTGAGACAAAACATGAAAGTGGCTACACTACGTAACAGCAAGAATTCTGCAGCCATAACTCAGAAGAATTAGCCTGACATTTTCACTATAAATGTACCTAGAATTTGTGCATAAAGACTTAAAATAGGACCTAGAAGTAATATTGAAATTGATGAGGCTAATCTCAAGACAATATACTGAATCAATAAAATAAATACATTGTTGAAATACACTGTAAAAAGCCCAGTTATGCTAAGTTTCCATAATTCACCATCTTCAAATTTTGCCATGTTCCATGGGAGGGCAAGACTGTGACAGAGATCAATGCAAGATCATCCACTTTGAATTGGACAAATTGGAATAGTTTTCTAAATACATTGGCCTGGATTTTGTGAAGAAAGGCTGCTTGCCACTGACCGTGAGAACATAGCAATCTCTTCGGCAGGGATTTTCCCTCTCCTGACGGCAGTTTAAATCTAGTGCCAAATTAAGAGGATGTCTTGGCATGTAGCAGCAGCAATGTCAGTAAGCAGGTAGGCAACCAATTGAACTGAATTATTCACCAACAGAAAACCATGAAGTTAAAAGCACTTAAACTCTTTCAATCTTAATTTTAATTTTCAGATGACAAAATAAATATATGACTATTAAGACAGAAACTAAAATAAAGATAAAACATTTTAAAAAGAGAAAACTAGTTTAAGAATATGCAGACTTTTTGATCATTGTGGAGAAATTTGACATTCCACAAACATAAAATTAGCCTTTCTGAGTCAGTTAAGGTGTTCAGCAGCAATTATTAAGTTAGCACGCCATTAAAAACCCATTTATACTTCATTCAACAAGATGTGACTTTTTCCAGGGACTTTACGGTGAAACTAACAGAGTTAGATTGAAAGCTCTTGATTCCAGAGGAGATTGCAGTCTGTGGGAACTCTACAGTGCACATATGGAGGGATGCAGGCCTACTGATAACTTCTGGACTTCACGTTATTCTGCACATGTCCGAATTCCAAAGTTGTAGTCAGTTTAAGTTGAGTAGTGACAGCAAATGTTGACAGTTTCAACATCATTACCATAGTAAAATGCTGGCCAATAACAGAAGTTGCGGAGAAGCAGATAGATTTGGGTGTCCAAGTATACAAGTCACTAAAAACTAGGTCACAGATACAAAAGATAATCAAAAAGGCTTATGGAATATTTGTTTTTATCTCAAGAAGCCTGGAATACAACAGGGAGGAAGCAATGCTTAAGCTGCAGAGAAACTTGGTCAGACACATTCGGGATGATGGTGGATCTCAGTGTCCTAGGCATGGTGATGGGCTTTCACTCAAGTCAGAGGTCCAGAGTTAAGCAATATTTTTAAAAATTAACGTTCAAAGCCTTTCTCCAGCCCAGCCATCACAAGCGTTAATTCAACAGCTGTAACAGATAAAAATGGTCTTAAACTACAATGTTAAAGATATTTAGGCTGAACAGTCAGTTTACAACTCACTTGGCTTGTCTGTCCATGCTGGCAACTCTCAGGTTTTCCCATCTAGAATTAAGCAAAGACATCTGCTCTCTGATCTCATTCTCTTCCTCTTCTGTCAGATTGCCCTGTGCAATGAGCTGGTTTCCAGCCTGAAGTACATTACCCACATTACTCTGATGAGCAGTCAGTTCCATCATAAATCCCTAGGTCAGGAAAGATGAAAATTACAGTTAAATTGGGGGGCTACATGCTTAACAAAATCCATCATTGACTAAAAAATGTAATCATACCCACCAATCATCCTAAACCCATTAACAAAAGTCACTCTGGTGCACAAGGGCAACGTCAATAAATATTTTAGTTTACAAGTTTTGTGCCTTGGCTAATTCTGACTTTTAAAAAAAAAATCAGTTTTTCAGCCTAAATCGCAAATGTTATGGAATAAACGATTGCTTTAAAACCCCAAAAATGTATTGTAATTTTTAAAAATCAAATCGTACCATCTTTTCAATCCATGATTAGGACAGCATCCCAGGACGTTATAAAGGTATTAGGTTATTGATATAAATATCCTACAGTCTTCCTCAATGGGGTAAATCAAATTGATTTTCCAGAAAGTCATTCTACTGCATAACTAATTTATCGAACACTATCCTGCAGACTTCATAGCCATTTTCATTTTTCAAAATAAAGAAATATTTAATTACTGACTGCTAGGCATTTTCTCTGCTAATAGCAATGTTTAACATGTTTATGAAAAATTCCTTTACATGCTATTTTGACACAGGTACTAACACATGTATTGTTAAACCCCATGAGTTAAAACTACTTGGAAGGGGAGAATTGGGGGGGCCAGGAGAATAGGGGGATGGGGGGAGGATATAGCCAGTTAGAGCCTTGTGTCTATGTCACCATATTAAGTGTCATGAGTGGCAATTCTACTCCAACAATTGAAACTCCAATGTCTTAATTCGGCCACCAATGCAGCCATATGCACAAGTAAACCACAATATATTGGAGATGTTACATGTTTCTTCATCTACCACTTTGGCAACAGCAACAAATTTCAAAGCATTTCGATCTTTCCCTTTTGTAAAGAAAGAACCTGCATTTTTATAGCACCATCCATATATTCAGGTTGTATAAGAACATGTAAGTGCCACTAAAGTACTTTTTCTAATAGGTGATCCCTGTTGTGATTAATGCAACACTGCAGCCAATTTGCACAGAGTAGGAGTCTACAAATAACAATAAATGATCAGATAAGAACATAAGAATGTCAGAAAAAGGAGGAGGAATAGACCATACTGGCCCTCATGACTGATCTTCTACTTCAATCCCGTTTGCCCACCCACCCATCTTGATTCTCTGAGAGAACAAAAATCTGTCTGTCTATCACCCAGCTTCAAATACATTCAACGATGAAGCAGCACATCCCTCTTATTCATTCATGGGATGTGGGCTTCACTGGCTAGGCTAGCATTTATTGCCCATCCCTAGTTGCCCTTGAGGTGGTGGTGCCTTCTTGAACTGCTGCAGTCCCTGTGGTGTAGGTACACCCACAGTGCTGTTAGGAAGGGAGTTCCAGGATTTTGACCCAGCAACAGTGAAGGAACAGCGATATATTTCCAAGTCAGGATGACGACTGACTTGGAGGAGAACTTCCAGGTGGTGGTGTTCCCATCTATCTGCTGCCCTTGTCCTTCTAGGTGCTAGTGGTCATGGGTTTGGAAGGTGCTGTATAAAGAGCCTTGGTGAATTCCTGCAGTGCATCATGTAGATGGTAAACATTGCTCTGCCGTCCGTCAATAGTGAGGGAGTGAATGTTTGTGGATGTGGTGCCAATCAAGCAGGCTGCTTTGTCTTGGATGGTGTCTAGCTTCTTGAGTGTTATGGGAGCTGAACTCATCCAGGCAAGTGGGGACTATTCCATCACATTCCTGATTTGTGTCTTGTAGATGATGGACAGGCTTTGGGGAGTCAGGAGGTGAGTTACTCATTGCAGGATTCCTAGCATCTGGCCTGCTCTTGTAGCCACAGTATTTATACAGCTAGTCCAGTTCAGTTTCTGGTTAATGGTAAGCCTCAAGATGTTGATAGTGGGAGATTCAGTGATGGTAATGCCATTGAACATCAAGGGGCGCTGGGTGGATTCTCTCTTGTTGGAGATGGTCATTGCCTGACACTTGTGTGGTGCGAATGTTACTTGCCACTAGTCAGCCCAAGCCTGGATATTGTCCAAATCTTGCTGCATTTGGACATGGACTTCTTCAGTATCTGAGGCGTCGCAAATGGTGCTGAACATTGTGCAATCATCAGCGAGCATACCCACTTCTGACCTTATGGCGGAAGGAAGGTAATTGATGAAGCAGCTGAAGATGGTTGGGCCGAGGACACTACCCTGAGGAATTCCTGCGGTGATGTCCTGGAGCAGAGATGATTGACCTCCAACAACTACAACCATCTTCCTTTGTGCTAGGCATGTCTCCAACCAGTGGAGAGTTTTCCCTCTGATTCCCATTGACTCTAGTTTTGCTGGGGCTCAGTCAAATGCAGCTTTGATGTCAAGGGCGGTCACTCCTCACCTCACCTCAGGAGTTCAGCTCTTTTGTCCATGTTTGAACCAAGGCTGTAATGAGGTCAGGAGATGAGTGGCCCTAGAGGAACCCAAACTGTGCATCAGGGAACAGGTCATTGCTAAGCAAGTGCTGCTTGATAGCACTGTTGATGACCCCTTCCATTACTTTACTGATGATCGAGAGTGGACTAATGGGACGGTAATTAGCCGGGTTGGATTTGTCCTGCTTTTTGTGTAAGGACAAACCTGGGCAATTTTCCACATAGCCGGGTAGTTGCAATGCTGTAGCTGTACTGGAACAGCTTGGCTAAGGGCGCGGCAAGTTCTGGAGCACAAGTCTTCAGTGCTATTGCTGGAATATTGTGAGGGCCCATAGCCTTTGCCGTATCCAGTGCCTTCAGCCATTTCTTGATGTCACATGGAGTGAATCGAATTGGCTGAAGAATTGACTGTGATGCTGGGGGCTCCAGAGGAGGCCGAGAAGGATCATCTACTCGGCACTTCCGGCTGAAGGTTGTAGTGATTGCTTCAACCACATCTTTTGCTCTGATGTGCTGGGCTCCTCATCATTGAGAATGGGGATATTTGTGGAGCCTCCTCCTCCAGTGAATTGTTTAATTGTCCACCATTCACGATTGGATATGGTAGGACTGTAGAACTTAGATCTGATCCATTGGTTATATGATCACTTAGCTCTGTCTATCATTTGCTGCTTATGCTGTTTGGCAAGCAAGTACTTCTGTTTTATAGCTTCACCAGGTTCACACCTCATTTTTAGGTATGCCTGGTGCTGCCCCTTGCATGGTCTCCTGCACTCTTCATTGAACCAGGGTTAATCCCCTGGCTTGAAGGTCATGGTAGAGTGGAGGATATGCCGGACCATGAGGTTACAGATTGTGTTCAAGTACAATTCTGCTGCTGTTGATGGCCCACAGCGCCTCATTCCTAGCTTTGAGATGTTAGATTTGTTCGAAATCTATCCCATTTAGCACGCTGGTAGTGCCACACAACACAATGGAAGGTATCCTTAACGTGAGGGCGGGACTTCATCTCCACAATGACTGTGCAGTGGTCATGGACAGATACATCTGCGGCAGGCAGGTTGGTGAGGATGAAGTCAAGTATTTTTCCCTTCTTGTTGGTTCCCTCACCACCTGCTGCAGACCCAATGTAGCAGCTTTTAGGACTCAGCCAACTCAGTTAGTAGTGGTGTTACTGAGCCACTCTTGGTGATGGACATTGAAGGCCCCTTGCCAGCCTCAGGTCTTCCTCCAAGTGGTGTTCAACATAAAGAAACACTGATTCAACAGCTGAAGGAGGGCGGAACTTTCCTTGCCCCTGTTTGACCTGATGCCATGAGACTTCATGGGGTCCAGAGTCGATGTTGAGGACTCCCAGGGCAACTCCCTCCCCCACTGTATACCACTGTGCCGCCACCTTTGCTGGGTCTGTCCTGCTGGTGAGACATAACAGGGATGTTGATGATGGTGGACATTCTGATTCCATGAGGATGACTACATGAGGATGACAGCTCTCCCAATTTGTAGGCCAGGCCAGGTAAGGAGGACAGATTTCCTTCCCACCAGCTGGGTTTTACAACAATGTCATCAAACTTTTAGTTCCAGGATTTTATCTGCCGTGGCGGGATTTGAATCTGGGTCCCCAGAGCATTAGCCTGGGTCTCTGGGTTACTGGTCCAGCGACAATCGCCACCCCTAAAGGGTAGAGAATTCAAAAGGTTCACAACCCTCTGAGTGACGAAATTTTTCATCATCCTAAACGATTGATCCCTTATCCTGAGACTGTGCCCCTGTGTTCTAGATTCCCCAGCCAGGGGAAACAATTCCTCAATGTCTTCCCTGTCAAGCCCCTTCAGAATCTTGCATGTTTCGATCATCTCTCATTTTTCTGAGCTCCAGGGGGTATAAAGCCAATTTAGAATCAATCATAGAATGATAGAATAGTTATAGCACAGAAGGGTGTCATTCGGCCCAATGTGTCTGTGCTGGCTCTTTGCAAGAGCAATTTACTTGGTGCCACTCCCCCATCTTTTTCATGTTGCCCTGCAAATTTCTCCTTTTCAGATAATGCTCCAATTCCCTTCTGAATACCTTCATCTCACCCTCAGGCAATGCATTCCAGATCCCAACTCCTCGCTGTACGAAAATGTTTTCCTCATGTCGCCATTGCTTCTTTTGCCAATTACTCTAAATCTGTGCCCTCTGGTTTGTCAATCCTCCCACCAATGGTAACAGTTTCTCTCAATGTACTCTGTCCAGTCTCCTTATGATTTTGAATACCTCTATGAAACCTCCTCTCAACCTTCTCTTCTCCAAGGAGGACAGTCCCAACTTCTCCAATCGGTCTATGTAACTGAAGATTCGCATACCTGGAACCGTTCTTATAAATCATTTCCGCTCTCTTATCCTTCCTAAAGAGTTGTGGTCGGGACTGGATACAATACTCCAGTTGACGCTGAACAAATGTTTTACTCAGCCTCTCATCAAAAGACGACACTCACATCCCAGGAACAGATCTACTGAAACTTCAGCTGTACCAACTCAAATGCAAGTAATCCTTCCTAAATATGGAGACCAAAACTGTGCACAGTACTCCAGGTGTGGTCTCACCAAAGTCCTATACAATTGTGGCAAGACTTCCTTATTCTCGTACTCCAATCCTCTTCTAATGAAGGTCAACGTGTTGTTTGTTTTTCCAATTGCTTGCTGTACCTGTATGCTAACTTTCTATGTTCCTTGTACAAATATACCCAAGTCTCTCTCAACATCAACATTTAGAAGTCAGACTTGAAAAAAATTCTGCTTTACTATTCTTACAACCAAAGTGAATAACCTCACAATACGCTTCATCTGCCACCTTGTTACCCACTCACTTCACCTGTATCTTTTTGTAGCCTCCTCACAGTTTACATTCCCATCCAAGTTTGAATCGTCAGCAAACTTGGTTACTTTACTCTTGGTCTCTTCATTTAGATTATAAATAGATGAGGCCCCACACCTTTTTTCAGCAGTCCACTGATTACAGAATTGAAAACGCCCCATTTATCCTTACTCTCTGCCTCCTGTCCATTAACCAATCCTCTATCCATGTTAATATATTATCCCCAACTCCAAGAGCCCTGTCTCGTGTATTAACCTTTTGTGTGGCATCTTATCAAACACCTTTTGAAAACCCAAGCATGTGACATCTACTGGCTCCCCTTTACCTACCCTGTCAGTTAGATCCTTAAAAAACTCTAATAAATTCTTCAAACATGATTTCCCTTTTGCAAAACCATGTTGACCCTGTCTGATCATAACATGATTTTCTAAGTGCATTATTAAGATTTCCATAATATATTCCAGCAGTTTCCAGACTATTAATGTCAGGCTAACTGGCCTGTCATTCCCTGTTTTCTGTCTCCCTCCTTTCCTCCTTGAATAGCAGTGTTATATTTGCTAAATTCCAATCCAGAATCTAGGGATTTTTGGAAAATCAAGACCAGTGCAGCCATTATCTCTGCAGCTACCACTTTTAGAACCTTAGGATATAGGCCATTAGATCCTGGGGATTTGTTGACTTCTAGTCCTTTCAGTTTCTTCAACATTTTTTCTCTGCTGACATTAATTACTTTCCTCACTTCTAATATCCCCTTGGTTACCCTCTATTTCTGGCAAGCAATTTGTGTCTTCTATTCTGAAAATAGACATAAAATAATTGTTCAATGTCTATGCCATCTTATAATTCTCCATGGTAATTTCTCCTGTCTCTCTCGAAGTTAATATGGAATTCAATTGTATTATATCTTTTCCCCCTAGCAGATCTTTTACTAAAAGATTACTAATCAATCCTGCCTCATTACACCTAATTGCCTCCACAACATATTTTTCCAGTAAACTGATGCAAAAGTTCTACATACTCATCTTCCAGACCTCCTATACCAATTTGACTTGTCCAGTCTAATGTTAAAGTCCGCCACAATTATTACATTATCTTTGTTACAAGTTGCAATTCTTTCTTGCTTAATGGTCTATGAAATATTTAATTTTATTATTTTACCACTATTCTTTGCATGTACTTTATTAGCTAATGCACTGTAACCATTAAACTCTCTGTCCCTCCTGTCCCACTCTGCTTGCCTTTATCCAAATGACTACACTGCTCTATTGCCTCAACTTTGCACTTTAGATTTCTAAACTTCCCTTCCCCTAACCCCACTCCCCTCATTTAATTTAAAGCCCTGTACACAATCCTAGTTACAATAAATCTTAACTGTATTTTATTTTACTTCTAACAAAGATTTAGAGTACAAGACCAAGCCTGACAGTTCCTAATACAGTTAGCTGTGCATACCTCATGGATGTGAAACTGCTCCTTCACCTCCTCAACATCAGAGGAGATGTCATCTTGCATGTGAAGAGTGTCCTCAGCAGACAATAACCATGTTAGAACTTCCTCCAAAACTGCCTGGTAACTGTCCAAATCCACGTCTGTCTCAGGCACAGTGCTGGAAGTTTCAGCCCGAGAGCTCGGTGACTCCTTCTCGGAGGTCACATTCTAATCAAAGAATAGAAGAAGAATCATCCTTTTAACACTAGTGGTTATTCAATTTGTAAGTTAAGAACTTTAGAACATCTAACTTATCAACTAGTCCAGGGATTGATCCAAACTGGGGTCTCCAAGCCCTTTGTTTTTGTGAACTATACAGGTATGTACCTTGATGTTTCAAGGCCCACAAATAATCTACAGACATTTCAAGTCACAGACACAAGCAGATTATGATGCTCTGATTTAGAATTTATACAAAACAGTCAGTACAGCCCTTTCCAAACCTCCAGTCTCTCGAAACTCAAACAAGGCAACAGAGAAAGAATCAACAGCAGGACTGATTTGTCTGGGCTTCAAGGGCAAGGCAGCTAAAGCTCAGGGGCCACATAAAACCCAAAGGTTGTCATTTGGACACCTCCTTTAATGTTTTCTGCTTATTAAATGCTTACTAACTCCCACCATTTTTTGTTAAAGTTGAAGTGTTATAACCAATTGCAATCAGTAATCTATTTAATACAGTATCCATTAGGGTCAACATTTATAATGTATTTAAAATTAATAATACAGCATTTTAATGCAAAAACATCAGCATCACAATGACCACCATTGTCTGATATTGTTTAGGAATGCCTCTTAGTCACTTTGTATCTTTTCAATGATGCTTAGATAAGGGGCAAGAAAGCCACAACAAACAAAAAGGATTCCCTAGTGTATAATCACAAGGTATATGGGCTTGTGTTCAGCAATATTGTGCATCTGCCTCAGAGCCAATAACAAAATAAGCCCAATAATGTTGAGGGACCATATGGAACCAGTGCTCTAGTTGAATAATTCACTAATGTCACCCCAGAACTCTCGCCATTGTGTACTTCACTAGCTACATGATACCAGGCAGTTCCATACCTGCTGACGAGATAAAGGACCCTCTGCATTTTCAACTTTGTACTGCCTTGGTAGAGTCTCCACTTCAAGGATGTCCTCCATCGTGACTTGTTGAGGAAGCACCTCAAATAAAGAGGTTACGTACATGATGATGGATTTCTTGTCAGGTAGGGAAACGGCAATATCTGGATGAAAAGTAGCATAAATCAGAAATGGAGACCTAGACAAATACCACAGGGGTATAAAATTAAAACCTAAAATTTGTTCAAGCCTACACATGATAACCATAGGGACCAGACCTACTTCAAAAATTCAGCATTCTGCACCTGTCCACTAATGTTTTCACCACTCTCTCTCTAAAAGGCCACCTTTGAAGTGTTGCAGTAAGTGCACTCAACTGAGGGAGAGGGGGTAGTGAAGTGATTTCAAATTCACAAAGGAGTTATATTAGTTCCGCTATAAGAGCGAGAAATATGCAGCAATATCACAGGTTTCAAAACCCAAATATGCAACAGTAAGAGGATGCTTCATAAGCCAATGCTAAGTCAATTCACCTGGACAATACAATTTTGCAAATCCAATTTTGAACCAGATTGAGCCAATGTATCCTGCATTCAAATCATCACATAGCTGTGATATGCAATTTCTGAAGACACTTTTACTGTTAGAATTGATTCTTTTCTCCAACATTCAGTGAAGTTTATCAAAATACAAAGTTTAACAAAAGGACAGCAGTTGGAATACCAGCCAACATAGATTAAAATTACTAGTTTAAAAATGCCGATTTTCAATAGCAAAAAAAAGCCATATATATATAGCTATTTCGTCAAGTGACAATATGGTTCAATCAAATAGCCCTTTGAATGAGAAGATACGATTTCAGTCAAATGTAAGACCAGGTCAATACATAATGCAGTTTGCATCACACTTTATCTCAATCTCTAACATAGCACAATGAAGCAGTTGTGCCCACATGCAGAAAGACCTGCACGACGTTCAGGCTTGGGCTGGTAAGTTACAAGTAACATGCAGACCATACAAGTGACAGGTAATGATCATCTCCAACAAAAGTGTATCTAGCTACCCCTCTTTGATAATCAATGGCATTACTGTCACCAAATCCTCCACCTACAACAGCCTGGGGTCATCATTGACCGGAAACTTAACTGGATCAGCCACATAAGAACTCTGGTTACAAAAGCAGGTCAGAGGCTGGGTATCAGCAGTGAATGACTCCCCAAAGCCTTTCCATTACCTACAAGGCACAAGTCAAGGCTGTGATGGAATACTCAGCACCATTCAAGAAAAATGTCCCAACTTGATCGGCACTCCAATCACAACCTAAAATATTCATTTCCTCTACTACTGTTACACCATGGTTCCAGTGTGTACCATCCACAAGATGCACGCACTGCAGCAACTCACCAAAGCATCTTCACTAGCACCTCCCAAACCTGCAACATCTACCACCTAGAAGGACAAGGGTAACAGGTGCATGAGAACATTAGTATCCACAAGTCCCTGTCCAAGCCACACACCATCCTGAGTTGGAAATAGATCATTGTCACCCAACAGTTCTGTGGGAGTACCTTCACCACTCCTGCAGCATTTCAAGAAGGCGGTTCACCACCACCACCTTCTCAAGGATAATTATAGATGGACAATAAATGCTGGCCTTGCTGGCGATGCCACATCCCAGGAATAGATTAAAAAAAGGGATGGTCACCTCAGTTTTTCATTGCCAAAAAACAATGTAAATTAAATTGCTCAAGACTGAAAAATTAGTCAAACATTTGGAATAACAAATTTAAGGAATAACTGAGAATGACTAAACTCACCATGGATGAACTTAATCATCATGACTGTGACAGTTTGTGCCCCAACTGTCTGACCTTACAATGCAATTGAGCAGCCCATTTCAGAATTGAGGGAAGTCATGAAATTGAAGGCATTCAATACAAACAATTTTAGGCTTCACAGAAGAATCACTTTGCTTTGTGCAGCCTTTTCAAAAATCCCAGGAGCATAGCATTAAAACAAGTCTGGGTTTTTAGTAACAAAGTTTCAAATTTAGGAGGTGACAATTTAAAAAAGGTTGCCATACAGTAAAAAGATGACTTCTCCTTTTTCAACAGAAATTGAAATAGGGAAGAATGCAAATACTGCCAAGCAGAAGCTTTTCCACAGAAATAACTAAGCTAAGTTCCACTGACAAAGTGCATTCTTCTCAAACACAATCTCATGTACAAATTTTACAGCTTTCAAAGAACAAAATAGGGTTGCTTAAGCAATAACATATGGCCAATGAGGGATATTCCAGGAGCAGTTTTATGAGCCAGCACTATAAATGTGTGGGAAATTAAGCACATTCAAGGGCTCACTGTAACCAAGCTAGGTCACTTAAACTGCTCAAAATAACTCCTGCTGATCATTACAAAGTTCTTTTACCAAGTCAAATACTAGTTTGAAAATGCTAAACAAAAAGATGCAAAATTAGAGACAGTAATTCATGGGTAGACTTCAACCTAGTACACTGCACTTACTGCTCCAGCCACCATCTCACTGCACTGAGGAAACCAAAGGTGACTGCTTTAATCGAGCATCTCCCAAAGTGGCCCTGAACTCCCTATGACTCATTATTTTAAGTCTTCTTGTGATTCGTACAACTAATGGATCACACACCATCATGTTTTATGTCAGTTTTTCCAATCTTACTAAAACATCTTGTTTATTTTATCATAGTTCTGGTGAGGGATATACAAGAAAATGTAACCATCCTTTCTATTTACAGATACTGGCCTGCTATGTATTTCCAGCATTATCTGTTTTTATTCCTACAGCAATGGGTGCACCAACACCAAATGGATGGCAGTGGTTCAAGAAGGCTGTTTTTTTTTTCATTAATTCATGGGCTGTGGGCATCACTGGCAAGGCCAGCATTTATTGCCCATTCCTAATTATCCTTGAGAAAGTGGTGGTGAGTTGCCTTCTTAAACCGCTGCAGTGCATCCGGTGTAGGGACATCTACAGTGCTGTTAGGGAGGGAGTTCCAGTTTTACACCCAGTGACAGTAAAAGAGCAGTGATATAGATCCAATAAGGATGTTGTGGCTTGGAGGGGAACTTGGAGGTTGTGGACTTCCCATTCATGCACTGTCCTAATCTTCGAGGGAGTAGAGGTCATGGGTTTGGAAGGTGCTGCCAAAGGAATTTTGGCGAGTTGCTGCAATGCAACTTGTAGATGATACTATGCGTCCATGGTGGAGGGAATGAATGTTTAAGGTGGTGGATGGGGTGCCGATCAAGCGGTTAGCTTTGTCCTTTATGATGTCGATCTACTTGAGTGTTGTTAGAGCTGCAGTCACCCAGGTAAGTAGTGAGCATTCCATCACACTCCTGACTTGTGCCTTGTAGATGTGGCCAGGCTTTGGGGAGTCAGGAGGTGAGGTACTCATTGCGGAATTCCCAGGCTCTGACCAGATCTTGCAGCCACACTATTTATATGGCTAGTCCAGTTCAGTTTCTGGCCAATGGTAACCCCCCAGGATGTTGATAGTAAGGGATTCAGTGATGGGGGTCACCATTGACCAGAAACTGAACTGGACCAGCCACATAAATACTGTAGCTACAAGAGCAGGTCAGAGGATAGGAATCCTGCAACATGTAACTCACCTCCTGACTCCCCAAAGACCATCTACAAGGCACAAGCCAGGAATGTGATGGAATACTCCCTACTTGCCTGGATGACTGTAGCTCCCACAACACTCAAGAAGCTTGACACATCCAGGACAAAGCGGTCCTCTGGATTGGCACCACATCCACAAACGTTCACACCCTCCACCACCAACGCATAGTAGCAGCGGTATGTACCATCTCCAAGATGCATTGCAAGAATTCAACAAGGCTCCTTCGACAGTGCCTTCCAAACCCATGACAACTACCACCTAGAAGGACAAGGGCAGCAGATAGATGGGAATACCAGCTGAAAGTTCCCCTCCAAGTCACTCACCATCCTGACTTGGAAATATATCATCGTTCCTTCACTGTCGTTGCGTCAAAATCCTGGAAATCCCTTCCTAACAGCACTATGGGTGTACCTACACTACATAGACCGCAGC
This sequence comes from Carcharodon carcharias, assembly GCF_017639515.1. NCBI lineage: Eukaryota > Metazoa > Chordata > Chondrichthyes > Lamniformes > Lamnidae > Carcharodon > Carcharodon carcharias. Next base: position 124,607,992 of record NC_054468.1, on the reverse strand, counting down.
GGTTCAAGAAGGCAACTCACCACCTCCTTCTCAAGAGCAACTAGGGGTGGGCAATTAACGCTGGCCCAGCCAGCGAAGCCTACATCCAGTGGATGAATAATAAAAAAAAAATTGAATGTCAAGGGGGGATAGTTATTTCTCTCTTTTTGGAGATGGTCATTGATGAAGCAGCTGAAGATGGTTAAGCCTAAGATGCTGTCTTGAGGAACACTTGCAGTGATATCCTGGGGCTGAGTTGATTGGCCTCCGATAACCACCACCATAGTCGTTTGGTAGTACAGAACTTGAGTATTGCTGAAAAAAGAGACATGTCAAAGCTTTTTAACTTGCACTCATCAGTACACTTCGCAAGAATATCAGTATAAGGGGAAAACAACAAATTGTACCTCAGATTACTCTGGAAGCGCAAGATATCTCAAAAATTTGAGCAACAGCTGAAGTTACCTGTTTCACACTGCTGCTATGCAGGAGCATCACATGTGGTATTCGCCACTAACAGGATGCTGCTGTCAAGCCAAAAAGACATTCTGCCTTTAACACAAATGAATAACGTGGTATGTGAATTTCAGTGCCACTGTGATGCTAGGTATGTAGGCCGTATATCCTAGAGGCTGACAGATCATATCAAACAAGAGTGCCCCAGCCGCTGTTCACAACAGACAAGGTACAGACCATACCAAACCAGCCCATACTTGCAAAAGTCAACACAGTGTCCAACATTAGATGTGATTCCGCAATTGGATAACATTTGCTCAGTAATCCTCAGTAATGCTAAGATTTAAGCTGACAACCAATTTAAGATTGTCAGTTGGGCTCGCAATGTGGTCATCCATTTAAAACAGAGCTGAGGTGAAATTTTTTCACTCAGAAGGTCATGAGTCTTTGGAATTTCTTCCTGAAAAGGCAGTGGAAGCAGAGTCTTTGAATATTTTTAAGGCAGAGGTGGATAGATTCTTGATAAGCAAGGGGGCGACAGGTGGTCGGCAGGATGCAGATTTGAGATTACAATCAGAGTAGGCTCGAGGGACTGAATGGTCCACTCCTGCTCTTTGTTTATATGTGATTCCCATCTAGCTTTGTAAAATCAGCTAACTTAGATACATCATTTTCTGTCTCTTTGTCCAAGTCTTTATTATGGATTGTAAATAGCTGAGGCCCCAGCACTGAACATTGTGGCACTTCACTAGTCACAGCCTACAAATTTGAAAATGCCCTGTTTATCCCTATTCTCCATTTCCTGTCAAATAACCAATCCTATATCCATGCTAATATATTGCCCCTAATTCTATGAGCCCTTATCTTGCATACTAATCTTTTGTGTGACACCTTATCACATGCCTTTTGGCAATCTAAGCACACCACACCTACTGGTTCCCCTTTATCTACCCTTCTGGTTATGTCCTCAAAAAAACTCATAATAAATTTCCTTTTGTAAAATCACATTGACTTTGTTTGATCATAGTATGATTTTCTAGGTCACTGTCTGGATTTCCTTAGTAATAGATTCCAGCATTTTCCCATCATGTACTGACTGTGGCAAATCTATTCTAAGGTCTCTGTTAATGGTCCAAATCTCCCTCCCTTGCCCCACCAACCTCTTCAGCAGCACAGTCAAGATCAGAAATACAGCAGAGCAGATGACAAATACTTCATGGCGCTGCTTAGTCTCACCCATTTATACTATTCAGAATGAATTCACTGCACTGTGTCATATAGATGAACCAGATGCACTAATACCAAACTACAGCTAACCTTCAGGGTCCAGCAGCTTCTCTATCCCCAGATGCTTTTTAGCCATGTTAAAAGCATGTTCCAGGCGTCCCATTGCAGACATCTTCATAACTTTATCCCAGCTGATCAAACCTGGTCTGGAAGAGACATGGTTTTAAAACAATGTTCAATTAGAAAACAATATGTTGTAGAGGAATAGTTTTAAGTTATAATCAAAGTATGATGGCCAGTGCCTAGGTCTCAGTGGTCACTGAGCAACACAATACCAGCAAGGTTCCAGGCTCAGCTCCTGATCTGTATTCAATTTTGGCTACTGCTTTGAAGGAGTTACCACAATTCAGAAAAAGCACCAATCCAATCTCTCACCCCAACACAATGGCATGTGTGTGGACAGCAGGAATAACAGGAATGTGCTCAGCTGTGAAGACCCTGGTCAAATGAACTACAGGAACTAGTTGATGAGATAAACAGAAGAAGAACAAACATTCCCAATAATGAATGCATCCTCCTACCCTACAGTACATATATGACATGGAAACTTAGAACCGTTCAGTTGTGTGGTTATTTCAGTGATTTGTATAATTGGTTAATTGCAAGGTAGAGGAAAAAATGAGGAAAGCAGGAAGCTGATTTCCATATTTGAGATTTAATTTGTTATTATGGTCAAGATTAGATTCTTATGACTACTAAGTGCAACATAATGTTCACAAAGTGGGCAAGAACCATTCCATGTTAAGATCCTAAAAAAATGTTTCAAAAACAAAATATGTTAATTTACTGCAAATGCAGTAAGATCAGGACCATTCTCCAACCCCTCCCCACTTTCTTACAGTTGGGGTCAATCTTGAGTGCAGGTGGACTTACCTTATCCATTGTTTAAATTCATACAAACAAAAACATAATTTCTTACAATCCCACACAACAACATCAATGTCATGTTACTAACCAGAGGACACAGTGGAGGGGATCTTTATCCGAAACAGTTATCAAACGTAATGAAAATATCATATATGAAAGCAAAATACAGCGGATGCTGGAAAAAAAATTTTTTAATTCATTCACGGGATGTGGGCTTCGCTGGCTGGGCCAGCACGTATTGCCCTTGAGAAGGCGGTGGTGAGCTGCCTTCTTAAACTGCTGCAGTCCATGTGGTGTAAGTACACCAACAGTGCTGTTAGGAAGGGAGTTCCACAATTTTGACACAGTGACAGTGAAGGAATGGTGATATTTTTCCAAATCAGGATGGTGAGTGACTTGGAGGGGAACTTCCAGGTCTGTGGTGTTCCCATCTATCTGCTGCCCTTGTCCTTCTAGGTGGTAGCGGTCAAGGGTTTGGAAGGTGCTGCATAAGGAGCCTTGATGAATTCCTGCAGTGCATCTTGTAGATGGTACACACTGCTACTACTGTGCGTCGGTGGTGGAGGGAGTGAATGTTTGTGGATGTGGTGCCAATTAAGCAGACTGTTTTGTCCTGGATGGTGTCCCACTTCTTCAGTTTTGTAGGAGCTGCACTCATCCAGGCAAGTGGGGAGGATTCCATCACATTCCTGACTTGTGCCTTGTGGATGGTGGACAGGCTTTGGGGAGTCAGGAGGTGAGTTACTCGTTGCATGATTCCTAGCCTCTAATCTGCTCTTGTAGCCACAGTATTTATATAGCTAGTCCAGTTCAGTTTCTGGTCAATGGTAACCCCCAGGATGTTGAAAGTGGGGGATTCAGTGATGGTAATGCCATCAAGGGGTGATTCTCTCTTGTTGGAGATGGTCATTGCCTGACACTTGTGTGACGTGAATGTTACTTGCCACTTGTCAGCCCAAACCTGTATATTGTCCAGGTCTTGCTGCATTTGGACATGGACTGCTTAAGAATCTGAGGAGTCACAAATGGTGCTGAACATTGTGCAATCATCAGCGAACATTCCCACTTCTGACCTTATGATGGAAGGAAGGTCATTGATGAAGCAGCTGAAGATGGTTGGGCCAAGGACACTACCCTGAGGAACTCCTGCGGTTATGTCCTGGAGTCGAGATGATTGACCTCCAACAACTACAACCATCTTCCTTTGTGCTTGGTATGACTCCAACCTGTGGAGAGAGTTTTCCCTCTGATTCCCATTGACCCCAGTTTTGCTAGGGCTCCTTGATGCCACACACAGTCAAATACGGCTTTGATGTCAAGGGCAGTCACTCTCACCTCACCTCAGGAGTTCAGCTCGTTTGTCCATATTTGAACCAAGGCTGTAATGAAGTCAGGAGCTGAGTGGCCCTAGCAGAACCCAAACTGGGCATCAGTGAGCAGGTTATTGCTAAGCAAGTGCTGCTTGATAACACTGTTGGTCACCCCTTCCATTACTTTACTGATGATTGAGAGTAGACTGATGGGGCGGTAATTAGCCGGGTTGGATTTGTCCAGCTGTTTGTGTACAGGACATAGCTGGGCAATTTTCCACGTGGCCTGGTAGATGCCAGTGTTGCAGCTATACTGAAACAGCTTGGCTAGGGGCATGGCAAGTTCTGGAGCACAAGTCTTCAGTACTATTGCCAGAATATTATCAGGGACCCTAGCCTTTGCAGTATCCAGTGCCTTCAGCCTTTTCTTGATATCACATGCAGTGAATCGAATTGGCTGAAGAATGGCATCTGTGATGCTAGGGACCTCTGGAGGAGGCCAAGATGGATCATCCACTCAGCACTTCTGGCTAAAGATTGTTGTGAATGCTTCAGCCTCATCTTTTGCACTGCTATGCTGGGCTCCTCCATCACTGAGAATGAGGATATTTGTGGTGTCTCCTCCTCCAGTGAATTGTTTAATTGTCCACCTCCATTCACGACTGGGTATGCCAAGACTGCAGACCTTAGATCTGATCCGTTGCTTGTGGGATCGCTTAACTCTGTCTATCACTTGCTGCTTATGCGGTTTGGCATGCAAGTAGTCCTGTGTTATAGCTTCACCAGGTTGACACCTCATTTTTAGGTATGTCTGGTGCTGCCCTCCTGCACTCTTCATTGGACCAGGGTTGATCCCCTGGCTTTTCGGTAATGGTAGAGTGGGGGATATGCCAGGCCATGAGGTTACGGACTGTGTTTGAGTACAATTCTGCTGTTGATGACCCACAATGCCTGGATGCCCAGTCTTGAGTTGCTAGATCTATTCAAAATCTATCCCATTTAGCACAGTGGTAGTGCCACACAACACGATGGAGGGTATCCTCAATGTGAAGATGGGACTTCGTCTCCACAATGACTGTGCAGTGATCCCTCCTACCGAGTACGAAATAAAAACATAAAATGCTGGAAAAACCCATCAGGCCTAGTAGCATTAAGATAAAAGCAAAATACTGCGGATGCTGGAAATCTGAAACAAAAACAAAAATAGCTGGAAAAACTCAGCAGGTCTGACAGCATCTGCAAAGATGAACACAGTTGACATTTCGAGTCCATATGACTCTTCATCAGAACAGATATACAGACTCGAAACGTCAACTGTGTTCCTCTCTGCAGATGCTGTCAGACCTGCTGAGTTTTTCTAGCTATTTTTATTTTTGTTTTTGTTGGCCTTGTGGCATATTTGAAGAGAGAAACAGAGTTAACATTTTGAGTCCATATGACTCTTCTTCAGAGCTAGAATGAAAATATCAGGTGTTTGGGCTCCATGCAACTGCCAACAGTAGCAAGTAGTCAAGTTCTACAGCCCAATAAGGTCCAGGTTCACTTTTTGGTCTTTCTTAAATTGGATAAAATCAGCCGGCTAACCTTTCAGGTATTACAACCAAAGGAGGATTTGAGAGAGAAAAAACTGGCAAGGGCCCACTCCTATCCAGTGACCACTGGTAGAAATGAATAGGGATGAATGCTGGGTGGAGAGAGAATTAGGCTTGGTTAAGATGCCCTGCAGTTGAATAAGCTGTCAAGATTCACCATCAAGACCTGCTCATCAATAATGGACAAGGTACCCGTGCACCTGCCACCTGTGCAGAAGGAAAAAAAAAGGCAATTCTAAGAATTTGAACAAGTCAAATAAACATTATGCTTTTGGACTTCCTTGCATTGAATCCTCAAAGGCCACTCCACAAAGTGAACCTTCACATTCTGCAAAACAGGTGCCCAATAATTAGGTAACTATATACAGCCCAGGGATTGAACAGAAAGCCTAGATACTGCATTTGGCTACCAGATATATCACATGGCTTCACATGATTTCCATGACTAAGGAAAGCAGAGGGACTGTGATGTAATTTATAAGCTATCAAACAGGTTTAGAAACAGTAAATAAATAAGCAGGCATTAGCAAAACAAACAGATTCCCAATAATCTACAAAATTAATTATTTTCCTTGAATATAAAGGCAGTGTCTCCTATACTAAGGATAAGGTCAAACCTCATCTGAACCAAGGACTCTTGACCACAACCTCCCAAGGGCACTAGCTAATTTTCCATGGAACCCATTTGTCCTCTATCTACCTACAGTGGCTACAGAAGGACCAAAGAACTGATCCAGACTAATTTCTCAGATTTAATTTTGCAAACCTCCATAATTTGACTGGAAGAAGGAAAATGAATACTGAATCTCTCAGACTCCAGTAAAGCTGTCAAACATATATTTTAAAATGGCACATTTTAGTTGAATATCTTGGGGTGTCTGCCTAAGAACAAATTAATTTAAAAAAAACAGAGGATAAACTGTGAGATGTTCTTTCATCTAAGAACAACGCTAACAATAAACATTTGGATATCCAGGCCTTCCTGAATTATACTAGCTGATCTGCATCAGCCAGACTGGGTCATTTTTCAACTCAACCTGGTTTTAACCCTTTATGAACCACACTGAAAAAATAATGACAGCCCAGCCACAAAAATTTACAATTCTGTCACGAGAAAAACATAATGCATTAGAATTCTGAAATACTGTAATTGCAGACCAAATTGAATTTTAGTTTAAATCACATTTGCATAAATTCCATATTTTTCATGCCTTGTATTTTTTAAACCAAATCTTCAGCATACCAATGATTCTCTAAGCTTAAAACAACAACTTACATTGACATAGCACCTTTAACATAAACATTCCAAGGAGCTTCACAGCAGCAATATAAAACAAAGTATGGCACTGAGCCACATAAGGGGATATATCTTGATTAAAGAGGTAAATATTAAGAAGTGCCTTAAAGGGGAAAGGGGAGGCAGGGAGGAGTAGGGAGGGAATTCTAGAGCTTGGGGCCTAGGCAACTGAAGGCACAGCCACCAATCGTGGAGCAATTATATTTCAGAATGCCCAAGAGGCCAGAATTAGAGAAGCTCTGAAATCTCAAAGGGCTATGGAGTTGGAGGAGATCAGAGATAAAAAGGGGCAAAGCCATGGAGGGAATAGAAAACATGGGAGAATTTTGAAATACTTGACCACAAACCAATGTAGGTCAGCAAGCACAGAGATGATGGAGGAATGGTAATTGCTGACAGTGAAGACATGAGCAGCAGAGTTTTGGATGGCCCCAAGGTTCTGGAGGATAGAATGTGGGAGACCTGCCAGGAGTGCATTAGAATAGTCGAGTCCAGAGATAATGAAGGCATGGATGAGGCTTTCAGCAGCAGATGAGCTGAGACAAGGGTAAAGTTGGGCAATATTACGGAGGTGGAAAGAGGCGGTCTTAAAGATGATGCAAATGAGGTTAGAAGCTCATCTCGGGATCAACTGGGACACCAAGGTTGTGAACAGACTGACTTAATCTCAGACTATTGTCGGAAGTGGGATGAAGTTGGTAGTTAGGAAACAGAGTTTGGAATGGGGATCAAAAACAGTCTTCCCAATATTTAACTTGAGGAAATTTCTGCTCATCCACTGCTGGATGTCAGATAACAGTCTATAATTTAGCAACAGAGGAGAAGTCACAAGACATGGTGGTGAGGTAGAGATGTGTGTTGCCAGAGTACATGCAAAAACTAATACTGTGTCTTCAGTTGATGACTCCACGCAGCAATGGATTGGAAGGTTATAATTTCAACCAATTATCATTTGGTGTCACAGATATCTAAAATTTTCTAATACACGATGTATGCTAAAACAAATCTACTTGCCTAATTATGCCTGATACCTACTTGTGCCTATGAAGAATGGCATTTAAAGCAAGTCCATCAGCCCAGCTGGTTGTAAAATTCAAAACATTAACTTGTTTGTAAGGTCGGGTTGACTGACGGACCCAGCTCAGCAGAATCTTCTCACTGTTGGTCTGTTGCAAATCTGACATTATAGCTTTCATTATATCCTTAACCTGTATCAAAGTATAATATAATTAGTCAGATTAAAATAATTTACAATAAGAATTAAAGTTAAACCACAATCTCTGGCAGAAGCTAGGGAAAAAAGAAAAATGTTTGCACAAATGGCTCAGCCATTAGGTACACTTTTCCCTTAGGAACCATCTTACCTACCCTAACTGCTGCCTGTTAATTAAGGATGCTTCAGTCACTATTACCTTCACTGCATTAGATAGTGATCATGTCAAATGTGTGAAGGAGTTGCTTGTTAAAATGTATTTGGTAACTTCCTTACTTTCAGTTGTAAAAGGTGCATCAGAACCCTTCAGTAGATGAACAAGCAAATGGGCTGAGCTGGTAAATGTTTACTCACCTGCCAATGTAGAATAATACTCCAAATAAGCCCAAGTGTCAGTTTATGGTTTCCATCCACAATATCAGTTCCACCGATATTTACCAGTTCCACCTGGAGAAGGAAAGAAACAGGAATAACTTTTACATCACAACAGAAACTAAAATCATTTAAGATTCACCAAGTTCTACATCTATCCCAAAAGTTAATCTCAAAAGGGAAAAGCACTGTATCCATTATAAGTTCATCTCAAAGGAGAGGTACCATATTATAATGTATATCTTAACTTTCAGAGAAAATAGTGTCACCTTATGATATAAAATGAACCAACAGAACACATTCAATTTCTTCCACACCCTTCTCAACATGAAGTTTTTAAATATTGAATTAAGATGTTGAGAAGCAAAGCAGATCAAGGGTCTGCAGTGAGGAGTCATACATAATGCAAAGAATACCATTGTGGTGTGGGAGATGGGACATCACTGCAGGAGTTCCTTCAGGTGCCATGCTTAGCTCAGCCACCTTTCGCTGTTTCATTAAGAATTTCCCTAGTTCATTAAGTCAGGAGTAGAGCTGTTCAATGACAATTCTACAGTGTTCAATCCCATTCACAACTCCGTTATGATGTGGCAGATGATGTGTGTCAGGCGGATCGAATCCACGAGGGAAACTTGATCACGCAGTCATAGCTGTTTTGCAATTTGTATTTTATTTTGAGATGCATGTCTTGAATTGAGAAGTAATGAGACTACTGACGTTTCAGAGGTTTTTAGAAAACGGACTTAAACATTTATTAAAAAAAGATTTCAAGCACATACATAAGTCTACAAATTACTATAATAATAACTCCTAAAACCCCTAATTAATCTTGCTCCCAGTTACCCCTCCATTAAGGCAACAGTAAAAACAAAATAAACAGACTCAGTCAAAGCAACACAATATCCTGGACAGTCGCATTCAAAATGAGTATTCTCAGCTTCGGCTCCTATAGACAGCAACTTGCTGCACAGAGGCTTTTCACACTTGTGTTAGATCTTAGAACGCCTTCTCCTCTTACACAGCCTCATCTCCTTTATACATATTTCTCCCATTTCAATGCAAATTCCATTGTTCTACTATGTCTTTGCAACTCTACTTTTCTCATAATATAAATCTTTCATAATACTAATTTTATCAGTAACCTTTGGGAAAAATAAACACACTATTTGGCTTAGCTTCTTCTGGCTAGGTGTAACATCTTACCATCTCTTTGAAATTCAAATTAATCTAATTTATCTAAAGATGCAAATTTTCCTTACATTCACATTCTAAAACTTCAGCCATGTTCACATATTTAGCATTTCAAAACTAGCTTCTTTTTGATGACTCAAAAGCCTCCAGACTAGCTGTCTCCAATTCAATTAAGTCTCCCTCACACACACACACACAGACAGAAAAACCAATCCAAACCCCACTATTAGCCTACTTATACAATAAATCAGAATATTATGAATATTATTATATTTTCATGACAACTCCCCCAATAATGAAGTAGCCAATGCCATCCAACAGCAAGACCAGGATAACATCCCAGCATGAGTTTAGAGTCATGTCACATTGGTGTCTGGTATTGACCACCTTGAATAATGGAATAATGTTGTTTATTAATTCGTGACCTTCAGTGTAACCACTATCACCAAGTTTCTGCATAATAACTAGAATGAGCATAATATATTTGAAATCTTCACAAAGTTCATTTTCCTTCTAAAATACTGTCATTATCATCCATTTCTGATTTTCTTCTCAACAGGTAATTTGAAACGTTTCTTAGTGTCTAATTCTGTTGCTACCTCTGACTTATGCTATATTTTCTCTTTATTCAGGAAAAAAATACATGCACCTGGTAAAATCACTGTACAGCTTGACGGTAATTAAGAATTTGGTTTGGTCAATAAACATGCTCAGATACAGGGGAAAATAATCGCGCAACAAATTGTGCAATTTGATATTAAATACAAAAAATAATCATCTACATTTTCACTCAAAGTATTTAAAGCGGACAGGATTTTTAAAAATTCCTTAAAACACTCCCCAAACCTGTGCTAAATCAACAATTATAATTTATGAAGCAGAAGGGATTAAGAGTTTGATGAAAAAATCACTGATGGGTAATCCTTTAGCTGTAACATTAAGTCACTAAACTCTCAGAAGCTCACACTAAGAGTTACTTGCTGGAATTGGTCTTTCCCAGAATTTTTTCTTTTAGGGGATGAGAGCTGCAGGAGACGGAAGAGGAAGGTAGATCCCTGCAACAAACAATCACACTTCCTGATGAACCATGTGACAATATGACAATACCCCTTCCTCATTCAAAACAGAACAAAGGGGAAGAGGAAAGGGGCAAAATTTAGGAGCTGTGGTATTGCAAAATTGTATAGTGTTCTTGTATAAAAATTCACAATAACACGAGAAACAGAAGCAGGAGTAGACCACATGGCCCATCGAGCCTGCTCCACCATTCAATGCAATCATGGCTGATCTTGGGCTACAACTCCATTTTCCTGCCCACTCCCCTTATCCTTCAATTCCCTGAGAGCCCAAAAATCTGACATTTGAATTTGAATGCTGTTCAGACAATATAAAATGTCTATAAAAACATCTGGCTGGCTTGTGTAAATTTTCAGCATATATGTTCCCAAACATAAGGCTAAAGGTATATTTGTGGACACAAATAAAAACAGCAAATGCTGAAAAAAATCAGATCTGACAGCATCTGAGAAGAGAGAAACAGAGTTAACATTTCGAGTCCATATGATTCTTCTTCGGAGTCATGGACACACACTTCAGATTTGTGAACATACATTTGTTACTTTTCGTTCATGACCATAGATGCAATGCAACGCTTGCAACCATAACGCAACATCAAGCTTCAAGTTGCACATGATAATTTTCTATTGCAATTATCATTTTACACACAATCACGTTTTAAATGAAGCAGATTATTCATTGAAAAATTTTAAAAAATTACAGCTTTTGCCAGAGTAAAACCTTAGTAATCTTGTTTAAACGTGACAGTACATTGCAAAAAGCTGACTGCTTTCATGTCAAAATTTACCTTGCACTTAGTGCGCCCTGAACCCTGTAACCTAAATGGACTAAAGACATCCAAACTTCTGTGTTCATGGGCTACATGTGCATCATGGAGCATTGGGAGACCCATTAAAATTTAAATCCATCTTCCTAGCGATTTACATATATTTCAAGTTGCTGACACGAATAAATCTTGACGTTCTGGTTTACAATTTATCTACCAATTTAGCCACAATGCTAAGAACTATCCTTTTCAAATTTCCTGAGACAACAGTGGTCAAATAACATAAGAAATAAATAGAAATTGAACTCAGTTGCTTGGACTCTGAGTTGAGAGACCACAAATTGGACACCCCTGCATTAGACCATGTGAAAAGGCAAATCTCAAAATTACCTTGTCCTGAAAAAAGTGCATCATACGAAATGAATCCAAAATTTGAAAGATTAATAAGGATGCATCATGAAGGCAAAGATGAGATATTTAAACCAACTCACATTATTCTGCTGTAGCACATGCAATGCTCGGGTGACATTGTTGAGAGCATGTACTCTACTGGTGCCACGTTCTTTGGTCTGTTGGAGGAAAAAAGAACATCTTAAAAAGGAAACATAAATTATAGTGGAAGCAATGAAAGGAATTAGCTAAATTGCAAATTAAAGTCACTCAGTAAGCTGTGAATCCAAACTTGTTTCTGTAGTTATAACGCAGAAAGGGGCACGTGGACACCAGACTATGACTTAGTGAGGCGTAGATTGAGTGAAGAGCTGGGAACTTGGTTCATGTGGGAATTTCTGATAAGCTTTTCTTAACTTTAAATTTAGATTAATAGTTAGGTTCTTACTTTCAAACATTGTTAGTTGATTAGCCAAGTTAAACAGGGAGCTGCCTGAAATGGCAATCATCTGTCAATCAGCTGAAAGTAGTTTCCCTTAATAGGTGTTAATTACTGTAGCAGAAACTGAGCTGGCCAGTGAGGCATCTGAAGCTCCATATAAGCAGAGCGGTTTGAGAACCACATGCAGAAAGGGAACACCAGATTATGCTTGAGTGAAGAGTTGGGAATTTAGTGCACAGGAGGAAAGAGGTACTACTTTTTTTACAACCTTCAGTGGATGGTGAATTTCTTTCCTTGTCTCTAAGCTTGGTGAGTGCAATGTTTGATTACTTTATGTAAATTACTAATTCTGTCGAAGGGTCATAAGGACTTGAAACGTCAACTCTTCTTCTCCGCCGATGCTGCCAGACCTGCTGAGTTTTTCCAGGTAATTCTGTTTTTGTTTTGGATTTCCAGCATCCGCAGTTTTTTTTTGACTAAATAAAGTTGGATAAAAATGGCAGGGTTGGTTGTGTGCTGTGACTGCAGCATGTGGGAATCTGTGGAATGCACTGCAATCCTGGACAACCATTTTTGCAGAAAGTGTTTGCAGCCTAGACATCTTTGGCTCTGAATTGTGGATGTTGAGGGGCAACAGGGAGGGGGAGAGTTACCTGGACACTTTGTTTCAGGAGGCAGTCACTCCCCTTAGGTTAGACAGAACCTTAGAGTTGGTCAGGGACAGGAGCATATGACTGTGAGTAAGTACATAAGAGGAACCAGCATGTAGTGATGGAGCAGCCTCAGCCCCTGACTTTGTCCAACAGGTCTGAGGTGTTTGCTATCTATGTGGCTGAAGAGAAGGACTACAACATGGCTGAGCAGATTGACCATGGTACTGTGGTGAAGGATACCGTTCACGTGGGGGGAGTGAAGAGGAATGTGGTAGTGATAGGAGACAGTATAGTCAGGGGATAGATAGTATTCTCTACAGTTGGGAGTAAGAGTCCAGATGGCTGTGTTGCCTGCCTGGTGCCAGGGTTCATAATATCTGCTCAAAGCTGGAGAAGAGCTTGCATGTGGGAGGGGGAGGACCCAGTGGTGATGTTCATGTGGGTACCAATGACATAGGTAAGATTAGAAAAGTGGTTCTGCATAGAAAATGAGGTAGGCACTAAATTAAAAAGCAGAACTGCAAAGGTGGTAATATCTGGACTACTACCTGAGCCACATGCAAATTAGTGTGGGGTAAATAACATTAGAGAGCTGAATATGTGGTTCAAAGATTGGTGTGGGACTAATTAGTTTCAACTGGCATCAGTACTTGGGGAAAATGGGAGCTATACTGTTGGGAGGGTCTACACTTCAACCATGCTGGAGCCAATATTCCAGTGAGCTGTATTTTTTTATTATTTGTTCATGGGATGTGGGCATTGCTAGCTAAGCCAGCATTTATTGTCCATCCCTAATTACCCTTCAGAAGGTGGTGGTGAGCTGCCTTCTTAAACAGCGACAGTCCACAGTGCTGTTAGGGAGGGAGCTCCAGGATTTTCACCCAGCGACAGTGAAAGAACAGCAATATTCCCAAATCAGGATGGTGAGTGACTTGGAGGGGAACTTCCACATGGTGGTGTTCCCATCTGTCTGCTAACCTTCTCCGATCTAGAGAGAAGTGGTCGTGGGTTGGAAGGTTTTGGTGAGCTCTTGCAGTGTCTCTTGTAGGTGGTACACGCTGCTGCTACTATGCATTGTGATGGAGGAAGTGAATGTTTGTGGGTGTGGTGCCAAGCAGGCTGCTTTGTCCTGGGTGGTGTCAAGCTTCTTGAGTGTTGTGGGAGCTGCACTCATCCAGGCAAGTGGGGAGTATCCATCACACTCCTGACTTCTGCCTTCTGCCTTGTAGATGGTGGACAGGCTTTGGGAAGTCAGGAGGTGAGTTACTCATTGCAGGATTCCTAGCCTCTGACCTGCTCTTGTTGCCACCATATTTATATGGCCAGTCCAGTTCAGTTTATGGTCAATGGTAACCCCCAGGATGTTGATAGTGGGGGATTCAGCAATGGTAATGCCTTTGGATGTCAAGGGATGATGGTTAGATTCTCTTATTGGAGATGGTCATTGCCTGACACTTGTTTGTCATGAATGTTACTTGCCACTTGTCAGCCTAAGCCTGGATATTGTCCAGGTTTTGCTGCATTTGGACATGGACTGCTTCAGTATCTGAGGAGTCATGAATGGTGTTGAACATTGTGCAATCAACAGCGAACATCCCCACTTCTGACCTTATGATGGAAGGAAAGTCATTGATCAAACAGCTGAAGATGGTTAGTTCTAGGACACTACCCTGAGGAACTCCTGCAGTAATGTCCTGGAACTCTGATGATTGACCTCCAACAACCACAACCATCTTCCTTTGTGCTAGGTATGACGCCAATCAGAGGAGCATTTTCCCCTGATTCCCATTGACTCCAGTTTTGCTAGGGCTTCTTGATGCCACACTTGTTCAAATGCTGCCTTGATGTCAAGCGTCAAAGCACATGCATGGATCAGAGAACTTTTCTCTGCTTTAGCCATGCAACTGTTTCCATGGTTTTGCTTTAAATTCACTCTACCAATCTGGAACAAGTACTGAATCTCAGGTGATGAAATGGTAATCTCACACCACTTGGTTTGGAAAACTGTTTATTCCTTTCATGCCAATAAAAACAAGGGTCAAGGCACTCAATGTTTATCATACAGATACATTATGGAGGGAGGTGGGGGGAGAGAAACAAGCAACCTTAATAGAAAATATACAGGTACAATAAGCATAAACATACGAGTGAAGCTGTAGGGAGAAAAAAGTCCAACAGCCAAAACTGTGGCAAAGGAAAGCAGACACCTAGATAATTCAAACGAGCACAATGAATATAGAGATGAACCATCTTCAAACGGAATTTCCAAACTGATTTTAAAAAAAAACTCAAATCCAATGTCAACTGCAGAACCTCCTCTGGAAAGCCAACAGTTGGAAGAAAATGAACGCTAACCTCCTAAACTTGCTCAGAGGGAAATAAAATGCATGTGCACTGATAGAGGACATAAGACAGACGGCTGCTACAATCTACTCTTCTAAGGCCAATTTGACTGATCCCTTTTAAGTCTGCATAAACCTTGAAGTTGATGCATTTTGAGGTCCTATCCAGTGTTTCTATCTACAGTAGCTTTTAGGTAACACCACTGCAGCAAAACCAAGCAAAGCTGCAATGACACAGGGGTGATCCAACAGACTTAATGGTGGATGAAGCACTAAATTCCTATTCTTCTTCTCCAGACATTCGTGGGAATGCTCCTCTGGTGCCTCAGAGGCAAGAATAGACCAACAGCACTCACTTGTGTAAACCTGAACATGAAGAATGCTGCCTGAGACAGAGGGCTAACAACCCTGACAGAACTGAATCCCAGCAAGAGACAGCACTTTCAGCACTGGAGACAAGGAAAATAACTGAATGGACAAAAAAAAATTAAGAGTGGAAAAGTGAATAAACATTGAACCTGTCACAATTCACAGCACTATCAGCATCACATAGAAAAAGTAGTTCCTGGGCTGATTCTGTCTAACAGGGAGCCTGTCAAAAATCATTCCATAATGAACTTTCTTGAGGGTTTATCGGCCACAAGGGTAAAAAAAAACAAATCTCAATGTAACTGGTGATTACTTTACTTTAAACAGTAAGATAAAAGCAAAAAACTGCAGGTACTGGAAATCCAAAACAAAAATAGCTGGAAAAACTCAGGTCTGACAGCATCTGCGGAGAGGAACACAGTTAATGTTTCGAGTCCGTATGACTCTGCAACAGAACTAAGGAAAAATAGAAGAGGTGAAACATAAGCTGGTTTAAAGGGGGGTGGGACAGGTAGAGCTGGATAAAGGGCCAGTGATAGGAGGAGATAATCAAAAGATGTCAGACAAAAGGACAAAGAGGTGTTGAAGGTGGTGATATTATCTAAGGAATGACGTTGTGTGTGATTTCTATTTAGAACTGCAGGAGGAGTAGTAGTGCAACTTTCATGGACTGAGAACCCAGGAGCAAAGTTATTACTGCTGGTGCAAAATGCCTTTGATGTAAACACACATTTTAAAATCCTCTGTACAAATGTAATAATTAACTTTAAAAATCCTCTTGAGCAGTCTAAAGGCATCCCATACCTTTCAACTTTAATATAACCAGGCAATGATTATTGGTACTTAGTCACAGCTGTCAAGGAACTTTTTGCATTCTCTATATAGCCCTCATACATATTAATCTACAGAATGAAAGTGCCTCCATCTAAAATTCTGTACCGTAAGATGTTGGAGCTTGAAGCACTGCAGCATGATCTAACTTTAAGGTAGAGAGGAGAAACTTAGTGCCTGCAACTGACAAATACTTAAATAAAGATTTCACAGTAGCAAGTGTTCTATTCTGCATCCCATATACAGCATATGCAGAGTTATTAAAATAAACTCACCAACACACATCCCGTAAGTCCTTCCAGAAGATCTAAGAGTTTTCGCCCATCTCGGAGGTCAGCAAACAGATCCTTGATTTGTGGCTTTCCGCCCTGCAGCAGAAACAGTTCAGAAAATTCTCATTTTTAATAAATGTGCTACAGAATTGCTCTTTGAAATATTCTTAACTTGCATTCATCAGCGTCCAGGTCCCAGCTGCATCTCAAGAAATATGCAAGTTTGCTTACACAATTTCCATTGATGAAACTAGATTTTTAAACAACTGTGAAAACCTTTTCTTAATGCTTAATAAGTAACGTTCTTAATAAAATTGAACAAAGAACTTGTCTCACCCCCCCCCCCCCCATTATCTAGACATTATATTCCCAGTATGCTGCAAAATATTATTATGGAAACAGACTTACAAGTGCAGCAGCCACAAGGAGCCATGATAACTGAGCAAGGCCCCTTTAACACTGTTGACCTTAGTCATTTCTAGGGTGAAAACTCACTTTTCAGTGCAGGTCTTTGAGTCGGCAAATTCTTGTTAGCATATAGTTAATGATTTGCACTAAGACATTAAAAATTAATCCTAGTTTATATCAACTCAGCCACCTAACTGACAGAAAAAAAAAGAGCTAGGTTTAGCAATCATTCTAGAATCTTATGGCATTTCCCCAACAGCTCAAGAAATTTAAAAACAAAAAATGCTGGAAAAACTCAGCAGGTCTGACAGCATTTGTGGAGAGAAAGACAGTTAATGTCTTTCTCTCCACAAATGCTGTCAGACCTGCTGAGTTTTTCCAGCATTTTTTGTTTTTGCTTCAGCTTTCTAACAGCCGCAGTATTTTGCTTTTTAGCTCAAATTCTCTAGTTTAGCATCCAATTTGTAGTGTTAGGCTTGATCCGCTAGCTCATTGTGATCAACTAACTTCATCGACCGAGTTTGTGGTACCTGCCCTAATTTTCCCCCACTCCCTGGTAGCCAATTTCACTTTGAAGATATACATAAATGCAACTGATTGCCCTCATCAAATAAAACAAGGGCATTGGATACTACATTAAATACATTGTATTCACATCTTCCAAGTTTTCACTGACCATATCCAACAGAGATTTGAAATTAAGCACATGGGCTACTGAGTTTGGGACAAAGCCAAAACAGACCTATATGGTGCAAAGTTTAGTTCCTGCATGTTGCCAAGTTAGCGAAGCTTACATGCAGCAACAGTCCAATACCAAAAGTATCCTCATGGGAAGTGGGCGGTGGGTGCAGGAAAAAGAGGGCAAAATCCAGGTTGCTAATTTTTGGGGTGAAACTCAGATGACAACAGCATTGAGGTTAGCTGTACCACCCCACGACTGAACAGTAATCCAGACTGACAAACTAGAGGCACACAGAGAATGGCCACTTGGGCAAGAGGACAGCTGACCTCTGTGGGACCACACCCCACTCTTCTAGGAACAAAGGATATAAAAAAGAAATGCGCCAATCAGTAAGCAAATAATTCCAGTAAATAAAGATCACTAAAAGCTGTTTTTAAAAAAAAATCCATGGGAAAAGTTTATCTGCATTGCACTCTCCTTTAGTGCTCTCCAAATTTGTTTTTTTGAAACATTTTGTGCCTAATACTTTATAGTGAACAGCTTGCATGTTTGCACAAAGAAAATAATTATTTTTAAAAAAGAGAATTGCACACAAATGTTAGCAAACACTGAACTATGTTAGGGCAGATGGCTTACCTTCAGTGTTCATGCTTCAAGCAGTCTGAAAATGTGGCTGCCTCCTGAACACACTGTGCTACCTCTAGTTCTGTCCAAGTTTCTGAACCTCGTGTGTGTATATATAGAACATTACATGTGCTAAGTGCACTACTGCACTGCCCTACATGATTGTGTTGCTCACAATCAAATTGGCTGCACTTTTAAACTGTTTGTGATTAAACTACTGCTCAAGACTGTAGACTCATTAAATTGAGCTCTCTTCAGAGAACACAATTAAATTTAAGCAGCCACTGATACAATTCAGAAAAGTCCACAAAATATCAATTTCTCCATTTTTGGAAAGGACCTGCATGCAGCACCAGCCTGTGGAAGGTAACAAGGAGAATGCCTACAACCCTTGACAGAAATTCCAAAATCTGCATGTACAATCTGCCATGCCATATTGCAGCACTTGGATTATGTTGTGGGATTGTTTTGCCCAAGTACTAATTACTTACTGATATCATACTTTTAAAATGTGTTTTCATGTATGAAATTGATTACCAGCATCGCTCTCCATCATTCTGTGGATCATCCAGTCAAGCAAAATGGAGTGTGGGGGACATTAGTAAAACCTTCCACAACTATTCTTTCCAAGGTCTGAGCCTGTCAATCTTCTTATTTAGAGTAACAGTACCAAAGGCCGCCATGTTCACCCGGGATACCACCAACTTCAGGATTGAAATCCTGCTATGATCGTCTCTTTCCAAAGTACAGATTATATGTGGCCCCTTCCATCTGTCATTTTGTGCTGATATTCCTTAGACTCTTGTTTTTTCCTGTTTGAATTTCATGGGCCTGGAGGTTTAGGAAGTGCTTTACTTTTTAATATCATTGCCACATTAGTGGACAACACTAAATCTTAAAGGAAAATAAGTTATTGCATTTCTATAGCATCTTTCACATCCTCAGGGCATTTCCAAGTGCTTCACGGCCAGAGTTATTTCCAAAGTGCAGTCACGGTTCCAATGTAGGAAGGTGCCACAATCAATTTGCACAGAACACCCAGTTTTGGCTGAGGAGGAATGACCGACAGACAATGGAGAACTCCCAGCTTTGCTTTGTCACAGGATCTTTTACATCGCAATCAGGCAGATGGGGCCTCAGATTAGCATCCCAATTGAAAGATCACAACATGGACAATGCAGCAGTCATACGGACTCGAAACGTTAACTGTGTTCCTCTCAGCAGATGCTGCCAGACCTGCTGAGTTTTTCCAGGTATTTTTGTTACGGACAATGCAGTACTCCCTTCAGTACTGCAATGAAGCATCAAGGTAGATCACGTGCTTAACTCCTGGCAGGGGACTTAGACCCACAACCTTCCAACTCCAAACAATTAATGTCTCCAACCTGAGATGTGTAAATTGACTTGAGCATTATATAGGAGCCAATTGAGTCCATACTGCACATCTACACAGTAACAGTAAATAACTTGTAAACAAGTCAGTTACTTGCTAAATGTCTCAATCAATGTAATATGTAGGTTCTGATGTACACTAATGTCCTTTTGGGAAGGAAACCTGCTGTCCTTTCCCGGTCTGGCCTACATGTGGCTCCAGACCCACAGCAATGTGGTTGACTCTTAAATGCCCTCTGAACAAGGATAATTAGGGATGGGCAATAAATGCTGGCCTGGCCAGTGACACTCACATCCCATTAACAAATAAAAAAAGTGATGTGCTGGAGATTTAGTTACAAAGATGATATAAGACCATAAGATGTAGGAGCAGAAGTAGGCCATTCGGCCCATCAAGTCTGCTCCGCCATGCAATGATATTATGGCTGATCTTTTAAATGGGCCCCCTTACTCTGAATTATGGCCTCTGGTCCTAGACTCTCCCACAAGGGGAAACAACCTCTCAGCATCTACCCTGTCAAGCCCCCTAAGAACCTTTATATGTTTCAATAAGATTGCCTCTCATTCTTCTAAACTCCAATGAGAACAGGTCCAAGCCACTCAACCTCTCCTCATAAGAAAATCCCTCCATACCCGGGATCAACCTAGTGAACCTTCTCTGGACTGCCTCCAATGCCAGTATATCTTTCCTTAGATAAGGGGACCAAAACTGTTCACAGTATTCTAGGTGTGATCTAACTCGTGCCTCGTATAGTTTTAGCAAAACTTCCCTATTTTTATACTCCATTCCCTTTTGAAATAAAGGCCAACATTCCCTTTTCCTTCCCTATTACCTGTTGAACTTGTATGTTAGCTTTTCGGGATTCATGCACAAGGATGCCCAAATCCCTCTGTGCTGCAGCTTTCTGCAATCTTTTTCCATTTAAATCATATTTCACTACTCCTTTTCTTCCTGCCAAAGTGCATAACCTCACACGTTCCCACATTATATTCCATCTGCCACATTTTTGCCCACTCACTTAACCTGTCTACATCCCTCTGTAGACTGTGTCATCCTCACCACTTGCCTTCCCACCTATTTTTGTGTCATCTGCAAACTTGGCGATAGTACATTATTTTCCCTCATCCAAGTCATTGATATATATTGTAAATAATTGTGGCCCCAGCCCTGATTCATGTGGCACTCCACTAGTTACAGGTTGCCATCCTGAAAATGTCCCCGTTTCCCAACGCTTTGTCTTCTATTAGTTAGTCAATCCTCTATTCATGCTAATATACCACCCCCAACACCATGGGCTCTTATCTTATTAAGTAGCCTTGTGTGTGGTACTTTATCGAATGCCTTTTGGAAATCCAAATATATTACATCTATTGGTTCCCCTTTATCTATCCTTGTTAACTCCTCAAAGAATTCTAATAATTTTGTCAGGTATGATTTCCTCTTCATGAAGCCATGCTGACTCTGCTTGATTAGATTATGTATTTCTAAATGCTCTGCTATTACATCCTTTATAATAGACTCCAACAATTTCCCAACGACAGATGTTAAACTAACTGGCCTATTTAATAGTTTTTGTCTCCCTCCTTTTTTGATTAAGGATGTTACATTGGCTGTTTTCCAATCCTCTGGGACTTTTCCAGAATCTAAGGATTCTTGAAAGGTTACTACAGTACATCAACCATCTCTGCAGTTATTTCCTTTAATATTCTAGGATGCAACCCATTAGGTCTAGGGGGCTTATTGGCCTTTAGCCCCATTAGTTTTCCTAGTACTTTTTCTCTAGTGATAGTTACTGTATTTATTTCCTCCCCCGCCCCACTTTTGCCTCATGATTATTTAGTATTTTTGCTATGCTATTAGTGTCTTCTACTGAGGCAAAGTATTTATTCAACTCCTCTGCCATTTCCTGGTTCCCCATTATTATTTCCCCAGCCTCATTCTCTAAGGCGCCTATGTTCACTTTGGCTTCTCTCTTCCTTTTAATATATCTAAATAAGTTTTCACTGTCTGTTTTTATACTACTTGCTAGTTTACCCTCAATGTTATTTCGAAAAAAAACTCAACACCTCAAAAGCAAAAGAAAAAGAGAAACAGAGTACTTTCACATGGGAATAGATGAGAAATATTTTTGGGAGATGTGCTCCACAATGAACTATATCCAGTTCTATTCTTGGAAAACTTAGTTTTTCTCAAGAAAAAAAACCTCTAATTCCCTAAAATTTGTTTCCTCCCAGCCCCAGCCCCCTCAGCCCACCCAGACTTTTGGCCTGTTAAATGGTTTTCACATGCATGCCCTGTTTTATTAACTATCCTAGTCCCTTCCCCGACCGGAGTTAATTTTTTTGAGTCTCTGGCACACCTTAGCCTTCCAATACCTATTCCCCATCTAATATACAACTTGCTCAACTGAAGTGCAAAAGTCACAAAATAGCAAACTTGTGCAAATCAGGTTGTATTTCCCTCTCCTCTTTCCCCCTCACCATGCATCGGTACAACAATCTTTACTGAAGGTATCAAGAGTCAATCTTATCTGAATGAAGCAGCACCAGCACAAGTTGCGCAGAATCACTATCACAGTAGAGACACAATTCTGAAGCTTTACTTTAAATTTCACAAGTTTCCAAAATTTCAGATATCTAAAAGTTACCAAAGGGGGAGAGATTAGGTCTATTTCAGCCTCACTGAGCCACACTGTACCTAAAGAACAGAACACATCAATTTGCAGCTTGCCAGATCTTTTACTAAGAATGCACAGGAAGTCAGTACATCATGGAAAAATTTATTTGAGGGGAAAGAAAAAGTGCCAATTCCCAGCACATGATGACTCTCTTGGAGACAACTGTACTGAAAGATGGAACTATGCAAACAAATATGGGATTCTACTTCCAAAAACAACAGACAGTAGGTCATATTGTGCATTTCCAACTTCAGTATGAGACCAATCTAAAGAGTACTGTTCCAGTAACATCATCAGAATTCAAACACTGTAAAGTATATCAACCCCACACAGTAAACCAAGCCACTTATGAAATAAGCATCAACATTTCTATCCAGTTCATTCATGCAGTTTTGCAGACTACACAAAAATCCTGCATATTCTCGTGTTGCCTCAACACCAGGAAGTAGAGGTGCTCCCAACAACAATGTTCCAGTTTCACACTGCATCTCAATATTACCTTTGCAAAGCGTGCATTGATCCATTTTGTGAAGGTTTTCTTTTGCACACCATCATGTTCATCTGAAAGGAAAACAGAATGCAATAAGTTTGCAGTCATGGAAACTAGATCACAAAGTCATGGGAACTAGCACTTACAGTCAGCAGATAATTCACTGCTACAATGCTGGGTTTCACACTTTCAGAAGCAATCCATCATTTGTTTTTCTTTCCCAGTTTCATCGCCTTCTTCTCTTCACATACTCCACATCCCATGAGTAAATTAAAACACACCACTGATTTTGCAGGATGTAGGTATCACTGGTGAGACCAGCAGTTTTATTGCGCATCCTTAATTGCCCTTGAAAAGGTGGTGGTAAGTTCATTCTTGAACCACTGCAGTCCATGTGGTGGACTGTCCACCACAACAGTCCACCGACAGTGCTGTTTGAGGGGGAGTTCCCGGATCTTGACCCAATGACAGTGAAGGAACGGCGATATAGTTCCAAGTCAAAGGTATGTGGGTTGGAGGGGAACTTGCAGGTGGTAGTGTTCCCATGTATCTGCTGGACGGTGTCAAGCTTCTTGAGGGTCATTGGAACTGCACCCAACCAGGCAAGTGGGGTGTATTCCATCACACTCCTGCCTTATACCTTGCAGATGATGGACAGACTTGGAAGGGTCAAGGGGTAAGTTACTCACTACAGAATTCCCAGCTTCTGACCTGCTCTTAAAACCACAGTTTTTAGATGGTACAGTTCAGTTTCTGGTCAATGGAATGATGGTAGTGGGGAATTCAGCTACGGTAATGCTATTGAATGTCAAGGGAAGATGGTTAGATTCTCTCTTTTTGGAGACGGTCATTGCCTGGCACTTATGTGGCGCGAATGTTGCTCGTCACTTATCAGCCCAGCCTGAATGCTGTTCAAGTCTTGCTGTATTTGGGCACTGGCTGCTTCGGTATCTGAGTCGTCACGAATGGTGTTGAATTCTGCAATCGTCAGCAAACATTCCCTTTTCTGACCTTATGATGGAAGGAAAGTCATTGATCAAGAGCTTAAGATGGTTAGGTCTAGGATACTACCCTGAGGAACTCCTGCAGTGATGTCCTGGGATTGAAATGATTGATCTCCAACAACCACAACCATCTTCCTTTGTGCTAGGTATGACTCCAATCAGTGGAGAGATTTCCCTCTGATTCCAGTTTTGCTTGGGCTCCCTGGCGGAACCCAAACTAATTGTCAATAAGCAGGTTGTTTCTGAGTAAGTGCCACTTGATAACACTGTCAATGACCCCTTCTATCACTTTGCTGATGATAGAGTGTACACTGATGGGGTGGTAATTGCCCGGGTTGGATTTGTCCTGCTTTTTTTGGACTGGACATATCTGAGCAGTTTTCTTCATTGTCAAGTAGGTGCCAGTGTTCTAGCTGTATTGGAACAGCTTGGCTAGGGGAGCACAAGTCTTCAGAACTATTGCCAGAATACTGTCAGGGCCCGTAGCCTTTGCAGTATCCAGTGCCTTCAGCCATTTCTTGACATCACGTGGAGCGAATCAAATTGGCTGAAGACTGGCATCTGTGATGCTGGGGACCTTGGGAGGATTCTGAGATGGATCATTTACTCAGAACTTCTGCTGAAGACTTTTGCAAGTGCTTCAGCCTTATCTTTTGCACCAATGTGCTGGGCTTCCCCGTCATTGAGGATGTGGTTATCTGTGGAGCCTCCTCCTCCAGTGAGTTGTTTAATTGTCCACCACCATTCAAGACTTGATGTGGCCAGTCTGCAGAGCTTGGATCTGATTTGTTGGTTGTGGGGTCACTTAGCTCTGTCTATCGCATGCTGCTTTCGCTGTTTGGCATGCAGTAGTCCTATGTTGTAGCTTCACCAGGCTGATGCCTCATTTTCAGGTATGCTTGGTGCTGCTCCTGGCATGCCTTCCTGCACTCTTCATTGAACCTAGGTTGATTCCAGCAGCTTGAAGCCAATGAAGTCCCCCCACCAAGGTACATTCAGTACCCTAAACACTGTTTCCTCCAAGTGGTGCTGAACATGGAGTGCTGATCCATCAGCTGAGGGGGGACAGTGCGTGGTAATCAGCAGGAGGTTTCCTTGCCCAAGTCCAACCTGATGCCATGAGACTTCATGGGGTCCAGAGTCAATGTTGAGAATTGCCAGGGCAACTCCCTCCTAACTGTATATCACTGTGCTGCCATGTCTGGCGATGGTCGTGTCTGGTACATTGTAAGGTGTGATTCTGTGAATATGACTATGTCAGCCTATTGCTTGACTAATCTGTGGGACAGCTCTCCCAATTTTAGCATGGCTAGTAAGGATGAATTTGCAGGGTCAACAGGGCTGGGTTTGCTGCTATCATTTCCGGTGCCTAGGTCAATATTGCTTGTCCATCTTGTTTCAATCCTTTTTTGAGACTTTGCAGAGGTTTGATATAACTAAGAGGCTTGCTAGGCCACTTCAGAGGGCATTTAAGAGTCAACCACATTGGTGTGGGTCTGGAGTCACAGGTCAGCCAGACCAGGTAAAGATAGCATTTCCTTCCCAAAGGACATTAGTGAACCAGATGGGTTTTTACGACAATTGACAATGGTTTCACCGGCACTACTACTGTGACTAGCTTATTAATTCCAGAATTATTAACTGAATTTAAATTCAAACCATGTTCTCAGAGCATTAGCCTGGGCCTCTGGATTATTAGTCCGGTGACATTATCACTATGCCACCACCTCCTCATTTAGGGTACTAACGTACTATTCATGGGGCTAACTCTACTTTACTATCTCTGAAAAATGTTATTGCTGCTGTGCAATGATCAGCAGGAGTCTATTAGTATCATGGTCACTATCAAAACTGTGATGGCAATGTCCGTAAGCAAATTTCCCAATGAGATTGGGTAACAATGAACTCAAGCTGCTGACAATATGAGAATAAGAACATAAGAAAAAGGTGCAAGAGTAGGCCATATGGCCGATCGAGCCTCCTCCAGCATTCAATAAGATCATGGCTGAACCACATCTGCCTGGGTGATAAACTCTCTGCAGGGCTAACTGTGTTGATCCTTAAAAAGCAGTAAAGCCTAGTGGCACAAGTAAATCTTCTAGGGAACCCTACGTGCACAAGAGTGGAATTGTATAAAAGTTAAATATTTTGCACATATTGGACAGTCTGGAAGTCAAATCCCACATCACCAAGTTAAGGACTCCAGCATTGCACCCCTTATTCCTCATCCCCGTCCCCTGGCACCTTCCCATGCAATCGCAGAATGTGCAACACCTGCCCCTTTAACTCCTCCCTCCCAACTATCCAAAGCCCCAAACACTCCATTCAGGTGAAGCAGCGCTACACTTGCACCTCCTTCAATTTGGTCTATTGTATTCACTGCTCCCAATGCAATCTCCTCTACATTGGGGAGGCTAATCACAGACTGGTGACCGCTTTGCGGAACACCATCGCTAAGTCTGCAAACATGACTCAGACCATCTTGCTGTTTTGCCATTTCAATTCACCATCGTTCTCTCATGCCCACATATTTGTCTTTGTCCTGTTGCAATGTTCCAGCAAAGCCCAACACAAACTGGAGGAATAGCACCTCATCTTCCAATTATACACTTTGTAGCCTTCCGGACTTAACATTGAGTTCAACAACTTCAGACCATGAACTCTCTCCTCCATCTTGACCCCTTCTTTAAGCCAATTATTTTTTTTTTCATCCTTTGCCCCCAACACCACCGCCCCATTTGTCACTTGTTTTTATGTTTTTCTTTCACAGAGCACTGCCCCTTGTTCAGCTATTAACACATTCTGCTACAATACCTTTATGCCACTATCAGCACCTACCTTAGTCTTTAACATTACCAATATTACTTCCTTTATCCTGTGTCTATGCCACCTTCATCAAATTTCTCCTCAGCTCCTACCTATCCCTGACTTTCTGTTTTGCTCCACCATCACTGCTAAACAGTATAAAATCCATCACATTTCTACTTGTCTAACTCTGGAGAAGAGTCATATGGACTCAAAACGTTAACTCTGTTTCTCTCTCCACAGATGTGGCCAAACCTGCTGAGTTTTTCCAGCATTTTCTGTTTTTACTGCACATTACATAGCTGCCTGTAAGTATTCAGAAACCATCAACAACAACACATATTAACATAATACCTTTAATGCAGTAAAATATCCCAAGGCATTGCACAGAAGTATAACCAAATAAAATCCACCATTAAGAGGAGCTGTTACTTCATATGCCATTGGCTACAGATGTGTGGATTTTATGCCAGTGGCACTTCAGACTTGGTTTAAGTCTCACAACTTGCTCTTGGAAAAATCAACATTCATCCAAACATCATCAATGACCTTCCTTCCATCATAAGGTGGAAATGGGGGACGTTCGCTGATGATTACACAATGTTCGTCATTTGCGGCTCCTTAGATACTGAAGCAGACATGTCCATGCAGCAAGACCTGGACAACTGGAGTCAATGGGAATCAGTGGGAAAACTCTCCACTGTTTGGAGTCATACCTAGCACAAAGGATGACGATTGTGGTTGTTGGAGGTCAGTCATCTCCGTCCCATGACATCACTACAGGAATTCCTCAGGGTAGTGTCCTAGGCTGAGCCACCTTCAGTTCCTTCATCAATGACCCTTCCAACATCATAAGGCCAGCAGTGGGGGTGTTCACTAATGACTGTGCAATGATCAGCCCCATTTGCAATTCCTCAGATACTGAAGCAGTCAGTGCCCATATGCAGCAAGATCTGGACAACATTCAGGTTTGAGCTAATAAGTGGTAAGTAACATTCACGCCACACAAGTGTCAGACAATGACCATCAACAAGAGAGAATCCAACCATCACCCCTTAATTTTCAATGGCATTAGCATCACTGAATCCCCCACTATCAACATCCTGGGGGTTACCATTGGCCAGAAACTGAACTAGACTAGCCATATAAATACAGTGGCTACAAGAGCAGATCAGAGGCTGGGAATTCTGTGGCGAGTAACTCACCTCCTGACTCCCCAAAGTCTATCCACCATCTACCAAGCACAAGTCAAGGGTGTGATGGAATACTCCCCACTTGCCTGGATGAATGCAGCTCCTACAACAACTGAAGAAGCTGGGCACTGACCAGGACAAAGCAGTCCACTTGATTGACACCACATTCATTCCCTCCACCACCGAAGCACAGTGGCAGTGGTGTGTACCATCGACAAGATGCACTACAGGAATTCACCAAGGCTCCTTAGACAGCACCTTCCAAACCCATGACCACTACCATCTAGAAGGACAAGGGCAGCAGATAGATGGGAACACCACCACGTGGAAATTCTCCTCCAAGTCACTCAACATCCTGACTTGGAAATATATCGCCATTCCTTCACTGTCACTGGGTCAAAATCCTGGAACTCCCTTCCTAACAGCACTGTGGGTGCACCAAGGCAGCTCACTACCACCTTCTCAAGGGCAACTAGGAATGGGCAATAAACGCTGGCCCAGCCAGCAAAGCCCACATCCTGTGAATTAATTTTTTTTAAAAATCACATCCTACACACTAAAGTAGCTGCCACATTGCTCCAAACTAATCAGCAGCAGATACATACAAAAACAGGACAGCTCTCTTTCTCCAATGACCTGATACACTTCTAGCTGTCAGCTTCTAATTTGCCATAGAACAGATCCCAGAGCAGGATGATCCATTAATAATGAAAGGTTAATTTTAAAAGCAATTTTAGAACTTTCTACCACTGGTTCAACGTGTAAATTATTTGCTAATATGTAATTTCCTAGTGGCAGTTAATGGGCGCAAAAAAACTCATTAACTCACATGTGTGACCAGAATCCTCCATCCAAACATCAGCAAAAAAACTGGCAACATAACTTTGTCAGTTACTATTCATAGGTCAGATGGCAAACTCCACTGTAATAATGAAAACCGATTTCAAGGATTCTTGCAGAGAGTACACCAATAAGGGGTTGGGAATTTGATTTTCAATCACTTAGGACTGAAATGATGGTCCGAAAGTTTGGAAATTCAGTGGCACATCTTCTAGAAGATAGAAAGGTAATTTGCTGTTGCAAAAAAAGTTGTGATGTGGATCTGGGAAATATCAGTATCCGAAGGCTCAGCTCATCACTCAGACTGGCTGCACTGACACATTCTAGAAGTGTGATTTTTCACAAGTTAAAAGTGCAAAGAATGAATGAAAGAGAGACTTGCATTTATCAGCATCCTTCATGAACTCAGGTCTTCCCAATGTGCTCTCCAAATAAAAACTTTGAAAAGTGTAGCTATTATTTAAATAGTGAGAGACATAGCGACAATAAAAAAGATTGAAGGAATAAAAGTAGAAACTATGACAATAAGCAGCGCTTAGAAAATTAAGCACAAGAGATTGTTACAGCCAGAGAGAAATTGTCACAGGGATTCAGCTGGTCAACCTAGCATTTCTAGTCATTAGGTGAAGTCAGCTTTCAACACAACGAAGTAGAGCTCCAAAGTAAATTACAATGGCTACAAGCAGTCTAATATGCAGGACAGCCACTAGAGTTAAGACACAAGTATTAAACACTGGGAAATAAAATTCTGGTGGAAGTTTATCCCTGCATTACGAAGGGAGGCTAGTTTTAAATTTATGAATGTATTGTGATATTTAATAATAAACAATGGGTTTCAGTGAAAGGGGACACATTTACATTTTAACTCAAAAACAAAAATACCTGGAAAAACTCAGCAGGTCTGGCAGCATCGGTGGAGAAGAGTACAGTTGATGTTTCGAGTCATGAGGACTCGGAACGTCAACTGTGCTCTTCCCCACCGATGCTGCCAGACCTGCTGAGTTTTTCCAGGTATTTCTGGTTTTGTTTTTGTTTTGGATTTTCAGCATCCGCAGTTCTTTGCTTTTACATTTTAATTATTAGATATCACTACCATCACATAGAGTGGAGGTTACAATCAAGTCAGCCATGATTTTACTGAATTGCGGAGCAGGGTCAGGGGCCGAGTGGCCTTCTCCTGCTCCTAATTCGTACGTTATCACCTAGTATTTGCTCTGAATTTTGACATTTCAACAGCTTTAGCAGAAGTTAAACCTTGCTAGCATGACCAAGTGCTCTGCTTAATTAGAACTGTCAAAAGGGTGAACTGTTGTAGCCTACGGTTTTCTACCCTGTCACCTGCTGTGCAGGAATTTGGGAACAAAGGGAAGAATTAGCTGGAGGCTTTTCAGGGAAAGGAGCAGAGGTATAAAGGATGAGAATTTAATAAATTCAAGAATGTCCACAGCATGTTTCAAAGCTCCAGACCGTTCTCTAGCATAAATATGCCTCATACCAGCAAGATACTAATACACCATGTCAAGCTCAACAGTTCCAAATGATATATGTAATAAAATGCCAGCCTGTGGAAGAACAGCACTGTTCCACGTCTGACCACCCAGCACCGGCCCTATCTCAGTTCACCCACTGCTGAAGCCTTCATCATTTTCTTTGTTCACTCTAGACTTGACTATTCCAATGCATTCTTGGCCAGACTGCCAGTTCTACCCTCCGAAGATCTTAGGTCATTCAAAATTCAGTAGCCCATGTCCTAACTCGCACTAAATCCAGTTCACTTGGCATCCCTGTGCTCACTGACCTACAATGGCTCCTGGTTAAGCAATGTCTCAATTTTAAAATTCTCATTCTTGTTTTCAAATCCTTCCATGGTCTCATCCTTCCCCGTCTCTGCTATCTCCTCTCGCCCTACATTCCTCTGAAGTATCTGCGCTCCTGTAATTCTTACCTCCTGAGCATCCCCAATTTTAATTGATCCAACATCTGTGATCATGCCTTCAGCAGTCAAGGTCCCCCTCTAAACCTCTTCACCTCATTTTCCTCCTTTGAGACACTCCTTAAAACACGCCTCTTTGACCAAGCTTTTGGTCACCTCTAGATATATATAAACATATTAGCGTGGCTTGAAGGTCGGCTAGCTAACAGGAAACAGAGGGTAGCCATAAAGGGGCCCTCTTCTAGTTGGCAGGATGTAACAAGTGGTGTACTACAGGTATCAGTGTTGGGACCTCAAATGTTTATAATTTATATAAATGACTTGGACGAACGCACCAAAGATATGGTTGCTAAATTTGCTGACAACAAAATAGGTATGGACGTAAGTTGTGAAGAGGGCATAATGAGGCTACAAAGGGACATGGATAGGTTAAGTGGAAGGCAATGGAAGCAGAGTCTTTGAATACTTTTAAAGCACAGCTAGATAGATTCCTGATAAACAAGGGAGTGAATGGTTATTGGGGATGGCAGGAATGTGGAGCAGAGCTTACACTCAGGTCATAATGTTATTGAATGGCGCAACAGGCTCGAGGGGAAAATCAAGTTTAAAAATAAGGGGTCTCCTATTTAAGATGCAAATTAGGAGGAATTTCTTCTGAATGTTAGACTTTGGAAATTTCTTCCACAGAGATCAGTGGAGACTGGGTCAGTGAATAACTTGAGGCTCAGTTAGAGAGATTCCTGATCGACAAGGAAGTCAAGGGTTTTTGCGGGGGCGGTGCGGGGGGGTGGGGGGGGGGGGGGGGGGCGGAGTTGGTGGTTGTGCAGGCAGGAAAGTGGAGTTAAGGCCACAATTAGATCAGCTATGATCTTATTGAATGGCAGAGTAGGCTCGATGGGC
This sequence comes from Carcharodon carcharias, assembly GCF_017639515.1. Taxonomy (NCBI): domain Eukaryota; kingdom Metazoa; phylum Chordata; class Chondrichthyes; order Lamniformes; family Lamnidae; genus Carcharodon; species Carcharodon carcharias. The sequence goes on along the minus strand of NC_054468.1, from coordinate 124,576,337 downwards.
TAAATGGCCCACTTCTCCTATTTCTTATGATCTTAACTTAGTTTACTGAACCAAGAATTTCTTAGTGGAGGTGTAATTAATTAAAACAAAAAGATTGATCTGGCCATTCCATATTACTGCTGATCCTCACAATCTAAATTTTTCATTGGCTGCAAAATCAGCCTTTATATTAATTCAGATTTGTCTATTAGCTACACAATGTTCTGTGTTAAAGTTAAAAGTACATCATACAATTTGCACAGTCTAGACACTGTGGTCTATACACTGTGTAAATTAACTCGACATTTCTATATCATATATAGGATGTCATATCAACCACCCTAAGAAATCTTAAACCATTGTAGAAATTTGCAGTTGATGAAACACTTATTAAGAATTGCAGCATTGACAGTATTCTTTTGTGCATTGGGTAGATGCAGGGATTCCATGTACCTTGGTACAGTTCCTGCACATGGTGAGACTATTCTTTCTCACAACACAATTTGCTAATCACGGAAACAGCTGGTGAATAGGGCTAATTTTCCTTCCTGTACAGTGAAGTTGCTGTTGGGTGGTTACTCAGATTTTAAATTCTATGCAGTGTAGGATTGAGATTTCTGTAGTTGAGCGTCAAATTAATATTTTGCAAACTGGTTTATTTTCTTGAATGAAGGCATTTGAATTTCCTAGGCTTGTTGCAAACTCATGACAGCAAACCCAGCAACAAAGCCACCATCGTCCCACCTTGAACATGATAAAACCACCTAAGGCCATGCATACATACATACATATGAATTAAGAGGAGTATGCTACTCGGCCCCGCTCTGCCATTCAATAGGATCATGGCTGATCCGATCGTAACCTCCACTCCACATTCCTGCCTACCCCCAATAGCCTTTCACCCCCTTGTTAATCAAGAATCTAACTCTACCTTAAAAATATTCAAAGACTCTGCTTCCACTGCCATTTGAGGAAGAGAGTTCCAAAGACTCACCACCCTCAGAGAAAAAAATCCTCCTCATCTCTGTTTTAAATAAGTGACTCCTTATTTTTAAGCTGTGACCCCTAGTTCCAAATTCTTCCACAAGAGTGTAGCTACTGTCAGGGGCCCTATAAACCATTCACACCAGTGATCTCTTTCCTTTGCTATTTTTTTTTTACCTCCACCCAAACTGATTCTGATCCTCCAAACCAAGATCATTTCTCACTGCTGATCTCATCCTTTATAAACAGAGCCATCCCACTTCCTTTTCCTTTCTTTTGTCCTTCCAAAATGTCAAATACCCTTGAATATTCAGCTCCCAACCCTGGTCACTTTGCAAATGTGTCCTTGTAATGACTATCAATACATACACATTTATTTCTGTTTGCACAGTCTATCGTGTCACAAATGTGGAGTGCTTACAGATAAAGATCCTTTAATGCTGTCTTTTCACCATTGTTCCCTAATCTGACTTTATTTGCTGGTGCACTCTTATGATTATATGGTTTGTTTCTTCCTGTCACACACTGTTTATCATTACCTGCATCACTACCCTGAACTATTGCCTTACCCTTTCTCTTTCACATTCCAGGTTTCCCCTCATGTGAATCCTCCCTCCCATTATTTAGTTACATATGAACAAGGAACAGGAATAGGCCATTCAGCAGCTCGAGCCTGCTCCGCCATTTAATAAGATCATGGTTGATCTGATAGTAACCTGAAATCTGCATCCCACCTACCCCCAATAAGCTATCACCGCCACCCCCACCCACCACACCCCCCTTACTTACCAAGAATCTATCCACCTCTGCCTTAAAAATATTCAAAGACTCTGCTTACATCACCTTTTCAGGAAGAGAGTCTCAAAGACTCATGACCCTCAGAGAAAAACATTCTCCTCATCTCTGTTTTAAATGGGCGACTCCTTATTTTTCAAGTGACCCCTAGTTCTAGATTCTTCCACAAGAGGAAACATCCTCTCTACATCCACCCCTCAGGATCTTATATGTTTCAATCAACATACTCATCTAAACTCCAGCGGATACAAACCTAGTCTGTCCAACCTTTCCTCATAAGACAACCCCCCCTTTCCAGATATCGGTCTGGTAAACCTTCTCTGAACTGCTTCCAACAAATTTACATCCTGCTTTAAATAAGGTGACCAATACTGTGCACAGTACTCCAAATATGGTCTCACTAGTGCCCTGTACAACTGAAGCATAACATCCCTACTTTTGTATTCAATTCCCCTCGCAATAAGCGATAACATTCTATTAATCTTCCTAATTACTTACTGTTTAAAACCCTCTCTACAGCCCTAGCTATAGAATTCGCCAGTACACTTATCCCAGCCTGGTTCAGGTGAAGACTGTCCCAACAGTACAGCTCCCTCTTGCTCCAATGCTGGTACCAGTACCCCATGGATCAAAACCCACATCTCCCATTTTGGACCTGTCTCATTAACTACATTGTGTTACATCTTTAAATGTAAGTAAACATTTGTATGGTTAACAAAACTATGGTTGCCCTTGTAGTTAAAAATAAATTGCAGAAACATAGAAAATAGGAGGAATAGGTTATTCGGTCCTTTGAGCCTGCTCCGCCTTCAATATTATCATGGTTGATCCTCTATCTCAATGTCATACTCCCACTCTCTTCCCATACCCCTTGGCACCTTTAGAGTCTAGAAATCTATTTCCTTCTTAAATATATTCAGCAACTTGGCCTCCAGAGCCTTCTGTGGTAGAGAATTCCACAGGTTCACCACATTGAGTGAAGGGGTTTCTCCTCATCTCAGTCCTAAATGACCTGCTCTGTATCCGAACACTGTGACCCCTTATTCTAGACCCCCAGCCAGAGGAAACATCATCCCTGCATCCAATCTGTCCAGCCCTGTCAGAATTTTTTATGTTTTAATGAGATCCACTCTCATTCTTCTAAACTCCAGTGAATACAGGCCTTGTCAAACCAATCTCGCATCATACAACAAACAATAGGTAGGAAGCATTAGGTATGGCAGATAAAGTACTATTTCAACATACTTCTCTGGAGATGTTTTTGCCAAAGCTACTACAGAGCAGAATAGATGTATCTGGAGCTGAGTGGTAGCCTTCAGTCAAGCGTACCTCAAGAGCAACCAAAGGAAGGTGATACAGTTAATGCTGTCAGCAAGTGGTAGCGAACTGGAACTCACTGTCTACGAGGGTGGCAGAAGCAGAGACAATCAATGATTTCAAAAGGAAATTGGAATTGAGGGAAATAAACTTGCAAGGCTATGGGGATAGATTGGGGCAATGGGACTGACTGGATTACTCTGCAGTCTCAGCATGGACTCAAGCATGGACTCAATGGTTCAAATAGTCTCCTTCTGTGCTGTTATGACTCTGTTCAGTTAATAGGATATATAATATTTAGAACTTCACAGAGAGGTCTTATGATGTATTTGGCTACTGATCTAATGTGCTTTCTAATTTCCGCAATTAGTCCCAGACAAGAATAGATGGCGAGAGAAACTCAGAGGGTGTTTCACTGTTTATTGAGATGGTGTCATTGAGGTAAGCAGCAGGCTAATCTACATAAGATGTCCTCAATAAATACTAGGTATTACTGCTGCTACTAGAATGCAACTGTTGAAATCATTAATAAAAGTCTCAGAATGCTGCCCCTAGTTAGGTCTCATCACCATTGCTTAGCCTATAGCTTCTGTTGCTGCAGCCTAGAGTTAATATTTTAAAACTACTAGGAGAAAATCTTTAGCCAGAGCTTTTTTTTAAATAAGCAAAGAAACACCCAAGGATGGGGATGCAAACAGCAAGTTTTAAAGCAAAAGGAGACTCTTCGTGACAAGGAAAACTTCTCATTGTGAAGTAAAAATATGTCACTTTATTACACCCTTGAACATGCCCATCTGAACAATCCCTTTGAGAAAATAACATTATTATAGCAAACATACTGAACCCGCTAGCAACATTCTGTAGTAGTCTAAGCAGCAGCAACAGTCACAGCATTAATCCAGCAAATTTGTGACTGTCACTGGTTTTAATGGTGGCAGAATTACAATAATTAACTGGTCAAATGTTTTAGTAAGGGAACTGGCAGAGCAACACAGATCGCAGAAAAGATATCAAAATTTCAAATTAATGAAAGAAAAAGAAAGGGAAAAGGAAAGAGAGATAGAAGGATGAAGACACAAAGATCATGTTCATTTTAGGTAAAATTGTGTTTTAGATGTTTGGTCCTTTATGGTATTGAAAGTGATGAATCACTTCCTCATGTTTCTTTAACTTTTTGCACCAATGTTCAAGTTAGCAACACAGAGCACGAGCTGAAAAACAAAATCGATCAGTCTAGTGACTGAGGAGTTTGTCTGAACTGCCAAAAGCCTAAGGGTTAAATCTAAGGAAAATAATTTACTGGTGTGTTTCTGTTTAGGAGAGCGGCCATAACTCATAACCTGTAGGTCAGTAGGAAAGGTGCTGTACAAACAAACCTTTCTCCACTTTCACAGACAAGCCTCTCCTCCCACAATATTCATACAGCCACAGGGACTGAAAGCAAATTTTGAGCCCATCTGATAAGGAAGGCTGCATAAGGAAGGCACCAGTACTCAGCACACTGCACAACAAATGTGCAATGCCTCCCATGAGCACTTTTCCATTCTTCAAAGTGCAAGATGTGCCTGCATTCATCAAACCAGCAGGAAACTAGCTGTGGCCAAGAGAAATATAGATCCCAGAAGACTCGTCATACAATTCACAACAAATTCCTTGGCATGCATCTGCAGCTGCCAAATAAATGTATACTGTATCAAAAACATGTTACTGAAACTGGGCCAATTACCCTTGAACACATTTTTTCCCTGGATTTTCATACTGTAGGTGAGTCAGTTGTTATTTGGCTTTGGTGTTGGAGGAATAACAAAATATTGAAACAATAAGAACTGCATAGTTCGCCAATTTCACATAGCCTCACTAATTAACACAGAGGACACACATTCAGCCCATTGAGCCTGGTTCCTAATGTTTCCTTCACCGGAGCTGTTTGAAACACATTTCCCTGTATCCTTTCTTATTTGTTCTTTGCAAAACCCTATCCAGTAACCTTTTAAATATTATACTCTCTGTCTCAATAGCCATCTGTAGTAAATTATTTAATGTTCCAACAACTCTCTGTGGAAACAATTTTTCTGCATACTTAAAAAAAATACCTGGTCTCCTTAATTTATTCTGTTTCAAAGGTGATGCAAACATGAGCTACAGCACATCTGAGCCTGAACCCATCACCACCCAGGGTCGACATGCCCCGTTCTGGCTGGGACTACTGGTTATTCATAGAAACATAGAAACTAGGAGCAGAAGTAGGCCATTTGGCCCTTCAAGCCTGCTTCACCATTCAATATGATCACGGCTGATCCTCAATCTCAACGCCATATTCCCACCTTCTCTCCATACCCCTTGATGCTCCAAAAAATTATAAATTTCTTTCTTGAATATACTCAGTGACCCGCCCTCCACAGCTTTCTGTGATAGAGAGTTCCACAGGTTGACCATCCTCTGAGTGAAGAAATTTTTCCTCATCTTAGCCCTAAATAGCCCTTCCCTTATCCTGAGACTGTGGCCTCTGGTTCTAGACTCTCCAACCAGGGAAACATCCTCCCTGCATCCAGTCTGTCTAGCCCTGTTAGAATTTTATATGTTTCAATCAGATCCCTTCTCATTCTTCTAAACTCTAATGAATACAGGTCCAGTCGAACCAACCCCTCCTCATACGACAGTTCTGCCATCCCCGGTATCAGCCTAGTGAGCCTTCTCTGCACTCCCTCTATGGCAAGTATATCCTTTCTTAGGTAGGGAGACCAAATCTGCACACGACACTCCAGGTGTGGTCTCACCAAAGCCTTACATAACTGCAGTAAGACATCCCCATTTCTGAACTCAAATCTCTTGCAATGAAGGCCAACATACCATTTGCCTTCCTAATTGCTTGCTGTACCTGCCTGTTTACATTCATTGGCTGGGGTACAAAGACACCTAGATCCCTTCATACATCCACATTTCCTAACATATCACCGTTTAAATAATACTCTGCTTTTCCGTTTTTCACACCGAAGTGTACAACTTCACATTTATCCACGTTATACTGCATCTGCCATGTGTTTGCCCACACACACAATTTGTCTAAATTGCCCTGAATTACATCCTCCTCACAACCCCACCCAGTTTTGTGTCATCAGTAAATTTAGAAATATTGCATTTAAGAGGTGTTAGATCCCTAGCCACTTTTCTACTGCTGAACTCGGGGCAAGTTATATTTTAAATCAGATATTAAATGGCTTCTATGCAAGCAAGCATCAACCAGTGATAAACCAACAATTCTGTGACATTGCTGCAGTATGAAATATGCTTAGTAGCAATAAATGCTGCCAACAGAGCAATATATTTGTGAACCTAATCTTCAGGTCAGAAGATTTAACTTTCATATCAGTACCTCTTTGGTGTAAGAATAGTCAGCTTGACACCACTAATGCTATCCCACCAGCCTCTGCAGTTTCCCCGGCAACCATAAATGCCAATTTCTATTTTAACATACACAAATACCCAATAATATTGCAGTACAGATTCAGTATTGTGCACTTATAATGCAGCTATATTCCGCAGCATTTGGCAGTAACACAAACAGCAAAGCACTCCTTGGAAGGTTTGCCGCAAGTAGCTAACCCAAAGAACATGAAAGAGCCTAGCTCTGTGTCGACTGAACTGGTATCAGCTGGTGCGGCAACTGGGCACTACAATTAGTCTCAGCGGATCCCAGTTAGACAGAGGAAAGAGCCAGTGTTCCAAGGCTGGGCTGACAAGTGGTAAGTAATATTTGTGCCACACAGGTGGCAGGCAATGACCATCTCCAACAAGAGAGAATCCAACCATCGCCCCTTGATGTTCAATGGATTACCATCACTGAATCCCCACTATCAACATCCTGGGGGTTACCATTGACCAGAAACTGAACTGGACTAGCCATATAAATACAGTGGCTACAAGAGCAGGTCAGAGGCTAGGAATCGTGTGAAGAGTAACTCACCTCCTGATTCCCCAAAGCCTGTCCACCATCTACAAGGCACAAGTCAGGAATGTAATGGAATACTCCCCACTTGCCTGGATGAATGCAGCTCTCACAACACTCAAGGAGCTCGACACCATCCAGGACAAAGCAGCCCACATGATTGGCACCACATCCACTAACATTCACTTCCTCTACCATTGCCGCACAGTAGCAGCAGCATCATCTACAAGATGCACTGCAGGAATTGACCAAGGCTCCTTCAGCAGCACCTTCCAAACCCACAGCCACCACCACCTAGAAGGACAAGGGCAGCAGATAGATGGGAGCACCGCCACCTCGAAGTTCCCCTCCAAGTCGCTCACCATCCTGACTTGGAAATATATCGCCGTTCATTCACTGTTGCTGGGTCAAAATCCTGGAACTCACTCCCTAACAGCACTGTGGGTGTATCTACACCACATGGACTGCAGCAGTTCAAGAAGGCAGCTCACCACTGTCTTCTCAAGGCAGCTAGGGATGGGCAATAAATGTTGGCTGGAGCCCACATCCCATGAATAAATAAAAAAACAGGACCCCTGTACAAATTGCACTTGTGAATACTACAACAAGATTGGATCAGGATCAGCTGTGATGCTGCACCAACTTGATCAAATTGTACACAAATGTCATCACAGGTCACAGCTGAATAAATGTCATTTGGGAAACTGGACTGCGTCAAATCATGCCTGTACAAACATGCTCCAGAGAGTTAATGGCTTTTTGGGAGTGGTAAGGAAAAAAATTGATAGCCGCTAATAACTAATAAAAATCAATGATTAGAACCATCAACATCACTATTGGGTCCATTAGCCTGAGAAAAAATCTCTTCTAAATGTGATTCTGCATTCCTTATACCAAACCTTTCCTGGAAGCACAGCTGGACTACCTACTAAAAAGAGTGTAAACTGATAACTTCAGACTATCCTGCCTATCAAAGAAATTTATGCTGTCTTCTCTAGATCAACAGAGCTTTCAGTGGAGCTGGCATCCAACAAAGCTGTCTTTCACTTCAGGGATCCTTCCAGCAAAGGTAACAGCATCAAGGCAAGTCCACCCAAAAAGACACACTAAGATTGATGTATTTATTGTATATGGAAGGTGCCTAGTCATTTCCCTACATTATAACATATATGCATTATTGGCGAAAAGAGTGTGTACCAAGATCAAAGTGCGTAATGTCCTGTCAGTGAGTTGCTGGTTTGCTGCTGATGCTGCGCTGATATCCCACACTGAAGTTCATTTGAAACAGCTTGTAGATCAGTTCTCCTGGGTCTGCAAGGAGATTAAACTGAATCAGCACCAGGAAGCCCAAAGTTACAGGCCAGGACGTAGAGACTCCACCTTCCATCAACTTTGACAACCTCTCTCTGGAGGTTGTCGATAGCTTCACATACCTTAGATCAACAATTACCAGCAACCTGAACCTTGATGTTGAAATCAGCACCAGGATTGCCCAGGCCATGCTGTCAAAGTTGAAAAGTCGAGTATGGACCAACAGCAAATTAACCCAAAAAATAAAGCTCCATGTGTACCAGGATTAGGTTCTCAGCACCCTCCTTTTCAGCAGTGAGCATGGACAACTCATGCAAGCCAAGGAAACTGGCTGAACAGCTTCCACCTCTGCTGCCTCAAGTGAATATTTGACATCCCCTGGCAGAACAGAGTGCCAAATATGGAAGTACACCAACGTGCAGAGATCCCCAGCAGGTTTGTTCTCTCAAGTCAGCGGCGACTCCTTTAGGTCAGGTGAGATGGATGATGGCCGCATCCCCAAAGGAGTGCTCTACAGTTGCGATCAGCACGGGACCAACAGATCGCCCTTGTCTGCAATACTTTATTTTGTACTATTACACAAAGACAGGTTGTATTGATTTAAAGAAGGGAATCCTAACCTCGCTGTTTCTCTGTATGGGTTGCACATATTAGCTATTAGGCAGTAGGGGCACACCCAAAAATTAAGATGCTCAGACCACTTATGAGATGTACTTGCTGTACCTGAAATGGTGTAGAAGGTAAAACTCTGAACTTGTAACAGTGCCTTCCACTTCAGTAATTCTTACTTTGATTATCAACATCAGCTCATTTCCAGATTTAGTAAATGTGACCTTAATAGCCCTCTTATCAGCTACAGTTACCACTGGCTCTCCTTAGTATTGTTCTCCAGCACTTGCTGCCTTACCTTGGAACATAATGGTCTCCCTACTGGCGGTGTTATTTAGTGCCTTGGAAGCATGTATGCTGGTGACTCCTGTGGAGTCACCACATTCTTACTGGTAATGGCATTTCAGCTTTCTCTTCTACCTCAAGATCTAAAAAGGCCTGAATGCTGGTACTTATTCAGCACCTCTGCCAGCTGCTGTTCTTGGATTTTTGACTCTTTACCTTGCTTAGGGAATTATCCAACCACACTACACACCATGCTTCTTTAACTGATGTCTGTCACTAATCCAGAGAATATCGTCAGTAAATTGAGTAGGAAAATACTGCACTGCAATGTCAAGCTAAATTATATGTTCAAGTTTTTGGAGTGGGGCTTGAACTCATGATCTTCTGATATAGGGCTATTTGTATTTTTAAGCATATGGTAGGGATCTAAGAGGAGAAACACTTTCCATATGTTCTGATATCAATTTAGGTACACGCTTCCCAGCCATTTCTAGCAAACCCCCCCCCCCCACCCCCCACAAACCATTGGCTAGAGCCTGCAATTACATTGTGACAGGCAACTGTTGACAAGAGTATTCTAAATGTTTACATTGGGCAGCTTCAATGCAAAATTTTGGCGTAAAAGCATGACCAAAAAGTCGGGACAAGAAGTGCACACAAACAACAATTTCAATATATAAATGTAGCCTTTGCTGTCCACTGTTTTTCTATTAACATAGATAAGGTCATGCTCTGACCATAAAACCATATTTGTATTTTCAGACATATTTATAAATATATTGACAACTTTTGAATAGTTCAGTCATTAAACTTAATATATGTTGATGTAAAACTAAATTGGTAGCTAGTTATGCCATATGAACAGCCACGGCATTCCTGCAACCTCCTCCAATTCTTAATTGTCTTGTAGCAACACCCAACTCTCTGCCAAGACACAAGCAATAGCCCTGGAATGCATCCAGCCTCCAACCCTGCATCACTCCTTTTCATGTCTCCTTCATCCCCAGCCCTAGCACTGGGAGTATCAGCAGGTTCTTCAACCTTGGGGATATCAAGATCAAGTTCTGGAATCCATCAGAGATTTATATATTGGCTAACCTACCAACATATCCTTTTTGTTACTGTGGTTAACTAAAAAAAATTGTGCAATGTAACCATGTTTTGCTTTGGGTCAATGACGACCTTTTGGAAATTAGGTCAGGCAATGTCCAGGAGAGACTTGACATTTCCAGTGAGTTTTCAGCACAGAAAAATTTGAAGCCAAACTTGTGTGAAATCACTCCATAAAACAAACCCAGGGGCACGAAGGTGGCTCTCTGAAATAAAGGTCCGCACTGTTGAGTTAAAACAAACTTTTTCTGATCATTGTTCTAGAAAAACAAAGCAGAAATGCACAGAATATTCCTGGAATTACTGACTTCAATTCATTTTTTCTATGTGTGTGGAATATATACTACCTGTACTTGCACAAACTTGCAAACAGATACTACCTTTCTACTTATCAATTGTGGAACAACCAGATTTAAAATGTAAAGAATTTGAATCCCTGGTTTTCTCACTTTAGAAAGACTCCCGTTCTTTGATGGTTTTGAACAGTTTCAAAATACTTCTCACCCCCATTACCAGCAGTCAATAAGCATTTCTGATCTAATCATCAAGAATGTACCAATGCCAAGGAAATGGCCAGTTATAGTTTTAAAAAATACCACTGCATACTGCTCAACATATCTACAAATGTGTAAATAAATTCTTGCGCAATCATGCCACACTTCATTTGACACCAGGGCACCTGTTAACAGTAGGTTTCCAAAATGCCAATAATACGTTCAGTACATGTGAAATTAATTCAATTATGCTGCAACGTAGTGTGATCCCATCAATGAACACTTGATACCTTTTACTACAGCAAAGGCAAAATGTGAAACATCCGCCTTCTATACCCTCACCAATCTCTTCACAAAGGCTCTAAATGCACATAAGCAAGTGACTATTTAACCAAGAGCCAATTTCCACCTACATTTAAAACAAGCACAATTATGACCAGTGTGTTGGAACATGATAGCAAAGAAAAAAGTGCCAACAATTAACTTTTAAAGTTGCACAATGAGCATAATTGTGCTTTTTAATTTAACTAGCTGATAGAGTAGGCCAGAAGAATTTTTTTCCCTGGTTGAACAGTTTTCATAAATATATCAAACATTCCTTCCAAAATCTAAATTATAAACATCTTGGCCTGCAGGCCTGCATAACAAAGCAGGTCACCACCTCCCTCCCCCTCCCCCTGTACAAAGCAGAACCCTCCAGTATAAAGCAGAATTCGCATTTTTCAAGTGTCCTAACTCAAAAACATCAAATCTGCAAAGAAGCGATTCAAAGATATTCGAAATGTGTTAATTTTCAGAAGTCTAGAGGATATGAAAGGTGCTATTTCGATGTAAGCTTTTTCTTCTTACATTTTGTTTTCATTGACACACAAGCAGTAAGCGTATATCACTTACGCATTCCAAACAATTTGAAACTCCTGAATTTCCATGGCTCCTATCCAACACTGGAAGATATGCAAGTCCTGAGGTGCTGCAACTAAACCAGCCTGCCAGCTCCAAGATTATAAATCAACTCAAAGCCACTAGCTTTGTTGAGAATCATTGTGGGTTGCTTTTCAGCAACATTAAAAATCTCCTTGCACAGCAATCACTGCACACTGCTACAGAAAGCTGGGGAATTTGTATATATTCACTAATGTGGCCACAACCACAGGCAAAAAAGAAACACACTAAATGATCACAGCTCATCGCCAAAATTTTTTTGAAAAATAGGGGGTTGTGGCAGGAGAAGGCTGCAGCCATGAAACTCAGCATTTTGATGTTTTTCAGGAAAAAGCAATGAAGAAAATTCTTTCTAATCCCCAATTATTCATTAGCTAACAGGGTGAGCACAAGTGTTAATTTGAAGGACATCATTTTCACTGAACACAGAACAGATACATGATATATGTAACATAGAAAGAGAGTGCAAGAAAACCCACACAGTAATACCTGTATCAAAATACATACCATACAGGAGCCCTGATAATGAAAACATCAAACCTATTTCTGTAGCTGACTGGCCAAAGACCTTGCAGTCCACTCAAAGAAAGCGATCACATTTATTCAGAGATTTATGTACCCACACTCCCACATTACTTACTGAAAGCAACAATGTGCTAGAGAAATTTTTAACATTTCGTGCTGCCATGTTTCAGATACACACACAAATTTCAATTGGATTCAAATATCCTGTCTTTATCTGAAATGGGAGGCTCAGCTGAACCACTGAGCTATTTTCACAATTGCTCCCTATTGGCCACCCTTGCCCTCGCTAGGTACAGTGTTGGATGTTGAGAAGAGACAGGAGCAGAGTGTCGCAATACCAGCCACCACTCCAGTAACCCTCTTACCGTGGAGAGAAAAAAAAAGTTAACGTTTCGAGTCTGTATGACTCTTCTTCAGAGCCAGAGTCATACAGACTCGAAACGTTAACTGTTTTTTTTACTCTCTCCAGACGCTGTTAGACCTCCTGGGTTTTTCCAGCATTTTCTATTTTTGTTTCAGATTTTAACCCTATAACTGTATCAGATGTTGAGAGGGAAGAAGAGAGAATTGCTGCAATAACACAAACCACTCCAGAATCCCTATAACTAACTTTCATTCATACAGCACCTTTAACGAGGTAAAGTGCCCTAAGGTTCATCACAGGAGCATTATCAAAGAAAATCTAACACTAAATCACATTAGGAGATATTACGGCAGATGAAAGAGTTAATTTTATGGTGCATCTTAAAAGGAGGAAAGAGAGGTAGAATGGCAAAAGGGTTTAGGGAGGAAGTTCCAGAGTTTAGGTCCTCAGTAGTTGAGGTCAGAATTGGTGCACTGTAGATATTGCAGACAGTTGTAGGGCTGGAAAAGATTGGAGAGATAAGGAGGGGCAAGACACAGTGGGATTTGAAGACAAGGATGAGAATTTTTTAAAAAGCAAGGCACTGGCCAGGAGTCAAAACAGGTTAATCAGCAGAGAGGTGATCATAGGACAGAACTAGATGCAAATTTTCAGATGGACTAAAGTTGATGGAGGGTCAAAGATGGGCGGCCAGCAAGGAATATTCAAGTCTAGACAGAACAAGGGCATAGATGAGGGTTTCAGGAGCAGATGAACTGAGGCAAGGGCTGAGTCAAGTGATGTTACGGAGGTGCAAGTATGCACTCTTAGTGATGGTGGAAGTTTATGGTGTTAGGAAATAGAGATAGTTTAAGTTATATTTGTATTTTTGAGTGTTAGGAATGAGTTTTAGCTTTAAAGTTTAAGTTTGATTTCTAGTTTTGTAACTATGGGTGAGGAAAAGGTCAAACTGAGTTTTAGTTTCTCCTTAAAAGGTGCCTGCACTTCTAATGAGAGTTTAATGACTGTTGCAGCTAAGTTAAACAAGTAAGGGTAAAAAAAAATTGAGCTGTTGCCTAGCAACAGGGGTCCAGAGAGGCAGGTCCCTCCCACAGACATACACAGAAGAAACTAGAAACAGCAATTTTGATTTGGAAGCTGTTTGAGTTCAGCTGGCTTTGAAGGCAGCTGCCAGGGAGAGACTGGAGCAAAGGGGACAGATAGCCAGTCCCAAGCTAAAGAAAAGCCCCCAAAATTCGGGGAGTGGAATAGGAGAAAGTCCCAAGCAGACCTTCTAGTCAAAGGAACGACAGGAACCTGTAAAAAGTCCTGTTAAGTGGAGAGGAACATCAGAAGGAGAGTTCGACCATCAAGCACCTATCTATTCTAATCCCATTTTCCAGCACTTGGCCCGTAGCCCTGTATGCTATGGTGTTTCAAATGCTCATCTAAATACTTGATAAATGTTGTGAGGGTTCCTGCCTCTACCGCCCCCTCATGCAGTGTGTTCCAGATTCCAGTCACCCTCTTGGGTGAAAAAACATTTCCTCAAATCCTCTAATCCTCCTGCCCCTTACCTTAAATCTATGCCCCCTGGTTATTGACACCTCCGCTAAGGGGAAAAGTTTCTTCCTATCTATGACCTTCATAATTTTGTATACCTTTATCAGGTTCCCTACCCCCCCCCCCCCCCCCCCCCCCCCCCCCCCCCCCCCACCCACCCACTGCTCTTAAGGAAAACAACCCTAGACTATCCAATCTCTCTTCATAGCTGAAATGCACCAGCCCTGGCAACATCCTGGTGAATCTCCTCTACACCCTCTCCAGTGCAATCACATCCTTCCTATAGTGTGGTGACCAGAACTGCACACAGTACTCCAGCTGTGGCCTAGCTAGCATTTTATACAGCTCCAACATAACCACCCTGCTCTTAAATTCTATGCCTTGGCTAATAAAGGCAAGTATCCCATATACCTTCTTAGCCACCTTATCTAACTGTGCTGCTGCCTTTAGGGATCTATGGACAGGTCCTTCTGATCATCTGTATTTTCTAGGGTCCTGCCATTCATTGTGTATTCCCTTGCCGTGTTAGTCCTCCCAAAATGCATCACCTCACACTTCTCAGTATTAAATTCCATTTGCCACTGCTCTGCTCATCTATATCGTCCTGTAATCTAAGGCTTTCCTCCTCACTATTTATGACACCACCAATTTCCGTTTCATCTGCGAACTTATTCGCCTTTATTCACGTCTAAATCATTAATGTACACCACAAGCAGCAAGAGTCCCAGCACCGATCCCTGCAGTACACCACTTGTCACAGGCTTCCAATCGCAAAAACAACCTTTGACCATCACCCTCTGTTGTGTGTGAAGGAGTATTGTAATTTTTTTTAATTCATTAACGGGATGTGGGGTTTGCTGGCTGGGCCAGCATTTATTGCCCATCCCTGGTTGCCCTTGAGAAGGTGATGGTGAGCTGCCTTCTTGATCTGCTGCAGTCCATGTGGTGTAGATACACCCACAGTGCTGTTCGGAAAGGGGTTCCAGGATTTTGACCCAGCGGCAATGAAGGAATAGCGATATGTTTCCAAGTCAGGATGGTGAGTGACTTGGAAGGAAACTTCCAGGTGGTGGTGTTCCCATCTATCTTCTGCCCTTGTCCTTCTAGATTGTAGTGGTTGTGGGTTTGGAAGGTGCTGTCAAAGGAGCCTTGATGAATTCCTGCAGTGTATCTTGTATATGGTACACACTGCTACCGCTGTGCGTCAGTGGTAGAAGAAGTGAATGTTTGTGGATGTGGTGCCAATCAAGCGGGCTGCTTTGTACTGGACAGTGTCAAGCTTCTTGAGTGTTGTGGGAGCTGCACTCATCCAAGCAAGTAGGGAGTATTCCATCACACTCCTGACTTGTGCCTTGTAGATGGCAGACTGGATATGAGAGTTAGTCATTGCACAATTCCTAGCCTCTGAACTGCTCTTGTAGCCACAGTATTTATATGGCTAATCCGGTTCAGTTTCTGGTCAATGGTAGCCCCCAAGGTGTTGGTAGTGGGGGAATTCAGTGATGGTAATGCCATTGAACATCATGGGGTAATGGTTAGATTTTCTCTTGTTGGAGATGGTCATTGCCTGACACTTGTGTGGCATAAATGTTACTTGTCACTTGTCAGCCCAAGCCTGGATATTTTCCAGGTCTTGCTGCATTTGGACATGGACTGCTTCAGTATCTGAGGAGTCGCGAATGGTGCTGAACATTGTGCAATCATCAGTGAACATCCCCATTTCTGACCTTATGATGGAAGGAAGGTCATTGATGAAGCAGCTGAAGATGGTTAGGCCCAGGACACTACCCTGAGGAATGTACTTCATCTTTTCTTATTTAATAAATATTTTGTGCTTTTGTTAAAAGTTCATTAGCTGACTCCGGTGACTCTGTTCAGTAGCCCCTCTCCACATATATAAACAAACAAAAATTTACAGTTAGGATCTATAAAGCTAGGTTCCACCCTGGGATTAGACTTGTCCAGTGGTAACCTCAGCTGGGAATCATAACAATGGTCAGAAACTCATCAAGTTCATGCACAACACCAAGTTTCAGCCACAGACAATTGCTAGGGAGAGGGACAGAACTGGTAGCAAGGGAATGATGTTTGTGGTGGGGAACAGAGGTAATGGCTTCTGTCTTCCCAATATTTAATTGCAGGAAATTTCTGCTCATCCAGTACTTGATAGCAGACAACTGGTCGGACAACTGAGACACAGTGGAGGAGCTGAGAGAGGTGAGGGTGAGGTAAAGCTGGTTTCATCAGTGTACATGTGAAACCCGACGTTATGTTTTCAGATTATGTCACCAAAGCGCAGCATGCAGATAAGAAACAGGAGGGGGGGCGGTCAAGGATAGATCCTTGGGGGACTCCAGAGGTAACGGTGTGAGAGCAGGAAGAGAAGTCATTGAAGATGATTCTCAAGTCAAGGCAAGACAAATAAGAATGGAACCAGGCATTTGCAGTACCACCCAGACAGACAATGGAGAAGGTGGGCTGAAAGGGAATGGTGCAGTGTCAAAGACTGCAGGTCAACAAGGCCAAGGAGGTTTATCACTGCCACATAAGATGTCACCCATGACTTTGATAACAGCCATTTCGGTACTGCAGCAGGGATGGAAAGCTGATTGGAGGGATTCAAGCATTATGTTCTGGGGGAATAAAAAGCATGGATTTGAGAGGCAATAGCAAATTGAAGGACTGCGCAGAGGAGGAGGAGGATAGAGTTGGGGGTGGTATTCCACAACAGATGCTGAGAGAATATTCCCCACATGTGGGAGAATCTAGAACTGGGGGAAAATTTTAAAAATAAGGGATCTGCCATTAAAGATGGAGATGAGGAAGAACTTCTCTTGGAGGGTCATTTGTCTTTGGAATTCTCTTCCCCAGAGAGCAGTGGAGGCTGGGTCAGTGAATATATTCAAGTCTAAATTAATTAGATTTTTAATCAACGCGGGTAAAGGGTTATAGAGGGCAGGCAGAAAAGTGGAGTTAAGGCTACAATCAGATCAGCTATGATCTTAATGAATGGCGGAGCAGGTTCAAGGAGCTGAGTGGTCTACTCCTGCTCCTATTTCTTATGATCTTATTAAATTCCATCTGTCACTTTTCTGCCCATTTTGCTAACTTATGTTCTGTTGCAGTCGATTTGTATCCTCTCACTGTTTGGTATCAGCAAATTTTGAAATATTAATCTGTATTCCAATATCTAAGTCATTTATGTATGCCTACCATCCTCCAGTCTGGAAAAAAAACCTGTTATCATGACTCGCTGGTTTCTGTCCTTGCGGCCAATTTTTATCTGAGCTATCCTATTCCATGAATCTCAATTTTATTAACTAGCCTTTTATGTGATGCTTTGCCAAAATGTGGTACTTTCTTCAAATCCATCTAGACAACATCCACCACATTTCCTTCATCAACCTTCTCTGCTACTTCATCAAAAAATTCAACTAGGTTAGTCAAGCACAAGTTGCTTTTCACAAATCTGTGCTGGCTCTCCTTAACTAACTCAAACCTGATTATTGTTTCTATTGTTTCTTCACTCAGAGGGTGATGAATCTTTGGAACTGTCTACTCTAAAGGGCTGCGGAGGCTCAGTTATTGAGTGCATTCAAGATAGAGATCAATAGGTTTCCAGATATTAAAAACATCAAGGGATATGGGGATGGTGCAGGAAAATGGTGCTGAGGTAGAAGATCAGCTGTGATCCAGTTGAATAGTGGAGCAGGCTCAAGGGGTTGAATGGCCCATTCCTGTTCCTTTTTCCTATGTTCTTAAAACCTGACCCACCACTGATGTTAAACTGACTGGCCCATAGTTACTAGGAATGTCCTTACACCCTTTCTTGAATAGGGGTGTCAAATTTGCCACTCTCCAACCCTCTGGCACCCTCTTTGTATCTAGGGAAGATTGGAATATTATGGAAAGCCCTTCCACTATCTCCACACTCACTTCCTTTCGCAACCTAGAATGCAAGACATCCAAGCCAGGTGACTTATCCACTCTAAGCATAGTCAGCTTTTCCAGTTCACCCTGCCTATAATTTTTCACCCCATTTATTTTTACCTGTACCACCTCTGCTTTTGGATTAGATTTATTTCAAAAGCTCAGGCTTTGAATGTGGTCCCCAAAGAATTGCACTCTTATTGCGCCTTTCGTGATCTTAAGTTACCCAATTAAGTACTTTTTGATTTGCATCATTGTTGTAATGTAGGAACTAGGCCTTCATAGGGTCCTTTATGTAAACTGTTCATTTTACACCTCCTCATTCAAATAAACATCCATTAAAACTTGCATACTTACCACCTAATCCATTTGGTACATTTATATATTTGCTGCAAGTATGAAAAATAGGATAGGTTTTCCACGTGAATGGTTTCACCCTCCGGACATTCATCTCTTAAGCTCAGTTCACAGGAAAACATGCAGAGGAAACGGATATTTAACATCACTCAATGCAAGCTGGGAGGTACAGGATAAACACACAAGCTAAAATACGCACAGTCAAAAACAGATAACCACAAACCCCAACCACAATCAGCAATTCGCTCTCTCCATAGCACTTGCTCAGAGTGAATCTGAGATGCTGCTATGAGCTGGGCTGATGGCACACACTATAGACTTGCTGTTTAATCATTCTGCTAAGCCTAGTCACAGGTTTCCCAGTGGTCGCAACTCCATTTAAGTCATTAAATGTTGAATTTTGTCTGGCTCAAAATGATGGGTGTGTGGAACAGTTTACACAAGAGCACGTTTCACAGCAACCGTAAAGGGTCAACATCACAAGCGGCCGATGTTGATACAACTATGATATGATGACGCGTGACTAGGGAACAGAGATCTGGAGGGAGGAGACGTCCAACCTCGTGCAGAGTTCCTAAGATGTACATAGAGGTGTAAATAAATAATAACGGTTTCAACAAACTACAGTCTTGAGCAGCTTACCTAGGGGAAATAGGCAAATCCCAAAGAACCCCAGCTAGACCCCGAATAAACAATGAAACATGGTAGCAGCGGACAACAAGTAAAAGACCCAGAAAACGTCATGAAAAGACTTCAGACCTGATAAGCCTACAGATCCTTGGAAAAAGGATGAAAGGGGCCGACTGAGGGCTCACCGAAAAGGTCGGAGCGTCGTGGGTGCAGCTTCTGCAAGCTGAGACCAGGAGTATGGACAGCAGTGAGCACAGACCAGAATCAACAAGCAACAAGTCCAGAACTTGGTACAAGCATAGAATCTAAACTGCCACTTCCAGAACTTTTACAAAGCACAGAAAGTTCGCAACAAGCTCAGCACTGGGACAAATGGAGAGAGACATTTTCCAAGTATAAAACCATTTCTAGCTTGCACAAAAAGGAACAAATGGATCTGGTCAGTACTCTATGCAATTGGAGCTGTTGTCAACAATGTACTAGGGAGACAGAGAGTCAATAATTCTTCAAGCCCTTACAAGGAGATCTTGCAGGCATTTCACAGAATCGTTACAGTGTACAAGGAGGCCATTCAGCCCATGGTGTCTGCACCAGCACCGATTTGATTCATATTTCAGTCTTCACAAAAATTTAATTATAGAATGGATAAAATTTAACAAGTGAAAACAAAGACCAGGTGAAAGCATGAATTCGTTCACCAACAATCTATTCAGGCTGGTAGAAAATTGTGACTAGAGAATACCGAGGGATGAATTAATTCATGATCATATAGTAGCCAGGGTCCTAGATGAAGCTCCATCAGATCTCTTACAAACAAGAGATCTAACTTTAATTAAGGCAGTACAATTCACGAGGCAAACTGAGCTCAGAAAGCCAAATAGAGTGTATGCTTGCAGGGAGAGTGAGGTCCCTTGGAATCGAATGAGTGAGGCCATTCAAAATGTAGGGCAGGAGATGAAATTGCACCAAAACAAAAAGCCTGTGAAAACAGCAAAAACCGCACCAACCGCCATCTTGAAATGGTCTCGGTGTGGTGGGAAAAACCTGCACAAGCAGGAAGAATGCCCAGCAGGGTGAGTAGAGTGCCACAACTGTGGAAAGTTAAGTCATTTTAAAATTGTCTGCCGATCCTACAAACAGAGAGCCTGCAAAAAAGAAATAAAAACTATTAAAGCCAAACCAAGCACAAGTAGTACAACCACAGAAAAAGGAAATAACTTTCCTTGGAGAAGTGAATGAAACAGAAAATAAATACTGCAGCATTAAACCTGAAGTGACTGGACAAGCCACAGAGTTTAAAAATTAGACACAGGGGCAGGTGTTTCAGTCTTATCTGACAAAGTAGTGGTTTAAGCACATTACACTACAGCCATCATCCATCCAGTTACAAGGTCCAGGTGGGACCACACTAACAGTCATAGGACAACACCTGGCCAAAATTAAATACAAGGATAGAATAATCATTGAATCTCTGTATGTCATACAGAACCAAGAATCATTGTTATTAAGCAGGAAGGCATGCTTAGAATTGAAGCTAATCCATAATGTTAATGAACTTGCTGATGAGCAATACAGTAACGAATGAATTTCCAAGATTGGCTTGGGAAAACTGAAGACTGAGTACCATGTTACCCAAAGAGCTGATGCAAAACCAATTTGCCTCTTCACACCCTCACCCACTCTTGGACAAAATCAAGGGTGAAAATGAGCACATGCGACAGTAGTTTGGGGGGGGTGGGGGGGGTTTATGTCTGCAGTAACCATACTGACAAAGTATTGTTCTGGAATGGTTTTGGTCCCAAAGCCAAATGGCTCAATTAGAATCTGCATGGACGCAACTCAACTAAACCAACCAGTGGAATGCGAGATCCACTCAATGGCATCAGTGGATGAAAGTCTTGTAAAACTAGCCAAAGGTAAAAACTAAAACTTGTAAAACTAACCAAATTAGATGCAAACAGCAGATTTTGGCACCATCACTGGACAAAGAATCCAGACTGCTGACTACTTTTATAATGCCATTTGGTTGTTATTGCATCTGCTCCAGAAATATTCCAGAGAGCGTCTCAGGCCATTAAGGGCATGGAAGGAGTAATATGCCACATGGACAACATACTCATACACGGCTCCACAAAGGAACAGCATCACTGTAGAGTGAAAGCAGTCCTGAAAGTTCTACAGGAAGCAGGTTTGACATTGAACATGAAATGTGACTTTGCAAAACCGATAATTAAAGTTTGAGGGCACATCGTGCAAGCCTCAGGAAGAACAGCCAAGCCACAGACAGCAAAGGTGATTAGAGAGTTTCCACAACACAGGAACATTACAGAGCTACAGAGATTCCTAGGAATGGTCAACCAAGTAGGCAAGTTCTCACCAAATTTGGCAGAAACCAATGAGCCGTTCAGACAGCTGTTGAGACAAGGACAACAGTGGTGCTGGAATGTGGTCCAGCAAAATGCTTTTGAGATGATCAAAAATCTTCTCATTTCTCCTGAAATGTTAGCACACCACGATCCAGAACTACCGACATAGTAGCAGCAGATGCATCGCCTACAGGTCTGGGTGCAGTTTCATTCAAAGCGTAAAGAGACAGTAAACATAGACCCATTCATTATGCCTCATGATCACTTACAGACACAAAAAAATGATATACTCCAGTTGAGAAGGAAGGACTGGCAGCAACATGGGCATGTGAGAAGTTCTCAGACAATGTGATGGGGGTTTAAAATTGAAACCGACCATAAGCCATTAGTCACTCTTCTGAACATGAAGGAGATTGCAAAGGCGCTACCAAGAATTCAAGGCTTCAGACTGCGGCTAATGAGGTATGATTCAGTAACTGGGTACACTCAAAGGAAGTACCAGATGACAGCAGATGCACTATCAAGAATACAAGTTGAAGGAACCAAAATAGAGGACTTAAATTTCATCCAGGAGGTCATAGAGTTTTACAGCATGGTAAAAGACCTTTTGGCCCATCTTGTACACGCCAGTCATCAAGCCCCTATCTACTCTGATCCCATTTTACAGCACTTGGCCTGTAGCCTTGTATGCTTTGCAGTTTCAAGTGTTCATCTAAATACTTAAATGTTGTGAGGGCTCCCACCTCTACCACCCTTTCAGGTAGTGAGTTCCAGATGCCCCCCACCCTCAGGGTGAAAGACCTTTTCCTCAAATCTCCTCGAAAACTCCTGCCCCTTACCTTAAATCTATGCCCCCTGGTTATCAACCCATCCATTCAGGGGAAAGGTTTCTTCCCAACTACCCTACCTATGCCCGTCATAATTTTGTATACTTCTATCAAGTCCCCACACAGCCTTCTCTGCCCAAAAGAAAACAACCCCAGCCTTTCTAGTCTCTCTTCATAGCGGAAACGCTCCAGCCCAGGCAACATCCTGGAAAATCTCCTCTGCACCCTCTCCAGTGCAATCACATCCTTCCTATAATGTGGCGACCAGGACTGCACACAGTACTCCAGATGCGACCTAACTTACGCTTTATACAGTCCCAACCTCCCTGCTCTTGTATTCGATGCCTCGACTAATAAAGGCAAGTATCCCATATGCCTTTTTAACCACCTTATCTATCTGTCCTGCTGCCTTCAAGGATCTACGGGCATGCACGCCAAGGTCCCTCTGACATGCTGTACTTCGTAGGGTCTTACCATTCATCATGTACTCCCTTGCCTTGTTAGTCCTCCCAAAATGCATCACCTCACACATCTCAGGATTAAATTCCATTTGCCACAGTTCTGCCCATCTAGCCAGCCAGTCTATATATCCTGTAGTATAAGGCTTTCCTTTTCACTATTTACTACGCCACCAATTTTTTTGTCATCTGCGAACTTACTGATCATACCTCCTACATTCATGTACACTGCAAACAGCAAAGGACCCAGCACCGAACCCTGCTGTACGCCACTGGGCACAGGCTTCCAGTCACAAAAACAACCTTTGACCATCACCCTCTACCTCCTGCCACTAAGCTAATTTTGGATCCAATTTGCCAAATTGCCCTGGATCTCATGGGCTCTTACCTTAATGACCAGTCTCCCATGAGAACCTTGTCAAAAGCCTTGCCTCTCCAAGTGCAGGTTAATTCTGTCCCTCAGAATTTTTTCCAGAAGTTTCCCTACCACTGATGTTAGACTCACCAACCTTTAGTTCCCTGGTTTATCCCTAACACCCTTCCTGAATAATGGCACACATTAGCTGTCCTCCAATCCTCTTGACACCACTCCTGTGGCTAGAGAGGATTTGAAAATTAATGTCAGGGCTCCTGCAATATCCTCACTTGCTTCCACAGCAGCCTGGGTTATATCTCATCTGGGCCTGGGGATTTATCCACTTTTAAGCCCGCTAAAACCTCCTCCCTCTCAGTGCTAATTTGTTCAAGTAAATCACAGTCCTCCTCCCCAATTTGTATACCTACATCATCCTTCTCTAGTGAATACAGATGCAAAGTACTCATTTAAAACCTCACCTACATCTTCCAGCTCCTCACACAGATTGCCACTTTGGTCCCTAATGGGCCCTACTCTTTCCCTGGTTATCCTCTTGCCCCTAGTATACTTATAAAGCGCCTTTATTTTACCCACCAGTGTTTTTTCATGCCCCCTCTTCATTCTCCTAATTTCTTTAAGTAACCCCCTGCACTTTCTATACTCTTCTAGGGCTTCCGCTGTTTTGAGCCCTCAGTATATAGTATAAGCTTCCCTTTGTTTCCTTATCCAATCCTGTACATTCCTCAACATCCAGGGTTCTCCAGACTTGTTGGTCCACCTTTCACCTTTACAGGAACGTGTAGGCCCTGCACTCTCACTATTTCCTTTTTGAATGACTCCCACTGGTCTGATGTAGATTTTCCTACAAGTAGCTGCTCCCAGTCCACTTTGGCCAGATCATTTATCATATTAAAATTGGCCTTCCCCGAGTTCAGAAACTTTATTTCAGGTCCATCTTTGTTTTTTTCCCATAACTACCTTAATTCTTATTGAGTTATAGTCACTATCACTGAAATGCTCCCCCACTGACACTATAACCACTTGTTTGGCTTTGCTCCCTAAAACTAGGTCCAGCACTACCCCCTTTCTCATAGGACTTTCTACACTAACTTAAAAAGCTCTCCTGGATACATTTTAAGAATTCTGTCCCCCTAAGCTTTTCACACTTTGTCTATCCCAGTTAATATTGGAGAAGTTGAAATCCCCTACTATTATTACCATTTTTACACTTCTCTGATATTTGCCTACATGTCTGGCCTTCTATCTCTCCCTGCTTGGTTTGGTGGTCTATAGTACACTCCCAGCAATGTAATTGCCCGCTTTTTGTTTTTAAATTCCACCCATTGGCCTCATTTGAGGAACCTTCTAAGATAGCATCCCTCCTTATTGCAGTAATTGACTGATGTAAGGGTGGCTGAGTTCCTACTATTGATGATAGAGTTGATCTGCAGACACTTCTTGGATGCAAATATTAAGTTTATTTACAATATATTCAGCAGCAACTACACTTGTGCTTTCAACTCTAACTCTATCTCTACACTACTAGAAGTAGCCCATGTTACTCTCCTATCAGTTACTACAGGTCATGTGATTTTCCCTAACAAGTATTATTCTTAAGGTACATTACACACTAAATAAAACCATAATTACTACATCCCTCCCCCTTTAACTCAGCTACACATATATTTATAAGTGCATATTTTTGAAGACAACATAATATTTACACTGGGTAAGGAATTTACAAGTTCAGTCCTACAGGTGTTTTCCTAGTATGTGTGGAATATCACAGCTCCACAAACTCAGATTCTTTGTCAGGAATCTCCTTTTGCAGAGTTGCCTGAACATCAGATGCTTCGGTGGGCACTTGCAGTTCTGTATCTTCAACTTTTACAGGAACATCAGACATGTTTGTCCTGGGTTGAGACCTCAACAGGAAATGCAAACCTGGTCATGGTCACTAGTGGAACCATATCTTGCTGATTTGTCTCTCTCTTCCTTAAATGGTCCAACTGTTTATGGATGATCCAGCCTTCCACCTTCACGTGGTAAGATAGAGGCCCAGTCACAACTTATTTCACTCGGTAACCACTTTGGTCCTTCCCCGAAGTTTTTCACGTATACCAGCTTCCCACGGTGAATTTCCTCTCGCAACTATGCCAGTTGTGTCTAGTTTTCTGGCTTCCCAGACTCCTTTCCACCTTCCCCTCTAAATTCGGCATTATTAAGCTCAATCTTGTCCTGAGACAGCATTTCAACAATAACTCCGCAGGTGTGACACCTGTTGTTGTGTGAGGGGTAGTCATGTAATAAAGAAGAAAGCGTGCTAGTTTGGTTGCCAAGGAATCATCAGTTAGCTTTTTCACGCCTGCCTTGAAATTGAACCGCACTTTCGACCAGTCTGTTTGAGGAAGGATGGTATGCTGCAGTTTTTACATGAGTGGTACTGTTGAAACTCAGCACTCATAAAGGCCCTGCTGTTATTGGAAATGACTACTTCTGGTAGTCTGTGAATGGCAAAACTCTGACGTAGTTTCTCAATTGTAGCGGCTGACATTGGTGACTTCACCTCATATACGTCCAACCATTTTGAATTGGCATCAACAATGAGCAGAAACATTGTTCCCAGGAAAGATCCAAAGTAGTTGATGTGTAACCGCACCCAGGCTACTCCCATGGGTGTAATGGAACTATCTCTGGCAACTTTTGCAGTTGCTGACATTGCATACAGTGCTTTACTAAACACTATTTTGCCATCTATCCCAGGCCACCATAGATAGTTGCGTGTTATGGTCTTCATTTGAGAAATTCCTCGATGTGCGCTGTGTAGTTCAATTAAAAGTGCTCCCTACCCTTTGGAGGAACTATCACTCATGCTCCCCACAATAAGATGCCATCCTGGCTGGTTATTTCATGTCTTCTGTTGAAGTACAATTTTATTTCATCAGATATGGGCTCCTGTGACCAACCCTGTAGTACTTGTTCTCGTACTTGAGATAGGACTGGGTCCAACCTGTCCAGTCTCTGATCTGTCAGGCACATACCAGCAAGGAATCTAAGAAACTTAACAGTAGAACAAGTTCCTGTGGAATCAGGATGTGCTCGTCAATTTCTTGTAAAGGCAAACGACTAAGGGCATTGGCATTTGCGATTTGATTGCCAGGCCTATGTACGAAAGTGTATTCTGCCAGAATGAAGGCCCTATTAGTATTTCTGTATTTTCTTTCTACGAGCCTTCTTTCTAGCACAGAATTTAATCTTGGCCTTCTTTTTGACTTCACCATTAGCCAGACTTCTCTCAGGTGCAAGCTCAACTTGTCTGAGCTCAGTGGCTGAGTCTCCCAAAATTTCATTATCTGCCTACTTGGAAAATTCTGCAACTTTTGCTTCCAAAGCCTTTTTGGCTTCATTTAGCAGATTCTTCAGCTCTTCCATCTCTTTTTAGTAGTTGTTTGCTGCCTCCTAGAAAATTGAACATTGTTGTGTCTTCTCTGACAACTGATTCTTCAGTTTGTTCGGAGAGGTGCCGAATTCTGTTTCTCTTCATACTAATCCAAAGATACAAACTTAGACCTGAGGGAACCTTGTAGTGTGTGAAGATCTTTCAACAGGCTTTCTTTTTCCCTTCGAAGTTTGCTCACCTCATCTCAAACTCTGTCATCAAGCAGGGTCTCTTCGAGTTTCTTCTGCTGTTTTACCAGGTTTTGACTTAAGACAACCTGCCTTTCTTCAGGTTGTTGAGTCCTTACACATTCCTGTTTCAGAACAGGAACACTTCCAGCTTCCTTTTGAAATCCCAGTGGCCAATCAAGGTTGATTTCCCTTAGCTAATTTCACCCTAGAAGGCTTGGTCCTCTGCCTCTCAACAGCAACACTGGTAGCTTTGTCGATTGGTTTCCATAATGGACAGTTAATCTGCTTTAAGCCTTTTACTTGAATGTCTTCACCTGTACATGTTTTTAACTTGGCGGCTGCTTATTCTAAACTTAATTGATATTCACCATTATTCAGATATCTGAAAGTGATTCCCAATTACTGTAGTGGAAGTTCCCGTGCCCACTTCCATTGCAACCAGTTTGCCATTTACTTTCGCTGTGACAAATATTGGTTCTGTCTTTCCAACTTTCAGATTAAGCAATGAGTTAATGTATGCTTCAGGCTCTTCTTCATTGTAGGTTTCACTGGGCTGCTTCTTTTGCTTACAAGCCTGCTTGAATCTTTCCTTGCATTGCTTCTTCGTACATCCATTTCTGTGACAATAGTATCATTCCATTTTTTTGAACTGCCAATCGCTAAAATGCTGCTTGTTTCCACCCCTATTAAAATTATTCTTCGATTTTGCTGCTAAGTTATTTGTCTTTATTCTTCGGCTTCTGGGGGCTGTTTCCCGCTTCTCGGCAGAGCCTTGTATTTTCGCGCTCTTTTCAGCTGGGGCTTCCTGCCTGATGTAGAGGATGTATTGCTTTGAATCTCTTACTGCACTTTCCATGGCCAGTGCTATCTCTAGTGCCTCCTTGAAATCAAAATTCACTTCGGACAATAATCTTTTCTGAATAGTCACACTTCATTCACACCACACACTAAACAATTTTGAAGCATGTCATTTAGAGTCATACCGAATTCTCAATGTTCCGTGAGCTGCTTCAAATTTGGCAAGTAGCATGCAATTGTCTCACCTCATGCTCTATTTCGCGAATTAAACCTAAACCTCTGCATCGTGACCGAGGGCTTTGGTGGGTAGAAACATTAAGTCTATTTACAATATACTCAGCAGCAACTACACGTGTGCTTTCAATTCCAACTCTATCTCCACGCTGACGGCTAGAGGTAGCCCACACTACTCTCCTATTGATTACTACAAATCATGTGATCTTCCATAACAAGTATTATTCTTAAAGATGCGTTACACACTAAATAAAACTATAATTTTGTGACACCACCTCCTCTTTTACATGCCCCCTTACTCCCGTCTCGCCTGAAGATTCTATACCCTAGAGTATATGGATATGAATACCAGTTAGCCTAACATAAATAGTGGGGAAAATGCTATTAAATTCTATTATAAAGGACATGGTAACAGAACACTTGGAGAGTATTAACAGGGTTAGACAAGGTCAGCACGGGTTTATGAAAGTGAAATCATACTTAACTAATCTACTGGAGCTTTTTGAGGGTGTAACTAGTAGAATAGATAAGGGAGAACCAGTGCATGTGCTGTATTTGGATTTCAGAAAGGCTTTTAATAAGAGGTTAGTGGGCAAAATTAAAGCACATGAGATTAGGAGTAATTTACTGACATGGATCGAGAATTAGTTGACAGACCGGAAACAGAGAGTGGGAATAAATGGATCTTTTTCCGGGTGGCAGGCGGTGACTAGTGGTGTACTGTAGAGATCAGTGCTTGGGTCCCAGCTATTCACGATACATATAAATGATTTAGACGAGGGAATCAAATGCAATATTTCCAAGTTTGCTGATGACACAAAACTGGATGGGGTTGTGAAGAGGATGCAGGGTGGCTTCAGGGCCATTTAGAGAAGTTGTGTGTGTGGGCAAACACATGGCAGATGCAGTATAACGTGGATAAATGTGAAGTTATACACTTCAGTGTGAAAAACAGAAAGGCAGAGTATTATTTAAATGGTGATATATTGGGAAATGTGGATGTACAAAGGGATCTGGGTGTCCTTATACACCAGTCAATGAAAGTAAACAGGCAGATGCAGCAAGCAATTAGGAAGGCAAATTGAATGTTGGCCTTCACTGCAAGAGGATTTGAGTTCAGAAGTAAAGATGTCCTACTGCAGTTATACAGGGTCTTTTGTGAGACCACACCTGGAGTATTGCATGCAGTTTTGGTCTCCCTACCAAAGAAAGAATATACTTGCCATAGAGGGAGTGCAGCGAAGGCTCACTAGGTTGATACCAGGGGTGGCAGGAATGTCATATGAGGAGAGACTGGTTCGACTGGGCCTGTATTCACTAGAGTTTAGAAGAATGAAAGGGGATCTGACTGAAACGTATAAAATTCTAACAGGGCTAATCAGACTGGATGCAGGGAGGATGTTTCCTCTGGTTGAGGAGTCTAGAACCAGGGGCCACAGTCTCAGGACATGGGGAAGGCCATTTAGGACTGAGATGAGGAAAAATTTCTTCACTCAGAGTGTGGTCAACCTGTGGAATTCTCTACCACAGAAGGCTGTGGAAGCCAGGTCACTAAGTATATTCAAGAAAGAAATTGATATTTTTTTGGATATTAGGGGCATCAAGGGGTATGAAGAAAAAGCGGGAATATGGTGTTGAGATAGAGGATCAGCCATGATCATATTGAATGGCGGGGCAGACTTGAAGGGCCGAATGGCCTACTTCTGCTCCAAGTTTCTATGTTTCTAATATTGAGTTACCAGTCCTGCCCCTCCCTCAACCATGTCTCCGTGATAGCAATATCATATCCCCATGTGTTAATCAACGTCATCAACTCAACTGCCTTACTTGCAAGACTCCTTGTATTAGAATAAATGCCATCCAGCTTTGCCATGCTCCCTTTTACTTTAATTTGACAATATATGCTCTGCCTTCCAGACTGACTTGGTTTTTCTTCTATACTTCCCTGTACATCACCCACGACTATACCTCCACTCCATCTCCCATCCCCCTGCCGAATTAGTTTAAACCTCCACCAACAGCACTAGCAAACACCCCCACAAGGATAAAAGCAAAATACTGCGGATGCTGGAAATCTGAAACAAAACAGAAAATGCTGGAAAAACTCAGCAAGTCTGACAGCATCTGAGGAGAGAGAACAGAGTTAATGTTTCGAGTCCATATGACTCTTCTTCATCAGTGCTGCAGCCTGGGGAGAGTATGGATACAAGACTGACAGGAAGAAGGCATAATAATAAAGAGCTCCACCATCGAGATCTTACAAGATTGAGATAGACCAGGGAAATATAAGAAGAAACGCAGTGCCTTAATATCTTTGGAAAGAAGGCCAATAGAAATTTGAGTTTACTATTGAGATCCTGATGGAGATAAAGAAGAAATAAGGCTAAGTTCTACAGCCACCCACGGGAAGGTCACGTATATCGAACAAAGAGAGAGCATAGAATGTCCTCGACCTAAGGAGATCAGAACAAGATCAAGGAGATTGGTCAAGTCATCTCAAGGACTAGCCCTGTAAAGTCAGCGACCTCTGGGGGAGATGTAGGAGGATGTATATAGTTGGGATAAAGAATTGGTGGAAGATGTAGAGTAAAGGGTTAACATCAAAAGCACTTGATGCTGCTGTAACTATGGTGTGGTGACACATAACTAAGTGACAGAGATCTGGAGGAAGGAGAAGTCCAACCTCATGCAGTGTTTCCAAGATGTACATAGAGCTGTAAATAACTAATAATGGTTTTAACAAACTACAGTCTCAAGTAGCTACTTAGGGAAAATGGACAAACCCCAAACAGGCCCATCTGATTCAGGAACACATGATAAAACAGCAATTAGCTATTCTGTGCTGGTGATTCGTTTCCAACTGTAGCAACTGCCAATTGTCATTGTGATTGTTCCCAAAATATTAAACTCAAATTTTTATTCATAACTTTCAAGGACCACATATTACACTAAGTAAATAGAAGGGACAGCACAGCAACTAGTCTAAATTTCAGCATTCTACTGTAGCATAGAGGTTCAAGAACGATTTTCTCCAACAATCAGCTTTGCATTAAACAGTGTGAAGTACATTCATCTTTTAACCCAATTTTCTTTGCTTTTCTTTTCCATGATAAGCCACTAACAAAACATCACCATCCCATCTCTACAGGTCTAAACTCACACTGGCTCATTAGGGACAATCCAAACAGGAAGTAGTATCGAATTGCATTTTTTGAATGCATTTACCAGGCTTGTGAACAAGAATAATAGAATTGTACAGCAGAAGAGGCCATTCAGTCCTTCGGATCGGTGTTGGCTCACCAAAAGTTATCCAATTAGCCCTATTCCCCTGCTCTTTCCCCACAGCCCAGCATTTTTTCTTTTTTAGCATTATCTCCAATTTCCTTACAAAAGTTACTATTGAATCAGCTTCCACCACCCTTTCAGGCAATGTACTGAAGATCTTAAGAACTCTGAGTAAAAATATTTCTCATGTCCCCTGGGCTTGTTTTACCAATTACCTTACATCTGCATCCTCTGGTTACCAACCCTCCTGGCAACAAAACTAGTTTCTCTACATCTATTCAAATAAACGTTTCATAATTTTAAACATCTCTCTTAAACCTCCCCTTAACCTTCCCCGCTCTAAGGAGAACAATCTCAGCTTCTATAGTCTTTAAACATAACCAAGTCCCTCATACCTTGTACCATTCAAGTAGAAATCCTCTGCATCCTCTCTAAGGCCTCAACATCCTTTCTAAAATGTGGTGCCCAGACTAGACACAATACTCCCGCTGAGGCCTAACCAGGAAGAGAATCTTCTGTCGTCCCCCATGGAAAGCTTGACGGTAGGGGGGCCTTTAAGCAGATGGGAGAGCAGCAATTGGGGGCACCATTACCTTCTCACCTACACCCCAATTAAGTCTGTGGTGGGAAGGCCCGTGGATAGCCCATCTACACCACTGTCAACTGAGATCCTTAAGTGGCCAAATAATGCCCACTTAAGGGCCTCATCCCACTGCAGGGTGGGAGCTCACTATGCAGAAAGCAGGATGTGGTGATTGTTGCTTTAAGGCCAGCCTTACTGAGTAAGGGTCATGTGGTCAGAACAGCCAATCAGCACCAAGCACAGGGAAGCTTATAAGGGGCAAAGTTTTCCTAGTCTAGAGTGTGTACTGTAGCCTTGCTAGAGGCCTGCAGCTCGGTAAATAAAGTTTGTTGTTCAGCTAAAGAAGCCTCTTGGTGATATCTGGCGATGAGAGTAAATGATCCTTGTGCTGCTTCTCGCCCTACAACTGAGAGTATCTCATTTTAAAGGAGGAAAAATATATATACTCACCTGGGTGCCTCTCTTTGAGAGGATTGGCCTATTTCGCTCCTCCACAGAGGTCTGGACTTTACATCAAGCGCCTCGGGTTTCATTTCCAGGCCAACAAAATAGAGGAGTCAAAGTGCAAAGCATTTCTCTTGAGCGTCTGTGGGAGGCAAACCCACAACCTTACTCGTAGTATCAAAGCCCCAAGTGCGCCCAACTCCAAATCATTCAGTGAGCTCGTGGATTTAGCGAAGGGCCAATTTCAGCCCAAATCAGTCATTACGGAAAGATTCAAATTTAATACGAGGTTGAGGGCCCCGGGTGAATCGATCGCGACTTATATTGCTAAGTTGAAGCAATTGTCAAAGCATTGTGATTTCAGAGCAACCTTGAATGACACGCTACGGGATCGGTTAGATTGTGGCATGCGCAACGACGTCATTCATCACTAATTGCTGACAGAAGTCGAAATAAATTTTAAATGAGCAATGGAAATAGCGCTGACCAGGGAAAGTGCTGAAATAGGTTCTCAGAAGCCACAGAGCTTGCAAAATGGCACCATTTACCAGTTAGGGCAGGAACCTGCAGCCAAATGTGGAGCCAAAACCGCAGAAGCAGCTGCGAAGTAGAAATTGTACCCAATCACCCAGAAATCAAAAAAAAATACCGGAGGCAATCAGCAATCCTAGAGTTGAAATGTTACCGATTTGGAGGTGACCACACTCCTGAAATATGTAGGCTTAAGAAGGCAAGATGCTATTACTGTCGCAAACGAGATTATTTGATACAGCAGTACAGAACTAAGTCCAGATTGCCAAGTAACCAGCCATCAAAGATGTTAGAAATAAATAATATGAAAGAGCCTTAAATAACAGATTCAGACATTCACTCTTTTTTTAATCATAAAGTAGTCAAGGCAAACTCTTACTGTCACACTCCACGCAAAGAGGAAGCTTCTATTTACTGAGGCGGATACAGGGACATCAGCCACAGTGATAGGTGAGGGCACATTTCAGCACCTGAGAGAAGGTACCCAACCCTTAAGTGAAGAGAGAACTTCTACCCAGTTGAAGACTTACACGAGAGAAGCCAAAGTGAAAGGCACTGCTATGGTGCCTGTGAGCTATGGGCAGCAGTCAGCACAGCTCCCAGTAATAATAGTGGGCCATGGTAGGAGTGAGGAGGGATGATATCTTGGAAGGATCATCAAATGAGGCCATATGGGTAGAAGTAAAAAGCATAAAAGAGGCAAACACACTGTTGGGTGTGTACTATAGGCCCCCAAACAGTCAGGGAGACACAGAGGATCAAATATGTAATCAAATTTCAGAGAAGTGTAAGAATAACAGAGCAGTAATACCCAAATATTAACTGGGATAGCTTTAGTGTGCAAGGTAGGAAGGGAGCAAAATTCTTAAGTTGTATCCAGGAGAACCTTTTTAGCCAGTACGTAGAAAGCCCAACAAGATAGAGGGCAATTCTGGGCCTAATATTTGGAAATGAGCCTGGGGAGGTTGAAGGCATATCAGTAAGGGAGCATTTTGCAGACAGTAACCATAACTCAGTTAGATTTAGGGTAGTTATGGAAAAGGATAAGGTTGGGCCAGGAATAAAAGTTCTAAAGGCTAGTCTTACTAAGATGAGAAAGGATTTGTTCCAAGTGGACTGGGAGTAGCTACTTGCAGATAAAACTGTATCAAAGCAGTGGGAGGCATTCGAGGAGGAAATAGCGAGAGTACAGGGCAAATATGTTCCTGTAAAGACAAGGGGGAGGACCAAGTCTGGAGAATCCTGGATGTAAAGGGACAGAAGAGGTTAGGATTCACAAAAAATGAGAAGCTTATGGCAAATACCAAGGGCTCAATATGACAGAGTCCTCAGGAGTATTAAAAAGTGCAGAGGGGAACTTAAAAAGGAAATTAGGAAAGCTAAGAGAATGCACGAGAAATAAAGGGTAGAAAATAAAGGAAAACTCAAAGGGTTTTTAAAAAATATAAAAAGTAAGAGAATAACTAAGAAAAGAGTAGGGCCAATTAAAGACCATAGAGGTAATCTATGCGTGGGCCCGGAAAACGTGGGTGCAGTCCTCAAGTCGGTCTTCACAATGGAAAAGGACAACACAGGTATAGACATCAAGGAGGAGGACTGTGAAATATTAGAGGAAATTAACATGGAGCAAGAGCAGGTACTAGTGGGTTTAGCAGCCTTAAAAGTGGATAAATCTGCAGGCCCAGATGAGATGCATCCCAGGCTGTTGAGGGAGGCAAGGGCAGAGATATCAGGGGCCTTGGAGGTAATTTTCAAATCCTCTCTGGCCACAGGTGAGGTGCCAGAGGACTAGAGGACTTCAAACGTTGTCCCATTATTAAAAAAGGGAGGGAGAGATAGACCAGGAAATTACAGGCCAGTCAGTCTAACCTCATTGATGGGGAAGTTACTAGAAAGAATTGAGGGACAGAATATACCTGTACTTGGAGAGACACAGATTAATCAGGGATAGTCAGCATGAATTTAAGGGAAGGTCATGTTTGACAAATTTTATCAAATTTTTTGAGGAGGTAACCAGGAGTATTGATGAGAGTAATGCATTTGATGTGATCTACGTGGACTTTAGGAAAACTTTTGGTAAGGTCCCTTATGGCAGGCTGGTCAAGAAAGTAAGAGCCCATGGGATCCAAGGTAAAGTGGCACACTGAATCCAAAACTGGCAGAGAGGCAGGAAGCAGCGGGTGATGGTGGAGCGATGTTTCTGTGACTGGAAGTCTGTTTCCAGTGGGGTTCCACAGGGCTCAATGCTGGGGTCCTTGTTGTTTGTGGTGAACATAAATGATTTGGCCTTAAATGTTGGGGGTATGATCAAGAAGTTCGCAGATGAGAGAAATTGGTAGGGTGATAAATAGTGAGGAGGATAGCTGTAAACTGCAGGAGGATATCAATGGATTGGTCAGATGGACAGAGCAGTGGCAAATGGAATTCAGCCCAGAAAAGTGTGAGATAATGCACTTGGGGAGGGCTAACAAGGCAAGGGATCACACTATGAATGGTAGGACCCTGGAAAGTACTGACGATCAGAGGGACATGGTGTGCATATCCAAAGATCCATGAAGGTAGCAGGGCAGGTAGATAAGATGATTAAGAAGGCATATGGGACACTTGCTGTTATTAGCCAAGACGTAGAATACAAGAACAGGGAGGTTATGCTGGAACAGTACAAATCGCAGGTTAGGCCATAATTGGAGTACTGCGTGCAGTTCTGGTCACCACATTATAAGAAGGAAGTGATTGCACTGGAGGGTGTGCAGAGGAGATTTACCAGGATGCTGCCTGGGCTGGAGGGTCTGAGCTATAAGGAAAGATAGGATAGGCTGGGGTTGTTTTCCTTGGTGCAATGAGGGTTGAGAGGGCACCTGATAGACGTGTATAAGATTATGAGGGGCATGGATAGGATAAATAGGAAGGCACTTTTTCCATTAGTAGAGGGGTCAATAGCCAGGGGGCATAGGTTTGAGGTAAGAGATAAAAGACTAAGAGGGGAATTGAGGAGAAATTTTTCATCCAGAGGGTGGTGGGAGTCTGGAACTCATTGCCTGAAAGGGTGGTTGAGACAGAAACTCTAGTAACATTTAAGAAGTATTTAGATAATCATTTGTGTTGCCACAGCCTCCAGAGCTATGGACCAAGCGCTGAAAAATGAGATTAGTGCAGTCAGATCTTTAACTGGCGCGGGCACGATGGGCTGAATGACCTCCTTCTGTGCTGTTGACGCCTGAGTCTGAGTGATTAGCTACAAGAAATCAAATTAAATTGATCCAAGATTTTTCAATTGGGGGCAGGAGGACTGCTAGAATTGTTAAAAAAAACAGCATCCTTCGCATCGAGTTAGGAAAAATCAAAGGTTTGCAAGCCAAGATTTATGTTGATCCAGAGACAACTCCCCAATTTTTTTTTAAGGCAAGACCTGTACTATGTGCCTTAAGAGAAAAAGTGGATGCTGAGTTAAACAAGTTGGAAAAGCTAGGCATCATACAGCCGATTCAATTTTCGGAATGGGTAGCATCTATCGTCCGTACTGAAACCAGATAAGACTATCTGCATTTGTGATGATTATAAGCTAACAGTTAATCAGGCCACCAAGTTGGATAAATATCCAATTCCAAGAATTGAAGACTTGTACACAAAGTTGGCAGGAGGTCAATCCTACACTAAGTTAGATATGAGCCATGTGTACCAGCAACTCAAGTTAGATAACACATCCCAGGGGTATGTTACAACAAACACACACAAGGGCCTATTCCAGTATAGGTGCCTACCTTTTGACGTGTCCTTGGCATGTGCAATGTTTCAAAGGACGATGGAGAGTTTGCTACAGGGATTACCACACGTTCTCGTATACCTTGACGATGTCCTCGTAACTGGATCGACAGAGGCCGAGCATTTAGCAAATTTAGAGGAGGCATTAAAAAGAATTCTGGAAGCTGGAGTCCGCCTAAAAACGGAGAATGCACTTTCCAAGCCATCGAGGCTACCTATCTGGGACACCATATGGATGCACAAGGATTACACCCCATGGAAGAAAAGGTTAAGGCAATAAAGGAGGCACATTCCCCCACAAATATCACCGAGCTCAAATCATTTTTAGGGATGTTAAAACTACTACAGGTCTATTTTTTTTACCCAACTTATCGATTGTACTGACCCCCTTGAACATACCGCTGAAGGGACACCATCATTGGTCCAGGAAGGCTCCACAGGAGGCAGCCTTCAACAGTAGAACTTCAGAGTAAAGCAACTGCTGCACTCCTCAACCTTGTTAGTGCACTTCGAACTATCTAAAGAATTGATATTGATCTGCAACGCCTCTCCACATGGCATTGGTGCAGGAGTCCCATGAAATTGACGACAGCTCTGAGAGGCCAATAGGTTACATATCAAGAACCTCTCAGTGGCTGAAAAAGGTTATTCGCAGATTGCAAAGGAAGGACTGTCAATAGTACTCAAGAGTTTTAAAAATTCCACCAGTACTTACATGGCATGCAATTTACTATCGTCTCCAATCATAAACCGCTTTTGGGCCTTTTTTAACCAAGTCCAGGTTATCCCGCCAACAGCCTCAGCAAGAATTCAGCAATGGGCGTTAATTCTGTCCACCTATGAATACACAATCAAGCACCAACCTGGGATACACATAGCAAATGTGGGCACCCTTAGCTGCCTACCCTTGCAAAAAAGCATCTTATGTACTCCTGTACCCCAAGAAATCGTCCTTGTATTGCATTTTCTAGACACACCGCCTATCTGCGCAAAGCAGATCAGGAACTGGACCAATCAGTATCCACTTCTGTCCAAAGTTAGACTTATAGATGGATAAATGAGCCGGTCTCCGAGGAAATGAAACCATTTTTTTCCCGCAATTACAAATTGAGTTGTCAGGATAGAATCATTCACTGGGGTGCAAGAGTAGGCATTCCTGAATCAAGCAGGGAACTGCTCCTAACCGAATTACACAGCACTCATCCTGGCATTTCTAAATTGAAAATGCTCGAAAGGAGTTACATGTGGTGGCGTGGTATAGATGTAAATATCAAAGGTAGTCAAGCACTGTCAACAGTTCCAACTGCAGCAAAAGTTGCCAGCCACAGCCCCACTACACTACAGTTACTTGGACAGAATTGAGCAACGGGGCTGTTATCCTAAGAACATACACTGTGAGGAGATTAATAGAGGTTCTTTAAAATCATTAGTTCGGACAGAGGAAATAAAAATAAATTATTTCCATCGGCTGATGGATCAATAACCAGAAGGCACAGGTTTAAGGTGATTGGCAAAAGAGCCACAGAATTTCCAGCTTCTAACCTGCTCTTGTAGTCACAGTATTCAGATGGCTGGACTAGTTAAGCTTCAGATCAATGGTAACCCCAGGATGTTGTTGGTAGGGGTTCAGTGATGGTACTGCCATTGAATGTGAAGGAGAGATGATTAGACTGACTCTTGTTGAAGATGGTTACTGCCTAGCACTTGTGTGGTATGAATGTTACTTGCCATTTATCAGCCCAGGTCTTGCTGCACACAGGCACAGACTGCTTCAGTATCTGAGGAGTTGCGAAGGGTGAACATTGCACAATCATCAGCGAACGTCCCCACTTCTGACTTTATGATGGGGGGAAGGTTGATGAAGCAGCAAAAGATGGATGGACCTTGGGCACTACCCTGAGGAGCTTCTGCAGCAATGTACTTGGTCTGACCACCCCCGAACAAACACAACCATCTTCCTTGGTGTTAGGTATGACTTTGCCACTGACTTGAATTTTACTAGGGCTCTTTGATGGCAGACTTGGTCAAATACTATCTTGATGTCAAAGGCAATCACTCTATCCTCACCTCTTAAATTCAGTT
The DNA here is from genome assembly GCF_017639515.1 of Carcharodon carcharias. NCBI lineage: Eukaryota > Metazoa > Chordata > Chondrichthyes > Lamniformes > Lamnidae > Carcharodon > Carcharodon carcharias. Next base: position 124,537,862 of record NC_054468.1, on the reverse strand, counting down.
CTTTTGTCCATGTTTGGACCAAGGCTGTAATAAGGTCAAGAGTTGAGTAGCCCTGGCAGAATCCAAATTGAGCAATTTTCTATTTACCACAAGTCCCCTTGGCTAGTGTAACCTCATTAACTTTATATTATCAATATCATCACTCTTCTACTCCTCATCACTCTTTAGGGAAGGAAATCTACCATCCTTACCCTGTTTGGTCTATATATATATATGTGTGACTCCAGACCCACAGCAACGTGGTTGACTCTTAACTTCAATGGCCTTACAAGCCGACTCAGTTGTATTCAAGAAGATGGCTGACAATCACATGCTTTAGGGCAATTAGAAATAGGAACACAGGAAATAAGAGCAGGAATAGGCCCCTGGAGCCTGCTCTGTCATTCAACTAGATCATCCTTCCTGCATCTACCCTGTTGAGCCCTGTAAGAATTTTATACGCTTCCATGAGATGACCTCTCATTCTTCTAAACTCAAGAGAATATAGGTCCATTATCCTCAATCTCTCCACATAGGACAATCCAGCCATCCCAGGAATTGGTCTGGTGAACCTTTGTTGCACTCCCTCTATGGTAAGTACATCCTTCCATAGGTAAGGAGAACATAACTGTATACAATACTCCAGGTGCAGTCTCACCAAGGCCCTAAACAATTGCAGCAAGACATCTTTACTTCTGCACTCAAATCCTCTTGCAATAAAGGCCAACATACTATTTGCCTTCCTAATTGCTTGCTGCACCTGCATGTTAGCTTTCAGTGACACATGAACAAGGACCCAGGCTTCTTTGAACATCAACACTTCCCAATCTCTCACCATTTAAGAAATACTCTGCATTTCTGTTTTTCCAACCAAAGTGGATAACTTCACCTTTGTCCACAATATATTTAATCTGCCATGTTCTTACCCACTTACTTAGTTTGTCTAAATCCCCAGGAAGCATCTTTGCTTCCTTCTCATAACTCAAATTCCCACGTAGTTTTGTGTCATCGGCAAACTTGGAAGTATCACATTTAGTCCCCACATCCAAATCAATAAACAATGGGCAATAAATGCTGGCCTTCCCAGGGATGCCCACATCCCATGAATGAATGAATTTTTTAAAAATGTAAGAAAGTCCCAAGGTATAATTCGAAAAAGAGCAGGGGGTTCTCCCTACATCCTGACCAACATTTATCCCTCGACAATCACAACCAAAAATAGAATAACAGGTCATTATTTTCCATTTTGGAAATTTAAATTGGTTTCTATGTTTATCTACATAACATTTCAAGAGTAATTCACACATTTACAGATAAGAAACTTGCATCATATAATCTGTTAAGAGTAATAGGATTTTTAAGTATCTGTACCCATGGCCGAACTCGTACAATCACTCACTGACCAACATTGGCTCTCAGTTAAGCAGCTCCTTGATTTTAAAATTCTCATACTACTTTTCAAATCCTGCAATGGCCTCGTCCTTCCCTATTTCTGTAATCTCCTCCAGTCCTACAACTCTAAGTTATCTGCGCTCCTCCAATTCAGGCATCTTGAGTATCCCTGATTTAAATCACTCCACCATTGGTGATGTTCCTTCAGCTAACAAACATTAAGGTCTTGAAATCCCTTCCCAAACCTCCATGCCTCACTACCTTTCTTTTCTCCTATAAGCTCCTTAAAACCTTACTCTTTGATCAAGCATTTGGTCACCTGCCCTAATGGTTCCTTGTGAGGCGCATTGTCATATTTTGTTTGATACTGAACCTCTGAAGATGTTTCATTATGTTAAAAGGTGCTAGATAAATACAAATTGTTGTTATTCATGGACTAAATGTCTTTGACTGCTATGGTTTGTGAAACCCTGAATTCAAGGGAAAGTGTCAAAGCATAAACAATATGTCCGAGATAACAAAGAATTTTAATTGGAAAACTGAAGCTGATGGTGTAGTCTGACAGATGAGATTTGTGGCAGGACAAATTCTTGACATATGCCACTCAATTCAGTGAAGATAACTTTACAAACTTGTATCAAGATATACAGGTGCTAAAAGTTATATTAATTTACAATGACATTTTCATAACTGGAAAGGTTTTCTGTCTAGCGGTAAAAAAATAAATAACTTGCACAGGGGGGAAGGGATCGAAATAGGCTAGATCTGAATTAAAACACTCCTATTCTTAGAGCAAGAGGAGGATACAAAACAGTATCTGCTCTGTAATTAGGACACATATGTATATACACTATCCACTCTTTAATGGAAGAGGCTAGGTAATTAACTCAGCACAGGCTCCCTAGTCTGATTTAGCGTAGGAAATAGGGGGAGTAAGCCATTTCGCCCCTCAAGACTGCTTAATTACAGGTTAAAAAGTTCTTCTGCAACAGTCTTGTTTTCCAGAATTTACAGAACTCACAGGACAGATGCCAGCATACTAGCTGCAAGCTACTGTGGAGCCATTTTAGTATCCCTAACCCAACAAACCCAATCCTCTCTTCGCCAAAATATGCAATGGGACCATATTTTAGTAGAAGTTGACAACCATTAAGAGCATGAATCCAGTACCTTTTTCACCCCCACAGCACATTTTCTTTAAGGGAGTGTTAGCATAGCTACCTCTACTCTGGCAGAAATCAGCATGAGAAGAGGAGCCTTGTCAATCTGAAAGCTCAATTCCTTACCAGGCAGGGCTTTTAGATATTGTTGGCAGAAGTCTGGGAGTGGCAACTAACCTACCATTCTTTCAGGGATGAAACGAAGCAACAAAGGTGTTTTAATTTAGCAAATTGTGGGATAATGCAACTTCTAACTCCATTCAAAAATATAGTATGGTTTTGTGTCCTCCTCCTGCTCTCAGAATAGGAGTGTTTCAATTCAGATCTAGCCTATTTCGATCCCTTCCCTCCACCCTACCCCCACTAGGGCTATCCGTACCTTGCTTGTCCGGCTTTCTACCCTTAATTAGCACATTCCTTAGATAATATCACCACCTTCAACACCTCTTTGTCCTTTTGTCTATGACATCTTTTGGCTATCTCCACCTATCACTGACCCTCTATCCAGCTCTATCTGTCCCACCACATCCCCCACCCCCACCCCTAAACCAGCTTATATTTCACCTCTTTTCTATTTTTCCTTAGTTCTGTTGAAGAGTCATACAGACTCGAAACGTTAACTGTGTTCCTCTCCGCAGATGCTGTCAGACCTGCTGAGTTTTTCCAGGTATTTTTATTTTTGTCAAAGTGGGATATATCAACCAGTGAGTTCTGAAGATTCACAAGTCACAGTCTATCAATTAACTGACTATGCAAATGGACCAGCAAATTCATTGTTATTACACATTATTTTTACAGCAAGGTCCAGCCAAATAAAACCAAAAGCAATAGCAGAAATACCTTGAAAAGGAGGCCAAAAAAGATGAAATTCCGGACAAAAATCATTGTAACCCTAATTAGACCTTTCACTTATATTGTCCTGTGAGAAAAAGCTAGAATTTATTATTTGTCAAATAAAAGTCACAGAGATGGTAAGGCTTTCTATGTACAAACTTACCATTGGGGAGTGCACATACACACAAGGTTTTGATATCATGGTTACTGCAATCAATAGCCTTTGAGATCATGCACAAAGTGTTTGCCTTCGATTTATCCATGCAACCAAACATTTTTATCAGTTTTACAAATCTCAGACAAGAGTGTGAAGAGACATCACCCTCATGAAAGCACTTGGTGTGTTTTTTTCATATAAACAGTGACAGAAGTTGCGCTGAAAAGCATCATAATGACACAAATGCAAAAGTAACAAACATGGCTGTTCTTTACTGCTCAAATGACTTAGTGAGCATCGCCTCCCCCCTTCAAAAGCTTAAGCAACTAGATGTCTGAGTTCTTAATTATAACACTTAAATGCAATATTACCCTTTAATAATTAGTCCCAAGAGCAAAAGAAAAGACAAAGCAGCTGTGGAAATTACTCAGAACGGTCAAAACATGTCATCAGAGCACCAACATGCACGAAATTGGACAAAACATGGGTGCAACCATTTATTTGACAACATGGCACAGGAATTCAGAGTACCAGTTCTGTATGTCATAATAATGCTGGGATTCAGGTTAAAGCACCCAGTTTCTCGGATTGAACTATCACAGCTGTGAAGAGGGGAGAAGAGGTGTGCAGTGCATCAAATGTACAGTCCTCATTGAATCATTAAAAAATGGTTGCTATTTTCACAATTATAACGTGCATCACCATAAAACTGTCCGATATACAGAAAAGCACCAATGGTGCAAAATGTGTTCCCCCCATGCCCCATTTTGTGCACCTTATTTAGCATTCATCTTACATGCACATATTTTCTGCAGTATTTAAAGAGCAAATTTCCTTCATTATTTTTGGCAATTGACAGTTTTAGAAATAATTTATCCAAAATCTGACACATTAAAGTTCACATTGGTTCATATGGCAAATGAAGTTCAACACACAAATGTGAGGGGGTACATTTTGGTAGAAGGAATAGGTCGTCACTTATTATTTGGAAGTTTCGATTCTAGGTGGGGTAGAGAAACAAAGGGATCTTGGAGTACAAGTACACCAATCACTTGGCACTATGTGAATTGTTATTGCAGACATCTGGCACAGATGTGATGGGTCAAATTGTCCTCCTTCTGTGCTATATTCATTCTATGAATCTATGATACTATAAGCACCAGACATTTTTTCTAGCAGCATTGAACCGAAAAGTAGGGAAGTTATGCTAAAATTGTATCAAACCTTGGTTAGATCATGCTTAGAGTACTGTGTGCAGTTCTGGTTGCCATATTAAAAGGATAGAGGCACTGGAGAGGTTGCAGAGAAGATTTGCAAGGATGATACCAGAAATGTGTGGGTATTGTTACAAAGATGTCCTTTACAGAATATTAATACGCAATGTCATCTGTTGGATATAAAAAAAATTAAACCTTATTGAAAAGAATATTGTGTGTCAAACAAAGGATACTGGGCCTTCAGCAGCTACTAGATTGCATTTGTGAAGGTCATAAGCCACTTTATGGAGACACCGAGTCTACTGAGCTCCTAGAGACAATGGCTAAGATAAGCCTCAGATTGAAATCAGAGAGAGGTCACGTGACTAGCTCTTGGGTGTAAAATATACTGGATTTGAACTAACAGATAGAGATTGCCACAGGGACAGAAGTGCCCACAACCCACCTCTCTTTCTCTCTCAACAAAACAGTCCTATCTGTGATTTGAAAATCCACCAAAAGATCTCATTGCTGCAAACCAAAAGCTCCTAAAGGAGGATTCCAACTCAACACCACTGTCTTCAAAGGAAAAGAGAATCAACCAGCCACAATTGCAAGTGACTGCTTCAGTGACAAACCAAAGTACCAGCAGCTACCCTAGAAAGTGACTTTAGCTGTGAACACGCATTCGGACCATCGGTGAATAATTTTTCTGACTTCACCGTTTTTTTTTACTTGGGCAAGTTTTAACATCTGATACTCTGTAAAGTTTTATTTCTATTGTACATGCCTGGGGAAGTTGTATGTGTGTTTTTTTTGTATTACTGGCAAGTTGGACATATTTGTACATTTTAAACCTGTTAATCATGTCTGTATCTTTACCTGAATGAGTTTTAGTAATAAAACTAACTCCTTACTTGTTAACTCAAGCAATCTTACACCGAACTATACACAGTTCAGTACGTATTGAATTAGTAATATTGCATTTTTTAAAAATTCAAACTCTGTTATAACCAACCCAGGGGTTGGGGTGGGGCAAAGAGACGACTCAGCTCACCCTTCTCAACATGGTCATAACAGCATACATATCAGGAAAGGAGGAACAGGGATAACTAACGGCAAAGTATAGTGAGGCACCTGATGTAGTGTACTAAGAGTACCTGATCTGTATTGAACTTCATGTAACATCAAATTTGAACTGTTGTGTAATGTAGTTTTACAAATTTTATGAACAGAGTATACTTTCTGGGGGAAAAGGTTAACAGGCTTGGTATCTTTTTTCCTGAAAAATCATTGAGGGGTGATCCAACAGATATATTTGAAATTATGAAAAGGTTTTTAATAGAGTGGATTCAGAGACTGTTTCCACCTGTGGAGAAGAGGATTACTAGAGGCCAGCAATGTAAGAAATCAAATAGGGAATTCAGAAGAAGTTCATTTGCTCATAGCGTGGTGAAAATGTGGAACTCGCTACCACATGGAGTGGTTGAAGCAAATATAGTAGTATAGATGCACCCTTTTCTCTTTGAGGGGCAACAAAGGACTTCTCAAGGGCAATTAGGGATGGGCAATAAATGTTGGCCTAGCCAGCGATGCCTACATCCCATGGATGAATTACAAAACAGAAAATATATGCTGCATTTGCTTAGATAACAGTGACTGCATTTCAAAATAACTCATTATATAGGATGCATTTTGGAAGATCATGAGAAATGTGAGGAGGTGATAAATAAATACTAGACAAGGAAGGGCCAAAATTACAAAATATCAACAGATGCCAAGCCTGCTGAGTGTTTCTAGCTTTTCCTGTTTTTATTTTATGTAAAAATACAAATTCTTTTAATATTTTGAACACTGTTAAATTTTATGTACTTTTACATTTTTAAGTTGCATTTCATCACTGTAATCATTACATAAAATTCTGAACAATGCATACAACATAAAAAATGGGGTGCAAGAATATATTTAATTAACAACCTTTTCCTCCCCCGCACGACGAGAATTCCACCAAGATGCCTAAAGAGATTAAAATGGCTTCATGTGCAAGATCTTCAAATTCCACAAGGAAGAAAAAAATACCAAACATAAGAAGTGTTGTTTTATTATCACTGTCAGAAGTTCACAGACCAATATGTAGTGGACCTGCCCGCACACGATACACACCACTGACAGCTCACTCAAATTCCTTCAATGTTAGATCTTAAAACATACACAATCTAGTTTGTTTTGCTGCTGAAGCCAATGTTCACCTGTCAGCAGCAAACAGACAAACAGCATGGAATTTTAAGAATTTCTTTGCTTTTGTTGAAACAGAAGAATGACATTAGGCATTTGAAATTTCCATTAACCTTGTACAATTTAACCTATTATAAACTGTTCCTCAGAAAGCTGAAAAGGTGGGGTAATGCTCTGCATAAATACTTCCCAATCTCCTGGAGCAGAAGCCCAGATTTCAACATTCCCTAGTCGCTTTCCACAATGGCATTTCCCAGATCCCTATGTTATGACCAAGGGCATCATTTAACCAACAGCACCAAAAACAAACCAAATCAATGGTCACTTTTCTTTTTGTTCTCTCAGAGACCTTGATGTGCCATTCTAGCATACATAACAAGTGATTGAATTTCAGAAGAAATTAACTGGATGTAAAGGCAGATTACCACAACTTGAGGGATAAGACATAATACAAACTTATATAACCAAATAATTGAGTAACTTAAGTACAGCAGATATAATGAATCACAATGAACCAGAACCCTGCCCACACCAATCTATATAAATCATATAGAAAAAAACAAAAAAACTGCGGATGCTGGAAATCCAAAACAAAAACAGAATTACCTGTCAACTCTTTTCTTCTCCGCCGATGCTGCCAGACCTGCTGAGTTTTTCCAGGTAATTCTGTTTTTGTTTTATATAAATCATATATCAGTTCTGAATATTCAGGAGAGTGATGGTTCATCTGAGGAGTGCAGCCAGAGTGAAGTTCATGGCAACATTACTGGCTCAGTTGTACAGGGAGGTACGAAGAAGACTGGAGGCGCAATGGTGATAGAAGATACGATTGTCAGGGGAACAGACAGGCATTTGTGTGGCCACAGACATGAACCCAAGATAGTATGTTTCCTCCCTGGTTTCAGGGTCAAGAATGTCACTGAATGGCTGCAGAGCACCCTGTGGGGGAAGGGTAATCAGCAAATAGTCATGGTCCACATTGGTACAAACAACATAAGCAGAAACAGGGGCGTGGTCCTGCAGTCAGAATTTAGGGAGCTAGGTAGGAAATTAACAAGCAGGACTTCAAAAGTAGTAATCTCTGGTTTCATCCCAGTACCATGCACAAGTGTAGAAATAGGAGGATAAAGCTGATGAATATGTGACTGGAAAAATGGTGCAGGAGGGAGGGCTTTAGATTCCCAGGACACTGAGACCAACACTGGGGGAGATCAGGCCGGACAAGGTGTAACTAAGCAGAGCCAGGTCCAATTTCCTTGTGGGGCAATTTGCTAGTGCTTATAGGGGAGGATTTAAACTAGCCTGGCAGAGGTGTAGGAACCAGATAGAGGAATTCCAAGGTGCACAGAATACTGGGAGACAAAGCACCAGAATAGGATATAGTAAAGTAGTAGGTGGCTTTTGTGTAAGTTTGGGGGGCATAATAAATTCTCAATTAGGGTTACAGTGCATGTTTCTGAACAGGAGGGTGATAAAAAAGGTTGGTGCAGGTAGCCATGTGGAAATACAATGTGGTGATAATGGAGACCTGGCTCATAGGAAAGCAGCATTGGGCATTATTCTTGGATACAAGATGTTTGGGAAAGATAGGAAAGGACGGTGAAGCGGCAGTTTTGATTAAGAAGAGCATTGCAGTGTTGGAGAAAGAGGACGACCAGAGGGGTCAAGGGCATAATCTATTTGGCTAAAACTAAGGAACAAAAGAGATCACGTGGCTCAGTGTAGTCTATAGGCCACCAACTAGTGGAAAAGGTGTAGAAGAACAAATTTGTAAGGAAATTACAGGGAGGTGCAAACATTATAGAATAGCTTAATGGTTATAACCACTTATAGAGTATTTTAATTATCTAATTATAGACTGCACTGGTATCAGTGTAAAGGGCAGAGAGGGGCAAGAGTTCCTAGAGTGTGCTCAGGAGAATTTTCTACAGTGGTATGTTTCCAGTCCAATGAGAAAGGAGGCATTCCTAGACCTGGTTCCTGGGATCATTGTATCATAAGGTTTAGGCTGGCTATGGAAAAGGAACAATCCAGAGTATGAATCAGTAACTGGGAGGAAGCCAATTTCAATGGGTTAAGAATGGATCTGACCCAAAAAATGGGAGTTATACACGGGTGCAGGGGGCATAACTGAGGTATTGAATACTTCACATTTATCTTTACCAAGGAAGAAGATACTTCGCAGGTAACATTAGCGCCACATAAATGCTAGGTAATGACCATCTCCAACAACAGAGAATCTAACCATCGCCCCCTTGACATTCAATGGCATTATCATTGCTGAATCTCCCGCTTTCAACATCCTGGGGGGACACCACTGGCCAGAAACTGAACTGGACTAGCCAAATAAATACTATGGCTACAGGAGCTGGTCAAAGACTAGGAATCATGCTGGCACAAGTCAGGAATGTGATGGAATACTCTCCACTTGTCTGGATGAGTGCAGCTCCAACAACACTTAAGCTTGACACCAACCAGGACAAATCAGCCCATCCACAAATGTTCACTCCCTCCACCACTTATGCACAGTGACAGCTGTGTGTACCATCCACAAGATTAACTGCAGCAACTCACCAAGGCACCTTAGACAGCACTTTTCAAACTGCTATGATTCCCAGCTGAGGACGAGCCTGATCACAGGGTAGAACCTAGCTTGATAGATCCTAACTTTTATTTGTTTAAGGATACATGGAGAGGGGCTACTGAACAGAGACACCAGAGTCAGCTAATTAACTTTTAACAAAAGCATAAAACATTTATCAAGCAAGAAAAGATGAACTATATTACAATACTCCTTTACCCACAACTATACCTTTACAGATATATAGATTTGTAAGGGTAACACAAGTTACAAAAGCTATCTTATACTCTAATGTTCACAATAAGTACACAGTCCATGTAAACCAATTGGTGACCTGTGGTCAGACACACCACCCACTGAAACCCAGTGACAGAGGCCACCCTAGACAGATGCTATGGGTCTCTCAACTCCCCCCAGACGCTTGTTACACCATGAGCCAACCAGTCTCACTGAACTCCATCTATCACAGGAGGGTTTACAATCTCCACCTTCCAAGAACTCACTTTGGAATCTTACCCCAAACCGATGCTTTCTCTCAGACGTCTTTCGCAAGGGTTCGCCTCAAGGGTTTCAAACTCTCCTTCTGATGTTCCTCTCCCCTGGGTCACCACATGCATTCAAGCTTTCTTCCACACACATTCTCTCTCACTGACTCAGCTATCAACAGTACACCACTGCTTCACATGCCCATAGCAAAAATTATAGATCTTCAATTGTCTCTTTCGACCTTCTGGTTTCTCACAAGCCTTTATATCGCTTTGACTCTGCTTCCTGCAGCTTGAAGCTTTAAACTTGAGGCTAGGAGCCTCCCTCTGCCCCTCACACTTAATTTTACTTAATAGCACCTTTTCCAGGTTCCTGTCCTTCCTTGGACTAGAAGGTCTGCTTGGGACTTTCTCCTGTACCATTCCCCTGGATTCTTGGGGACTTTCTTCTTTAGCTCGGGGCTAGCTATCTGTCCTCTTTGCTCCAGTCTCTCCCTGGCAGCTACTTTCAACCAACTTTAGCTTGGAGCTGGCTATCTGCCCCTTCTATGTTGCTTCTGCTTGGCAGTTGTCTTCAAAACCAACTGAACTCAAACAGCTTCCAAATCAAACTGCTGTTTCTAGTTTCTTGTGTGTGTGTCTGTAGGAGGGACCTGCCTCTATGGGCCCTTGTTGCTAGGCAACGCCCAGTTTTTCTACTCATGTTTGCTTAATTTCTCTTACAGTCAAACTCTCATTAGAAATACAGGCACCTTTAAAAGTGAAACTAAAACTCAACTTGACCTTTTCTTAACACAGTTGCAGAAATACAAATCAAACTTAAACATTAAAGCTAAAACTCATTCCTAACACCTACAAATACCAACATAACTTATTTAAACTATCTCTATTTCCTAACACAAACCCACAATCGCGACCATCTAGAAGAACAAGAGCAGCAGGCACATGGGAACACCACCACCTGCAAGTTTCCCTCCAAGCCACTCACCATCCTGACTTGGAAATATATCATCATTCCTTCACTGTCACTGGGTCAAAATCCTGGAACTCCATCCCTAACAGTACTGTGGGTGTATCTACACCACATGGACTGCAGCAGTTCAAGAGAGCAGCTCACCACCACCTTTTCAAGGGCAATCAGGGATGGGCAATAAATGCTGGCCTAACCAGCGACACCCTCATCCCATGAACAAATATAAAAATGGTCATGATGAAAGAGGAGGTTGTTCAGACAAACCCAGGAATGGTGGTGGTGCTTCCTGGGACATTGAATGAGAATGAGATGTCAGGCTATTGCTTGAATAGTCTATGAGACAGCTCTCCCAGTTTGGTATTATCCCACAGATGTCAGTGAGGATGACTTTGCAGGGTCATTTCCAGTGTCTAGATCGATGCCAGGTGATCCATCCGGTTGCATTCCTTATTGACTTTCTAGCAGCTTACTAGGCCATTTAAGTGGGCTTTTAAGAGTCAACCACATTGCTGCGGATCTGGAGTAGACCAGAACTTCCCTTAAAGACATTAGTGAACCAGATGGTTTTTTAATGACAATTTACAGTGGTTTTTTATTGATTGAACTCAAATTCCTCCATTTGCCATGGTAGGATTTGAACCCAGGTCTTTGGAGCTTTACCCTGAGTGTCTGGATTACTAGCCCAGTAACAATACCACTACGGCACCGCCTTTAATAGTCACTAGGTGATCTCAAGGCTAGGCTTTGTAGTAATTTGCAGTTCAATCATTTGTTACTGATTCACAGGAGTCACTGGTTTAGGAGAGTGGGATTTCTGCTTCACTTCCAAACCAGATTATTAGAAATTCCCCTTGTTTACAGAGAAGCATACCTTGGCAACCAACTGGGTGCTGTAATAGACAGCTTTAAAAATAAATGGAAAGTTGTGAAAAGGACAAAGAGAGATGAACAGTGATGTGCTGTTATAGCTGCTGATTTGTATCATTATTACTGGTTATTACTAAATACACTGTTCCACATACAAGTGTTGGGAGATTTATCTGGTACAAATTGTAGTCCTTATTAATCTGTTATTGATGTGGGTCTTTTTTCATCACAGAGATTCAATTAATTGGTACTAATTGTGCTCCAAGCAAAATTGTATCTTTCAAATGGGAAATAATGGTGAACAGTTGAAGCTTGCCATGCAGGAAGACACTGTAGATTAAGGAGTATTAATCTCTTTGAGACGAAGTTCAAGTTTTTAAAATCTTGCGGATTATCAAAAGAAGGAAAGATTGAGGAAGATGCTGAGTTCCATTGTTTTGAGCTCTTTGTCAGCACAAGGAGGAAGAAGGGCACGTGGGATGGTACATTGGAAATTTGGAAGGAAGAGGAGTACAGAAGGTAAAGAAGGTTGGCACAGCGGCAGATATGGGACTGGAGGCGAGAAAGAAATTGCTCATCAGATAATCTTTTTCTTGCACCCTCTCAGTGAGTGTATGAAGTGTTCAAAGACCCTCTCCAAAATTGAAGTAGGATCCATTTTTGGGATGGCCTTGAGGTTTATAAAGGGCTGAGTATTGAATTGCATTATATATGTTACATTACGAGAGTTGTTGGTGAGAAAGGAAATTTTGGTACAAAGTGGGTTTAGCAATGGAGTACAAAAACCAAAAATAGCTGGAAAAATTCGGCAGGTCTGACAGCATCTGTGGAGAGGAAGGCAGAGCTAACGTTTCAAGTCCGTATGACTCTTCATCAGAACTCTTCTGATGAAGAGTCATACAGACTCGAAACGTTAACTCTGTCTTCCTCTCCACAGATGCTGTCAGACCTGCCAAGTTTTTCCAGCTACTCTTGTTTTTGTTTCAGATTTCCAGCATCTGCAGTATTTTGCTTTTATCTTAGCAATGGAGTAGATGTCAGAGAGTCAGTGAGGCCAAGAATGCTGATATGTGTAGGATTTCTGGAATCCTTAAAGTTAGTACCTGTTTGTTAGATTTGAGACAGCTGAACCCCAGAGGTGATTTGAGAGTGACTGCTCTTGACATCAAGGCAGCATTTGTGTGTGGCATCAAGGAGCCCTAACAAAACTGGAGTCAGGGGGTATCAGGGGGAAAATTCTCTACTGGTTGGAATCATAGCTAGCACAAAGGAAGATGGTTGTGGTTTCTGGAGGTCAGTCATCTCAGTTCCAGGAGAACACTGCAGGAGCTCCTCAGGTTAGTGTCCTGGGTCCAACCTTCTTCAGCAGCTTCATCAATGACCTTCCTTCCATCATAAGATCAGAAGTGGGGGTGTTCGCTGATGATTGCACTACGTTCAGCACCATTCGCTACTCCTCAGATACTGAAGCAGTCCATGTCTAAATGCAGCAAGACCTGAACAATATCCAGGCTTAGGCTTACATGTGGCAAGTAACATTCACGTCACACAAGTGCCAGGAAATGACCATCTCCAGCAAGAGAGAATTAACCATCAATCCTTGGCATTCAATGGCATTACCATTGCTGAAACTCCCACCATCAACATCCTGGGGGTTACCATTGACCAGAAACTGAACTGGACTAGCCATATAAATACTGTGGCTACAAGAGTAGGTCAGAGGCTAGGAATCCTGCTGTGAGTAACTCACCTCCTGACTCCCCAAAGCCTGTCCATCATCTAGTCTGAATGAATTGCAAATCAGGGTGCAAATAAGCTGGACAATTATTAAACTGCAACAGAAATCTTAGCTTTGAAGTGAACTAAAGTTTTAGGGAGAAAGGAAGTTAGAAAAGTTCATGCTTGCCACAAATCTCTGGCAAACAATCTGGGTATTTGGTCATCAAAAGAAAGCTAACCTAGGTTCATACAAAGGAAATGAGAGAGACGTTTCATTTGCTTTTTATTTTAAGGATTTTCCTTCTTTGACTTCCAGACACTGTCTTCAACAGATTAGCAAATAATCAACAGTCCAAGCCATAAAAGCAAAATATTACAGATGCTGGAGATCTGAAATAAAAACAAACTGCTGGGAAAAACTCAGCAGGTCTTTAGCATCCATGGAGGGAAAAACAGATTTAACATTTTGAGTTCAATATGACTCCCACTCACTCCCAGTCTCAGGATTCTTATTCACCCTCACCCACCAACACACACACACACATACACCCACACATACTGGGTGAGGGTGAGTGGGTGAGCACCTTGAGACTGAGACTAAGTGTGAGCTGGACACACACACACAAACCTTCTTTATTTATTATCATTATTTTAAATAAACAATTTATTGCTTTGGCTTTTTATTTTGCTCAGCAGGTTGCTTCTTTTCATACCGCTGCTTTTTAAAAAAATTATATTTAATGTTGTGCCAAACCTTATCTTGCCAATATTTGCTCATTGGCCCTTGAGTGAGAAAAAATTTGAAATTTGGTCCCCCATGCTGAAAAGTTGGACAAGCCTGGTCCTGGCAATGTTTGGTCCCTGGATACAAAAATCAGATGCAAACTGGTTCAGATGCCAGAGCAGTGTTGCCGACTTGTGCTTTTTCTGCTACATGCAAAACCATGTATGGCTAAGAACACTAAACTGAAGCTCTCTTTCAGAAAGGTAGAACCATCTGATTTGCCTCACTCCTCTGCTTATTCCCCATAGCCCTGTAAACTTTTCCTTTTCTAATATATATCCAATTTCCTTTTGAAAATTACCGCTGGATCTTCTACCAACAACTTTCAGTGTTAGCATATGCACTTGAGAAAATAATTTGAAAATTATATCAAACGGGAATCGTAATGTATTTTCTTCAGTTTAAAGAGGACAATATACTGAATCATCCCCTTACTTCCCATACCTATAGTATTTCAGTACTTCAAGACACCTAATCCTGTGTGACACTCCAACTCAATATCACTTATGACAGATGTTTGAAAATAAAATCTTTATTTCAATTGTGAAAGCTTAATTGGCCATGGCACCAAAAATCCATTGGTGCATAATAAAAAAACCTTGGGGCAAGTTATTAGCCAGTGCTCAAAATGACAAGTGATGTAGTGTAAGAGAATAGTTGCTTAAAAAACAAAATAACTAATTCTAAAGTACGAGAAGTTTCCAATCTTTAACCCTTGTGGTTCCGTTCTATGAACAGCACAGATTCTTGGCAGAAATTTAACTCCCATACATCTCAAACTACTATTAGCAGTTCCTGATGACAGTTAGGATTCATCCAACAACGAGCAAATAGCATTAAAAAAAAGTCCTAAAACTACAGACCCACAAAAATCGAACAGGACAAATCAGTGGATTGAAAATAGTAGTGCACGACACTGCTACTTGGGCTTTTAGGCTCAATAGTTAGGGCATGGAGCCACATATGATTTGCAAACTAGAGTTTGATCACCAATGATATAAATCATCAAGTCTACCTGTCCTACTTGCATCAAATTTGGGTAATTGCTATCAGTTGGATACAATTATATGGGGCCAATATCGATAGGTATACTTTATTTAATACATTATTTCAATTCCAAACTCTGTATTTACTTGCCAGAATTTCCAGAAGTTCCTCTCCTTTATTGCATCTTGTTCAGATTATTGATGAAAAGCATGCGCCTTCATTTTCACTGTCCATGATTACATCACGTAAAATTAAGATTGAACGTCTTGTTTTAAGTGCCTCACCCTCATGCCAAAAGAACAATACACGAACAACATAATTCATAATTCCAGATAAGACCATGGCAGGCATCACTCGTGCTCCTACTGAACAAAGCTTCAAAACAGTAAACCAACCAAATTGATTTCTCACAAGCATTCCCAAAGCAGTCAAGTAGCAAGGAAAACAGGAGCTGCAAATGATATATGTGTCCCACACAGATGTATCTATTAAGAAGCAAGCAAGTATTTTGATTTTGGACTGGAAACCAAAGAATGAGTTCTCTTAAACACATTTTCATCTTTAGCATATAAAGAAAGAACTTGCATTTATAATGTGCTTTTCACAACCACAGGATGTCCCAACATATTTCACAGCCAACTAAGCAACTTTTGAAGTGAAGTCAATGTCGTAATATAGGGAAACATGGCCGCTAATTTGTGCACAACAAGATACCACAAAAAGCAATGGGATATCAACTAGCTAATCTGTTTAAATGATCTTACAGTCATGACCTGTCAAGGTATATATAAAATAAGTCTGTATTATAATTAATCAATAATGAAAGTATAATTACAACAAGCTGCCCTCTCCATCTATGCAAAGAACAGCTCCTTCCAACCAGTTTTGAATATAAGCGAAGATGTATAACCACTCTAAAGACCCTGGAAAAAAATGCAAACATAAGATATAGTAAAGTTTACAGGGGTTACATTCCTGTGAAACCTTTCGAACAGCGAAATTGTGAACAGCTATCATACTTTACAATGGGAGTCAATTAGATAGGTTCCAGCCATTCTAAAACTAGACCCGTATAAAGGTTCAAAGGCAATAAAAACTGGTTTTTAATAAATTTGAGAAATTTACTGGAGAAATGGCTTAACAATCTATCAATTTGGATTCCACCCTGGGATCAGGCATGTCAATAGTAACCTCAGCCGGGGATCGTAACAATAGTAGAAGTGTTAGCCTGTCCTTTGCAGTCCTTTTTTCTTTGAGTATGCAAGTCCTATTTAGCACTTTCTTCCAGAAGAGGCCAGTCCACCCCCCCTCACCACCACCACCCCCCCCAAACCCCTCCCCAACCCCCACCAACTTCACATTACGTAGACCAAAATGCTTTTTAAAGCGATCAAACCATCCTGTATAGGCTGAAAATCCTCTGGAAAGCAAAGAAGAGGCACCTTCTGCGCCCCCTTCATTATCACTATTATCACCAATAGCATCAGCACTATCCTCTTTACTATTTTCTATGTGCTGGTACGATTCAAGTGCTTTATTTCTAATGATTTGGCTATTAACTGGGGTCCTCCTTTGTTTCTGCTGCTCCACACGTTTAGTAACTTCTCCGTCTCCTCCAAGTGTGAATCTCTCCTACTTAACAAAAGTTAACCTGGCAGTACAACTCCAGAAACACTAACATTGGCCCTTATTTTATCTTCAGACTGCCTAATGTACCTGATTATAAATTCACTGACATTGTGTACGCTGGCCAGCATGGTAGCACTCGCCCAAAAAGTGACAATATTAGATAGACTGAAAAATGGTGCAAGCGTCGTCACTTTTTTTAGGGCATTTACTACTAGGCTCTGAGTCAATCACAGAATCGTTATGGCACAGGAGGCCAGTGGACCCACTGTGTTTGCACCAACTCCCAAAATAAGCATTATTACTTAGTGCCATTCTCATGCCTTTTCCCCATACTCTTGCATATTGTTTCTATTCAAATGATCATCTAATGCCCTCTTGAATGACTCAGTTGAACCTGCCCCCACGACACTTCCAGGCAGTGCGTTCTAGACTCGGACCACTCGCTGTGAGAAAAAGATTTTTCTCTCATTTTTTAATATGGTACTGTACTGTACAGGCTTAAAGATTTCCCAGATTCTGCACTGTGATCAGGAATTAAATCATAGCAACAAAGAACACCCATGTGCAAACAGTGACAGATGACACACGTGTAGTGCACCTTGCTTTCTTTTAATCTTCATTTAGGCAGTTTTTTTTTGGGTCCTGTATTTTTCAAAGTTGGCTCTTACAGTATTTTTTAGATTTAAAACCACGGATTAGTGAACAGTTGGAACTGCAATTAGGAATCCAGTACAAAGACTTTTGCACAGGTAAATGAATTTGTGAAACAGGAAGTCACAAATGGCAGGACTTTACTGTATTCAGCCACAATAACTGCGAAGCTCCTTCACCTTAACAAATACCCATTAACACTCAAACGTTTAGACTGGATACTTGGCCAAAATACTGGAAAGCCTCTGCTATCCACAGATAAGTACATGAAGAGGGTAGACGAGGAGGAGGAGAAGGAAAAAGTCAAAGTAGAAATTAATATAGCTACACTGACTAAATCAGCAATTGATACGCACTGAGCTAAGAAATGTCCATAGAAGATACTGCTTTGATTATATTTGAATTTTGCTCAATATTAAAATATTGAATTAAAATATTGAATTATTGAAATATTAAAAACATGCTTCAACACAGTCACTGAATATCACCATACATGGCATGTTTAAATATTAAAAATAAATCTGTATTTCCCCCAGTTGTGGTAAATATCATAAACCACATACGCTGGGAAAAGTATGGTAATTAGCCATAACCCATTAAGGACCAGAGGCATCTCTCTCCATTAGAGAGAGACAATTGGTTATACATGAGTTGCAGGATACCACTTCCAAATGTAGGGTAAGGCAAGGAGGCAAATCTCCATGAACTACCACAACTGCTCCAGGGGTTGAACCCGAGCAGTTAGCATTATTCTGCATCACACTCTAGCCATCTAGCCAAGTGAGCTAACCAACTGCACACTGGGGAAAGTGCCATGCTCAGGTCCTGATCTGGGATGAGTCATTTGATCCCAGCTGGGACAGATGCTGGCACACTACATTTGACCACCTGGAGTAGGAAAAAGATCAGCCAGGATTCCAACTCTTAGTTATATATTGAATCCTGCCGGAAAGATGCCCCCAAATACCAGATGAGATTGGGATCAGGAGACCATGATGCCACCTGACACCTCCCTCCACCCTAATGAATATCCTGATGTAGGTATCAGAGGGCAACCAACTACCATGCTGCAGTATAAATTTCTGTCACCATGACAGGAAGAAAACATTGGGTAAAAATAATAATTGTTGCTGAATTCTAGCTTTATTATTAAGTTTAAATTTCGATACAGGTGGGACTGCTTAATTTCCAAAAACCGTGGCTCAAGGAACTATGTTTGATGGTGACTATCAATACCGACAACGATAGAGTCATTTTTCTGAGTGTCAAAATATGAATAAATGAAGGAAAAGGGGCACTTATTTCTGCCCAGAGCTAGAAATTAACAAGCCATTTGGAAACTTACCATACCAACAGTATTTATGTTCTAACAAACCTCAGGTCATCAAAAACTCATCAGCCTGAAACGTTAACGCTGTTTCTCTCTCCACAGCTTCTGCCTGACCCGAATATTATCCAGCATTTTCTGGTTTTATTATCAATGCCACAGGTGTTACAATTCCTGTAGAGACCGATAACTTAAAAAAATTAATTTCTCAACAACCAAAAGACAGGATTTCACATTTTAAGACTGTTAATGTAACAAAAATTAAAATCAACATAAATCAAACACTGCTTAACAGGAAACCAATACATCAAGCTAAAGAAAAGGTACTTTCACATTAACTAACTAACACAATCGAGACATGTCTTACAGCCCCTTTCACTGTGCATCGCACTTCTGGCAGACATTTAACATTACAAGATCCAGTCCCAAGATGCTCTCAATTTTCCAGCAGGCTCAGTTCTCCCTGCCACAACTGGTTGAATCCTCCCGTATCCTTCGAAAATCATCCCACTCCAAATAAACCGACTCGCACCAGCAAGGTTCACCTCAGCAACTCCTTGTTCCTTAAACCTCCAAAGGTTCTGCCTTCTCCATCTTTTCAGACAGAGAACCAGCTCTCACCAGCATTCTGCTTGACTGCTAACACAAATACATTCTCCTACTGCTCTTCACAGCAACTGAATTATCTTTCTCTCCTGGTCTGTGTCTCTGCATCCAAAAAGCAGCTGTCCCTTTTCCCGGTAAAGGTGTGAAAACTGTTACTTCATTTTCAATAAGTTTCAGTTTGAGTTTCTTCTTCATGACAAACAAATCTATGGCCTGTCTCGGCAAAGGTTTAATATGACCACCATCATCCCCTATCCAGAACATTCTGTTTCACCTTAAGTTAAAGATGGCTTTTTAAAACATAACTGTCTTGTAAAGTTCCACATTCACAACACAGGTGATACACTAGTTATAAAAATGTTGAGATCAAGACAGAACACAATCACACCTTGGGTCTCCAAATGAATGAAAACACCTAGCACAAAACCAGAGCGTAGTTAATAATAGTTAGGGGCTAGGAAAGCTTCCCTGTAAATATAGCCAGATAGAAAACCTAAGATAACTAGTTATTCTCAACAGAGACAGATATATTGCAACTGTTATGAACATCCAGGTTAAGGAGAAGAAAAAAACTAAGTCAAGGTTCTAATACGATAAAACTTCTTATGACATACCTGATCTCCATCTGATGATGTCACCAAACTCATTTGCTGGGCTGCCACAGTCAGCATTTCTTCCCCCACTTGCAACCTTGGCCATAGTTAATGGTAATACGACCTGTTGCAGCCTATATCCACTGTTGAGTCAAAAAAGAAAAATCGGGGAAGCTTCAGAGGTCCTTTAACTCCAGCGTTCCCTCATGTACTTTGCCTCTACTTGGACCCACAACACCTAAATGATTCAGAGGGGAAATAATAAATGATACCATAAAACAAAATATTTTGGAAACATATATATTTAAGAGAATTGAAGGAAAATTTTACATTGCAGATTTTATACATTTGAAATTTTAAGCACGCAAATATACTGACAAGTCAACAGCACACCCTCCATACAATTTAAACAAAGAACTTGCATTTGGAAAATTTCTTCCACATCTTCAATATGTCAACAGGCATAAGATTTTTTTTTTAATTGATTTCACTATTATCTAGGCACAGGCTGTACCCAATTTATGCAGGGCAGGACCCCACAAACAGTAAATGAAATAAATGTTCACAATCAGCTTTGGTGGTGCTGGTTAAAGGATGAAAGTTGGTCAGCACAAAGAACTCCACTTCTTTGAAAAGGTGCCACGGGTTTTTTTTTACATTCATCAGAACATGAAACCTCAGGGAATCAAGGTATATGGGGAGCAGGTGGGAAAGTGGAGCTGAAGCCGAAGATCAAGCTGATCTTACTGAATGGCAGAGCAGGTTCAATGGGCCGTAAGGTCTTCTCCTGCTCCTACTTCTTATGCTCCCAATGCATAATATAAGCTGCCACTAGTTCATGAATGCTGTGCAAATTCAAGGAGAGGGCAACAATCACAAGATCAACCTTAGAGGTGATAGAAATCTCTTATCATAGCAACTCTACTTCTCTCAATGTAATTAAGTTATAGAATTAAAACAATCTCTTTCAAAAGAATGGCTTCAAAGTCAACCTTTATCATTTTAATTGAAACCATACCTACAAACATCCATTATTTTCGTTATACTAAACATGTTGTTTGTCTGTACAACAGCAAATTACATGAAATCTACAACACAGAAACATGTAATTCAGCCCATCTAATCTATGCTAGTAATTATGATTCACACAAGCCTCCTCCATAGTAAATACCTGTGCCCACCCTGCCCCCATAACCATTTATCCCCCTCTCCCTCATGTCTGCATTAAGTCTCCCTTAAATGCATTTGCATTACTGAGTAAAGAAATTGCTCCATTTTTTAATTTGATATGTTAATGGTTACCTCTTGTTCCAGACTAACCCCCAAGTGGAAACAGTTTTTCTACAGTCATCCTATCACTCCAGAATTTTAAAGAACTCTATTGGGTCTTCTCTTAGCCTACTAGCTGCAGCCTACTCAATGTGTCAGCCATGGATTAGCTGGTTACACTCTCGCCTCTGAATTAGAAGGTTGTAGGTTCAATTGGCACTCCAGGAATTGAGCCCGAAAGTTTAGGCTGAAACGCCAAAGCAGTACTAAGGGAGATATCTGCATTCCCAAATCTCTATTCCTCTGCCCCATTTAGTTTCTCACTTCACAAAGAGTAAGTCACCCCTTTATCCTTCCTAACAAATCCAACCACCTCATACTTTGCAATATTGAATTCTACTTGCCATTTATGCGCCCATTCTGCAAGTCTGTATGTTCTCCTGTATTTTGGCACAGTCCTCCATGTTATTAACTACATCCCATAAATTGGTATGAACAACAGTGATCCCAGTATGGACCCCAAAAGGTCAACACTTCCCACTAGTTCAAGAAACCTCCCTAAACACATATTAGCTGTTTTCTGTTTTAATCCAATCTATCTGGCCCCAACTCCAGTTACTGCACTTAACAGTACTGAACTGATCTCTACTGCAGCAGTATTAGCATGCTACAATTGATCTCAGCTTCTCCAGGCTGGGGAGGTTGCCAAAGATGAGCCAATCTTCCTGTTTCATACTGCCAATGAACACTGTGTGGAAATCTGGTGAATCACAAATGCTCCAGCACAAAAACAGGTCATTCTGCCCATCAAATCTGAACCGATATTGTTTTCCATGTTTCATCTTTGCTAATTCCACTCTTGTGTTCACTCCACTTTAACAATCCTCTTTTTAAAGAAACAATCAAAATCTCTTTGGGACCAGAATTAATCTTGGTTCTGTAGCCCCCAACATCTGAATGGCCTTCTGAAACCCAATGTGTAGGTTTACATTTGAAAAATGGCTACTCAGTCAAGGTAGTGACTTGGCTGCAGTATGATACCCAACTAAGAGTTTTGACTTACAGAAAGGAGAAACTAAAGCAGAAAATGAATACTTTGTTTCAGGAACTTATTTTAAGGTTAATACAAGAGTTTAGGGCCAGGCGGGTGTTGATCCAGGATGAACTTTAGTTATGTCAAATCCTGGTAATTTTACAAATTCAAGCATATTCTAATTGAACAAATTGAACAGCCATTTTTTATCACTCAGACACAATATAAGCTTTGGAATAATCAAGATCGTCAAAATAGATTATCTCTCATTTATTTCACTGCTGCTTGTGGGATATTATGATGCACATTTTGGCTGCCACATTTCCTACAACACTAACTACATCTTTAGCTGTAAAGCATTTTGGGACATTCTAAGGTCATGAAAGGTGGTAAGTAAATGTAAGTTCTCTCTCTTCTTTTCCTTTTAGGTAAAGGCAGACTTGTTGCAGAATCACAAAATAAAAACAAAATACTGCAAATGCTAAAAATCTGGAAATACTCAGCCGGTCTGGCAGGATCTGTGGAAGGAGAAACAGAATTAACGCTTCAAGTCAAATGTGACTCTTCGGAGTCTTTTGGGTCATTTTCAACTTAAAACATTAACTCTGTTTCTTTCTCCACAGATGCTGCCAGACCTGCTGAGTTTTTCCAACACTTTTTGTTTCTATTTGTTGCAGAATCATCCCAACTACCCCGAGTGCCACCTTCAAATACTCAACAGGTTATTATTTCTCTCTACAATGTTGTCCTAACGATTTTGTATAATGCAGTAAATCCCACAGCAAATTATACACAAAGTGGGAAGCATCTTTTGACCTATAAACACTAGGATGAAATATTGATGATTGTATATCTGATACAAGTGCTTACATGAGTAGGAACAACTAGAACTAATTAATTTAAGATAGCCCCAAAAGAAGCTCACTGGCATTAAAGCATATTAACCTGTGGATTTGTTTCCCTAAAAACACCTAGTGACATCACTGTACTAGTATGGGGAGTGCCTTCACACTAGGCCCACAGTCCTCCAGAAATCCCTCAGCCCAGACTATCCAGTCCTTTAAACTCAGCTGGCTCAGCCCCGTTCATACTTGTACTTCCTATTCACTGTTTTTTCCAGTTTGAAGATTGTAGGGCTGAAGGTTTGGAAACGTGAATTTGGGGGATCAATCCCAAACCAGAACACCAAGATCTGTTAGGGTCAGCAATTTGAGATAAATGAAATTATAGTTAATTATATTATAATTAAAATTGTATATAAAAAATTAACCATAGTTAAAAACCCTTTCCGAAATCTGAGGCCACACCATGCAGCCCACAAAGGCTGAGACTCTCACGGTCTGCTTGAAAACTGGAGCTGAAGAGGCTGCAACACCACGCCCTGAAATGCATCCTAATGTGTAAACACTGGCGATCTCTGGCCCACAGGGAACCAAAACATACACTGTGTAGAAGTACCATGTCGAAGGAGAAGTTACTTCCTTGGTACTGGCAGTAGTCCAGAAAACTGTGGGACACAGCCTAATGGCCCTTTAACAAGTCACACAATCACTACCAAAATAGCAATAGTTAGAACTCCAAGGTCACAGATCCCTGCCCATTGTGTGCATTAATAGAAAAAAATGGATATCAAAGCAAGACAGTTACAACTCATCATAAACTATGTCCTGGGAACATCAAAGACACAAACATAACATTAAAACCGAGCAGTATTTGTAATTTAAGAGTTTGATCTTCAATTAGGAGATTAAAATAAGTTAGGAAAAAAGGAAAAATAAAGAATGTGACCACTACAGTGAGGCCTTATTAAAGGGGACAAACTTGGTTACCAGCTAATGAATGTGCAGCTTCCCACGAGTGTTCTAATTTCACTATATGACTGAATCACTGAGGCAGTCAGGTGATATGATTTTTTTTAAACCAACTGTCACAGATTTCAGCAAAGACTAAAACGAGGAAAATGTACACACTAGATCATTCATTATACTGGCATTCATGTCTTACTTTCCCTTGCATACTTTATTTTGCCATGTTGCCTATTTGTTTCATTGTAGTCATATTAATAAAAAAGATGTTGAGACTCAGTGTGTCAGTGTTCTGCAATACAGCCAGCCCGTGACTGATGCCTGCTTTTATTTTAAAAATATTTTCCAACTTAAACTTTAACTTAAACCAAGCTTTCTGGCTAGGGAAGCAAAAACAAATTCTAAGCCAGAGCTCCCACTACTCATCACTATTCAAAAACCCCTACTGAAGGTCAGTATGTGGACTCTGGGTAAAGACAGAAACAGACACATTGCAATGTCCCTCTTCAAATAGCTTTGAAGTGTTCATTTTAATCCTTCAGATCCAACTGCCACAAGCAGCAAGCAATTCTCATCAACTCTCACTCATAACAAATGCAGAATCCCTCCCGATCAACAAAAGAAAAATACAACTTACCCAACAAAGAACTCCAAGCTCCTTCAAAAACACAAAATCCATAGCAAATATTTCTCAGGCACCTACACTTCACTTACCTTTCTGATGTTCACTTATCAGGCTAGTCTATTCCCCCCCCCCTCCTACACACCACTTTCTTCCATGCCAGCGATACCCCTCTGACACCCACTTCCCTCCACCATACTCACTTCCTATTGTCAACACTATCATAGCGCTTAACTTTTCTTCCTCCACGTCCACCATTTATGCTCAAAGTTTAAACGCAGAAGCTCCAATTTCAGCTCCTTGGACTTTCCAGGCCTGCAGAGAACTGCTAACGGCTATTTCCCTAACTAGTGAAAAGACGTGATTGAAGGAGTACCAATCAGGGAGCAGCCTTCATCAGCCCATCCCAAGCCTAAGAAGTTTAAAGAGCTGGGATTAGACCAAAAGTAGAAGTCAGCACTGAAAACGGAGACCAGATTCAATCTGTAGGACATCAACAGTAAGACCATTTTATTGCCCAATACAAGCAACCTCAGCCAGAAACAAAAAAGGTGACAACAACTAGATCCATCATCCAGCACTGCAGTCAAAGTTAGGGCCATCAGGATAGTGCATCAGATAGAAAAATAGGAGTGTCTGAGAATTTTGACTGTTCTGCAAATGTTAATCCAAGCTGGGACACATTTCCATGATAGTCCTTCAGAATTTCACCCAAGTTACCTGCATGGGCTTAGACAATGAAATACTGACATGCTACTTGACCACGAAGGACATCATAGCCAATCCCAACTTTACCCAAGAAGTGCACAAACACACACTTACAGTAAAGGTGGAAAGAAGGTCAGGGAGCAGCTGTCAGGAGCAGGAATTGTGACTACTTTTTCCTCCCTGTCTCACCCTGGTGCCATAACCAGCTAACTCAGTTTAGTTCAGAGAACGAACATGGAGCCTTTCTCATCTGTGCGCCTCACTGGGTAAACTGAGCAGAGACAGCCAAAAACCACATGGTCCTAAGCAATAGCTTCCATCTAATTCCATGCATTATTCCACAACCACATAATAACGGATTTTTTCTTTAAAACTCACAGGCCAAGAGCAGAATACATAAAGCAATAGTTGAAGCATTTATCAATTTTTTTTTTTAAAAATCACCAATTAAAATTACCCTTTAACAAAAACATCCCTTTATTGTTCAAAATATGGACATGGTCAAAATCCTTTGCAATACATCATTACAAATCAGGAAATAATCCCTGTCCATGCACATTCTCACCAACAGATTATGTTTCTATAGATAGCATTAACTGGGCTCATATTTTTGTTGGGGGAATGTACTCCCTGCAGCAAGCACGACTTGAGATTAATGACCAACTTAATTGTGCTCTCACACAGAACTTCTTATAAATGCTGCCTGCTGTGTTCTGCAGTGACCAAACCTTTATTCTGCTGAATAAAGTGGAATTTCATAATTAGCAGTCAAAATGCTGTGACCAGCAAGTTCAAGCTGAACTGTGCACCCAGAAGGAGACTTCAAAGCAGCAGCGCTTATTCAGGGGGTGGACTGCACAAGACATTAAAATTCGGTAGTCTGAAGGATTCAGAAGTGATTGGGTTAACAAGACAGAGGAAAGAGCAATAACCAGTTCAGCATGCTTCCATCTATTCCTCAGTTTCAAAATACAGACACTGCACTGCATTTTTACAACTTGTCAGACATAAAAAAAAAATCAAAAAAACACAACACCAGGAAAAAATATAGTCCTGTGACATTTCACTTTCCAAGCAGTGTGCTTTTCCAAATGTCCACATTTACATAATTCAACCAAAACTAAATATCAGAAATGAATATGAAAAACACTCATGTCGGTGCTGGGGTATCTAATACTCCCAGTACCCCACGCAAACATGTTTCATACAGTGAGCACAGGAAAGTATTATAAAAGCGGACAAGGAGGTGGGGAGAGTGGGGGGCATCACTCACAGACCAAATCCTATCCCCATCCAACACCCCTAAAAGCAATTTCCAGCAGAAGTCATTGAACAGTAATCAGAAACCCAGTCTATTCTTTCCCCTCCCTAGCCCAGGGACACCAGAGGCCCAAAGGAGCAATGCAGCTGCCAACCTAACTAAGATCTGCTAAGCTAATGCAGTTCATATTTTAGATCAAACCAGCAACTTTTCTGGTTTAAAGTTCAGTTCCATAGTTTACTTACTGACATCCAGACAGTCTGCACATCAAGCAACCTTCAGTCTAGCACAAGCAGAAGTTAAGATCTGCCACTAATCTTTTATACAGCACGCAGCGTTTGATAAATTCCACACGCAAGGTCGCTACCCAGAATGAATTTGATCTGTAGTGCTTAATTTCTGCCACTAGGGAGCACAATGCGAGAAGTTGAGCACGAAAAGAACACTAAAGTGATTCATTTGGATCAGCCAACACCCACTCCAGGAAAAATAAGATTCACTGAAAGCTTGAGTGTAACATAGGAAAGGTTTCCTCATACTGAGAGCTGTTTAACTTCCCCAGCTTGGTGCTGAGGGAACTTCTCCCAAATTGCTGTTGCCCCAGTAACTAGCTGCTGGGAGATGGCAATGATACCTAGACACAATTTTTCCCTCTGATTTTCTTCAATCTTCTCTTCCCCCAACCATTAGAACAGAGCAATATTGCAATTTTTCAACTCAACTGCACACCAGGAGCCAAGCCTATGAACCTCTATGCTCTGCTGTATTGTGTATTACTGAATGGATGTTCGGGGCACACAATTCCTAAACTGCTAGTTCCACTTACATACAAACATATGAATTAGGAACAGGCCACTCAGCCTCTGAGTCTGCTCCACCATTCAGTAAGATCATGGCTGACCTGATTGTAACCTCCACTCCAGACTCCTGCCTATCCCCAATAACCTTTCACCCCCTAGTTAATCAAGAATCTATCTAGCTCTGCCTTCAAAATATCCAAAGATCCTGCTTCCACTGCCTTTTGAGGAAGAGAGTTCCAAAGACTCACAACCTTCAGAGAAAAAAATTCTCATCTGTCTTAAATGAGCAACCCCTTATTTTTAAACCTCTAGTTCTAGATTCTCCCACCAGAGGAAACACGCTGCTTAGACTCATCAGGATCTTAAGATTTCAATCAAGCCGCCTCTTACTCTTCTAAACTCCAGTGGATACAAGCCTAGCCTGTCCAATCTTTCCTCATAAGACAATTGGCCCATTCCTGGTATGCCTAGTAAACCTTCTCTGAACTACTTATATCTAATGATTTACATCCTTCCTTAGATAAGGAGACCACTACTGTACACATACTCCAGATGTGGTCTCACTAGTGCCCTGTATAATTAAAGCATAACGTCCCTACTTTTGTAATCAATTCCCCTCACAATAAACTGTACCATTCTTTTAGCTTTCCTAATTACTAACTGTACTTCTTAGTACCTTTGCTCCTTTGTGATCCTTTGGATTTGTTTAACAAGACTATCTTCTGAGTTTACAAAATAAGTTAAACTGAGCTGCACCTGACTTTGTGTAAAAGAGAAAAAAAAAATGTTCTGGAAAAGGCTAAAGCATATAAATGAAAAACAGAGGAATAAACAAGTAAAAGAAAAATACAAATTAGTAAGAGAAAATAGAGACAAATGTGAGAGTCAGATAAAAGAGAGAGAAGAATCAATTTTTAGTATGCTGGAGCTATTTATCGAAATCTCATGTCCAAAGGGGTTCTAAATTTTCAGCCTCACTTCTAAAGATGTTTTTCACATATAAGATTACCTGTCTGGATGTTAAACAAATTACAAAGGAAATTCAAAACAATCACCTGCAAATGTTACTTTGATAAAATGAGTGTAGTCCACTCCAATATAAAATAAGAGAAAGAACATGCAGGGTTATGGGGATAAGGCAGGGGAGTGGGACTAGATAAAATACTCTTTCAGAGAGCCAGTGCAGACTTGATGGGCCAAATGGCCTCCTTCTGCAGAAGATTCTATAATTTAAAACTGCGCTTCATAACCAGTGAATTTCACCTACACTATGTACAGATTGTCAAACATGAGATGGCAGACAAATAATCCAAATTCACATTTTTTTAGCAATTTGGTGTTATTTATTTCAGCCAATTAAAATTATTAGAAAATTTTATAGTCATAAGAAACAATTTTGATTAATCAGGAGTAGCTATAGTGCTATTAACATGATAAAATATTACAAAACACTTCATAGAGGCAAAAATAACTAAAGAATGATGAAATGTTTCATGCTACAATCAACAAAGCATAGTTTCTGATGTCATTAAGCTAGAAATATTTATTATACTGTTAGTATAAATTTTGCATGATTTTTTTTACTAATATGGCTTTATTTTGCTAAAAAAAAATTATTGTTAAAAACTAGAAAAGTATATAACTGTACAAACCAATAAAAAGCCAATCCAGACTACCAACTCTAATTCATAAAACTGATAGCAAATTAAGGACTCTAAAACTACAGGTGTATCTGTATGACTTAATGCATTGAGCGGTAGACACAGTGTCATTGAATATTGTTAAGGCAGAGGTAGATAGATTTTTGACTAACAATGGAATCAAAGGATATTAGGGGTAGGGGGGATAGTGGTGTTGAGGCCACAATCAAATCAGCCATGATTTTATTAAATGGGGGAGCGTTCCTACTCCTAAATGGTATGTTCATATATCTTTGAGCACCAAATGTCTCAAGATAAAATCCCAGCTCCACAAGCAACAAAAAAGTTATGTCGAAAGTGCAATATGATTTCGTTCTAAATGAGGCTAGAAATATTAATTCTTGAATAACACACTTTGGCAGTGAAAGATAGCAATCTAAGGAATAAAACAAGTGATAAAAGCAAAAAACTGCGGATGCTGGAAATCCAAAACAAAAATAAAAATACCTGGAAAAACTCAGCAGGTCTGACAGCATCTTCAGAGAGGAACACAGTTAACGTTTTGAGTCCGTATGACTCTTCAACAGAACGTTCTGTTGAAGAGTCATACGGACTCAAAACGTTAACTGTGTTCCTCTCCGCAGATGCAATAAAACAAGTGACATGTTTTCAATATGACTTCCAGGAAAACCACAATTGCTCACTGTTGTTAGAAACTGAAAGCAAATTACTTTGTATTTCTAACACAAAATGTTTTATGGTCTTGGCAAAAATTGTCATTGCTCTAGCTCCAGAAACGAAGTCACAAAGGACACCAGTAGTCTCTTGAATGCACTTGTATTTATATAACACTTATAAAAATGAAAAACATCCCAAACACTTCACAGAACAACAAAATAGAAACATAGAAAATTGGAGAAGGAGTAGGTCATTCGGCCCTTCGAGCCTGCGCCGCCATTCAATATGATCATGGCTAATCCTCTATCTCAACGGTATACTCCTGCTCTCTCCCCACACCTCTTGGTGCCTTCAGAGTCTAGAAGTCTATCTATTTTCTTCTTCCAAGTATATTCAGTGAGTTGGCCTCCGCGGCCTTCTGTGGCAGAGAATTCCATAGGTTCACTACACTCTGAGTGAAGAGGCTTCTCCTCATCTCAATCCTAAATGGCCTTCCCCGTATCCTGAGATTGTGACCCCTTGTTCTGACACCCTCCAGCCAGAGGAACCATCATCCCTGCATCCAGCCTGTCCATCCCTATCAGAATTTTATATGTTTCAATGAGATCTCCTCTCATTCTTCTAAACTCCAGTGAATACAGGCCTAGTCGACCCAATCTCTCCTGAACATTAGAGCAATTTAGGGATCTGGGACCAAAGGTATAGTCAAGTGGTAGGTTTTATGAAGACAGTCAAAATGGAGACAGGACCCTGAAACAGAGGAGAAGGGCATGGGGTGGAGGGAAGGGGGAAAACAGAGGAAGAGAATTTCAGTAAGTCGGAGCCAGGCAGCTGTAAGTTCTGCTACTGACGGAGCAAGAGAGACATCACACAGACCAGTGTAAAAGGTGAAAATCACTCACTGCCATTAAATCAATACAACTGCTCAGAAAACTGGAACTCCAGGTTTGGCAACATTGTCACTTTTGGTTTGACCCCTTGTCAACATCTTAATTTTACCCTCATCCCAGGTCTTTCTTGACATTCTGATCAGATTGCAGATCATTGTGACACAGTGGAATAACTTTGAACTACACATGAGGGAAATCCAGGTTCCACACAATGTCTGTGCCGATCTCAGTCTACATGTCACAGTATTTGCATGGGATGGCATGGGGTGAGATGGAATAGAAAACAATCATCTCCTGCTCATTGCACAGTAATCCCAGCTAGAGGTGGACAGGTTAGGGAGGATATGAAGACATTAAAGAGGGTTCAGAAATGATTCACAAGAATGGTTCCAGGGATAAAGACCATTCGTTATGTGGGTAAATTGGAGAAGCTGGGACTGCCTTCCTTGAAAATGAGAAAGTTGGGAGGAGATTTGATAGAGGTATTCAAAATCATGAGGGGGTCTGGACAGAGTAGATAGAGAGAAACTGTTCCCATTGCTGAAGGATCAAGAACCAGAGAGCACAGATTTAAGGTAATTGGCAAGAAACACCTGCAACATGAAGAAAAACTTCACGCAGCGAACGGTTGGGGATCTGGAAATACACTGCCTGACAGCGTGGTGGAGGCAGGTTCAATCGAGGCTTTCAAAGGGAAATGGGTAATTATCTGAAGAGGAAAAACGTACAGGGCTACAGAGAGAAGGCAGAGGAGTGGCACTTAGTGAACTGCTCCTGCAGAGAGCCAGTACGGACACAAGCTGTATGGGCTCCTTCTGTGCTGCAACTGTTCTATGATTCTTGGAGGTGAGCACAAGGCTGACCTCAGCTGTGACATCACTAGGGTTAATCATCCTGCTCACAAGAACTACTATACAGCTGAGAAATACAAATGAAAACAGCACACAGGAAACAATCTGCTGAGGTTATTAGTCAAGCCTTGATGATTGTTTTACAACTCCAAGAGCAGTAATCTCACAACTCAGCTGTAATGTTACATCACAAGATCACCCTGTCACTTTTTTGAAAGTGTTATCTCTATCCAGTCCCAGTTCATATGCACTGAGACGCTGAGACTGATGACTAGTTCCCCCAAGTCCACGACTCCCTCCCATCCATGCTGCATTCACCAACAAATTAAAGGCAGAAAATGCTGAAGAAACAACAATCCGTCAACAGAGGACAAAGCAAATGTCCAGCTTTCTGTTCTTGACAAGAAATTTACATTTGAAATATCAAATTGCCTTTTCTCTTTTCTAACATAAATCTGCCAATTATTTCCTGATTTTATTCTAGGTTCCCAGCACGACTTAATTCTTTTCATTTCCCCAACTCAAAAGAAAGCTTACTATTAATGCCCTCCCGACCTTCTTAACCCACCCACCTGCCTCACATGGAATAACATGCAGAGGGCAAAACTCACTTATCAAAGTAAACTAAGCACCACTTGGTGGGTAGCCCAGGCACCCATCCACCGCAACCCGGGCACCCGCTCGCTGACCCAGCGCAACCCGGGCACCCACCCGCTGACCCACCAAAACTTGGGCACCCACCCGCTGATCCACCACAACTTGGGCACCCACCCGCTGATCCACCACAACTTGGGCACCCACCCGCTGATCCACCACAACTTGGGCACCCACCCGCTGACCCACCACAACTTGGGCACCCACCCGCTGACCCAGCGCAACCCGGGCACCCTCCCGCTGACCCAGTGCGACCCGGATACCCAGTGAACCGGCCTCTGCCCCTCAGGCCCCCGCTCGGCCTTTGCTTTTTTCCTCTCGCTTCTCGCTCACTGACGGATCCCGGATTTTCTCTGAAGCAGACACGATCCTGGAATTTCGGGGCCGTTAGGAACCGCCTGACTTACCCCGTGGCTGCGCTTCAGTCTCCCCTCAGTCTGGGCCGGGCTGCGCTGCGGTTCCCGCCCTCGGGCTGCGGGCTCCGTTTTGCGGTTTCCGCTCCGCAAAACTCCGCGGCTTCCAGCGGCCGCGACTCCAACATGGCGCCCGGGTCACATGACAGCGCCTGTCAATCAAAGTGGCAGCGACTCGCGCACACTGGGGTCAACCCAGGGTCAATCAGCAACCCGGGGTCAACCTAAGGTCAACTCTGGGTCAATCAGCAACCTAAATGTCAACCTAGGGGTCAACTTAGGGCCAATCAGCAATTCAGGGGTCAACTTAGGGGTCAACCTCGAGTCAATCAGCAACTCAGGGGTCAACCTAGGATTCAGCCCAAGGTCTATCTGCAACCTAGGAATCAACCTGGGGGCCAATCCACAGGCTAGGGGTCAACCCAGGAGTCAATCCGCAAACCTGGGGACCACAGCCCAGAGATCAACTACAACCCATGAGTGGTCCTGCATTCCAGGACTTGGACAGGAACCCTGGGGCCACTCCTCAGCCTCCCCTCCAAATATTTGGCAACCCTACTGATTTGCAGCTTTCACCCTGAGCCATTTCAACCTCCAGATACCAAGACATATCAACTCCCACTCAATGTGATGTTGAAATACAAAGCAGCTTGCAGTTATAGAGATGAAGAAAATCATCACATTTGCTGAAAATCTGAAACAAACTCCAAAAATGCAGGAAATGCATAGCAAACCAAGTCCAAGTCTGTAAAAACAAAAGGTTGACAGTTTAAGTGTGATTGAGATAACTAATTCACTAATCTGAACCTGTCTCCTGTCTGTGCAGATTCTGACTGACCTACAGGTTGTAATCTTGCCTTTGGTCTTTATAGTTGCTGCTCTGGCATGTACATTTCCAACTTTTGCTTTTTGTTTCACTTCCACTTACAACGAACAGCACTTGCATTTATATATAGCACCTACACTATGGCAGTCTAAGTCACTCCAGGACTGATGTATCTAGGCTGATACTCCAGTGCAGTACTGAAGGAGTGAAATGCTGTCTTTTGGATGAGACATTAAACCAAGAACCCATAAAAGATCCCATGGCACTACTGATATTGTGATCTTAGTGCACCAAACTCAGATGCTCCTGGCAACAAACAGTTGTGCAGTTCCCCTGGTGAATCAGTTGGTAAGTGTGCAATACGATATCTAGCTTCAAATCAGAAAGGTCACATGTTTGATCCTTCGTCTATTTTTCCAAATTTCCTTCCATGCCCCTGGGCTAGGGAAGTTCAAATACCATGGAAAATCCTGCTGGTAATCATTATCCAAAAACTCTGTCCATAAAATCTGGAAGTGTCACATAACTCAAGACAATGCACACACTGGGGGGAATCTTTTTCACACAAAGGGTTGTGAGAACATGGAATACACTGTCTCAGAGGACATATCTGAAAAGTTTAAAAGAGGGACGAATGCTTACTTGGGAAGTAAGGGTATTAAAAGATATGTGGAAAGTGAGGGGAAGCGGGATTTTAAAAAGAGCTGGCATAGTTAACAAAAAAGGAATAGAAGGCTCAATGAAGGTTCCTGTTTGTGTTTGAGGTCAAAAAAACATATCAATCTCAGTTGTGAATCTCCATTCTCCAATCCCACTATCACCATCATTATCAAGCCACATAAAAATCCTGACTATTGATGTTCATATACAATGCAAGAGATTATACTGTGCAAAACAGCAGAGCTCTTAAACTCCCTATTGACATCATTCTCAATTTGAGATGGTCATCAACCAGAATCCCAAATTTTCCAATTTGCAAATGAGCCTCAAAGAGAGAATGTCTTCAGAGTTTCGGGGCTTGATAGGGTGGGTATCAAGAGGATGTTTCCACTTATGGGGAAGACTAGAACTAGGCGACTGTCAGGAAGATATAATAATTTTCATAATGTTATTGGAATTCATTGTAGAGTAATAGTGAGGTCTGTGTCTATGGGTGTGTGTGTGGCGTGGAGAGGGGACTTAATTGAATTAAAGGCAGCTATCCTGAAGGCATTGATGTATCAGAAGATAAGCTAGATTTGAAATGTTAAGTAGGTAAACATGGGTGGAGTTTTAGAATGTGAGGCGTAAAGGGAACATTTGCATTTTTAAATAAACCAGTCCAGCTTGAATTCAAAAGAGGGGGTGAAATATTATACCTACCCAGGAGAAGTTAAGAAACAATGTGTTTATTTTTCCCAAAGATTGCTGGTAAAATTGGCACTATGATTTTTTTTATTGTTAGAGAGGTAAAGTCCAAAGGCATAGTGAAACAATGGGAATTTGCATTCAAAGGGGAAAATATGTAGAAAGGAGAGAAGTCTGTGTGTAAGGGAAGGTATTCTAAGAGCTAACAAGTGTGAAAAGCCTCTAGCCTCTAAGCCTCAAACTGCTGTCTGCAAGAACTGAAGTTAAGAAAACTTGAATTTGACTGTTCAGTGTATCGTGTTACTTTGCCTGGGTCTTTTAAAATCCATGTGCTTTTACTGTTGCCTTAATGGAGGTGTAATTGGGAGATAGATTAATCAGGGAAGCTAGAAGTTATTATAATAGTAATTTGTAAACCTATATATGTGCTTAAAATATTTTTTTTACTTCATAAAGGTTTCATTTAATTTTTTAAGAAACCTATAAAACTTGGTGGCCTTGACTGTCAAAGCCCACATCTCAAAATGAGCACAAATTGCAAATAGTTGTGGCGGTTGCTTCAAGTTTCCCTCTGGGATTTGGGTAGCTTGGCATTTACCATCCAACTGCCATAACAGGGGCACAGTTTAAGAATAAGAGGTCTCCCTTTTAAGACTGAGATGAGAATAATTTTTTTCTCTCAGTGGAATTCTCTTCCCCAAAGAGAACTGGAGGCTGGGTGATTGAATTCATTCAAGGAAGAGTTAGATTTTTGATAGACAAGAGAGTCAAGGGTTACCGGGGGGACAGACAGGAAAGGGGAATTGAGACCACAACCAGATCAGTCATGATCTCATTGAATGGCGGAGCAAGCTCAAAGGGCCAAATGGCCTCCTCCTGCTATGAAGTCCTATGTTCCTAACACCTGCTTTCACTTCTCTGCAAACATATATAATGATGTAAACACTTACGGCATTACCATGAACATTGTGCGGCACTCCTATAAGCTTTTGGCTATCTTCCCTTGCTAAACAATAAGAAAACTTTGCCAAGCACTTTTTTCATGAAAATGATGACCCTTTAATTTTATAGCATTTAAGTGGTCAGGGAAATCCATAAATATGTTTTATTTTCACACATGGTTGTTTCAGCTCTCAAGACTGGAACTATTTTTTTTGCCACCAATCCTATTGTTCTTCACAACAGAAAATCAACATTTCCTCCCTCTGCTTTCCTGTAGCTGTAGATAAGGATCAATGTAGCAGATTTAGTGCTGAGTCACATTGAAGTTTTTGATTCATTTTAAGTACATTAATTTGTAAAATTTTCCACAGAGGTTATGTGAATATAAAAGCTTTGCCACAACAGATAATAATGGCAACATGGCCAAGTAAAACAATTAATGGAGACAACATATATAATAATGGTGCACAAATCCTAGTGTAAGTGAGAAAGAGAAAATTCACAGTATCATAGAATAATACAGCACAGCCAATTAGCGCACAGCAAGATCCCATACCAACCGTGATAACACAAATAATAAGTTAATTTGAATTTCATGCTATTACTTGAGGGAAGAATGTTGGTCTTGTTCTTTGAACATTGCCACGAAAAAATTTTACATTGACTTAAGCCAACAGAACTGGTTCAGGTTAACATGTCAAACAGGGATCAGTCACATGACATGATAAATGTCTCCATAAGTCAGGCTGACCGCATAACTCAGACTGGATCATAGTCACATGACACGTGGAATTATATATTCTATTTATAGTGCCTGAGGTAAACTGTCAACAGAATAGCAAATTAATTTCAGGTACATGTTTGTAACTTAAATCAATCAATTGAAATTTGTTTAACCGCATTGTCATTGTGACATTACAACCATGAAAATTACTTTCCTTTGTATAGTTATTTTTCAACACAAGTATAATAAGGTTTATCTGAGTTTACAGATCAACGTCTTTTTATCACAAGAATTATCAACTGATAAGCAGAACATTGACAACATGTACCAGGGAAATAAAAGCAGAAAATGCTGGAAATACACAGCAGTAGTCAGCATCTAACATTAGAAAGGTAGGGGTGATGATGGCTCTGAGGATGAAGCATTACCAATGTTTTTGCCTTTCACAATACTGGCTATTTCCAGAATTTTCTGTTTTTACTTCAGGGACAGAATTTTACATCCCGCAAATGGGCACGAGCCCGATCCAATCGGGTGTAAAATTGTGCAAGAAGACATCGGGCGAGCATCCTGATGTCATTGCACACTCGTGCAATATTTTGCTTGGCAGGTGCATGCAAAAGTCGGAAGCGCATCCACTGACAATTAAGAGGGCAATTAAGCCAATTAACGGTGCAACTGACTCCAATTTTTCGTTGCCCATCCAACCCTACAGTTGGTGGACAGGTGAATTGGCCAGGCAGCCTTTGCATTTTTCATCCAACTTCATCCAAGGGCAGGGTGAAATTTCCACGATCAAATAAAATTAAAAAAAAAACCTGTGGCCAGCATTTTTATCAGCTATGTTTTCAGGTGATTGATTATGATACATGGACACTTTTTTCAGTTTTTAAAACCTTTATTTCTGCTTTTTCAGGTCCCCAGGTCCCTGAGCCAGCTGTCTGCCACCAGGGAGCTTTCTCTCAGTGCTCACCTGCGCCCGTAGAAATGTCATTGCCCACCCTCTTCCCACCCCCACCCGGCAGCGCTGAGCTTTTCAGTGTGCGTTTCATGCTGGCTGGCCGTTAATTGACCAACCAGCGTGAAATCGCGGTCAGGGGCCCGTTTCCCAACCACTCCTGGGCCCGCCGATCGGGCTCGCCTGCCAAAGGTAAAATTCAGGCCCAGATTCCTGCAGTTCACCTTTTCTCCTTTAAACTGATCACAGGCTCCTGTAAAAAGACTGGAGCAGATTTTAAGCAGTGATATTCATGGAGCAAACCCCTGCAGAAAATCACAGTTCATGCTTCAATGTATTCAGCTTCCAATCATACATCAAGCATGTGATTTTATTTTAAGCACAAATATTACTTCAACTTATAAGGGCCGACCGTGGTTCCTCAATGACTCAGGCAGTTCGTTGAGCGAGTAGCTGAAGTCTACGGGTCAAGTGTTGAGTTTGTTGTCACTAGTCTATATGCTCCTGCCCATGTGTGGGTGACAGGAAAGCCCTCGCGATGAGACACTTGATCAAATAGCCTGTTAACACTCACTGTTAACCCACACATGCAAGTATTGGGCACTTGCGTGAGATACTAAAGGATGCCCAGGACCAGTGGGACAATTTTTTATACTGATGGGGTGACACCTCCTCCCACCTAAGTTTGATTGACTCTTTCCTAAGATCCTGTATCCCACAGGTAGAAATAAACTACTGGTGCCTTTCTTAAGAGACCACAATTCAGGTTTGAGCCTTTACTAAGTCTGGTCCACCAGGGGGACCACCACATACACTTCCCCATCTAAAATCAATGAACTCCTCACAAATAGGGGTAGAAAACATTTCCAGACTTTGTGGCTTACCGACTAAGCATCAAGACTGTGTGGCAGTGTGGGTTTAACATAGCACTGTATGTATATACCCAACATACAGGCTGAATAAATGGAAAAAGTAGATTTATAAAGCCCCTTTCACAAGCTCAGGATGTCCCAAAGCATTTCACAGCCAATGAAGCACTTTAAAAATGTAGTATTGCTCTAATGTGGTGTTGGTTTCTGGAAAACTGTTGTCCATGTGACAGTTGCACCTCTCACTGCATTAATCCCTTGTAAATCTCAGCGGCGGCAGTCCCTTCGAATCAAGAAAGACGTCCATCAGGTTGGTGAGACTTCAGACGACGGAGGAGCCCAATTCTGGATCCATATGTTCTTGCGCAGTGGGGTTGCATTGTTGCGCAGGGGAGTAAAAACCGCAGCCCCGGGTTGGCTTCCTCCTCCTTCCTCTGGCGCTGCCGCTCCGCCTCGCTGTCGAGTTGCTGAGCCTTGAAGTAGCTTGCACCTTGATGGACCAGATGGTGCCATGCCGAGTGATTGGCAGCATTCTCCTCCCAGTCAGTGGGGTTAATGCCTCCGTGCTTTAGGGCGACCTTGAGCATATCCTTACACCTTTTCCTTTGGCCGCCCTTTGAGCGTATAAACCTACCCACCTACTCTCCATCACACCCCATCCACCCACCTACCATCCATAACCCATCTACCCACTCATCTACCCTCCATAAGACCTACATCTACCCACCTGCCCTCCACTTGTGAAAGGATCAAGAACAAGAGGGCACAGATCAAAAGCAATTGGCAAAAGAAACAAAAGCGATGAGAAAAGAAAATCACACAATGAGTGGTTATGATCAGGAATGTACTGCCTGAGAGTGTGATGGAGGCAGGTTCAACCGAGGCACTCAAAAGAGAATTGAACTGTTATCTGGAAAGGAAGAATGTGCAGGCACTAAGTGTATTGCTTATTCAGAGAGCCAGTGCAGACATGATGGGCTGAATAGCCTCCTCTACACTGTAACAATTCTGTGACAGCACCCCCATCCACCCACCTATCCTCATAAATCCCCCTTGGCTCATCTACCCTCCATAACCCCCCATTGACTCACCTACTCTCCATACCCACTCATAGAAGTTCGTCCAGCTCCATTTCAAACACTCAGGTTGGCTCCAGGGTTGCCACTGTCAGTGAAAATGAGACTTTCCTTTAGTTTAATCAAATGTTCATCTTTGGTAGCAGATGCTAATGGAAGGGAAACCCCAGAATAGTTAACACCTCACTCCCTCCAGGAGGTGGGGAGAGAGTGAGTGAAGATAAATGCAGAGTTGTAATGAAAAATTGTGTTTATTTATAGAGACAAAAAATAAAACATGTTGGATGTTTGAGGCTGTAATTTGATCAGGATCTATCAGTACATTCCCAGTTTATAACATCTGAACTTTTTGATTAAATTACAAATTGTTACCCATTCTCAAAGATCCACTGTTTTAGATGTAATAATTGCTGCTCTCTGGAAGCTTGAAAATATATCAACAGCCCCAGGATATGACACAATGCCAGCCTCATTGTCAGAGACATGTCAACATGTCCCAGCCAGCAGCCATTCCCAGCTGAGCATCCCAAGCCCATCCACAATAACACAGTTCATCTGAAGTGATCCCACTGACTTTAGCCTGTCTCTGATCCCAGGGATCTGAGGTAGTACCTCTCTTCACAGCTCACTGTTCCAGAGTGAAACTGCTCCAATATGGCGAGTTCTTGCCCCATTTCGTTGCACACAATATCTTTCTTTAGCATTTACAAACAATGAGATAAAGAAAAGTACAATTCACATTACAACTACCGGTTACCTTACATTAATCCCAAACTAATCCCACTGCCCCACTCTCCCCATAGCCCTGTATCAATCCCAAACTAATCCCACTGCCCCACTCTCCCCATAGCCCTGAATCAATCCCAAACTAAAGCCACTGCCCTGCTCTCTCCCCATAGGCCTGTATCAATCCCAAACTAATCCCACTGCCCCAAACTCTACCCATGGCCCTGTATTATTCCCAAACTAATTCAATTGTTCTCCTCACCCTCTTATTGGTTGGCAGCTCTCAGGAGCCAGGATTTCCAACCCCAGGGTCCTTAATCCTAGCTAGGGAGGGCCCAATGACCTGATTAGCAGGCCCTCCCCAAAGGCAATGCACAGGGATCACATCAGCTCTCCAGCTGGCCTGGCAAGACTTCCATCACCTGGATTAAATTCTGCCCATGGTGTGACCTAAACGTAACACATGAATCATCTTTAACCCCTCGGTGCTATTTCCTGACATTATCCTGTCATTTAATTTTCGATAAGTCACTGTCCGATCTGTTTTTTGGTATTAAAGCAAGGATAGATCACAACCTCTTCACCTAGAATTAGTCTCTACTTCATTTGATACAGTGGGAATTTAGAATTCTGAATGATTCAACAGCTAGGAGCACAATGAGCTGCAGTTATCTCCCAGAATGTTTTAAGGAACTGAAGTCATTTCCTAAAAGGGTGTAAATCAGAAAAGTGTAGATGTGCTGGCGGAACTAGAACTGTTGACCACAGATCATTAGGTAATCTATTAGATTCAATCTCCCTGATGCCTTTCATCAGGTTATTGTAACACCATTAAAAGCCTGTGGTTTGACAAGCAAGAGTGTTACAGATTTGCTGGGGAGTTGTGAAGGTGACATTTAGGGTTGCTTCAGTTGAGTTTTTTTTCCCAATACCATTGCTTGAACTTTAAACATTGGCTCCCTTTAGGTTGGATGTGTTCTTCTGAAAGATTGGCTATAATGGAGAGAGACTATTCATCCTGGGTGATTTCAATTCACACGTTGGGGCAGACAGTGATTCATAGCCAACGTGCCTTGGTTGTCATGGGGTGGGCAAAATGAACAAGAACGAACGTCTTATTGAGCTTTGTGCCCTGAATGAACTCTGCATCGCCCCACTCTCTTTCAGGGCAGGCATCGCCATGAGGTATCATGGCAACACCCTAGGTCTGGACATTGGCACTACCCAGGCCTGGACATCACGAGAAGGCATGATCTGCCCAATGTCCTCCACACCCACACCTACCACAGTGCAGATTGTGGCACTGAATACTCTCTTGTCAGCAGCAAAGTGAAGGTGCACTCCCAAAAGTTTCACAGTTCTAAACACAATGGACCACCAAGCATCAACATCCCTTGCACAAGTAATGATACCAAATACCAGCACTTCACACTGTCACTAGGATGACTGTTACCCACCAAAGGTTTAGCAGGGAGCACTGATGCTGGTATCAGTGAAGCTTAGGAACACAGGGCTTAGGAGCAGGAGTAGGCTATTCAGCCCTTCGATCCTGTTCCGCCATTCCGTATGATCATGGCTGATCTGATTGCGGTCTCAACTCCACTGTCCCGTCTGCTCCTCATAACCCTTGACTCCCTTGTGTTTCAAAAATTTATCTAACTCAGCCTTGAATAAATTCAATAACCCAGCTTCCACTGCTTGGCAGTCGCTGAGCTCAATCATCTGTGAAGTTTCAGAAGCATCATTTGGGAAAAGCGGAACCCGTAAAAGAAAACCTTAAAAAAACCCTTAAAACCCTTAAAGGTTAGAATCAGATTAGCCATGATCTTACTGAGTGACGGAGTAGGCTAGAGGGGCCGAGTGGCCTATTCCTGCTCCTAATTTGCATGTTTTAATGTTCAAATAACCCGCAACAGGACTGGTTTGAGACCTACTCAGCTGAGATGGTATCTGTCATTGATGCAAAAATGAAGACTACATGATGCACAACATAAACCCAACAGTTAAAATACTGCACGACCTGAAAGTAGCTGAGACAGCTGTGTAAAAGACAGGGAGATATGGCATAAACAAACACTGGATCAACATATGTCAAGAAATCCAGACTGCCTGTGGCAATGGAAATCTACGAGCTACGTATGAAGAGGTCAAGAGGTTGTTTGATCTTACCATCACCAAAGTTGCCCCACTGAAGTCGGAGATGGTAAAATACTCACCAGCATAAGTAAACACGTGGCCCAATGGGCTGAACACCACTGTGAACTGTGAGATGGATATCTCCCAGTCAGCATTTGATTTTCTCCCACTGCTTCCTGTTATGGTTGAATTGGACAAGAAACCCTCATCACTTGAGCTCAAGAAAGCCATAGACTGGCTTAGCAAATAAAAAGATACTCAGCAAGGATGGAATCTCAGCAAAACTGCTGGAGCATGGAAAGTCCCATCTATTGCCACAGCTTCATGATGTTCTCCTTCTCTGCTGGAATGTAGGCTCTGTTCCACAGGGGATGTGTGACGCAAAAATTATCTCACTCAACAAAAACTAAGGTGACAGATCGGATTACAACAAGGGGGACATCTCATTCCTTAGCATCACTGGAAGGCCATTGCCAGGGTGATACTTAAAAGACTCCATCTACTTGCAGACTGAGTGTACTCCAAAGCAAACCACCTTGGCCAACTCACGAAAGGTGTGTGGAATAACATCAAGCTGATCCTTAGGACCAAGCTGATGGTTTATAAGGCCTATGTTCCCAGCACCTTGCTGTGTGGCTGTGAAACACAGACTACTTACAGCTAACAAGAAAAGCAGTTAAACAATTTCAAGCTTCGCTGTCTGCAATGCATTATGGGTATATCATAGCAAGACAAAATCACAAATGCAGAATTTCACTCAAAAGCAAATTTCCCAAACATGTTGGCACTTATCAAACAAAGGCAGCTTCTTGGCTCAGGCACAACCGCAGCTTGTAAGACAGTCACATACACACAAGGACTTTCTGGATAGTGAGGTAGCCAGAACCAGACAACTAGTAAGATGCCCAAAGCTCCATTTCAAAGATGTTTCCAAGTTTGAAATGAAGGCCATAGACATTGATTGTCACACCTGTCAGTAACTAACTGACAACAGAGGGAAATGGCAACACCTCCCGTGGGCTGGTGTACACCACCACAATGACCAGCGGCTACAGCAACTTGGCAACAGATGCCAACACCAAAAACAACAGCCCAAAATGCCACCTGGTAGCTTCATGTGTGGTACCTGTCTCTCAGGGATCGGCCTTTTCAGCCACAGCAGAGGTGCGCCATATGAAGACACCCCAATGAAACGGATTGTTTGTTGCACATCCACTATCTTCTGTAGATGGTAGGATGTTGGACAATGACTGAAATGTGGCCCTGCTGAAGAGAAGATAAACTCACCCATGTTGCTTGTTACTAAAAGTCACATACAGTAATGTGACAATTGCTGTAGACAAAGGTGAGGATTAATGGCACCTCTTGTGTTTATAGATGTCAAGACTGATCCAAATCCTCAAAGTATCACTGAAATCAACCTCCAGAAAAAATCTAACCTTTCAGAAACACAATTTGTAGATGACAATCTAGTAACACTTAAAAAGTATTACTCTGTGTAACACAGTGTGAGATGGGATCCAATAAGACTCATCTTTAGGTACATCAAATAGATTCTCTTTCGCCATTTCATCATCCATGAGCTGGCCATGAATGCCAATTTTCAATAGGAGAGAATCTAACCACTTGACATTCAACAGCATTACAAACATCGAATCCCTCACCATCAACATCCTGGGGTCACCATTGACCAGAAACTGAACTGGACCAGCCATATAAATACTTTGGCTACAAGAGCAGGTCAGAGGCTTGGAATCCTGCGATGAGTAACTCAGCTCCTGACTCCCCAAAGCTTGTCCAACATCTACAAGACACAAATCAGGAGTGTGATGCAATACTCCCCACTTGCCTGGATGGCTGCAGCTCCAACAACACTCAAGAAGCTTGACACCATCCAGGACAAAGCAGTCCACTTGATTGGCACCCCTTCCACACACATTAACTCCCTCCACCACCAACGCACAGTAGCAGCAGTGGGTATCATCTACAAATATACTGCAAGAATTCACCAAGGCTCTTAGATAGCACCTTCCAAACCTGCAACCGCTACCACCTAGAAGGACAAGGGGGGGCAGCAGACACATGGGAACACCACCACCTACAAGTTCCCCTCCAAGTCACTCACCATCCTGACTTGGAAATATATCGCTGCTCCTTCACTGTCGCTGGGTCAAAATCCTGGAACTCCCTTCCTAACAGCACTATGGGTGTACCTACACCATATGG
Source organism: Carcharodon carcharias (assembly GCF_017639515.1). Taxonomy (NCBI): domain Eukaryota; kingdom Metazoa; phylum Chordata; class Chondrichthyes; order Lamniformes; family Lamnidae; genus Carcharodon; species Carcharodon carcharias. Next base: position 124,493,253 of record NC_054468.1, on the reverse strand, counting down.
ACTGCAGCGGTTCAAGAAGGCAGTTCACCATCAACTTCACAATTAGGGATGAGCAATAAATGCTGGATTTGTCAGCAATGCTCACACCCTGACAACAAACGTGAAAAGCTTTAATTAATTAACTTTGAATTCAAGGAGTAGACATTACTTTTATGGCTACGATCAACTGCCTTTGCATAGTTAATGCTATGTTAAGTGTTACAACAACTTGCATTTATATAGCACCTTTAATATAGTAAAACATCTCAATCCAATTCACAAGAGTGTTATCAAACAATATTTGATATTGATACACATGAAGATATATTAGGTCGTGACCAAAAGCTTGGTCAGAGGTAGGGTTTAAGAAATGCCTTGAAGGGGAAAATAGAAGTCAAGGGTTAGAGACTTAGGCAGGAATACCAGAGCTTAGGACCCCAGCACCTGAAGGCATGGCCACCAATGGTGAAATGCTTGAAATTGGGGTTGTGAATTCATGGCAAGTGGGTGTTGCTGGCCAGGCCAGCATTTATTGCCCATCCCTAACTGCCCTTGAGATGTTGCTTTCCTTTAAGCAGCAGTCTATGAAATGAAAGTGCACAGACTGTGCTGTTAGCTAGCGAGTTCCAGGGTTTTGACCCAGTGACAATAAAGGAATAGTGATATATTTCCGACTCCGGGTGGTGTGTGGCTTTGGAGGGGAACTTGCAGGTGGTGGTGTTCCACAACATTGCTGCCCTTGTTTTCTCAGCTGTAAGTGGTTTCGGGAGAGTGAGGTGCTGGTGAAGTAACTGTGGTGACTTGCTGTAGTACATACCCAAGAGAATCTGTTCACAGAGGAAAATGTCTTTGAGGGACATGCTAAGGAACAAAACCATAGGTCAAAAGCAAAATACAATAAATCCTCACCATAAGTGATGGTTGCATTCCTGAAAATCGCCACTTTAAGTGAATTAACCTGATGTGAATCATGGTTTCCCATAGGAATCAATGTTAAAGTTGGAGTAAGGTTCCATCAGACCTCTCTCGCCCAGAAAATAACAATGTACAAGTTGAAATACTGTACCATACGTGTGCAACACTGTGCATGCCTAACTGAAATAACTTGCAAAACAAAATAAACCATTAAATATAAAATAAATCCTGTAAAAATTCAAATTAGATAATACGCGCCAATCTCTTCTTAGACAGTCCCTCAGGTTCAGGGATGACTTGCTTCCACTCTGGCTTGAGGGGTTGAGGAGATGTTTTGGATGCTTTCAGCAATGCGCTGAGGACATCCCTGAAGTGTAGGGGCTTTGAATGATTTAGAGCTTCAATGTTGGGCATGTTGGCTTGGGGGAAGACCTGGCTGTTGCTCCACCTTTCTTACCACTGGATTTGGAGGATCCCTGGAAGACATTACTTGAGCTGTCTGCATGATGCCTTGACCTTAGGCTTTGAGATCCTGGTCCTCTTCTTCTGTAAGCTTAATGACTGAAGTTGGAGTGATTTGGTTTCGAAGTGAAGGTGGTGTGCAGCAACCAGGTCCTGGTGGAGTTAATGGGATGAAGGGCCAGGATCGTCAACAAACTTGAAAAATTTATGCAAGGACTGTTGAATGGTTTTCTTTTGCTTCTCCTGGTAGGTCTCTCTGTAGCAGTTAATTAAATCATGATTCCCCTGTTCACTTTGGCACTGTGCTCTCTGGGTCATCCTCTGTGATGATTTCCATTGCCTCTTCTATGAGCTGGAAAGCTCGTGATAATTGTTTTGTTGACTGGAGGGGGTGGTGTTTTAGCACAGTCTTCTTCTTCAGCTCGTTGATTCTCTAGCTGCATTAAATCTTCATTGGACAATTCCTCTCCATGAGATTCAAGCAATTCCACCACATCAACCTCATCCACTTCATCAAAGCCAGCCTTCAACGCCAAGGTGATGATTTGATGTTGAACCTTAGGGACAGCATTGTGAGATTCTCCATGGTCACTGATTTTGTCAGTGTTACTGTGGCTTGATCCCACTGATGTAGGGGGTAGCCTAAAAACTCCAGCAACATCCACTACTTGTTCTCCAGCCTCAAGGCATTTTAAAACATCCAATTTCACTGCTAGGCTGATGGCTTTCCTTGCTTTCTCTGCAGCAGCAGGTACACTGCCACAACTTACCGGGTGTTTCCCGCTCATGTTTACAAGTCATTTATAAGTCTCGCCCATAGCAAAATTCTAAAATTTAATAAACTCTGGCTTTGGATGCCTCTGTTTTTTCAAATAAAAAATCAATGTTGCCTTGAATACAGTATCACACAGCAGTACCCAATGGCACTGACCCAACAGGATGTGAAAAGTGACAGCGTATATGCAGAAAGTGATGGCACACACCTGAAACATGATGGTGCATGACAAAACACGATAACATGCAAAACAGGAGAAAACACAATAGCAGAGGTCATCACTTATAACAAGGAAACAGGACCTAAAACAAACACCACTTTTTAGTGAATCCACTTAAATCGATTAAAATGAGGACTTACTGTACTGCAGATGCTGAAAATCTGAAATAAAAACAGAAAATGCTGGAAATACTCAGCAGGTTAGGCAGTAACTGTGGAGCGAGAAATGGAGTTAATGTTTCAGGTCAATGCTAACCCTTCCACTACTGGTCAAGTCCTCTTTCAGTGATATAAGTACTTGCTGCCATAGGCAGTATGATGTTTCTGTCATCATGAGTTCACTGTCTACTCCCCCAGCAGTTCCAGTGAGTTTCTCCAGTGAGTAGCTCAGCCATGCAGACCAGGTTTAATCACTGATTTGTGTTTGAGGAGCTGATCTCAGTCAGGGGATGTACTAAGAGTAGTCAGAGATATAGTGAGTCAAAATCTGCCATGGTTTGGGCTGCTGGTCACTGAGCGGCAAAGATCTCAGGTGGTGCTAATTTTCACCTGCCTCTAACACACCTCCTCTAGCTGAACAGCCTCAAGGCCTGAGCTGTGGATAGTGGAAAAATACCACAAGATGATTAACACCAACCTATTAACGGTCATCCAACATGCAGCAAAGTAATGGCGAAAACTGTCAAGGATAAAAAAAATTCAATGTTTTAAAGTTATGAAACAATTTGCATTAATTTGTTACTTCTGGCTGTGTTTATCTCTAAATAGGAAGATATTTATAGAATGAAACCTGGTACTTACGCAGGAGTAAAAAGCAACATCAACTTGCTGCCCTCTGCTGCCATTGAGCGACAAGTGAGAGGAGGATTGTGCTGTAATGTGAGACAGTGAGCACTGGGAGTCAATGTTCTGTAAAGCAGAGAATCATTTGGAGATCATTCAGCCCACATTGCCTCCTCCTGAGCCCTAATTTTTTCTGTATTTCTAACTTCATCTATCCAGATACTATAACAGGACGACTTCCTCACAGACTTTAACATTAAGATGGTCATTAACTCACCTCATATAATTATTTTAAATACTTTTTTCATATGTTGTAGTTCTGGACAAGTAAGCAGCGTGCATTTTAAAGTATATTTTAACATTAAATACTTCTATGTAACTTCTTTTACATAATATGGAAATAGACACTATATTAAAGTTAAGTTTTATATAACCAGTGCTATAAATGAAAGGACAGGGAAATGCTTTAGGGAGCCCTCAGAGCATCCATGAAGAGGTCGGACATACCCGCCAACCCAGGGGGGAACCTGCCTTGTGACTAACCAAAACGAAGACACATCGGAATGCACCAAACACATTTACAGACTTCGTCAGGAACATCCAGAGGCAATGATGAGGCATTGGAGAGAGTACACAAACTTTCAAACAGCTCAGCAACCTGACTCTTCAAGTACCACCTGTGGCTGAGTTGACAGATCACAAATTAACACAGGACGTTAACATTGTTTTTCAGAAATAATTTTATAAAATTCTTTCTCAGCATGAAGCACAATTTGGAGTTGCATACACGTTTTACATATTAAATACAAATATGAATGTTGCAATTTTATTTTAAAAATTGATCAATATTCATTTACTGGTGTTTTGATATATTTTAAATAAGTTTAGTTAATATATGAACATACAGGAACACGAACATACAGGAATATGAATATAAAAGTTCTATTTTATATAATTTCAATATATGCACAAATTATAAAGATCCTAAATATGTAACGACTGAATATATTTTTACAACGCAACATTTTGTTTATAATTCCATGACAAAGGGAGGAGAGAAATTAAAAGTGTCGAGTGCCTTCAGCTGAATTTGGTACAAAAATCCATCTACCAGGAGTGGGGTTCGAACCCACGCGGACATATGTCCATTGGATCTTAAGTCCAACGCCTTAACCACTCGGCCATCCTGGTAGGAGATAGAAAAGCTACGGGAACATGGCCCCATGATGTTGTAGCATACGAACTAGGTTTCTGGTTTCATTCTGTGTATTCAGCCGGGGGCGGGAACCGAATCTGCTCGTCCCTCGCCGATCCCGCCCGCGACCCCCGGGGCGACGGGACACCGAGAGCGGCGCCTGACGTCATTCCACTCGAGCCCGCGGAGCAACAAGACGGGCCCCGCCCCCTGCATTAGACCCCGCCTCTTTTCATTGCCCCGCCCCTTCTGAGATTCCCATCCCCGGCTGCAGGCCCCGCCCACTGTGACCGTCACCGCCCCCCGAACCCCGCTATTGACCCGCCCCCTGGCCCAGGCCACCGGCCTGGGCCTCATTTCCCAGCTCCTCACCACCGAGGGGCCTGGGAATAGTTCAGTGAAACTTCTCAGTACTTACAATTAATGTTACTGATTAATTAGTTCATAAGTGACCGATAACAAATAAAAAACTGGACAAACCGAAAATACTCAGGTCAGGCAGTAGTTTTCAAATATTGTTGAAACCAGGCTGAATACCGAGAGGGGGTAAACAAGCTAATAAGAGAAGCAAAGCGAGAGTATGAAAAGAGACTGGCAGCTAACATTAAGAGGGAGTCCCAAAGTCTTCTCGGACCATATAAACAGTAAAAAAGCAGTAATAGGACCAATTAGGGACTGAAAAATGGTGATTTACTCATGGAGGCGGAAGGCATAGCTGTGATATTAAATATTAAACTTTGCATCTGTCATTACCAAGGAAGAAGATGCTGCTGCCCCAGGCCATGGTAAAAGAGGAGATAATTCAGACACTAGAGAGCTTTAAAACTGAAAAGGAAGAGGTGTTGGATAGGCTACCTGTAAAGTGGATAAGGCACCAAGATTGGATGAGATGCAAGAGAAGTGAGAGTAGAAATTGTGGAGGCACTGGCCATAATTTTTCAGTCTTCCTTGGACTCAGGGATGGTCCCAGAGGACTGGAGAGTTGCAAACATTACACCCTTGTACAAGGATAAGTCCAGCAACTACAGACCAGTCAGTTTAACTTTGGTAGTGGGGAGACTTCAGGAAGCAGTAATTCAGGACAAAATTAATAGTCACATAGACAAATGTGGGTTAATTAAAGGAAAGCCAGCATGGATTTCTTAAGGGAGAACCATGTTTGACTAACTTTCTGGAGTTTTTTGAGAAGGTTGATGAGTGCGATGCTGTTGATGTGGTGTACGTGGACTTCCAAAAGGTGTTTGATACAGCACTACAGAACAGACTTGTGAACAAAGCTATAGCTCATGGAATGAAAGGAACAGTAGCAACATGGATACAGAATTGGCAGGAAACAGAGAGCATTGGTTAATGGATGTTTTTCAGGCTGGAGGAAGGCTTGAAGTGCAGTTCCTCAGGGATTGGTATTGGGACCCTTGCTTTTCCTTATTTATAGTAATGATCTAGACCTTGGTGTACAGGGCACAATTTCAAAGTTTGTAGGTGATACAGAACTTGGAGACATTGTGAACTGTGAGGAGGATAGTGTAGAACTTCAAAGGGACATATACAAGTTGGTGGCTTGGGTAGACAGGTGGCCGATGAAGTGCAATGCAGGGAAGTGTGAGATGACACATTTTGGTAGGGACAAAATGGAAAGACAATATAGAATAAAGGCCACAATACTAAAGGGGATGGAGGAGCAGAGGGACCTGGGTGTATATATGCATAAATCATTGAAGATGGCAGGGCAGGTTGAGAGATCAGTTAATAAAGCATGCAGTATCCTAGGCTTTATTAGTAGGGGCAAAGAGTACAAGAGCAGGGAAGTTACGTTGAATTTGTATAAGTCACTAGTTTTGCCTCAGCTGGAGTGTTGCGTCCAGTTCTGGGTGCTGCACTTGTGGAAACTTCTGAAGGCATTAGAGAGAGTACAGGAGAAGTTCACGAGAATGATTCCAGGGATGAGGAACTTCAGTTGTTAAGATAAGTTGGAGAGATTGAGACTGTTTTCCTTGCAGAAAAGAAGGTTGTGAGGAGATTTGATTGAAGTATTCAAAATCATGAGGTGTCTGGACAAGAGAGAATCCAACCACTGCCCCATGTTGTTCAATGGCATTACCATCACTGAATCCCCCACTATCAACATCCTGGGGATTACCATTGACCAGATACTGAACTGGACTAGCCATATAAATACTGTGTCTACAAGAGCAGGTCAGAGGCTGGGAATCATTGGATGAGTAACTCACCTCTTGACTCCCCAAAGCCTGTCCACCATCTACAAGGCACAAGTCAGTAGTGTGATGGAATGCTCTCCACTTGTCAGGATGAGTGCAGCTCTCACAACACTCAAGAAGCTTGACACCACCCAGGACAAAGTAACTGTTTGATTGGCACCACATCCACAAAAGTTCAATCCCTCCACCACCAACACACAGTAGCAGCAGTGTGTACCATCTACATGATGTACTGCAGGAATTGACCAAAGCTCCTTCGAAAGCACCTTCCAAACCCACAACCACTACCATCCACAAGGACAAGGGCAGCAGATAGATGGGAACACCACCATCTGGAAGTTCCCCTCCAAGTCATTCACCATCCTGACTTGGAATTATATCACTGTTCCTTCACTGTCGCTGGGTCAAAATCCTAGAACTCCCTTCCTAACAGCACTGTGGGTGTACCTACACCACATGGACTGCAGCGGTTCAAGAAGGCAGCTCACCACCACCTTCTCAAGGGTAACTAGGGATGGGCAATAAATGCTGGCCACATCCCGTGAATGAATAAAAAAAGAAGATAGGGAGAAACTGTTTCCACTCGTGAAAGGATTAAGAATGAGTTGAGAGTGCACAGATTTAAAGTAATTGGTAAAAGAAGCAAATGTGATATGAGGAGAAACTATTTTTATGCAATGAATAGTTAGGGTCTGAAATGCTCTGCCTGAGAATGTGATGGAGGCAGGTTCAATTGATGTATTCAAAAAGAGAATCAGACTGTTATCTGAAAAAGAAGAATGTGTAGGGTTAGGGGGAGAAGGTGGGGCATTGGTACTACTTGCTCATTATTAGAGCCAGTGCAGACACAATGGGCCTCTTTCTGCACCGACCAAATTCTGTGATTCTGCATAACTAGTAACTAACTTAGTTGCTTCTTCTCTCCCTGATGTAACTAATTAAATCTCACAATGATTCCACCTGGATGTTTATTTGTATAAATGGTAGCTGCAGTTGGGCAATTGAAAATGTTAAAGAGCTTGAAGATTACTTGAAGAGGACTGAGTAGTCAGTAGAATTTGTTTCTTCCTGTGATGTAGATTAAAATAAAATATTTTTATTCATTCTTGGGCTATGATCATCACTAGATAGACCTGCATCTATTGCCCATCCCTAGTTGCCCTTGAGAAGGTGGTGGTGAGCTGCCTTCTTGAACCACCACAGTCCATGTGGTGTAGGTACCCTCTCAGTGCTGTTAGGGAGGGAGTTCCAGGATTTTGACCCAGTGACAGTGAAGGAATGGCAATATATTTCCAAGTCAAGATGGTGAGTGGCTTTTAAGGGGAACCTGCAGTGGTGGTGTTCCCATGTATCTGCTGCCCTTGTCCTTCTAGATGGTAGAGGGTCAGGAAGGTGCTATTGACAGAATCTTGGTGAGTTCCTGCAGTGCATCTTATATGGAACTCACCTGCTACTATACACCCATGGTGGAAGGAGTAGGTACCATTAGAATCACAGTCAGCTTCTACAGATACTAACAATTTACAGAAAATGATTGAAATCAAAATCTGTAGACAAATTTTAGAAATCTACTCTGGATCTGTAAATTGAGAAATTGTGCATATGTGTATGTGGTGCTTACGGATAGATTTGGTACATTGACGTAGTTGTTACATTTGGCACATATTAAGAACAGCCTTTGGCTTGAGGTCAGAATTACTTAATGACTTTGGACATTTATCACCTTTCATAACATCTGTGCATTTTCATTTCCAGAACATTCCATTTCCTCAAAGTCATTTGCAGCAAATAAATTCAAAGTGCTAAGGAAAATTTTATTTCTTTATAATCTAGACTTGCACACAAGAATACCCGGGGGATAAGGTACCAGAGGGATGTAGCCTGGAGAACTTTACACCAGCAAGAGTCAGCACCTTCAGGGCTGGAGGATAGAATACGGGAAACATAATTCTTTTCTCTAGAAAAGAGAAAACTGAGTGGTGACCTGATTGAGGTCCGCAGGAGTATGAAAGGTTTTGATAGGGGACATATAGAGATAGTGTTTACAATTGAACTAGGGGCCACAAATATAATATAGTCACTAATAAATCCAAGAGGGAAGTCAGGGAAACTTCTTTCTCCAGATACTGATGAGAATGTGGAACTACCTCAGGGATTAGTTGAGCTGAATTGTATAGATGTGTTCAAAAGGAAACTAGATAAACACATGATGGAGAAAGGAATAAACGAATATGCTGATAATGTTAGATGAAGAAGGGTGAGAGGAGACTCGTGGAGCATAAACACCAGTATGGACCTGTTGGGCCAAATTGCCTGTTTTTGTGATGTAAATACTTTATAATAACATGCCTTTCATCTGAACAAAATCTATTGCAAACTTTGACTTTTAGTTGAAAAGTATCTTGCACAGTAATCACCAAAAGTATTTGTATGCCTGCAAAATAAAACAAGCTTGCACAAAGTCACATCACCACCCACAGCTCTGACAGAAACTATACCAGCTGCATGGATGAGTGAAAACCAACACACTTCCTGCTCCTTTTTCACAGTTTGCTTCTCACTGATATCGAATGCACAGATCTGACACATGAAGTCGATAAAATGCCAGCACAATTTTGCAGAGCTGCTTTCATAGCTTGAGGACAAGAACGCTGGCTGCCTGTCAGCTGATTAGTTATAACCCCTGGCCTCCCCACACTGGATAATGTTTCCCCAGGTGTATTTCAAAACTCCATTCGTGATATGTGAGCAGTTTTATGGTTCCCTCTTGATTGTGCGCAGTATGGGAGACACATTCACACCAGTGAAACTTTGACATGGAGTGGGATGTGCAGTTTCCTTTCACCTTGTTACTTCAGTGGAGCAGTTACTGACTTACCTTACACTAGTCAAGGCGAGAGGAGGTGCCTTACAATTAACCTTAGCATCACTGGGTAACGGGGAAAATCAATCAAGAGCTCCTGTTCTCTGACACTATCCATGAGTTATGCTAGGGAACGAAGCTGGCCTGGAATGTCCAACATGGTAGAACAGTTTGACACCACTCATCATCTGGTTTCGCATGTGAAGAAAATTTTTTTCAAAGACAAAAATGGATGCCAAGTCAAAGGTGGAAATATTAGGAAGAGTAACAAAGAGCTTGGTGAATGTTTAAAGCGGCTTAAACAATGAGGGGCAGAGAGGCGGGGACAAGGGATCTAAGTGACTGAAGGAACATCATCAATCTGCTGTGTTGGATTGCTTGACTCTATAGCAGTGAACAGTAGGATGTGATAAGGATAGCAGAATCCTGAGTTAACCAGGTCAAAAATGATCTTGATGAATATCAAAGACTAATGTGGTGACAGAGGATAAGATCTCAATTCATGTGTTAGTATGAGGAAGGCTTTACCCAATGTCAATTATTTCCTTTCTCCTTTATTTAATTATTTTGATATGAAGGACAAACAAGTATGATGATTATAACTCAAGGTGTACTGAATTCTTCATGCTGTCTTCTCCATTGCATTTTGACCCTTCAGTGAAACTCTGCAGACAGTAAAAAACACTTGAATTGTTGGGTTAAGGGACAAATTATTGGCATGTATTTTGGTACGATTGATATTATTGTAAAACTGGGAGAGGTTTGAGTTGGGTGTACTGATCTCCACACTTAAACCAAGTGAGGCTCCACTACACGGATCTCACTGCAGCACTCAGTGTTTACCCCAGTGTTTTCTTGGAGTCGAAATAGAATGAATACTTTTATATCTCGCTGAAAAGATAAGTTCAAATAATACAGTCTGGAATGAAGGCTGCTAAGATTGGACCTCAGCAAATTATGTAAAATATTTAATGATTAGACATAAGGTAAATCCACAGGAATTACATCATAACTGGATCTGAGGGCATAAACTGAATTAACTTAAAAACTGGAATCAGGGAAAATTTAGTGAAAAGGATTAATGGCAGAGAAAATGGAAAGACTTACATTTATAAAGCACCTCATCATGCCTCACAAGCCCCAAATCCAGACTGACAGTACTAAAGGAGCGCTGCACTGTCAGAAGGAGCTTTTTTAAATGAGTTGTTAATCCAAAACCCCACCTACCCTCTTGGGTGGACATAAAAGATCCAATGACGCTATTTCGAAGAAATCATAGAACAGAAAATTTATAACACAAAAGGAGTCTGTGCCGGTTGACAAAGAGCTATCTCCAAATACTTTTTAAACCTTTTAAACATCCTTTCACAGTGAGCTCTAGGTTTCTGCCCCTACCACCCTCTGTATAAAAAAAATTCCTCAACTCCCCTCTGATCTTTCTTTAATTCTGCTAAAATAGGTCATCCTTTTTTTTCCTATTCATTCATGAGATGTGGGCATCATTGGTAGGGCCAGCATTTATTGCCCACCCTCAGAGGGCATTTGAGAGTCAACTACATTGCTGTGGGTCAGGAGTCACATATAGGCCAGACCAGGTAAGGGAAGCAGATTTCCTTCCCTAGAGAACATTAGTTTTTATGACAGTCAGCAATGGTTTCATGGTCATCATCTGACTTTTCATTCAAGGTTTTTAATTCCAAATTCCACCATCTGCCATGGTGGGATTTGAACCCAGGTCCCCTGGTTGCTAGATTACCAGTCCAGTCACTATGCCCATCTCAGCTCCTCATAATTTTATACACTGCAATTAAGTCAGCCCTCAGCCTCCTCTGTCCCAAGGAAAACAACCCCAGTCTATTCAATCTTTCCTAATGACATTTCCAGTCCTGGCAACATCCTCATAAATTTCCTCTGCATCCTCTCCAGTGCACTCATATCTTTCCTGTAATACAGTGACCAAAACTGTATGCAATACTCAAGCTGGTGGCATAACTAGTGTTGCAAATGTTCTAGCATGACCTCCTGGCTCTTGTATTCTATCCCTGGGCTAATAAAGGAAAGCATGTCATAGATTTTCTGAAATACATTATTGACCTGCAACCCTGAAGGACCTGTGGATGTACACTCCAAGGTCGCTTTGTTCCTCCACATTGCCCAGTATCCTCTGTTTATCGTGCATTCCCTTGCCTTATTGCACCTTCCAAAATACATTAGCTCACATTTCTCCAGATTGAATTCCATTTTCCACTTTACTGTCCAATTGACTAGAGCATCTCCATCTTCCTACCACCCAAAAGGTCAGGAGAGTTATCCCTAATATCCTAGCCAATAATTATCCCAACAGCATCGCTGAAACAAATGATCTAAATTGTTAATCTCATTGTTGTTTGTGGGAGCTTGCTGTGAACACATTGGCTGCTGTGCTTACTACATTATAATAGTGATTTTTTTATCCATTCATAGGATATGGGCTTCCCTGGCTAGGCCAGCATTTATTGCCCATCCCTAATTGCCCTTGAGAAGGTGGTGGTGAACTGCCATCTTGAACCGCTGCAGTCCATGTGGAAAGTATTTCATTGGATATAAAGTGCTTTGGGATGCTTGAAGTCACAAAATGTCCTAAATAAATGCAGTTCTTTCCTTTTCATAATCATCTCAACATGCTTCATATTCATTACCTTTTGAAATGCAGTCACTGTTATTATGAAGGAAACGTGGCAGCCAAATTCTACGCAACAAGATCCATAAACAGCCAATGAGATGAATAGATGTGCTTTCAGGTACTAGTGGGGAAGCATTTTGGAGAAGAATATTGGGTAAGACACCGGAAAAGCTTTCCTGCTGTTCTTTGAAAAGTGTCCTGGGATCTTGACGGATCTTACAGTGAGCTTTGAGTCAAAAAGGCACCAAAAGTAATTTAATGTAAAACAAAGCCTGATTGAGAAATGAAAAATAACAGACAAAGATGCAATGGTCAAAATGTGTAAAGTTTGTGTGCTAAGAAACGACGGTGTAATGAAGTTAACTAAGAGAGGAAAGGAAAAAGGTGATGTGGAGCGGGATAGACCTGTCACCTATCTCTGGCTTAGAGGAAAGAGAGAAACACACTTTGAAATTGTCTTCACTTTGAATACAAGTATTTTGTTAATAAATGTAGCCCACTTAAACAATAAAATTATCCTGATAAGGATGAATGACCATACTGTTAAGTATCAGAAGTGTTTCCTGAACTATCCCTCTGGGAGTGGAATAATTCACCTCTTTCTCATTGGGAGAGGCTCTGCTTCGGGAACACAGATTTGTAAAATCGATTCCAGTACTTAAGGTATTCAGTGTTAGGTTTAAAGCTCATTAATTAACACCCACTGAGCTCCCACCTGCAAATCCCAAATGATACTGAAAAGGGAAATCAAATAAAAATTCTGTTTCAAATTTGGCTGAAGCCCCTACATCTTCATCTCAACTTTTTTAAGCAATCATTTATCTAAAACGGCAATGTTGACGGAGAATTTCCTCAAGTCTCCCACCCAGTCATTTTAATGTTGGTAGCATCCCATTCCACCCAAACTCCGCCATAGTTAATCCTATGGATCAGGCAACCCGAGGAAACTCTCGGTGACTATTGTACCCGGCGGTGACTGAGAACACAGGTTTAAATTTCCCTTTCAGTTGCAATCAGAAAATATGCTCATCACCAGTCATCATCCTCCCACTGCAACATGAATGTATAGTGATACAGATATCCTTTAAAAGGTGTCTTTTACCTTTTAAACAATTTGGTGGGTTTTATTTTAGGTAAAAAAGATAACATAGAGTGGAATTAAAACATCAAATATCAGTCTTGTATACAAAGTTTTACAAATAAACACACAGTACAAAATCTTTAATTATTTACCAAACAGTGAGAAAGACAAATTCAGTTCTCCTGATCAGGAGACTGGTGTTAATCAACTTGATTTCCTGCTGCTTTGAAGCCTTTTTCAGGAACTCAAGGTTTTGTTGCATGTGGTGAAATGTGTTTGTCAGGTAGTAAAGATGTGAAATAATTCTTCAAATAATTAAAGTTTCTGCTTTCAGATCTTGTTTCTACTCTTCCCACATCATGGTAAACAATTTCAAACACACTTTATCAATTACAGTTTATTTTATTTTATAAAACTGCTTTTGACTGGTGATCAACTGAACATCTAATTTTTCTTTTGGTCCTGGATTGGAATAGTTTTAAATATCAAATTAGGATTTGAAACAAGAATTCTGTTGGCAATGAATGTTTCAAAGAAGACTAGGGTTATACAGCTGTCCAGTAAGTTGTGACACAGTTGGAGCAAGATTCTGACTGGAGGCAGAAGCACATCCCTTCCTACACCTGATTTGTTTTAAAATGCATCCTGCATGAATCTAATAAAATACTGGAACACACAGGAACACAGAAATAGGAGGAGGCCATTTGGGCCCTCAACCTTGTTCTACCATTCAATGAGGTCATGGCTGACTGCTATAGGTTGTCAGAGACTTGGACAACCTACAGCAGGCACTTCAAAGCACTGGAAAAGTACCACCAATGGTGCCTTCGCAAGACAGCCCAAATCCAGTGGCAAGAAAAGCAGTCCAACAGCAGTTTTCTCTCCCAAGCCAACATGCCCCCAGCATCGAGGTGCTAATCACTCAAAACCAGCTCTGCTGGGTAGGACATGTTGTTTGAATGCTTGACACAGATCCCCCACAGCAGGAGACTCCCAGAAGAACCATGGAAACATTTTAGGGTCCTCAAAGCATTCCTGAAGAGTTCAAACATCCCCACTGACTCGTGGGAGTCGCTGACCTGAGACCGACCAAAATGGAGAAGGTTCATTTGAGAAGAAACCAGACACATTGACTTTGTTGGAATATGCAGTGGCAAAGTCGAGACCTCGGAGGGAGTGAACAAACCTCTAAACAGCCAATCTACCCAACCCTGCAAGCACTGTCTTACCCACACATGGCAGAGTCTGTAGATCATGCATTGGTCCTGTAGGCCTTTTCAGAACCCATTGAACCAGAGTGGAAGCAAGTCATCCTTAATCCCAAGAGACTGCCAAAGAAGCAAAAGGAGGAGGACTCATTCACCAAAGCCCAGCCGTCCTCCCATCACCAGCTGGGCTGAATCTCTCAGTAATCTCAAACAGAGCTCTTCTGCAAATTAACCAATACCCCCCCATTGACCAGAGAGTTTTCAGATACATTGTCAATCCAGCTGTCATTGCACCTGATCCGTGTCCCACTCACCTTGGCCGATGGCTCCAATTTAGTCCTTTAACAGCTTGATTCTTTTGTCATCATCACCCTATAAAACAAATTCCAAGTTCCTTCCAATTGCAATCAAGCTGAAGAGACATAAACTCAAGTGAATTTGGAAGATACAGGATATCTTTGGAGTGCACCTTTAAAAGCTTTATCTTTTCTTTAATAATATTTTAATTTTGTTCAGCATCTTAGCTGTAGAGGGTCAACAGGCTTGAAACACAGTGACTTAAATCATCTAATCAATTTGTATACTGACAATTGGAACTTTTTCAGATCATAGTACAGTTCAGCAACACCCACACCCCTCACAGATCCTCCTACATGTGCGCACAGAGAGTTTGGCAGGTACATGTCATGAATCTCGCAGTGAGAGGCAGACACCCAGAGAGAGAATGAGCCTGGACATTACGGTCCTCCCTCTCTTTGACCTATACTGAATGAGCCCAAGGAAGTGTGACTGTCTAAATTCACAACTTCTACCCACAGGATTACACTCCAACAAGAATCACAGTTGGGAGCAGGGTCCCTGACTAATGTTCTACCTTCCTAGCCCAGTAACATTTTCAGGGTAAAGTTTTGCTTTTTCATAGTGTGTTCACCTGCAACTAACAACACTCAGCGAGTGTACCCTGCAGCCCCTGACCTCTCAAAGCAACATCTCCTCATTCTTTAGATCTAAATGAGTCACTTCAGCCTCTCGCATTTAGCAGCTCCTAAGCTTATAGCAGCTTATTTACTGTTACACACAATGCTTCATAGTGTGAGTTCTAGGTGACAGTGGGTGGGTAGAGGGGTAGAGTAGGGTGAGGGGGAGCAAGGAGGAGGCAGGGAAAGGGGTGGAGGAAAGTGAGAAAGGGGAGGGAGGGGAAGGCTGAGAGGAGGAGGAAGGGGAGTGATGGAAGAGGGAGATGGGGACTGGAGGGTAAGAACAGACTGAATTGATGCAACTGTCCAACACCAGTTACATTGAACACTTTCTAGAGCCCCTGCCTTGTTAATCAGAAAGAGTAACCAAGTAGGCTAGAAATCTGAAGCAAAACAGCAAAAGGTGAAAGACTCAGAATGTGTGGAAGGGATATAGAATTTAAGATTGTTGGTGTGGAAGATTCTTTAAAACTAGCTGAGGAGAGCGTTAATACCCATAATTCTAATCTCCTCGGCATGATCTTTCTGCGTGGAATGTGAAAAACACTGGTGAAGCCACATTTATTGGCAATCATTGACTATGCCATGGACATTAAGAATCAAACACAGTGTGGGACTGGAGTCCTGTGTAGGTAAGGCTGGGTAAGGATGCAACTTCCCCTCACTGAAGAACATTAATGAACAAGTTGAGTTTTGACAACAATCAGACAGTTTCATTGTCACTTGTGGTTCACAAATCAGCAGATTTATCAAATTAAATTTTATAATTTGGCATGATGGAATTTGAATTTATGACCTCTGGGTTGATCATCTGGGGCCAGAATTGTTTCATGGACATGCTAGGTTATGTATCTTACATAGAAGGACTGTAACCTGACTTAGGCAATTACTGCAAACAGCTTTATTTACACTATGTACAATATATACAAGGTGGGTTACTGAGTGGACAGATCTGCCCTGTGTGCTGCCTGATAGTTCTGCTGTACAGAGTCTCTAGCACATGACTGCTGATGTCACAGATATGTCATAGCTTACATCAGTTAATCGATTAACCCATTACACTACAAGAATCACTGGACACCTGTATTCTTATTGGCTGCGAGAACCAGCATTTTTAGTTTACTTTCTGCCTTGTATTCTGCAGCTTTGGAGATGAAAAATACGGAGAGAGGGTGAACAGCACAAATGCCACATCATACAGTCGTTTGTTCACTCTCCTCCCCTTCTTCAATCTCCCGCACTCCCTCATCCCCCTTCCAACCAAAACTGGGAAACAAAGCAGGAAAGGTTCAGCAGGAAGATTAAAAACTATGAGACATTTGGAGCCACAACCTGAAGCAATTTGAAGCATGAGAAACTCTTGGTATAAACAACACAAACCCCGATTCCTAATTGTGATGAGAAAGTCCAGTTTTATGGAGCTCAAAGCATTGGTGATAAAAATCAGGAGTTCAGCAGTTCATGGAAAAGCCTTAGCACTAGCTTCTTGGATCAACCGGGGACAGGCAATAAGTGCCAACCTTGTCATCAGCCAGACATCCTGAGAACAGAAGAAATGTTGTCACGTCAACCCATGGAAGATTCTCTATCTGATGCGTTCCTGAACTTCAGTCCAGAAGGGCAATAAATAAATCCACGTCTGTAATCCAAGCTTGGCTTTTGGAATCTATCAGATGATGAGCCACAACTTTTGGAGATGTGGAAAAAGAAAGTGGGCATGTTCAGTATGGGAGTGTGGGTGTCCTGAGCTGTAGCTGTAGGAGGACAAAGGCAAATTTTGCAATCTTAGTCCCTCCTTATAATTGGAGAGGTCGCTGGAACACAAAAAAACTACAAAGGGACACAATCATGGCTACAATCAGGATGTTTTCTGCAACAGCTAATGTCAAAACATTTCTTTCAAGAAGAGAGTATTTAACTGTGGTTTGACCCAGTGAAAGAATGGCCAGGTATACTTGGGAGCGAGAATTGTTGCATCAGGAGCAGCAACAGTAACAGCAGAATATTTGTCGACAAATGTTGTTCCTCTTATGTTCCACTGCCTTCTGCAGCTGAACTTTTGCCTCACCCACATAGTCTTGAATTCTCTGCACATTTACCTCGATGTTGTTGAGTGTTTCTGACTGTTCCTCCACCAACACTGCCATCTGCAGGAACAAGTCATGAATCTCGCGGACTCTGCACTCCAGCTTCAGGAGCTCCCGGTGCCGCTGCTCAATTTCTGAGAGTGCAGTCCGTGCCCCACGTACCTCACTCAGCAGATTCCCAGAGAACACATCCCACTTACCCTGCTCTATCATATCCTCCATCTCGTTGCCGGAAATGTCCTTCCCCATGATCTCAAGTTGCCGCTGGATTCGGGTCTTGCAGTTTTCCCGCTGCTTCATCTCCTCTGTGTTGTACTCCAACATAGCATCGTGGAAATGATTCAAGAGGGCAAAGTGCTGAGCCTGGGCGATACGAATGATGGCAGCATTGGGCCCATGAGTATTCGTTATTTCTTCTATGTAACTTTTCAGGTCCTGCAGCCTCTGGTGGATCTTCTCACCCCGGCTTTTTATGTCTTTGGCAATAGAATTTGAATCCCGCTTGATGCTGCTGAGACGTCGCATTGAGGTGAGAAAGCGGGTGTTCTGCTTCCCTAAACGTTTGATGTCCATTTTCAGGTGCCCAATTTCCTCTCGGAGCTGCTGCACTTCCTTGTATAGCATCTGCAAAATGAAGTCGCATTCAAACACCAAGCTTTCCTGAGGGTAATCCACCTCATCAGGGGCCTCTGTTTGCTGTTGATATGATTTCGAACACTCTATCAATTCTTCAAGCCTGTCCTTCATTGTTTCTGAAAGAACACACAGAAAATCAAGATCAGTAAAACAAAATGACAGCAGCAGAAATAAACTAGAAACTTCAGTGTACCTTAAGAAGTGAACTTACAAAATTCAGTCAAAACAAAAAGAAAAACGAGCATTTACATAGCATCTTTCACAACCTGAGGATGATCCCATTGCATTTTACAAAAAATAAAGCTCTCTTGAAGTCCAGTCACTGTTCTATATAGGAAATATGACAGCCAATTTCAGTTCAGCAAGATCCCAGAAGCAACATTGAGATAAAGATCAATTTTGTTTTAGTGATGTTGGTTAGTGGATAAATATTGACTGGGACAACATGGAGAACTCTCTTGCTGCTCTTTGAATATCCCCATGGGAACTTTAAAATCCGCCCAAGAGAGATAATGGGACTTTGGTTTAAGGTCTCATCAGGAAGACAACACCTCCAACAGTGCAGAGCTCCCTCAGTACTGACCCTCCGACTGTGTAGCACTCCCTCAATAATGTCCCTTACATTGTGTGGACTTCCCTTAGTACTGACCCTCTGACTGTGCAGTGCTCCCTCAGTACATAAAATGCAATCCATGTTACTAAACTCTAGCAATGCTGTACAGGGGTTTCATTTCACATTGATACAGTAGTTGTAAACAGTCTGAATCCATGCTTAAAGTGACACAGAGCAAATGCGTGACAGTCCCAAGAGGACAGTCTTCCACTGGGCTCTCGTGTGGAGATAGCTTCTGGACTTAATAATTGATTCAAGTGTTAAACTAGGTAATCAGATGAGGGATCAAGGAATGGAAGGCTTTGCTGATTGGGTTGTGTGAAGTATGGTGGGAGAAAGCTAATGTAGAGCATAAACATCAGCATGGGTCAGCTGAGCCAAATGCTGTACCTTTTACACTCCAAGACCTGGAATTTCTGGAAGGATTCACCTGCGCACTCTCCTCCCCTAATCTACAAACATAACTTTGGCAGAAATCATGGAGAAACCATGTAAATAACCTCACCCGAATATCACAACCTTGAACTTGTATTGTGGCCTGGAATTTCCTGCATTTTTTAGCTCTGAGACATGCGTAATCTATGTGCAAATCAAGTATGTGACCTAAAAGATTGCAAGTAGGTAACGTAAGTAGAATAATAACAAGCCTATATAGCGCTTTTAACACTGAAAACTGCCCAAATCTCCTTGACCTTTTGTGATTGTCTGTCAATCCATCTTCTAATGAAACTGGTTTCACCCCAAGTTACAAATCTTTAGATTTGAGTTTCCTGCAATTGTTCAGAGGCTCCCCTGAATTTACCACCAGATTTTCAGGTGCAGGAAACAACATAATTTTTCTGGTGTTTTATTGTAATTTTTTTGAGTCCTCTGTAGATTCCGTTTCTTTTGATTTTTACGGCACAAGGCTAAATCACACTATGCAAGAAAATAAAAACAGAAAATGGTGGAAATAGCAGGGCAGGCAACATCCATGGAGAGAGAAACAGAGTTGACATTTCAGGTCAATGACCTTGCATCAGAATAGAAAAGTTACCCCAACTGTAGATTCTTGAACACATTGCACTTGATGGGCATGAATGATGCCGAAAGTGATTTGAAACTGTCCTTAGAGAAATAGTTTAGCAATTACTGCTAGTTTTATGTTCCTGCTATTCTAATTAAATTCACAGGAAATTTGAATGTACCTTGAGCGACGCATTGGGCTGAATTTTGTTGGCATTGGAGAAGTCCCATTACTGCAACTGAAAACAATGGGCAGCAAGACCCTGGGTAGCATTTTACTGACGGAGGCCAATTAACAGTCCACTGTCCAATTGAGGCCACCAGCCCAACTCCCAAGAGCATCTAGCCCACTGACCATAAGACATAGGAGCAGAAGTAGGCCATTTGGCCCATCGAGTCTGCTCCACCATTCAGTGAGATCATGGCTGATCTGATAATCCTCAAGTCCGCTTTCCTGCTTTTTCCATAACCTTTGATTCCCTTACTGATTAAAAATCTGCCTTTCTCAACCTTGAATATACTTAATGACCCAGCCTCTACAGCCCTCTGCGGTAATGACTTCCACAGATTCACCACCCTCTGAGAGAAGAAATTCCTCCTCATCTCTGTCTTGAATGGGTGACCCCTTACTCTGAGATTATGCCCTCTGATCCTAGACTCTCCCACAAGGGAAAATAACCTCTCAGCATCTACCCTATCAAGTCCCCTAAGAATCTTATATGTTTCAATAAGGTCGCCTCTTACTCTTCTAAACTCCAATGAATACAGGCCCAACCTACTCACCCTCTCCTCATAAGAAAATCCCTCCGTATGCGGGATCAACTTAGTGAACATTCTCTGGACTACCTCCAATGCCAGTATATCTTTCCTTAGATAAGGGGACCAAAACTGTTCACAGTATTCTAGGTGTGGTCTCACTTGTGCCTTGTATAGTTTTAGCAAGACTTCCCTATTTTAATACTCCATTCCCTTTGAAATAAAAGCCAACATTCCATTTGCCTTCCCTATTACCTGCTGAACTTGTATGTTAGCTTTTTGGGATTCATGCATGAGGACCCCTAAATCCCTTTGTGCTGCAGCTTTCTGCAGTCTTTATTTAAATGATATTCAGCTCCTCTATTCCTGCCAAAGTGCATAACCTCACATTTTCCTACATTATATTCCATCTGCCAAGTTTTTGCCCAATCACTTAATCTGTCTATATCCCTCGGTAGACTTTTTCTGTCACCCTCACCACTTGTCTTCCCACCTATTTTTGTGTCATCTGCAAACTTGGCGATAGTACATTCATTTCCCTCATCCAAGTCATTAATATATATTGTAAATGATTGTGGCCCCAGCACTGATCTCTGTGGCAGCACTTTGCCTCAGGGAGATCCATGTGCTCTTTCATGTGCATGCACTAGTTACAGGTTGCCATCCTGAAAATGCCCCCCTTATCCCAACTCCCTGTCTTCTATTAGTTAGCCAATCCTCTATCCATGCTAATATACTACCCCAAACACCATGGGCTCTTATCTTATTAAGTAGCCTTATGTATGGTACTTTATCAAACGCCTTTTGAAAATCCAAGAATATTATATATCCTGATTCCCCTTTATCTATCTTGCTTGTTACCTCCTCAAAGAATTCTAATAAATTTGTCAGTCATGATTTTCCCTTCATGAAGCCATGCTGACTCTGCTTGATTAGATTATGCATTTCTAATGCAAAGTGCTGCCTCAGGGAGATTGGCTCTGATTCAAAAGCTGACATAAAGGTAATAAAAAACTTTGCCTGCCATCTCCCCTCATGTGACACCGTCACATGATTTGGGACATGTCCATAACTTTTATTTAAACATTTGATAAAAATGTAAAAATCCTCATGCTCTGCTATTACATCCTTTATAATTGACTCCAAGGGCAGGTTTTTCTGGCTGGTGACTGGGGGTGGGGCCTGCTCGCCGATGCATAAAATGATATGGGGATACGTCAGGTGTGCATCCCAATGTCACCCTGTGTCATTTAGATTTTCAGTTCGGTGAGCGCTCAGCCAAATTGGCTGCACGCCTGCCGAACTGTCAGGGCCTATTAAGGCCAATAAAAAACTAATTAACCTGATTGATAGACCTGCCCGTCCAACCTTAAGGTTGGGATGAGGTTACATGAGGATTTTTACATTTTTATCAAATGCTTAAATAAAAGTTATGGACATGTCCCAACTCATGTGACGGTGTCACAAGAGGGGACATGGCAGGGAAATTTTTTTATTACCTTTATGTCAGCTTTTAAATCAGAGCCAATCTCCCTGAGGCAGCACTTTGCCTCAGGGAGATCCATGTGCTCTTTCATGCGCATGCACAAAAGAGCACACTCCCGGCTGAGGGAATCCCACCCCGTCAGCACAGGGAGCACATAGCGCTTCCTGGTGGACATCATGCTGGGCAGGCCTTAATTGGCCCGCCCACGTAAAATGGCGACACACCACCGACTGGGGGCGCCAATCGGAGGCCCACCTGCCCGTGCCCGCTCCTCCGCCTCGACAGGGGGAAGTGTTGCCCCAACATTTTCCCAATGACAGATGTTTAACTAATTGGCCTATAGTTACCTGTCTTTTGTCTCCCTCCCTTTTTGAATAAGAGTGTTACATTGGCAGTTTTCCAATCCTCTGGGACTTTTCCAAAATCTAAGGATTTTTGGAAGATTACTACCAATGCATCCACTATCTCTGCAGCTACTTCCTTTAATATCCTAGGATGCAACCCATCAGGACCAGGGGGCTAATCGGCCTTCAGCCCCATTAGTTTCCCTGGTACTTTTTCTCTAGTGATAGTTATTGTATTTATTTCCTCGACCCCTTTTGCCCCTTGATTATGTAGTATTTTTGGAATGCTATTAGTGTCTCCAATCGTGAAGGCCGAAGCAAAGTATTTATTCAACTCCTCTGCCATTTCCTGGTTCCTCATTATTATTTCCCCAGCCTCATTCTCTAAGGGGTCTATGTTCTCTTTGGCCTTTCTCTTCCTTTTTATATATTTAGAGAAGTTCTTACTGTCCGTTTTTATATTACTTGCTAGTTTACCCTCAAAGTTTGTTTTCTCCCTCTTTATTATTTTTGGTCATCTTTTGTTGGTTTTTAAAACTTTCCCAATCCTCTGGCTTACCACTAATCTTTGCCACATTGTATGTGTTTTCTTTCAATTTGATACAGTCCTTAACTTCCTTAGCTAACCATGGTTGGTTCATCCCCTTCCTACAATCCTTCTTCCCCACTGGAATATATCTTTGTTGAGAGTCATGAACTATTTTCTTAAACATCTGCTTCATCAACTGTCTTTTCTGCTAAATTCCTTTCTCAGTCCGCTCCAGCCAACTCTGCCCTCATTCCTTTGTAATTAACCTTAATTAAGTTTAGCACATTTAAGTTAAGTTCCGAGCCATGTTTCTCACTCTCAAACTGAATGTTAAATTCTACCATGTTATGGTGGCTGTTTTCTATGAGATCTTTTACTCTGAGCTCATTTACTAAACCTGCCCTCATTACACATTACCAGATCCAAAATAGCCTGATCCCTGGCTGGATCCACAATATATCGTTCCAGGAAACTGTCCCGAATACACTCAATGGGCAGAATTTAGCCCTCGATAGGTGGGCGGGCCTCACCGTCTAGGTGGCGGGCGGGCAGTTGAACTCTGCCGCCGAAACGGGCCCTGTCGCCATTTTGAGTGGGCGGGCCAATTAAGGCCCACCCAGCAGGCCACCCCTCAGAAAGCGCTATGTACTTCCTGAGCGGGGGGGAGAAGGATTCCCCAACTGTCAAAGTGCACTCTTTCAAGCATGCGGGCAAAAGTGCGCTGCTCCCTGAGACTAAGTGCTGTCTCAGGGAGATTGGTGAAAGTTTAAAAGACAACAAAAATAGCAAAATAAAAAAATTATTAACATGTCCCCCTCATGAGATGGGACATGTTAATAAAAAGGATATAAATTTTATTAAAGATTTTTTAAATAGACATGAAACCTCATCCCGCCAGTGGATGAGGTTTCATGTTTTTTCAGAAGCCCACTGGGGCTCCTGGCCTGCTCACCAGCCTTAAGGTTGGAAGGGCAGGGCCTTTAATTAGCTTAATTATCCTGTCAATGGCCTCAATTGGCCATTGACAGGTCGGCGGGCGAACTGCTGATTTCGCTGTCCGCCTGCCTTCCTGAATATTTAAATGGGGCGGGATGACGTCGGGGGTTCCTCCTGACATCATCCCGTGTCAATTTCACGTCAGTGAGCTGGCCTCGCCCCCAAATCACTGGCAGGAAAATTCTGGCCAATGAATTCTTGCTCATGGCTACCTCTGCAAATTTGATTTTCCCAATCTACATGAAGATTAAAGTCACCCATGATTAATGTAATGCCTTTTTTACATATCCTCATTATCTCTTGATTTATTCTCTGCCCTACAGTAAAGCTACTATTAGGGGGCCTATCGACTACTCCCACCAGTGTCTTCTTCCCATTGTTATTTCTTATCTCCACCCATATGGATTCTACATTTTCTGATCCAAGATCATTTCTTGCCAACGTACTTATTCCATCTTGTGGTAACAAGGCTACCCCATCGCCCTTTCTTTCCTGCCGGCCCTTCAAAAAGTCACATACCCTTGAATATTTAGTTCCCAGCTTTGATCTCCTTGTAACCATGTCTCCATAATGGCTATAAGAACATTCCCATTTACCTCCATTTGTGCCATTAATTCATTTATTTTGTTCCGAATAGTACACGCGTTTAAGTAAAGAGCCATTAATTTTGTCTTTTTATCATTTTTTCCCCCTTTGACCCTATTTGTTGCTATTTTATATATTTATACACTCTGTCCCTTCCTGTCACACTCTGGGTATCATTACCTAAATAGCTGGCCTGCAATGCTGCCATATCCTTTTGCTCTGTAAGCCTACATATAGGGGGAGGGGGTCATATTACAGCAACTGGGCTGTTTCCACAGGGGCAGCCATTGCAAGATATGATTTGTAAGGTACTATTCCATGAGGATGACTCTGTCAGGCTGTTGCTTGACTAGTCTGTGAGACAGTTGTCCCAATTTTGGCACTAGTCCCAGATGTTGGTAAGGAGGACTTTGCAGGGTCAACAGGGCTGAGTTTGCCATTGTCTTTGCTGGTGCCGAGGTCAATGCTGGGTGGTCCATCCAGTTTCATTCTTCTTAGGATTTTTAGCGGTTTGATACAACTGAGTGGTAGTCAAACCATTTCAGAGGGCATTTAAGAGTCAACCACATTGGCGTGTGTCTGGAGTCACTGGGGAGGATGGCAAATTTCCTTCCTTTCACATTTGTGAACCAGATGGGTTTTTATGATAATGGTTTCATGGTCATCATTAGACTTTTAATTTCACCATCTACCGTGGGTCCTCTGGATTATTGGTCCGATGAAAATACCACTATGCCACTGCCTCCCCTTGTGCCATGGATTCACATAAATGAGGGTCCCTCTTCCAGGAAACCTGCAAGGATTTGCATGGAGGTCTCCCCAGTTGGTGGTGTGCCCTCCCGGAGTGGGCAAAATGCCGGTGAGGCAGGAAGTGACTCTTCAGTGGCTCAACTGGCTGCCCATTTGTATCCATGATGCAGATTAGCATTGCTTCTGATATGCCATGGCAATGGGAAGACATTGAGCTCCCTCTCTGGCACCTTCCCCGACCATATTACCAGCTCATCCACCTTATAGCCAGGAAAATTCACCGAATGGGTGCATTTTCAGATATAGTTTACTGGTTGTCCCCACAAAGGAAATTCCAGGGTATGCTGAAACTCACCTGATCTTTCTGCTCTACACTGAGTGTAGGAATGACAATTGTCCCATACTCTCTGCTTAATATGTCTACTAGCACTAATACATAGCACCTTTCACCTTGTCAGATATGAAACTCTCCCTGGGAGGATGACATCTTCTATGATGCAGGTTTAGAATCCTTCCTTGTTATTTTCTATGTGCAATTCCAGATGGGCTTCAGAGCCATGAAGCTGTCACATTATATTCACAGCAACCTGTTCGAGGTGAGTTTACCTGAAAACTTAGGGAAGGCGATGGCATAGTGGTATTGTTGCTGGACTAGTAATCTAGAGACTCAGGGTAATTCTCTGGGGGCCAGGGCTCTGGAATCCCACCATGGCAGATGGTGGAATTTGAATTCAATAAAAATCTGGAATTAAAAGTCTGATGATGACCATGAAACCATTGTTAATTGTTGTAAAAATCCATCTGGTTCACCTTTAGGGAAGGAAATCTGTCATCCAGACCCACAGCTATGTGATTGACTCTTAAATGCCCTCTAAAAAATGGCCTGGCAAGCCACTTAGCTGTAACAAACCACAAAAAAGGAATGAAACCAAATGGACCACCTGGCATCGACCTGGGTGCTGGAAACGACAACGGCAATCGCAGCTCTGTCAACCCTGCAAAGCCCTCCTTACTAACATCTGGTGCCAAAACTGGGAGAGCTGTCTCGCAGACAAGTCAAGCAACTGCCTGACATAGTCATCCTCACGGAATCATACCTTACAGATAATGTCCCAGACACCAACATCACCATCCTTGGGTATATCCTGTCCCACCGACAGGACAGAACCAGCAGAGGTGGCGGCACAGTGGTATATAGTCGGGAGGGAGTTGCCCTGGGAGTCCTCAACATCGACTCCGGACCCCATGAAGTCTCATGGCATCAGATCAGACATGGGCAAGGAAACCTCCTGCTGATTACCAAGTACCGCTCTCCCTCAGCTGATGAATCAGTGCTGATGTTGAACACCACTTGGAGGAAGCACTGAGGGTAGCAAGGACACGGAATGTACTCTGAGGGGGGGGACTTCAATGTCCATCACCAAGAGGGGCTCAGGAGCACCACTTCTGACAGAGCTGGCCAAGTCCTAGATGACATAGCTGCTGTACTGGGTCTGCAGCAGGTGGTGAGGGAATCAACAAGAGGGAAAAACACACTTGACCTCATCCTCACCAACCTGCCTGCCGCAGATGCATCTATCCATGACAGTATCGGTAGGAACGACCAATGCACAGTCATTGTGGAGACGAAGTCCCGCCTTCACATTGAGGATACCCTCCATCATGTTGTGTGGCACTACCACCTTGCTAAATGGGTTAGATTTAAAAAGGATCTAGCATCTCGAAACTGGGCATCCATGAGGCGCTGTGGGCCATCAGCAGCAGCAGAATTGTATTCTAACACGATCTGTAACCTCATGGCCTGGCATATCCCCCACTCTACCATTACCATCAAACCAGGGGATCAACCCTGGTTCAATGAAAGGTATAGGAGGGCATGCCAGGAGCAGCACCAGGAATATCTAAAAATGAGTTGTCAACCTGGTGGAGCTATAATGCAGGACTACTTGCATGCCAAGTAGTAAAGCAGCAAGTGATAGACAGACCTAAGCGATCCCACAACCAACTGATCAGATCTGAGCACTGCAGTCCTGCCACTTCTAGTTGTGAATGATGATGGACAATTAAACAACTCACTGGAGGAGCCTCCACAAATATCCCCATTCTCAATGATGGAGGAGCCCAGCACATCAGTGCAAAAGATAAGGCATTTGTTACAATCTTCAGCAAGAAGTGCTGAGTGGATGATCCAACTTGGCCTCCTCTGGAGGTCCTCAGCATCACAGATGCCAGTCTTCAGCCAATTTGATTTACTCCACATGATATCAAGATACAGCAATAGTACTGAAGACTTATGCTCCAGAACTTGCCACGCCCCTAGCCAAGCTGTTCCGGTACACCTACAACACTGGCATCTACCCAGCTATGTGAAAAATTGCCCAGGTATGTCCTGTACACAAAAAGCAGGATAAATCCAACCTGGCCAATTACTGCCCCATCAGCCTACTCTCCATCATCTGTAAAGTAATGGAAGGGGTCATCAACAATGTTATCAAGTGGCACTTGCTTAGCAATAACCTGCTCACTGATGCCCAGTTTGGGTTTCACCAGGGCCACTCAGCTCCTGACTGCATTACAACCTTGGTTCAAACATGGACAAAAGAGCTGAACTCCTGAGTTGAGGTAAACATGACTGCCCTTGTCATCAAGGCAGCATTTGACAGGGTGTGGCATCAAGGAGCCCTTGAAAAATTGGAATCAATGGGAATCGGGGGAAAACTCTCCGCTGATTGGAGTCATACCTAACACAAAGAAAAATCATTGTGGTTGTTGGAGGTCATTCTGAGATGACTGACCTCCAACAACCAGGACATCACTGCAGGAGTTCCTCAACCCGACTATCTTCAGCTGCTTCATCAGTGACCTTCCTTCCATCATAAGATCAGAAGTGGGGATGTTCGCTGATGATTGCACAATATTCAGTACCATTCGCGACTCTTCAGATACTGAAACAGTCCATGTCCAAATGCAGCAAGACCTGGACTATATCCAGGCTTGGGCTGACAAGTAGCAAGTAACATTCATGCCACACAAGTGTCAGGCAATGACCATCTCCAACACCAGAGAATCCAACCATCGCCCCTTGATGTTTAATGGCAATCACTGAATCCCCCACTATCAACGTCCTGGGGGTTACCATTGACCAGAAGCTGTACTGGACTATCCATATAAATACTGTGGCTACAACAGCAGGTCAGAGGCTATGAATCCTGCGATGAGTAACTCACCTCCTGACTCCCAAAGCCTGTTCACCACTTACAAGGCACAAGTCAGGAGTGTGATGAAATACTCCCCACTTTCCTGGATGAGTGCAGCTCCCACAACACTCAAGAAACTTGATACTGTCCAGGACAAAGCAGCCCGTTAGACTGGCACCACATCCACAAACATTTACTCCCTCCACTACTGAAGAACAATAGCAGCAGTGTGTACCATCTACAAGATGCACTACAAGAGACTCACCAAGCCTCCTTAGACAGCACCTTCCAAACCCGCAACGTCTACCATCCAGAAGGACAAGGGCAGCAGATACATGGGAACACCACCGCTTGCAAGTTCCCCTCCAAGTCACTCACCATCCTGACTTGGAAATATATCGCCGTTCCTTCACTGTCGCTGGGTCAAAATCCTGGATCTCCCTTCCTAACAGAACTGTGGGGGTACCTACACCACAGGGATTGCACAGGTTCAAGAAGGTGGCTCACCACCACCTTCTCAAGGGAAATTAGGGATGGGCAATAAATGCTGGCCCAGCCAGCGAAGCCCACATTGCATGAATGAATAATAAAAAAATGGTCTCACTCCCACTGCCTCCGCATTTGGAAATACAGTACACAATCTGACACAGAAATGTAAAAACATGCCTTCCAAAGTGAGGTTATTGCAAACCATGATTAATCAAACAAGCTTGTTGCTATTTGTCGCACAGCAATCAGGTTCAAACATGCAGCAGGTAGCTCAGATCAGGGCTGTGGCAGGAGGGA
This sequence comes from Carcharodon carcharias, assembly GCF_017639515.1. Classification (NCBI taxonomy): domain Eukaryota; kingdom Metazoa; phylum Chordata; class Chondrichthyes; order Lamniformes; family Lamnidae; genus Carcharodon; species Carcharodon carcharias. The sequence continues at coordinate 124,464,145 of NC_054468.1, read as the reverse complement.
GTGGAGAAAGAGAGGGAGGGAGAGAGGAGAGGGAAGGAGGGAGAGAGGGGAGAGATGGGGAGAGGTAGGGGGAGAAAGAAGGAGAGAGAGGGGGAGGGAAAGAGAGGGATAAAGGGAGGGAGAGAGACAGGGGAGAGAGAGGGGGAGAGAGAGAGAATGGCTAATGTTTCTCCCTCTCTCTAGGTTCTCAGAATACTGGCTTCACTGAACCCTCCCAGCAATGTTCAGCTCCCCGAATGATCACTTACATACTGTTAGGAGGACTTCGCTGAAAGATGGTCTAGCGAACTTTGAAGTAACTCTGAACATGAGAGTTAAACTGCATTTCAACCGCGTAAATGGATTAAAATCAGAATATGTCAGGAACATCACTCATCAGTACTGAACAAGAATGGCACTCCTTCCAGCTCCTCTGCTGATCTCTCTGCAGAGACTCCACAATAAAGCCTCTGAAATGTGGAATTAACCAGTGTCCCCGCCCTGCCTACTTCTGTCGCCACAAATTCAACCCAGCGCAAATACACTGAAACCCCTGGGGCTTCTCAAACTATTTATAAACACGAGCAGTTTATGGAAAGTGTATGTCATTTGGGGAAAATCCTTGTACATTCTGAAGTTCCTGCTTGTTATTTGAAATTTTATCCGACGCCACCAATATCTTAAACAACATTTTAGCGACTGTGGTAACTTGATTTTTATCAAATCTGCTCCAGAAAGTTTCAAACGCGATAGGTTGTCCACAATCACTAAATTCATCTCACTGCGTTTATTGCCTGTATTGATCCTGGAAAAACTGGGTGACTGCTCCAAAGAACAGCTGTCCAGCTGGGGCGCAAACTTCCCCAACCTGTTGTTACATATCACTTGCATCGTTCACTGTCTTTAACCAGCTTCTCATCCAGTTCCCTGGCTGGGAACTGCTAATATATGAAGATACAGGAGAGGTACTGGTGCCTCTGTATCACTGCAATCAGCAAGTTCAGGAGGCGATTAAGAGAAGCTGAATATTGAATTCAGAATGTATAAGGAGGAAGGGGAGAAAGAGATGGAGGGAAGGAGAGAGAGAAGAGAGGGATTTCTCTGTAGAGAGATCAGCAGAGGAGCTGGAAGTAGTGCCATTCTTGTTCAGTACTGATGAGTGTTGTTCCTGACCTATCCTGATTTTAATCCATTTACTCAGCTGAAATGTAGTTGAACTCTCATGTTCAAAAATATGTCAAATTTTTAAATTGTTACTTCAATGTGTGTAAACATGAATTTCAGAATGACTCACTGATCCGCTTTTCTCTCTAGGTCTGATCTACCATCTGCTTTAGCCCCACTCCCACACACAGCTAAATCCAAAACTAGCTGCCTCGGAAAAAAATCTTCATCTAAAGCAGCAGATGTACACGGTCCTAGTGTGGGAACAGTGCAGCAATGGAAAGATGAACCGTTTATAACTTTCACTTAAGAAGAGGAACAACTTCAGAGAGATATCTTCCCTGTTTGCACATAATTGTTTCCCCTTGTTCATTATTTCTAGGGGCCTTTTATGTTGTGCACTTTCACTAAACTCAGACATGATACCATTTCCCTGCAGTTGCTAATCTAGGGTCAGTTTGGTGTAATTTGGTAATGTTTGAGCCAGAGTCACATTCCAAGGACCTGAGCCCATAATCTAGAATGACACTTTGGTGCAGTACTAAGGGAGTGCTGCACTGTCAGATGGTCAGTACTGAGGGAGCACTGCACTGTCGGTGGGTCAGTACTGAGGGAGTGCTTCACGGTCGGAGGGTCAGAACTGAGGGAGTGCTACACTGGCAAAGGGTCAGTACTGAGGGGGTGCTGCCCTGTCAGAAGGTCAGCACTGAGGGATTGCTGCACTGTCGGAGGGTCAATACTGAGGGAGTGCTGCACTGTCTGAGTGTCAGTACTGAGGGAGTGCTGCACTGTTTGAATGTCAGTACTGAGGGAGTGCTGCACTGTTGGAGAGTCAGTACTGAGGGAGTGCTGCACTGTCAGATGGTCAGTACTGAGGGAGCACTGCACTGTCTGGTTTCAATGCTGAGGGAGTGCTGCACTGTCGGAGGGTAAATACTGAGGGAGTGCTGCACTGTCTGAGTGTCAGTACTGAGGGAGTGCTGCACTGTCGGAGGGTCAGTACTGAGGGAGTGCTGCACTGTTGGAAGCACATCATTCAGATGAGATATTAAACCAAGCCTGTTTGTTCAGGTGTATGCAGAAGATTCCAGAATATATCCCCCCCCCCACCTCAACCAATATCAAAAACAGATGACCTGGTCATTATCTCATTTGATGTTTCTGGGAGTTTGCTGTGTGCAGATTGGCTGCCACATTTCTTACAGCAGTGACTACCCTTCACCAGGACTTTGCTAGCTCTGAGACCTGCAGATGTTGTGTTATAACAGCAAACTTGTCTTTTCCATTATCCCGCTTCCAGCAAGTCAAGAAGAGGTATCTGTGTGACTGACCACCATCCTCACTTGTAGGATATGTGCAGCTTTTGCAGAATGACTTCCTACCCTGGGAAAGTCCACATCAGGAGTATTGGCTAAATCTCCCTCTCCCTATCACCCATTAATACAGCACATTCAGCCTGGACACCCTACAGCTTTACAAAGAAGAGCTTGGAAACTAACAAGAAATAATTATCCATACACTTTTCCTAAAAGACAAAGTCTCTGTAAATTACTAAAACAGAAAATGCTGGAAAAGTTCAGCAGGTCTAACAGCATCTGTGGAGAGAAAGACAGTTAACATTTTGAGTGCGTATGACTCTTCTTCAGAGCTAAAGGGAAGTAAAAATGTGATGAAATTTATACTGTTTAAGGAGGTGGAGCAGTGAAGCTGGAAAGAAGGCCAGAGATAGGTGGGGGCAAAGGAGAGATTGACAAAGATATCATGGATGAAAGGACAAAGGGGTGTTAATGATAGTGGTAAGGACTAAAGGAGGTGCTGATGGTGGCATTAAGGTCAGAACAGAATGTGATAAGCACTCTGGAAAGAACAACATGAACATGTGACCGATGGCCCTTGTGGGGGTGGGGTGGAGGGAGGGGACAGTGGTGGGGAAAAAAGATCGAAAATAGGATAAAAGGTGGGGGTAAAACAATGAATGAAAATGAAAGTAAATAAAAGTTAAAATAAATTAATAGAAAATAAAAATTAAAAATTAAAAATTAAAATGAATATTGAAAAGGGGGGATAAAAAAGGGGTGAGGAGGGAGGAGAGAGTTCATGGTCTGAATTTGTTGAACTCAATGTTAAGTCCCGAAGGCTGTAAAGTGCCTAATCGGAAGATGAGGTGCTGTTCCTCCAGTTTGCGTTGAGCTTCACTGGAACATTGCAGCAGGCCAAGGATGGACATGTGGAAATGAGAGCAGGGTGGAGTGTTGAAATGGCAAGCGACAGGGAGGCCTGGGTCATGCTTGCAGACAGACCGAAGGTGTTCCACAAAGCGGTCACCCAGTCTGCTTTTGATCTCTCCAATGTAGAGGAGACGGCATTGGGAGCAACGAATGCAGTAGACTAAATTGAAGGAGGTGCAAGTGAAGCGCTGCTTCACCTGAAAGGAATGTTTGGGCCCTTGGACAGTGAGCAGGGAGAAGGTAAAGGGGCAGGTGTTGCACCTTCTGCGATTGCATGGGGAGGTGCCTTGCGTAGGGGATGAGATGTTGGGGTGATGGAGTAGTGGACCAGGGGGTCATGGTGGGAATGGCTCTCACGGAATGTCGACGATAGGGGTGGTGAAGGGAAGATGTATTTGGTGGTGGCATCACGCTGGAGTTGGCGGACATGGTGGAGGATAGTCTCTGTAAGTGTTCATCTAGAGGTGGGGCATTAAAGAGTGACTATAAAAACATCAACTGGTTCTAGGAGACAATTATCAATCAAACTACTGGATCTTTGATTAATGGAAACACCATCACCTCCAAGTCACACACCATCCTGACATATTTTACCAGCGCTCTATTCTCAACACTGTATAAATCTTTTGAAACTCCCTATCCAACACTATTCTGGGAGCACCATCACCACACAGATAGCAGCAGTTCAAAAAATGGCTCATCATCAACTTCTCAGGGCAACTAGGGTTGAACAATAAATGCTATTTCTTATCCCATGGAAAAAATGAACAGTTTAACAGTCAACAAACTAGAGATTGTGAAAGGTGTCAGTGTTTTCTAGCACATTTCAATGTCTGTGCACCTTCGACCTATTTAGTTGGGCGAGTAAGGTTATGCTTAGGAAAGCTGATTCTCCAGATGAGATGCACTTAATGTCGATTATTACTTCTATAAGCTTATTAGGCTGGTCCATTGCATAATATTTCACGCTTCAACTTTTTCAGTAAAGCTAACCAAATTTTGTTTTATTTTGTTTTATTTAAAAGCCTTTTCATCATACCAACAACCAGCCAGCAGCTCAAATTAGAATCTATTTTTAAAGCGAAACAGCATATTAACTTATCTATTTTCTCAATGTGAGCTATGGCTGTTTTGAGAACAGGAAACGTTGGTCACTCACCAAGATAACCCTCAGAAATAGTCCTGCTCGTGGAATGAGAAAGCAAGCAGAGTTCTCGGAACAGACCGAGTTGTGTTGTGCAGACTGGGCTACAAGCCCCTCACGCCGGCTTCCTTCTTACAATTGTTAAAAGCAGGGTTCTGTTTGCAGTTCAAAGCCTTCCAGGCACTTTTCACTCAGCTGCTGTGTCAGAATCTGGTACCACTGCTCAATGTGTCCCTTCTTGTTTGGAGTGTTTCGTTGAGGCTGAGAATAGGGCAGGCAGTGGCTTCCCACTCCTCTTTGAACTAATGCAGGCGAGAAATCAGCACCCAGTCACAGTGTAGCCTAGAGTCAGACTGCTGAGCCCAGTACAGGAGGCACTATCATTGTACCATGTGACTATAACATCATTCTGGGAAGTGACAGTGAGATAAAGAAATAGTTTCCTTTCCTGTGGGTGAGTTACGGTTGATAACTGAGCATGTAAAGTCAGATGGCAGTGGGGAGAGAGGTGGCATGCAGTTCCTAGTACAACGAACTCCTAGCCACAGACAAACCCAATTCAGTCAGAATTTCCCCTCGACAGTACATCAAATATAAATGCAGACTCATTGTTGACTTAATTGCTCTGTAAGTGTGTTTCACTTTGTATCCTTTGTATAACGAATTCACAACAGAGTGTCATGGGTAGTTTGTGAGTTGGGGACTCCTAGTCCCTGTTGCCAATTAATCTGTAAACTACAGTGGTACTGAAATCTCCAGTGATGGAACCTGCCGACACTCCCTATCTCTGTAATTTAATTCTTCTAGAACCTTCGGAGATAGCTACATTCCTCTAATTCTGCCTTCTTGATCATCCCCATTTTTAATTACTCCACCATTGGCAGCCGTGCATGATGTCAAGGCCCTAAGCTCTGGAATTTCTTCCCTAAAGCTCTCCACTTCTCCTTCCGCCTGTAAGACTCCCCTTAAAATCTATCCCTTTGACCAAGTTTTTGGTCACAGGTCCTAATATCTCCTTATATTTTTTCTTATTCGTTCATGGGATGTGGGTGTTGCTCTCTGGGCCAGCATTTATTGCCCATCCCTAAGAGCCCTTGAGAAGTTGGTGGTGAGTTGTCTTCTTGAACTGCTGCAGTCCATGTGGTGTAGGTACACCCACAGTACTGTTAGGGAGGCAGTTCCAGGATTTTGACCCAGTGGCAACAAAGAAACAGTGATATAGTTCCAATTTAGGATGGTGAGTGGCTTGGAGGGGAACTTCCAAGTGGTGGTGTTCCCATGTGTCTGCTGCCCTTATCCTTCTAGATAGTAGTGGTTGTGCGTTTGGAAGGTGCTGTCTAAGGATGCTTGGTGAGTCTTTTGCAGTGCATCTTGTAGATGGTATACAATGCTGCCACTGTGCATTGGTGGTGGAGAGAGTGAATGTTTGTGGATGGGATGCCAATCATGTGGGCTGCTTTGTCCTGGAAGGGTCTTGAGTGTTGTTGGAGCTATACTCATTCAGGCAAGCAGGGAGTATCCCATCACACTACTGACTTGGGCCTTGTAGATGGTGGACAGGCACTGGGGAGTCAGGCGGTGAGTTATTTGCCACAGGATTCATTGCCTCTGACCTGCTCTTGTAGCCACAGTATTTATATGGCTAGTCCAGTTCAGTTTCTGGTCAGTGGTAACCCCCAGGGTGTTGATAGTGGGGGAATTCAGTGATGGTAATGCCATTGAATGTCAAGGGACAATGGTTAGATTCTCTCTTGTTGGAGATGGTCATTCCTGGGCACTTGTGTGGCATGAATGTTACTTGCCACTTGTCAGCCCAAGCCTGGATATTGTCCAGGTCTTGTTGCATTTGGACATGGACTGCTTCAGTCTCTGAGGAGTCGTGAATAGTGCTGAAAATTGTGTAATCATCAACGAACATCTCCACTTCTGACCTTATGATGGAAAGAAGGTCATTGATGAAGCAGCTGAAGATGGTTGGGCTGAGGATGCTACCCTAGGAACTCATGCAGTGATGTTCTGGAGTTGCGATGACTGATCTCCAGCAATCATAATCATCTACGTTTGTGCTAGGTATGACTCCAACCAGTGGAGAGTTTTCCCCCTGATTCCCATTAACTCCAGTTTTGCTAGGGCTCCTTGATGCCACACTCTGTCAAATTCTGCCTTGATGTCAAGGGCAGTCACTCCCACCTCACATCGGGAGTTCAGCTCTTTTGTCCATGTTTAAACCAAGGCTATAATGAAGTCAGGAGCTTAGTGACCCTGACAGAACCCAAACTGAGTGTCAGTGAGCAGGTTATTGCTAAACAAGTGCCGCTTGATAGCACTGTTAATTACCTCTTCCATCACCTCATTGATGATGAAAAGTGGACTGATGGGGCAGTAATTGGATGGGTTGGATTTGTCCTGCTTTTTGTGTACAGGACATACCTGGGCAATTTTCCACATAGCTGGGTAGATGCCAGTGTTATTGCTGAACTGGAACAGCTTGGATAGGGATGTAGCAAGTTCTGGAGCACAAGTCTTCAGTACAGGAAGGCAGATTATTATCTGAATGGCTATAAATTGAGAAAGGGGAATGAGCAACGTGACCTGCGTGTCCTTGTACACCAGTCACTGAAGGTAAGCATGCAGGTGCAGCAGACGGTAAAGAAGGCAAATGGTATGTTGGTCTTCATAGCCAGAGGATTCGAGTACAGGAACAGGGATGCCTTGCTGCAATTGTAGAGGGCCTTGGTGAGACCACACCTGGAATATTGTGTGTAGTTTTGGTCTCCTTATCTGAGGGAGGATGTACTTGCTATGGAGGGAGTGCAGCAAAGGTTTACCCGACTGATTCCTGGAATGGCGGGACTGACACATGAGGAGAGATTGAGTCGATTAGGATTATATTCGCTGGAGTTCAGGAGAATGAGGGGGGATCTCATAGAAACATATAAAATTCTAACAGGACTAGACAGGGTAGATGCAGGAAGGATGTTCCTGATGGTGTGGGAGTCCAAAACCAGGGGTCACAGTCTGAGGATATGGGGTAGGCCATTTAGGACTGAGATGAAGAGAAATTTCTTCACCCAGAGAGCGGTGAGCCTGTGGAATTTGTTACCACAGAAAGTAGTTGAGACCAAAACATTGTATGTTTTCAAGAAGGACTTAGATATAGCTCTTGGGGTGAAAGGGATCAAAGGGTATGTGGAGAAAGTGGGAGCAGGCTATTGCGTTGGATGATCAGCCATGATCATAATGAATGGCGGAGCAGGCTCAAAGGGCCAAATGGCCTACTCCTGTTTCTAGTTTCTATCTGCTGAATTTTCCCGTCGGCGATTTGGGGGCGGGGCCCCCTCGCCGACGGGAAAATGATATGGAATGATGTCGGGAGGAAATTCTGCCCTGTTTCTATGTAAGTAGCAGTGAAAGGAATACAGAAAAAGAATAACTGGAGAGAGAGTAACAGACAGATACCATCGTCTAATCCTGTGGCAGCCAGGATTGAGGTCATGTTCCATGCAGACACTGGAGTGTAACCCTGAAATAATGGAGGTCAGTGACCTTGTATCAGAAGCCCTGAAACATTGCACATTTCTGAATTTCTGGAGGGAGGGGGCAGGCGGGTACTGCCACACACTAGGCTTCCCCTAAGAATAATAGATCAGTCCTTAAAGTTTTGGGGGAGGGCGAGAGCTGAAGATTGCGGACTAACACTTTGAGAGGCACAAGTTCTCTTTAGCCAACATCCTAGCCTGTGAAATGTCAATGCAGAGTGTTGGCCACTAAGCTTTGGTTGGTTTTGACAAAAAATTCAATTATAACCAATATAATTTAATAGAATATCCATATTCTCCAAATGTGGCTTCCATTAACTAGTTACAAATCAGATGCAGAATCCAGGCCACCCCAAGGTAATAAATAGCAGTGGATTTCAGGTGGAGGTATTAAAGGGGATTAAATAATATTTATGGGTGAAGATGTTTTACACACTGAAGCAGTACTTAGCAAAAGTCCAATTCTTGTTAGATCATGCATGCTGATAGTAAGGTTGATACAAAGGGCTCTTGATAAATGTCATACATGCTGTAAATCAGAGTGCTGTCTCTCCAATCCATGTTGAGTTGAGAATGATGATAGTGGGGGCTGTAGAATTAGTTACATTATCTCATGGGAGTTGAAAAGGGAAGTTTTGCACAACTGCAAGAGAGCAAGGGCATAAAGCTTTGAAGAAAAAGTGACGGCTATTACAGTCAAAGCAATGTGCTCCTGACCACTGTGTAATCAGTCCACATCAGATAGTGTGTGTGTGAGGGCCTCGGGTAGAACTGGCTGTTGAATTTAAGTCACAAGCAACTGGAGGAGCTGTATCCTCAGGCTGAAGGGCTTATCTTATGAGGAAAGATTGAACAGGCTGGGCCTATACCCATTGGAGTTTAGAAGAATGAGAGATGATCTTATAAGATTCTGAGAGGATTTGATAGGGTGGATGCTAAGGATGTTTCCCCTTATGTGGGAAATTAGAACTAGGGGACACAGTTTAAGAATAAGAAGTCTCCCTAGTAAGACAGAGATGAGGAGAATTTCTTTCTCTCAGATGCTTGCTAGTCTGTGGAATTCTCTTCCCCAGAAAGCAGTGGAGTCTGGGTCATTCAAGGCTGAGTTTGACAGATTTTTGATTGACAAGAGAGTCAAGGGTTATGGGTGGACGGTGGGGGGGGGGGGGGGGGGGGGGGGGGGTGGGGGGGGGGGGTGCGGGATGTGGGGGTGGGCACAGTGGGCAGAAGGAAGGTGGAGTTGAGACCACAACCAGATCAGCCATGTTCTTATTGAATGGTGGAGCAGGCTCGAAGGCCCAAATGGTCTCTTCCTATTCTTAAGTCACAGGAACATAGGTTCCTAAGTCCTAAGCAGCTGAAGAGCCTGCCACTATTCCTTATCCATGGCCAGTTTTGTGAGGTACAGGAGTGTAGCTGAACCATTCTTTGGGGAGTCTTGTTGGTGCTGGACCTAGGGCAGGAGAATCCCTGTGGAATTTCAGGTCTAGATAGTTCACTGACTGAGGTTGGCCTCTGTAACATTTCACTGCTATACAATGTGAATTTCCTATTTCTGTGGAAGTAGCTAAGCTATGTTCCACTCATGCCTCTGTTTTCCTGCACCCACACACGCATTGCCAGTAAACAAGTGACCTCCACTCAGGGCTGACAACATTGGGGGCGTGAGGAAAGAAGAATAAAAAAATACCACATCACTTCCAATCAATTCTGATCAGGTGTTTGAGTTCTCGAGCTATGGAACCAACCCGCACATTTTCTATGGAAAATATCACACAAAATATTGTCGCAACAGGAAGGATATAATGATACAGTTGTTCCAAAATGCAGTCCAACAGCCTGATCAGACAGAATGCACGCTGGATGGTGCTCAGTCACACGTTAAATACCTTGGCTACTGAAGCAAACAAGCAGAGGCCAGACTCAGGGGGTGAGTTTCAGTCACAACAACAGTCTCCATTACAGGCAATCTCTACAGACAGGTGTTTTCATGGGAAACCTGGTGGGAGCAGTGTGGGGAGATCGCCTTGTGAAAATGAAAAGACTCTGGAGGAAATAAAACAAGTGCAAAGGGAATCAACTGCTGTGATCTAATTTAATATAAGTTAGTTCAGGCTGATCTAAAGCAGAAAAACTAACCTTTTGGAGCAGGTGGGTTGGTCACCTGTAGCAGATGAAGATCAATGTCGGGGAATGTGAAGTCAACCACTTTGGACTGCGAAAGATCAATCGGATTATCTTAATAGTGAGAGATTCGGACCTGTGGAGCAGCAGAGGTTTGAGTGTCCAACTACGTAAATCACTTACAGCTAGTCGACTGGTATAAAAAGTAATTTTAAAAAAGGCCAGTGGTATATTTATTTTTATCTCAAAGGTTGGACACAAAGTGCCAGAAGTGATGAAGAGCGCCTTGGTCAAACCTTATCTGGATAACTGGGTTCAGCTCCTGATACTGTATCTCAGGAAGGAAATGTTCAAAACTGAGATCGATAGATTTTTGTTTGGTTAGGACCTCAAAGACAATGAACAAAGGCGGGTAAATAGAAAAACAGAGATCAGGATCTAAGAACAGAGGAAGACCATTCAGCTCCTTGAGTCTACTCTGCCATCCAAGCAGATCATAGAGAAATCCAGCTCCAATTTGGTGCAGGGTTTTGTGCATATTTTGGAGCCCATCCTTTCCAATATTGAAAGGGTGGTCACCTCACCTGTGTGCCCTGTGATGGGCAGGATGCCACAGGGCACACACTCACGAACAGGGGGACAATTTAGCATAGCCAATCTGCCTAAACAGCACATCTTTACACAGTGGAAGAATCCAGAGCACCCGGCAGGAACCACACAGACACAGGGAGAGCAAACTCCACACAGTCAGACCCTAAGGTCAGGGTTGAACCCAGGTACCTTGAGCTGTGAGACAGCAATGCTAACCACTGCACCGCCCATACTTCCAGATCCTGACAAACTGAAATGAAAAAGGACAAAGTTTGTTGTGGTGAGCGAGGACGATAGAGGAGGAATTGTTACCACCACCACCTGCATGTTCTCATGCAAAGTATGTGGGATGAGGGATAAAAATTAGGAATGCAGAAACTCTGGCCATGAATCTTCCGGTGCCATCCCTTTCCATAGTGTCCAGGACTGTCTCCTCCAAAGGGGTCAGTAACCCGCCATGAACGAATTGGTACCTGATGACTGAGGTCATGTGGTTAAGGAGCCTCTGAGATGAACTATGAACAATTGCTCCGCATCAGCCACTTTGCGGGGTTCTGGGCTGGACAATAAATATCGGCTTCACTACCGCACCCACATCTCGAGAATTATTATTTTATAAAGTGCAGAAACAAAAGCTGATGTTTGAAAAAATGAGAAGTGAAACTGCTAGATAATTTGGTTAATAAATCCGTGCAACAACACTCACAGATTCTAGTGCCTTGAGGAGTGTAGGATCCTGTTAACAGAGCAGAGAGAAATATTTTAAGTAACATCATTCACTGAAATACAATTTCTCCATCTACAGTATTAGTTCCAATGCTGTGAGCACACATCCCACCCCAGTCATAACCTTTACTCAATCCCCTCACACGGGGCTCCAGGATGAGCAAGGGAAATAATTCTCCTGGAGCAGAGAACGATTCACCTGCTGCCTTAGTTCATTCTGTCTGAATTGTGAGAGGCGGCGGGTTCGAGCATGTTGGGAACGCTCTCGACACAAACAAACTACTCAGACAATGGAGATACTTTTAAAATGTATTTTAGTTCAAGGTGTGTACAGCCGCAGCTATTGCGCATTCCTGTATCCTGACAGCTGGGGAGCCTGTTAGATCACTTCAGAGCAGAATGAAATACAGAGTGAGGGACTGGAGTCACCTGTAGGCAAGACTGGGTAAGGATGGCAGCTTTCCTTCCCTCAAGGTCATTTCTGAAGCAGTTGAGTTTTTACACCAGTATGGCAGCTCTCAAAGTTATTTTTTTCTGTTGCCAATCCACAAATCGCCAGATTGATTGTGCAACTTGAGAAATTAAATTCAATGAGGCAAGTTCTAAATTGTTAATCCAGGGTTCAATGTCTCTAGACTATTGCACCCTCCCATTTAGAAGGTAGGCATTACCAAGGGCCCAGATGATACTCCTTGAAGGCTCCTGCATGTGATAAGGAAAGAAATCAGTTTTAGCATCAATGCTTAATGAGAATTAGTGAGGGATGGTGCTGGCTCTGTAACTCATAAAGTTATTGCACAACTGATTGACTTACTGATAGATGTCAGCCTTGGCTTACTTGGTGGCACTATTACTTCTGGGTCAAAGGGTTGTGGGTTCAAATCCCCCTTCAGGGACCCAGGCACAAAAATATAGGATGATGCTCCAGTGCAGTAGGGAGGCTGATACTGTCAGAAGTGCTGTCTTTCAGTTGAGACCTTCAAAAACAATGTCCCAGCTGCTTGCTTAAGTTGACATAAATGATCCCATGACACTATTTCAAAGAACAGGGGGGTTATCCCTTATATTCTGACCAATATTTACCCCTCCAATTGTTAAGAAATAGAAATAGTTTAACTAACTTATATTTGTATTTTGTGGGTGTTAGGAATGAGTTTTAGCTTTAATGTTTAAGTTTGATTTTTATTTCTGTATCTGTGTGTTAAGAAAAAGTCAAATTGAGTTTTAGTTTCATGTTAAAGGTTGTCTGCATTTCTAATGAAAATTTTATAACTGTGGCAGCTAATTAAACAAATGAGTAGAGGAACTGGGCTGTTGCCTAGCAACAGGAGTCCATAGAGGCAGCTCCCTCCCACAGACACACAGAAAAACTAAAGAAACAGCAATTTTTGAGTTCAGAGTTTGAAGACAACTGCCAAACAGAAGCCCCATCCAGGAGGGACAGATAGCCAGCCTCAAGCTAAAATTAGTTGAAAGTATCTGCCAGAGAGAGACTGGAGCAAAAAAGACAGATAGCAAGCCCCAAAAGACACCAAGATCCATGGGAGTTGAACAGGAGAAAGTCCCAAGCAGACCTTCTAGGCAAAGGGGGGACAGGGACTGTTAATGAAGTCATGAATGAGGGGCAGAAAGGCTCCAAGCATCAGATTTAAAGAGACAAAAGCTGCAGAGAGCACATTTAAAGCGAGAACAGCTTGCAAGAGGCCAAAAGGTCCAAAGACACAACTGAAGGCCTGTAACTCCTTGCTATGGGCCTGTGAAGCAGTACTATTGATGGCTGAGTCAGTGAGAGAGATTGTGTGGAAGACAGCTTAAAGGCATGTAGTGACCCAGGTGAGAGGAACATTGGAAAGAGAGTTCAAAACTCTGGAGGTGATCCTTGCAGAAGGCATCTGAGAGAAAGTGTTGGTTTGGGAGAAGATTCCAAAGCAAGTTCTTAGACAGTGGAGATTTAAAACACTCATGTGAAAGATGGAATGCAGTGAGACAGATTGACTCACGGTGTGACAAGCATCTGGGGGGAGTTGAGGAGAGATCCATAGCATCTGGTTGAAGTGGCTTCTGTCATTTGGTTTCAGAGTGTGGTGTGTCTGACCACGAGTTGACTATTGGTTGACATGAACTGTGTACCTACTGTGAACATTAGAGTATAATGTTTGTAACTTGTGTTATCCTTACAAATCTGTATATATCTGTAAAGGTATACTTGTGGGGAAGGGGCATTGTAATATAGTTTATCTTCTTGTTAAATAAATGTTTTATTCTTCTGCTAAAAGTTCATCAGCTGGTTCATCTCATGAGACTCTGTTCAGTAGCTACTCTCCACATACCTAAACAAACAAATTAAAAATTAGGATCTATCAAGCTCGGTTCCACTCTGAGATCAGGCTCGTCCAGGGGTAACATCAGCTGGGGTTCATAACACAATCAACATAATTAAAAGATTATCTAGTCATTGTCACATTACTGTTGTGGGATCTTACTCTGCCCAAATTGGCTGCTGCATTCTTTACTTTATAACAGCAACTACATTTCAAAAGTACTTCATTCAGCTGTAAAGCATGTAAGTATGTTATGAAAGTTCCTATATAAATGCATTTTTTGTTTGTGTGTTGGAGCCTCAATTGACCACGTATAAACAACCACAACATGAGAGTTCCAAAACCAAGCAGCACTATGGTAAATATAAGAAGAGGCAGGTGTCTTGGTCAATGAGTGTCCATTGTTATGATTGGGATGGGAAGACTGTGTAGTTTCTCTAGCCCTACTACCCCACAGGTCACACCATTAGTATAAATGTTTAATGTACTCACCCAAAATGCCCAGTTGTTTACCTTCACTACTGCTAGACCCAGAATAAAAGAGACTTTTACCAGGCTTCTTTCAATAAACTCAGAATAATTGATTTATTGTGAAACAAAACTCCCTTTTTAAACAAGTTGCAAAGCTGGTTAACATACAATTTATAATCCAGAAGTGTAATAATTGACCCCTTTTAAAATTCCAACACACAGACACACACAAAACAAAGGACAAGGCAAGTAAGGTCCTGTGGAGCTTGGCAAAAGGGAACACTTTATGAAAAATGAAAAAGTTCAAAAAGGTCTTGACACTGTCAATTTGGTGTTCCCGTGTGCAAAGACGTAGCGCTGGTCACAGTAGTTGTCTGGAAGTCCTTTGCAAAGGATCTTCAGTGAAATAGTCGTTGTTAACCCTCACTTGTTGCAGGCTTTCAAATACAGAGGAGTTATACTGAGATGAGGATTTTCTGGTTGAAGGTAAACACCCTGAGCTGCAGGCAATACAGGAAGAGATGGAGGGAGACAGAGTGAGGAGCAAGTTTCCTTCACAGTTTGTTCCCAAAACACACACTGAGTTCAAAAAACATGTTCAGACAGAACTTCTCCCAAGCCAAGTGTTTTTCAGCCAATCAGTAGGAGCCCAAAGCCTGGCAACAGAAGTGTTCTTATATTTTAACTGTTATCTCCTCAAGTAACTTGCTGGTCACTTAGCTGAAATCATGTGATTTCTTGTAAAAAGTAGTTTGCTCACCAACTACAGTGAACTTGTAACCTTTTAGAAAAAAACTCAGGGGCAGTGTCCAAATAATTCAATGTCCTTCCAATTTTTGTGAAGAAGCATTTGGTTCTTGAAGATATAGATTCCTAACACCATATCACAGTGGGGTGTAGGGGGAGTGTATTAGGGAGAGTGGAGTTCTTGGGAATCATAGGGAATGTAGGGTGCAGGAGAGTCACAGGGAGAGTGGGGTGACCTCCATGTTGATTATCCAACTCATGGTCCCCATTGAAAAGGGTATGGAATCTCCTAAAACCTTGTTACTTGCTGAACTTTACCCCTGAATTTCAATGGAAATATTTCTTGATCTCCTGCTGCAATGAGTGGCAATACTGCAGGAATGAGCTTTGGATATTTTTTGTCCCTCAAAGATAAAGGCTATTTTTAAAATATTAAAAAATCAATTCCCCCTTGCAGGAACATGCATTGTGAAACTGTGGGCTCACAGCCTGTGATTTCCACTAGAGTGCTGCTGTCGGAGATTAATCACACCGAGGCATCATTTTGTACATAGAAACCCCATTTATTACTTGTGCACAAGAGAGAACAATACAGTGAGATTTATTGTACCATCTCAAAGCAGAATACACAAAGACTTACTTAAAAGCATTTTACAACCAATCAGTAAATTTTGTACATCTCAATCCACTTATTTGCATAAGTTTACTGCCCAATCCATGTTCCAGTAAATTTCCATTCCTACACCACAAGTGCAGTTGTTTATAATTTGACTATCGCAACTTTGATTACATTCGGCCCAAGAGAGAGACACATGGAATTTCTCAAGGCCCATCCTGCTATAGTGGTCAGACAAGATGCTATTGTTCTTCAAGGTTGCAGTACTTTTCTCTTAGGCCTAAGCATTTAATTCAATTTCTCCATTAACCCTTTCAATACTGAGTGGGTTCCCTATAGTTGTCTTGGCCACCACACTGCTTTGGGCTGCATTAGAGTGCTTCAGTTGGAGTTTGGTGAGAGAGGGAGTTTTAAGGGTTAATTTCTTTCTGAAGTCTATTCTTCCCTTAATTTAGCAAATAACTGAAAGTTGTTCTTTGGGTTGGGAGAACTGAGTTTTAGTCCAGCTTTAAAACAGGGGTTATACAGGCTCTGCCTGCAGCTGCAGCTAGTAAATTAGTTAATTGGCTTGAATAGGTTTTCAGAAGCTAGATTCAGATAGCATAAAAACAAGCCAAATACAATGCTGCTTTTGTCTGCACTAGAGTGCTGCTCTGGGCTGTATTAGAGTGCTTCAGTTGGAGTTTGATGAGAGAGGGAGTTTGGTGAAGAGCGAAGGAAGTAATCCTTTCATTTACTACCTTTCCTCTGTAAGAAGAGCCATGACCTTGGTAAGTAGGACCTGGTGAGTATTTCTTCTGTTCTTAATATTTTCTAAACTAGATGAAGTAAAAGTAAAGGGAATAATTTAAGGGTATGTCATGGCAAGGCAGCTTGGCCAAGTGGAATGCTCCTCCTGTGCAATGTGGGAAGTCAGGGACACTTCCAGTGTCCAGGGCGACCATGTGTGCAGGAGGTATCTCCAGCAGCAGCTACTCAAAATCCATGTTTCAGAGCTAGAACTGCGCTTGGAGTCACTGTGGAGCATCTGCAAGGATGAGATCTTCGTGGATAGCACGTAGAATGAACTGGTCACACTGCAGATAAAGAGTGCACATACAGAAAGGGAATGGATAGCCACCAGACAGAGTAAAAGTGCTAGGCAGGTAATGTAGGAATTCCCAGGTTCATCTCCCTCTCCAACAGATTTTCCATTTTTCACTGGCCTTCTATCCAGCTTCACCTATCCCACCTCCCTTAAACAGTATATATATCACCATATTTTTACTTCTCTTTAGTTCTGAAGAAGTCATACAGACTCAAAACGTTAACTCTGTCCTTCTCTCCACAGATGATGTCAGACCTGTTGAGTCTTTCCAGCATTTTTTTGTTTTTGTTTCAGATTTCCAGCATCCACAGTATTTTGCCTTTTTTCATTTTGGATACTGCTGGGGTAGATGGTTTCTCAGGGGAATGCAGCAAGAGCCAAGTCTGTGGCACCACGAGTGACTCAGCTGCACAAAGCAGGGGAGAAAAGATTGGGAGAGCAATAGTGATAGGAAATTCTATCGTAAGGGGAACAGATAAACATTTCTGCGGCCGTTGATGTGACACCAGGATGGTATGTTGTCTCCCTGGTGCCATGGTCAAGGATGTCATTGAGCAGCTGCAGGACATTCTGAAGGGGGAGGGTAAACAGCCAGAAGTTGTGGTCCATATCAATACCAAGGACATAGGTAAAAATAGGGATGAGATCCTGCAAGCAGAACATAGGGAGTTTGGAAATAAATTAAAAAGCAGGACCTCAAAGGTAGTAATCTCAGGATTACTCCCAGTGCCAGGTGCTAGCAAGATCAGGAATAGGAGAATAGACCAGATGAATGCATGACTGGAGAGATGGTAAAGCAGGGAGGGATTTAGATTCCTGAGGCATTGGGACCAATTCTGGGGCAGATGGAACCTGTATAAGCTGGACAGGTTGCACCCCAACAGGACCAGGACCAATATCCTATCAGGGGTATTCACTAGTATTGTGGGGGAGGATAAAAGCTAGATTGACAGAGGGATGGGAACCTGAGCAGGGAGATACAAGAGAAGGAAACAAAGATAGGAATTAAAGACAGAAAAGTAGAATGCAAAAGTGGAAGGCAGAGGAAACAAGGGCCAGCAGCAAATAGGGCTACAGTACAAAAAACGATGTGTAAAAATGTTAAAAAGACAAGTCTAAAGGCACTGTACCTGAATTCACGGAGCACTTGCAATAAGGTAGATATGACTGTGATTACAGAAGCATGGCTGCAGGGTGACCAAGGCTAGGAACTGAATATCCAAGGATACTCAGTATTTAGGACAGACAGGCTGAAAGGTAAAGGAGGTGGCATGGCATTGTTAGTTAAGGATGAAACCAGTGTGCTAGTGAGAGAGGATATTGGCTCAGAAAATCTAGATATAGAGTGGGTCGAGTTAAGAAGCAACAAGGAGCGGAAAACATTAGTGGGAGTTGTACATAGGCCTCCAAACAGTAATCGTAAGATAGGGGACAGTATTAAACAGGAAATTAGAGATGTATGTAACAAGGGTGCTACAGTGATCATGGGTGACTTTAATTTACATGTAGACTGGGTAAACCAAATTAGCAATAATACGAAGTCCTGGAGTGTGTACAAGCTGGTTTTTTAGACTATTGCGTCAATGAACCAACTAGGGAACAGGTGATCCTAGATTTGGTTTTGTGCAATGAGAAGAGGTCCTTTAGGGAACAGTGACCATAACATGCTAGAATTCTTCATTAGGATGGAAAGTGAAGTAGTCCAATCTGAAACTAAAGTCCTAAATCTTAACAGAGGAAACTACAAAGGTATGAGGCATAAGTTGGCTAAGATAGATTGGGTAACTTAATTAAAAGACATGATGGTGGATAGACAATGGCTAATATTTAAGGAATGAATGTATGCATTACAAGAGTTATGTGTTCCTTTCTGGCGCAAAAACACAACAGGAGAAGTGGCCCAACCATAGGTAATAAAAGAAATTAAAAATAGTATTAGATCCAAAGAGGAGTCATATAAAGTTGCTAGAAAAAGCAGCAAGTATGAGGATTGGGAGCAGTTTAGAATTCAGCAAAGGAAGACCAAGAGATCGATTAAGACGGGAAAAATAGAGCATGAGAGTAAACTTTCATGGGACATAAAAGCAGACTGTAAAAGCTTCTATAAGCATGTAACAAGAAAAACATTAGTGAAGACAAATATAGGTCCCTTACTGTCAGAAACAGGGGAATTTATAATAGAAAACAAGGATATGGCAGAGCAACTAAACAACTACTTTCATTCTGTCTTCAATGAGGAAAACGCAGATAACTTCCCAGAAATACTAGGGAACAAAGGGTCTAGTGAGGAGGAGGAATTGAAGGAAATTAGTATTACTAAAACAGTAGTTCTGGAGAAATTAATGTGACTAAAAACCAATAAATTCCCAGGGCCTGATAATCTACATTCCAGGGTACTAAAGGAGGGAGCCATGGAAATAATGGACACATTGGTTGTCATCTTCCAAAATTCTATAGATTCTGGAACAGTCCCCACAGACTGGAGGGTGGCAAATGTAGTCACACTATTTCAAAAAGGAGGGAGGGAGAAAACACTGAATTACGGACTGCTTAGCCTAACATCAGTAGAAGGGAAAATGCTAGAATCTATTATAAAGGATGTGATAACAGGACACAGAAAATATCAATGGGGTTAGACAAAGTCAACATGGATTTATGAAAGGGAAATTATGTTTGACAAACCTACTGGAGTTTTTTGAGGGCATAACTAACAGCATAGATGAGGGAGAACCTGTGGATGTGGTGTATTTGGATTTTCAGAAAGTTTTTGATAAAGTCCCACATAAAAGGTTAATGTATAAAATTAAAGAATGTGGGTCAGAATTTTACAGTTGGCGTGCAAGGGTGGGCCCAACATGCCAGCATGTAAAATATTGCGTGATGACATCGGGCGTGCATCCCCATGTCACCATGTTGTCTCACGATGTTTCACGATGAGTCGGCTATGTCCCCACCGATAATTGATAGGCCTATTAAGGCCATTAAACAGGTAATTAACATGAATTTTACGCTCTCCGTCCAACCTAACATTTGGCAGGCAGGTGAAAAGGCCAAGTGGCCTTTACATTTTTTAGGAAACCTCATCCACGAGTGGGATGAGTTTTCCTAAAGCTTTTACGAATTAAATAAAAACCTTTTCTGAAAAATAAAAACATGTCCCATCTCGTGTGACACATGTGCATGCATGAAAGAGCGCTGGACTTTACTCTCCCTCCTACTCGCGTATTATCCTGGGTGGGCCTCAGTTGACCCACCCACATGAAATGGCAGTGTGGAGCCAATCGCGGGTGGCGGTTAGCCTCACGGCCACCCCCACTGCGCCCGCCAAGCCCACCCGACGTGGGAAAAATTCAGGCCATGGGATTGGGGTAATATATTCCATTGATTGAGAATTGGTTAGCAGACAGGAAACGGAGAGTAGGAATAAATGGGTCTTTTTCAGAGTGGCAGGCGGTGACTAGTGGGGTAGCAACAGGGATCAGTGCTTGGACCCCAGCTATTCACAATATAGATCAATGATTTGGAAGAGGGAACCAAATGTAATATTTCCAAGTTTGCTGATGACATGAAACTTGGTGGGAATGTGAGCAATGAAGAGGGTGTTAGCAGGCTTCAAGGCAATTTGGACAGGCTGAGTTAGTGGCCAAATGAATGGCAGATGCAATATAACGTGGATAGGTGTAAAGTTATCCACCCTTGGTAGGAAAAACAGAATGGCAGAGTATTATTTAAATGGTGATAGATTGGGAAATGTTGATGTACAAAGGGACCTGGGTGTCGTTGTACACCAATCACTGAAAGCAAGCATGCAGGTGCAGCAAGCAGTTAAGAAGACTTTCATTGTGAGAGGACTTGAGTACAGGAGCAAGGATATCTTACTGCAGCTATACAAGGTGTGAGACCACACCTGGAGTATTGAATGCAGTTTTGGTCTCCTTACCTAAGAAAGGATATACTTGCCATAGAGGGAATGCAGTGAAGAGTAACCAGACTGATTCCTGGGAGGCAGGATTGTCGTATGAGGAGAGATTGGGCCAACTAGACCTGTATTCACTGGAGTTTAGAAGAATGAGAGCAGATCTCATTGAAACATATAAAATACTGGCAGGGGTGGACAGACTGGATGCAGGGATGATATTTCCTCTGGCTTGGGGTGTAGAACAAGGGGTCACAGTCTCAGGATATGCGGTAGATCACTTGGGACTGAGGTAAGGAGAAACTTTTTCAACCAGACGGTGGTGAGCCTTGGAATTCTCTACCACGAAAGCTGTGGAGGCCAAGTCACTGAATATATTTAAGAAGAAAATAGGTAGCTTTCTGGACACTAAAGGCCAAGGGGTATGGGGAGAGTGTAGGAGTACAGTGTTGAGATAGATGATCAACCGTGATCATTTTGAATGCAGAGCAGGCTTGAAGGGCCGAACAACCTACTCCTGCTCCTATTTTTCTATGTTTTCTTTCTATAAACTTCAGTCATTACAGCCATAAAGCTTGCTGGTGAAGGATGGAATTAGAGCCAATCTTAACACACTTTTATATTTATTTACAGTGTTACACATTACAAGTATACACCTCCTAACACAACAATTACCATTTTAGTCTGTGTCTATTTATTGAGCTCAAGTGAATGCTCGGTTCTTTGTTATTTATTTATTCATGGGATGTGGGCATTATCATCCCTAATTGCCCTTGAGAAGGTGGTGGTGAGCCGCCTTCTTGGACCACTGCAGTCCACATGGTGTAGGTACACCCACAGTGCTGTTAGGAAGTTAATGTTCCCCACCTGCAGGTGTTCCCCACATGCATAAAATTAATATACAATTAACAACGTGTGCACCCACGTGAGGGAGGCTTTCTTCACAGGAGTCCCAATTTGAAATATTTATCCCTTCCCCCGTTTGTTGGCACATGAGATGAGGAAATAAACACAAAACAGGCAGATCGTTAGTGTCTATCGGGACTTTCATGCTCTTGGTTCCTCTTTGGATGCGAAGATTGTATAAACAGTGCAGAGCCATTCAGTTTGGCCATCTGATTATCAAATCTATCACATGGTTTCTCTTGGTTCCAAATTACAACTCCAGGCAGAGCACCTTGACCAGAGAAAGGGAGACCGAGTTTATGCCCTCCACCCCTGAATCACAATCATCGTCAGCTCATTCCATCTCAAGAGTTGCGTACTAACACAGCCCTTCCCTTAACACACTCGCAATAACATACTGAATGTATCATATGTTTCCTGATAAAGGAATTGGAAATAGTCACGGAAGTTTTGCTCAATATCATTTTTACAGTTTCCTGGGTTCTCACATTTAAAACAGGAACTTACTGGAAGCAAAGATTCTCATCTTGATTGAGATGCCATTATAACTTCTCAGTCATTAGAATACAAAATGACTGTCTGATCAAGGATGGACTGTTCTGGAACTTTCTCTATGCTACGAAATAGCTGCGGTAACTTTGTTTTACCGTTTGGTGAATGCAGACATTCAGACTTGCCTTTATTGAATACCTTTCACAATCTCTGGATGTCCCAAAGCACTTTACAACCAATTTTTTTAAGTGTTGTCACTGTTGCAATGTAGAAAACAGAACTGACAATTTGCAAATAGACTCTTCAGAGCAGGATTTTCCCTTTAAGTCCCAGGACCCTGCTGTTGGGCTCAAATGGGTCAGAAACTTCCGCAGTCTGGGGAACAGTCACTCACCTCTGATTTTCCAGGAAATGGCAAATTAATGGTCAAATGGTGGGCTTGCAATCTAAGTAAGGACAGGGGGTGGGCTCTCAAAGTCAGAGGGCCAAAAGGAAGGTCTCCAATAAAAAGAGAAATGCTGGAAATACTCAGCAGGTCGGGCAGCATCTGTGGAAAGAGAAACAGAGTTAATGTTTCATGTCATACCTTTCATTAGAACTGGCTCCTCCAGCTTGAAAGCAGTAGCACCATGTCATCCCAGGTGTATGGGAGGATGCTACAGGCTGAAGGTTCACTTTCTCCAACTTATTTAAATTGAAAATTTTAAAAATGGCTCAAGCAGCAGGGCCACCACTTTGGACGGGTGGGGGCTTGGGGAGCAGGGAGCAGAACTCCTCCACAGGGTGGCCTGCACTTGGTCATTGGGAGGCCACCTCCAAACAGCTGCCCTGTTCCCTAACATCTCTGGGGACCTGGAGGATGACTGGAAAATCCCAGTCAGCCTCTGACATTAATCCTTAATAAGCCTTCAATTGGCTGAGTCAGCAACCCACCGCTTGTGGGCGGGTAGCCACCCCTCCTGCCTCACCCCACCCTCCACCATGCCTCTGGGAAAATGACCTGTGGCAGTGGGATGGAGCCAGGGAGCCAGTATGCCAGCTAGTGGCATAAAATTTTGTACCAACTCAACTCCATGCCCAACCCCACAGAGGCCTACAAATTCAGCCTTTAACATACAAACAAACAAACTAGGGGCAGGAGTTATAGAGTCATAGAGTTATACAGCATAGAGTTATACAGCCTTTGGCCAATCATATCTGTGCTTACCATCAAGCACCTATTTATTCTAATCCTATTTTCTAGCACTTGGTCCATAACTCTGTATGATTTGGTGCTTCAAGTGCTCATCTAAATACTTCTTAAATGTTGTGAGGGTTCCTGCCTCTACCACCCCCTCAGGCAGTGTGTTCCAGATTCTAACCACCCTCTGGGTAAAAATGTTTTTCCTCAAATCCACTCTAAACTTCCTCCCCCTTACCTTAAATCTATGCCCCCCAGATATAGACACCTCCGCTAAGGGAAAAAGTTTCTTCCTATCTATGCCCCTCATAATTTTGTATACCTCTATCAGGTCCCCCCTCAGCCTTCTCCGCTCTAAGGAAAACAATCCTAGCCTATCCAGTTTCTCTTCATAGCTGAAACAGCTCCAGCCCAGGCATCATGCTGGTCAATCTCCTCTGCACCCTCTCCAGTGCAATCACATCCTTCCTATAGTGTAGCAACCAGGACTGCACACAGCACTCCAGCTGTGGCCTAACTAGTATTTTATACAGCTCCAACATAACCTCCCTGCTCTTATATTCTATGCCTTGGCTAATAATTGCAAGTATCCCATATGCCTTCTTAATGAACTTATCTACCTGTGCTGCTGCCTTCAGGGATCTATGGACATGTACACCAAGGTCCCTCTGATCCTCTGTACTTCCCAGGTTCCTACCATTTCATTGTGTATTCCCTTGCCGTATTAGTCCTTCCAAAATGCATTACCTCACACTTCTCAGGATTAAATTCCATTTGCCACTCCTCTTCCCATCTTACCAGCCCATCTATATCATCCTGTAATCTAAACTTTCCTCCTGACTATTTACAACACCACCAATGTTTGTGTCATCTGCGAACTTAGTGATCATACCTCCTACATTCACATCTAAATCATTAATGTATACTACAAATAGCAAGGGCTCCAGCACTGAACCCTGCAGTACACAGCTCATCACAGGCTTCCAATCGCAAAATCAACCTTTGACCATCACCCTCTGCCTACTGCTACTAAACCAATTTTGGATCCAATTTGCAAAATTGGCCTTGATCCCATGGGCTCTTACCTTCTTGACCAGTCTCCCATGAGGGACCTTGTTAAAAGCCTTACCGAAGCCCAGATAGACTACATCAACTACACTACCCTCATCTACACAACTAGTCACCTCCTCGAAAAAGTCAATCAAATTTGTTA
The DNA here is from genome assembly GCF_017639515.1 of Carcharodon carcharias. Taxonomy (NCBI): domain Eukaryota; kingdom Metazoa; phylum Chordata; class Chondrichthyes; order Lamniformes; family Lamnidae; genus Carcharodon; species Carcharodon carcharias. The sequence continues at coordinate 124,439,701 of NC_054468.1, read as the reverse complement.
GACTTGATCTCCCCCGAGATGCTGACAATCCCTGATTAATCCCTGCCTCTCCAAATGGAGATTAATCCTGTCCCTCAGAATTTTTTCCAATAGTTTCCCTACCACTGATATTAGACTCACTGGTCTGTAATTACATGGTTTATCCCTATTACCCTTTGAATAATGGTACCACATTCACTGTCCTCCAGTTCCTCTGGAGGAGTAGGCCACTTGGCCCCTTGAGCCTACTCCGCCATTCAATAAAATTCAAATCATGGCTGACCTGATTCTAACCTCCACTCCACATTCCAGCCTCCTCCAATAACCTTTGACTCCCTTGTTAGTCAAGAATCTATCTACCTCTGCCTTAAAATTATTCATTGACCCGCCCCCCACTGCTCTCTAGGGAAGAGAGTTCCAAAGATTCATGACTCTCTGAGAGAAAAAAGATCTCATTTCTGTCTTAAAAGGGAGACCCCTTATTTTTAAACAGTGTCCCCTAGTTTCTGTCTCTCCCACAAGGGGAAACGTACTATCAGCATCCACCCTGCCAAGTCCCCTCAAGATCTTATATGTTTCAATAAGATCACCTTTCATTCTCCTAAACTCCAATGGATACAGGCCCAGCCTGTCCAACCTTTCCTCATAAGATAATCCCCCTCATCTCAGGAATCAGTCGAGTGAACCTTCTCTGAACTGTTTTGAACTTCCTTAAATAAGGAGAGCAAAACTGTACACCATACTCTAGATGTGGTCTCAGCAATACAGCTATAGCAAAATATCCTTGCTTTTATATTCCATTCCCCTTGCAATTAACCACAACATTCCATTGGCCTTCCAAATCACTTGCTGTACCTGTATACTAACTTTTTGTGATTCATGTACCAGGACACCCAGATCCCTCTATACTTCAGAGTTCTGCAATCTCTCTCCATTTAAATTATATGCTTCTTTCCTGTTCTTCCTGCTAAGTGGACAGATTCATATTTTCCCACATTATACTGCATCTATCAAATTTTTGCCCACTCACTTAATTTACCTATGTACCTTTGCAGACCCCTTATGTCCTCGTCACAACTTACTTTCTTATCTATCTTTCTGTCATAAGCAAACTTAGCAGCCATACATTCAGTCCCTTCACTCATGTCATTGATATAGACTGTAAAAAGTTAAGGCCCTAGCACTGATCCCTCTGGCATTCTACTCATTATATCTAGCCAACCTGAAAATTACCTATTTATGCCTACTCTCTGTTTCCTGTTAGCTAACCGATCATCTATCCATGCTAATATGTTACCCGCCCTACCCCACCCCCCATACAATGAGCTCTTATTTTGTGTAGTAACCTTTGGTGTGGCAACTTGTCAAATGCCTTCTGGAAATCTAAGTTCACCACATCCACAGGTTCCCCTTTAACCATGTTGCTTGTTACCTTCTCAAAGAACTCCAATAAATGAGTCAACTATGATTTCCCTTTCATGAAACCATGTTGACTCTGCCTGATTGCATTCAGGTTTTCTAAGTGCCCCGCTATAACTTCCTTAACAATAGATTCCAGCATTTTCCCTACGGCAGATGCTAAGCAAACTGGCCATAATTTTCTGCTTTCTGTCTCCCTCTTTTCTTGAATAGAGGAGTCAAATTCGCTATTTCCAATCCTATAGAACTTTTCCAGAATCATGGGAATTTTGGAAAATTAAGACCAATGCATCTACTACCTCAGCAGCCACTTCTTTTAAGACTCTAGAATGAAGTCCATCAGGACCTGGGGACCTGTCTACTTTTAGTTCTAATAATTTTCTTGTACCCTTTCCCTGGTCATTGTTATTGTTTTCTTTCTCCCTCCCTTTCACCTCTTGATTGATAATTATTTATGGGATGTTATTTGTATCCTCTACAGTGAAGACAGATGCAAAATACCTGTTCAATTCATCCACCATTTCCTTATTTTCCATTAATTCCCAATTCTCATTCTCTAGAGGACCAATGCTCACGTTACTTATTTTTTTCTTATTTAAATGCTTTTAGAAACTTTATTATCTGTTTTTATATTTTTAGCTAGCTTTCTCACGTATTCTAATTTTTCCCTCCTTATTAACTTTTAGTCATTATTTGCCATTCTTTATTTTCTGATCAATCTTCTGACCTGTCACTCAAACTTGCCAAATTATATGCTTTTTCTTTCAATTTGATACTACGTTTAACTTCTTTAGTTAACAACTGATGGTGCATCCTTCCCTTCCAGGCTTTTCCAACCAGCATGCCATGGGCTGCATTGTGGCCTGTGAAGCCCCTAGAGCCAGTGGTCAAAATGCTGGTAAGACACGTTTGTGAAATTGAAGATTTCAGCAAAGGACTGCCTAGTGGGCCTATCAGCAGCCAACATGGGAGAGGAACAGGCTGTGATTGGAAGACCAGTGAATGCTGGCAGTTGCGAATATGTGGAGATAGAGACATTAACTGTGGGGCGCACTGTACCATGCTTTAGCCGCCCCACCCCTCTGTTCTCTCCCCACTTCCCGGGCTCTCATCAATTTCCCCTGGCTACCTCCATTCTCTCCCTGCTTTCCCCGGGCTCTTGCCACATCCACCACCCCGCCCCCCCAACCCCCAAATCCCCAGCAGCTCCCTCCGCATTCCCCCTACTTCCTCCCCACTCGCCCAGCTCTCTCCACTTTCCCCCAGGCTCTCACCACTTCCCACAGACTGTCACCACTTTCCTCCAGCTCTTCCCCCGCATTCCCCAGTCTCTCCCTGCATTTCCCCAGCTCCCACTGCTTTCCCACAGCCCTCAGAGTGCACCCGCGTCTGTGCGCCACTAGGCCTCAGGCCTCTAGGTCTCTCTTCCCCTCTCATTGCACCCCCTCCCCTGCCAATTTAGTGAGTGAGGGTAGGTGAGTGAATGAGGGTGTGTGGCTGAGCGGGGATGATCGAGAGTGAGTGAGGGTGTGGTGTGGGTGGGAGGGTGATTTACACACAGACAGTGTCCCTGAACCATACAACAGGTGGATTTTCAAACAAGATTCTGTTACAGCATGGTGCAATTTGTCTTAGCAAAACTGGAGCATTTAACATCCAACCATATGGATTACTGATATCACTTTCACTGTAAACATCCAATCCAGATACCTGACTGGCCTAATGTTTACTGTTATTACCCATCCAAATACAGGACTGACCATTCTTATAATGTTAGTGATAGGTGTGTGATAGAGGGGTGAGTGTGCATGTGTGAGAGAGGGGTGAGTGTGAGTGTGTGAGAGAGAGGTGAGGGGGTGAGTGTGCATGTGTGAGAGAGGGGTGAGTGTGAGTGTGTGAGAGAGAGGTGAAAGGGGTGAGTGTGCATGTGTGAGAGAGGGGTGAGTGTGAGTGTGTGAGAGAGAGGTGAAAGGGGTGAGTGTGTGTGTGTATGAGAGAGGGGTGTGTGTGTGTGAATGGAATAAGTCTGTGAGAGGGAGGGTTTCGTTTGAGGGTTGAGTGTGATGGGTGTGTATGTGTGTGTATGTGTGTATGTGGAGGGGAGAGTGTGTGTCTGGCTCACTCCCAGTCTCAGGGTTCTCATCCACCCTCATCCCACAGACCGACAGGCACTCTCACAGGGGGTGAGGATGAGTGAGTGAGAACCTGAGACTGGGAGTGAGCTGGACACACACACTTTCACACTCTAATGGGCATCTTTATTTATTACTCTTTTCAAAAAAATTATCAATTTGTTTTGACATTTTTGTTCAGCAAGTTGTTTCTGTTCATTGGTCAGCTTTTCTTTGAAATTCATGTTTAATGTTGTGCCAAAACATATCTTCCGAAATTTGCTCATTAGACTCTTGCGTGAGTAAAAAATTGAAATGAGGCCCCTCCACGTGAAAAGGTTGAACAAGCCTGCCTCAGAGTCTCTCTTTCTCATTGGAATGTATCTTTTCTGAGTTTTCTGAAATATCTCCTAAAATGTTTGCTCAGGCATCTCTACTGATCTACCCTGAACCTAATTTCCCAGTTCACTTTAATCAGCTCAATCTTCATGCCCCCATAATTGGCCTTTAAAGTTTATTGTTTGTCTCCACCTTGTGGGAATGGTGTAAACTACCGAGCCAGGGGCACAGGCTGGGTGAGTGTGCTCTACGTGCCTGCTATCAGGCACAGGAGGGCCACCTTTCCTCAAAGACACCAGAACTAAGGCCTGACTCAGTTTCCACTGCTGCCTGGATCCTGGCTACAGGAGAACCAGGGAAATTCCGGAAAAGTCGCTGGCATGAGGACTGGAGAAGCACCTGGAGATTAGAAACAGAGTAATGCAATGCCAAGCACCTAGAGATTAGAAACAGAGTAATGCAATGCCCATGTTCACATTCAATATCCTTCAGAGTGAGGTTTGAACCCACAAATTGCTGGCTCAGCAGCGACAGTGCTACCCACCGAGCCACGGCTGACACCAGGCAGGAGTGAATTCTTGTTTTATCGATTGTGTTGATAAGCTGTGTACGTATTGTGTCACATGATGATTCATTAACAAGAAACCCAATAATGGGATTATAAAATGATTCATTTGTGCTCATGAATTGGCCCAGGAGAGACAAAAGACCACAGACTGTCAGGCTTTGTTGAAATCCTTTCATGGCCCTTGTACAAGGACAGAAGATGGGCTAAATGTCACACTCTGAATTGACTGGTTGGATAGCAGGATTTGTTGCTGGCCTCACTCCTTCACCCCAGTAACCTCCAGCTCTAAAGCCTCCCAGATGATTCCATTCCTCCAACTCTGACTTTTCGTGTATACCCCTGTCCTTCACTCCGCTGTTGACAGCTGTGTCTTTAGCTGCCTAGAACCTAATTCCGGCCTGCTTCATTTATCCCTCTCCTCCTTTAAGATCTTCCATTAACCCATCTCTTTGGTAAAGATTTTGGTTGCCCCTCCTAATGGCTCCTTCACTTGCTTGGGGTAAAATTTTCTCTGATTAAACGCCTGCAACGTGCTCTAGGATATGTTTCCTATATTAAAAACACAATATAAATCTAATGTAGGCTGTTCACAGTTTGATTTTGCCAATTCAGCCCAACCCATGAAACCAGGCTGCAGGTGGCAAGAAGTTGAAAGGTATTGACAAAGCCAGCAGAAGCAGCTCTGGAGTTCTAGGCATACAGAGCTCTGAGCAGCAGTCTTTAGCAGAGGTGTGACTGTCACTCTGTGTGGTTTCTGAGTGCTGGTTCAAGTTACGTATCGGATAACTCATTAACCTTACAGTCCAATGTACATATTCATTTCAATGTCATAGTCTCAACCACAGTCAGGGAGCTTTAATTTGAAAAGCAAATTCAATGTTATTAACCTTCAGCAAGGATGTTCCCACTTTCTCTCCCCCCTCCTTTCCTCTTCCCTTAGCTGGTCCCTTCTCTCCCCTCCCCCAGCCCTCTCCCCATCTGCTCCCACTCTCCCCGTCCCTCTCCTCTCCCCCTCCCCCATTCTCTCTCCACATTCTCTCTTCTTTCTCTAGAAACTGGAACCCATCCAGCTGGTTCCTTGCAACACCTTTCTTTAGCAAACATTCTTTGTTTCAAGGGGTTGGAAATGCTATTGTTTGCTGCATGCATGGACCAATGACAATGCAGAGCCACAAAGAAGTTTCCAGGCCAGTGACTGGGAGACACAGTAGGTGACGGTTAATGTTCTAATCACCTGTGCAGTCAGGACAGGTACACAGGACAAGAGGTGAGTGCAACATAAAACGTGGAGCAATTGCTAGGTTTACTGGTGCAAGTATAACGCACAAACACTGGGACTCAGTGTAATCAGATGTAGGAACTTCTCAGCAAAAGTTGAGGCTGGCTGAGTGAGTAAAGTAGGAGAATGTGGCAAAGAGAGGAAATCATCCCAAGTCAAATTTAAATAGGCTTCAGGTTTCTTGCCGGATCTTCCTGGCAATTGGATTTAGCCAATTTGGCAAGTTCACTTTGGGGTGATAAACTAACTCGTATAAATCCAGCTTCCCCTGCCCCCCCTTCCCCCCCTACCCAGGCCTGCACCCATTTGTCCAAAGAATGCAATAAATTAAACATAAAGAGCATTGGTCACAGATTGTAAAAGGCCAAAGTTTAGGGATTTCAGAGAGTGGAAGAGAGACGGGTGGCATTAACATGCTAAAACCATGCAGCTTATCAGCACAGGGTTCTGGCAAACCACCATTTGTCCCGTGAGGAGAAGCCTCCACCTTGGGATACTGGCTTTAGGGATTGGAGCTGAGCCAGAAAACTCAAGCCCCCCTGTAGTCCATCTATCCTACCAACTCACAATAGTTCACCAGCCTGGCTGGTTGATATTCAGCCCTGCCCATTTCATCAATTACCAACACTGCCCATGTGGTCAATGACCAATACTGCCTGAGAGTAGGCTGGTCCAGCCTGACTCAGATAACAAGTTACACATTCAGCTACAGAAAATTGACTTGCTTTAAATCTCCTGTTACCAAGTATTTCACCATGAAGCCAATATGACCCTAAAGAAACACCTTGCTACTCGAAAACAGCTTATATTTATGCAGCATCTTGAATATAATGAAACACCCCAGGACACTCCTGGTACATCAAATTGTAGCACTGGAAGATTTATGTACAAGATTAATTTCATTAGATAAATACAAGGAACAATGTTTTAACTACAGAAATTTGTGAATGCCTGATTTGAATCACATCTATTTAATTCAGTCATAGTCTGCTTCCGTTCAATGTAAAGGAGCTAAAATTACAGGTGCCAAGTTGTTCCTATGACACTGCCCTTTCACATCAACTAAATAAATATTGCACTGAGACACGAACAAGTGGAAATAGGAGTTTCCAGATGAGACTGACAGAGGAGAGAAGGTTTAAGAGAGAGATTGACAGAGGGTTTCGGAGAGAGACTGAGTGAAAGAGGGTATTTCGAAGAATTGGTTTGAACAACAGTGAATTTAGGAGACAGAGAAATGGATGGAACTTTAAGTGAATTTAGAAAAACGATGGAGTGAGCATCAGAATATTTAGAAGAGCAATGGACAAAGTGTTAGAGAATGTAAGAGAGAGTTGCATTGGTCAGTGGAAGTTTGAGGAGAGAGGCAGGAGGAGCAGCAGAGATTGTACAATAGAGAGACCCTGAGATGTAAAGGCTGAACAGCAAAAAATTTATTAGTGACACAGTGGCAGAGGATTTAAGAGAGGTGACTGAAGGCAGTTGCTGCTATGTTGGCAGACATGACACCCAATGAATGCACAAAAAAAATTAAATAATGTCTGTACTCCTGAGGCATCAATGTAGTCAGGATGCTGGGGAATTCCATACTCTCTGTAGTGTTGTGAAATCTTTTACATCACCTGATCAGGCAGACAGAGGTCTGATTTAATACCACGTTTGAAAGATGGCACCTCCAACATTGCAGCTCTCCCTCAGTCTTGCCCTGTAGTGTTAGCCTACATGTTCTCAAAATCTGAAAAAGAGCTTGAACTCCTGACCTTCTGTTTTTACCAGATCTTTCCAACTGCTGTTGAATCCAGTGCTCCGGGATAGTTTGTGTTCTCATTGTGGAATCATGCTTTTTTGCACTCGGCTGTGAAACCAAATTAATTTAATCACTGGTCAAAGGAGCACCTTCTCTGTTCAAGTGACAAACACGATGGAGCAAACGATTGACCAAGAGACAAGGCTCAGTGTGGGGTACGTGTGGTGATGAGAATCAGAAAAAGTTAAACCACTCACTAGCAGGTTTGAGTAAGAAGTTGTATGATAGTCCTAGTTATGTCTTTGGTCATTGAGGTTACCTGAAATTATACAGTCCAGATAAATTTCAGGTAGCAGCAAAAATGCCTGAAGGCAAGCAAACAGCACTTTTTTTTAATTGCAGTGATTAATGTGATTGGGAATCAGCTGCAGAAAGAGCAATAGAAGCAGATTCAAAATCATTTTCAAACAGGAACTGGATAAGTACTTGAAAGGGAAAAATTTGCAGGGCTTTGAGGAAAGAGCAGGGAAATGGAACCAATAAGATAGCTCTTTTAAAGAGCCAGCACAGGAATGATGGGTGAGTGGCCTCCTGCCTGTTGTATGGTTCTATGATTCCATATACACCATTGTATGGACTTTGCAAGACTGTGCTTGTCTGGCAGAAACTGGCTGGATGAGATTATGGATAGGAGAAAAAGACAGAGATAAATGAGCCCAATCCTGACTTTCCACACTGTCACTTTCATTTTATTGAATGGGAATCTTACCAACTGAGACTCCTGCTGGGAGCTAGGTTTCACTAAATTTACCTTCATTTTCCAGCAGCCTATCCAGAGCAGTTTCTAGAACTCTTGAGTATGGATCCTCTCTGAATGTGGAGTTCATGTTTGGGGCAAGGGAATGTTGTAATCCAAACGCAGCTTCCCTAGCGAACCCCAAAGGAATATCCAGATGGCAGCTCATTTTCAGACACTTTTGCTATTCTCTGTTGATATTTTAGTGGAAATCCTGTGCTGTTTCGGGCAGAGTCTGGTGTGAACAGATTTCCAAACAGCTCAGCTCCTTCAAGGTTCTTGATTTCTGCAATATCCCACTAACAGGAGAATATTTTCCCTTGCTCTTGTTGATTTATCCTCGGTTTGTTTGGAGATCGAGCACAAACAGTGGCTGAGTTATTCACCAACCCACCTGTCTTAACCAACCCTCTCCTACCTTATTTTATCTTATCTTGTCTCCTAATTCTGTCCCCCTCACCCCTACCCCCACCCCTTGCCCATTTCTGTCTCCTCTGACTCCATTCCTCTTCCCCATACCAACTAACACAACAACAGTTGGAGCTAGAAAGTGAGATTATAAGGAAGTAGGTTGTACTTCTGTTCACCCCCAATAGGAATAAACAGTTCGGATCAGTACTCTTACTTCCATGTTTTACTGGTCTTCCATTTTAAGGTGTACAAGACCAGTTAGGACCAGTATCCTTATTTCCCAGTTTTTACTGTTTTTTCATTCTGTTGTTCCTTCCCACTCCCCCACTCCTCCTTACACCACCACCCCCTCACCTCTCTCTTCCTATCATGTGTAAATAAGGAATTCTGTAAACTGGTTATGAGAGGGAGATTTCACAAAACCTTGTTGCACACCCCATGCAGTGAATAATTCAAACCAGCAAGAGTTTTATCTATTCTTCAAGATGAGTGTAATGTGCTGTTCTTTCCAGTGAGATTTGATGAAGTAGAAAATATTTAGTCAAGTGGATAGCAGGAAGCAGATTAACTGGGTCGTTACGTTTGCATCAACATTACATATTGATCACAAACTAAATATTTGTGATGTGCTTATTCAAAAGGAAGCAGAGAAAATGGGAATCTCAAGTGGAGGATGAGCTAATTAATGACCCATTCCAGCCTGTTTACAGTGAGACTCTTGCACTAACTCAGGTGATTATTACTGCTTCTCTTTTATAAAAAAAAACCTGCTGAATCTCCTCAAACTGCTGTAAACAACTAGGCAGCTGTTACTATATACATGGGGCAGCATTTTGGGTTTTGGTTAGGGACCCAAACATTAGGATCAAATGGAAGTCACAGCATTGCACTGTATGAGAAACAGTCACCCAGCAGTGATTTTCCCTGAATTTGCCGGTTCGTGTCCACAGGGTGCTTGCAAGTAAGGACGGCTGCGGCCTTCGAAGCTGGAGGGCCAATAGGAAACCCTCTAATTTGGCAGGAGCTGCAGCTCGCCGTTGTTCCAGTAAGAGAGAGAGATGCCTTCTCTGCAACTTTGAAAAGTTCTAAATTTAAAAATGGTCTCAGCAGCCAGATTCCCATAGTGGATGGAACCTCTCCATCGGGTGGCCTGTGGTTGCAGCTGAGACTAAGTGGGTGAGGAGGGCCTCAGGGTCTGCCTGAAGTGCTGGCCTCCCAGGTCAGCCACTGGGAGGCTGCTGCAGGCCACTGATCTAATCCCCAGTGCCTGGGGGCCTGGAGACTGACAGGAAATTTCCATTTGGCCTCTAACAATAGGCTTTTAACAGCTGCCCCCTGCTTGAGGGAGGGTCCTGCTGCTGATCTTGCCTCACCTCAGTCCTAAATGATCGGGCCTTTACCTGAGACTGTGCCCCCGTGTTCTAGATTCCCCAGCTGGGGGAAACAACATCATGTCTACAGTGTCAAGCCCTTCAGAATGCTCTTTGCTTCAATTAGATCAACTTTCATTCTTCTAAACTCCAGAGAATATAGACTCCAATTTACTCAGCCTCTCAGTATAGGGCAACGCTCTCCAGGAACCAATCTAGTGAACCTTTGCTGTAGCATCTCCAAGGCGAGTACATCCTATGAGTACATCATAGCCACAGACACCAAAACTGCACGCAGTATTCCAGTAGGTGTGATCTCAGCAAAGCTTCTGGAAGCCTACTTCAGAAAATGGAGGCTTTGATCAAATGCTGCCAAGACTTTTATCAGCTTCTGCCTAAATAGCTCGAAGGCCAGGGAAGAACTTCATATTCAGTTCTGTGGCTGACCACTCACCCACGATCTGGCGACAAAATACCTTGGCATCACGCTTCACCATACATTGACAGAATACCTCCAGAATACCGGAGCCAAGGTCAAGATGAGAGGGAATCTCAATTGGAATCTGGTGGGTACCACCTGGGGCAGCAGAGCCAACACACTGTACACTGCTTTACTTGCCCTGGTCTAGCCAACAGGATAATACTTCTGCTGAACCTGGCTCAGGAGCCCAACACACAAACATGGTAGATATCCAGCTCTGGGAACTCATGAAGATTATTTCCAGGATGTGGATCTGATTGAAACTTATAAAATACTGAGAGGCCTGGATAGAGTGGACGTGGGGAAGATGTTTCCATTAGTAGGAGAGACTAGGACCTGAGGGCACAGCCTCAGAGTAAAGGGAAGACCTTTTAGAACAGAGATGAGGAGAAACTTCTTTAGCCAGAGAGTGGTGAATCTATGGAATTCATTGCCACAGAAGACTATGGAGGCCAGGTCATTGAGTGTATTTAAGACCGAGATAGATAGGTTCTTGATTGGTAAGGGAATCAAAGGTCACGGGGAGAAGGCAGGAGAATGGGGTTGAGAAACTTATCAGCCATGATTGAATGGTGGAGCAGACTCGATGGGCCGAATGGCCTAATTTCTGCTCCTATATCTTATGGTCTCATGGTTAACTAAAAAAGTTAAAGATAGTATTAAACTTAAAGAAAAAACATATCATTGCCCAAAGTTAAGTGGCGGTCAGAAGATCGGACAGAATATAAAAACAGCAAAGAATGACAAAAAGATTAATAAGGAGGGAAAAATTAGAGTATGAGAGAAAGCTAGCTAGAAATGTAAAAACAGATAGTCAGAGTTTCTATAGATATCTAAAAAAGAATTTAAAAAGTGAGCATTGGTCCGATAGGAAGTGACTCTGGGGAATTAATAATAGAAAATAAGGAGATGGCAGATGAATTAAACAGGTATTTTGCATCAGTCTTCACTATAGAGGATACAAGTAACAGCCCAGAAATAGCTATAAATCAGGAAATGTAAAGGAGGGAGGAAATCAAGAAAATTACAATCACCAAGGAAATGGTACTGAGAAAATTGTTCGAGCTGTGGGCTAACAAGTCCCCGGTCCTGACGGACTTCATCCTAGGGTCTTAATAGAAGTGGCTCATGCGATAGTTGAGGTGTTGTTTTAATTTTCCCAAATTCCCTTGATTCAGGGAAGGTCCCGTTAGATTGGAAAATAGCGAATGTGACTCCTTTATTCACAAAGGGATGGAGAGAGAAAGCAGGAAATACAGGCCACTTAGCCTAACATCTGTCATAGGGAAAATGTTAGAAGCTATTATTAAAGACGTTATAGCAGGGCACTTAGAAAAATTCAAGGCAACCAGACAAAGTCAACATGGTTTTGTGAAAGGGAAATCATGTTTAATCCATTTATTGGAGTTCTTTGAAGGAGTCACATGTGCTATGGATAAAGGGGAACCAGTGGGTGTACTGTTCTTAGATTTCCAAAAGGCATTTTATAAAGTGCCACATCAAAGGTTATTGCAGGAAAAAATTCATGGTGGAGGGGGTAACATTTTTTAAAAATTTTTATTTATTCATGGGATGTGGGCGTGGCTGGCTGGGCCAGCATTTATTGCCCATCCCTAGTTGCCCTTGAGAAGGTGAGAAGCCTTCTTGAACTGCTGCAGTTCATGTGGTGTAGGTACACCCATAATGCTGTTAGGGAGGGAGTTCCAGGATTTTGACACAGCAATGGTGAAGGAACGGCGATATATTTCCAAGTCAGGATGGTGAGTGACTTGGAGGGGAACTCCTTGTCCTTCTAGATGATAGTGGGTTTGGAAGGTGCTGCTGAAGGAGCCTTGGTGAATTCCTGTAGATGGTACACATTGCTGCTACTGTGCATCGGTGGTGGAGGGAGTGAATATTTGTCTGTGGATGTGGTGCCAATCAAACAGGCTGCTTTGTCCTGGATAGTGTCAAGCTTCTTGAGTGTTGTTGGAGTTGCATTCATCCAAGCAAATGGGGCGTATTCCATCACACTCCTGACTTGTGCCTTGTAGATGGTGGGCAGGCTTTGGGGAGTGAGGAGGTGAGTTACTCATCACACTATTCCTAGCCTCTGACTTGCTCTTGTAGTCACAGTATTTATATAGCTAGTCCAGTTCAGTTTCTGGTCAATGGTAACCCTCAGGATGTTGATACTGGGGGATTCAGTGATGGTAATGCTATTGAATATTAAGGGACAGTGGTTGGATTCTCCCTTGTTGGAGATGGTCATTGCCTGACACTCGTGTGGCGCAAATGTTACTTGCCACTTGTCAGCCCAAGCCTGGATATTGTCCAGGTCTTACTGAATTTGGACATGGATTGCTCCAGTATCTGAGGAGTCACAAATTAGTGTGGAAAGATGATTGGCTAACTAACAGGAAGCAGAAGGTAGGCATAAATGGGTCATTTTCTGGTTGGCAAGATGTAATGAGTGGTATGCCACAGGGATCGGTGCTGGGGTCTCAACTTTTTACAATTAATATAAATGTCTAGGATGAAGGGACCAAAGGTATGGTTGCTAAATTTGCTGATGATACAAAGATAGGTAGGAAAGTAAATTGTGAAGAGGATATATAGAGGCTACAAAGGGGTTTAGTCAGGTTAAGTGAGTGGATAAAGGTCTGGCAAATGGAATATAATGTGGAAAAATGTGAAATTGTCCATTTTGGCTAGAAGAATAAAAAAGAAGCACATTATCTAAATGGTGAGAGCTGTGAGATGGAAGGGGATCTCTGTGTCCTACTGCATGATTCACAAAAGGTCAGCATACAGGTACAACAAGTAATCAGAAAACCTAATAGAATGTTATTGTTTATTGTGAGGGGAGTTGAATACAAAAGTAGGGAGGTTATGCTTCAGTTATACAGGGCACTGGTGAGACTACATCTGGAGTACTGTGTACAGTTTTGGCCTCCTTACTTCAGGAAGGATGTAAATGCATTGGGAGCAGTTCAGAGAAGATTTACTAGACTGATACCTGGAATGGGCAGGTTGTCTTATGAGGAAAGGTTGGACAGGCTAGGCTTGTATCCACTGGAGTTTAGAAGAGTAAGAGGCGACTTGGTTGAAACATACAGGGGAGAATTTTCTCCCCATTGGGGGGGCTGGGCGGGAGTGGGCATGCAGCCGATCACCGCCCACAATCGGCTGCATGCCGCCATTTTACATGGGCGGGCCAATTAAGGCCTGCCCAGCGTGATGCACGCCCGGATGCGCTGTGTGCTCCTTGTGTGGACGGGGGTGAGGTGGGAGAATCGGGGCCTGCGCTCTTTCACGCATGCACACGAAAGAGCGCAGAAATCTCTCTGAGGCACAGAGCTGCCTCAGGGAGATTAGTTTGATTTTTTTAAAATTTAAATAAAGAAAAAAAATTTTAAGACATGTCCCCTCATATGACAGTGTCACGAGCTGGGATATGTCTATGAATTTTATTAAAATTTTTTATTTAAAATTTAAAAACCTTCATGAAACCTCATCCCGCCCGTGAATGATGTTTCATGATAAATGCAAAGGCCACCTGGATGCTTTGCCTGCCCGCCAACCTTAGGATTAGATGGGCAGCTATGTTAATTATTTAAATTGCTACTTAAATGGCCGTAATAGGCCTTTGACAGTTCAGCAGGTGTGCCGCCGACTCCGGTGTGTGCCCGCCGAACTGAAGAACTGAAGATGTGTGGTGACGTTAGGATGCACACCTGACATCACCGCGCATTATTTTACCCATCGGCGATTGGGGCCCACCCCTGCACCCCGAGCAGAAGATTCTGGCCATAAGATCCTGAGGGGTCTTGACAAGGTGGATGTGGAGAATCTGGAACTAGGGGTCACGGTTTCAAAATAAGACATCGCCCATTTAAGACAGATGAGGAGAAATGTTTTCTCTCAGAGGATAGTGAGTCTTTGGAGCTCTCTTCCTCAAAAAGTGGTGGAAGCAGAGTCTTTGGATATTTTTAAGGCAGAGCTAGATAGATTCTTGATAAGGTTGAAAGGTTATCAGGGTTAGGTGGGAATGTGGAGTTGATATTAGGAAGGTGGAGTTGAGGTTACAATCAGATCAGCCATAATCTTACTGAATGGTGGAGCAGGCTCCTGATTGGTATGTTCGTATGATGTTGAGACCAACACAGCTTGAGTTGCTTCCTAGTACATATTGAACCTTCTGATGTCCACCGTGTAAACATCCTCCTCAAAGAACCCCACCGGCTGAGCTAGCTAAGCACTCCCACTGAGACAGGACCTCAAATAAAAAGACGCAGGCTCATCTGAAATCCCTTGGTCCCTATTGGACCACACTCCACAAACTGACGACAGCCCCATCTCTCGAAGGCACACCTCCTGACTGACTGGCAAACATCACCAACAGAAACCTGGTAACTGACCCACGTGAAGCCCCAGGTTTCAACTTTCCAAATCTGGACAACCATCGACTGCATGAGGACGGGCCGGGAAAGATGTGGCAACTTGCTCCACAAGTGGAACATGAGGAACAGCTCATTTTGTGTCTGTGGCCATCCAAGTCAGACCATTTTTAAAATTTATTTATTCACAGGATGTGGGCTTCGCTGGCTGGGCCGGCATTTATTGCCCATCCCTAGTTGCCCTTGAGGAGGTGGTGGTGAGCTGCCTTCTTGAACCACTGCAATTCATGTGGTGTAGGTACACCCACAGTGCTGTTAGGGAGGGAGTTCCACGATTTTGACCCAGCAATAGTGAAGGAACGGTGATACATTTCCAGGTCAGGATGGTGAGTGACTTGGAGGGGAACTTACAGGTGGTGGTGTTCCCATGTGTCAGCTGCCCTTGTCCTTCAAGGTGGTAGAGGTCACGGGTTTGGAAGGTGCTGTTGAAGGAGCCTTGATCAGTTGCTGCAGTACATCTTATAGATGGTACACACTGCTCATCTGCTGAACTTCTGTCCTGAGAGATCCATTTCTGGTGGCAACACAACCACTCACAATGTGTCAGCTGAAGCCATTGAATGGATTGTTAACCTCGATATCAAACTGGAATTGCTTCCCTAGCCATACGAATAAAAAAAAGCAAAACCCCATATAATTGTGCAAGAAATATGGACCCACTGCTCCTGTCAATAGCACATTTAGTTCACCCCAGCCCAACTTAAAGAAATGACAGGAAATGTCAGGCCTTTGTTTTTGTTGGATGATAAACACTTTTACAATAAAAAAACTTTCCAGTGTGAGATAATATCGCATATCTCGTCTCAAACGTTATCAGAGTGTTCCAGAGGCCAAGGGTCTGATGATTGAAGAAGAAACCAGCAGTGTCTTCATACCAGGCCTGGCTACAAAAAGGAAGCATACAAAGAAAAATAAAATTGCAGTGAGCCCAACTGAGAGTCCACAGAAAGAATTGTTTGAAAGAGTGCAAAGCCGCAGCATCCCTGATGTCACATCGGATACGGGTAAGTGTAATCAAAGCAGAGCTTCACAGGGTGAATAGGGAAAATGTTTGTATTATCATAAAATGGTTACAGCAAAGAGGCCATTTGGCTCATCATGTCCATGCTGGCCCTCTGTAGGGGCACTTCACCTAGTGCCACTTTCCTGTCTATTCCCCCGGTCCTGCAAATTTTTCCTCTTGAGATAATGATCCAATTTCCTTTTGAAAGCCTCGATTGAACTTGCCTCCGCCGCACTCAGGCAGCGCATTCCAGATCCTAACCACTCGCTGCGTGGAAAGGTTTTCCCTCATGCCATCATTTCTTCATTTGCCAATTACCTTAAATCTGTGCCCTCTGGTTCTCGATCCTTCTACCAATGGGAACAGCTTCTCCCTATCTACTCTGTCCATAGCCCTCAATATTTTGAATATCTTTATCAAATCTCCTCTCAGCCTTCTCTTCTGCGAGCAGAACAGTCCCATTTCTCCAGTCTTTCTATGTAACTGAAGTTCCTCATCCCTTGAACCATTCTCATGAATCTTTTCTGCAACCTCTCTAAAGCCTTCACATCCTTCCTAAAGTGTGGTGTTCAGAATTGGACACAATACTCCAGTTGAAGCTGAACCAGTGCTTTATACATTTTTAACATAGCTTCCTTGCTTTAGTACTCTCTGTCCCTATTGATAAAGGCCAGGATGCCATATACTTTATTAACAGCTATCTCAACCAGTCCTGTCACCTTCAAATGATTTATGCTTTTTTAAACCTAGGTCCCTCTGCTCCTGAACCCCATTTAGAATTGTATCTTTTAGTTTCTATTGTATCTCCATGCTCTTTCTACCAAAATACATCATTTCACACTTCTCTGCATTAAATTTAATCTGCCATTTGTCTGTCCATTCTACCAACTTTCTATGTCCTTTTGAAGTTCTACATTATCCTCCTCACAGTTCACAATGTTTTCAAATTTCGTATCATCTGCAAATTTTGAAATTGTGCCCTGTATACCAAGATCTAGGTCATTAATATATATCAGGAAGAGCAGGGGTCCCAACACTGACCCCTGGGGAACTTCACTACAAACCTTCCTCCAGTCCAAGAAACAACCGTTCACCACTACCTTTTGTCTCCTGTTACTCAGCTAATTTCGGACCCATGTTTCTACTGTCCCTTTTATTCCAGGAGCTCTAACTTTTCTCACAAGTCTGTTGTGAGGCACTGTATCAAGTACCTTTTGGAAGTGCATGTACACCACACCAACAGCATTGCCCTCATCAACACTCTCTGTTACCTCTTCAAAAAACTCCAGCAAGTTACTTAAATGCAATTTGTCCTTAATCCATGCTGACTTTCCATAATTAACTCACAGTATCATTACTGTGCAGAAGGAGGTCATTCAGCCCATTGAGTCTGCACTGGCTCTCTAAAAGAGAATTCCGTCTAGTCCCACTCCCCTGCCTTATCTCTGTAACCTTGCACACTCTCTCTTTTCAGGTATCAATCCAATTCCCTTTTGAATACCTCGATCGAACCTGCTTCCACCACCCTTTTAGGAAGTTTGTTCCAGAGTCCAACCACCCTTTGGGTGAAAAATTTTTTTTCACATCACATTTACTCTGACTATGAATTTTGCCCCAAATTATCGTTTCTAGAAGTTTCCCCAACACCAAGGTTAAACTGACTGGTTTGTAGTTGCTGGGCTTATCTTTTCACACTTTTAAACAAGGGTGTAACACTTGTAATTCTCCAGTCCTCTGGCACCACCCCTGAATCTAGGGAGGTCTGAACAATTATGGCCAGTGCCTCTACAATTTCTACTCTTACTTCCCTCAGTTTAATTGGATGCATCTCATCCTGTACTGGTGCCTTATTTTTTTTATTCGTTCATGGGATGTGGGCCTCGCTGGCTAGGACAGCACTTATTGCCCATCCCTAATTGCCCTTTGAGAAGGTGGTGGTGAGCTGCCTACTTGATCCGCTGCAGTCCATGCGGTATAGGTACACCCACAGTGTGTTAGGAAGGGAGTTCCAGGATTTTTACCCAGTGACAGTGAAGGAGCGGGCGATATATTTCCAAGTCAGGATGGTGAGCGGCTTGGAGGGGAACTTCCAGCTAGTGGTGTTCCCATGTGTCTGCTCACCTTGTCCTTCTAGATGGTAGCGCTAGTGGTTTTGGAAAGTGCTGTTGAAGGAGCCTTGGTGAGTTGTTGCGCTGCATCTGGTAGTTTGTACATACTGCTGCCACAGTGCATCGGTGATGGAGGGAGTGAATGTTGAAGATGGTGAATGGGGTGCCAATCAAGCAGGGCTGCTTTATCCTGGATGGTGTTGAGCTTCTTGAGTGTTGCTGGAGGTGCACTCATCCAGGTAAGTGAAGAGTGTTCCATTACACTCCTGACCTGTGTCTTGTAGATGGTGGACAGGCTCTGGGGAGTCAGGAAGTGAGTTACTTTCTGCAGAATTCCCAGCCTTTGACCTGCTCTTGCAACCATAGCAGTTATATGGCTGGTCCAGTTTAGTTTCTGGCCAATATTGTCTCCCAAGATGTTGATGGCGGGGTTTTGATGATTGTAATGCTGTTGAATGTCAAGGGAAGGTGATTAGAATTCTCTCCTACTGAAGATGGTCACTCATGGTCAATTCATAGATGATGAAACAGTGAAAGAGCATCTATTTGCTATACCAAAACTAATAATGCAGAGCTCCTGTGGTTGAGGAAAAGTGGGTTCTTATTCCTGTGTCCTGTTATGTTCTTTAGGATGAGTCTGGTATGATCCTGTCCCTGATATTTTCTAAGTATTACTCGACTCATTTACAAATTGTATTTTTGAACTCATGCACTATCCCATTGTCAGCTGGAAGTCCTGTCGAATAGGAGCCCAAAAGGTAGCACTTACTTATTTTAGAGGGCCATGAAGAGTAGGTGTCCATGAAAACATATTTAGCACAGCCTGGTCTGAGCCTGGCTCCCTGTTCTGAGTAAGGGCTCTTTCCCCCACCATTTCCAGCAAAAATGGAGCAGCTTCTCAAAAACCACAAGAAGGCAAAATTGTATAATTGGAGTTTTGTTTTTGCCAATTTCTTGCTGTGATTTTCTGCTTCAGTTATAATTATCATAAACATGATTGTTAAATTTTAGCCTGAATTCAATGATCTGACAGTTTAATGTTTACCTTTTGGAGTGGGTAAGTGTGGTGGGGGTCCCATGTGGTCTTTGGTGCTGAGGAACACTTTTCCAGTGTAATTCCTGTGGCAATGCTATCCATTCATTGCGAAAAAAAAGGTGCTTCAAAGTAGAATCAGCTTCTGTGCTCTGAACACAAATTCAGAAATTTGCATGAATGCCAATTTCTAAGAGTAATAAAATATTTTCGATTCTGGTGAAAATGTTCCTAACACAATCAGGAAATATACATTTTATTTTAGTTTTTACACCTTTTTCTTGCTTCACAAAGTTAGTCTCAACATCTAATTCATTTCCACACGACCTTTTTGCCAGTTCCCAGGAAAGTTGAAGGATGGATCTTGGCCAACACTGTTGAGTCAGACCTGAAGTTGAGGATACCCAGGATTACATAGAACATACAGCACAGAAACAGGCCATTCAGCCCAGCCAATCTACAATCCTTGACCTGGCTTTGAACCAACACAGACTGCTTTCTTCCAGTCTGCTCCCATAGTTGATTTACAGCTCCATTTACTCTGCTTGCTACAAGCTGAACTGCTTGTTTTCAGTGAGCAAAAACACACAGATAAAGCCCACACAAAAGGGCAGTTTCCTGCAACTGGTCTCCATGGTAATGTAACATACCTGGGATGGTTCCAAACAGAAAATTACATTAATTAAGGTTTAGCTTCAAAACCAAACATTTTGTCCCTGAGATTTGCATGACTAATTTATATCTCCAATTGAGTTAACAGCCCCTTTTCAGACAAGAAACCCCCTTGTTTACAAAAGTGCTTTTAACTTCTTTGACCTGGGAATATGTGAGTAATTTCATTCTCTTATTGAAATAATTGTAGACCTGCTGTCCCTACCAAAAACCTCAAAGATGGCACATCCATTGTTTAAGTTTTCTCAATCCTAACACTGACCTCATGAAAGAAACATAGGTTACCATTTAAACTGTAATTACCACAGATCTGTTTGAATTGCAATTACTTCAGGGTTGTTTATCAGATTCTCAATCAGATGTTTCCCATTTATTTTACATTTATACTTTAATTCATAAAACTAAAAGTTATACGTCTAAAACACGTGAATTATGGAATTAGATATTTGCAACATTTCCCACAAGAAGAAACATTCTCTCTGTATCCACACTATCAAAACGTTTCATAAGTTTAAAGGCCACTCCTTTTTTCAAGAGAAAAGAGACCCAGCTGTCACTCCTTTCCTGAGATGTGTACTCACCCATTTCTGGTATCTTGTAAATCTTCCCTGCATTGGATGGGTTTGATTTTAATTACGACGTGGCGAACTATATTGAACACTCAGGATGGAATTTTCCATGCCTGTTGGCATTGAGCGTCATGGCGGGTGTGAGCGGGCAATATGGCAGGAAAGCCAAAAATCAATTTCACGCTGTCATGAAACCAGTTTGCAATCATTTGCACTATCAATGGCAGGCCGCTGCGTTTCCCGCCGCTGCATATTGGAACTTCATTTTAATACATCTGCATATCATTGTAAGTCCGGCTCACCGGAATAGCCACGTCGGTGGGAAAACACGCCGATGCAGAACGTGCCAAGTGTGACGTGCAGAAGTCGGGACTTACCACTGCTCAAATCATGGACATCCGAGGAGCAGAAGATGCTGGAGCCCGACAGCAACCAGACCCTGGAGGAACACCTGCATCACAAGCTGGGTGGATTCTCATGAACGTGGCTCTGTCGCAAAGCAGCTCATGGAAGCTGGAAGGTCACCATTCAGGGTCTACTTCGTGACACCAGTATCTTGGCCGTGGTCTGCTACAGATGATCGTCGAGGGGGTGAAGAGGAAGGTATAGGTTTGACTGGGAAAGGAAGGTGTACCAGGAGGGCAAGGGTAGGATGGGGGAATGATGCTGTCGGCAGGGGAGATTTAAGTTGGAGGGTGGAACGACGATGTGAGAGGGGGGGTTGAGGTTGGGAGGGAGTATGGATGGAACAGGGTGTAACGGGGTAGAATACGGCAACTAGTGAGGTAGGTGTAAGGGGGGAGGAAGGTGTAAGGGAAGGACTTTGATGGGGGGAAGAGTTCAGGTGGAGGAAAGAGTTTGCAGGGGGGATGGAGTCCAGAGGGAGGAAGGAATCCAGGTGGAGGAAGGAGTAAGAGGGGGATGGCAAGGGAGGGATCTGTGGAGTCAACGACTGCCTCCTGGGGAGTGAAGTGATGGTGGACGTAGTAGGTGGGAATGGTGAGAATGAGTGAGGCCGTGCGGTGGGAGGGTGAGACAGTAGCGATGGAAGGGACGGTGAGGGACTCAGAGGCAGACACAGACCCTGGGGGTGGGAAGGAGGAGGTCGAGGAGATCAACGTGGATGGGGGTGGGATCCTCAGGAAGGTAGGGAATGTACACCTGTACATTCTGAAAAGAAAAGGGCACTGGCTTGTTGTTGAAGGTGGGGAGCTGGCAAGTGCCCATCCCTAATTGCCCTTGTTCAGAGAGTATTTAAGAGTCAACCACATTGCTGCAGGTCTGGAGTCATATGTAGGCCAGACCAGTGAAGGATGGCAGATTTCCTTCCCTAAAGGGCATTAGTGAACTAGATGGGTTTTTACAACAATCAACAATGGTTTCATGGTTATCATCAGACTTTTAATTCCAGATTTTTAAAATCAAACTCAAATTCCACCATCTGCCGTGGTAGGATTTGAATCCGGGTCCTCCGAGCATTACGCTGGGTCTCTGGATTACTCGTTCAACAACAATACCACTACACCATTGCCTCCAGTTCAGCTGCATACAACCGGCCTACAAGTGATTCTAGAGGGAGAAGTGTGTGTGTGGCAGGGCCTTTTGGAGCCTCGTGCAAGCACTCTCCATGCACGTGGATCCTTGCCCCCATCGCACTCATCTCAATGTCCCGAACATTTTCAATGCTGCCTGCTGGGGTTCTCTTTCAGTTGTCCATCTGAGCTGCGCTGCATCTCCACCCACCCACTGATCACACTCCCATGCAGCACCTGTTCCCATTCAACACGAGGCTCCACTCACTTTCAATTTTAGAAGCATGGTACTGGTAAAGTTTGTCTTCAGCTCCCCCATCCTTTCCCCTGCCCGAGTTCACCCATGTCCTTTCCCCCATCACTGGATGAGCAAAAAATACTGGCCTAGCCAGCGATGCCCACATCCTACGAATGAATAAAAGAACTGCTAGTGGGGTGGGGGTGGGGAGGCGGTTGGCATGGGTGAAGGGGGAGGACTTGCGAAGCCTGTAAATGAAGCTGAAAGACACCATTACACATTATTCGGTGAAAGTGAATATATTCTCAAATTATTAAGTGACAAAATGTGTCCATGCGTGCAATCACTCGTGATCAGAAATTCTTAACTTTTCTAGGCCTAACACTTCTAGGTGCTGCCTGACATCTGCAGCAGGGATGGAGATGGTCTGTGCAATAGTTGGCCCAGTTGGCTCTGATGACTTTGGCTTGGGTCCTCTGGAAAGCCCAGGCTTTGAGGGTCCCGGCTTGCTTTGGCTGTCCTCCAGTGGGTCAGCTGCTCCCTCTGCGGCAGCAGAGGATGAGGTTGACGGTGTCACAGGCAAAGGGGACTCGGAGGGAGAGGACAGCCTCTGAGATTCCTGAGTTGCTGACCCAAGGGTGTCCAGCTGTTGCTCCTCCTCCTTTCAGGTGCCCGAGGGCCCTGGCCTGCTGGCCAATCTGATTGGCTGCAGCTATCTAAAATGGGACTTCCTTCTGAGTAAGGTGTGGTAGCCTTCTCTCCAGCCTGTGGTTGTATAGCCGCTCTGATCGCTGGGAATGTATTGCTGGCCAACATCTCTGGT
Source organism: Carcharodon carcharias (assembly GCF_017639515.1). Lineage (NCBI taxonomy): Eukaryota > Metazoa > Chordata > Chondrichthyes > Lamniformes > Lamnidae > Carcharodon > Carcharodon carcharias. The sequence continues at coordinate 124,416,784 of NC_054468.1, read as the reverse complement.
ATCAGGGTGGCAAACTTCACCATCGGAAAAATTCTGCCCTATGTGATTTCGGATCTATATCAACAGTGTTCACTTTTAACTGCCCATAGCAGCCTGGTGAGTCAATCAAATCACTAGACAGGGCAACTGTAAGTGTCAGCCTTGCCAGTGACCCTGAGAATGAATAAACAATAGCAATGAATGAGTTACTGTTGCTTAGATATTGCTCCCCTGGGATCAGTATCAGTGGGCAACTAGAACCCAGGTCTCTGTGTTACTTGGGAAGGAATGACAGTGATGATTTCTCCCTTGTTCCTCGCTCTTCAGCATGATTAGAAGCTCAGTGAAGGAGGAATTGCAAAACTCTCTGACACGCCGAACTCACAAAGTGATTAAACAATCTTTTACTTTTTCCTTTTGCAGGTTGCAAAAAGAAGAAAAATAAAAAAATCTTCAGGTAAATGTTGACAATTTTGTCTGATTTGTCTGAGAAACCTTGGGACACTTTCCTATGTTAAAGGCTTTATATAAATGCAAGTTGTTGCTGTCTTGTTTGTTGTTCCTACAGTTAATTGCAGCTAGAGTTTATTTCAATTGTCTTTGAGCTGATATGCAGCCCAGTTCCACTCCAACCTTCACCTTCTCTGAATCTCATCCAACAGGTTCTAACTGGCCTGAGTCGGTGCAGCTTCATCAAGTCATTGGAAAAAATATACACAACTAAAATAATATACACCACTCTATTGAACTCATGGGCAGCTCTGCATCCATCAAGTATACACGAACGTACTATTCCACTGGGTCACCTTGTGAAGCTGCTGTCTGAAAAATCTGTGCTTATTTAAGACAATGTTTGTTCTCCTCAGGGGAAGTAGCAATAGCAACGCTTTGTCTGAATGGATTATCAGCTCATTAAGGTTCATACTCTTCACTCACACTGCTCAGATCAGCTACAGAAATGTTTATAATAAAGCAGCATTGTCATAAATTATTGTTTTAAGAAGCTGACCAATTGTAAAAACCTTCATCGAAATTTCCCCGTGTTTAGCAGGAAAACAAAAGTCCCAATTTTGTGATTTGAAGGAGCTGTATCAGACTAGTGGTTGAGGATCAACGATTACTCTTACTGGTCAATAAAAGTTTGTCATTAAGCTTTCCAAATTAACTACACTTAAATCAGGTCAGCTTTCAGAAGTTTGACTGTTCGTGATTTGTTCTTGTGTCACCAAAAGAATTAATCTATATAATTAAAATTCTTAACTCCAGATCGTGATTGTTGCATCAAACCTCACTAAAGATGTCACAGCTGAAAGTATGTCCTTGAAACTGAGAACTATCACATTTCACAATATCATCTCTCAGGGTCTCACAGCTCAGGGAGTCACCGCTCGGGGTCTCACATATCAGGGGTTTCACAGCTCAAGGGAGCCTCACACCTTGGGGCATCACATATTCATTTGGCAAAAACAAGCTAAAATAAACACTTACCTATGCTTATATATTTGACTAATTTGATGACTACCATAGGAAGGAAACATCCAGCAGTAAGAGTGATCAAATAGGGATTTTTTAAAGTACCAGACCTTAACTGTGAAGCAGCATATAACAACCAATCAAATCACTCAAAACAATTGTAAACTTGCACTGATCACCATCTTTATTTTTCAGTTACCTGGAAATTTACCGCAATGATATTTATAGCATAAAGGAACTCCAAAATAAAATGTTTACTTTTATTCAGAGTTGAGACAGGGAAACGAACCCATTGGCAAATGTTCCAAATGAGGCTCAACTCTTGCATCAAGAACCTGGATCTCATCTTCAAGTTTTTATTCATTCATGGGATGTGGTGTCATTGGCCAGGCCAGCATTTATTTCCCATCCCTAATTGTCCTTATTCAGAGGACATTTAAGAGTCAGCCACATTGCTGTGGGTCTGGAGTCACATGTAGGCCAGACCAGGTAAGGATGGCAGATTTCCTTCCCTAAAGGACATTAGATGGGGAAACCAGATGGGTTTTTACAACAATCAGCAATGGCTTCATGGTCATCATCAGACTTTTAATTCCACATTTTTATTGCATTCAAATTTCACCATCTGGTGTGGTGGGATTCAGACCCTGGACCCCAGAGCATTACCCTGGGTCTCTGCAATACCAGTCCAGTGACAATACCACCTCCCCAGGAGCGGCCACCTGAGAAGGACCAGCAGTTGTTGAGAAGAGAATTGTTTCGTGTCCTGAAGACATTAGAAGTGCTGTATAAATGCACATCTTTCATTTCTTGCTTTTCGAATCAAATACCAGATGTCAACTAGGTTCGGAAAGACTGGGTTCAAGCCCCATCCCAGTCGTGAAATAGAGCGGGAAATTCAAACCAATCAGCGAGGAAAGGGGCGTGGTTAGAGACTAAGGTAATACGGTTCATTGACTGGAGGGGGCGTGGTAAGGACGTACACAGGACGGGTGTGAAAGAGGTCAGGGAAGAATCAGTGACGTTCGCAGTGGGTGGGGAGTCAGTGACGTTCGCAGGAGGCGGGGTTGGTGTTAATGGCGGCCCTGTCTCAGGCTCGGAGGGGAATTTGAGCCGCGGGCTTGATTTGTGGATCCTGTCCGTCGAGAGTCTCATCTCTCCCCGTTTCCTCACCAGTCTCCAAGGCGGAAGCAGTGGTGAAGTCGGGAGCTGCCGGTGGCAGGATAGCCGTGTCCTGAGGAAGCTGATGGCGAAGCGGATGAAGAGCGAATATATGAAGCAGTTTAAGGGGCCGCAGTGGGAGATTCACAGCAGCTGCTACTCGGACCGGCTTCAATACCGCAACATGAGGCGGCTGCTCGAACAGGCCCACATCCCCTGGATCTGGAGCGGCTGGGACTCGGACTCCAGCTCTGGCTCCTCCACCCCCAGGGACCGGGCAGAACCGATTTCCCCGGAGCCCGAGGATTCGCCCCGGCCTCAGAACCAAACTGCGGCCGCCGAGCCGTCCGAGCCCGAGCCCCAACCCCCAGGTAAACGACCGGGGTCCTGACCCCCAGGCCTGATAATCTACATCCCAGAGTACTTAAGGAAGCGGCCCTAGAAATAATGGATGCATTAGTGGTCATCTTCCAAGATTCTATAGACTCTGGAACAATTCTTACAGATTAAAGGGTAGCTAATGTAACCCCACTATTTAACAAGGGAGATAGAGAGAAAACAGGGAATTATAGACCAGTCAGACTGACGTCGGTAGTGGGGAAAATTCTAGAGTTATAAATCTTATAAAAGATTTAATAGCTGAGCACTTGGAAGACAGTGGCAGAATCGGACAGAGTCAGCATGGATTTACGAAATCTACTGGAATTTTTTGAGGATGTAACTAGTAGAGTTGATGAGGATGTGGTTTATTTGGACTTTCGACGAAGTCCCACATGGGAGATTGGCATGTAGAATTAAAGCGCATGGGATTGGGGGTAGTGTATTGAGGTGGAGTATTGACTGGTTGGCAGGCTGGAAAAAAGAGGAATAAACTGATTTTTTACTGAATGGCAGGCAGTGACTAGTGGGGTACCGCAGGGATCGGTGCTGGGACCCCAGCTGTTCACAATATATATTAATGATTTAGATGAGGGAATTAAATGTAATATCTCCAAATTTGCAAATGACACAAAGCTGGGTGGGAGGGTGGGTGAGCTGTGAGGAGGATGCAGAGATGCTTCAGTGTGATTTGGACAAGCTGAGTGAATGGGCAAATGCATGGCAGATGCAGTATAAATGTGAGGTTATCCACTTTGGTAGCAAAAACAGGAAGGTAGATTATTATCTGTGGCTATAAATTGAGAGAGGGGAATGTGCACCAAGACCTGGGTGTCCTTGTACACCAGTCCCTGAAGGTAAGCATGCACATGCAGCAGGTGGTAAAGAAGGCAAATGGTATGTTGACCTTCATAGCGAGAGGATTCGAGTACAGGAGCAGAGATGTCTTGCTGCAATTGTAAAGGGCCTTTGTGAGACCACACTTGGAATATTGTTTGCAGTTTTGGTCTCCTTATCTGAGGAAGGATGTTCTTGCTATAGAGAGAGTGCAGCGAAGGTTTACCGGTCTGATTCCTGGAATGGTGGGACTAACATATGAGGAGAGATCGAGTCAGTTAGGATTATATTTGCTGGAGTTCAGAAGAATGAGGGGGGATCTCATAGAAATCTATAAAATTCTTGCAGGACGAGACAGGGTAGATGCAGGAAGGATGTTCCTGATGGTGGGAGAGTCCAGAACTGGGGAGTCACAGTCTGAGTATAGGGTTTGGCCATTTTGGACTGAGATGAGGAGAAATTTCTTCACTCGGAGAGTGGTGAGCCTGTGGAATTCGTTACCACAGAAAGTAGTTGAGGCCAAAACATTGTATGTTTTCAAAGAGTTAGATATAGCACTTGGGGTGAAAGGGATCAAAGGATATGGGGAGAAAGCGGGAGCAGGCTATTGAGTTGGATGATCAGCCATGATCATAATGAATGGCGAAGCAGGCTCAAAGGGCTGAATGGCCTACTCCTGGTCCCAGTTTCTATGACCCCCCCCGCCTCCCAATGACCCCTGGGTAAAGGATTGCGCGCCCCCCACCCCCGGCACAGGAACAGGCTCTCGTGTCCACCATGTCCGCACCAGCCATCAAGCACCTATCTATTCTAATCCCATTTTCCAGCACTTGGCCCGTAATCCTGTATGCTATGGCGTTTCAAGTGCTCAGCTAAATACTTCTTAAATGTCTGAAATGTTGCTGTATGCTCGCAAAAGCTGGTCTCACATTGTTGCCCCGCACTGTGCCATTTTCATTATGTGATTGTTATGTATGGTGGTTTGTGAAATGATCATTTACAGGGATTTACCATTTGTTTTCTCTTTAAACAGTGAATGAAACAGTTCTTCAGCTGAATCAGAAAGATAAAGATGAGGGACAGACAAAGAGTGAATTGTGTGTCCAACCAGCTCTTGATTATCATCGTGTAAGGAATGCAAATTTGGGAAAATCACGAAAAGCACCCAAATTGACAACACCACCTGCTGCCTTGAAAGAAAGCAAACCTCCGTTTGCAATGTTTGGCTGGGCGGAGAGGGAGGCTGAGGTGGGCTGTAAAAAGACATACAATGTCAGTGCTTCTGCTTTGAGAGGACAGGTAAAAAAAAAACTGGAAAAATAATAGAAGCTTTTTTAAAATTTATTCATGGGATGTGGGATTTGCTGGCTTTGCCAGTGCTTATTGCCCATCTGTAATTGCCCTTGAGAAGGTGGTGATGAGTTGCCTTCTTGAAGCGCTGCAGAGGCAGTTTGATACAACTGAGTGGCTTGCTAGGCCATTTTGGAGGTAATTTAAGAGTTAACCACATTGCTGTGGGTCTGGAGTCACATGTAGACCAGACCAGGTAAGGGTGGCAGATTTCCTTCCCTAAAGGATATTAATGAACCAGATGCGTTTTTACGACAATCGACAATGGTCATAATTAGACTTTTGATTCCAGATTTTTAGTTAATTCATATTCCACTATCTGCCTTGGTGGGACTCAAACCCGGGTCCCCAGATCATTATGAACAGAGTAGGCCATTCGGCCCCTTGAACCTGCTCCGCCATTTAATAAGATCATGGTTGATCTGATAGTAGCCTCAAATCTGCATCCTGCCAACTCCCGATAACTTTTCACCCCCTTGCTTATCAAGAATCTATCCACCTCTGCCTTAAAAATATTCAAAGACTCTGCTTCCACCACCTTTTCAGGATGAGAGCTCCAAAAACTCAAGACCCTCAGCGAAAAAATTTCACCTCATCTCCGTTTTAGATGGGTGACCCCATATTTTTAAACAGTGACCCCTAGTTCTAGATTCACCTACAAGAGGAAACATCCTCTCCACATCCATCCTGTCAAGACTCCTCAGGATCTTATGTTTCAATCAAATCGCCTCTTACTCTTCTAAACTCCAGTGGATACAGCCTTGCCTGTCCAACCTTTCCTCATAAGACAACCCATCCATTCCAGGTATTCGTCTGGTAAACCTTCTCTGAACTGCTTCCAATACATTTACATCCTTCCTTAAATAAGGAGATCAATACTATACACAGTACTCCAGATGTGGTCTCACTAGTGCTCTACATTACTGAAGCATAACCTCTCTACTTTGTATTCAATTCCCCTTGCAAAAAAAAAATATATTTCCTAATTACTTGCTGTTCTTGCATACTAGCCTTTTGTGATTCATGCACTAGGACAGCTAGATCCCTCTGCATCTCAGAGCTCTGCAATCTCCCTCCGTTTAAATAATATGCTTCTCTTTTATTCTTCCTGCCAAAATGGACAATTTCACATTTTCCCACATTATACTCCATTTGTCAGATCTTTGCCCATTCACTTAACCTATCTGTATCTTTTTGTAGACTCCGAATGTCCTCTTCACAACTTACTTTCCTACCTATCTTTGTGTCATCAGCAAAATTGGCAACCATCCTTTCCATCACTTCATCCAAGTCATTTATATAAATTGTAAACAGTTGAGGTCCCAGCACTGATCCCTGTGGCACACCACTCATTATATCTTGCCAACTTGAAAAAGACCCATTTATGCCTTATCTCTACTTTCTGCTAGCCAGCCAATCTTCTGTCCATGCCAATATGTTACCTCCTATACCACAAACTTTTATTTTGTGCAATAACCTTTGAGGTGGCACTTTATCAAATGCTTTCTGGAAATCCAAGTACAGTACATCCACCAGTGTCCCCTTTATCCACAGCACATGTGACTCCTTCAAAGAACTCCAATAAATGGATTAAACATGATTCCCCTTTCACAAAACCATATTGACTTTGCTTGATTACCTTGAACTTATCCAAGTGCCCTGCTATAGTTTCTTTAATAATAGCTTCTAATGTTTTCCCTAATACAGATATTAAGCTAACTGACCTGTAGTTTCCCGCTTTGTCTCCTTCCCTTTTTGAACAATGGAGTTACATTTGCTATTTTCTAATCTAATAGGGCCTTCCCCGAATTTAGGAAGTTTCAGAAAATTAAAACCAATGCATCAACTATCTCACTAACTACTTATAAGACCCTAAGATAAAGTCCATCAGGACCTGGCACTTGTTAGCTTGCAGCTCCAACAATTTACTCAGTACCACTTCTCTAGTGATTCTAATTTTCCTGAGTTCCTCCCTACCTTCCGTTTCCTGATTTATAGCTGCCTCTGGATGTTACTTGTATTCTCTATAGTAAAGACTGATGCAAAATGCCTGTTCAATTCATCTGCCATTTCCTTGTTTTCCATTATCAATTCTCCAGATTCACTTTCAATGGGACCATCACCCTCTTTGTTAACTAGTTTCTTTTTAAAATATTTATAAGAGCTCTTACTATCTGTTTTTATATTTCTGGCTAGCTTTCTCTTGAACTTTAATTTTTCTCTCCTTATTAATCTTTTAGTCATCCTTTGCTGTTTCTTAAATTCTGTCCAATGTTCTAACCTCCCACCTATCTTTGCACAATTGTATACTTGTTCTTTAAGTTTGATAAGGCGTCAAGGTGTATGGGGAGCGGGAGTATGGCGTTGAGATAGAGGATCAGCCATGATCATATAGAATGGCGGAAGAGGCTTGAAGGCCAAAAGACCTACTCCTGCTCCTATTTTTCTATGTTTATGTTTCCAACACAGACCCCTGGGGAACTCCACGACAAACCTTCCTCCAGCCTGGAAAACATCCATTAACCACTAAGGATGGGTATAGAGGAGGTGTAGATGGGAATAACAATTATTAGCAATTGTTACTGTCTGAAAAAATTGGGCAAAGATTATGATCTGAAAGATGTTGAACCCAGGTGTGCCTTTATTGATAATTGCACCCAGAGTGGAAACTCTTGGCTGGTGCTTGTCCTTGCTAATCTTGTTTCAAATGTAGACTGCACACTTTTTCCACAGAGTGAACTTTCTTTCTGTTTGACAGATTTATGAATCTGCAGTACGTGCCCAAAACAGACGTCAGGTGCAGAGAGCGATGCGCATGCCTCAGAGACGACCCCGGGGCAAAGTGCCACTGACCACCCACTCATCTGACCGGCAGTATAAATTTTCCCCAGGACACAAATCACTTTCTGAGCACTTGCAAGTTCGCGTGTTGAAGCCTGTTAAGGAAGAAGATCCCTGGCTGTCTGAATACATGCGATGTTACTCAACACGGTCCCTCTGAGTTCCAGCAGCTTCCTGTTGGAGAGAGCTTGGGCTGGTTTTGCTTATTTATTCAGGTGTGTATATAGAGCTCAGTTAACGGACCTGACTTGAATCTTTATTACAAGAGTTAATTCATATGTAAAATTCATAATTAGCAAACATAGAAGAATTGTTTTGCTGACTTATAGAATTGACCTAATGGTGACGTTGGTTTTCTCTCTTCAAACTGTGACATTGACAATGAGACTAAAGGGATCCATTTCGGAAATGGGAATTGTTCCCTGTGTTGCTTAAACAGAAACCTCTCTCGCAGTTATTTTCCAGACTGAGTGTGGTTGACTCTTCGAATTACTCTGTGAGCTGCATGGGTCCAATGGTTAGGGTTTCATTAGTGTGTATACAGCGAGTCCTGTTAGTAAAGATTGATTGCACTTGAATTTCTGTAAACTCAGTATTACTTTGCACAAATGGCACAATTTGTATTGGTACAATTTGTATTGGTAATTTTTATTATCTGTGGTTTTGTCAGTGATCTTTACACAATGATACTCATTACATAATGAGAATGCACTTTCAGGGAAAGTATAAGCGGACTGTTTTCTATAGGGGTTTACTTTTATAATCTTTGTACATCTGGGATTTTGTCTTTTGTAATTTATGTAAATTACCTGGTCATTATTACATTGCTGTTTAGTACATTACAAATCAATGAAATACACTTGAAGAGTAGTAACTGTTGTAAAGTACTTTGAGACAGCCTGAGGTTGTGAAACTTGCTGTAAAAATTATATTTAATAAGGACTCACTTTATGGTGTGTATCTGTAAATGTTTCTTCTGTGTAAAGTGCAATAGGCTAAAATGCTCAATAAATGTATTTATTGGTGATTGTGTGTCCCTCTTTAGCAAAAGTAATTGCATTCTTGGTGGGATATGTTTTTTCTTCCTTTACACAAAATAATCAGTTCTCATTTGTCTATTAGCCCTAAGAGGTGGTGATCATGTGCTTGAAAATGTCCAAACAGAATTTCTCTTTAGCTCTCCCTCTCCCAACCCATGTGCTCTGACTACTCTCCCAGCAAGGGTCAGCTAGACTAGCAACAGCAAGATTGAAACAGCGAAGGGTGAAGCTGAAAGAGATCCAAGAGTGTCAGTAGAATTAATCGACAAAGCCAATAGAATGCTGAACTACAATTGTCAAACAGCAGGAGATAAGTCAGGAACTTCTGATGGAACTGTATGGCTAGATTTTTTTAAATTTTCGGCTGGTGCAGACATGATGGGCTGAGTGGCCACTTTCTGTGCTGTAACTTTTCTATGGTTCTAAATTGGCTTTAGGCTCTTGAGTCTGTGCCCAGCTCTGGTCACTGAAGGCTGATTTGAGTCTTCCAGCCAGAGTTCTGGAGAAACAATTGAAGGTGAGGCATCTGGAAGGTGATCTTATAAGACTATTGAGGGTACAAGTAAAGTTAACACATGAATTAGGAGCAGGAGTAGGCCACTTGGCCCCTTGAGCCTGCTCCACCATTCAAAAAGATCATGGCTGACCTGATTGTAACATCAACGCCACATTCTTGCCTACCCCTGATAACCTGTCACCCCCTTGTTAATCAAGAATCTATCTAGCTCAGTCTTAAAAATATTCAAAGACTACTTCCATCGCCTTTTGTGGAAGAGAGTTCCAAAGACACTCAACCCTCAAGAGAAAAAAATTCTCTTCATCTGTCTTAAATGAGTGACCCTTATTTTTAAACAGTGACTCCTAGTTCTAGGTTCTCTCACAAGAGGAAACATCATATCCACATCCACCCTGTCAAGACCCCTCAGGATCTTAAAGGTTTCAATTAAGTCATCTCTTACTCTTCTAAATTCCAAAGGATACAAGCCTAACCTGTCCAATTTTAACTCATGACAACCTGCCCATTCCTGGTATTAGTCCAGTAAACCTCCTGAGCTATTAACATATTTACGTATTTCTTTAAATAAGGAGACCAGTACTGCATGCAATGTTCCAGATGTGGTCTCACCAGTGCCCTGTCCGACTGAAGCATAACCTCCCTAGTTCTGTAATTAATTCCCCTCAGAATAAATGATAACATTCTATTAGCTTTCCTAATTACCTGCATACTTATCTTTTGTGATTCATGTACCAAGACACTCAGTTCCATCTGAATCTGAGTTCTGCAATCTCTTGCCATTAAGTTAAAAAGCTGCTTTTTTATTCTTCTTGCCAAAATAAACAATTTCACGTTTGCCCACATTATACCATTTGCCAGATCTTTTTTCCACTTACTTAACCTGTCTTTGCAGCCTCCTTCTGTCCTCTTCACAATTTACTTTCCTACCTATCTTTGTGTCACTTGCAATTTTAGCAACTATACCTTCAGTCCCTTCATCCAAACCATTTATATAAATTGTAAAAAACTGAGGCCCCAGCACTGATCCCTATGGCACACCACACGTCACATTCCGCCAACCAGAAAAAGACCCGTTTGTGCCTATTCTCTGCTTCCTGTTTGCTAGCCAATCTACTATCCATGCCAATATGTTACCCCCCTACACCATGAGCTTTTATTTTCTGTAATGGCTCTTTGTAAAATGCCTTCTGGAAATCCAAGTACAGTACATCCACCAGTTCTCCTTTATCCACAGCACGTGACTCCTTCAAAGAACTCCAATAAATTGATTAAATATGATTTCCCTTTTACAAAACCATGCTGACCCTGCCTGATTGCCTTGATTTTTTCTAAGTGCCTTGCCATAACGTTTTTAATAATAGCTTCAAACATTTTCCCTATGACAAATGTGAAGCTAACTGGCCTGTAGTTTCCTGCTTCTATGGGAGTGAATGCCCACAGGTGGTTCAAATGAGTGAAATGTGATTTTAATTGAAACTTGCAGATAGGAGCGGAGACATTAACACTGGAATGATCTCAGGAACAACTGGAGGGAAGGATGAATGAGGATCTGTGGGTGGTTGATCTAATTGGCCTTGTTTTGGATTTCCAGCATCCGCAGTTTTTCGTTTTTATCGAGTGGCCTTCCTGATTCACCATGATCAGGTAGTGTTTAACTTTCTAGTATTTAGTGTAAATTGTCAAAATTACTGACAGGATTTTGATTTCTCTCCAGGAGCCAACCTGCTCGGATTTACTAACACGCACAGTAAAATCTCCATGAGTCGAATCCCAGGGGCCTCCACTGACCTGGGGAGGATTAAATTCCCTGACTCTCGATGCCTGGGGAAGGTTTAGGCTGACGGACACTATCGGAAGTGACGCAGAATGGCGGCGCCAAAAAAGGCAATGGTGCCGAATGGCGAGGCCCCGGACCCGGCCGAGGTCGAGTTGGGTTTCGTGGAGCCAGCGGCCCCGGCGCGGCTGCTGAGCTCGCAGTTCCCCAGTAAGGTGGGTGGGCGGCCGGCCTGGCTGAGTCTCCAGCTCCCGGACCCCGAGCGGCTGCTGTGCGCCGGCTGCGCGCGGCCGATGGTTTTCCTGTTGCAAGTGTACGCGCCTCGGGGCCCCGCATTCCACCGCACGCTCCTCGTCTTCTGCTGCGCGGCCCCGGCCTGTCCCCGCCGCCGATTCGCCGCTTTCCGGAGCCAACTTGGGCGGATCAACGACTTCTACCCAGCCGAGCCCGAACCCGAGTCCGAGGCTGTCCCGGGGCCTAGGCCCGGCCTCCGGCTTTGCCGCGTGTGCGGGGCCTCGGGGCCCAAGAGCTGCTCCCGCTGCCGCTGGGCCCATTACTGCGGGAAGGAGCATCAGAGCCTGGACTGGAGAGCGGGGCATCGAGAGGCCTGTGGGCAGCTGGGTGAGTGATGACAGCAAAATGCTGGAAAAACTCAGCAGGTCTGACAGCATCTGTGGAGAGAAAGACAGAGTTAATGTTTCGAGTCTGTATGACTTCTTCAGAACTGAAGAGAAGTAGAAATGCGGATGTTATAGTGTTTAAGAGGGGGTGCAGCAAAATAGGTCAGGGATAGGTTACAGCTAAGGAGTGATTGATAGAGGCGTCACAGACACAAGACAAAGGGAGTGTTAATGATAGTGGTAAAGAGTAAAGAAGGTGCTGATAGTGGCATAAAGGTAAGATAGCAGAATGTGTTAATAACAGAACAAGGGTCAGCGCTCTGTGAAAGCACAACACATAGAGACAAGTGACAAATGGCCCTTTGGGGAGAGGGGGTGCATGTTTGGGTTGGGGGGGAGGGATAAAATCAATTGTAAAAATGAATAAATAAAAATAAGTAAATAAAATTAAAACAAGTAAAAATGAAAAACAGGGGTCAAGATAGAGGAGGGAGTTCATGGTCTGAAGTTGTTGAATTCAATATTCAGTCCGGAAGGCTGTAAAGTGCCTAGTTGGAAAATGAGGTGCTGATCCTCCAGTTTGCGTTGAGCTTCACTGGAACATTGCAGCAGGCCAAGGACGGACACGTGGGCATGAGAGCAGGATGGTGTGTTGAAATGGCAAGCGACAGGAAGGCTCTGAAGAAAGGTCATCCGGACTTGAAACATCAATTCTGTTTCTCTCTCCACAGATGCTGTCAGACGTGCTGAATTTTTTCCAGCGTTTTCAGTTTTTCCTTCTGTCAGGAAGGACTGGGTTATGTTTGTGGATTGAGCGAAAGTATTCCCAAAGCAGTCACCCAGTCTGCGTTTAGTCTCCCCAGTGCAGAGGAGACCATGTTGGAAACAGTTGGTACAATAGACCAAATTGAAAGAGGTGTAAGTGAAGTGGTGAGGTAAAGGAGCAAGTGTTGCATCTTCTGCGATTGCATGAGAAGGTGCTGTGGGAAGGGGATGAGTAGTCGGAGGTGATGGCAGAGTGCCAGGGTGTCACAGAGAGAATGGTCCCTATGGAATGTTGACGGAGGGGTGGTGAGGGGATGATGTGTTTGATGGTGGCATCATGCTGGAAATGGTGGGGGATAGTGTAATATCCATTACATTTCCACTTCTCTGGCTCTGAAGAAATCATACCGACTCAAAATGTTAACTGTTTCTCTCTCCGCAGATGTTGCCAGAACTGCTGAGTTTTTCCAGCATTTTCAGTTTTTATATGGGTGAGTGATGAAGCCCAGGAACAGCCAAAAATACAATAACCCACTGATACGTTTAACAGTAATTATTGGTAAACCAGTATTCCAGAGGTTGGGCAGTTAGAGACAGAGTCGGTTTGTGTCATAGTGAAAGAGGAGGGAGTTGAGCTACTGGATGGGATAGAGAGGAAATATTAGAAAGGCTGGCTGTATTCAAATTTGATAAGTCAGCAGGGCCAGGTGGATGGATCCGAGGGAAGTGAGAGTGGAAATTGCAGAGGGACTGGCCATGATTTTCCAATACATGTTTGATACAGGGGATGTCAGAAGGTATGGAGAATAGAAAATGTTGCTCCTATGTTCAAAAATAGAATAGAAGTACAGGCCAGCCAGTTTAACTTCAGTGATGGGGAAGCTCAATAGAAATTATAATCCAGAGTTAAATTAATTCATATTTGTCCAAGTGACTGTGGATAGCCAGCATGGATTTGTTAAAGGAAAATCTTGTTTGACTAACTTTAGTTTTTCATGAGGGCTGAGGGGAAGATGTTTTTGGTGGTGCCATCATGCTGGAGTTGGCAGAATTGGCAGAGGATAGTGTAATATCCATCACATGGTGTACAAGGACTTCCAAATTTTTGCCCAACTTTGTGTTGTTCTCTCTTCCTTTAACCTCAGTAGTGCTCTAAGACTCAGAGCTTCCAGGCCATTTCCATTGGTTGATGCCATTATGTTCACAGCCAGTAATGAAGCAGCAGTATTTCCAAATAATGGTGAGGCACTAGCAGGGCTGGGACAATGTGGTTTCGTGGGAGGCCCCAGCGGGTACTATACATGCACGAACACATCAAGTAGAGCTTTAATTCTGAGTTACCCAGGTGATCAATCCCCTATTCTGGTAGATTCCTGCCCAAAGCAGGAGGATTAAGAACCTTAGGCTCTTCCCCCTGGGGGCAACATTTCCCACCAAAGGCTGTGGCCAGTTCCCTTGGGCAGCAGTACTGAGTTACATACCCAGTATTTTTGTAGGTGAAGCAGCTGGCAGTTTGTCGTCTCCCAACATCCTTTTCCCAGAGTTTGAATTGGTGATGGAACTTGAGAACTCGGAGGACCAGAAGCCAGAAAATCTTGCGCGTGTGGAATCCTTGTCGGCAGCAGAAAGTGGTAAGTAAAGACTAGGATTAACAGTTTATTTGTATTGTCAGAATCCATTATTAAGGAGGTTATAGCAGGACATTTGAAAATCATAATGGAATCAGGCAGAGTCAACATGGGGTTGTGAAAGGGAAATCATGTTTGACTAATTTATTAGAGTTCTTTATGGAAATAACAATCAAGATGGATAAAGGGGAATCTGTTGTATTTGGATTTCCAAAATGCATTTGATAAGGTGCCATATCAAAGGTTACGATGAAAAATAAGAGTACATGGTGTAGGGGGTAACACATTAGCATGGATAAAGGATTGGTTACCTAATAAGAAGCAGAGAATAAGGATAAATTGGTCTTTTTCAGGTTGGCAAGCAGTAACTGGTGGAGTGCCACAGGGATTAGTGCTGGGGTCTCAACCATTTATTATTATATAATTGACTTGGACAAATGTATGGTAGCTAACTTTGACAATGATACCAAGATAGATGGAGAAGTAAGTTGTCAAGAGGAGGTAAAGAGTCTACAAACGGATATAGACAGGTTAAGTGAGTGGGCAAAAATTTGGCAGATGGAGTATAATGTGGGAAAATGTGAACTTGTCCACTTTGGCAGGAAGAATAAAAAAGTATACTATTTAAATGAAGAGCAATTGCAAAACTCAGTGGTACAGAGGGATCTGGGTGTCCTGGTACATGAATCACAAAATGTTAGGATGCAAGTACAGCAAATGATTAGGACGGCAAATTGAATTTTGGTGTTAATTGCAAAGGGAATGAAATATAAAAGTAGGGAAGCTTTACTGCAGCTGTACAGGGCATTGGTGAGATCAGACCTAAAGGACTATGTACAGTTTTGGTCTCCTTATTTGAAAAAAAGATGTTTGCGTTGGAAGCAATTCAGAGAAGAGTCACTCCACTCATTGTTGGGATGAAGGGCTTATCTTGTGAAGAAGGGTTGAACAGGCAGAAAAATGAGAGGTGATCTTATTGGAATATGAGATCTGCAGGACTTGATAGGGTGGATACTGGGAGGAGGTTTCCTCTCGTGGAGGGGACTAGAACTAGGGGACATAGTTTAAGAAGTGAGTTTTCCCTTTTAAGATGGAAATGAGAGTTTTTTTTTCTGAGGGTTGTTAGTCTCTTCCCTGGTGGGGGCTGGGTTATTGAACTTATTCAAGGCTGAGTTAGACAGATTTTTGATAGACAAGGGAGTTAAGGGCTTGTGGGGGGCAGACAGGAAGATGGAGTTGAGATAGCAATCAAATCAGCCATGATCTTATCGAATGAAGGAGCAGGTTCAAAGAACAGAATAGCCTGCTCCTGTAAAAAAGGGTCTGGCACATATAGGGTTAACTGGGACGGAGTACTGTACCACCCGTACAGTGATGTAAGAGAACAGATGACCTGCAACTAAGGGTCAGTCTAATGTTGGACAGAGCAGTGTGCACAAGCAAGCATGGAGACAGCTCCTAAGTTGAACCCTTTACTGTATATGTGTGCATAGTTTTTGTAGTTAATAAAGATACATTTAGCCTACTTAAGACTACGAGGACTTCATGTTGCTGAAAAAGGAAATGCCAAAGATTTTTGTCTTGTACTCATCAGGACAGTTGCAAGAATACCAATACAAGGAGAAAACAACAATTTATACTGCATGAGAAGAGAGTGCTGATTGGTTGGCAAGTGGACTCTGATTGGTAGATGTCATTGCCATGGCAAATGCACCAATTAATGGTAACTGACAGATAACTGCCAAATGTTGTTTGAAATTTAAGCAGGCAGCTTGACCCTGATAGGGACATTAGAGAAGTGTGATGGAGGGTTGATGAGTTCTAGTCTCACCTAGGTGTTTGTTTTCAGATTGTGTGACTGAAGACATAGACGAGCAGGAGCTGGAGGCCATGGCAAGACATGAGTTGAGGGAAGACCGCATCTTTGCTAAGTTTAAGAGGAGGATAGCACTGGCACCTGATCAGGTACGCATGTCCTATACTGTCTTTTTCTTCACTCCTAATTTAAGCTGGTTTTATTGAGTTTTGCAATGTCACAGTGCAGAGCAGTAATCGGTTACACTGACTCGTAGCCTGACAACCTCATTATATACAAACTGTACACCAAGAATTCCTGGTACAGGTGGGAGATTTAAAGTGGAAGAGGGGTCCATTTTATAGGCAAAGATATAAGTGGGAGACCAGTCCCATCACAGCTACAGTTCTCACCTTCCATTTGCTAGTTTTTAGGGCTTATAATAGTCATCATTTACCACCGGTTCAATAGATAGAATACAGATGTCATGGTCCTTGAGCAAAATCTAAATATTTTCCTTCATAATCTTACCGCAGAATTAATGTTTAGAAATGGCCAAAGCAAAATGACTTCTGTTCCAACACTCAAGTAGCTTTTCAGTAAATGCTAGGTTTGACTTAACCTGAAAATAAGATGAAGCTTTAGAGGGGGTGTATTCATTCCACGCTGTTAATGTTCCTTATTCTAGGTGCTGCGTTATTGCAGAGGAGGAAGTCCATTGTGGGTGTCTGGGGAGAACATACCCTCTGAAACAGATATCCCCAACTGTTCATGTGGAGCCAAGCGTGAATTTGAATTTCAGGTTTGAATTATTTTGTTGAGGCTGGGGAAATAATAATGGGGAACCAGGAAATGGCAGAGGAGTTGAGTAAATACTTTGCATCAGTCTTCACGGTAGAGTACACTAATAGCATTCCAAAAATGCTAAATAATCACGGGGCAAAACAGGGGTCGGGGGGGGAGGAAATAAATACAATAACAATCACTAGAGGAAAAGTACTAGGGAAACTAATGGGGCTAGAGGCTGATATGTCACCTGGACCTGATGGGTTGCATCCTAGGATTTTAAAGGAAAAAGCTACACAGTGAGTGAATGCAGTGGTAGTAATCTTCCAAGAGTCCTTAGATTCTGGTAAAGTCCCAGAGGATTGGAAAACTGCCACTGTAACCCTCTTATTCAAAAAGGGAGACAAAACACAGGTAACTATAGGCCAATTAGCTAAACATCTGTCATTGGGGCAACATTTCTTCCTGTTGGGGTGGAAGTGCGGGAGCGGGCAGGTGGGCTTCCGATTGGCGCCCCCAGTCGGGGGTGTGCCGCCATTTTACGTGGGCGGGCCAAGTAGATGTAATATATTTGGATTTCCAAAAGGTACTTAAGAGCCCATGGTGTTGGGGGTAGTATATTAGCATGGATTGAGGACTGGCTAACTAATAGAATACAGAGTTGAGGCATTTTCAGGATGGCAACCTGTAACTAGTGGAGTGCCACAGGGATCAGTGCTGGGGCCATAATTATTTACAATATATATTAATGACTTGGATGAGGGAAATGAATGTACTATTGCCAAGTTTGCGGATGACACAAATAGGTGGGAAGGCAAGTGGTGAGGATGACACACAATCTACAGAGGGATATAGACAGGTTAAGCGAATGAGCCAAATTTGGAGTTTAACGTGGATGAGAGGTTATCCATTTTGGTTGGAAGAATAAATATATTACTTAAATGGAGAGAAACTTCTGAGTGCTTCAGTGCAGAGGTATCTGGGTGTCCTTGTGCATGAATCATAAAGCTAGTATGCAGGTAATAAGGAAGGCAAATTGAGTTTTGGCATTTATTGCTAAAGGAATAGAGTATAAAAATAAGGAAGTGTTGCACTGGAGGCGGTTCAGAGGATGTTCACTAGACTGATTCCAGAGATGCGGGGCTTGTCTTATGAGGAGATATTGAGCAGTTTAAGCCTATACTCGCTAGAGTTTAGAAGGATGAGAGGAGATCTAATTGACGTATATAAGATGCTAAAGGGGATAGACAAAGTAGACGTGGAGCGGATGTTTCCCCTTGTGGGGCATTCTAGAACGAGAGGCCATAGTTTTAGGCTAAGGGGTGGTAAATTTAAGTCAGAGATGAGGAGGAATTACTTTTCTCAAAGGGTCATGAATCTGTGCAATTCACTACCCGAGTGCAATGGATGCTGAATAAATGAGGATATACAGATTTTTAATTAGTAACGGGTTGAAAGGTTATGAGGATAGGTTAGGAAATTGGAGTTGAGGCCGAGATGAGATCAGCCATGATCGTAATGAATGGCGGGGCAGGCTCGAGGGGCTGAATTGCCTAATCCTGCTCCGAGTTCTAATGTTACTTAATGCACTCTCCAGCTTTCTCAATGACTGAACATCCACAGCCCTCTGCTTGGAGAATTCCAAAGGTTCACAACTTCAAAGAAATTTCTCATTTCAGTCTTAAATGGCCAACTCCTTATCTTGAGAGTATGACTGTCAGTATCTGCTGCCAGGGGAAAACAACCTTCCAGCGTCTACCCTGGAGTTTTATATATTTCAATTAGATCACGTCTCATTCCTCTAAACTACAGAGTATGAGCCCATTTTATTGAAACCTCACCACAGGCATCAAGCTAGTGAATTGTTAGACTCCCTCTAAGGCACGTATATCCAGCTTTGGAATACTGCACACAGTTTTAGTCTCCTTACCCAAGTGTAATTGCAGCTAGAACCATAGAAAAAAAGTTATAGCAAACAAGGCTATTTAGCCCATTGTGTCTGTACTGACTGAAAAAAACTAGCCACCCCCATTAACCTTGCAGGTTACAGCACTTCAGGTGCAGATCCGGACTTCTTTACTCCAATCCACTTGCAATAAAGGCTAACGTAGCATTTGACTTAATTGCTTGCTGTACCCTTGGTTATGCTGCTCAGGGATTTGTACGCTGCGATGGGGGTAATTTAAGTTTATAGCATTTGCATAGCTGAATTCTGCTTGTGGGAGAACTAGAAAAGTGTGTTTGGAGGAGGGGGGGGGGATGAATTTCAGCCACTAATTTTCACTGACCTTTATTTCAGGTGATGCCACAGTTGCTAAACCACTTGAAAGTGGATTGCCTCGATGAGAGTTTGGATTGGGGAACACTCAGTGTTTACACTTGTGAGCAAAGCTGTGATCACAGCAATCTGTATAGTGCAGAATTTCTCTGGAAACAGGACTTCTCTCCAGATCAGCTGTAATTATTCATTGCACAGGAACATGGCTACCCATTGTTTCAAGCAATCGTTTCCTCTGCAACACCGTAGCTTCTCAGACTGAAAACTTACCGATTTGGGAGAGATCTCGATTGTGGAAGGTTTCAATCTCATCACACACTGATTTTATACTACAGTTTTTAAGTAATTCCTGCTGATTGAATTTCAACTATTTGATCCAAGGGGAACATCACAGTCTGAGATCAATGGAGCTGATGTTTCCAGGCATCTTTACTATCTGCAAGTTTAAGTTACGTGCTGAAAAATTGTAAGATACTGTACAGACAAAAATGAGTAACTACCTGGAGTCTTAAGGAGAGGGGAGCACAAGGAACAATCCTATGGCATGGCAGGTCAGGTTGGCATCATGTTCATTGGCTTTCCCCCCACCCCTAATGTCAACTGTCATTGGAGTGCAGGAGGGTGAGGGAAAGCTGGCACTTGTGTTCAGCAAAGATTGCAGTGACCGTTGTTGGGAAATAGAAATACTTTGCTCCTGTCAGACCAAAATGCCCACATTCAGTTGCATGTCATATAGCCTATTTTGTAAGCATCAACAGTTCACTTGCCTTTTATAAAATTAAATGACTTTTATTAGAAATGCAAATTAATTCATTTTTAAACAAAAGTTTAAACATTGCAGGTTGTTTATTTTCAGTACGTGATCTGCTGAGTGAAGGATCTTAAAGGCAGCAGAATGTGGAGATAAACTTGAGAGGAATCAGGATTGTGCTTTTAAATAATGTTCGTAGTTTGCTTGTAAGAGGAATTCAAAGTAGGAACTGGATCTCAGGGTTACCAGATAATCAGACTGTAGCAAGTCCTTTACTTCAGGCAGATAATATTTCAGTTGAACTCCTAAAATGAAAGACATTTGAAAAGAGTCAGAGCCACTACACACCCGTCTACCAAGATCAACAAATATAGCAGGTGGATGAGGAACACTAGCTACTGCAGCTCCTCCACTCTGGAACCTGTTGAAGGTTCAGTTTAAGCACCACCCCAGGGACTCAAGCACATAATCCAGCACATACCCACATGAACTGATTACATTTCATATACAGAGATTGATAAGCAATTGCGCAGGATCCCCAATAAAGCAATTTGTTGCTATAAGGAACACTGACAAAAAACAGTGAGCTTAAGGTCAGTGCGTGATTACTGATCCAACATTTAGTATCAAGCTGCTAGGAGCCCGTTTAACCTAACACTCACCTTCATCCATGAGCTTTTCTATGACCTTTATCAGTACAGTCGCCTTTGCAGCTTCAATTGGATCAGCCTTTACATCAAAAGACCAACTGAACAAAAACAAACAGAACATTGTCTAGTGAGTCTGTGTTAATTGAGAGTTCAACAACCCATTGGGGATGGCATTTTCTGGCAAAGGGAATAACTAATCTGAAACAGCCAGCACAGGAGTAACTGACTTTATACATGGGGGAAAGGCTCCCACCAGAAGGTTGGTTTGTTCAAACATTTAATATATTAATTCGCTAAAATAATTACACCTGCACAATCCCAACTCTCCCCACAACACATCACTTGGGGCAAGAAAGTCAGGTGCTGCAATTTGGAATAGTGTCATTAGAGGATTGACCGAGTCAAACCAACAGCTGGAAAATGGATTTGGTGGGAGGGAAGAGTGAGGTCATTGTCAAAAATTAAAAGGCTAATAATAGCTGCTTAAATTAAAAAGCTTTCATTATAAATGATCTAACAATGTAAGCAGGGCTTTACAAAGCAATGCAGGCAATAGTTTTATATTTGTGACTAGACAGCCTCATTTTAATACATATGTTGAGATAAGGGAAGATAGAGAATCGATAATGCACATACTCATCTCTCTGAATAGCTCGACAGAAGATTTCCAGTTTCAATGAATCAATGTTGACATCAGCATCAAGACCTTCCTCCTTTAGAGAATAGACAGAAAACACAATCAGCCTCCAAAAATAATTTAACAAGGGCCTGCTGCTGTGCTCCTCCACATGCGCTTTTTCCCCTTTAGTTTCTGCCTCAGTTGCCAAAGCAATTACTGCATTTCACAGCTGCACAACTCATGCAAATAAAATTCTCCTGCTCTCCATCTCAAGTCTCTTACATATGTCCCCCATTTGCTGGAAATCAGTGTTGTTTCTCTACTCCGTCACATAAGTAATACATTCAAAAAAATCCCCTCATTTTTCCTCCTATACAAATGCAGTGCTGTATTTCCCTGGGTACCTCAAGAGAGGGAATCTTCACAAAAGTCTACATAGTGGGCACCTGCAAAAGTCCTGCCTCTGCCCTAAAAACTGAAATTGCCAACAGAAAAGAAAAGCTAACTTGAACAGAAGAATGTTTGTTTCATTGCAATGCAACTTTTATTTTGAGTGTTTCTATGAACTAAAATGAATTCTTGGAACACCACAAGATCATGGCAAAAGCCACACTGGTGATACCTGGGGTTGTGGTGTTTGGAGCTCATCAAATCACATTCAAGGAGAATTATAGGCAGAGGTTTCCTCAATTGGCTGCAACATTTCCTGTTGTCTCTCCTGCAGGTGGTTTGGGGTTGGTGGGGGCAGAGTAAGGGGCTGTCCAAGTGAAGGAGTGGGGCAAAACATCTATGGGCCTGATGCCTTTCCTTTTCCTAAGTAACTAAATATTTTGAGGCATTAGTACAAAAATGGTGAACCCAGATTCAAGGAAATAAAGAATCTTTGTAACTAGAATACTTAAGGTTGAAAATTGGCTGAAATTTTTGGAAGGAACAAAACAGAATAAATGCTTACAACTAACATTTCAGAATGAATAATCATTTGGGGATGTGTAATTATTAGATCTAATCATTTAATATAGAGCAAATATCACAAAAATCAACATTCATTATTGCTTCTACTCAAACTGCAATATGTGCTTTCCTGTTACCGTTTAAGGAAGCTTCCTTCAGCTCCAAGATTCACCCCCCCACTATACCTTTTCAACAAACTCCAGGAGATCAAGGGCCTTCTTGAAATCGTATTCATTTGCTCTCGTGTTGTCATCACTGATGTAAAGCTGCAGAAATTGGATATTAAATCCGAATAATTATCAAACATAACTTTTAAAATATCTTTCATGGGTTGTAGGCGTCACTGGCTAGGCCAACATTCATTGTCCATCGCTAATTGCTCTCGAGAAGGTGGTGTGAACCACCCTGAACTGCTGCAGTCCATGTGGTGCAGATACACCCCCCTACAGTGCTGCTACGAAAGGAGTTCCAGGATTTAAATTCAATGATCCGTGAAGGAATAGTTCCAAGTCAGGATGGTGAACATTGTGCAGTCGTCAGCAAGTGTCCCCACTTCTAACCTTATGATGGAAGGAAGCTCATTGATGAAGCAGCTGAAGATGATTGGGCCTTGGACACTATCCTGAGGAACTCCTGGTGGCGCCTTGGTGCAGTGTTGATCAGTCGCTAACAACCACAATCATCTTCCTTTGTGTTAGGTATGACCAGTGGTATGTTTTTTCCCCCCTGATTCCAATTGACTTGAATTTTGAGAGAGTTCCTTGATGCCACACATGGTAAAGAGCGTTCATTCTCACCTCACCTGTGATCATAATTGCAACAATTCCGCTTGGAAAACTAAGCAGATGGCTTGGAGGAGTATTGACTGTAACAGTAACTCTGCTCAGGCGGATACAAAAAAATCCCATAGCAGGAAATGTTGGTGCCTTGGCCAACTTTGCCCACAACCAACATGAAAAACGGATGATTCTGGTCGTTTAGCTCATTTACTCATCATGGGTTCTTGCTGTGCATACATTTACCCACGAAATAGAGACTGCTTCAAAGAAATTTAATTGGTTGTGAGGAGCTTCAGGACATTGAAGACATGGATAATTTTACAATTTTGCTGGATGAATAGCAACACCTTGCTTTACCCAAATTTAATTAACAGTGTATTCCATGTGCTTATTTTTCCAGTGTGAAGCACTCCAAACAACTTTTGTCTATAATAACCAATGACTCCTGGTCACTGACTAACTAGAAGTGATCTTTGTTTTCCTTAATGGTTCAAAAACCTCTTAAATCTCCTCTTGCCTTTCCAGTGGGAACCTTCCCATCAATCATGTCACTCCCCATAACTAGTTTCCTATCCTAGTTGAACTAGACTGCAGACTTTCCATGGTTTCAGCATCTTGCTGCAATTCCTCATGACACGTTCTATATCGTGATTTTGGACATTTGGATCAGTCATGGAGAGCCTCACACTTAAGGTGTACTTACATAGATCAGTTGTGAAGCAGTTAACACAGGCATGGTGTCTATGTTGAGTTGTTTCTTATTTAGCAGCTCCATTGGCAAGGTCTCCTGGTGAAGCAGATACCGCTCCTGCACGGTCAAGTCTATGACAAAATAAGCACAATGAAGTTACTGCTTTAGATAGGAGGAAGATCAAGGCATCAGGAACATGAGAAACATTATTAGTCAAACATTAATAGTAGGTTTTACTGCTGTGACCAGACTGACATATGCTTTCTGCAGCTTTGAGATAAATGCTTGGGCAATGAAGCATTTCCTACTCTTAGTGTCAAACATTCCCAGGTCAGGTGCATCACAGTTAACATTTACATTGCTACTTCTAACTTGGAATTCAGTACGGTTTTATTCATTGACACTTGTGCACCTCCAGGAAGAATCAGGTTCAAGTAACTGGAATTGTAGCAAAGCCCATCATACCTACACCAGCTTTCTGAAAGAGGTGTCCACTCCCCGGCCTTTTCCTCAGAACCCTGCAAATTAGCTCTCCTTCATGTCCAACTGCCCATCAGAAGTTCCTATGGAATTGTTTCCACCACCCTTTCAGGTAATGCATTCTAGATTTTAACAACCTTCAAGAGGAACAGGAGAGGAGAGCTACCTTAATGACAGTGATTAATGGCAGCAACTTAGAAGGTACAAAGTCAAGAACCAGAGAAGCACAGATTTGACTCCATTTAAATTGTACCTCAAGAAGAGGGTGGAAAACAAATCAGCACTGCATTGAGGTCTGTACCCTCAGGGGAGCATCCTACACCCTATGTGAGGGAGGATGGGGTCAGTCTCAGCAATGGATTCTGCTTCAGATTCTTATCCGGTGTGAACATCAGGTGTGGAAGCTCTGCATTGGAGAACTCACCCGAGATCTGAAGCTGCATCGAGAAGCCAAAATGCAGCAAAGAGTTTTATGTTTTGTTATGATGAATTCTGACATCTGTGAGCAATTATCAAAAATTAAGAGAAAAGAAAAGCAAGACAGAAACTTTAAAGGGACTGCTTGACTTTACCCTCTATCTTCTCTTGCAGAATGTCATCAGGGAGATCAGAAGCAAATGCAGACAGTTTACTGAGGCTCAGGAGAGTTTTCTTCTTTGCAAAGTACCGTGTCTCCATGTTGGCGAGATTGAGCAATGTCCTGTGTGCCTGCAACAAGTGAAAATTAACCAGACTCTTATACATGAAAAAGTGTGTCCTATCACAGACTTGAATACAGGTCAAAAGCAACTCCAGGTCAAAAGCAAAATAAAAATAGTTTTCTTTTAAATAATCTTGTCTCATTTCCTTCCCAATTTCCCTTGGTTTCTGTAAAATCATGCCACAGGTTCAGATAAGCGCACAAACAAATCCAGGGCTGCTACTCAGCAACTTGGAGACAACACACTGGAAACACTGCCTTTAGGCAGTAAAACATCACCACAGTTGCATCTGCAGCAGCTCCTGAACTGCAGCCTATACCAGGGAGAAGGTTACTGCTTGAAACATCAGGGGAACAGATACACCTCCATCCAGCAGCACTGGCTCAAGACAATTATGGATGGCCAATAATTACTGACCAACTACATTCACACCCTCAGGGAAAACAACCAGTGGGGGGAAGGGATTCTTAATGTAGGGTTTCCTCCCTAAACATTAACTTTCCTCTGTGCAGACCCAATTCCCAACCTTTGCAGACTTTTCTCTTTCTCTTCCCAAAATTTCACATGTAAACAGCACAAGTTTCAGAGGCATAATCCAATACCTTTTCAAAGTTCTGGACATTGATCTCATGAAGCCAGCTGAGGTGCTCATGGGACTGCAGGAAGCTGGCCAGCTGTGCATGCTGTGACACTGGCGGTGAAAGAAGCTTCCCCCTTTTCCCCTTTTCCATGTACCAACGAAACAGGAAGTCGGAAAAGTTCTGTTAAATGAAACAAGGATTTGCATCAACCTTTCCTCTTTGAGTAACCAGTCACTCTCTCACAGCAAATACAAGCCTGAAACTGGCTCATGCTGAATACAAGTTTCACTTTTAAAGAAAATCTGTGCACTGAGAACTGGTGAGTGATGGAGATTTAAGGGTTAATTTCCATCTAAAATCCAGTTTTTTCTTTTTTCTCTTTTTATTTACAATTAGCTAAAAATTACTCCTTAAATTGAGAAGTTTTATTCCAGCCTTAAAACAGGATATACAAGCTCAGAGCAGCTGCAGCTAGTTAATTAGGTAGCGAGCTCAAACAACTGATTCAAGCTTCTGAAAACCAGGTTTGTCAGAAAGTATAACAGGCTTTCTTCGGTACTGCTTCATCTGCCTGAGTGCTGCTTTGAGCCATAGAGTTTAATTGGGAGTTTGGTGACTGAGAGAGCTCAGTGAGGGAGGTGCTCCTTTCTTTAGCCTCCAGTAGCTGGCTCACTGTTACAGGGGAAGAAGCTGATTTGTGAGTAACTGGTTAAGTTATTCTACTTATTCTATTTGTAATAAATAGTTTTTAAAGTTACAGTATGACAGGTCAGCTCAACAGTGCGATGTACATTCTGCATATGTGGGAAGTAATGGATGCACCATATGTCCAAGATGGACACATCTACAGGAAGTGTCAATGGCTGCAGAAGCTTGAGCTCTGGGTTTTGGAACTCGAGCGGCAGCTGAAGTCACTGTTGGGCATCTGAGAGACGGAGGATTACGTGGATAGCACTTTTAGAGAGGTGGTCACACTGCAGGTTAGGAGCATGCAAGCAGAGAGGGCATGGGTGACCACCTGGCAGTCTAAGAACCAGGCAGACAGTGCAGGAATCCCCTGAGTCTATCTTACTGGCTTATCAGTTTTCCATTTTGGATACGGGGGTGGGGGGGGGTGAGGAGATGGTTCCTCAGGGGAGTGCAGCCAGAGCAAAGTCTGTGGCACCATGGGTGGCTCAGCTGCACAGGAGGGGAGGAAGAAGAGTGGAAGAGTAATAGGGGATTCAAAAGTCAGGGGATCAGACAGGCGTTTATGTGGCCATAGACATGACTCCAGGATGGTGTGTCGCCTCCCTGGTACCAGGATCAAGGATGTCAGAGCTGCTGCAGGACATCCTTCTGGGGAAGGGTAAACAGCCAGAGGTCACTATCCACACTGGTACCAATGACATAGTTAAGAAGAGGGATGAGGCACTGAAAGCAGATTTAAGGGTGTTAGGAAGGAAATTAAAAAGCAGGACTTCAAGAGCAGTAATCTCAGGATTACTCGCAGTGCCACATGCGTTTTTTTATTCATTGATGGGATGTGGGCAACACTGGCTGGGCCAACATTTACTGCCCATCCATAACTGCTCTTGAGAAAGTGGTGGTGAGCTGTCTTCTTGAACTGCTGCAGTCCATGTGGTGTAGGTACACCCA
Organism: Carcharodon carcharias; assembly: GCF_017639515.1. Lineage (NCBI taxonomy): Eukaryota > Metazoa > Chordata > Chondrichthyes > Lamniformes > Lamnidae > Carcharodon > Carcharodon carcharias. The sequence goes on along the minus strand of NC_054468.1, from coordinate 124,389,718 downwards.
CAGTGGCTGTTAGGGAGGGAGTTCCAGGATTTTGACCCAGCGACAGTGAAGGAACGGTGATATATTTCCAAGTCAGGATGGTGAGTGGCTTGGAGGGGAACTTCCGAGGTGGTGGTGTTCCCATCTATCTGCTGCCCGTGTCCTTCTAGATGGTAGCGGTCGTGGGTTTGGAAGGTGCTGTCTAAGGAGCCTTGGTGAGTTCCTGCAGTGCATCCTGTAGAAGGAACACACTCCTGTTACTGTGGAGGGAGTGAATGTGGATGTGGTGCCAATCAAGCAGGCTGCTTTGTCCTGGATATTCCTCGTCGATGGTGGACAGGCTCTGGGGAGTCAGGTGAGTTACTCATCACATGATTCCTAGCCTTTGACCTGCTCTTATAGCCACAGTATTTATATCGCTAGTCCAGTTCAGTTTCTGGTCAATGGTAACCCCCCAAGATGTTGATAGTGGGGGATTCAGTGATAGTAATGCTATTGAACGTCTGGGGGGCGATGGTTACATTCTCTCTTGTTGGAGGTGGTTATTGCCTGGCACTTACGTTACTTGCTACTTGTCAGCCCAAGCCTGGATATTGTCCAGGTCTTGGCTGCATTTAGACATGGACTGCTTCAGTATCTGAGTCACTGCGAATGGTGAACACTGTGCAATCATCAGTGAACATCCCCACTTCTGACCATATGATGGAAGGAAGGTCATTGATTGTGTTCAAGTACAATCCTGCTGCTGCTGATGGCCCACAGCGCCTCATGGATGCCCAGTCTTGAGTTGCTAGATCTGTTTGAAATCTATCCCATTTAGCATGGTGGTAGCACTACACAACACAGTGGAGGGTATGGTATCCTCATTGTGGAGACCAAGTCCCGCCTTCACAATGACTGTGCGGTGGTCACTCTTACTGACACTGTCATGGAAGATGCATCTGCGGCAGGCAGGTTGGTGAAGATGAGGTCAACTACGCTTTTCCCTCTTGTTGGTTCCCTCACCACCTGCTGCAGACCCAGTCTAGCAGCTACGTCTTTTAGGACTCAGCCAGCTCAGTCAGTCATGGTGCTACCAAGCCACTCTTGGTGATGGAACGAGGGGTGTGCCACAGGGATCAGTGCTGGGCCCTCAACTTTTTACAATTTATATAAATGACTTGGATGAAGGGAACCAAAGGAATTGTTGCCAAATTTGCTGATGACACAAAGAAAGGTTATGTCCTCTTCACAATTTGCTTTCCTACCTATGTCACTTTGTAGTCTCCTTAAGTGAGTGGGCAAAGATCTGGCAAATGGAGTATAATCTGACAAATGGAGTATAATGTGGGCAAATCTGAAATTGTTCATTTTGACAGGAAGAATAAAAAAAGCATTTATCTAAATGGTGAGAGATTGTAGAGTTCTGAGATTCAGAGGGATCTGGGTGTCCTAGTGCATGAATCACAAAAGGCTGGTGTGCAGGTACAACAAGTAAGGTACTGGTGAGACCACATCTGGAGTAGTGTACAGTACTGGTCTCCTTATTTAAGGAAATATGTAAATGCATTAGAAGTTCAGAGAAGGTTTACTAAACTAATACCAGGAGTGGGTAGGTTGTCTTATGTGCAGATTAGGCTTGGATCCACTGGAGTTTAGAAGAATAAGAGGCAACTTGATTGAAACCTTTAAAGATCCTGAGGGGTCTTGACAGGGTGGATGTGGAAAGGATGTTTCGTCTTGTGGAATAATCTAGAGCTAGGGGTCACCGTTTAAAAATAAGGGGTTGTTCACTTAAGACAGAGCTGAGGAGAAATTTTCTCTGAGGGTATAGTGAGTCTTTGGAACTTGCTTCCACCGCCTTTTGAGGAAGAGGGGTCTTTGAATATTTTTAAGGCAGAGCTAAATAGATTCTTGATTAACAAGGGGGTGAAAAGTTAATCGGGAGTAGGCAAGAACGTGGGGTTGAGGTTACAATCAGATCAGCCATGATCCTATTGAATGGTAGAGGAGACTTGAGGGGCCAAGTGGTCTACTTCTCCTAATTTGTATGTTCATACATATGTATGTTCGTAAATGCCGATGACATAGGGATGAGGGTAGTGTGGGAAAATGGCATTGACGTGGATGCTCAGCCACGATCATATTGAATGGCAGAACAGGCTCAATGGGCTGAATGGCCGATTCATGCTCCTAATTGTGGTTCAGTGGATAGCACTCATCTGAAGCAGATGGTTGTGGATTCAATTCACATGTAATCTAGTCCAACACTGAGGAAGTGTCACAATATTGGAGGTGTTGTGTTTCAGGTGAGCTGCTTAATTAAGGCCGTATCTGCCCTTTCAGATGGAGTTAAAGATCTCAGGGCTAACCTTTATCCTTCAACTGACGTCACTAAAACAGATTACCTGGTCAAGTGTTTCACAGCTGTCTGTGGGTGCTTGAAGTATGTAATTTGATTGCTGCTTTTCCTAAATTACAACAGTGACTGTACATCATTTTATTGGCAGTAAAGCACAATTTGATGTCCTGAGGTCATGAAAGGCAGGAAATAAATGCAAGTTCTGAAGAAGAGTCATGCTGGACTCGAAACGTGAACTCTTTCTCTCCACAGATGCCAAACTTGCTGAGTTTCCCCAGCATTTAAGTTTATTATAAATGTAAGTTATTTATTGTAAACAAAATGACTAGTTATCTTTTAAAATCTACAACTTAAAAAAAAATAGGAAGACAGGTAGAAAGGCCGCACCTGATCTGCAAACTGGTTCAAGTAACGCTGTAGTCTGGTCTGATTGTCAGTCTGTTCACACAGTTGTATTAGGATGTCGAAGTCACAGTATTTCTCTGCCAGTGAAGCAGTCAGCTGGTACTGCCCAAGAGAAACTGAAAGAATAAAAATATTAAAGTCACATATTTCTCAAACACCACCATCCCAGGCCCACACGTCACATTACTTCAAAATCTACTGAGCAAATCACACATTCCTACAGGTTATCACCTATGGTATCTGGCAATGTGAATTGAGGAGAACAATGATCTTCCAAGTGTAGTATGTTCAGTCTCCAGTTATCTTGGCTTTTCTGATATTTTGGGGCGCAATGAGCAGAAGGAGCTGGAAGAGTAAAATTAGCAGCCAATAGAAGACAAAGGCAGTACTGGCCTTTGGAACATAGGCAGTGAAGTCTCACTGATATTTAACAGAAACCATCGCTGTAACTGAAAGTGAGCAACTAAACTACTGACCTTTATAAGGAATTAATTTACATGTAGCTTTTAGCCAACCAGGTCAGAGAAAGAAAACGTACTGATGAAAGAAATATGATATTTAATAGTAGCTGCTGAAATCATCAGTTTTCCATTGAAGATGCAGAAAGAAGTGACATTTGAGGAGTGCAGGCTGCTACTCTGTAAACTTGGTATCATAGAATGGCTATAGCATAGAAGGGGGACCATTTGGTCCATCTTGTCCATTCCGGCTCTCTGCAAGAGCAACTTGGCTGGTCGCACTTCCCTGCCTCCCTACAATTATTTTCTCCTCAGATAATTCTCCAATTCTCTTTTGAAAACCATGATTGAATCTGCCTCCACCACACTCAGTGCATCCAAATCCTAAATACTTGCTGCGTAATAAAGCTTTTCTTCACGTCACCTTTGCTTCTTTTGCAATTCACCTGAAATTGGTGTCCGATGGTTCTCGACCCTTCCACCATTAGGACCAGTTTCTCTCTACTGGCGTTGCCCAATCCCCTCAAGATTTTGAGCACCTCTATCAAATCACCTCTCAACCTTCTCTTCTCTAAGGAGAACAGCCCAACCTTCTTCAAGCTTAGACAAAAATGTTGGAAAAGTGGATTGTTGTACATACGTAATTGTGACAGCAAACGTGAGCGTTTCTGAGTGTACTCCAAGTCTAATTTATTGTATCTTTCCTGCTGAGTGGGTCTGTCCACTGACTTGAGTTGACATACGTAGCCATCCAAATAGAAATCAATTAGGGCCACCAGTTGTTCAAGAAGGGTGTTACGTGAAGCAGTGTCGACTTGTGGGTACACCTTGTTTAGAACAGCATCAGTCTGCCGAAGGATCACAGACCTCACGCCCGTTGGACCACTGGATGCTTTAAAGAGGAAATAATAAATAAAATGCTGAGAAGTTGAAAGCTTGAAATGTAAATTGCATTGTCATTTGTAAGCTGGGTCATAAGCAATAGCTGAATTTTTAACAATGATTAATTCTCTGCATGGGGCAGGTAAAGTTCATAGAATCACAGAATGATTCTGCCATTCTGCCCATCATGCTGGTGCTGGCTCTTTGAAAGAGATATCCAAAAAGTCCCACACTCCTGATCTTTCTCCACAGGCCTCCAATTTTTTCTTTTTCAAGTATCTATACAAATCCTTTTTGAAACTTACTTTTGAGATTGCTTACACTGCTCTTTCAGGCAGAGTATTCCAGATCATTACTCAACGATTTTAAAAAAAATTTCATCTCTTAACGCAGAAATTTTTAAAATTTGTATCCACAGGTTACCGGCCATCCTCCCCTACCTGATGTCCTACCTCGCTGATGCACCATAGAATGGCACATCACCTTGTTCCAGCAACTGCCCTGAAGTCATTTGTGACAGGAAACAAGTGGAGTTCGATCGTTACTTATATACAAATAGCAGGGGGAGGACAAAATTATAGCTCAAGGCAGCCAATAACGGATTCAAAAACTACACAGAGGCAGGGAACAGCTTGACTTCCTTCTCAAATCCTCCCAAAATAATACTGCATGGGGATGAGGGAAGGAGAGGTGAAGTTGGAATGTACTAAATGAGCCAATATCTTGAACGAGTACCTCAAGGAAATGTGCAGAACTCTCACTCTCCACCTCTCATGTGAATGATGTATACTTGCTGGTGTCACAACACTACTTGGTAAACATGGAAAGTTCTCAACTGCCACAGCAAACTTGAACACAGTTCTAGATTAGAATCCAGATAAGCCATTCTAAACTAAGAAACACAAATCTTCACTACAGACTACACCAGAGCTTTCCCACACCAGCTATATTCTAAACCACTGAATTCCATTGCATTTCCAATTAAATCCACAGAAACCATCTCACCTGTCCAGGGAACATACTCGGGTTCTTGTTCAGCCTCTTCTGGTGACTTATAAAATGAGCTTTTATTGTGTCGGTAATGGACAGCTGCATGCAGCATATCCTGCACATCAATTAGAGAGAGACAATTAATAAGCAAATGGAATCTTGGGCTTTATATTAAAAAAAGTACAAAAGCAAGGAAGTAATTGTAAACCTACGTAAAATAGTTAGGTCTCAACTGGAGAAGTGTCCAATTGTGGGCAACACACTTTAGGAAGGATGTAAAAGTGTTAGAGGGGGTTGCAGAGAAGATTTGAAAGGGAATGGGGGACTCAATTATGTGAATAGACTGGAGAAGCTGGGGATTTTCTACTTTGGGGAGAGGTGGTTAAGGGGCCATTTGATGGAGGTGTTCAAAATCATGAGGGGTCAGGACAGAGCAGAGAGAGAAACTGTTCCCACTCGTGAAAGGATCGAGAACCAGAGGACACAGATTTACGGTGAACGTCGCAAGAACTAGAGGCAAAATGAGGAAGAACCTTTCTTACTCACAGTGGTTCGGATCTGGGAATTGGACAACTGGAAAAAATTTGCAGGGCTACAGGGAAAATGCAGGGGAGTGGGACTGACCAAGTTGTTCTTGCAGAGAGTTAGCACAGACATTTAGACTAAATGGCTATATTCTGTGCTCTAAACATCCAAAGATTCTATTTTACCCTTGTGTCATCAAGCCAGATACCTCCTACAGACAAGAAACAAACAGTCACACCAGTGCTAAACAGGTCTAGCATCCCTGTACACTCCACTGTTCCAAATATTTTATTAGCCTACCTAATTGCTTCACCATAATTCTCCCAATATTGGAAGTGATGAGTTTACTTTCACTCAGATACTTGTGTTTTCAGCAGTAAGAGGCAGATTAGATTGCTAGTGAAGATTTTTTTTTTTTATTCACGTGATGTGGGCTTCACTGGCTGGGTCAGCAATTATTACCAATCCCTAGTTGCCCTTAAAAGGTGGTGATGAGTTGCCTTCTTGAACCGCTGCAGTCCATGTGGTGTAGGCCCTTGTCCTTCTAGATGGTAGTGGTCGTGGGTTTGAAAGGTGCTGTCTAAGGAGCCTTGATGAATTTGTCCCCTCTCCTTATGTGCAGGCTATTACTTATTGATTAATGCCTCCATGTATGAGTGTGTAGGGCACTGAACCCATTAGTATTTCAATTAACTTGTGACCACTGTATACTTGTAGCCCACTGAAACAGCAGAGCTAAGTCTTACACACAGTTCACAAATTGAATAGCTTTGACGGGATCAATTGTCTTTTCTCAATCTGTTTATTTAGTTTATTAGTTTTTCCATCCATGCTGACTACGGACAACAGGCAAGCAGAAACCACTTTCTCAATCAAACAGTTAGTTCTGTGAAGGCTTCTGGGTCACACTGTGAACAAAGAGCATTGCTCAACAGGCCGACAAAACAGTACTTAGGATGCCAACTGGATTTAGATCGATGCAAGTGAGAATATTTTGAATGGAATGCAGTTGTAAGAGAATTCAAACTGAAACAGGTAAAAACTCTCTTCCCAATGTTGCCTCTATGAAGGTGTGCTGGGTCATGGTTCCAAGAACACTAACTGATCTTCAATGCCTCACCTAAAGAGCAGGCTCTTCAGCTGATCCCTCCCCCACACTACCTGTAATGTCCCAACAAGCGTCAGCAACAACAGCAACAGTGCAGGGAGAGTAAGCTGTAGGAGCAGGGGTCCTGATCACCACCAATGTACAAGGAGGAGGTGCACTCGCACTTACTAGGCTCGAGATGCACATCACAGATTAAATGCAAGATATTCTGTTCAGGAGCAGGTAGGAACAACAAGAACATCTAAAACAAGATTTAAGTTGGTGGTCTTCCTCCTCCTGGTCCGCTCACAGCCTGTGCTACACAGGTCAAAAGCTAACTTGCCTTAGATTTCCAGGAGGACTGCACTGGAACAAAATACTAACCGCCAAGAAACAGCTAACTATATTAGGGTAGGTGGAAACAGAAATAGTACATTTCCATCAGATGACGCATTAGTGACTCAATGTTGATGTGATTTCCAGTACTGCCTCATAAGTTCAGCTCAACTCTTATATGAAGCTAGTGTCCCTTTAAATCCAACTGAACCACCCCCCCCCACCCTTGTTTCCATACAAATAAGAAAACAGAATACTTTCCAAAGGTGAAGTGAATGCTCAGTAATAAAAACAGAAAATGCTGGAAAAACTCAGCAGGTCTGACAGCATCTGTGGAGAGAGAAACAGAGGTAACGTTGAGTCCGTATGCCACTTCTTCAGAGCTCAAAAATTAGTTTAACAGAGTTAATTCTGTTTCTCTCTCCACAGATGCTGTCAGACCTGCTGAGTTTTTCCAGCATTTCCTGTTTTTATTTCAGATTTCCAGCATCCGCAGTATTTTGCTTTTTCTGTAGGCTCAGTAAACTGGTTGTGTCAACTTTAAATTAAAATATGAAAACTCTCAATGCTTTACCTTCAAGATGTTGTTAACATTTATTACCATCTGTGCCCATTCCAGAGATAGTGGGTGGTTCTCCTCCAAAAAACATTCTTCTTCCTCCAACAAACAATCGAATGCAGTATCAATCTGGGAGACCTGTCAAGAGAAGGTATGTAAATTTGATGCCACAATGTATAACTGCAAAAAAAAAAAGCCTCTTTCTGGTAAACTGCAACCCAATTGAGTTGAAAAGCCTGTTTCTATAATTTCTCTGCAATTCAAGAGAGCTTGATGCTTGTCCTCTCCCTTTTACACCAAGATGACTGGTTGATGAGCTGCTCCTGCAATACAAGCTTTTGGTGGCCACCAGGTACCTCAGATCTCCCTCAGTGTGCAGAAGCACCTTCCCAACAGTATATTGCTGCTACAATACCCACTCTTGATTGAAGTGGCAAAGTGAATGGAACCTGTACTCGTTGGTCTCTTGCAGCCTCAGCACGTTTTGTGGACTGACTGTTAAGAAGTTAAAGCACAGATTTCCAACAGACTGTCCAGGAGAAAATGCAACAGAAATGAGGATATTTGACCAACAATAAAATCAAAAGACAAGTGCAGGGCTGCACACAACTAATAATACACTTGGGACATCTAAACGACAGCCTGTGAGGCTGGGTGCTGGTGCAGCCCTGCCCTTCTGTATTTCTGCAGATTTAAAATAAATACCAACTGAACAAAAAGTATAAATTTTAAAAGGAAAACAGGAATTGCGAAAAGTCACTATATCGTTGGGTAGAAAAGGACTGCAGCATGATTGGTAATTTAGGATTTAAATCCACCAGTGAGATTTCCATCAAATGAGGCAGTGACTTTCTCCCCACACTGACAAACCAAGCTGAACAAAAAGGAAATAAACATTCAAACTTTAAGATTAGGAAAAAATATCCAAAGGCAACAGGGCAGCAAGAACCACCTGCAGCAGAAAGTGAAGTGCAGAGGTTGGCTGGGAGTTTGGGGTGGGGGGGAGGAAACAGCAAAGCTGAGGGCTGGCAGAGTCCCAGCAAGTACAAAGTCATTGGATTTACGGATTACTATCAGGAATTTCAATTTTACCCCAGTAAGGTGTGGATCCTCATTGTGCGTATCCAAGACAGAGACTGATAAATTTTTAGATGCTAAAAAGGAATAAAGACAGGTAGCTGGTTAGCCCAGTTGGCGAGGCAGCTGGTGTGTGGATCAGATTAATGTCAACAGCACAGGGTTCAATCCCCAATCAGTAGCCTCAGGGCATGTCTCCTCGCTCTTCCCTTAAAATCATGGGACTTTGCCATGGTTAGGCAAATAATCACCGAAGAACCTGCCTTCAGGCAGAGATTTCAAGGAGGGGGGAATTAAGGGACATGGAGGGAGTGTTGGAAGGTGGAGTTAAGGTGGGAGGGCAACCCTAAATGGGTTGAATAGCAGAGCAGGCTTGTAGGGCTGAATGGCCTACACTTGCTCATATTGAGTTTGCATAAATATCTGATATATCTAGAAAAACAGGCTGCTTTATTTTAACTTGAGCACCTTTGAGTGACAAAAACTGTACTTTCCTAGGAAGCCCTGCTGCAATTCAGCATTCCGAAATGGTTTGCAATGACCAACTTAGCTCCATTTCTAATGGAATAGCCTTGCTCAGAAAACAGAAGGCTAATGCAGCCTAAAAATAGATACATACACTGGCTACAGGGGGTCTAGGACCAGGGGGCACAGTCTCAGAATAAGGGGTAGGCCATTTGGGACTGAGATGAATAGGAATTTCTTCCCTCAGAGGGTGGTAAATCTTTGGAATTCTCTACCCCAGAGGGCTGTTGAGGCTCAGTCGCCAAATATGTTTGAGACAGAGAGATAGACAGATTTCTAGTTAGTAAAGACCAAGGGATATGGGAATAGTGTGGGAAAATGGTGCTGAGGTAGAAGATCAGCCAAGATCTAACTGAATGACAGAACTGGCTCAAGGGGCTGAATGACCTACTCCTGCTCCGATTTCCAATGTTCCAATGTGCATAAGAGCAGGGAGTTAACCCATGCTCTGGCCAATTACTTATTCATTCAACATCACAAAAAAAAAATCTGATCAATTTCCTTACTGTTGTTTGTGGGAGTTTGCTGCGTACAAACTGGCTGCTGCAGTTCCTACATTACAACAGCGATTGCACTTTATAACAGCACTGCATTGGCTGCAAGACTCCAAAACTCTTCGGACGTTGAGAACACAATAGGCACTATAGAAGGGCAAGCTCGCTCTTCCTTCCTATCCAATTAAGCTTTGAGTCCAGCTTAAATGGTATTTGTAAACACTTACCAATGGTCATTAATTAACACATCACCTGAAATCTCAGGCAACTGGGCAATGCAAGTTACATTCAAATTACTGTGCATAATATAAAACAGCTTCAGCCTCTCTAACTTTCCAATTCATGTTTAAAAGAAAAGACAAATTTCATCTTAAAAAGTTAATTTAGTGCTTTTCTCACAGGTATTAGTAATCATCCCAGCAAAACAGTTCATGTCCTCTAACCAGTGTAATCTAAACAGAATATGAAACGCATACCTCCCGGAAGAAAATATCAGCTGGGGTCAGGTTCTGAGGAATGCCTTCATTCTGTTTACTCAGAGCAGAGTTAATTGCAGCATTTACAACTTCAGGAAGCTTGGTGTGGTGGTTTTTTAGAACAATAGCAGCGGAAAGTTTCTCTGCATGTTCACAGAGCAAGAGGCGCGTAGCCATTGGGATTCCACGCACCGTAACAGTCTGGAGGCGATTTAGTAATTCCACCTAGATTTTTTTAAAAAAAGGCAAGAATCCATAGGTATTAACAAATTTGATGCTAAACAACATTAAATGTTTCTCTAGTCATTCTTTAATATAAATTACATCAAAAGGAAATGACCATTCAGCCCACTGTGTTGGTGCTGATGCTAGCTTTTCAACTGGTGCTATTTTACTCTAATCTCATACCCTGTATCATTTTTTATGCTTTGTCTTCAATTACCAATTCCTGTTTAAATGATGTTCCCATATCTATCACAATAACCCCTTGCGGCAAATCATTCCCTGTTTAATAACCCTGTGTGAAAACATTTTTCCTCACTTTCGCTGCAGGGGGTGGTGGACATCATTGAGGGAGACATGGTGGGTGGGGTTTGGGGATGCCCAGTGGAGGAAGTTTGCCTTCTTTTTAAACTTCAAATTTCTGCAAAGTATGGCCAAGTCCTGAGGGGAATCTGTCCCTGACGTTTTACACGTTTCAAAGCTGGAAGATAAATTCAGGTGGATTTGCTACGGAAACTCAACGTTGCCATGGCCCAATGATGACACTGTCACCTAAGTAAGCAGCTCATGTGTTCCAGTCCCACGTAAAGACAAGAGCAGTACTGAATCCTGCATGGTTTGAAATGTTGTCTTTTGGATGAGGTTTTGTCAAGATCGCATCCACTGTTCACATGATGCAAGTGAGGCCATAACGCTATGCGGGGTGAGAGTGACTGCCCTTGACATCAAGGCCACATTTGACCGAGTGCAGCATCAAGGAGCCCTAGCAAAACTGAAGTCAATGGGAATCAGGGGGAAAACTCTCCACTAGTTGGAGTCATACCTAGCACAAAGGGAGATGATTGTGGTTGTTGGAAGTCAGTCATCTCAGCTCCTGGACATCACTGCAGGAGATCCTCAGGGTAGTGTCCTAGGACCAACCATCTTCAGTTGCTTCATCAATGACCTTCCTTCCATCATATGGTCAGAAATGGAGACGTTCATTGACGATTGCACAATGCTTAGCACCATTCGCGGCTCCTCAAGATACTGAAACAGTCCATATCCAAATGCAGCAAGACCTGGGCAATATCCATGCTTGGGCTGACAGGTAGCAAGTAACATCCATGCCACAAAAGTGCTGGGCAATGACCATCTAAAACAAGAGAGAATCCAACCATCGCTCCCAGATGTTCAATGGCATAACCATCACTGAATCTCCCAATATCAAAATCCTGGAGGTTAGCATTGACCAAGAACTGAACTGGACTAGCCATATAAATACTGTGGCTACGTGAGCAGGTCAGAGACTAGGAATCCTGCAATGAGTAACTCACTTCCTGACTCTCCACTTGCCTGGATGAGTGCAGTTCTAACACAAGAAGCCTAACACTGTCCAGGACAAAGCAGCCTGCTTGATTGACACCACATCCACAAACGTTCACTCCCTCCACCATAGACTCACAATGCCAGCAATGTGTACCATCTACAAGGTGCACTGCAGGAACTCACCAAAGCTTCCTAGACAGCACCTTCCAAACCCGTGACCACTACCATCTAGAAGGACAAGGGCAGCAAATACATGGGAAGCCCATCACCTGGAAGTCCCCCTCCAAGCCACTCACCATCATTACTTGGAAATATATCGCCATTCCTTCATTGTCGCTGGGTCAAAATCCTGGAACACCCCCCGAAACAACACCGTGGGTGTACCCACATCACATGGGCTGCAGCGGTTCAAGAAGGCAGCACAGCACCACCTTCTCAAGGGCAATTAAGGATGGACAAATGCTGGACCAGCCAATGAAGCCCACATCCCATGAATGAATAGGAAAAAGATATTTAAAAGAGGAGAGATGCAAAACTCCTGGCCTGCATTCCTCTCATAACCAATATCAGGATGCCTGGTCACTTATCTCAATTTGTGTTTGTGGGATTCTCCTGTGTGTAAATCAGCTTCGCACTTGCTTGCATATCAATGGCTACAATTGTCATGGGTGATTTTAATCTGCATGTTGACTGGTCAAATCAGATTGGCAGGGGTAACATAGAAGACAAATTTATAGAGTGCATCAGGGATTGTTTCTTAGAGCAATACATTGCAGAACCTACCCAAAACAAACAGCAAGAGCTTTTACAGGTATATAAAAAGAAAGAGTAGTTAAAGCGAGCGTGGGACCCTTGGGAGGATACGACTGGAGAATTGATAACAGGGAACAAGGAAATGACAGATAATTTAAACCAATATTTTGCATCGGTCTTCATGGTGGAGGACACTATAAACATCCCAAAGATATCAGATAAGCAAGGAGCTAATGGGAAGAAAAGGTTGTGTAACAGTCTCTATCATGAAGGACAAATTATTTGAGAAACTAATGGGACTAAAGGCAGACAAGTCGCCAGGACCTGATGGTCTGCATCCAAGGGTTTTTAAAGGAAGTGGCTGCAGATATAGTGGAGGCATTGGTCAAAATATTCCAGAACTCACTGGATTCCAGGAGGATTCACAGTGGATTGGAAAACCACTAATGTGACACCCCTATTCAAGAAAAGAGGGAGGAAAAAAAGCAGGAATCTATAGGCCAGTTAGCTTAACATCTGTTGCTGGGAAAATGCTAGAGTCCATTATTAAGGAAGAAATAGGACATTTAGAAAAGCTTAACGCAATCAAACAGAGTCAACATGGTTTTGTGAAAGGGAAATCATGTTTGACAAATTTACTTGAGTTCTTTGAGGATATAACCAGCTGAGTTAATAAAGGGGAACCAGTAGATGTAGTGTATTTAGATTTCCAAGGGATAAAGTGCCACATAAAAGGTTATTGCATAAGGTAAGAGCTCACGGTATTCGGGGTAATGTATTAGCATGGATTGAGGATTGGTTAACACACAAGACAGAAAGCCAGGATTAATGGGTCTTTTTCAGGTTGGAAAGACGTAATTAGTGGAGTGCCACAAGAATCAGTCCTAGGGCCTCAACTATTTGCTATTTATATTAATGACTTGGAGGAGTGGGCAGAGTTAAATCTATCCAAATTTGCTGATGAAACAAAAATAGGTGGGAGGGCATACTATGATGAGGACATAAGGAATCTGAAAGGGGATATAGACAAGTTGAGTGAGTGGGCAAAAGTTTGGCAGATGGAGTTTAATGTAAGGAAGAGTGAGGGCATGCACTTTGGTTGGAAAAATCAAAAGGCAGACTATTATTTAAATGGAATGAGACTCCAAAAAAATGCAGCAGGGGGCGATCTGGGTGTTCTTGTGCATGAAACACAAAATTTGCATGCAGGTGCAACAAGTAATTATGATGGCAAATGGAATTTTGGCCTGTATTGCTAGGGAGTTGGAGTTTAAAAATAGGGAAGTCTTGTTAGAGCTATACAGGGTGTTGTTGAGGCTGCACCTGGAGTACTGTGTACAGTTTTGGTCCCTGTATTTAAGAAAGGATATACTGGCATTGGAGGCAGTTCAAAAGAGATTCACAAGGCTGATTCCTGGGATGAAGGGGTTGACTTATCAAGAATGGCTAAGCTTTATTCATTAGAGTTCAGAAGAATGAGGGGTGATCTTATTGAAATGTACAAGATTCTGAGGGGCTTTACAGGGTAGATGTTGAGAAAGTGTTTCCACTAGTCCGGGGTGGGGGGGCGGGGGAGATCCGAACTAGGGAACACTCATTTAAAACTGAAATGGAAGGAATTTCTTCTCTCAGAGGGTAGTGAATATCTGGAAATCTCTACCCCAGACAGTTGTGGGGGCTAGATCACTGAAAGTATTTAAAGAGGAGGGAGATAGATTTTTAAAGTAAAATATCGAGGAGCTGGCACGAAATAGGGGCAGATTAGCCTGATCTTATTGAATGGCAGGGCAGGCTTGAGAGGCTGAATAGACTACTCCTGCTCCTATTTCTTATGCTCTTATGTTCTTAGACTTCAAAATAGTTCAATAGCTTTGGCACATCCAGACACTATACAAGAGCGAGTTCTTTATTCTTTGAATTAAAACTTACATCCTGAAGAAATTCCATCAAACAGTAGTGGGCTTTCATCTTATCTTCCAGCTGATGAAGCAGCAGCAGGGAGGTGTTGCTAAACCTACTTACATCTGTGAAGAAGACACAATGTTCATACAGCTCAACCTTACATCGCTCGAAAAAACTGTAATATTCACCTCAAAATTAAGCATTATTCACAACCTTCATATATAGTTATGTTATAATTATGGTTGCAAAAGATCCCTTCCACATTAACAACCCAATGCCAGCCCAAAATTCAGGATAAAAGTATGCCAAGGAAGCTGCACAACTGGAATCCTTCAGCTTTGCTTCCATCAGCAGATACCCAATAATTCCTCACATCAGACATGAAGCATATATTGCTTACATAGAATCTCCCACATCAAGACTCAGGAACAAGAGGGAAGGAAATGCTACCTTATTAATGCACAAAGCTTTTAATTTGCAAGGGTAGTTACAGCGAGAAAGTTTGCTTTTGTCCTTTACACCAGGCATTCTTTCCTGTGGGCACAGGAACAGGAAATATACTGGCTGCAAATTCTGTTGCCGAATCAGGAAGATATTTGAACCATTCCAAATTTACACAGACATCTATCCAAACCCCATAATCACAACAAAATGTTTCACAAAGGAACTGTAATCTCCAGCAGCAAACATAGAAACACTAGGTTGCTCACAGACTGGTGTTTTCACTTGGGCTGTGGGGGGAAAAATGAAGATGATATTCACATTGTTAAAAAGTTTATCCAAGATCCCAGGACTATGCCAAAGCTACAATGCTGTTATTTCCCCTCCTAACTTCAGAGTCGAGTAAAGGTCCTATACCACTGGAGATCTGAAATATTGAAGGAGGTCTCAGCAACCTACCTAAAAGGAGCATAATTCAGATCATACTGACAATATTCTCATCAGATGTTCGTCGTGAGCAGTAACCAAACATCCTGTTGTTGCAGCAGCAAATGGACAGTTACCAAGTGTGATCAAACAGCAGCACAAGAGGGCAATGCAGCATCAGGGAAACAGTGGACAGGCTGGAGAATGTTGATGGACTTTAATCCACTTTCCACTAACTATGATAATTTCTACTTATCTAATAAACAGTGTATTCCAACAAATCCAACAAAGTGGTGCAGCTTTCCAATACAGAATCTTACCATTGGGTACAGATTCAGCCCAGCGTGGGTCACAAGCAGGATAGTCATTGATCAGATCAAGACTAATCTGTGCCACAGCCATGTCCAGATCAGCGTCTGGTCCCATATCAGCATCGTCCGGGAAGATTTCATCCAACATGTTCTGGGCACCAATAACGTCCTTTCTGCAAGTTAAAATGATTAAAGTAACTCCAATTCCAACAGCAGAATGAACAAGTGATTTCAGAGGTTTGAGTTTCTTTTTTTAAGTTTACAAACAAAACCGCTGAAAGTGAATGGAAGATCTGTTTCAGTACGAAACCAACAACCTGAATAACATTTACATCTTTCATTTCAGAAATACATAAGAACTGGAGGCCATTCAGCCCACAGAGTCTGTTCCAGCATGCCGTTAGATCATAGCTCACCTGTACCTCAACACCATACTCCATGGGGTTCCCTTAAAGATCTACTGATCTGAGTTTTGATGAACTCCAATTAATCCCCAGTGTCCACAGCCCTTCTGGGGACAGTTCCTCATTTCCCCAACCCTTTTGTGTTGAGTGCTTCCTCCTTTCACTCCTAAATGCCCTAACTGTAATTTATACCTCCTTGATCCAGATTCCTTCACCCAAGTTAAGTTACTCTGAATCTACGTTAAGTCCCTTAACATTTTAAGCACTTGGATTAGATCACACCTCAACCTTCTGAACTTACAGGAAAACAGACCAATGTAACCCATGCATATAATTTAACCCTCTTAAACCCGAGTGTCTTTTTGACAAATCTGCACTTTGCATTCTACAATCTCAAAGCACCTACACTTAGGACAAAGATTCACACCACCTGCTCATACCTGCAATACATCACAAAGGCAGTCTTCAACATCTTCGTTTTATCCTCCTGTGCCTCTGACCTTTCAAATGGTTGACTGGCATCAGCCTGCGAGAAAAAAAAATGGATTTTAATCTAACTAAACATTGAATCTCAGAAATTAACTGCACCAAACAAACAAACAAACAGTGCAGCACCAGCTTGCAGACCAGTGTCTGTAATGCTTCCTGCCCACCCCAGGGAAGATAGGGTTGCAACCAAAGTGGAATCAGAAAAAAGTCATCCCAGAATTTTTATGTTGTGCATTTTTATCTTAGTTATCTACAATTTCATATATTTTCAAAGTTTCTACCTTCATATCAAATTAACTCCACTTCAGATTTCCATAAAGCCAGAACTGTTCTTGTAAAAGAAAATTAAAGACACTGACACCATTCATTTCCACACATCACACTCCTTGCTGGTCACATTGCACATGGCAGCAGTGCAGTGATCAGGTTCCATTACACAACACAATAGGTTGAACCTAGTCCAGAAACAGTCAGGAAGATCATGAGAACGACAACCAGGATACCTTGCACCACGATTGGAGTCCGAGTCTACTCTGCTCGTGGTCCTGCAGCTGCCACACGAAGATCGTGGACCTGCAGCTAAACAGCACTTTGAAGACAGTGTCAGAAAAGTTCAGGCCCATTCTAATAGTGGCTCTTGGTGCTATCCCACATTGTCTATTTGCTGTTCATTGCAACACCATAATGCTCAGTGAGATGGAAAAAATCATGAGCAACTTAAACCTTCCTGTTCAAAGACTTGAAAACCTAATAAGAAAGTGTTCAAAATCACACTGGCCACTTTGGGAAACAGCAGTTAATATTCAGGCAGTTGGTATCAATCCACTATCCTTATGAATGGAATCATGGAACATTTTATTCATTTACAGGACGTAGGCATTGCTGGTTAGGCCAGAATTTATTGCCAATCCCTAATTGCCCTTGAGAAGGTGGTGGTGAGCTGCCTTCTCGAACTGTTGCAGCCCATGTGGTGTAGGTACAACCACAGTGCTGTTGGGGAAGGAGTTCCAAGATTTTGACCCATCGTTAATGAAGGAATGGCAATATATTTCCAAATCAGGACAGTGAGTGGTTTGGAGGGGAACTTGCAGGTTGTGGTGTTCCCATCTATCTGCTGCCCTTGTCCTTTTAGATGGTAGTGGTCGTGGGTTTGGAAGGTGCTGTCTGAGGAGCCTTGGCAAGTTTCTTCAGTGCATCTTGTAGATGGTACACACTGCTGGCACTGTTCATCAGTGGCGGTGGGAGTGAATGTTTGTGGAAGGGGTGCCAATCAAGTGGGCTGCTTTGTCCTGGATGGTGTCAAGTGTTGTTGGAGCTGCACTCATCCAGGCAAGTGGAGGCTATTCCATCACACTTCTGACTTGTGCCTCGTTGATGGTGGATAGGCTTTGGGGAGTGAGAGGTGAGTTATTTGTCGCAGGATTCCTAGCCTCTGTCCTGTTCTTGCAGACATAGTATTTATATGGCTAATCCAGTACATTTTCTGGTCAATGGTAAGCCCCAGGATTTTGATAGTGGGGGATTCTACAATGCTAATGCCATTGAATGTCAAGGGGCGCTGGTTAGATTCTCTCTTGTTGGAGATGGTAATTGCCTGGCATTTGTGTGGCATGAATATTACTTGCCACTTGTCAGCCCAAGCCTGGATATTGTCTAGGTCTTGCTGCATTTGGACATGGACTGCTTCAGTATCTGAGGAGTCATGAATGGTGCTGAATATTGTGCAATCAGCAGTGAACATCCTCACTTCTGACCTTATGATGGAAAGAAGGTCATTGATGAAGCAGCTGAAGATAGTAGGGCCAAGGACGCTACCCTGAGGAACTCCTGCGGTGATGTCCTGGAGCTGAAATGACTGACCAACAACCAGAACCACCTTCCTTTGTGCTAGGTATGGCTCCAACCAGCAGAGAGCTTTCTCTATGATTCCCATTGACTCCAGTTTTGCTAGGGCTCCTTGATGCCACACTTGGTCAAATGCTGCCTTGATGTCAACGGCAGTCACTCTCACCTCACAAGTTCAACCCTTTTGTCCATGTCTAAACCAAGGCTGTAATGAGGTCAAGAGCTGAGCGACCCTGGCGGAACCCAAACTGAGAGTCAGCGATCAGGTTATTAATAAGCAGGTGCCGCTTGACAGCGCTGTTGATAACCCCTTCCATCACTTTATTGATGATCGAGAGTAGACGAATGGGGTGGTAATTGGCCGGGTTTGACTTGTGTACACAGGACATACCTGGGCGATTTTCCACACTGCCGGGTAGATGTCAGTGATGCAGCTGTACTGGAACAGCTTGGCTAGAGGCGCGGCAAGTTCTGGAGCACAAGCCTTCAGTACTATTGCCGGAATATTGTCAGGGCCCATTGCCTTTGCAGTATCCAGTGCCTTCAGCCGTTTCTTGATATTGGGGGAGTGAATCGAATTGGCTGAAGACTGGCATCTGTGATGCTGGGGACCTCTGGAAGAGGCCGAGATGGATCATCCACTCGGCACACATGGCTGAAGATTGTTGCAAACGTTTGTTTTGCACCGATATGCTGGACTCCTCCATCACTGAGGATGGGGATATTTGTGGAGCCTCCTCCTCCAGTGAGCTACTTAATTGTCCACCACCATTCACGACTGGATGTGGCAGAACTGCAGAGCTTAGATCTGATCCATTGGTTGAGGGATCACTTAGCTTTGTCTATCACTTGTTGCTTATGCTGCTTGGCATGCAAGCAGTCCTGTATTGCGGCTTCACCAAGCTAACACCTCATTTTTAGGTATACCTGGTACAGCTCCTGCCATGCCCTCTTGCACTCTTCTTTGAGCCAGGGTTGATCCCCTTGCTCGGTGGTAATGGGGGGCATATGCCAGGACAGAAGGTTACAGATTGTGGTTGAGTACAATTCTGCTGCTGATGGCTCACAGAGCCTCATGGATGCCCAGTCTTGAGTTGATTGATCTGTTTGAAATCTATCCCATTTAGCACGGTGGTAGTTCCATACAACATTCCTCAATGTGAAGACATTTCCATAAGGACTGTGCGGTGGTCACTCCTAACCATACTGTCATGGACACGTGCATGTGCGGCAGGAAGGCTGCTGAGGATTAGGTCATTTGTGTTTACCCAGTTGGTCAGTTTGGTCTGCGGTGGTCCTACCAAGCCACTCTTGGTAGTGGACATTGAAGTCCCCCACCCAGAGTACATTCTGCACCCTCAGTGCTTCCTCCAAGTGGTGTTCAACATGAACAGCTGAGGGAGGGTGGAAAGTGGTAATCATCTGATTATGCCCATGTTTGACCTGATGTCATGAGGCTTCATGGGGGCTGGAGTCAATGTTGAGGACTCCCAGGGCAATTCCCTCCCAACTCTATACCACTGTGCCTCCACCTCTGCTGGGTCTGTCCTGATGGGACCGGACAAACCCAGGGATGATGTTGTCTGGGACATTATCTGTAACTGGCTGTTGCTTGAGTAGTTTGAGAGACAGCTCTCCCAATTTGGCACAAGATGACAGGGTCGACAGGGCTGGGTTTGCTGTTGTCGTTTCTGGTGCCTAGGTCGATGCTGGGTGGTCCTTCCGGTTTCATTCCTTTTCATTGGCTTTTCAGCAGCTTTAGTGGCTTGCTAGGCCATTTCAGAGGGCATTTAAGAATCAACCACATTACTATAGATCTAGAGTCACATGTTAGAGAACCAGATAGGTCTTAACAATTAGACTTTTAATTCCAGATTTTTATCGAATTCAAATTCCACCATCTGCCATGGCGGGATCTGAACCCTGGACCACAGAGCATTACCTGAGTCTCTGGATCACCAGTCCAGTGACAATGCCACTAAGCCACCGCCTCCCCTTATACAGCATAAAGTACCAACATCTCATCACTGACCCAATAGCAGAGGTGCCTGGCTTGAACCTTCTCTAAAGACAGTGGGCAGTGCCTACAAAAATCCAAATAGAGCATGGACAATGCAGCTATCTGCCTCATAAGAGCAGATTAAGGGACAGCCTGAACTGTGGCCACAAGTCCCAGACCATGAAATACATCAAATCATCCTGCCCAATATCTTCTGGTGCTGGAGGCACCTCATTTCCTCATTCAGCCTCTGAGGCAGCAATCAAATGGATAGCTAAACTCGACATTCCATTTGAGTCCAGTCAGTTCTGGTGAAAAGGTCAGTGATCTGAAATGTTAACTCTTTTTCTCCCCACAGAGGATGCCTGACCTGCTGAGTATTTCCAGCATTTTCTGTTTTTATTCTAGACATCACAGTATATTCTAAATAGTATACAATAGAACTGAACCTTACCTGCTCCGCTGTCTCAGATGCTGCCAAGGCCAGAGAATCTTCAATATTTTCAGGCAACATTGACGCACTTTCCTTCGGACGAGCAGCAACCAAACCGCTGTTCCTGCAGAAGAGCACAGGCAATCCAGCAAAACTTCCAGCTCCCAGGATACCATCAGCTGCAATATCAATGACAGCCTTGAACAATTAACACTCAAACTGATACATTAACAACTTGCATTTATTTGGTGCCTTTAATATAATAAAACATCCTGAGGTGCTTTACTAGAGTGTAATGGCACAAGATTTGACATTCAGCCTCCTAAGGCAACACGAGGACAAGGGGACCAAAGAGATAGGTCTTAAGGAGTATCTTAAAAGGAGGAACAGAAGCAAAGAGATTAAGGGAGGGAATGCCAGAGTTTTAGGCCCTGGCAGCTGAAAGCAATGCCAGCTGTCCTGCCATTAAAATTGGGAATGTCCAAGCATGAATTAGCAGGGTGCAGAGATGTCTGAATGTTGTAGAGCTAGAGGAGGTTATAGGGATAGGGAGAGGAGAGATCATGGAGGGATTTGAAATCAAGAGCTTTAAAAAGCGAGACATCACTTAACCAGGAGCCAACATAAGGCAGTGAACACAGGGATGATGGGTGAGGGGGAAACAGTGCGAGTTAGGGCACTGGTAGCAGACTTCGAGTTTCCCAAAGGTAGAATGTGGGAGAATGTCCAGGAATGAATCGGAGAAATCAAGTCTATTAGGGTTTCAGCAACAGATGAGGCAAGGGCAAAGTTAGGCAATATCACGGAGGTGGAGAGAGGCGATGTTAGCGATGGTGTTGATATGTAGTTAGAATCTTATCTAGGGGTCAAATATGAGACCCCAAGGTTACAGTCTGGTTCAGCCTCAAAGTTGAGGGGGAGATGAATGCAGTCAGTGTTGAGGAGTAAAGCCAAATAGCTGCTGTCTTCCTAAGATACAACTGGAGGAAATTTCTGATAATTTAGTGCAATACTGGACATTAAACAATCAATCAGTCGAACAATTTTGAGACAAGAGGAGGGGTTGACAGAGGCAGTGGAGAGGTATAGTTGGGTAATATCAACATACAGATGGAAGCTGATGCCATGATTATGCATAGTGTCATCAAGGAACAGCAAGTAGATGAGAATTAAAAGGTGGCTAAATGATCCTTGGGGAACACCAAAGGTAATGGTGTGGGAGTAAGAGAAGCCATTGCAGGTGATTCTGTAGATATAACAGATACCAATTAACAGAAAAATAAATGCAAATTAAACTTCAAATTTATAGCTCCACACACAAACCATTACATTAGCTTTCATATTTACAACTTTCTGCTCTTTACTGTAGAAAACGTGGTGAATTAATGATACTTTAAGACAATGCACATCCTGGGTAGTAGAGGGCAGGGAGAACTGCTCTGTGAACGCTTCAATAATACCATTTTTAATGCTTCAAGGGGAAACTATGTTCAGCAATTTCAAATAAAGAAACCATTTATTATAGGATTCTAATTAATGCAGAAAGTTACTACCACTATGCCAAAACATATTTATCAACAGGCCAATGATTAACACTTGTGAAGTTATACCTGGCATATTCAGGATCAGTTTCTCCTGGGGCAGACTGGCTCGTCCTGTCCCCGTGCAGCAGGCAAACACCATATCGTATGTGTAGAGGTATGCAGATGGGCTTGAGTAATCTGGAATCAAAAATCGCTGGCACGGCAGCTCCTCACCTGGCTGAAATGTAGTTGTTTAAATGTGATCAGTGTTCTCAGTTGGCAGAGACAGTGCAACAAAAAGACAGGAATGGAACAGTAGGTGAGTATTGAAATACAACTTTTAAAACCATCTTGTTGCTATAATCATTACTGCCCATTTTGAAACTCCAATGTTAAATTAAGTGGGGAAAGATATTTTTGCGTAAAATTTATATTGCTGTATTCTGACAAATGCATACGCTGCCACTCAGTCTCACCACATTGCAGCCCCTGGGCTGGCAGCGTGTTCAGTCGGGGTACTTCTCCCCCAACGTCCAGACCACCTATCCCAATACTCTTGCACCTAGACCACCTTTCCTCTCCTATCCCCATCAAGTCCCACCACTCTCAGATATCCACAAGTAGCCCCACAAGTGCTCCCAGCTCATCAATGCTCCCCACTGCAGCACTATTTGGAAATCCATGTTAGGGATGCTACAGATTGTCGAACAAGTGAAAAGTTCTACTTTATTAGGTTTTAGATAAACAGAATAGTAAGCTTTAATTAGTTACATGCCATAAAACTAAACTGCAAGGATACATAGCCAAACTAAAAACTTCCATTGGCTAAACATCTTCTTAAGTTTCTAAAAATGCACCCAGTCTAAACCAATGACTTGCTTTTATAACACCTTTAACGGGGAAATTCTAACTCCAAAACCAATACACAGAATTACACGGGATGCACAGCACAGGATCAAACCATACGTTCCACTGGTCCATTCAAGCATTTGTCCTCCACATGAGCCTCCTCTCATTGTACTTAATCCAACCGTACCTTTGATTCCTTTCCCCCTCATGTACTTAGCTGGTTTCTCCTTAAAATGCATTTATGCAAATCTCAATTACTTCCCGTGGTATAAGTTCCACAATAAACCTGTGAAAACAAACACAGTATCGAAGTATTACCTGATACACTGGACAATATTCAGTAACCTCCACTCTAATTTCATCAGATATGTGATAGCCATTATCCTGCAGAGTGGTTAAAACGTAGTAGATTAAGCATGGAGCATCTCCATGGTTCCAGGCTGCTGTCAAAATCACCAGACCCTCCCTGGAAAACAAGGATTCAACAATTTGAAGGATAAACATCACTGTTCATTTTAAAACAGTACTCCCTTGAAACATGGAGAACAATAGCATCAAACTGCAGCCCTCAACATATAAAAGTATCCCCAACTGAAGTCAAAACTCTGGCTGTAGAATATCTCCCCCACCCCTTGCAGTACAAGGGAGAACAACCCATGGGCATAAATACATGTAAGTTCCCCACCTGCACAGCAGAAAGAGAAAGCATGAGTGGGGGAAAAGTCCACACTGCACACAGAAAGAGAACATCACGTGGTGCTGAGCTCAGAACTCTTGTGGCAGGAGACTTCCAGGAAGACAGTGGAAACACTTTAGGGATACTTTTGAAGACATCCCTGAAGAGACTAAACATATCCACAGACTCATGGGAGCCCATGGCTTATAACCAACCAAAATGGGGAACATTTATTTGGGATGGCACCGGACATCCGGAGACACATCCTTGGGAGCATGCAGAGGTGAAATTGATACATCAGAGTCACAAACCACCAAACAACTCAGCTCAACACTTCAAGCACCACCATCCTACATGTAGCAGCCTGCAGATCGCACATTGGACTTAGCAGCCAACAAACTGAAGTGGAAGCAAGTCATCCTCAATCCCACAGGACCACCCGAGGTACTGAGCTGAATCATACCATCAATAAAGGAGTTCCAATAGGACACAAAGGTGTGAGCTCAATCATAAGCTTCAAGGACCTGCTGAACTGAATTGGCAGCATTTTCACCATGTGGATCATTTGGCATTCCTCCTTCATTACTTCTGTGTATTTAGCATTTACCATCATCCCCCCCACCACACCAGGTTGTCTAATCCATCATCCAGATCAACAGGAACAACTCCCAGCTCTTTATAGTCTTCCCCAACCACCTTGCAGTGCTCCACACAACAAATAAACAGAAATGGTGGGCTTTCAGGTCCAAGATCGAGGGAATTTGCTCTCATGTTTCTAGCTTTGCTGAACCATTCCAGCATATCCTCCTCCATCGTTCCCTCAATGAGTAATGGGCGAGAGAGCGCGACTCTGCTGCCTTCCATTCCACCCTTGAAGCTTTCCTCTTTGTTTCACTGCCATCCATCACACTGTAACTCTACACTGCACTGCCTCCAATTTTGCCTCCCATGCTCACATACTCATCTTTGATGTACACAACAGTTCCATTCTTCATTCTCTCCCTCACACATTACCCATTGGCCATCTTATCTGGCATCAGTCCACAGCTTTTACAAGCATCCTTTGGGCTCCATAATAAGCAACTGAGGCTCACAGAAAAACATATGATCAGTGTCCCCTTCCAATGCAGACAACTCAGCAGAGTTGGACTACTGTAGAAAGAACATAAGTCATATGGACTTGAAACGTTAACCCTGTCTTCCTCTCCACAGATGCTGTCAGGCCTGCTGAGTTTTTTCAGCAATTTTTGTTTTTGTTACAGTATAAACTGTAATGCTCATAGAACTGAATTTTCAGCTTAATCTCCACAGCTACTCAGGATAAATTCCATTCTTCTTGGAGATTGAAGGTTTGGGTCTTTGCCTTTCATAGGAGGCAAAACTAATCAAGTGGACAATTAGACTATACCAGGTCGGTACAGGGAAGGGCTTGTTGGATTGAATTTTCTCATTCCAAGCTTTAAGAACAACCTCACTGCCACTTCTTTTACACTTTGAGGGGCTAGACAAGGAAAGGATTTAAGTCAATCTCACCAGAAACACTCCAAGTAAATGCAGTAATGAGAAAAGGAATTCCACTTACTTGCTCAGCTGAAAATCCAGATACTGCATATTGATTCCAGATTTAGCGACTTCATAATTTTCATCATCTCCCTAGGTTTAGTGGAAGGCCAAAGCACAAAGTTAACACCTCAATTCTTTGGGGGCTGGGGTGGGTGGATGGGGAGCAGTGAGCTGAAATTCAACTTTCAGTTATATTTCCTTTACCTGGTCTGCTGTCACTACCTGCGGCTGGTGAGTCAGCAGTCAACAGCCCAAAAGACTAATTCCCCTCCTCCCAAATCAGATCTGATGGACAAATCCCACCGACACCCCCCCCCACCCCACCCCACTTCACAGCACTGTGAAGTTGCATTCAGTTTCACTGCTCCCAGAGCTTTGAACTTGGATTAAATTTCCTACAAATAGGAAATAAGACAATAAAGGGACCCCACAATAAAACTTCGAAAAGACTGATAACACAAAATTTATATCCACTCAGTTAAAAGAAATTTAACAGAGATATCTCATCAGGGCACATCCCTCTATACAGGCGTACCACTTAAACTCCACACAATCTGCATGCAAAAGAGTCTCGATAAATCAGATTAAGACATCTTACCCAGATTGAATCCCCCAGATCATCTTTCATGGATCTGTTCAAGTCCCAGCTGAATATATGACGCTCAGATGTCTCATCCACTTCCCATTTATTCAGACTGGAATTAGTCAGGGTATAGAAACACTCATTTTCCTCATCCCACAATACAGAACTCAGCTGTCACATAAATGAAAAGATTATCACAGCTGAGAAAATCCAACAATATACTTTAGTCCGCAGCTCTTATCAAAGCAAACAGTGACAATTTATGAGTTACACCTTAATTTGTAATGACAAAAGAGTAGGTTTCCTTCTAGGTATTAACGATCCTAGTTAACAACTTAAATAATCACATATTCAACATGAGAAGAATGAACCCATCAGTCAGCTGTACATAGACCCAAACAGTTGTAAAGTCTTACCACAACATCAGCAACTGGTGTCAAAATGCCAAAGAGTGATGAGACTCTGCGCCCCAGCCCTGATAGCATTCCCTGCCCCTGTTGTACGGGGCGAAAAGTCACTTTGCCTGAACCATCTGGTGTTAATCGTAGCAATTGGTTCTTCTGGGAAGCAAGAATAAATCCACTTCCCTAAAACAAAGAAAAACACAATGGTTGACTGAAACCCATTTAACAGATTTAGTGCAACACCAAATAAGATTCAAGGGCCACATGTACTGAAACCTGAAAAACAGCTTCAGTTAGTTCATGACAGCACTTCACAAAGTGAAATAACTCCATCAAAATAACCAAAGGCCAGACGCCAATCCCAAAGTTCCCTTGTTTAATTTTGAGTTACAGATGGTATTTATTTCAGATCTTAATGCATCCTCAGTATTCAGTATGCTTTTCTGACCACAGCCAAAATAGTTTTCTCTACATTAACAGCTCATCTACATTCTGCAGTCAGTCTCTGCCCTCAAATCCATCCCCACCAAATATAATTTGTAGATAGGGAGGAAAATAGGAGCCCTCTGTATTCCAGGCAGCCACAGTTGGCACATCTCATCATGGTACTGGAGCAATGTTGTGTTACAGCTTTGACTAATCAGGAATACAGAAGACCAAATGCCAATTGCTTGATCAGTCAAATTTAGAATGTATGTTGCAACTAATGCAAGACTGGAATTGCATGGCAATAGGTCACAAGCCAACACACTTCACCCCCTTGCTCAATGGGCTGCCAGTAATGGGACTCACCAATACAGCAGTCAGACACTTCCAGTCATTGCCAAAATCCAGAGTGATTTCTGTGTAGGATTCCTCATGGGCCAGACTGGGCCAGTAACATATCACTCCCTGTCTGGAAGCTGCCATTACTGATACAGACTAGAAAAAAAAAATGACAACATTTTCAGTGATTAACAGCTAAATGCTTTTGTCTTTATTCTTGATGCATACAAAAAGGAGAGAAACAAAAAGAAACTATATTCTCATGTATTTGAGTTTGTGATTGATTAATTTTATATACTTCACTGCCAAGAATGATTTCATAACTCAAAGAACAAATGAAAAGCTACGCTGGTCACCATGAACAAAACCAAGTTATGAGCTATTTATAGCAACGGTTTTAGAAAGTCTAAACACAAGCTACAAAATTTCATGTGCCCACTATTAAAGTAGCTGTAGAGAACAACTCTAAAGTAAAATTGCTTTGTCCCTAGTTTTAGACTCCTCAGTCTGCTTCAATCCACTCTCTCATACTTTCAAATTTTCTTTTGCAATGTTTTTTGAAAACAAACAAAACTCAAGATTAAGACGACACAGCTGGTCAGGAATCTATCCTCAAAGAGTGAACACTAACTTCCAAATCAACTGCGCTTTTTTTTTTTAAACCTACTCAAATATCAACCCCCACCCCCCAAACCAACATCAGCACCTGCTTCCTTATCTACTCAGAGGGCATTGAGAGCATGGGAGCTACAATCACAAGGACTGTTTAAGGCAAGGTGTATGGATGTCTTTAAGAAGAAACTAGTGAGAAAGGAATAGAAGACTTTGTTGATTGGGTTAGAAGAATCTGGGTGAGAAGAGGCTCATATGGAGCATAAACACCTGCATAGATCAGTAGGGCTGAATCGTCTTTCTGTCCTGGAGACTTGATGTAATTCTATACAATTTCCCTCCTCACCTTATGTACAAAGCATCAGTGCAGGGGCTGATCCATGGATAATAATTTACAGAAAGGTGTTTTATCTAATAAGATTACCACAGAAATTGAGTTGGTCAATCAGCAGCTTTGAGTTTCTGACATATAGAAAACACAACTGAAATCAAAAGCATTACCATCAGGAGTCTGAACACCATTTTATATCCGATTGTCTGATAACGTGGGGAAAATCAAAATTTGGGCATGGCAATATCATAAATGACTGAATCCTCAAAAGACAGATAAAATGTGCTCAGTTAAACTAAAGAAAACTTGTACTTCATTTATTTGTCACATCCTACAGCCTCATATCAATTTAATTAGTAGTAGTCATTTGCTCAAAGAGAACATGAGTATTGCTGAAAAAGAGAGATATGCTGTCAAAGGTTTTTGTCTTGCCACGACAGATTTGCAAAAATACCAATAGTAAAGACAACAATTTATGCTACATGAAAACAAAGTGCTGACTGGTTGGCAAGTAGATTCCGATTAGTAGGGATTTTTTTTTTAAAGAAATTCATCAAAGGGATGTGCGTTTCACTGGCTGGGCCAGTATTTATTACCCATCCCTAGCTGCCCTTGGGAAGGTGGTGGTGAGCTGCCTTCTTCAACCGCTGCAGTCCATGTGGTGTAGGTACACCCACAATGCTATTAGGGAGGGAGTTCCTCGATTCTGACCCAGTGACAGTGAAGGAATGGCGATATATTTCCAAGTCAGGATGGTGAGTGACTTGAAGGGGAACTTCCAGGTGGTGGTGTTCCCATCTATCTGCTGCCCTTGTCCTTCTAGATAGTAGTGGTCATGAGTTTGGAAGGTGCTGTCTAAGCAGCCTTGGTGAATTCCTGCAGTGCATCTTGTAGATGGTACACACTGCTGCCACTGTGCATTAGTGGTGGAGGGAGTGAATGTTTGTGGATGTGGTGCCAATCAAGTGGGCTGCTTTGTCCTGGATAGTGTCAAGCTTGAGTGTTGTGGGAGCTGCACTCATGCAGGCAAGTGGGGATTATTCCATCACACTCTTGACTTGTGCCTTGTAGATGGTAGATAGGCTTTGGGGAGTCAGGAGGTGAGTTACTCATTGCAGAATTCTTAGCCTCTGACCTGCTTTTATAGCCACAGTATTTATATGGCTAGTCCAGTTCAGTTTCTGGTCAATGGTAACCCCAAGGCTGTTGATAGTGGGGGATTCAGTGATAGTAGTGCCACTGAACGTCTGGGGGCAATGGTTAGATTCTCTCTTGTTGGAGATGGTATTTGCCTGGCATTTGTATGATGCAAATATTAATTGTCACTTATTGGCCCAAGCCTGGATATTGTCCAGGTCTTACTACAATCGGACATACCGATGTAGTCCATCGGAGGAGTCACGAATGGTGCAATCATCAGCGAACATCCCCAATTCTGACCATATGATGGAAGGAAGGTAATTGATGAAGCAGCTAAAGATGATTGGACCCAGGACACCACCTTGAGGAACTCCTGCAGCGATGTCCTGGAGCTGAGGTTACTGACCTCCAACAACCACAACGATCTTCCTTTGTGCTCAGTATGATTCCAACCAGTGGAGAGTTTTCCCCCTGATTCCCAATGACTCCGGTTATGCTAGGGCTCCTTGATGCCACACTCAGTCAAATGTGACTTTGATGTCAAAGGGCAGTCATTCTCACCTCAACTCGGGAGTTCAGTTCTTTTGTCCATGTTTGAACCAAAGCTGAAATGAGGTCATGAGCTGAGTGGCCCTGGCAGATCCCAAACTGAGCATCAGTGAGAAAGTTATTAATGACTAAGTGCCACCTGATAGCACTGTTAATGACCCCTTCCATTCCTTTATTGATGATGGAGAGTAGGCTGACGGGGCAGTAATTGGCCAGGTTGGATTTATCCTGCTTTTTGTGTGCAGGACATACTTGGGCAATTTCCCACATAGACGGGTAGATGTCAGTGTTGTAGCTGTACTGGAACAGCTTGGCTAGGGGCGCAAAAAGTTCTGGAGCACAAGTCTTCAGTACTATTGCCAGAATATTGTCAAGGCCCATAGCCTTTGCAGTATTCAGTGCCTTCAGCTGTTTCTTGATACCACATGGAGTGAATTGAGTTGGCTGAAGACTGGCATCTGTGATGCTGGGGACCTCCGGAAGAGACCAGGATGGATCATCCGCTCAGCACTACTGGCTGAACATTGCAAAACATAAGGCTGAAGCATTTGCTACGCTGATGTGCTGGGCTCCTCCATTGAGGATGGGAATATTTGTGGAGCTTCCTCCTCCTCCAGCAAGTGATTTAACTGTCCATCATCTTTCACAACTGGATGTGGCAGGACTGCAGAGCTTAGATCTGATCTGTTGGTTGTGGGATTGCTTAGCTCGGTCTATCACTTGCTGTTTATGCTGTTTGGCATGCAAGTAGTCCTGTTTTTTTGCTTCACCAGGTTGACACCTCATTTTTAGGTATGTCTGATGCTGCTCCTGGTATGCCCTCCTGCACTCTTCATTGAAGCAGGGTTGATCCCCTAGCTTGATGGTAACGGTAGAGTGGGGGATATGCCAGACCATGAGATTGTGATGAGATTACAGATTGTGTTCGAGTACAATTCTGCTGCTGATGGCCCACAGTGCCTCATGGATACCCAATCTTGAGTTGCTAGATCTATTCTAAATCTATCCCATTTAGCACAGCGCCACTCAACACGATGGAGGGTATGCTCAGTGTGAAGTCGGATCTTCTTCTCCACAACGACTGTGCAGTGGTCACTCCTACTGATACTGTCATGGACAGATGCACCTGTGGCAGGCAGGTTGGTGAGGATGATTTTCCCCCTTGTTGGTTCCCTCACCACCTGCCACAGACCCAGTCTAACAGCTACGTCCTTTAGGACTCAACTAGCTCGGTTAGGAGTAGTGCGACCGAGCCACTCTTGACTATGGACATTGAAGTCCTCAGTGGTGTTCAATATGGAGGAGCACTGATTCACCAGCTGTGGGAAGGCAGTACTTGGTAATTCCCATGTTTGATCTGATACCACGAGACTTCATGGGGTCCAGAGTTGATCCCAGGGCAACTCCCTCCCAACTGCCACCTCTGCGGGGTCTGTCCTGCCAGTGGTGTGTGGGACATTATCAGGACGACTAGGAGGATAACTATGTCAGGTTGTTGCTCGACTAGTCTGTGAGACAGCTCTCCCAATTTTGGCACTAGCCCCAGATGTTAGTCAGGAGGACTTTCCAGGATCCGATACCTAGGTTGAAGCCAGGTGGTCTGTCTAGTAGCGGTTTTATACAGTATGAAGTTGGGTCTTGCCAGGCCATTTAAGAGTCAACCATATTGCTGTGGGTCTGGTCACATGTAGCCCAGACCAGGCAAGGACAGCAGATTTCCTTCGTGAACCAGGTGGGTTTTTACGACAACTGACATTTAATTCCAGATGTTTACTGAATTCAAATTCCACCATCTGCCGTGGTGGGATTCAAATCCAGAGAATTACCCTGGGTCTCTGAATTAATAGCCCAGTGACAATACCACTACGCTATCACCTCCCCAAGGAGAATGCAGCAGGGGAATGTTAACTGCCAAGCTATTGTTTAAATTCAAACCAAGCAGGTCAACTCTGATTTGTCATGGGAAAGTGAACAAAGGAATGGCTGTCCCCCAAGCTTAGATTAGTTGAAAAAGATGTAATATGTGGACTGGCTCTGTGTGCAAAGGACAGACCCTATGTGTGAATATATGTGGCTTCTAGCATGCATATGTGAGCTATACTGCGAGTCCAACTGATAATCTTAAATTGGTTGTCAGTGTAATTCTTAGCACAATTGGGATCGTTTAGTGGGAATATGGCGTTGAGATGGAGGATCAGCCATGATCTTATTGAATGACAGAGCAGGCTCGAAGGGCTGAATGGCCCACTCCTGCTCCTAGTTTCTATGTCTACTACTATAAACCTACCTTAACTGGTCATTACACACATTGGGGTTCCTACAGTTCCTGATCAGCAACTTCGTAAACAGACCTGAGCCATTTGTTCACCGTGCAAGCTTTATGCTAAAATAGCATGTCCAATTGTGGAATCACATCTAATGTTGAACACTATGTTTTGAGTTTTGCAAGCACGGGCTGGTTGGACACAGTCAGTACTTTGCCTGTTGTGAGCAGCTGAAGGGACATGCTGTTTGATACGATCCACCAGTTGTTGGGACAAAAGGCCGATGTACCTGGCAACACACTGGCCCCGAAATTCATCTACCACATTACTCACGTGTGCTATAGGCAGACCATCTTTTTAGCTTGACGGCAGCATCATGTTAGTAGAGAAGATCACTTGAGTTGCTACTGCATAGTAGCAGCATGAAACAGCAAGCAAGACCTGTTGCTCAAATGTTTGAGATACCTTACCCTTCCAGGGTAATCGAAGGTAGACTGGGCACTTCTCAGAATCAAACATGACAGCCTTAGACCCATTAAGAAGTTTGTGTGATATATAGTGAGTAATGATTCAATCAAGGTAGCCATTATCCCGCCATATTGCTTTGCAGAGGAGGTTTACTAGATTGATAGCAAAATACTGCGGATGCTGGAAATCTGAAACAAAAACAAAAAATGCTGGAAAAAACTCAGCAGGTCTGACAGCATCGGTGGAGAGAAAGACAGTTAACGTTTCGAGTCCATATGACTCTTCTTCAGAACTAAAAAGTCATACGGACTCGAAACATTAACTCTGTCTTTATTTCCACAGATGCTGTCAGACCTGCTGGGTTTTTCCAGCATTTTTGTTTTTGTTTACTAGACTGATACCTGGAATGAATGGGTTGTCTTATGAGGAAAGGTTGGACAGATTAGGCTTGTTTCCATCGGAGTTTAGAAGAGTGAGGAGTGACTAGATTGACTATATAAGATTCTGAACGGTCCTGACAAGGTGTACATGGAAAGGATGTTTCCTCTTGTGGGTGACTCCAGGGCTAGGGGGCACTGTTTTAAAATTAGGGGTTGCCCTTTAGGACAGAGAGATGACATTTTTTCTGAGGGTTGTGCAACTTTGGAACACTGCGCCTCAGGAAGCAATGGAGGCGGGGTGATTGAATATTTTTAAAGGTGGAGGTAGGTAGATTGTTAGGCAAGGAAGTCAAAGGTTACCAAGGGTAGATAGGAATGTGGAATTCAAAACACAAATAGATCAGCCATGATCTTAATCAATGGCGAAGCAGGCTTGGGGGTTTGGTGGGGGGGGCAATGGCCAACTTCTGCTCCTATTTCGCATGTTCGTATGTATGTTCATATGATGTATCCGATTTTAGCATCAAGCTTGCACGGCGAACAAATGGCTCAGGCCTGTTTACAAGTTTGCTGATCAGGAACTGTAGGAACCCCAACGTGTATAATGACCAATGAAGGTAGGCTTACAGTAGTAGACATAGAAACTAGGAGCAGTAGGCTATTCTGCCCTTTGAGCCTGCTCCAACATTCAATATGATCATGGCTGATCCTCTATCTCAACACCAAATTCCCATTTTCTCTCCATACCCCTTGATGCCCCTAATATCCAAAAATTTAACAATTTCTTTCTTGAATATACTCAGTGACCCGGCCTCCACAGCCTTCTGTGGTAGAGAATTCCACAGGTTGACCACCTTGAATGAAGAAATCTTTCCTCAGCAGTCCTAAATGGCCTGCCCCGTATCCTGAGACCCCTGGTTCTAAACTCCCCAACCAAGGAAAACATCCTCCCTGCATCCAGCTCCCTGCATCTACCTCACTAGTAGAGAACCCATTGGCAGATTTCTCAATTAGCACGCTGAAGAAAGGGAGCTCATTTCACTGCTCCATGTCAAAAGGTAAATTGGAGCACAGGATGGAGCCCCTTAAGGTGCATAAAGAAATTCTTATATGCAGCTACAGATTTAATTATAGCAAATGTATCATCTACATAACAGAAATATACAAGGGGTAGGAGGTTAGGTGTTATTCCAAAGACGTATTTCTCGTAGAAACCAACAAAGATGTTTGTGAGAACATGTTTGTGGGATCCCATGACAACACCATCTAACTGGGCATAGGTGTGTTTTTAAACTGAACTCAACTGCAAGAGTTGCTGAGTTCATAAGTTCAATGAATATAGATTCAGACATTGGCAGTGCATCTAGATCTTCATGATATAGTGAAGCTGTGCAAACGTCAATGGCTTCCTTGAGTGGTACACTGGTGAAAACGTTAGTAATGTCAAATGAACACATGGACACAGCATTGCTATCGATACACAAAGCCTGTATGGTCTTCGCAGAAGTGAAGGAATCCTTCATTGTGCATGTGGAAAAGTTATTCAGGCAATTTGCCCAACCATTTGGCCAATTCATGATGTGCAGAACCAGTCAGTTATAGAGGAGGAAGGGCGTACAGCGGCATCACTTGCGTGCGCCTTGGGCAGCACATACATACGCGGGCGCAGTAAGCTATGAGGATGAATCCTATCATATATACCACCCAGCACCTTGTCACTCTTACACAAATCCAACAAGCACTTTTGTAACTGGCTTTTGAGCCAGGCTGTCCGGTCATACTTAGCCAATGGATACGAATCTGGACCCATTACCATTAATGACGTTTTGAGCTCTTTGGGCACACAGTGTGGCTCACTTATGCATGCTAGAAGCTACATATGTTCACACACAGGGCCCTGTCCTTTGCAGACAGAAGGAGCATGTGCATGCATTGTGCCTTTTTCAGCTAAACAAAAGCTTGGGGACAGCCATTCTGTGGTTCAATCCCCATCGCAATGCCTTGACCAGTGTCAACCTGCCTAAATTTAAATAGCTTGGCAGTTAACTGTTCCCTAGTGCATTCTCCATGGCAACGTCTCTACCAGAGTCCACCTGCCAATCAATCAGCAATCTCGTCATGCAGCATAAATTGTTGCTCTTGCGAATCTATCCTGATGAACACAAGACGAAAAGCTTCGCCAGCATGTCTCTTTTTTCAGAAGTACTCAATTGATTATTGTTAAAGCATACAGCTATATAGGTAAATGGAGCAGCTTTTTTATCCAAAGTGAACAAATGAAGTCTCACAAACAGGTGTGGTCGGACCGCCAATTAGCCTATTTCTTGATAATGATCAGGACACAAAGTAAATGCTTTGAATCAATTACATTCATCCAAACATGCAGACCAGCCCTCAGTCTGAATGCATTAACCAAAAGAAAGCATCTCTGACAACACACGAATCTCTCTACACAGGTGAGAGCACTGTCACATGAAGTGTTCAAAGCAGAAAGCATTGACGCTTGTAAGAGGCCTGAAGCATACATAACGGGGAACAGACGCAGGGGGCAGTGATATTACAGTGGGAGGAGGTCTGAGTTAATCATTAACTCCAGTGTAGACCAGCTGGACAGAATGACTAGTTTGCACATTGTAGATTCTGTGAGGACTCTCTCGGGATTACACTGCAAGTAGCAACATTATTCTGGGACTCGTGCACATAATCAATGTCACTAAATCCACAGGTGGCTATACAGCTGCTGTCAACACACACAAGTGCTCACCTGTAAGGAACTGTGTTCATTTGGATGAGATAAAGCGATCAGGTCTGCAACATATGGGAGATCACAAGGTGGCAACTGCAACTCTTTACACACAGAAAGCTGTGGAGGAAAATAAAAAAACTTTAGCTAGACTTCCAGAAATGTGCTGAGTGAAATCTGTTGTGGGCACCAACTTTTTTCTTGGTATTAAATGTCAAGCTACAAATGTGGAGATTTTTCTGATTCGATCTTAAAATCATAACTATTTGTTTAGCACAACATATCCAACTTGGACCAACATTTGTTTCCTTCTGTTTTCCACACCTTTGTTAAAGCTCCTTAACCCACAATACCCACACTTTAGACAGCCTCATGGTGGTTTAAGGATGTCACAGCAGTTATAGAAACATAGAAAATAAGAGTAGGTCATTTGTCCCTTCAAGCCTGCTCTGCCAATCAATAAAATCAGGGCTGATCCTCTCCTCAAGGCCATACTCCCACTCTCCCCCCCATAACCCCTGACGCCTTTAGAGTCCAGAAATCTGTTTTCTTCTTAAATACATTCCATGACTTGGCTTCCACAGCCTTCTGCTGTAGAGAATTCCACAGGTTCACCACCTTCTGAGTGAAGACATTTCTGCTCATCTGAGTCTTAAATGGCTTATCCCATATCTTGAGACTATGACCCCTTGTTCTAGACACCCCCAGCTAGAGGAAACATCATCCTTGCATCCAGTTTGTCCAACCCTATCAGAATTTATGTTTCAATGTGATCCCCTCCAATTCTTCTAAACGCCAGTGAAAAGAGGCTCAGTTGACCCAATCTCTCCCCATATGACAATCCTGCCATCCCAGGAATCAGTCTGGTAAACGTTCGCTGCATTCCCTCTATGGCAAGTACATCCTTTCTTAGGCAAGGACCCTTGATGCTCACACCATCACTGAATCCCCCACTATCAACTTCCTGGGGGTCACCATTGACCAGAAACTGAACTGGACTAGCCATATAAATACTGTGGCTACAAGAGCAGGTCAGAGGTAAGAAATCCTGCGACGAGTAACTCACCTCCTGACTCCCCAAAGCCTGCCTACCGTCCACAAGGCACAAGTCAGGAATGTGATGGAATACTCCCCACTTGCCTGGATTAGTGCAGCTCCTACAACATTGAAAAAACTTGACACTGTCCAAGACAAAGCAGTCTGCTTGATTGGTACACCCACAAACATTCACTCTCTCCACCACCAGTGCACAGTAGCAGCAGTGTGTACCATCAACAAGATGCACTGCAGGAATTCACCAAGGCTCCTTAGACAGCACCTTCCAAACCCATGACCATCCAGAAGGGGAAGGGCAGCAGACAGATGGGAACACCACCACCTGGAAGTTCCCCTCCAAGGCACTCACCATCCTGACTTGGAAATAGATCACCGTTCCTTCACTGTCACTGGGTCAAAATCCTGGAACTCCCTTCCTAACAGCACTGTGGGTGTACCTATATCACATGGACTGCAGTTGTTCAAGAAGGCAGCTCACCACCACCTTCTCAAGGGCAACTAGGGATGGGCAATAAATGCTGGCCTGGCCAGCAAAGCCCACATCCCATGAATGAGTAAAACATTTAAAAAAGAGACCAAAACTGCACACAATACTCCATGTGTGGTCTCACCAAGCTATGTATGGCTGCCGCAAGACATCCTTTCTCCTGTAATCAAGTCCTCTTGCAATGAAGGCCAACAAACCATTTGCATTCTTAACTGCTTGCTGCACCTGCATGCTTGTTTTCAGCGACTGGTGTGCCAGGATACTCAGGTCCCTTTGTACATCAACATTTCCCAATCTAATGCTCTGCCATTGTTTTTCCTACCGAATTGGCTAACTTCATATTTACACATTTTATACTGCATCTGCCATGTATTTGTCCAGTCATTCAGCCTGTCTAAATCATTTTAACACTGTCCTCACCACTCACACTCCCACCAAGTTTTGAGTCATCAGCAAACTTGGAAATATTACATTTGTTCCCTCATCCAAATCATTGATATATATTGTGAATAGTTGGGGCCCAAACACTGATCTCTGCGGTACCCCACTAATCACCATCTGCCACTCTGAAAAAGACCCATTTATTGCTACTGTTTCCTGTCTGCTAACTAATTCTCAATCCATGCCAATATATTATCCCCAATCTCATGTGCTTTGATTTTACACACTCTCTTATATGGGACTTTATCAAAAGCTTTCTGAAAATCCAAATACACCACATCCACCGATTCTCCCTTATCTATTCTGCTTGTTATGTCCTCAAAAAAACTCCAGTAGGTTTGTCAAACATGAGTTACCTTTCGTAAATCCACGTTGACTACATCTAACTCCATGGATCTTTTCTAAGTATCCTGTTGTCACACCCTTTATAACAGACTTGAGCATTTTCCCTACTACTGATGTTAGGCTAACTGGTTTGCAATTCACTGTTTTCTCCCTCCCCACTTTTTTAAAAAAAAGTGGGGTTACATTTGCCACCCTCCAATCTGCAGGGACTGTTCCAGAATCTACAGAATTTTGGAAGATGACAACCAATTCATCCACTATTTCCATGGCCATCTCCTTAAGTACCCTGGGATGTAGACTATCAAGCTGTAAGGGTTTATTGGGTTTCAATCCCATTAATTTCTAAGCACTTTTTTTCAGTAATACTAATTTCCTTCAATTCTTCCTTCTCACTAGACCCTTGGTTCCCTAGCATTTCTGGGAAATCATTTCGGTCTTCCTCCGTGAAGACAGAACTAAAGTAGTTGTTTAATTGCTCTGCCATTTCCTTGTTCTCCGTTATAAATTCTCCTGTTTTAGACTGCAAGGGACCCACATTTGCCTTCATTAATCTTTTTCTTATTATGAACTTATTGAAGTTTTTACAGTCCGCTTTTATGTTTCTTGCTACTCACTACTTTTCCTCTCCTAATCAATCTCTTGGTCCACCTTTGCTCAATTCTAAACTGCTCCCAATCCTCAGGCTTGCTACTTTTTCCAGCAACTTTATATGACCCCTCTTTGGATCGAATTATAACTCTAATTTCTTTTGTTAGCCATGGTTGGGCTGCTTTTCCTGTTGCGTTTTTGCACAAGAAATGAATTCAATGCATACATTCGTTCCTTAAATATTATCCATTGCCTACCCACCTTTTAATGAAGTTCCCTAATTTATCTGAGCCAACTCACAGCTTCGTACTTTCCTTTGTTTAGATTTAGAGTTCTGAGATTGCAGGGAAGCACTCCTTCAGTCAAGAATTTTGCCCTCGAGAAGATACTTGACTCATTTCTTTGTCTCGCCCTATCTGTTCTCATGATGCAGTACTCAAATAGAAATTTTCGCCTGAATTTACCCAGTTACTGTACAGGACGGTGTTTACTGCGCATTAACATTTTTTTATCAATTGTTTTAAGGTGAGGTAGCAGTCTGGGTCAGCAGACAGCCCTCCCAATTTGGGAATCGCAATTTGAATCTAACACACACTGATCAAATTCCTGTCACTACTCTGCTCACCAATGTGAATGTTATCAGCGCAGACTAAAATCCTTTGCCCCGGCCCAAATCACACATAATTCAGCAGCAGGCACCAGATTGGCAATCTCCTTCCAAACAGATAATAGCACCCAGAGTGAGAGATGGCAACATTCATACCAACATGTTAGGTGTTTGTGCCTTAGCCCAGGGGAAGTGTTCTTTCCGCTTCTGGCTAATCCACACTTAGCATGGGGTGCTGGATACTGAGAGCTCAAGATGGGGAATGCACTCATGGGGATTCATGGCTGCAAACCAAATAGCTACAGTATGACAGTTGAGGACATAGCTCTCTGACATACTAAAAACAATTGGCTTCACATACACCTCTGAGTCACAATAACCGCATTTCTAAAGATGCAAAATAAAACTTTAAACCAATTACAAAACAGACTTGCATTTATATAGCACCTTTCATAATTTCAGGACCTTCTAAAGCATTTTACAACCAATAAGCTGCTTCTGAAGTGTAGTCACTGCAGTAAAGAAATAATGCAGCAGCCAATTTGTGCACAGCAAGATCCCACAAACAGGATAATGACCAGATGATCGGCTCGTGATGTTGACTGAGGGATAAACACTAGCCAGTACACTGGGGATAACTCCTGTTTTTCTTCGCGATAGTGCCATGGGATCTTTACATCCACCCGTGGGAGCAGATGGGGCCTCGTTTTAACGTCTCATCTGAAAGATGGCACCTCTGACTATACAGCACTGTAGTGTCAAATTGATTTCTGCGCTCAAGTCCTGGAGAGATACTTGAACCCACAACCTTCTAACTCAAAGGAAAGGTACCCAATGAAACTTAACTGTCACGCAGCAGCAATCAGCAACGTATTGAAACATGAAGTGTGAATGCTTGTTACCTTAGCAATGGGCATCTGGCCAATCTTCCAAACAATCAGTTTTTCACCACAAACTAACCACGCCCAACCATTTTCACTTATTTTAACACTCAATGGCTCATCTGTGAAAATAAAAAGGATCAATAAAGAACAGAATTTTAACTTCATTTCAGATAGTCACGCAAATACATCCATTGCAATAATCAGAGTAGTACCTCTCTTCCCAAGAACCTCCTGAAAATCCAACTTTTTGACCAAACTTTTGGTCATCCTCCTAAACTCTTTGCCCCATACTCAGCACTGGAGTTCCTTCGACCTATCTTTGGAATGATTTGGGGCATTTTTAAAAGAAACATGTCATAAACACAGCATTGCCTTTTCATCACAATAAGCTCTTTACTTGCACTCAAGGATCAAGGCCACTCAGAACCAAGTGATGCAGGGTCTACAGGACAGAGAATAACGAACGGGTCCAAGGCACACGTATAATTCACTCTTCATGTTAAAGTTATGCATTCTGTCATTATGTTTATAATGTCCCATGTCCAAGTTGTAATGAAAACTGCCTAATTAAAAGTTGAGACATTAATTACACCCTCTGACTAACATTAGCACCAGAAGCAGGATTGTGGAAGTACAGTGCAATATGGAGTTACCATGATATAGAATGAGACAGAGTACAAAATCCTAGGGTCATCTGTCACTTGTTTCTATGTTGTGCTTTCAGAGCACTGACCCTTGTTCTGTTATTACCAGCTTCTGCTATCTTACCTTTATGCCACTATCAGTACCGTTTTTAGTCTTTAACACTAGCATTAACACTCCCTTTGTCTTGTGTCCATGACATCTTTGTCAATCTCTCCTGAGCTCCCACCTATCCTTGACCTTCTATTTTGTTCCACCTTCTCCATCCCATTAAACTGTATAAAATCCATCACGTTTCTACTTCTCTTCAGCTCTGAAGAGTCATACACTGGTTTCTCTCGCCACAGATGCTGCTGAATCTGCTGAGCTTTTCCAGCATTTTGTTTTTATTATGCACAAAATCATAAGATGTTTTCAAGATACTTTCAATAAATCAGTGAGTCCTCACCGTACACGCTGCAAAATTTGGCGATAATGCTATTCAGTGGATTAGAAAATAGATATCACCCTCACCTAATTGCAGTTTATCCTAAAAAGGATTTGCTCAAGATATCCAATTGGAACAGGGAATTCAAAGATCTCTTCCGTCCTTAAAACCTTTTTGACCACCTTAATTGGGCACCCATTCCAATATCTCATGTGGCCCAGTATCAAATTTTGTTTGATAATGTTCATAAATTGTTTTGCAATGTTTTACATTAAAGGCACTATATAAATGCATGTTCTTGTTAAGACTTTTAATCAGTAGCCACATGCAACACTAGTGTCGTTCAACCTTGGTTACTAGCCACATGTGCTTAAATCGGGAATCCAGATGTGGCTAATAAGACAAAAGCAAACTACTGCAGATTCTGGAAACGCAAAATAAAAACTGAAAGTGTTGGAAATACTCAGGAGATCAGGCAGCATCTGTGGACAAATAAACATAATTAACGTTTCAGGTCTGTGATCTTTCATCAGAACTGGGAAAAGTTAAAAATGTAATAAGTTATGAAAAGTAAAGGGTGGGAATAACAACAAAAGGGAGATAGGATGGACGGCAGGAGAGGTAACCTTGCCAAATGAAGTGGTAATGGAACAAAGAACAAAAAAAAGTGTCGTCTAGAGAAGGTGGGAATGGCAGGATCTTGAATAGTTGCCATTTGGAAACAGAGTACAAGGAAACGAGAGGAAACAAAAACATTAGGTACAGAGGTCTTGATCTGAAATTGCTGAACTCAATGTTGAGTCTAAAAGGCTGTAAACAGCCAAGTTGAACGATGAATTGGTGTTCCACGAGCTTTCACTGAGGTTCATTAGAACACTAGCAGGCCAATGACAGCAAAGTCAGGGTAGGAGTGAGGTGGAGAATTGCAATGGGAGATGACAGGAAGCTTGGGGCCATGCTTATAGATTGAGCGGAGGTGTTCAGCAAAGCACGCCCAGTTGGTGTTTTATCTCACCAGTGCAGGCAGTATTGAGTGTAGTGAATAAGGTATGCTAAATTGAAAGGAGTACACATGAAACGCGTAGTTGGGGCCTTTGAGTGAGATGGGAAGTGATAAAAGGGCAGGTGTTGTATCTCCTGTGCTTCTACAGGGTGACTGAGGATTGGAACAGGATATTGCAGGGGAAGGTCCATTTGGAATGCTTAAAAGGGGAGGGGAAG
This sequence comes from Carcharodon carcharias, assembly GCF_017639515.1. Taxonomy (NCBI): domain Eukaryota; kingdom Metazoa; phylum Chordata; class Chondrichthyes; order Lamniformes; family Lamnidae; genus Carcharodon; species Carcharodon carcharias. The sequence continues at coordinate 124,347,503 of NC_054468.1, read as the reverse complement.
ATATATTTGGCGATGCCATCACATTGCAAGTGATGGAAACGAGAGAGGATAATTCATTGAATACAGAGGCTGGTGGGGAGGAAGATGGCAAAGGGAACCCTATTGTGGCTCTGTGAGGGGAGGGAAGGGGTGACAGCAGCTGTGGGAAATGGTCCTGTCAACCATGGTAGCACCAAGGGCAGTAAATATTTTAGTAAAGAGAAATTGACTAAAAGACACCACAAGATCACAATATTCATTCACATGATATATGCATGAGAACTTGAACCTCCATGCATTGGTTGATAAAATGAAAAGCAGATTACGCCAGTGTTTTTAGAATGTTGCGGCTCCTTCACTTCCTTAGTCACTGAATGGTAGATGTGTTTGTTAAGTAAATATCCACTTGTGCAGCACATTTACCAGTATCGTATGTAACCCATTTTCTACTAAATTAATGCATGTGCGTAAACCAGTATCACTGTAGGCATGTCAGTGGTTTCCATTGGACAAACACTGTACTGACCATTTCCATGACATTGAAGCATCCCTAAGAGGCTCCATTATTCCTGTGGTACCTGCACTGATCTGTGCTACTCGATTACCCATTGATTCTGGTTGTACTAAAAGCTGACAATGTAGAATGTGCAGTATAGAGTCAGACTTGTGATACTACTTTAGTATCAGGGATGAAGATTGATAACTGCATGTCATTTAAAGGATCCTGTAATGAATTGTGTCTGTGCCTCGACTGCCTTTGCCGAGCAATTCTAAAGTGTGAAACACTAAAGTGATAAAGACATAGCAACAATGCAGGTGCAATTACCTATAGAATAGTGCAGTAATGCAATATAAAGTACTCTGTCCCTTAAAAGTTTGAAAGGCAACAAACAAAGCCAAGTTGAACTTCTTTTACTTTAAAGGTTGGAGCAGAGATGGAGTTTACTGCCTCAATGAGCAGACACATTGGAAATAATGCACTTAATGCAAAAGTTCTGAACTGCCCTAACACGTGGCAACAAGTCAATGATTTATACACCATTTAGTTGTTTAGTAAAACAGAAAGTTACCTTCAGCTAGGGTTATAGCCTCCATAACCTTAACAGGAAGAGAAGATCCAAAATTCCTGATTTCATAGTTGAGGGTCTCACCAACTGTTTGATACTGTGCTCCTCTGGTTGGGGTTGGACTTGAGAAGAAAATAATTCCAGTCAAAGCTCACAACAATGAATATATTTAAAAATCACAAAACTAATCACTGTACTCGGTCAAAAATATGTTGACTGTTCCGGTTTAACAAATCTGCCAGACACAATATACACCAGACTGGAGAACCTTTTCTAAACTGAATATTTCCTTTCCAAATTCATTGAGTCCAAGAAATTTGTAACCCCAGAAAGTCTAGTTTCTTTATGGTAAACTTCAGATGATTCCAATAATGAACAGCATCTGTGTATTTCTCACTGCAATATAAAAAGAGCTGAGGCAACATCAGAGTTGCAGAAGGGTGAGAGAGATCATGCACTACGGAGTGAGGAAGAAAGCTAAATCTCATTTATAGGACCAGCTAAGAGAAGATTATTCAAATTCTAAAAATAATTTGCAATGTTGGCAGAGGGATTATAGGAAATTTACCATTAATTATGAACAGCCAATATATCTAAACTGGAACTAGAGAACACGATTGAGAAACTCCCTCCATGAATCTTGGCATGGTGGGGTGGTTTGTGTCATTCAATGATCAATCCTTTGAGCGAAGCCTGGTAGGGTCACCCATGGTGGCAAAGATGCCAGGGTTGGGGGTGAGGACAGACAAAGTATGATTCAAAAAAAATCCTCAACTGCAGAACTGAAGAAAGGCTGTGTCTCGCCATCTGTGAAGGCGAGGAAAGCTGCAGCAGCAAGATACTCCCAGTTATGGTGACTCAAAATGTCACAACACTGACCACCAACCTGTCAAGTTTGGGGTACTGTCCACACAATGTCTCCATGTTAAACAAATTGAAGCTCCTACCAGGGTCTGTGTACCAAGGTCTGGGGTGATTGAGAACTGGCAACGAGGACAGGGCTGTGAACCTAAAGGTTGGACCGGTTAGGCTTGTATCCACTGGAATTTAGAAGAGTAAGAAACGACTTGATTGAAACCTTTTAAGATCCTGAGGGTCTTGACAGGGTGGAATTGGCAAAGATGTTTCCTTTTGTGGGAGAATCTAGAAGTAGAGGTCACTGTTTAAGGGGTCAGCCATTTAAAACAGATGAGGAGAAATTTTGAGGGTGGCGCATCTTTGGAACTCTTCCTCAAAAGGATGTCGAAGGAGACACTTTGAATATTTTTAAGTCATAGCTAGGTAGATTCTTGATTAACAAGGGGGTGAAAGGTTATTGGGGGTAGGCAGGAAGTTACAGTCAGATCTGCCATGATCTTATTGAATGGTGCAGCAGGTTAGAGGGGCAGAGTGGCCTACTTCTGTACCTAATTTATTTTTGCAACCTTGAAGCCCACAGTCAAGAATCTGCAGGCAACAAGTGCGTGGAGATTGTCAGACACCTGTGTTGGGACAGAGACATCGTTGGACAGTAGCACCTGTGAATAAGCTGGCCTCCTCAGGGTATCATCCGCTCACCTCAAATGAAGAGGGGGCTAGAAAAGGTGTCCTAAAAATAAGCTGTTTCACTTTCTCCTGGCCAGGGAACCACACCCTGTAGCATCACCATTTCATGAAAAGAATAATAAAATTTTACAATGTTATAACATTTATGGATAATCGAGCATGACTGTCCAGAAAGAACTGCAACTGTATCATGTGAACTACCAAAACTCTAAATTGACACAAACGACCTCAGTGAGATACCCCCTTGCTTGGGAGGGGCAGCTGAAGGGCCAAGTATGGGGGATCTCTCTTCTAATGGAAAGGAAAGGCTGACAAAGACCCTCACGTCCATGGAGCTGGTGTTGCCATCTGGAATAGGATCTTGGATACAATGCCAGAATTCTTCAACTGTATAAATGAAAGGCTCATGATGCTTCACCTACATTTCAACCATAACCAATATGCCACCATTATCAGTGCTCGTACCCTGACCCTCAACTCTGATGTGAAGGAAAAGTTCTATTCTGACCTTGAAGGCCTCACTGTCATCCCAAAAGAAAATTATCCTTCTGGTGGACTTGAATGCCAGGGTTGGCAGTGACTCCGACGCCTGGAGAGGAATGAATGGGAAAAAACAGGGTGGGAAAAGCCAATGCAAATAATGTTTGTTGACAACACCTGCTGACAAAGTGTGCTCAGCATAGCCTCAGTATAACACCCTCTTCCAACTAAGGAGGACAAATACAGAGCCACACAGAGGCATCCAAGATCAAAGCATTGGCATCTCCTGGATTATGTCATTATTCGAGTCAAAGATCCAAGTAATATCTGTATCACTCATTCTATGCAGGGGACTGATGCCTGCTGGACAGTTCGTCGTTTTGCTCAATTGGTGATGAACATCCACTTAGCACCAAGACATCGCAGGATGCAAAAGCCCAACAAGATGATGATCAATGATTCAGCCCTAAAGCAACCTGACTGAAGAAAGGAATTCCAAGTGCATCTCCAAAGCAATCTGGAAAATCTTCAAACATCCAACTCATTTCCAGAACATTGGGATCAAATAAAATCAGCTGAACTATTATCCTGTGTCCAGACCATTGAGTTCAAGCATCATCTTCACCAGGATTGATTCAACGAAAATTATGCTTAAATATGTCACCACCTGGGACATAAATGAGCAGTCTTCATTGCATGGTAGAACAACCCAAGGTCAAAAGTCAAGGCAGCATTCCAACAGCTTAAGGCTGATACCCAAAGAGAAATCCAGAAAAGGACATGCAGTAGGAAGAGATCCAACAGCATACTAACTGTTATGACATGCAAAGCTTTTATTGAAGCCATCAGGGCCATCTACAGGCCAAGGTCAAATGGACAAAACCCCCATCATTCACAGGAATGTGGTTCTCTTCTTGAGGATGACAATGCCTCTTCCCTCTCTTCAACAGCCTAAAACCCACGACATTTCTACCTCTCTTCAGCTCTGAAGGAGAGTCACATGGGCTGTTTCCGCTCTCTCCACAGATGCTGCCAGACCTGCTGAGATTTTCCAGCATATCCAGTTTTCCTTTCAGATTTCCAGCATCTGTAGTATTTTGATTTTACTTTAATGGATTACCTCACTATCTGGGCTCAATAGCCTCTTACATCGAATTCGATCTGCCACCTGTTTGCAAAAATCTCTGCAAATGTAACCTGCACCACACCAGAGGCTGGAGACCAAGCAATGTTGGGGGGGGGGGTGGGGGGGGTGTCAGTGCCACCCCTGCACCTAAATCAATAAAACAGATGATCAGACTCTCTCACTGCCGCTTGTGGGATCTTCCTGTGCTCCAGTTTAACCATCACCACCACTTCCTAAATAATTTCACCGGCTGGGGATTTGACAAGCGCTGATCCAAAGCAACTTTCCCCCCCCCCTCCCTCCCCTATTTCCAGCTGCAGCAACAACACTTACCGGCTGCAGAAGCTAGACCGCCAGGCCGGGGACAAAACGCCCGTCCCGCCGGCCGACACACTGCGCCGCCCCTGCATCGTGAAGGCGCCGCCGCCGCCGCCGCTCCGGCTCAGCGGCGACCCAAGGCAGCCCGTCAGGGGCCGCTTGGCCCCGGCAGGAGTCCGCGGCGAGAACATGGCGAAAGCAGCACGAGCACGGCCCCAGTCTCGGTCTCAGGCCGCGGCCTTTCAAACTCGCGCACACACCACAATGTCTGCGTGACCTGCCTGCCCTCGCACCACCTGATTGGTCACGTTTAAGGTGCGCATGGGGTAAACGCAATCCTAATTGGTTTGAATTGAACGGTTGGATGTAACGGCGCTCCTGATTGGTTAATATTGTAAACACCCTTGCCCCACGACGGAACTGTCCTGGACGGTACGTGCCGCCCTCCAGCGGCAACATTCAACATTCCCAGCACGCGGACAGGAAGCCACGCCCCCTCAGGCCGGCCCTGCCCCGGAGACAAAAACACAAACAGAAATACCTGGAAAAACTCAGCAGGTCTGGCAGCATCAGCGGGGGAGAGCACAGTTAACGTTTTGAGTCCTCATGACCCTTCAACAGAACTAAGGAAAAATAGGAAAGGGGTGAAATATAAGCTGGTTTAAGGGGTGGGTGGGACAAGTAGAGCTGGATAGAGGGCCAGTGATAGGTGGAGATAACCAAAAGATGTCACAGACAAAAGGACAAAGAGGTGTTGAAGGTGGTGATATTATCTAAAGGAATGTGATAATAAAGGGTAGAAAGCAGGACAAGCAAGGCACAGATAGCCCTAGTGGGGTTGGGGGAATACTAAAAGCTAGAGATAAACAACGGGTGGAAATACATTTAAAAATAATGGAAATAGGTGGGAAAAGAAAAATCTATATAAATTATGGGAAAAAACAAAAAGGAGAGGGAAAAAACAGAAGGGAGGTGGGGATGGAGGAGAGGGGTTCAAAATCTAAAATTGTTGAACTCAATATTCAGTCCGGAAGGCTGTAAAGTGCCTAGTTGGAAGATGAGGTGCTGTTCTTCCAGTTAGTTAAATTCACCAGGCACAACAGCAAGCCAAGGAAATACACTGGCACAAGAGCAGGGTCCAGTTGAAATACACCGAGCAAACAGCAGGGTCCAGTGAAAGACCAGGTGCACAAGGTCAGGGTCTGCAGTAAATAGACCGAACACAAGGTCACCGTCTGCAGTAATAACCGAAGTGCAAATCAGCTGTTCAGTAAAAGAAGGGCCCATGGACAGTCTCAGAAAAAAGTGAACACAACATCACCGTCGCAGGAAAACAGGGAGAAACATAGTCTCAGTAATACAGGAACACCATGGGACCGTCTGAGTAAAACACGAGGACCATCAAGGTCTCAGGGAAATACATGGAACACCATCAAGGTCTGAGTAAATGGCCGAGCACCCATCACCGTCTGGGAAATAAACCGAGCACAAGATGGTGGTTCAGTGAATACAAAGAAAACATCATGTCTCGGTAAATACAAGGAGCACACATCATGTCTCTGTAAATACAGGAACACAACATCAGGTCTCAGTAAATACACCGAGCACAAATACGGTTAGTAAATACAGGAGCACAACATCACCCATTAAATACACCGAACACAACATCACCCTTCAGAAAGACATGGAACAGAACATCACCGTCTGAGTAAATAACCGAGACAAACAGTCTCAGTAAATAACCGACACAACATTACCATCTCAGTAAATAGACCGAACACAACAGTACCGTCTCAGTAAATGCACCGAGCACAACATCACCATTCAGTGGAGACACGAAGCAAAACACCCGTCTCAGCATCACCAAACACAACATCACCGTCTCAGTAAATACATCGAACACAACATCAAATTCTCAGTAAATTCACCGAATACAACATCACCGTCTCAGTAAATACACCGAACTCAACATCACCGTCTTAGAAATACACCGAACACCACAACACCGTCTCAGTAAAAACAACGAACACAACATCACCGTCTCAGTAAATGCACCAAGCACAACATCACCGTCTCAGTAAATACACCAGCACTCATCACCGTCTCAGTAAATACACCAGCACAACATTTCAGTCTCAGTAAATACACCGAACATATCATAACCGTCTCAGTAAATACACCGACACTAATCACCTCTCAGTAAATACACCTTCACAACATCACCGTTTCAGTAAATACACCGAACACAACATCACCGTCTCAGTAAATACACCGAGCAGAACATCACCATCTCAATAAATATACACAGCACAACATCACCGTCTCAGTAAATACACCGAACAACATCACATCAGTAAATACACCGAGTCACAACAGCACCGTCTTCAGTAAATACACGAGCACAACATCACCTCTCAGTAAATACACTGAGCACAACATCACCTCTCAGTAAATACACCGAACACAACATCACCGTCTCAGTAAATACACCGAGCACAACATCACCGTCTCAGTAAATACACCGAGCACAACATCACCGTCTCAGTAAATACACCGAGCACAACATCACCGTCTCAGTAAATACACCGAGCACAACATCACTGTCTCAGTAAATACACCGAGCACAACATCCCGTCTCTGCAAATAAAGCGAACACAACATCACCGTCTCAGTAAATACACCGAACACAACATCACCGTCTCAGTAAATACACCGAGCACAACATCACCGTCTCAGTAAATACACCGAACACAACATCACCGTCTCAGTAAATACACCGAACACAACATCACCGTCTCAGTAAATACACCGAGCACAACATCACCGTCTCAGTAAAAATACACCGAACACAAAATCACCGTCTCAGTAAATACACCGAACACAACATCACCGTCTCAGTAAATACACCGAGCACAACATCACCGTCTCAGTAAATACACCGAACACAACATCACCGTCTCAGTAAATATCATGAGCACAACATCACCGTCTCAGTAAATACACCGAGCACAACATCACCGTCTCTGCAAATACACCGAGCACAACATCACCGTCTCAGTAAATACACCGAGCACAACATCACCGTCTCAGTAAATACACCGAGCACAACATCACCGTCTCAGTAAATACACCGAGCACAACATCACCGTCTCAGTAAATACATCGAGCACAACATCACCGTCTCAGTAAATACACCGAGCACAACATCACCGTCTCAGTAAATACACCGAGCACAACATCACCGTCTCAGTAAATACACCGAACACAACATCACCGTCTCAGTAAATACACCGAGCACAACATCACCGTCTCAGTAAATACACCGAGCACAACATCACCGTCTCAGTAAATACACCGAGCACATCACCGTCTCAGTAAATACACCGAGCACAACATCACCGTCTCAGTAAATACACCGAGCACAACATCACCGTCTCAGTAAATACACCGAACACAACATCACCGTCTCAGTAAATACAACGGAAACAACATCACCGTCTCAGTAAATACACCGAACACAACATCACCGTCTCAGTAAATACACTGAACACAACATCACCGTCTCAGTAAATACACCGAACACAACATCACCGTCTCAGTAAATACACCGAGCACAACATCACCGTCTCAGTAAATACACCGAGCACAACATCACCGTCTCAGTAAATACACAGCCGCACACATCACCGTCTCAGTAAATACACCGAACACAACATCACCGTCTCAGTAAATACACCGAACACAACATCACCGTCTCAGTAAATACACCGAACACAACATCACCGTCTCAGTAAATACACACAGCACAACATCACCGTCTCAGTAAATACACCGAACACAACATCACCGTCTCAGTAAATACACCGAGCACAACATCACCGTCTCAGTAAATACACCGAGCACAACATCACCGTCTCAGTAAATACACCGAACACAACATCACCGTCTCAGTAAATACACCAAGCACAACATCACCGTCTCAGTAAATACACCGAGCACAACATCACCGTCTCAGTAAATACACCGAACACAACATCACCGTCTCAGTAAATACACCGAGCACAACATCACCGTCTCAGTAAATACACCGAGCACAACATCACCGTCTCAGTAAATACACCGAGCACAACATCACCGTCTCAGTAAATACACCGAACACAACATCACCGTCTCAGTAAATACACCGAACACAACATCACCGTCTCAGTAAATACACCGAGCACAACATCACCGTCTCAGTAAATACACCGAGCACAACATCACCGTCTCAGTAAATACACCGAACACAACATCACCGTCTCAGTAAATACACCGAACACAACATCACCGTCTCAGTAAATACACCGAGCACAACATCACCGTCTCAGTAAATACACCGAACACAACATCACCGTCTCAGTAAATACACCGAACACAACTTCACCATCCCAGTAAATTCACCAAGCAGAACATCACCGTCTCAATAAATACAGCGGACGCAAGATCACCCTCTCAGTAAATACACTGAGCACAACATCATCGTCTCAGTAAATACACCGAGCACAACATCACCGTCTCAGTAAATACACCGAGCACAACATCACCGTCTCAGTAAATACACCGAGCACAACATCGCCGTCTCAGTAAATACACCGAACACAACATCACCGTCTCAGTAAATACACCGAATACAACATCACCGTCTCAGTAAATACACCGAACACAACATCACCGTCTCAGTAAATACACCGAACACAACATCACCGTCTCAGTAAATACACCGAACACAACATCACCGTCTCAGTAAATACACCGAACACAACATCACCGTCTCAGTAAATACACCGAACACAACATCACCGTCTCAGTAAATACACCGAGCACAACATCACCGTCTCAGTAAATACACCGAGCACAACATCACCGTCTCAGTAAATACACCGAACACAACATCACCGTCTCAGTAAATACACCGAGCACAACATCACCGTCTCAGTAAATACACCGAGCACAACATCACCGTCTCAGTAAATACACCGAACACAACATCACCGTCTCAGTAAATACACCGAGCACAACATCACCGTCTCAGTAAATACACCGAGCACAACATCACCGTCTCAGTAAATACACTGAACACAACTTCACCGTCCCAGTAAATACACCGAGCAGAACATCACCGTCTCAATAAATACACTGAGCACAACATGACCGTTTCAGTAAATACACCGAGCAGGACATCACCGTCTCAGTAAATACACCGAACACAACATCACCGTCTCAGTAAATACACCGAGCACAACATCACTGTCTCAGTAAATACACCGAGCACAACATCACCGTCTCAGTAAATACACCGAACACAACATCACCGTCCCAGTAAATACACCGAGCAGAACATTACCATCTCAATAAATACACCGAACACAACATTACCCTCTCAGTAAATACACCGAACACAACATCACCGTCTCAGTAAATACACTGAACACAACATCACCGTCTCAGTAAATACACCGAGCAGAACATCACCGTCTCAGTAAATACACCGAACACAACATCACCGTCTCAGTAAATACAACAAAAACAACATCACCGTCTCAGTAAATACACCGAGCACAACATCACCGTCTCAGTAAATCTACCCAGCCCAAAATCACCGTCTCAGTAAATACACCGAGCACAACATCACCGTCTCAGTAAATACACCGAACACAACATCACCGTCTCAGTAAATACACCGAACACAACATCACCGTCTCAGTAAATACACCGAACACAACATCACCGTCTCAGTAAATACACCGAACACAACATCACCGTCTCAGTAAATACACCGAGCACAACATCACCGTCTCAGTAAATACACCGAGCACAACATCACCGTCTCAGTAAATACACCGAGCACAACATCACCGTCTCAGTAAATACACCGAGCACAACATCACCGTCTCAGTAAATACACCGACCACATCACCGTCTCAGTAAATACACCGAGCACAACATCACCGTCTCAGTAAATACACCGAGCACAACATCACCGTCTCAGTAAATACACCGAACACAACATCACCGTCTCAGTAAATACACCGAACACAACATCACCGTCTCAGTAAATACACTGAGCACAACATCACCGTCTCAGTAAATACACCGAACACAACATCACCGTCTCAGTAAATACACCGAGCACAACATCACCGTCTCAGTAAATACACCGAGCACAACATCACCGTCTCAGTAAATACACCGAACACAACATCACCGTCTCAGTAAATACACCGAACACAACATCACCGTCTCAGTAAATACACCGAACACAACATCACCGTCTCAGTAAATACACCGAGCACAACATCACCGTCTCAGTAAATACACCGAGCACAACATCACCGTCTCAGTAAATACACCGAGCACAACATCACCGTCTCAGTAAATACACCGAGCACAACATCACCGTCTCAGTAAATACACCGACACAACATCACCGTCTCAGTAAATACACCGAACACAACATCACCGTCTCAGTAAATACACCGAACACAACATCACCGTCTCAGTAAATACACCGAACACAACATCACCGTCTCAGTAAATACACCGAGCACAACATCACCGTCTCAGTAAATACACCGAGCACAACATCACCGTCTCAGTAAATACACCGAACACAACATCACCGTCTCAGTAAATACACCGAGCACAACATCACCGTCTCAGTAAATACACCGAGCACAACATCACCGTCTCAGTAAATACACCGAGCACAACATCACCGTCTCAGTAAATACACCGAGCACAACATCACCGTCTCAGTAAATACACCGAGCACAACATCACCGTCTCAGTAAATACACCGAGCACAACATCACCGTCTCAGTAAATACACCGAGCACAACATCACCGTCTCAGTAAATACACCGAGCACAACATCACCGTCTCAGTAAATACACCGAACACAACATCACCGTCTCAGTAAATACACCGAGCACAACATCACCGTCTCAGTAAATACACCGAGCACAACATCACCGTCTCAGTAAATACACCGAACACAACATCACCGTCTCAGTAAATACACCGAGCACAACATCACCGTCTCAGTAAATACACCGAGCACAACATCACCGTCTCAGTAAATACACCGAGCACAACATCACCGTCTCAGTAAATACACCAAGCAAAACATCACCGTCTCAGTAAATACACCGAACACAACATCAACGTCTCAGTAAATACACCGAGCACAACATCACCGTCTCAGTAAATACACCGAGCACAACATCACCGTCTCAGTAAATACACCGAGCACAACATCACCGTCTCAGTAAATACACCGAACACAACATCACCGTCTCAGTAAATACACCGAACACAACATCACCGTCTCAGTAAATACACCGAGCACAACATCACCGTCTCAGTAAATACACCGAGCACAACATCACCGTCTCAGTAAATACACCGAACACAACATCACCGTCTCAGTAAATACACCGAGCACAACATCACCGTCTCAGTAAATACACCGAACACAACATCACCGTCTCAGTAAATACACCGAGCACAACATCACCGTCTCAGTAAATACACCGAACACAACATCACCGTCTCAGTAAATACACCGAGCACAACATCACCGTCTCAGTAAATACACCGAGCACAACATCACCGTCTCAGTAAATACACCAAACACAACATGACCGTCTCAGTAAATACACCGAACACATCAAATTCTCAGTCAATACACCGAACACAACATCACCGTCTCAGTAAATACACCGAACACAACATCACCGTCTCAGTAAATACACCGAGCACAACATCACCGTCTCAGTAAATACACCGAACACAACATCACCGTCTCAGTAAATACACCGAGCACAACATCACCGTCTCAGTAAATACACCGAGCACAACATCACCGTCTCAGTAAATACACCGAGCACAACATCACCGTCTCAGTAAATACGCCGAACACAACATCACCGTCTCAGTAAATACACCGAACACAACATCACTGTCTCAGTAAATACACCGAACACAACATCACCGTCTCAGAAAATACACCGAGCACAAAAGCACCGTCTCAGTAAATACACCGAGCACAACATCACCGTCTCTGTAAATACACCGAACACAACATCACCGTCTCAGTAAATACAGTGAGCACAACATCACCGTCTCAGTAAATACACCGAGCACAACATCACCGTCTCATTAAATACACCGAGCACAACATCACCGTCTCAGTAAATACACCGAGCACAACATCACCGTCTCAGTAAATACACCGAGCACAACATCACCGTCTCAGTAAATACACTGACACAACATCTCCATCTCAGTAAATACACCGAGCACAACATCACCGTCTCAGTAAATACTCCGACCACAACATCATCGTCTCATTAAATACACTGAGCACAACATCACCGTCTCAGTACATACACCGAGCACAACATCACCGTCTCAGTAAATACACCGAGCACAACATCACCGTCTCAGTAAATACACCGAGCACAACATCACCGTCTCAGTAAATACACCGAGCACAACATCACCGTCTCAGTAAATACACCGAACACAACATCACCGTCTCAGTAAATACACCGAACACAACATCACCGTCTCAGTAAATACACCGAACACAACATCACCGTCTCAGTAAATACACCGAGCACAACATCACCGTCTCAGTAAATACACCGAGCACAACATCACCGTCTCAGTAAATACACCGAGCACAACATCACCGTCTCAGTAAATACACCGAGCACAACATCACCGTCTCAGTAAATACACCGAACACAACATCACCGTCACAGTAAATACACCGAACACAACATCACCGTCTCAGTAAATACACCGAACACAACATCACCGTCTCAGTAAATACACCGAGCAAAACATCACAGTCTCAGTAAATAATGCGAACACAACATCACCGTCTCAGTAAATACACCGACACAACATCACCGTCTCAGTAAATACACCGAGCACAACATCACCGTCTCAGTAAATACACCGAGCACAACATCACCGTCTCAGTAAATACAACGAGCACAACATTACCGTCTCAGTAAATGCACCGAGCACATCACCGTCTCAGTAAATACACCGAACACAACTTCACCGTCTCAGTAAATACACCGAACACAAAAACACCGTCTCAGTAAATACAGCGAGCACAAAATCACCGTCTCAGTAAATACACCGACACAACATCACCGTCTCAGTAAATACACCGAGCACAACATCACCGTCTCAGTAAATACACCGAGCACAACATCACCGTCTCAGTAAATACACCGAACACAACATCACCGTCTCAGTAAATACACCGAACACAACATCACCGTCTCAGTAAATACACCGAACACAACATCACCGTCTCAGTAAATACACCGAACACAACATCACCGTCTCAGTAAATACACCGAACACAACATCACCGTCTCAGTAAATACACCGAGCACAACATCACCGTCTCAGTAAATACACCGAACACAACATCACCGTCTCAGTAAATACACCGAGCACAACATCACCGTCTCAGTAAATACACCGAACACAACATCACCGTCTCAGTAAATACACCGAGCAAAACATCACCGTCTTAGTAAATACACCGAACACCACAACACCGTCGCAGAAAATACAAAGAAAACAACATCACCGTCTCAGTAAAGAAAGCGAACACAACATCACCGTCTCAGTAAATACACCGAACACAACATCACCGTCTCAGTAAATACACCGAGCACAACATCACCGTCTCAGTAAATACACCGAGCACAACATCACCGTCTCAGTAAATACACCGAACACAACATCACCGTCTCAGTAAATACACCGAGCACAACATCACCGTCTCAGTAAATACACCGAACACAACATCACCGTCTCAGTAAATACACCGAGCACAACATCACCGTCTCAGTAAATACACCGAGCACAACATCACCGTCTCAGTAAATACACCGAGCACAACATCACCGTCTCAGTAAATACACCGAAAACAACATCACCGTCTCAGTAAATACACCGAACACAACATCACCGTCTCAGTAAATCAACGGAGCACAACATCACCGTCTCAGTAAATACAACGTGCACAACATCACCGTCTCAGTAAATACAACGAGCACAACATCACCGTCTCAGTAAATACACCGAGCACAACATCACCGTCTCAGTAAATACACCGAGCACAACATCACCGTCTCAGTAAATACACCGAGCACAACATCACCGTCTCAGTAAATACACCGAACACAACATCACCGTCTCAGTAAATACACCGAACACAACATCACCGTCTCAGTAAATACACCGAGCACAACATCACCGTCTCAGTAAATACACCGAAGCACAACATCACCGTCTCAGTAAATACACCGAGCACAACATCACCGTCTCAGTAAATACACCGAACACAACATCACCGTCTCAGTAAATACACCGAGCACAACATCACCGTCTCAGTAAATACACCGAGCACAACATCACCGTCTCAGTAAATACACCGAGCACAACATCACCGTCTCAGTAAATACACCGAGCACAACATCACCGTCTCAGTAAATACACCGAGCACAACATCACCGTCTCAGTAAATACACCGAACACAACATCACCGTCTCAGTAAATACACCGAGCACAACATCACCGTCTCAGTAAATACACCGAGCACAACATCACCGTCTCAGTAAATACACCGAGCACAACATCACCGTCTCAGTAAATACACCGAACACAACATGAACGTCTCAGTAAATACACCGAACACAACATCACCGTCTCAGTAAATACACCGAACACAACATCACCGTCTCAGTAAATACACCGAGCACAACATCACCGTCTCTGCAAATACACCGACCACAACATCACCGTCTCATTAAATACAACGAGCACAACATCACCGTCTCAGTAAATACACCGAGCACAACATCACCGTCTCAGTAAATACACCGCCCACAACATCACCGTCTCAGTAAATACACAGAGCACAACATCATCGTCTGAGTAAATACACCGAGCACAACATCACCGTCTCAGTAAATACACCGAACACAACATCACCGTCTCAGTAAATACACCGAACACAACATCACCGTCTCAGTAAATACACCGAACACAACATCACCGTCTCAGTAAATACACCGAACACAACATCACCGTCTCAGTAAATACACCGAGCACAACATCACCGTCTCAGTAAATACACCGAACACAACATCACCATCTCAGTAAATACACCGAGCACAACATCACCGTCTCAGTAAATACACCAAAAACAACATCACCGTCTCAGTAAATACACCGAACACAACATCACCGTCTCAGTAAATACACCGAGCACAACATCACCGTCTCAGTAAATACACCGAGCACAACATCACCGTCTCAGTAAATACACCGAACACAACATCACCGTCTCAGTAAATACACCGAGAACACAACATCACCGTCTCAGTAAATACACCGAGCACAACATCACCGTCTCAGTAAATACACCGAGCACAACATCACCGTCTCAGTAAATACACCGAGCACAACATCACCGTCTCAGTAAATACACCGAACACAACATCACCGTCTCAGTAAATACACCGAACACAACATCACCGTCTCAGTAAATACACCGAGCACAACATCACCGTCTCAGTAAATACACCGAACACAACATCACCGTCTCAGTAAATACACCGAGCACAACATCACCGTCTCAGTAAATACACCGAGCACAACATCACCGTCTCAGTAAATACACCGAGCACAACATCACCATCTCAGTAAATACACCGAACACAACATCACCGTCTCAGTAAATACACCGAACACAACATCACCGTCTCAGTAAATACACCGAACACAAAATCACCGTCTCAGTAAATACACCGACACAACATCACCGTCTCAGTAAATACACCGAACACAACATCACCGTCTCAGTAAATACACCGAACACAACATCACCGTCTCAGTAAATACACCGAACACAACATCACCGTCTCAGTAAATACACCGAACACAACATCACCGTCTCAGTAAATACACCGAGCACAACATCACCGTCTCAGTAAATACACCGAGCACAACATCACCGTCTCAGTAAATACACCAAGCTCAACATCACCGTCTCAGTAAATACACCGATCACAACATCACCGTCTCAGTAAATACACCGAACACAACATCACCGTCTCAGTAAATACACCGAGCACAACATCACCGTCTCAGTAAATACACCGAGCACAACATCACCGTCTCAGTAAATACACCGAGCACAACATCACCGTCTCAGTAAATACACCGAGCACAACATCACCGTCTCAGTAAATACACCGAGCACAACATCACCGTCTCAGTAAATACACCGAGCACAACATCACCGTCTCAGTAAATACACCGAACACAACATCACCGTCTCAGTAAATACACCGAGCACAACATCACCGTCTCAGTAAATACACCGAGCACAACATCACCGTCTCAGTAAATACACCAAGCACAACATCACCGTCTCAGTAAATACACCGAGCACAACATCACCGTCTCAGTAAATACACCGAACACAACATCACCGTCTCAGTAAATACACCGAACACAACATCACCGTCTCAGTAAATACTCCAGCCCCACATCAA
Organism: Carcharodon carcharias; assembly: GCF_017639515.1. NCBI lineage: Eukaryota > Metazoa > Chordata > Chondrichthyes > Lamniformes > Lamnidae > Carcharodon > Carcharodon carcharias. Next base: position 124,330,353 of record NC_054468.1, on the reverse strand, counting down.
AATCTCAGTAAACACACCGAACACAACATCACCGTCTCAGTAAATACACCGAACACAACATCACCGTCTCAGTAAATACACCGAGCACAACATCACCGTCTCAGTAAATACACCGAGCACAACATCACCGTCTCAGTAAATACACCGAACACAACATCACCTTCTCAGTAAATACACCGAACACCACAACACTGTCTCAGTAAATACACCGAGCACAACATCACCGTCTCAGTAAATACACCGACCACAACATCACCGTCTCAGTAAATACACCAAACACAACATCACCGTCTCAGTAAATACACCGAGCAAACATCACCGTCTCAGTAAATACACCGAAAACAACATCACCGTCTCACTGAATACACCGAACACAACATCACCGTCTCAGTAAATACACCGAACACAGCATCACCGTCTCAGTAAATACACCGAGCATAACGTCACTGTATCAGTAAATACACCGAGCACAACATCACCCTCTCAGTAAATATACCGAACACAACATAACCGTCTCAGTAAATACACCGAGCACAACATCACCGTCTCAGTAAATACACCGAGCACAACATCACCGTCTCAGTAAATACACCGAGCACAACATCACCGTCTCAGTAAATACACCGAGCACAACATCACCGTCTCAGTAAATACACCGAGCACAACATCACCGTCTCAGTAAATACACCGAACACAACATCACCGTCTCAGTAAATACACCGAACACAACATCACCGTCTCAGTAAATACACCGAACATAACATCACCGTCTCAGTAAATACACCGAACACAACATCACCGTCTCAGTAAATACACCGAACGCAACATCACCGTCTCAGTAAATACACCGAACACAACATCACCGTCTCAGTAAATACACCGAGCACAACATCACCGTCTCAGTAAATACACCGAGCACAACATCACCGTCTCAGTAAATACACCGACACAACATCACCGTCTCAGTAAATACACCGAACACAACATCACCGTCTCAGTAAATACACCGAGCACAACATCACCGTCTCAGTAAATACACCGAACACAACATCACCGTCTCAGTAAATACACCGAGCACAACATCACCGTCTCAGTAAATACACCGAGCACAACATCACCGTCTCAGTAAATACACCGAGCACAACATCACCGTCTCAGTAAATACACCGAACACAACATCACCGTCTCAGTAAATACACCGAGCACAACATCACCGTCTCAGTAAATACACCGACCACAACATCACCGTCTCATTAAATACACCGAGCACAACATCACCGTCTCAGTAAATACACTGAGCACAACATCACCGTCTCAGTAAATACACCGAGCGCAACATCACCGTCTCTATAAATACACCGAGCACAACATCACCGTCTCAGTAAATACACCGAGCACAACATCACCGTCTCAGTAAATACACCGAACACAACATCACCGTCTCAGTAAATAAACGGAGCACAACATCACCGTCTCAGTAAATACACCGAACACAACATCACCGTCTCAGTAAATACACCGAGCACAACATCACCGTCTCAGTAAATACACCGAACACAACATCACCGTCTCAGTAAATACACCGAACACAACATCACCGTCTCAGTAAATACACCGAGCACAACATCACCGTCTCAGTAAATACACCGAACACAACATCACCGTCTCAGTAAATACAGCGAACACCACAACACCCTCTCAGTAAATAGAACCAAAACAAGATCACCGTCTCAGTAAATACCCCAAACACAACATCACCGTCTCAGTAAATACACCGAGCACAACATCACCGTCTCAGTAAATACACCGAACACAACATCACCGTCTCAGTAAATACACCGAACACAACATCACCGTCTCAGTAAATACACCGAACACAACATCACCATCTCAGTAAATACACCGAACACAAAATCACCGTCTTAGTAAATACACCGAACACCACCACACCGTCTCAGTAAATACGACGAAAACAACATTACCGTCTCAGTAAATACATCAAGCACAACATCACCGTAATAGTAAATACACCGAGCACAACATCATCTTCTCAGAAAATACACCGAGCACAACATCACCCTCTCAGTAAATACACCGAACACAACATCACCGTCTCAGTAAATAAAGCGAACACAACATCACCGTCTCAGTAAATACACCGAACACAACATCACCGTCTCAGTAAATACACCGAACACAACATCACCGTCTCAGTAAATACACCGAGCACAACATCACCGTCTCAGTAAATACACCGAGCACAACATCACCGTCTCAGTAAATACACCGAGCACAACATCACCGTCTCAGTAAATACACCGAGCACAACATCACCGTCTCAGTAAATACACCGACACAACATCACCGTCTCAGTAAATACACCGAGCACAACATCACCGTCTCAGTAAATACACCGAGCACAACATCACCGTCTCAGTAAATACACCGAGCACAACATCACCGTCTCAGTAAATACACCGAGCACAACATCACCGTCTCAGTAAATACACCGAACACAACATCACCGTCTCAGTAAATACACCGAGCACAACATCACCGTCTCAGTAAATACACCGAGCACAACATCACCGTCTCAGTAAATACACCGAACACAACATCACCGTCTCAGTAAATACACCGAGCACAACATCACCGTCTCAGTAAATACACCGAACACCACAACACCGTCTCAGAAAATACACCGAGCACAACATCACCGTCTCAGTAAATACACCGAGCACAACATCACCGTCTCAGTAAATACACCGAACACAACATCACCGTCTCAGTAAATACACCGAACACAACATCAAATTCTCAGTAAATACACCGAACACAACATCACCGTCTCAGTAAATACACCGAACACAACATCACCGTCTCAGTAAATACACCGAGCACAACATCACCGTCTCAGTAAATACACCGAACACAACATCACCGTCTCAGTAAATACACCGAACACAACATCACCGTCTCAGTAAATACACCGACAACAACATCACCGTCTCAGTAAATACACCGAGCACAACATCACCGTCTCAGTAAATACACCGAACACAACATCACCGTCTCAGTAAATACACCGAACACAACATCACCGTCTCAGTAAATACACCGGACACAACATCACCGTCTCAGTAAATACACCGAGCACAACATCACCGTCTCAGTAAATACACCGAACACAACATCACCGTCTCAGTAAATACACCGAGCACAACATCACCATCTCAGTAAATACACCGAACACAACATCACCGTCTCAGTAAATACACCGAACACAACATCACCGTCTCAGTAATTACAACGAGCACAACATCACCGTCTCAGTAAATACACCGAGCACAACATCACCGTCTCAGTAAATACACCGAACACAACATCACCGTCTCAGTAACAACACCGAACACCACATCACCATCTCAGTAAATACACCGAACACAACATCAGCGTCTCAGTAAATACACCGAGCACAACATCACCGTCTCAGTAAATACACCGAGCACAACATCACCGTCTCAGTAAATACACCGAGCACAACATCACCGTCTCAGTAAATACACCGAGCACAACATCACCGTCTCAGTAAATACACCGAGCACAACATCACCGTCTCAGTAAATACACCGAGCACAACATCACCGTCTCAGTAAATACACCGAACACAACATCACCGTCTCAGTAAATACACCGAACACAACATCACCGTCTCAGTAAATACACCGAACACAACATCACCGTCTCAGTAAATACACCGAGCACAACATCACCGTCTCAGTAAATACACCGAACACAACATCACCGTCTCAGTAAATACACCGAGCACAACATCACCGTCTCAGTAAATACACCGAGCACAACATCACCGTCTCAGTAAATACACCGAGCACAACATCACCGTCTCAGTAAATACACCGAGCACAACATCACCGTCTCAGTAAATACACCGAGCACAACATCACCGTCTCAGTAAATACACCGACACAACATCACCGTCTCAGTAAATACACCGAACACAACATCACCGTCTCAGTAAATACACCGAGCACAACATCACCGTCTCAGTAAATACACCGATTGGAACATCACCGTCTCAGTAAATACAACGAAAACAACATCACCGTCTCAGTAAATACACCGAGCACAACATCACCGTCTCAGTAAATACACCGAACACAACATCACCGTCTCAGTAAATACACCGAGCACAACATCACCGTCTCAGTAAATACACCGAACACAACATCACCGTCTCAGTAAATACACCGAGCACAACATCACCGTCTTAGAAAATACATCGAGCAAAACATCACCATCTCAGTAAATACACCGACACAACATCACCGTCTCAGTAAATACACCGACACAACATCACCGTCTCAGTAAATACACCGAACACAACATCACCGTCTCAGTAAATACACCGAACACAACATCACCGTCTCAGTAAATACACCGAACACAACATCACCGTCTCAGTAAATACACCGAGCACAACATCACCGTAATAGTAAATACACCGAGCACAACATCACCGTCTCAGTAAATACACCGAGCACAACATCACCGTCTCAGTAAATACACCGAGCACAACATCACCGTCTCAGTAAATACACCGAGCACAACATCACCGTCTCAGTAAATACACCGAACACAACATCACCGTCTCAGTAAATACACCGAGCACAACATCACCGTCTCAGTAAATACACCGAACACAACATCACCGTCTCAGTAAATACACCGAGCACAACATCACCGTCTCAGTAAATGCACCGAACACAACATCACCGTCTCAGTAAATACACCGAGCACAACATCACCGTCTCAGTAAATACACCGAGCACAACATTAAAATCTCAGTAAATACACCGAACACAAAATTACCATCTCAGTAAATACACCGAACGCAACATCACGGTCTCAGTAAAGGCTCCGAGCACAACATCACCATCTCAGTAAATGCACCGAGCACAACATCACCGTCTCAGTAAATACACCAAGCAAAATATCACCGTCTCAGTAAATACACCGAGCACAACATCACCGTCTCAGTAAATACACCGAACACAACATCACCGTCTCAGTAAATACACCGAGCACAACATCACCGTCTCAGTAAATATAACCGAGCACAAAATCACCGTGTCAGTAAATACACCGAACACAACATCACCGTCTCAGTAAATATACCGAACAAAAGATCACGTCTCAGTAAATACACCGAGCACAACATCACCGTCTCAGTAAATACACCGAAGCACAACATCACCGTCTCAGTAAATACACCGAGCACAACATCACCGTCTCAGTAAATACACCGAACACAACATCACCGTCTCAGTAAATACACCGAACACAACATCACCGTCTCAGTAAATACACCGAACACAACATCACCGTCTCAGTAAATACACCAAGCACAACATCACCGTCTCAGTAAATACACCGAGCACAACATCACCGTCTCAGTAAATACACCGAGCACAACATCACCGTCTCAGTAAATACACCGAACACAACATCACCGTCTCAGTAAATACACCGAGCACAACATCACCGTCTCAGTAAATACACCGAACACAACATCACCGTCTCAGTAAATACACCGAGCACAACATCACCGTCTCAGTAAATACACCGAACACAACATCACCGTCTCAGTAAATACACCGAGCACAACATCACCGTCTCAGTAAATACACCGAGCACAACATCACCGTCTCAGTAAATACACCGAACACAACATCACCGTCTCAGTAAATACACCGAACACAACATCACCGTCTCAGTAAATACACCGAGCACAACATCACCGTCTCAGTAAATACACCGAGCACAACATCACCGTCTCAGTAAATACACCGAGCACAACATCACCGTCTCAGTAAATACACCGAACACAACATCACCGTCTCAGTAAATACACCGAACACAACATCACCGTCTCAGTAAATACACCGAACACAACATCACCGTCTCAGTAAATACACCGAACACAACATCACCGTCTCAGTAAATACACCGAACACAACATCACCGTCTCAGTAAATACACCGAACACAACATCACCGTCTCAGTAAATACACCGAGCACAACATCACCGTCTCAGTAAATACACCGAGCACAACATCACCGTCTCAGTAAATACACCGAACAAAACATCACCGTCTCAGTAAATACACCGAACACCACAACGCCCTCTCAGTAAATACACCGAACACAACATCACCGTCTCAGTAAATACACCGAACACAACATCACCGTCTCAGTAAATACACCGAGCACAACATCACCGTCTCAGTAAATACACCGAGCACAACATCACCGACTCTGTAAATACACCGAGCACAACATCACCGTCGCAGTAAATACACCGAGCACAACATCACCGTCTCAGTAAATACACCGAGCACAACATCACCGTCTCAGTAAATACACCGAGCACAACATCACCGTCTCAGTAAATACACCGAGCACAACATCACCGTCTCAGTAAATACACCGAGCACAACATCACCGTCTCAGTAAATACACCGAGCACAACATCACCGTCTCAGTAAATACACCGAGCAAAACATCACCGTCTCAGTAAATACACCGAACACAACAAAACCGTCTCAGAAAATACATCGAGCACTACATCACCGTCTCAGTAAATACACCGAGCACAACATCACCGTCTCAGTAAATACACCGAGCACAACATAACCGTCTCAGTAAATACACCGAGCACAACATTACCGTCTCAGTAAATACACCGAACACAACATCACCGTCTCAGTAAATACACCGAACACAACATCACCGTCTCAGTAAATACACCGAGCACAACATCACCGTCTCAGTAAATACACCGAGCACAACATCACCGTCTCAGTAAATACACCGAGCACAACATCACCGTCTCAGTAAATCCACCGAAAACAACATCACCTCTCAGAAAATACACCGAGCTTAACATCACTGTCTCAGTAAATACACCGAGCACAACGTCACCGTCTCTGTAAATACACCGAACACAACAGCATCGTCTCAGTAAATACACCGAGCACAACATCACCGTCTCAGTAAATACATCGAACACAACAGCAACGTCTCAGTAAATACACCGAGCACAACATTAAAATCTCAGTAAATACACCGAACACAACATCACCGTCTCAGTAAATACACCGAACACAACATCACCGTCTCAGTAAATACACCGAGCACAACATCATCGCCTCAGTAAATACACCGAACACATCATAACCGTCTCAGTAAATACACCGAGCACAACATCACCGTCTCAGTAAATACACCGAACACAACATCACCGTCTCAGTAAATACACCGAACACAACATCACCGTCTCAGTAAATACACCGAACACAACATCACCGTCTCAGTAAATACACCGAACACAACATCACCGTCTCAGTAAATACACCGAGCACAACATCACCGTCTCAGTAAATACACCGAGCACAACATCACCGTCTCAGTAAATACACCGAGCACAACATCACCGTCTCAGTAAATACACCGAACACAACATCACCGTCTCAGTAAATACACCGAACACAACATCACCGTCTCAGTAAATACAACGAACACAACATCACCGTCTCAGTAAATACACCGAACACAACATCACCGTCTCAGTAAATACACCGAACACAACATCACCGTCTCAGTAAATACACCGAGCACAACATCACCGTCTCAGTAAATACACCGAGCACAACATCACCGTCTCAGTAAATACACCGAGCACAACATCACCGTCTCAGTAAATACACCGAGCACAACATCACCGTCTCAGTAAATACACCGAGCACAACATCACCGTCTCAGTAAATACACTGAGCAAAACATCACCGTCTCAGTAAATACACCGAACACAACATCAAATTCTCAGTAAATACACCGAATACAACATCACCGTCTCAGTAAATACACAGAACACAAAATCACCGTCTCAGTAAATACACCGAGCAGAACATCACCGTCTCAGTAAATACACCAAGCTCAACATCACCGTCTCAGTAAATACACCGAGCACAACATCACCGTCTCAGTAAATACACCGAGCACAACATCACCGTCTCAGTAAATACACCGAACACAACATCACCGTCTCAGTAAATACACCGAGCACAACATCACCGTCTCAGTAAATACACCGAGCACAACATCACCGTCTCAGTAAATACACCGAGCACAACATCACCGTCTCAGTAAATACACCGACACAACATCACCGTCTCAGTAAATACACCGAACACAACATCACCGTCTCAGTAAATACACCGAGCACAACATCACCTGTTCAGTAAATACACCGAGCACAACATCACCGTCTCAGTAAATACACCGAGCAAATTATCACCGTCTCAGTAAATACACCGAGCACAACATCACCGTCTCAGTAAATACACCGAGCACAACATCACCGTCTCAGTAAATACACCGAGCACAACATCACCGTGTCTGTCAATACACCGAAAACAACCTCACCGACTCAGTAAATACACCGAACACAACATCACCGTCTCAGTAAATACACCGAGCACAACATCACCGTCTTAGAAAATACATCGAGCAAAACATCACCATCTCAGGAAATACACCGAACACCAGATCACCGTCTCAGGAAATACACCGAACACCAGATCACCGTCTCAGTAAATACACCGAGCACAACATCACCGTCTCCGTAAATACACCGAGCACAACATCACCGTCTCAGTAAATACACCGAACACAACATCACCGTCTCAGTAAATACACCGAGCACAACATCACCGTCTCAGTAAATACACCGAGCACAACATCACCGTCTCAGTAAATACACCGAGCACAACATCACCGTCTCAGTAAATACACCGAGCACAACATCACCGTCTCAGTAAATACACCGAACACAACATCACCGTCTCAGTAAATACACCGAACACAACATCACCGTCTCAGTAAATACACCGAACACAACATCACCGTCTCAGTAAATACACCGAGCACAACATCACCGTCTCAGTAAATACACCGAGCACCACATCACCGTCTCAGTAAATACACCGAGCACAACATCACCGTCTCAGTAAATACACCGAGCACAACATCACCGTCTCAGTAAATACACCGAACACAACATCACCGTCTCAGTAAATACACCGAACACAACATCACCGTCTCAGTAAATACACCGAACACAACATCACCGTCTCAGTAAATACACCGAACACAACATCACCGTCTCAGTAAATACACCGAGCACAACATCACCGTCTCAGTAAATACACCGAGCACAACATCACCGTCTCAGTAAATACACCGAGCACAACATCACCGTCTCAGTAAATACACCGAACACAACATCACCGTCTCAGTAAATACACCGAACACAACATCACCGTCTCAGTAAATACACCGAACACAACATCACCGTCTCAGTAAATACACGAAGCAAAACATCACCGTCTCAGTAAATACACCAAAGACAACATCACCGTCTCAGTAAATACGACGAACACAACATCACCGTCTCAGTAAATACACCGAATACAACATCACCGTCTCAGTAAATACAATGAAAACAACATCACCGTCTCAGTAAATACACCGAGCACAACATCACCGTTTTAGTAAATACACCGAGCACAACATCACCGTCTCTGTAAATACACCGAGCACAACATCACCGTCTCAGTAAATACACCGAGCACAACATCACCGTCTCAGTAAATACACCGAGCACAACATCACCGTCTCAGTAAATACACCGAGCACAACATCACCGTCTCAGTAAATACACCGAACACAACATCACCGTCTCAGTAAATACACCGAGCACAACATCACCGTCTCAGTAAATACACCGAGCACAACATCACCGTCTCAGTAAATACACCCAAGCACAACATCACCGTCTCAGTAAATACACCGAACACAACATCACCGTCTCAGTAAATACACCGAACACAACATCACCGTCTCAGTAAATACACCGAGCACAACATCACCGTCTCAGTAAATACACCGAGCACAACATCACCGTCTCAGTAAATACACCGAACACAACATCACCGTCTCAGTAAATACACCGAACACAACATCACCGTCTCAGTAAATACACCGAGCACAACATCACCGTCTCAGTAAATACACCGAGCACAACATCACCGTCTCAGTAAATACACCGAGCACAACATCACCGTCTCAGTAAATACACCGAACACAACATCACCGTCTCAGTAAATACACCGAGCACAACATCACCGTCTCAGTAAATACACCGAGCAGAACATCACCGTCTCAGTAAATAAAGCGAACACAACATCACCGTCTCAGTCAATACACCGAGAACAATATCACCGTCTCAGTAAATACACCGAATGCAACATCACCGTCTCAGTAAATACATCGAACACAACATCACCGTCTCAGTAAATACACCGAACACCACAACACCGTCTCAGTAAATACAACGAAAACAACATCACCGTCTCAGTAAATACACCGAACACAACATCACCGTCTCAGTAAATACACCGAACACCACAACACCTTTTCAGAAACTACATCGAGCACTACATCACCTTCTCTGTAATTACACCGAGCACAACATCACCGTCTCAGTAAATACACCGAAGGCAAGATCATGTCTCAGTAAATACACCGAGCACAACATGACCGTCTCAGTAAATACACCGAGCACAACATCACCGTCTCAGTAAATACACCGAGCACAACATCACCGTCTCAGTAAATACACCGAGCACAACATCACCGTCTCAGTAAATACACCGAGCACAACATCACCGTCTCAGTAAATACACCGAACAAAACTTCAAATTCTCAGTAAATACACCGAATACAACATCACCGTCTCAGTAAATACACCGAACACAACATCACCGTCTCAGTAAATACACCGAGCACAACATCACCGTCTCAGTAAATACACCGAACACAACATCACCGTCTCAGTAAATACACCGAACACAACATCACCGTCTCAGTAAATACACCGAGCACAACATCACCGTCTCAGTAAATACACCGAGCACAACATCACCGTCTCAGTAAATACACCGAACACAACATCACCGTCTCAGTAAATACACCGAACACAACATCACCGTCTCAGTAAATACACCGAACACAACATCACCGTCTCAGTAAATACACCGAGCACAACATCACCGTCTCAGTAAATACACCGAGCACAACATCACCGTCTCAGTAAATACACCGAGCACAACATCACCGTCTCAGTAAATACACCGAGCACAACATCACCGTCTCAGTAAATACACCGAACACAACATCACCGTCTCAGTAAATACACCGAGCACAACATCACCGTCTCAGTAAATACACCGAGCACAACATCACCGTCTCAGTAAATACACCGAGCACAAAATTACCGTCTCAGTAAATGCACCGAGAACAACATCACCGTCTCAGTAAATACACCGAACACAACTTCACCGTCCCAGTAAATACACCGAGCACAACATCACCGTCTCAGTAAATACACCGAACACAACATCACCGTGCCAGTAAATACACCAAGCAGAACATCACCGTCTCAGTAAATACACCGAACACAACAGCATCTTCTCAGTAAATACACCGAGCACAACATCAAAATCTCAGTAAATACACCGAGCACAACATCACCGTCTCAGTAAATACACCGAACACAACATCACCGTCTCAGTAAATACACCGAGCACAATATCACCGTCTCAGTAAATACGCCGAACACAGCATCACTGTCTCAGTAAATATACCGAACACAACATCACAGTCGCAGTAAATTAACGGAGCACAACATCACCGTCTCAGTAAATACACCGAACACAACATCACCGTCTCAGTAAATACACCGAGCACAACATCACCGTCTCAGTAAATACACCGAACACAACATCACCGTCTCAGTAAATACACCGAACACAACATCACCGTCTCAGTAAATACACCGAACACAACATCACCGTCTCAGTAAATACACCGAACACAACATCACCGTCTCAGTAAATACACCGAGCACAACATCACCGTCTCAGTAAATACACCGAACACAACATCACCGTCTCAGTAAATACACCGAGCACAACATCACCGTCTCAGTAAATACACCGAGCACAACATCACCGTCTCAGTAAATACACCGAGCACAACATCACCGTCTCAGTAAATACACCGAACACAACATCACCGTCTCAGTAAATACACCGAACACAACATCACCGTCTCAGTAAATACACCGAACACAACATCACCGTCTCAGTAAATACACCGAGCACAACATCACCGTCTCAGTAAATACACCGAGCACAACATCACCGTCTCAGTAAATACACCGAGCACAACATCACCGTCTCAGTAAATACACCGAGCACAACATCACCGTCTGAGTAAATACACCGAGCACAACATCACAGTCGCAGTAAATAAACGGTGCACAACATCACCGTCTCTGTAAATACGCCGAACACAACATCACCGTCTCAGTAAATACACCGAACACAACATCACCGTCTCAGTAAATGCACCGAGCACAACATCACCGTCTCAGTAAATACACCGAACACAACATCACCGTCTCAGTAAATACACCGAGCACAACATCACCGTCTCAGTAAATACACCGAGCACAACATCACCGTCTCAGTAAATACACCGAGCACAACATCACCGTCTCAGTAAATACACCGAGCACAACATCACCGTCTCAGTAAATACACCGAACACAACATCACCGTCTCAGTAAATACCCCGAGCACATAATCACCGCCTCAGTAAATACACCGAGCTCAACAGCAACGTCAATGAAAATACACCGAACACAACATCACCGTCTCAGTAAATACACCGACCACAACATCACCGTCTCAGTAAATACAGCGAACACAAAATCACCGTCTCAGTAAATACACCGACACAACATCACCATCTCAGTAAATACACCGAGCACAACATCACCGTCTCAGTAAATACACCGAGCACAACATCACCGTCTCAGTAAATAAACCGAGCACAACATCACCGTCTCAGTAAATACACCGAGCACAACATCACCGTCTCAGTAAATACACCAAGCACAACATCACCGTCTCAGTAAATACACCGAACACAACATCAATATCTCAGTAAATAAACAGAGCACAACATCACCGTCTCAGTAAATACACCGAACACAGCATCACCGTCTCAGTAAATACACCGAACACAACATCACCGTCTCAGTAAATTAACCGAGCACAACATCACCGTCTCAGTAAATACACCGAGCACAACATCACCGTCTCAGTAAATACACCGAACACAACATCACCGTCTCAGTAAATGCACCAAGCACAACATCACCGTCTCAGTAAATTCGCCGAAGACAACATCACCGTCTCAGTAAATACACCGAGCAAACATCACCGTCTCAGTAAATACACCGAACACAACATCACCGTCTCAGTAAATACACCGAACACAACATCACCGTCTCAGTAAATACACCGAAAACAACATCACCGTCTCAGTAAATACACCGAACACAACATCACCGTCTCAGTAAATACTGCAGCCCCACATCAAAATCTCAGTAAATACACCGAACACAACATCACCGTCTCAGTAAATAAAGTGCACACAACATCACCGTCTCAGTAAATACACCGAGCACAACATCACCGTCTCAGTAAATACACCGAAGACAACAGCACCGTCTCAGTAAATACACCGAGCACAACATCACCGTCTCAGTAAATACACCGAACACAACATCACCGTCTCAGTAAATACACCGAACACAACATCACCGTCTCAGTAAATACACCGAACACAACATCACCGTCTCAGTAAATACACCGAGCACAACATCACCGTCTCAGTAAATGCACCGAGCACAACATCACCGTCTCAGTAAATACACCGAGCACAACATCACCGTCTCAGTAAATACACCGAACACAACATCACCGTCTCAGTAAATACACCGAGCACAACATCACCGTCTCAGTAAATACAACGAGCACAACATCACCGTCTCAGTAAATACACCGAGCACAACATCACCGTCTCAGTAAATACACCGAGCAAAACATCACCGTCTCAGTAAATACACCGAACACAACATCACCATCTCAGTAAATACACCGAACACAGCATCACCGTCTCAGTAAATACACCGAGCACAACATCACCGTCTCAGTAAATACACCGAGCACAACATCACCGTCTCAGTAAATACACCGAACACAACATCACCGTCTCAGTAAATACACCGAGCACAACATCACCGTCTCAGTAAATACACCGAGCACAACATCACCGTCTCAGTAAATACACCGAGCACAACATCACCGTCTCAGTAAATACACCGAACACAACATCACCGTCTCAGTAAATACACCGAGCACAACATCACCGTCTCAGTAAATACACCGAACACAACATCACCGTCTCAGTAAATACACCGAGCACAACATCACCGTCTCAATAAATACACCGAACACAACATCACCGTCTCAGTAAATACACCGAACACAACATCACCGTCTCAGTAAATACACCGAGCACAACATCACCGTCTCAGTAAATACACCGAGCACAACATCACCGTCTCAGTAAATACACCGAGCACAACATCACCGTCTCAGTAAATACACCGAACACAACATCACCGTCTCAGTAAATACACCGAACACAACATCACCGTCTCAGTAAATACACCGAACACAACATCACCGTCTCAGTAAATACACCGAACACAACATCACCGTCTCAGTAAATACACCGAGCACAACATCACCGTCTCAGTAAATACACCGAGCACAACATCACCGTCTCAGTAAATACACCGAGCACAACATCACCGTCTCAGTAAATACACCGACACAACATCACCGTCTCAGTAAATACACCGAACACAACATCACCGTCTCAGTAAATACACCGAACACAACATCACCGTCTCAGTAAATACACCGAACACAACATCACCGTCTCAGTAAATACACCGAACACAACATCACCGTCTCAGTAAATACACCGAGCACAACATCACCGTCTCAGTAAATACACCGAGCACAACATCACCGTCTCAGTAAATACACCGAGCACAACATCACCGTCTCAGTAAATACACCGAGCACAACATCACCGTCTCAGTAAATACACCGAGCACAACATCACCGTCTCAGTAAATACACCGAGCACAACATCACCGTCTCAGTAAATACACCGAACACAACATCACCGTCTCAGTAAATACACCGAACACAACATCACCGTCTCAGTAAATACACCGAACACAACATCACCGTCTCAGTAAATACACCGAGCACAACATCACCGTCTCAGTAAATACACCGAGCACAACATCACCGTCTCAGTAAATACACCGAGCACAACATCACCGTCTCAGTAAATACACCGAGCACAACATCACCGTCTCAGTAAATACATCGAACACAACAACACCGTCTCAGTAAATACACCGAGCACAACATCACCGTCTTAGTAAATACACAAAACACAACATCACCGTCTCAGTAAATACAGCGAGCACAAAATTACCGTATCAGTAAATACACCGACACAACATCACCGTCTCAGTAAATACACCGAACACAACATCACCGTCTCAGTAAATACACCGAGCACAACATCACCGTCTCAGTAAATACACCGAGCACAACATCACCGTCTCAGTAAATACACCGAGCACAACATCACCGTCTCAGTAAATACACCGAGCACAACATCACCGTCTCAGTAAATACAGCAAGCACAACATCACCGTCTCAGTAAATACACCGAGCTCAACATCACCGTCTCAGTAAATACACCGAACACAACATCACCGTCACAGTAAATACACCGAACACAACATCACCATCTCAGTAAATACACCGAGCACAACATCACCGTCTCAGTAAATACACCAAGCAAAACATCACCGTCTCAGTAAATACACCGAGCACAACATCACCGTCTCAGTAAATACACCGAACACAACATCACCGTCTCAGTAAATACACCGAGCACAACATCACCGTCTCAGTAAATACACCGAAAACAACATCACCGTCTCAGTAAATACACCGAACACAACAGCATCGTCTCAGTAAATACACCGAGCAGAACATCACCGTCTCAGTAAATACACCGAGCACAACATCACCGTCTCAGTAAATACACCGAGCACAACATCACCATCTCAGTAAATACACCGAACACAACATCACCGTCTCAGTAAATACACCGAGCACAACATCACCGTCTCAGTAAATACACCGAACACATTACCGTCTCAGTAAATACACCGAACACAACATCACCGTCTCAGTAAATACACCGAACACAACATCACCGTCTCAGTAAATACACCGAGCACAACATCACCGTCTCAGTAAATACACCGAGCACAACATCACCGTCTCAGTAAATACACCGAGCACAACATCACCGTCTCAGTAAATACAACGAGCACAACATCACCGTCTCAGTAAATATGCCGAACACAACATCACCGTCTCAGTAAATACACCGAACTAGGCATCACCGTCTCAGTAAATACACCGAACACCACATCACTGTCTCAGTAAATACACCGAACACAACATCACCGTCTCAGCACCCACATCAGCGTCTCAGTCAATTCACCGAATACAACATCACCGTCTCATTAAATACACTCTGCAGAACATCATTGTCTACGTAAATTCACCGAACACAACAACATCGTCTCAGTAAATACACACAGCACAACATCACCGTCTCAGTAAATACACCGAGCACAACATCACCGTGTCAGTAAATACACCGAACACAACTTCACCGTCCCAGTAAATACACCGAGCTGAACATCACCGTCTCAATAAATACACCGAACGCAAGATCACCGTCTCAGTAAATACACTGAGCACAACATCACCGTCTCAGTAAATACACCGAGCACAACATCACCGTCTCAGTAAATACACCGAGCACAACATCGCCATCTCAGTAAATACACCGAGCACAACATCACCGTCTCAGTAAATACACCGAACACAACATCACCGTCTCAGTAAATACACCGAACACAACATCACCGTCTCAGTAAATACACCGAGCACAACATCACCGTCTCAGTAAATACACCGAGCGCAACATTACCGTCTCAGTAAATGCACCGAGCACATCACCGTCTCAGTAAATACACCGAGCACAACATCACCGTCTCAGTAAATACACCGAACACAACATCACCGTCTCAGTAAATACACACAACATCACCGTCTCAGTAAATACACCGAGCAATACATCACCGTCTCAGTAAATACACCGAGCACAACATCACCGTCTCAGTAAATACACCGAGCACAACATCACCGTCTTTGTAAATACACCGAGCACAACATCACCGTCTCAGTAAATACACCGAGCACAACATCACCGTCTCAGTAAATACACCGAGCACAACATCACCGTCTCAGTAAATACACCGAACACAAGATCACGTCTCAGTAAATACACCGAGCACAACATCACCGTCTCAGTAAATACACCGAGCACAACATCACCGTCTCAGTAAATACACCGAACACAACATCACCGTCTCAGTAAATACACCGAACACAACATCACCGTCTCAGTAAATACACCGAACACAACATCACCGTCTCAGTAAATACACCGAGCACAACATCACCGTCTCAGTAAATACACCGAGCACAACATCACCGTCTCAGTAAATACACCGAACACAACATCACCGTCTCAGTAAATACACCGAACACAACATCACCGTCTCAGTAAATACACCAATCACAACATCACCGTCTCAGTAAATACACCGAGCACAACATCACCGTCTCAGTAAATACACCGAACACAACATCACCGTCTCAGTAAAACAACGGAGCACAACATCACCGTCTCAGTAAATACAACGAGCACAACATCACCGTCTCAGTAAATACACCGAGCACAACATCACCGTCTCAGTAAATACACCGAACACAACATCACCGTCTCAGTAAATACACCGAGCACAACATCACCGTCTCAGTAAATACACCGAACACAACATCACCGTCTCAGTAAATACACCGAGCACAACATCACCGTCTCAGTAAATACACCGAACACAACATCACCGTCTCAGTAAATACACCGAACACAACATCACCGTCTCAGTAAATACACCGAGCACAACATCACCGTCTCAGTAAATACGCCGAACACTAGATCACCGTCTCAGTAAAAACAACGAGCACAACATCACCGTCTCAGTAAATACACCGAGCACAACATCACCGTCTCAGTAAATACACCGAGCACAACATCACCGTCTCAGTAAATACACCGAACACAACATCACCGTCTCAGTAAATACACCGAACACAACATCACCGTCTCAGTAAATACACCGAACACAACATCACCGTCTCAGTAAATACACCGAACACAACATCACCGTCTCAGTAAATACACCGAACACAACATCACCGTCTCAGTAAATACACCGAACACAACATCACCGTCTCAGTAAATACACCGAGCACAACATCACCGTCTCAGTAAATACACCGAACACAACATCACCGTCTCAGTATAAAAATGGAGCACAACATCACCGTCGCTGTAAATACACCGAGCACAACATCACCGTCTCTGTAAATACACCGAAAACAACATCACCGTCTCAGTAAATACACCGAACACAACATCACCGTCTCAGTAAATACACCGAACACAACATCACCGTCTCAGTAAATACACCGAACACAACATCACCGTCTCAGTAAATACACCGAGCACAACATCACCGTCTCAGTAAATACACCGAGCACAACATCACCGTCTCAGTAAATACACCGAGCACAACATCACCGTCTCAGTAAATACACCGAGCACAACATCACCGTCTCAGTAAATACACCGAACACAACATCACCGTCTCAGTAAATACACCGAGCACAACATCACCGTCTCAGTAAATACACCGAACACAACATCACCGTCTCAGTAAATACACCGAGCACAACATCACCGTCTCAGTAAATACACCGAGCACAACATCACCGTCTCAGTAAATACACCGAGCACAACATCACCGTCTCAGTAAATACACCGAGCACAACATCACCGTCTCAGTAAATACACCGAGCACAACATCACCGTCTCAGTAAATACACCGAGCACAACATCACCGTCTCAGTAAATACACCGAACACAACATCACCGTCTCAGTAAATACACCGAGCACAACATCACCGTCTCAGTAAATACACCGAAAACAATATCACGGTCTCAGTAAATACACCGAACATATCATAACCGTCTCAGTAAATACACCGAGCACAACATCACCGTCTCGGTAAATACACCGAACACAACATCAACGTCTCAGTAAATACACTGAACACAACATCACCGTCTCAGTAAATACACCGAGCACAACATCACCGTCTCAGTAAATACACCGAGCACAACATCACCGTCTCAGTAAATACACCGAGCACAACATCACCGTCTCAGTAAATACACCGAACACAACATCACCGTCTCAGTAAAGACAACGAAAAAACATCACCGTCTCAGTAAATACACCGAACACAACAACACCGTCTCAGTAAATACAACGAACAAAACATCACCGTCTCAGTAAATACACCGAGCACAACATCACCGTCTCAGTAAATACACCGAACACAACATCACCGTCTCAGTAAATACACCGAGCACAACATCACCGTCTCAGTAAATACACCGAGCACAACATCACCGTCTCAGTAAATACAACGAAAACAACATCACCGTCTCAGTAAATACACCGAACACAACATCACCGTCTCAGTAAATACACCGAACACAACATCACCGTCTCAGTAAATACACCGAACACAACATCACCGTCTCAGTAAATACACCGAGCACAACATCACCGTCTCAGTAAATACACCGAGCACAACATCACCGTCTCAGTAAATACACCGAGCACAACATCACCGTCTCAGTAAATACACCGAGCACAACATCACCGTCTCAGTAAATACACCGAGCACAACATCACCGTCTCAGTAAATACACCGAGCACAACATCACCGTCTCAGTAAATACACCGAGCACAACATCACCGTCTCAGTAAATACACCGAAAATAACATCACCGTCTCAGTAAATACACCGAGCCCAACATTAAAATCTCAGTAAATACACCGAACGCAACATTACCATCTCAGTAAATACACCGAACACAACATCACCGTCTCAGTAAATACACCGAGCACAACATTACCGTCTCAGTAAATACACCGAGCACAACATCACCGTCTCAGTAAATACACCGAGCACAACATCACCGTCTCAGTAAATACACCGAACACAACATCACCGTCTCAGTAAATACACCGAGCACAACATCACCGTCTCAGTAAATACACCGAGCACAACATCACCGTCTCAGTAAATACACCGAACACAACATCACCGTCTCAGTAAATACACCGAGCACAACATCACCGTCTCAGTAAATACACCGAACACAACATCACCGTCTCAGTAAATACACCGAGCACAACATCACCGTCTCAGTAAATACACCGAGCACAACATCACCGTCTCAGTAAATACACCGAGCACAACATCACCGTCTCAGTAAATACACCGAGCAAAACATCACCGTCTCAGTAAATACACCGAACACAACATCACCGTCTCAGTAAATACACCGAACACAACATCACCGTCTCAGTAAATACACCGAAAACAACATCACCGTCTCAGTAAATACACCGAACACAACATCACCGTCTCAGTAAATACACCGAACACAACATCACCGTCTCAGTAAATACACCGAGCACAACATCACCGTCTCAGTAAATACACCAAGCACAACATCACCGTCTCAGTAAATACACCGAACACAACATCACCGTCTCAGTAAATACACCGAACACAACATCACCGTCTCAGTAAATACACCGAACACAACATCACCGTCTCAGTAAATTTACCGAGCACAACATCACCGTCTCAGTAAATACACCGAGCACAACATCACCGTCTCAGTAAATACAACGAAAACAACATCACCGTCTCAGTAAATACACCGAACACAACATCACCGTCTCAGTAAATACACCGAACACAACATCACCGTCTCAGTAAATACACCGAACACAACATCACCGTCTCAGTAAATACACCGAGCACAACATCACCGTCTCAGTAAATACACCGAGCACAACATCACCGTCTCAGTAAATACACCGAGCACAACATCACCGTCTCAGTAAATACACCGAGCACAACATCACCGTCTCAGTAAATACACCGAGCACAACATCACCGTCTCAGTAAATACACCGAACACAACATCACCGTCTCAGTAAATACACCGAGCACAACATCACCGTCTCAGTAAATACACCGAACACAACATCACCGTCTCAGTAAATACACCGAGCACAACATCACCGTCTCAGTAAATACACCGAACACAACATCACCGTCTCAGTAAATACACCGAGCACAACATCACCGTCTCAGTAAATACACCGAACACAACATCACCGTCTCAGTAAATACACCGAGCACAACATCACCGTCTCAGTAAATACACCGAGCACAACATCACCGTCTCAGTAAATACACCGAGCACAACATCACCGTCTCAGTAAATACACCGAACACAACATCACCGTCTCAGTAAATACACCGAACACAACAGCAACGTCTCAGTAAATACACCGAGCACAACATCACCGTCTCAGTAAATACACCGAACACAACATCACCGTCTCAGTAAATACACCGAACACAACATCACCGTCTCAGTAAATACACCGAACACCACAACACCGTCTCAGTAAATACACCGAACACAACATCACCGTCTCAGTAAATACACCGAGCACAACATCACCGTCTCAGTAAATACACCGAACACAACATCACCGTCTCAGTAAATACACCGAACACAACATCACCGTCTCAGTAAATACAGCGAGCACAACATCACCGTCTCAGTAAATACACCGACACAACATCACCGTCTCAGTAAATACACCGAACACAACATCACCGTCTCAGTAAATACACCGAACACAACATCACCGTCTCAGTAAATACACCGAACACAACATCACCGTCTCAGTAAATACACCGAGCACAACATCACCGTCTCAGTAAATACACCGAGCACAACATCACCGTCTCAGTAAATACACCGAGCACAACATCACCGTCTCAGTAAATACACCGAGCACAACATCACCGTCTCAGTAAATACACCGAGCACAACATCACCGTCTCAGTAAATACACCGAGCACAACATCACCGTCTCAGTAAATACACCGAGCACAACATCACCGTCTCAGTAAATACACCGAGCACAACATCACCGTCTCAGTAAATACACCGAGCACAACATCACCGTCTCAGTAAATACACCGAGCACAACATCACCGTCTCATTAAATACACCGAGCACAACATCACCGTCTCAGTAAATACACCGAGCACAACATCACCGTCTCAGTAAATACACCGAGCACAACATCACCGTCTCAGTAAATACACCGAACACAACATCACCGTCTCAGTAAATACACCGAACACAACATCACCGTCTCAGTAAATACACCGAGCACAACATCACCGTCTCAGTAAATACACCGAGCACAACATCACCGTCTCAGTAAATACACCGAGCACAACATCACCGTCTCAGTAAATACACCGAGCACAACATCACCGTCTCAGTAAATACACCGAGCACAACATCACCGTCTCAGTAAATACACCGAGCACAACATCACCGTCTCAGTAAATACACCGAGCACAACATCACCATCTTAGTAAATACACCGAGCACAACATCACCGTCTCAGTAAATACACCGAACACAAAATCAATATCTCAGTAAATACACCGAGCACAACATCACCGTCTCAGTAAATACACTGAACACAGCATCACCGTCTCAGTAAATACACCGAACACAATATCACCGTCTCAGTAAATACGCCGAACACAGCATCACCGTCTCAGTAAATATACCGAACACAACATCACAGTCGCAGTAAATTAACGGAGCACAACATCACCGTCTCAGTAAATACACCGAACACAACATCACCGTCTCAGTAAATACAGCGAACACAACATCACCGTCTCAGTAAATACACCGAACACAACATCACCGTCTCAGTAAATACACCGAGCACAACATCACCGTCTCAGTAAATACACCGAACACAACATCACCGTCTCAGTAAATACACCGAACACAACATCACCGTCTCAGTAAATACACCGAGCACAACATCACCGTCTCAGTAAATACACCGAACACAACATCACCGTCTCAGTAAATACACCGAAAACAACATCACCGTCTCAGTAAATGCACTGAGCACAACATCACCGTCTCAGTAAATACACCGAGCACAACATCACCGTCTCAGTAAATACACCGAGCACAACATCACCGTCTCAGTAAATACACCGAACACAACATCACCGTCTCAGTAAATACACCGAGCACAACATCACCGTCTCAGTAAATACACCGAACACAACATCACCGTCTCAGTAAATACACCGAACACAACATCACCGTCTCAGTAAATACACCGAGCAAAACATCACCGTCTCAGTAAATACACCGAAAACAACATCACCGTCTCAGTAAATACACCGAGCACAACATCACCGTCTCAGTAAATACACCGAGCAAACATCACCGTCTCTGTAAATACACCGAAAACAACATCACCGACTCACTCAATACACTGAACACAAAATCACCGTCTCAGTAAAAACACCGAACACAGCATCACCGTCTCAGTAAATACACCGAACACAAAATCACCGTCTCAGTAAATATACCGAGCACAAAATCACCGTCTCAGTAAATACACCGAGCAAACATCACCGTCTCAGTAAATACACCGAACACAACATCACCGTCTCAGTAAATACACCGAACACAAAATCACCGTCTCAGTAAATACACCGAGCACAACATCACCGTCTCAGTAAATACACCGAGCACAACATCACCGTCTCAGTAAATACACCGAGCACAACATCACCGTCTCAGTAAATACACCGAGCACAACATCACCGTCTCAGTAAATACACCGAGCACAACATCACCGTCTCAGTAAATACACCGAGCACAACATCACCGTCTCAGTAAATACACCGAACACAACATAACCATCTCAGTAAATACACCGAGCACAACATCACCGTCTCAGTAAATACACCGAACACAACATCACCGTCTCAGTAAATACACCGAACACAACATCACCGTCTCAGTAAATACACCGAACACAACATCACCGTCTCAGTAAATACACCGAACACAACATCACCGTCTCAGTAAATACACCGAGCACAACATCACCGTCTCAGTAAATACACCGAGCACAACATCACCGTCTCAGTAAATACACCGAGCACAACATCACCGTCTCAGTAAATACACCGAACACAACATCACCGTCTCAGTAAATACACCGAACACAACATCACCGTCTCAGTAAATACACCGAACACAACATCACCGTCTCAGTAAATACACCGAACACAACATCACCGTCTCAGTAAATACACCGAGCACAACATCACCGTCTCAGTAAATACACCGAGCACAACATCACCGTCTCAGTAAATACACCGAGCACAACATCACCGTCTCAGTAAATACACCGACACAACATCACCGTCTCAGTAAATACACCGAACACAACATCACCGTCTCAGTAAATACACCGAACACAACATCACCGTCTCAGTAAATACACCGAACACAACATCACCGTCTCAGTAAATACACCGAACACAACATCACCGTCTCAGTAAATACACCGAGCACAACATCACCGTCTCAGTAAATACACCGAGCACAACATCACCGTCTCAGTAAATACACCGAGCACAACATCACCGTCTCAGTAAATACACCGAGCACAACATCACCGTCTCAGTAAATACACCGAGCACAACATCACCGTCTCAGTAAATACACCGAGCACAACATCACCGTCTCAGTAAATACACCGAACACAACATCACCGTCTCAGTAAATACACCGAACACAACATCACCGTCTCAGTAAATACACCGAACACAACATCACCGTCTCAGTAAATACACCGAGCACAACATCACCGTCTCAGTAAATACACCGAGCACAACATCACCGTCTCAGTAAATACACCGAGCACAACATCACCGTCTCAGTAAATACACCGAACACAACATCACCGTCTCAGTAAATACACCGAACACAACATCACCGTCTCAGTAAATACACCGAGCACAACATCACCGTCTCAGTAAATACACCGAGCACAACATCACCGTCTCAGTAAATACACCGAGCACAACATCACCGTCTCAGTAAATACACCGAACACAACATCACCGTCTCAGTAAATACACCGAACACAACATCACCGTCTCAGTAAATACACCGAGCACAACATCACCGTCTCAGTAAATACACCGAGCACAACATCACCGTCTCAGTAAATACACCGAACACAACATCACCGTCTCAGTAAATACACCGAACACAACATCACCGTCTCAGTAAATACACCGAGCACAACATCACCGTCTCAGTAAATACACCGAGCACAACATCACCGTCTCAGTAAATACACCGAACACAACATCACCGTCTCAGTAAATACACCGAGCACAACATCACCGTCTCAGTAAATACACCGAGCACAACATCACCGTCTCAGTAAATACACCGAGCACAACATCACCGTCTCAGTAAATACACCGAACACAGCATCACCGTCTCAGTAAATACACCGAACACAAAATCACCGTCTCAGTAAATACACCGAGCACAAAATCACCGTCTCAGTAAATACACCGAACACAACATCACCGTCTCAGTAAATACACCGAACACAACATCACCGTCTCAGTAAATACACCGAGCACAACATCACCGTCTCAGTAAATACACCGAGCACAACATCACCGTCTCAGTAAATACACCGAGCACAACATCACCGTCTCAGTAAATACACCGAGCACAACATCACCGTCTCAGTAAATACACCGAGCACAACATCACCGTCTCAGTAAATACACCGAGCACAACATCACCGTCTCAGTAAATACACCGAACACAACATCACCGTCTCAGTAAATACACCGAGCACAACATCACCGTCTCAGTAAATACACCGAACACAACATCACCGTCTCAGTAAATACACCGAGCACAACATCACCGTCTCAGTAAATACACCGAGCACAACATCACCGTCTCAGTAAATACACCGAGCACAACATCACCGTCTCAGTAAATACACCGAGCACAACATCACCGTCTCAGTAAATACACCGAGCACAACATCACCGTCTCAGTAAATACACCGAGCACAACATCACCGTCTCAGTAAATACACCGAGCACAACATCACCGTCTCAGTAAATACACCGAACACAACATCACCATCTCAGTAAATACACCGAACACAACATCACCGTCTCAGTAAATACACCGAACACAACATCACCGTCTCAGTAAATACACCGAGCACAACATCACCGTCTCAGTAAATACACCGAGCACAACATCACCGTCTCAGTAAATACACCGAGCACAACATCACCGTCTCAGTAAATACACCGAGCACAACATCACCGTCTCAGTAAATACACCGAACACAACATCACCGTCTCAGTAAATACACCGAGCACAACATCACCGTCTCAGTAAATACACCGAGCACAACATCACCGTCTCAGTAAATACACCGAGCACAACATCACCGTCTCAGTAAATACACCGAGCACAACATCACCGTCTCAGTAAATACACCGAACACAACATCACCGTCTCAGTAAATACACCGAGCACAACATCACCGTCTCAGTAAATACACCGAGCACAACATCACCGTCTCAGTAAATACACCGAACACAACATCACCGTCTCAGTAAATACACCGAACACAACATCACCGTCTCAGTAAATACACCGAGCACAACATCACCGTCTCAGTAAATACACCGAGCACAACATCACCGTCTCAGTAAATACACCGAGCACAACATCACCGTCTCAGTAAATACACCGAGCACAACATCACCGTCTCAGTAAATACACCGAGCACAACATCACCGTCTCAGTAAATACACCGAACACAACATCACCGTCTCAGTAAATACACCGAACACAAAATCACCTTCTCAGTAAATACACCGAACACAGCATCACCGTCTCAGTAAATACACCGAGCACAACATCACCGTCTCAGTAAATACACCGAGCACAACATCACCGTCTCAGTAAATACACCGAGCACAACATCACCGTCTCAGTAAATACACCGAACACAACATCACCGTCTCAGTAAATACACCGAAAACAACATCACCGTCTCAGTAAATACACCAAGCACAACATCACCGTCTCAGTAAATACACCGAGCACAACATCACCGTCTCAGTAAATACACCGAGCACAACATCACCGTCTCAGTAAATACACCGACACAACATCACCGTCTCAGTAAATACACCGAACACAACATCACCGTCTCAGTAAATACACCGAGCACAACATCACCGTCTCAGTAAATACACCGAGCACAACATCACCGTCTCAGTAAATACACCGAGCACAACATCACCGTCTCAGTAAATACACCGAGCACAACATCACCGTTTCAGTAAATACACCGAGCACAACATCACCGTCTCTGTAAATACACCGAACACAACATCACCGTCTCAGTAAATACACCGAACACAACATCACCGTCTCAGTAAATGCACCGAGCACAACATCACCGTCTCAGTAAATACACCGAGCACAACATCACCGTCTCAGTAAATACACCAAGCACAACATCACCGTCTCAGTAAATACACCGAACACAACATCAAATTCTCAGTAAATACACCGAACACAACATCACCGTCTCAGTAAATACACCGAGCACAACATCACCGTCTCAGTAAATACACCGAACACAACATCACCGTCTCAGTAAATACACCGAACACAACATCACCGTCTCAGTAAATACACCGAGCACAACATCACCGTCTCAGTAAATACACCGAGCACAACATCACCGTCTCAGTAAATACACCGAGCACAAAATCACCGTCTCAGTAAATACACCGCGCACATTACCATCTCAGTAATTACACCGAGCACAACATCACCGTCTCAGTAAATACACC
The DNA here is from genome assembly GCF_017639515.1 of Carcharodon carcharias. NCBI lineage: Eukaryota > Metazoa > Chordata > Chondrichthyes > Lamniformes > Lamnidae > Carcharodon > Carcharodon carcharias. The sequence goes on along the minus strand of NC_054468.1, from coordinate 124,302,124 downwards.
GAGCAAAACATCATCGTCTCAGTAAATACAGCGAACATAACATCACCTTCTCAGTAAATACACCGAGCACAACATCACTGTGTCAGTAAATACACCGAACACAACATCACCGTCTCAGTAAATACACCGAGCACAACATCACCGTCTCAGTAAATACACCGAACACAACATCACCGTCTCAGTAAATACACCGAACACAACATCACCGTCTCAGTAAATACACCGAGCACAACATCACCGTCTCAGTAAATACACCGAACACAACATCACCGTCTCAGTAAATACACCGAGCACAACATCACCGTCTCAGTAAATACACCGAGCAAAACATCACCGTCTCAGTAAATACACTGAGCCCAACGTTAAAATGTCAGTAAATACACCGAGCACATCACCGTCTCAGTACATGCACCGAGCACAATATCACCGTCTCAGTAAATACACCGAACACAACATCACCGTCTCAGTAAATACACCGAACACAACATCAACGTCTCAGTAAATACACCGAACACAACATCACCGTCTCAGTAAATACAACGAACACAACATCACCGTCTCAGTAAATACACCGAGCACAACATCACCGTCTCAGTAAATACACCGAACACAACATCACCGTCTCAGTAAATACACCGAGCACAACATCACCGTCTCTGTAAATACACCGAGCACAACATCACCGTCTCAGTAAATACACCGCATGCAACATCACCGTCTCAGTAAAGACAACGAAAAAACATCACCGTCTCAGTAAATACACCGAACACAACAAAACCGTCTCAGTAAATACAACGAAAAAAACATCACCGTCTCAGTAAATACACTGAGCACAACATCACCGTCTCAGTAAATACATCGAGCACAACATCACCGTCTCAGTAAATACACCGAGCACAACATCACCGTCTCAGTAAATACACCGAGCACAACATCACCGTCTCAGTAAATACACCGAACACAACATCACCGTCTCAGTAAATACACCGAGCACAACATCACCGTCTCAGTAAATACACCGAGCACAACATCACCGTCTCAGTAAATACACCGAGCACAACATCACCGTCTCAGTAAATACACCGAGCACAACATCACCGTCTAAGTAAATACACCAAGCACAACATCACCATCTTAGTAAATACACTGAGCACAACATCACCGTCTCAGTAAGTACACCGAACACAACATCACAGTCGCAGTAAATTAACGGAGCATAACATCACCGTCTCAGTAAATACGCCGAACACAACATCACCGTCTCAGTAAATACACCGAGCACAACATCACCGTCTCAGTAAATACACCGAACACAACATCACCGTCTCAGTAAATACACCGAACACAACATCACCGTCTCAGTAAATACACCGAGCACAACATCACCGTCTCAGTAAATACACCGAACACAACATCACCGTCTCAGTAAATACACCGAACACAACATCACCGTCTCAGTAAATACACCGAGCACAACATCACCGTCTCAGTAAATACACCGAGCACAACATCACCGTCTCAGTAAATACACCGAGCACAACATCACCGTCTCAGTAAATACACCGAACACAACATCACCGTCTCAGTAAATACACCGAACACAACATCACCGTCTCAGTAAATACACCAAACACAACATCACCGTCTCAGTAAATACACCGAACACAACATCACCGTCTCAGTAAATACACCGAGCACAACATCACCGTCTCAGTAAATACACCGAACACAACATCACCGTCTCATTAAATACACCGAGCACAACATGACCGTCTCAGTATATACACCGAGCACAACATCACCGTCTCAGTAAATACACCGACCACAACATCACCGTGTCAGTAATTACAACGAGCACAACATCACCGTCTCAGTAAATACACCGAACACAACATCACCGTCTCAGTAAATACACCGAACACAACATCACCGTCTCAGTAAATACACCGAGCACAACATCACCGTCTCAGTAAATACACCGAGCACAACATCACCGTCTCAGTAAATACACCGAGCACAACATCACCGTCTCAGTAAATACACCGAGCACAACATCACCGTCTCTGTAAATACACCGAGCACAACATCACCGTCTCAGTAAATACACCGAGCACAACATCACCGTCTCAGTAAATACACCGAGCACAACATCACCGTCTCAGTAAATACACCGAGCACAACATCACCGTCTCAGTAAATACACCGAGCACAACATCACCGTCTCTGTAAATACACCGAACACAACATCAGCGTCTCAGTAAATACAGTGAGCACAACATCACCGTCTCAGTAAATACACCGACCACATCATCACTGTCTCATTAAATACAGCGAGCACAAAATCACCGTCTCAGTAAATACACCGACACAACATCACCATCTCAGTAAATACACCGAGCAAAACATCACCGTCTCAGTATATACACCGAGCACAACATCACCGTCTCAGTAAATACACCGACCACAACATCACCGTCTCAGTAAATACACCGAACACAACATCACCGTCTCAGTAAATACACCGAGCATAACATCACCGTCTCAGTAAATACACCGAACACAACATCACCGTCTCAGTAAATACACCGAGCACAACATCACCGTCTCAGTAAATACACCGAGCACAACATCACCGTCTCAGTAAATACACCGAGCACAACATCACCGTCTCAGTAAATACACCGAGCACAACATCACCGTCTCAGTAAATACACCGAGCACAACATCACCGTCTCAGTAAATACACCGAGCACAACATCACCGTCTCAGTAAATACACCGAACACAACATCACCGTCTCAGTAAATACACCGAGCACAACATCACCGTCTCAGTAAATACACCGAACACAACATCACCGTCTCAGTAAATACACCGAGCACAACATCACCGTCTCAGTAAATACACCGAGCACAACATCACCGTCTCAGTAAATACACCGAGCACAACATCACCGTCTCAGTAAATACACCGAACACAACATCACCGTCTCAGTAAATACACCGAAGCACAACATCACCGTCTCAGTAAATACAACGAGCACAACATCACCGTCTCAGTAAATACAACGAGCACAACATCACCATCTCAGTAAATACGCCGAACACAACATCACCTTCTCAGTAAATACACCGAACACCACAACACCCTCTCAGTAAATACAACGAAAACAACATCACCGTCTCAGTAAATACACCGAGCACAACATCACCGTCTCAGTAAATACACCGAGCAAAACATCACCGTCTCAGTAAATACACCGAACACAACATCACCATCTCAGTAAATACACCGAGCACAACATCACCGTCTCAGTAAATACACCGAGCACAACATCACCGTCTCAGTAAATACACCGAAGCACAACAACACCGTCTCAGTAAATACACCAAACGCAACATGACCCTCTCAGTAAATACACCGAACACAACATCAAATTCTCAGTAAATACACCGAATACAACATCACCGTCTCAGTAAATACACCGAGCACAACATCACCGTCTCAGTAAATACACCGAGCACAACATCACCGTCTCAGTAAATACACCGAGCACAACATCACCGTCTCAGTAAATACACCGAACACAACATCACCGTCTCAGTAAATACACCGAGCACAACATCACCGTCTCAGTAAATACACCGAGCACAACATCACCGTCTCAGTAAATACACCGAGCACAACATCACCGTCTCAGTAAATACACCGACACAACATCACCGTCTCAGTAAATACACCGAACACAACATCACCGTCTCAGTAAATACACCGAGCACAACATCACCGTCTCAGTAAATACACCGAGCACAACATCACCGTCTCAGTAAATACACCGACCACAACATCACCGTCTCAGTAATTACAACGAGCACAACATCACCGTCTCAGTAAATACACCGAGCACAACATCACCGTCTCAGTAAATACACCGAGCACAACATCACCGTCTCAGTAAATACACCGAACACAACATCACCGTCTCAGTAAATACACCGAGCACAACATCACTGTCTCAGTAAATACACCGAGCACAACATCACCGTCTCAGTAAATACACCGAACACAACATCACCGTCTCAGTAAATACACCGAACACAACATCACCGTCTCAGTAAATACACCGAGCACAACATCACCGTCTCAGTAAATACACCGAGCACAACATCACCGTCTCAGTAAATACACCGAACACAACATCACCGTCTCAGTAAATACACCGAACACAACATCACCGTCTCAGAAAATACATCGAGCAATACATCACCGTCTCTGTCATTACACCGAGCACAACATCACCGTCTCAGTAAATACACAGAGCACAACATCACCGTCTCAGTAAATACACCGAAGGCAAGATCACGTCTCAGTAAATACACCGAGCACAACATCACCGTCTCAGTAAATACACCGAGCACAACATCACCGTCTCAGTAAATACACCGAACACAACATCACCGTCTCAGTAAATACACCGAGCACAACATCACCGTCTCAGTAAATACACCGAACACAACATCACCGTCTCAGTAAATACACCGAGCACAACATCACCGTCTCAGTAAATACACCGAAAATAACATCACCGTCTCAGTAAATACACCGAACACAACATCACCGTCTCAGTAAATACTCCAGCCCCCACATCAAAATCTCAGTAAACACACCGAACACAACATCACCGTCACAGTAAATAAACCGAGCACAACATAACCGTCTCAGTAAATACAACGATCACAACATTACCGTCTCAGTAAATGCACCGAGCACATCACCGTCTCAGTAAATACACCGAGCACAACATCACCGTCTCAGTAAATACACCGAACACCACAACACCGTCTCAGTAAATACAACGAAAACAACATCACCGTCTCAGTAAATACACCGAACACAACATCACCGTCTCAGTAAATACACCGAACACAACATCACCGTCTCAGTAAATACACCGCATGCAACATCACCGTCTCAGTAAAGACAACGAAAAAAACATCACCGTCTCAGTAAATACACCGAGCACAACATCACCGTCTTAGTAAATACACCGAGCAAATTATCACCGTCTCAGTAGATACACCGAACACAACTTCACCGTCTCATTAAATACACCAAGCACATAATCACCGTCTCTTTAAATACACCGAGCACAGCAGTACCGTCTCAGTAAATACACCGAGCACAACATCACCGTCTCAGTAAATACACCGAGCGCAACATCACCGTCTCAGTAAATACACCGAGCACAACATCACCGTCTCAGTAAATACACCGAGCACAACATCACCGTCTCAGTAAATACACCGAGCACAACATCACCGTCTCAGTAAATACACCGAGCACAACATCACCGTCTCAGTAAATACACCGAGCACAACATCACCGTCTCAGTAAATACACCGAGCACAACATCACCGTCTCAGTAAATACACCGAGCACAACATCACCGTCTCAGTAAATACACCGAACACAACATCACCGTCTCAGTAAATACACTGAGTACAACATCACCGTCTCAGTAAATACACCGAACACAACATCACCGTCTCAGTAAATACACCGAGCACAACATCACCGTCTCAGTAAATACACCGAGCACAACATCACCGTCTCAGTAAATACACCGAGCACAACATCACCGTCTCAGTAAATAAAGCGAACACAACATCACCGTCTCAGTCAATACACCGAGAACAATATCATCGTCTCAGTAAATACACCGAAAACATCATAACCGTCTCAGTAAATACACCGAGCACAACATCACCGTCTCAGTAAATACACCGAACACAGCATCACCGTCTCAGTAAATACACCGAACACAAAATCACCGTCTCAGTAAATACAGCGAGCACAAAATTACCGTCTCAGTAAATACACCGACACAACATCACCGTCTCTGTAAATACACCGAGCACAACATCACCGTCTCAGTAAATACACCGAGCACAACATCACCCTCTCAGTAAATACACCGAACACAACATCACCGTCTCAGTAAATAAACGGAGCACAACATCACCGTCTCAGTAAATACACCGAACACAACATCACCGTCTCAGTAAATACACCGAGCACAACATCACCGTCTCAGTAAATACACCGAACACAACATCACCGTCTCAGTAAATACACCGAGCACAACATCACCGTCTCAGTAAATACACCGAACACAACATCACCGTCTCAGTAAATACACCGAACACAACATCACCGTCTCAGTAAATACACCGAGCACAACATCACCGTCTCAGTAAATACACCGAACACAACATCACCGTCTCAGTAAATACACCGAACACAACATCACCGTCTCAGTAAATACACCGAACACAACATCACCGTCTCAGTAAATACACCGAGCACAACATCACCGTCTCAGTAAATACACCGAGCACAACATCACCGTCTCAGTAAATACACCGAACACAGCAACACAGTCTCAGTAAATACACCGAACACAAAAACACCGTCTCAGTAAATACACCGAACACAACATCACCGCCTCAGTAAATACACCGAACACAGCAACACCGTCTCAGTAAATACACCGAGCACAACATCACCGTCTCAGTAAATACACCGAACACAACATCAGCGTCTCAGTAAATACACCGAGCACAACATCACCGTCTCAGTAAATACACCGAACAGAACATCACCGTCTCAGTAAATACACCGAACACAACATCACCGTCTCAGTAAATACACCGAAAACAACATCACCGTCTCAGTAAATACACCGAACACAACATCACCGTCTCAGTAAATACACCGAGCACAACATCACCGTCTCAGTAAATACACCGAGCACAACATCACCGTCTCAGTAAATACACCGCACAACATCACCGTCTCAGTAAATACACCGAGCACAACATCACCGTCTCAGTAAATACACCGAGCACAACATCACCGTCTCAGTAAATACACCGACCACAACATCACCGTCTCAGTAAATACACCGAGCACAACATCACCGTCTCAGTAAATACACCGAGCACAACATCACCGTCTCAGTAAATACACCGAGCACAACATCACCGTCTCAGTAAATACACCGAACACAACATCACCGTCTCAGTAAATACACCGAGCACAACATCACCGTCTCAGTAAATACACCGAGCACAACATCACCGTCTCAGTAAATACACCGAGCACAACATCACCGTCTCAGTAAATACACCGAACACAACATCACCGTCTCAGTAAATACACCGAGCACAACATCACCGTCTCAGTAAATACACCGAGCACAACATCACCGTCTCAGTAAATACACCGAGCACAACATCACCGTCTCAGTAAATACACCGAGCACAACATCACCGTCTCAGTAAATACACCGAGCACAACATCACCGTCTCAGTAAATACACCGAACACAACATCACCGTCTCAGTAAATACACCGAGCACAACATCACCGTCTCAGTAAATACACCGAGCACAACATCACCGTCTCAGTAAATACACCGAGCACAACATCACCGTCTCAGTAAATACACCGAACACAACATCACCGTCTCAGTAAATACACCGAACACAACATCACCGTCTCAGTAAATACACCGAGCACAACATCACCGTCTCAGTAAATACACCGAACACAACATCACCGTCTCAGTAAATACACCGAACACAACATCACCGTCTCAGTAAATACACCGAGCACAACATCACCGTCTCAGTAAATACACCGAGCACAACATCACCGTCTCAGTAAATACCCCGAGCACAACATCACCGTCTCAGTAAACACGCCGAACACAACATCACCGTCTCAGTAAATACACCGAACACAACATCACCGTCTCAGTAAATACACCGAACACAACATCACCGTCTCAGTAAATACACCGAACACAAAATCACCGTCTCAGTAAATACACCGAGCACAACATCACCGTCTCAGTAAATACACCGAACACAACATCACCGTCTCAGTAAATACACCGAACACAACATCACCGTCTCAGTAAATACACCGAGCACAACATCACCGTCTCAGTAAATACACCGAGCACAACATCACCGTCTCAGTAAATACAGCGAACTCAAGATCCCCGTCTCAGTAAATACACGGAGCACAACATCACCGTCTCAGTAAATACACCGAACACAACATCAGAGTGTCAGTAAATACACCGAACACAACATCACCGTCTCAGTAAATACACCGACCACAACATCACCGTCTCAGTAAATACACCGAGCACAACATCACCGTCTCAGTAAATACAGAGAGCACAACATCACCAACTCAATAAATACACAGAGCACAACATCACCGTCTCAGTAAATACACCGAGCACAACATCACCGTCTCAGTAAATACACCGAGCACAACATCACCGTCTCAGTAAATACACCGAGCACAACATCACCGTCTCAGTAAATACACCGAGCACAACATCACCGTCTCAGTAAATACACCGAGCAAAACATCACCGTCTCAGTAAATACACCGAACACAACATCACCGTCTCAGTAAATACACCGAGCACAACATCACCGTCTCAGTAAATACACCGAGCACAACATCACCGTCTCAGTAAATACACCGCGCACAACATCACCGTCTCAGTAAATACACCGAGCACAACATCAACGTCTCAGTAAATACACCGAACACAACATCACCGTCTCAGTAAATACACCGAGCACAACATCACCGTCTCAGTAAATACACCGAGCACAACATCACCGTCTCAGTAAATACACCGAACACAACATCACCGTCTCAGTAAATACACCAAAAACAACATCACCGTCTCAGTAAATACACCGAGCACATCACCGTCTCAGTAAATACACCGAGCACAACATCACCGTCTCAGTAAATACAACGAACATAACATCAAATTCTCAGTAAATACATCGCGGACAACATCACCATCTCAGTAAATACACCGAGCACAACATCACCGTCTCAGTAAATACACCGAGCACAACATCACCGTCTCAGTAAATACACCGAGCACAACATCACCGTCTCAGTAAATACACCGAACACAACATCACCGTCTCAGTAAATACACCGAACACAACATCACCGTCTCAGTAAATACACCGAACACAACATCACCGTCTCAGTAAATACACCGAGCACAACATCACCGTCTCAGTAAATACACCGAGCACAACATCACCGTCTCAGTAAATACACCGAGCACAACATCACCGTCTCAGTAAATACACCGAACACAACATCACCGTCTCAGTAAATACACCGAGCACAACATCACCGTCTCAGTAAATACACCGAGCACAACATCACCGTCTCAGTAAATACACCGAGCACAACATCACCGTCTCAGTAAATACACCGAACACAACATCACCGTCTCAGTAAATACACCGAACACAACATCACCGTCTCAGTAAATACACCGAACACAACATCACCGTCTCAGTAAATACACCGAGCACAACATCACCGTCTCAGTAAATACACCGAGCACAACATCACCGTCTCAGTAAATACACCGAGCACAACATCACCGTCTCAGTAAATACACCGAGCACAACATCACCGTCTCAGTAAATACACCGAGCACAACATCACCGTCTCAGTAAATACACCGAACACAACATCACCGTCTCAGTAAATACACCGAACACAACATCACCGTCTCAGTAAATACACCGAACACAACATCACCGTCTCAGTAAATACACCGAACACAACATCACCGTCTCAGTAAATACACCGAGCACAACATCACCGTCTCAGTAAATACACCGAGCACAACATCACCGTCTCAGTAAATACACCGAGCACAACATCACCGTCTCAGTAAATACACCGAACACAACATCACCGTCTCAGTAAATACACCGAGCACAACATCACCGTCTCAGTAAATACACCGAGCACAACATCACCGTCTCAGTAAATACACCGAGCAAAACATCACCGTCTCAGTAAATACACCGAACACAACATCACCGTCTCAGTTAATACACCGAACACAACATCACCGTCTCAGTAAATACACCGAACACAACATCACCGTCTCAGTAAATACACCGAGCACAACATCACCGTCTTAGTAAATACACCGAGCACAACATCACCGTCTCAGTAAATACACCGAGCACAACATCACCGTCTCAGTAAATACACCGAGCACAACATCACCGTCTCAGTAAATACACCGAGCACAACATCACCGTCTCAGTAAATACACCGAACACAACATCACCGTCTCAGTAAATACACCGAGCACAACATCACCGTCTCAGTAAATACACCGAGCACAACATCACCGTCTCAGTAAATACACCGAGCACAACATCACCGTCTCAGTAAATACACCGAACACAACATCACCGTCTCAGTAAATACACCGAACACAACATCACCGTCTCAGTAAATACACCGAGCACAACATCACCGTCTCAGTAAATACACCGAGCACAACATCACCGTCTCAGTAAATACACCGAACACAACTTCACCGTCTCAGTAAATACACCGAACACAACATCACCGTCTCAGTAAATACACCGAGCACAACATCACCGTCTCAGTAAATACACCGAGCACAACATCACCGTCTCAGTAAATACACCGCACAACATCACCGTCTCAGTAAATACACCGAGCACAACATCACCGTCTCAGTAAATACACCGAGCAAAACATCACCGTCTCAGTAAATACACCGAACACAACATCACCGTCTCAGTAAATACACCGAGCACAACATCACCGTCTCAGTAAATACACCGAACACAACATCACCGTCTCAGTAAATACACCGAGCACAACATCACCGTCTCAGTAAATACACCGAACACAACATCACCGTCTCAGTAAATACACCGAACACAACATCACCGTCTCAGTAAATACACCGAGCACAACATCACCGTCTCAGTAAATACACCGAACACAACATCACCGTCTCAGTAAATACACCGAGCACAACATCACCGTCTCAGTAAATACACCGAGCACAACATCACCGTCTCAGTAAATACACCGAGCACAACATCACCGTCACAGTAAATACACCGAGCACAACATCACCGTCTCAGTAAATATGCCGAACACAACATCACCGTCTCAGTAAATACACCGAACACAACATCACCGTCTCAGTAAATACACCGAACACAACATCACCGTCTCAGTAAATACACCGAACACAACATCACCGTCTCAGTAAATACACCGAGCACAACATCACCGTCTCAGTAAATACACCGAACACAACATCACCGTCTCAGTAAATACACCGAGCACAACATCACCGTCTCAGTAAATACACCGAGCACAACATCACCGTCTCAGTAAATACACCGACACAACATCACCGTCTCAGTAAATACACCGAACACAACATCACCGTCTCAGTAAATACACCGAACACAACATCACCGTCTCAGTAAATACACCGAGCACAACATCACCGTCTCAGTAAATACACCGAGCACAACATCACCGTCTCAGTAAATACACCGAGCACAACATCACCGTCTCAGTAAATACACCGAGCACAACATCACCGTCTCAGTAAATACACCGAGCACAACATCACCGTCTCAGTAAATACACCGAGCACAACATCACCGTCTCAGTAAATACACCGAACACAACATCACCGTCTCAGTAAATACACCGAGCACAACATCACCGTCTCAGTAAATACACCGAGCACAACATCACCGTCTCAGTAAATACACCGAGCACAACATCACCGTCTCAGTAAATACACCGAGCACAACATCACCGTCTCAGTAAATACACCGAGCACCACATCACCATCTCAGTAAATTCACCAAACTCAACATCACCGTCTCAGTAAATACACCGAGCACAACATCACCGTCTCAGTAAATACACCGAGCACAACATCACCGTCTCAGTAAATACACCGAGCACAACATCACCGTCTCCGTAAATACACCGAGCACAACATCACCGTCTCAGTAAATACACCGAACACAACATCACCGTCTCAGTAAATACACCGAGCACAACATCACCGTCTCAGTAAATACACTGAGCACAACGTCGTCGTCTCAGTAAATACACCGAACACAACATCACCCTCTCAGTAAATACACCGAACACAACATCACCGTCTCAGTAAATACACCGAACACAACATCACCATCACAGTAAATACACCGAGCACAACATCACCGTCTCAGTAAATACACCGAGCAAAACATCACCGTCTCAGTAAATACACCGAACACAACATCACCGTCTCAGTAAATACACCGAGCACAACATCACCGTCTCAGTAAATACACCGAGCACAACATCACCGTCTCTGTAAATACACCGAACACAACATCACCGTCTCAGTAAATACACCGAACACAACATCACCGTCTCAGTAAATACACCGAACACAACATCACCGTCTCAGTAAATACACCGAACACAACATCACCGTCTCAGTAAATACACCGAGCACAACATCACCGTCTCAGTAAATACACCGAGCACAACATCACCGTCTCAGTAAATACACCGAGCACAACATCACCGTCTCAGTAAATACACCGAACACAACATCACCGTCTCAGTAAATACACCGAGCACAACATCACCGTCTCAGTAAATACACCGAGCACAACATCACCGTCTCAGTAAATACACCGAAAAAACATCACCGTCTCAGTAAATACACCGAACACAACATCACCGTCTCAGTAAATACAGCGAGCACAACATCACCGTCTCAGTAAATACACCGAACACAACATCACCGTCTCAGTAAATACACCGAGCACAACATCACCGTCTCAGTAAATACACCGAGCACAACATCACCGTCTCAGTAAATACAATGAGAACAACATCGCCGTCTCAGTAAATACACCGAGCACAACATCACCGTCTCAGTAAATACACCGAGCACAACATCACCGTCTCAGTAAATACACCGAAGCACAACATCACCGTCTCAGTAAATACACCGAACACAACATCACCGTCTCAGTAAATACACCGAACACAACATCACCGTCTCAGTAAATACACCGAACACAACATCACCGTCTCAGTAAATACACCGAGCACAACATCACCGTCTCAGTAAATACACCGAGCACAACATCACCGTCTCAGTAAATACACCGAGCACAACATCACCGTCTCAGTAAATACACCGAACACAACATCACCGTCTCAGTAAATACACCGAAGCACAACATCACCGTCTCAGTAAATACACCGAGCACAACATCACCGTCTCAGTAAATACACCGAGCACAACATCACCGTCTCAGTAAATACACCGACACAACATCACCGTCTCAGTAAATACACCGAACACAACATCACCGTCTCAGTAAATACACCGAGCACAACATCACCGTCTCAGTAAATACACCGAGCACAACATCACCGTCTCAGTAAATACACCGAGCACAACATCACCGTCTCAGTAAATACACCGAGCACAACATCACCGTCTCAGTAAATACACCGAGCACAACATCACCGTCTCAGTAAATACACCGAGCACAACATCACCGTCTCAGTAAATACACCGAACACAACATCACCGTCTCAGTAAATACACCGAGCACAACATCACCGTCTCAGTAAATACACCGAGCACAACATCACCGTCTCAGTAAATACACCGAGCACAACATCACCGTCTCAGTAAATACACCGAACACAACATCACCGTCTCAGTAAATACACCGAACACAACATCACCGTCTCAGTAAATACACCGAGCACAACATCACCGTCTCAGTAAATACACCGAGCACAACATCACCGTCTCAGTAAATACACCGAACACAACATCACCGTCTCAGTAAATACACCGAACACAACATCACCGTCTCAGTAAATACACCGAGCACAACATCACCGTCTCAGTAAATACACCGAGCACAACATCACCGTCTCAGTAAATACACCGAGCACAACATCACCGTCTCAGTAAATACACCGAGCACAACATCACCGTCTCAGTAAATACACCGAGCACAACATCACCGTCTCAGTAAATACACCGAACACAACATCACCGTCTCAGTAAATACACCGAGCACAACATCACCGTCTCAGTAAATACACCGAACACAACATCACCGTCTCAGTAAATACACCGAGCACAACATCACCGTCTCAGTAAATACACCGAACACAACATCACCGTCTCAGTAAATACACCGAACACAACATCACCGTCTCAGTAAATACACCGAGCACAACATCACCGTCTCAGTAAATACACCGAACACAACATCACCGTCTCAGTAAATACACCGAGCACAACATCACCGTCTCAGTAAATACACCGAGCACAACATCACCGTCTCAGTAAATACACCGAGCACAACATCACCGTCTCAGTAAATACACCGAGCACAACATCACCGTCTCAGTAAATACACCGAACACAACATCACCGTCTCAGTAAATACACCGAACACAACATCACCGTCTCAGTAAATACACCGAACACAACATCACCGTCTCAGTAAATACACCGAACACAACATCACCGTCTCAGTAAATACACCGAACACAACATCACCGTCTCAGTAAATACACCGAACACAACATCACCGTCTCAGTAAATACACCGAGCACAACATCACCGTCTCAGTAAATACACCGAGCACAACATCACCGTCTCAGTAAATACACCGACACAACATCACCGTCTCAGTAAATACACCGAACACAACATCACCGTCTCAGTAAATACACCGAACACAACATCACCGTCTCAGTAAATACACCGAGCACAACATCACCGTCTCAGTAAATACACCGAGCACAACATCACCGTCTCAGTAAATACACCGAGCACAACATCACCGTCTCAGTAAATACACCGAGCACAACATCACCGTCTCAGTAAATACACCGAGCACAACATCACCGTCTCAGTAAATACACCGAGCACAACATCACCGTCTCAGTAAATACACCGAGCACAACATCACCGTCTCAGTAAATACACCGAACACAACATCACCGTCTCAGTAAATACACCGAGCACAACATCACCGTCTCAGTAAATACACCGAACACAACATCACCGTCTCAGTAAATACACCGAGCACAACATCACCGTCTCAGTAAATACACCGAACACAACATCACCGTCTCAGTAAATACACCGAGCACAACATCACCGTCTCAGTAAATACACCGAGCACAACATCACCGTCTCAGTAAATACACCGAACACAACATCACCGTCTCAGTAAATACACCGAGCACAACATCACCGTCTCAGTAAATACACCGAGCACAACATCACCGTCTCAGTAAATACACCGAACACAACATCACCGTCTCAGTAAATACACCGAGCACAACATCACCGTCTCAGTAAACACACCGAACACAACATCACCGTCTCAGTAAATAAACCGAGCACAACATCACCGTCTCAGTAAATACACCGAGCACAACATCACCGTCTCAGTAAATACACCGAGCACAACATCACCGTCTCAGTAAATACACCGAGCAAAACATCACCGTCTCAGTAAATACACCGAGCACAACATCACCGTCTCAGTAAATACACCGAACACAACATCACCGTCTCAGTAAATACACCGAGCACAACATCACCGTCTCAGTAAATACACCGAACACAACATCACCGTCTCAGTAAATACACCGAGCACAACATCACCGTCTCAGTAAATACACCGAACACAACATCACCGTCTCAGTAAATACACCGAGCACAACATCACCGTCTCAGTAAATACACCGAACACAACATCACCGTCTCAGTAAATACACCGAGCACAACATCACCGTCTCAGTAAATACAACGAACACCACAACACCCTCTCAGTAAATACAACGAAAACAAGATCACCGTCTCAGTAAATACACCGACCAAAACATCACTGTCTCAGTAAATACACCGAACACAACATCACCGTCTCAGAAAATACACCGAGCACAACATCACCGTCTCAGTAAATACACCGAGCACAACATCACCGTCTCAGTAAATACACCGAGCACAACATCACCGTCTCAGTAAATACACCGAGCACAACATCACCGTCTCAGTAAATACACCGAACACAACATCACCGTCTCAGTAAATACACCGAACACAACATCACCGTCTCAGTAAATACACCGAGCACAAAATCACCGTCTCAGTAAATACACCGAGCACAACATCACCGTCTCAGTAAATACACCGACACAACATCACCGTCTCAGTAAATACACCGAACACAACATCACCGTCTCAGTAAATACACCGAACACAACATCACCGTCTCAGTAAATACACCGAGCACAACATCACCGTCTCAGTAAATACACCGAGCACAACATCACCGTCTCAGTAAATACACCGAGCACAACATCACCGTCTCAGTAAATACACCGAACACAACATCACCGTCTCAGTAAATACACCGAGCACAACATCACCGTCTCAGTAAATACACCGAGCACAACATCACCGTCTCAGTAAATACACCGAGCACAACATCACCGTCTCAGTAAATACACCGAGCACAACATCACCGTCTCAGTAAATACACCGAGCACAACATCACCGTCTCAGTAAATACACCGAACACAACATCACCGTCTCAGTAAATACACCGAGCACAACATCACCGTCTCAGTAAATACACCGAACACAACATCACCGTCTCAGTAAATACACCGAGCACAACATCACCGTCTCAGTAAATACACCGAGCACAACATCACCGTCTCAGTAAATACACCGAGCACAACATCACCGTCTCAGTAAATACACCGAGCACAACATCACCGTCTCAGTAAATACACCGAGCACAACATCACCGTCTCAGTAAATACACCGAACACAACATCACCGTCTCAGTAAATACACCGAGCACAACATCACCGTCTCAGTAAATACACCGAACACAACATCACCGTCTCAGTAAATACACCGAACACAACATCACCGTCTCAGTAAATACACCGAGCACAACATCACCGTCTCAGTAAATACACCGAGCACAACATCACCGTCTCAGTAAATACACCGAGCACAACATCACCGTCTCAGTAAATACACCGAACACAACATCACCGTCTCAGTAAATACACCGAGCACAACATCACCGTCTCAGTAAATACACCGAGCACAACATCACCGTCTCAGTAAATACACCGAACACAACATCACCGTCTCAGTAAATACACCAAGCACAACATCACCGTCTCAGTAAATACACCGAACACAACATCACCGTCTCAGTAAATACACCGAGCACAACATCACCGTCTCAGTAAATACACCGAACACAACATCACCGTCTCAGTAAATACACCGAACACAACATCACCGTCTCAGTAAATACACCGAGCACAACATCACCGTCTCAGTAAATACACCGAACACAACATCACCGTCTCAGTAAATACACCGAACACAACATCACCGTCTCAGTAAATACACCGAGCACAACATCACCGTCTCAGTAAATACACCGAGCACAACATCACCGTCTCAGTAAATACACCGAGCACAACATCACCGTCTCAGTAAATACACCGAAAACAACATCACCGTCTCAGTAAATACACCGAACACAACATCACCGTCTCAGTAAATACACCGAACACAAAATCACCGTCTCAGTAAATACACCGAACACAACATCACCGTCTCAGTAAATACACCGAGAACAACATCACCGTCTCAGTAAATACACCGAACACAACATCACCGTCTCAGTAAATACACCGAGCACAACATCACCGTCTCAGTAAATACACCGAGCACAACATCACCGTCTCAGTAAATACAACGAAAAAACATCACCTTCTCAGTAAATACACCGAACACAACAGCACCGTCTCAGTAAATACACCGAGCACAACATCACCGTCTCAGTAAATACACCGAACACAACATCACCGTCTCAGTAAATACACCGAGCACAACATCACCGTCTCAGTAAATACACCGAGCACAACATCACCGTCTCAGTAAATACACCGAGCACAACATCACCGTCTCAGTAAATACACCGAGCACAACATCACCGTCTCAGTAAATACACCGAGCACAACATCACCGTCTCAGTAAATACACCGAGCACAACATCACCGTCTCAGTAAATACACCGAGCAAAACATCACCGTCTCAGTAAATACAGCGAGCACAAAATCACCATCTCAGTAAATACACCGAGCACACCATCACCGTCTCTGTAAATACACCGAACACAACATCACCGTCTTATTAAATACACCGAGCACAACATCACCGTCTCAGTAAATACACCCACCACAACATCACCGTCTCAGTAAATACACCGAGCACAACATCACCGTCTCAGTAAATACTCCAAGCTCAACATCAAAATCTCAGTAAACACACGGAACACAACATCACCGTCTCAGTAAATAAACCGAGCACAACATAACCTTCTCAGTAAATACACCGAGCACAACATCACCGTCTCAGTAAATACACCGAGCACAACATCACCGTCTCAGTAAATACACCGAGCACAACATCACCGTCTCAGTAAATACACCGAACACAACATCACCGTCTCAGTAAATACACCGAACACAACATCACCGTCTCAGTAAATACACCGAGCACAAAATTACCGTCTCAGTAAATACACCGAGCACAACATCACCGCCTCAGTAAATACACCGAACACAACATCACCGTCTCAGTAAATACACCGAGCACAACATCACCGTCTCAGTAAATACACCGAACACAACATCACCGTCTCAGTAAATACACCGAACACAACATCACCGTCTCAGTAAATACACCGAGCACAACATCACCGTCTCAGTAAATACACCGAGCACAACATCACCGTCTCAGTAAATACACCGAACACAACATCACCGTCTCAGTAAATACACCGAACACAACATCACCGTCTCAGTAAATACACCGAGCACAACATCACCGTCTCAGTAAATACACCGAGCACAACATCACCGTCTCAGTAAATACACCGAGCACAACATCACCGTCTCTGTAAATACACCGAGCACAACATCACCGTCTCAGTAAATACACCGAGCACAACATCACCGTCTCAGTAAATACACCGAGCACAACATCACCGTCTCAGTAAATACACCGAACACAACATCACCGTCTCAGTAAATACACCGAGCACAACATCACCGTCTCAGTAAATACACCGAGCACAACATCACCGTCTCAGTAAATACACCGAGCACAACATCACCGTCTCAGTAAATACACCGAGCACAACATCACCGTCTCAGTAAATACACCGAACACAACATCACCGTCTCAGTAAATACACCGAGCACAACATCACCGTCTCAGTAAATACACCGAACACAACATCACCGTCTCAGTAAATACACCGAAAACAACATCACCGTCTCAGTAAATACACCGAACACAACATCACCGTCTCAGTAAATACACCGAGCACAACATCACCGTCTCAGTAAATACACCGAGCACAACATCACCGTCTCAGTAAATACACAGAGGACAACATCACCGTCTCAGTAAATACACCGAAGGCAAGATCACCGTCTCAGTAAATACACCGAGCACAACATGACCGTCTCAGTAAATACACCGAGCACAACATCACCGTCTCAGTAAATACACCGAACACAACATCACCGTCTCAGTAAATACACCGAGCACAACATCACCGTCTCAGTAAATACACCGAACACAACATCACCGTCTCAGTAAATACACCGAGCACAACATCACCGTCTCAGTAAATACACCGAACACAACATCACCGTCTCAGTAAATACACCGAACACAACATCACCGTCTCAGTAAATACACCGAGCACAACATCACCGTCTCAGTAAATACACCGAGCACAACATCACCGTCTCAGTAAATACACCGAGCACAACATCACCGTCTCAGTAAATACACCGAACACAACATCACCGTCTCAGTAAATACACCGAACACAACATCACCGTCTCAGTAAATACACCGAACACAACATCACCGTCTCAGTAAATACACCGAACACAACATCACCGTCTCAGTAAATACACCGAGCACAACATCACCGTCTCAGTAAATACACCGAACACAACATCACCGTCTCAGTAAATACACCGACACAACATCACCGTCTCAGTAAATACACCGAACACAACATCACCGTCTCAGTAAATACACCGAACACAACATCACCGTCTCAGTAAATACACCGAGCACAACATCACCGTCTCAGTAAATACACCGAGCACAACATCACCGTCTCAGTAAATACACCGAGCACAACATCACCATCTCAGTAAATACACCGAGCACAACATCACCGTCTCAGTAAATACACCGACCACAACATCACCGTCTCAGTAAATACACCGAGCACAACATCACCGTCTCAGTAAATACACCGAACACAGCTTCACCGTCTCAGTAAATACACCGAACACAACATCACCGTCTCAGTAAATACACCGAACACAACATCACCGTCTCAGTAAATACACCGAACACAACATCAGCATCTCAGTAAATACACCGAGCACAACATCACCGTCTCAGTAACTACACCGAACACAACATCACCGTCTCAGTAAATACACCGACACAACATCACCGTCTCAGTAAATACACCGAACACAACATCACCGTCTCAGTAAATACACCGAACACAACATCACCGTCTCAGTAAATACACCGAGCACAACATCACCGTCTCAGTAAATACACCGAACACAACATCACTGTCTCAGTAAATACACCGACCACAACATCACCGTCTCAGTAAATACACCGAGCACAACATCACCGTCTCAGTAAATACACCGAGCACAACATCACCGTCTCAGTAAATACACCGAGCACAACATCACCGTCTCAGTAAATACACCGAACACAACATCACCGTCTCAGTAAATACACCGAGCACAACATCACCGTCTCAGTAAATACACCGAACACAACATCACCGTCTCAGTAAATACACCGAGCACAACATCACCGTCTCAGTAAATACACCGAGCACAACATCACCGTCTCAGTAAATACACCGAACACAACATCACCGTCTCAGTAAATACACCGAGCACAACATCACCGTCTCAGTAAATACACCGCACAACATCACCGTCTCAGTAAATACACCGAGCACAACATCACCGTCTCAGTAAATACACCGAACACAACATCACCGTCTCAGTAAATACACCGAGCACAACATCACCGTCTCAGTAAATACACCGAGCACAACATCAATATCTCAGTAAATACACCGAGGAAAACATCACCGTCTCAGTAAATACACCGAACACAACATCACCGTCTCAGTAAATACACCGAACACAACATCACCGTCTCAGTAAATACACCGAACACAACATCACCGTCTCAGTAAATACACCGAACACAACATCACCGTCTCAGTAAATACACCGAACACAACATCACCGTCTCAGTAAATACACCGAGCACAACATCACCGTCTCAGTAAATACACCGAGCACAACATCACCGTCTCAGTAAATACACCGAGCACAACATCACCATCTCAGTAAATACACCGAGCACAACATCACCGTCTCAGTAAATACACCGAACACAACATCACCGTCTCAGTAAATACACCGAGCACAACATCACCGTCTCAGTAAATACACCGAACACAACATCACCGTCTCAGTAAATACACCGAGCACAACATCACCGTCTCAGTAAATACACCGAACACAACATCAAATTCTCAGTAAATACACCGAACACAACATCACAATCTCAGTAAATACACCGAACACACCATCACCGTCTCAGTAAATACACCGAACACAACATCACCGTCTCAGTAAATACACCGAAAACAACATCACCGTCTCAGTAAATACACCGAGCACAACATCACCGTCTCAGTAAATACACCGAGCACAACATCACCGTCTCAGTAAATACACCGAGCACAACATCACCGTCTCAGTAAATACACCGAGCAAAACATCACCGTCTCAGTAAATACACCGAACACAACATCACCGTCTCAGTAAATACACCGAACACAACATCACCGTCTCAGTAAATACACCGAGCACAACATCACCGTCTCAGTAAATACACCGAGCACAACATCACCGTCTCAGTAAATACACCGAGCACAACATCACCGTCTCAGTAAATACACCGAGCACAACATCACCGTCTCAGTAAATACACCGAGCACAACATCACCGTCTCAGTAAATACACCGAGCACAACATCACCGTCTCAGTAAATACACCGAGCACAACATCACCGTCTCAGTAAATACACCGAGCACAACATCACCGTCTCAGTAAATACACCGAGCACAACATCACCGTCTCAGTAAATACACCGAACACATCACCGTCTCAGTAAATACACCGAGCACAACATCACCGTCTCAGTAAATACACCGAGCACAACATCACCGTCTCAGTAAATACACCGAGCACAACATCACCGTCTCAGTAAATACACCGAACACAACATCACCGTCTCAGTAAATACACCGAACACAACATCACCGTCTCAGTAAATACACCGAGCACAACATCACCGTCTCAGTAAATACACCGAGCACAACATCACCATCTCAGTAAATACACCGAGCACAACATCACCGTCTCAGTAAATACACCGAGCACAACATCACCGTCTCAGTAAATACACCGAGCACAACATCACCGTCTCAGTAAATACACCGAGCACAACATCACCGTCTCAGTAAATACACCGAACACAACATTACCCTTTCAGTAAATACACCGAACACAACATCACCGTCTCAGTAAATACACCGAACACAACAGCATCGTCTCAGTAAATACACCGAGCACAACATCAAATCTCAGTAAATACACCGAGCACAACATCACCGTCTCAGTAAATAAAGTGCACACAACATCACCGTCTCAGTAAATACACTGAAAAAAACATCACCGTCTCAGTAAATACACCGAAGACAACAGCACCGTCTCAGTAAATACACCGAGCACAACATCACCGTCTCAGTAAATACACCGAACACAACATCACCGTCTCAGTAAATACACCGAACACAACATCACCGTCTCAGTAAATACACCGAGCACAACATCACCGTCTCAGTAAATACACCGAACACAACATCACCGTCTCAGTAAATACACCGAACACAACATCACCGTCTCAGTAAATACACCGAGCACAACATCACCGTCTCAGTAAATACACCGAACACAACATCACCGTCTCAGTAAATACACCGAGCACAACATCACCGTCTCAGTAAATACACCGAGCACAACATCACCGTCTCTGTAAATACACAGAGCACAACATCACCGTCTCAGTAAATACACCGAGCACAACATCACCGTCTCAGTAAATACAACGAACACAACATCACCGTCTCAGTAAATACACCGAACACAACATCACCGTCTCAGTAAATACACCGAAGACAACATCACCGTCTCAGTAAATACACCGAGCACAACATCACCGTCTCAGTAAATACACCGAACACAACATCACCGTCTCAGTAAATACACTGAGCACAACATCACCGTCTCAGTAAATACACCGAGAACAACATCACCGTCTCAGTAAATACACCGAACACAACTTCACCGTCTCAGTAAATACACCGAGCAGAACATCACCGTCTCAGTAAATACACCGAGCACAACATCACCGTCTCAGTAAATACACCGAACACAACATCACCGTCTCAGTAAATACACCGAGCACAACATCACCGTCTCAGTAAATACACCGAGCACAACATCACCGTCTCAGTAAATACACCGAGCACAACATCACCGTCTCAGTAAATACACCGAGCACAACATCACCGTCTCAGTAAATACACCGAACACAAAATCACCGTCTCAGTAAATACACCGAGCACAAAATCACCGTCTCAGTAAATACACCGAGCAAACATCACCATCTCTGTAAATACACCGAACACAACATCACCGTCTCAGTAAATACACCGAACACAGCATCACCGTCTCAGTAAATACACCGAACACAACATCACCGTCTCAGTAAATACACCGAGCACAACATCACCGTCTCAGTAAATACACCGAACACAACATCACCGTCTCAGTAAATACACCGAGCACAACATCACCGTCTCAGTAAATACACCGACCACAACATCACCGTCTCAGTAAATACACCGAGCACAACATCACCGTCTCAGTAAATACACCGACACAACATCACCGTCTTAGTAAATACACCGAACACCACAACACTGTCTCAGTAAATACAACGAAAACAACATCACCGTCTCAGTAGATACACGAAGCACAACATCACCGTCTCAGTAAATACACCGAACACAACATCACCGTCTCAGTAAATACACCGAGCACAACATCACCGTCTCAGTAAATACACCGAGCACAACATCACCGTCTCAGTAAATACACCGAGCACAACATCACCGTCTCAGTAAATACACCGAGCACAACATCACCGTCTCAGTAAATACACCGAACACAACATCACCGTCTCAGTAAATACACCGAGCACAACATCACCGTCTCAGTAAATACACCGAGCACAACATCACCGTCTCAGTAAATACACCGAGCACAACATCACCGTCTCAGTAAATACACCGAGCACAACATCACCGTCTCAGTAAATACACCGAGCACAACATCACCGTCTCAGTAAATACACCGAACACAACATCACCGTCTCAGTAAATACACCGAACACAACATCACCGTCTCAGTAAATACACCGAAGCACAACATCACCGTCTCAGTAAATACACCGAGCACAACATCACCGTCTCAGTAAATACACCGAGCACAACATCACCGTCTCAGTAAATACACCGAGCACAACATCACCGTCTCAGTAAATACACCGAGCACAACATCACCGTCTCAGTAAATACACCGAGCACAACATCACCGTCTCAGTAAATACACCGAGCACAACATCACCGTCTCAGTAAATACACCGAACACAACATCACCGTCTCAGTAAATACACCGAACACAACATCACCGTCTCAGTAAATACACCGAACACAACATCACCGTCTCAGTAAATACACCGAACACAACATCACCGTCTCAGTAAATACACCGAGCACAACATCACCGTCTCAGTAAATACACCGAGCACAACATCACCGTCTCAGTAAATACACCGAACACAACATCACCGTCTCAGTAAATACACCGAACACAACATCACCGTCTCAGTAAATACACCAAGCACAACATCACCGTCTCAGTAAATACACCGAGCACAACATCACCGTCTCAGTAAATACACCGAGCACAACATCACCGTCTCAGTAAATACACCAAGAACAACATCACCGTCTCAGTAAATACACCGAACACAACTTCACCGTCTCAGTAAATACACCGAGCAGAACATCACCGTCTCAGTAAATACACCGAACACAACATCACCGTCTCAGTAAATACACCGAGCACAACATCACCGTCTCAGTAAATACACCGAGCACAACATCACCGTCTCAGTAAATACACCGAACACAACATCACCGTCTCAGTAAATACACCGAGCACAACATCACCGTCTCAGTAAATACACCGAACACAACATCACCGTCTCAGTAAATACACCGAACACAACATCACCGTCTCAGTAAATACACCGAACACAACATCACCGTCTCAGTAAATACACCGAGCACAACATCACCGTCTCAGTAAATACACCGAGCACAACATCACCGTCTCAGTAAATACACCGAGCACAACATCACCGTCTCAGTAAATACACCGAGCACAACATCACCATCTCAGTAAATACACCGAACACAACATCACCGTCTCAGTAAATACACCGAACACAACATCACCGTCTCAGTAAATACACCGAACACAACATCACCGTCTCAGTAAATACACCGAGCACAACATCACCGTCTCAGTAAATACACCGAACACAGCATCACCGTCTCAGTAAATACACCGAACACAAAATCACCGTCTCAGTAAATACAGCGAGCACAAAATCACCGTCTCAGTAAATACACCGACACAACATCACCGTCTCAGTAAATACACCGAGCACAACATCACCGTCTCAGTAAATACACCGAGCACAACATCATCGTCTCAGTAAATACACCGAGCACAACATCACCGTCTCAGTACATACACCGAGCACAACATCACCGTCTCAGTAAATACACCGAGCACAACATCACCGTCTCAGTACATACACCGAGCACAACATCACCGTCTCAGTAAATACACCGAGCACAACATCACCGTCTCAGTAAATACACCGAACACAACATCACCGTCTCAGTAAATACACCGAGCACAACATGAGCGTCTCAGTAAATACACCGAGCACAACATCACCGTCTCAGTAAATACACCGAACACAACATCACCGTCTCAGTAAATACACCGAACACAACATCACCGTCTCAGTAAATACACCGAACACAACATCACCGTCTCAGTAAATACACCGAGCACAACATCACCGTCTCAGTAAATACACCGAACACAACATCACCGTCTCAGTAAATACACCGAGCACAACATCACCGTCTCAGTAAATACACCGAGCACAACATCACCGTCTCAGTAAATACACCGAGCACAACATCACCGTCTCAGTAAATACACCGAGCACAACATCACCGTCTCAGTAAATACACCGAACACAACATCACCGTCTCAGTAAATACACCGAGCACAACATCACCGTCTCAGTAAATACACCGAGCACAACATCACCGTCTCAGTAAATACACCGAGCACAACATCACCGTCTCAGTAAATACCACGAGGACATAATCACCGTCTCAGTAAATACACCGAGCACAACATCACCGTCTCAGTAAATACCCCAAGCACATAATCACCGTCTCAGTAAATATACCGAGCACAACATCACTTTCTCCGTTAATACACCGAGCACAGCATCAGCGTCTCAGTAAATACACTGAGCACAACATCACCGTCTCAGTAAATATACCGAGCACAACATCACCTTCTCCCGTAATACAACCGTCAAAGCATCAAAATCTCAGTAAATACAACGAGCAAAACATCACAGTCTCAGTAAATAAAGCGCACACAACATCATCGTCTCAGTAAATACACCGAACACAACAGCATCGTCTCAGTAAATACACCGAACACAACATCACCGTCGCAGTAAATACACCGAGCAAAACATCACCGTCTCAGTAAATATAGCGAAAACAACATCACCGTCTCAGTAAATACACCGAGCACAACATCACCGGTTCAGTAAATAAACCGAGCACAACATCACCGTCTCAGTAAATACACCGAACATAACATCACCGTCTTAGAAAATACACCGAGTAAAACATCACCGTCTCAGGAAATACACCGAGCAAAAGATCACCGTCTCCGTAAATACACCGAGCAAACATCAGCTGTCTCAGTAAATACACCGAGCAAAGCATCACCGTCTCAGTAAATACACCGAGCACAACATCACAGTCTCAGTAAATACACCGAGCACAACATCACCGTCTCAGTAAATACACCGAACACAACATCACCGTCTCAGTAAATACACCGAACACAACATCACCGTCTCTGTAAATACACCGAGCACAACATCACCGTCTCAGTAAATACACCGAGCACAACATCACCGTCTCAGTAAATACACCGAGCACAACATCACCGTCTCAGTAAATACACCGAACACAACATCACCGTCTCAGTAAATACACCAAGCACAACATCACCGTCTCAGTAAATACACCGAGCACAACATCACCGTCTCAGTAAATACACCGAACACAACATCACCGTCTCAGTAAATACACCGAACACAACATCACCGTCTCAGTAAATACACCGAGCACAACATCACCGTCTCAGTAAATACACCGAACATATCATAACCGTCTCAGTAAATACAACGAGCACAACATCACGTCTCAGTAAATACACCGAACACAACATCACCGTCTCAGTAAATACACCGAAAACAACATCACCGTCTCAGTAAATACACAGAGCACAACATCACCGTCTCAGTAAATACACCGAGCACAACATCACCGTCTCAGTAAATACACCGAACACAACATCACCGTCTCAGTAAATACACCGAACACAACATCACCGTCTCAGTAAATACACCGAGCACAACATCACCGTCTCAGTAAATACACCGAGCACAACATCACCGTCTCAGAAATACACCGAGCACAACATCTGTCTCCGTAAATACACCGACCACAACATCACCGTCTCAGTATATACACCGAGCACAACATCACCGTCTCAGTAAATACACCGAACACAACATCACCGTCTCAGTAAATACACCGAGCACAACATCACCGTCTCAGTAAATACACCGAACACAACATCACCGTCTCAGTAAATACACCGAGCACAACATCACCGTCTCAGTAAATACACCGAGCACAACATCACCGTCTCAGTAAATACACCGAGCACAACATCACCGTCTCAGTAAATACACCGAAGGCAAGATCACGTCTCAGTAAATACACCGAACACAACATGACCGTCTCAGTAAATACACGGAACACAACAGCAACGTCTCAGTAAATACACCGAGCACAACATTAAAATGTCAGTAAATACACAGAATACAACATCACCGTCTCAGTAAATACACCGAACACAACATCACCGTCTCAGTAAATACAACAAGCACAACATCACCGTCTCAGTAAATACACCGAGCACAACATCACCGTCTCAGTAAATACACCGAACACAACATCACGTCTCAGTAAATACACCGACCACAACATCACCCTCTCAGTAAATACACCGAACACAACATCACCGTCTCAGTAAATACACCGAGCACAACATCACCGTCTCAGTAAATACACGAAGCAAAACATCACCGTCTCTGCAAATACACCGAGCACAACATCACCGTCTCAGTAAATACACCGAGCACAACATCACCGTCTCAGTAAATACACCGAGCACAACATCACCGTCTCAGTAAATACACCGAACACAACATCACCGTCTCAGTAAATACACCGAACACAACATCACCGTCTCAGTAAATACACCGAGCACAACATCACCGTCTCAGTAAATACACCGAGCACAACATCACCGTCTCAGTAAATACACCGAAGCACAACTTCACCGTCTCAGTAAATACACCGAACACAACATCACCGTCTCAGTAAATACACCGAGCACAACATCACCGTCTCAGTAAATACACCGAGCACAACATCACCGTCTCAGTAAATACACCGAACACAACATCACCGTCTCAGTAAATACACCGAGCACAACATCACCGTCTCAGTAAATACACCGAACACAACATCACCGTCTCAGTAAATACACCGAGCACAACATCACCGTCTCAGTAAATAGAACGAGCACAACATCACCGTCTCAGTAAATACAACGAGCACAACATCACCTTCTCAGTAAATACGCCGAACAGAAGATCACCGCCGCAGTAAATACACCGAGAACAACATCACCGTCTCAGTAAATACACCGAGCACAACATCACCGTCTCAGTAAATACACCGAGCACAACATCACCGTCTCAGTAAATACACCGAACACAACATCACCATCTCAGTAAATACACCGTAGGACAACATCACCGTCTCAGTAAATACACCAAGCAAAACATCACCGTCTCAGTAAATACACCAAGCACAACATCACCGTCTCAGTAAATACACCGAACACAACATCACCGTCTCAGTAAATACACCGAATGCAACATCACCGTCTCAGTAAATACACCGAACACAACATCACCGTCTCAGTAAATACACCGAGCACAACATCACCGTCTCAGTAAATACACCGAACACAACATCACCGTCTCAGTATATACACCGAGCACAACATCACCGTCTCAGTAAATACACCGAACACAACATCAACACGTCGCAGTAAATTACTACGAACACAACATCACCGTCTCAGTTAATACACCGAGCACAACATCTCCGTCTCAGTAAATACATCGAGCACAACATCACCGTCTCAGTAAATACACCGAGCACAACATCACCGTCTCAGTAAATACACCGAGCACAACATCAACGTCTCTGTAAATACACCGAATATAACATCACTATCTCAGTAAATACACCGAGCACCACAGCATCGTCTCAGTAAATACACCAACCACAACATCACCGTCTCATTAAATACAATGAGAACAACATCGCCGTCTCAGAAATACACTGAGCACAACATCTCTGTCTCAGTAAATACACCGACCACATCATCACCGTCTCTGTAAGTACACCGAGCACAACATCACCGTCTCAGTAAAAATACACCGAACACAACATCATCGTCTCAGTAAATACACCGAGCAAAACATCACCGTCTCAGTAAATACACCGAACACCACAACACCGTCTCAGAACATACATCGAGCACTACATCACCGTCTCTGTAAATACACCGAACACAACATCACCGTCTCAGTAAATACACCGAGCACAACATCACCGTCTCAGTAAATACACCGAGCACAACATCACCGTCTCAGTAAATACACCGAGCACAACATCACCGTCTCAGTAAATACACCGAACACAACATCACCGTCTCAGTAAATACACCGAGCACAACATCACCGTCTCAGTAAATACACCGAGCACAACATCACCGTCTCAGTAAATACACCGAGCACAACATCACCGTCTCAGTAAATACACCGAACACAACATCACCGTCTCAGTAAATACACCGAGCACAACATCACCGTCTCAGTAAATACACCAGGAAAAATATCACCGTCTCAGTAAATACACCAAAGACAACATCACCGTCTCAGTAAATACACCGAACACAACATCACCGTCTCAGTAAATACACCGAACACAACATCACCGTCTCAGTAAATACACCGAGCACAACATCACCGTCTCAGTAAATACACCGAACACAACAGCAACGTCTCAGTAAATACACCGAGCCCAACATTAAAATCTCAGTAAATACACCGAACACAACATCACCGTCTCAGTAAATACACCGAGCACAACATCAAAATCTCAGTAAATACACCGAACACAACATCACCGTCTCAGTAAATACACCGAGCACAACATAACCTTCTCAGTAAATACACGAAGCACAACATCACCGTCTCAGTAAATACATCAAACACAACATCACATCTCAGTAAATACACCGTGCACAACATCACCGTCTCAGTAAATACACCGAGCACAACATCACCGTCTCAGTAAATACACAGAGCACAACATCACCGTCTCAGTAAATACACCGAAGGCAAGATCACGTCTCAGTAAATACACCGAGCACAACATCACCGTCTCAGTAAATACACCGAGCACTACCTCACCGTCTCAGTAAATACACCGAAAAAACATCACCGTCTCAGTTAATACACCGAACACAACAACACCGTCTCAGTAAATACAACGAAAACACAACACCGTCTCAGAAAATACACCGAGCACAACATCACCGTCTCAGTAAATACACCGAGCACAACATCACCGTCTCAGTAAATACACCGAACACAACATCACCGTCTCAGTAAATACACCGAGCACAACATCACCGTCTCAGTAAATACACCGAGCACAACATCACCGTCTCAGTAAATACACCGAGCACAACATCACCGTCTCAGTAAATACACCGAGCACAACATCACCGTCTCAGTAAATACACCGAGCACAACATCACGTCTCAGTAAATACACCGAGCACAACATCACCGTCTCAGTAAATACACCGAACACAACATCACCGTCTCAGTAAATACACCGAGCACAACATCACCGTCTCAGTAAATACACCGAGCACAACATCACCGTCTCAGTAAATACACCGAGCACAGCATCACCGTCTCAGTAAATACACCGAGCACAACATCACCGTCTCAGTAAATACACCGAGCACAACATCACCGTCTCAGTAAATACACAGAGCAC
The DNA here is from genome assembly GCF_017639515.1 of Carcharodon carcharias. Classification (NCBI taxonomy): domain Eukaryota; kingdom Metazoa; phylum Chordata; class Chondrichthyes; order Lamniformes; family Lamnidae; genus Carcharodon; species Carcharodon carcharias. The sequence goes on along the minus strand of NC_054468.1, from coordinate 124,270,217 downwards.
AACATCACCGTCTCAGTAAATACACCGAACACAACATCACCGTCTCAGTAAATACACCGAGCACAACATCACCGTCTCAGTAACTAAACCGAGCAAAACATCACCGTCTCAGTAAATACACCGAACACAACATGAACGTCTCAGTAAATACACCGAAAACAACATCACCGTCTCAGTAAATACACCGAACACAACATCACCGTCTCAGTAAATACACCGAGCACAACATCAACGTCTCAGTAAATACACCGAGCACAACATCACCGTCTATGTAAATACACCGAACACAACATCAGCGTCTCAGTAAATACACCGTGCACAACATCACCTCTCAGTAAATACACCGAAAACAACTCACCGACTCAGTTAAATACACCGAGCACAACATCACCGTCTTAGTAAATACACCGAACACAACATCACCGTCTCAGTAAATACACCGAGCACAACATCACCGTCTCAGTAAATACACCGAACACAACATCACCGTCTCAGTAAATACACCGAACACAACATCACCGTCTCAGTAAATACACCGAGCACAACATCACCGTCTCAGTAAATACACCGAGCACAACATCACCGTCTCAGTAAATACACCGAGCACAACATCACCGTCTCAGTAAATACACCGAGCACAACATCACCGTCTCAGTAAATACACCGAACACAACATCACCGTCCCAGTAAATACACCGAGCAGAACATCACCGTCTCAGTAAATACACCGAACACAACATTACCCTCTCAGTAAATACACCGACAACAACATCACCGTCTCAGTAAATACACCGAGCACAACATCACCGTCTCAGTAAATACACCGAGCACAACATCACCGTCTCAGTAAATACAGCGAGCACAACATCACCGTCTCAGTAAATACACCGAACACAACATCACCGTCTCAGTAAATACACCGAACACAACATCACCGTCTCAGTAAATACACCGAGCACAACATCACCGTCTCAGTAAATACACCGAGCAAACATCACCGTCTCTGTAAATACACCGAACACAACATCACCGTCTCAGTAAATACACCGAACACAACATCACCGTCTCAGTAAATACACCGAACACAACATCACCGTCTCAGTAAATACACCGAGCACAACATCACCGTCTCAGTAAATACACCGAACACAACATCACCGTCTCAGTAAATACACCGAGCACAACATCACCGTCTCAGTAAATACACCGAGCACAACATCACCGTCTCAGTAAATACACCGAGCACAACATCACCGTCTCAGTAAATACACCGAGCACAACATCACCGTCTCAATAAATACACCGACCACAACATCACCGTCTCAGTAAATACACCGAGCACAACATCACCGTCTCAGTAAATACACCGAACACAACATCACCGTCTCAGTAAATACACCGAGCACAACATCACCGTCTCAGTAAATACACCGAGCACAACATCACCGTCTCAGTAAATACACCGAACACAACATCACCGTCTCAGTAAATACACCGAGCACAACATCACCGTCTCAGTAAATACACCGAGCACAACATCACCGTCTCAGTAAATACACCGAGCACAACATCACCGTCTCAGTAAATACACCGAGCACAACATCACCAACTCAGTAAATACACCGAGCACAACATCACCGTCTCAGTAAATACATCAAGCAAAACATCACCGTCTCAGTAAATACACCGAACACAACATCAACGTCTCAGTAAATACACCGAACACAACATCACCGTCTCAGTAAATACACCGAACACAACATCACCGTCTCAGTAAATACACCGAGCACAACATCAGCGTCTCAGTAAATACACCGAGCACAACATCACCGTCTCAGTAAATACACCGAGCACAACATCACCGTCTCAGTAAATACACCGAGCACAACATCACCGTCTCAGTAAATACACCGAACACAACATCAGCGTCTCAGTAAATACACCGAGCACAACATCACCGTCTCAGTAAATACACCGAACACAAAATCACCTTCTCAGTAAATACACCGAGCACAACATCACCGTCTCAGTAAATACACCGAGCACAACATCACCGTCTCAGTAAATACACCGAGCACAACATCACCGTCTCAGTAAGTACACCGAGCACAACATCACCGTCTCAGTAAATACACCGAGCCTAACATCATTGTCTGAGTTAATACACCGAGCACAACATCAAATTCTCAGTAAATACACCGAGCACAACATCACCGTCTCAGTAAATACACCGAACACAACATCACCGTCTCAGTAAATACACCGAGCACAACATCACCGTCTCAGTAAATACACCGAGCACAAGATCACCGTCTCAGTAAATACACCGTACACAACATCACCGTCTCAGTAAATAAACCGAGCACAACATCACCGTCTCAGTAAATACACCGAGCACAACATCACCGTCTCAGTAAATACACCGAGCACAACATCACCGTCTCAGTAAATACACCGAGCACAACATCACCGTCTCAGTAAATACACCGAACACAACATCACCGTCTCAGTAAATACACCGAGCACAACATCACCGTCTCAGTAAATACACCGAGCACAACATCACCGTCTCAGTAAATACACCGAACACAACATCACCGTCTCAGTAAATACACCGAACACAACATCACCGTCTCAGTAAATACACCGAGCACAACATCACCGTCTCAGTAAATACACCGAACACAACATCACCGTCTCAGTAAATACACCGACACAACATCACCGTCTCAGTAAATACACCGAATACAACATCACCATCTCAGTAAATACACCGAACACAACATCACCGTCTCAGTAAATAAACGGAGCACAACATCACCGTCACAGTAAATACACCGAACACAGCATCACCGTCTCAGTAAATACACCGAGCACAAAATCACCGTCTCAGTAAATACACCGAGCACAACATCACCGTCTCAGTAAATACACCGAGCACAACATCACCGTCTCAGTAAATACACCGAGCACAACATCACCGTCTCAGTAAATACACCGAACACAACATCACCGTCTCAGTAAATACACCGAGCACAACATCACCGTCTCAGTAAATACACCGAGCACAACATCACCGTCTCAGTAAATACACCGAGCACAACATCACCGTCTCAGTAAATACACCGAGCACAACATCACCGTCTCAGTAAATACACCGAGCAAAACATCACCGTCTCAGTAAATACACCGAACACCACAACATCGTCTCAGAAAATACATCGAGCACAACATCACCGTCTCTGTCATTACACCGAGCACAACATCACCGTCTCAGTAAATACACCGAGCACAACATCACCGTCTCAGTAAATACACCGAGCACAACATCACCGTCTCAGTAAATACACCGAACACAACATCACCGTCTCAGTAAATACACCGAGCACAACATCACCGTCTCAGTAAATACACCGAACACAGCATCACCGTCTCAGTAAATACACCGAGCACAACATCACCGTCTCAGTAAATACACCGAACACAACATCACCGTCTCAGTAAATACACCGAGCACAACATCACCGTCTCAGTAAATACACCGAACACAACATCACTGTCTCAGTAAATACACCGAGCACAACATCACCGTCTCAGTAAATACACCGAGCACAACATCACCGTCTCAGTAAATACACCGAGCACAACATCACCGTCTCAGTAAATACACCGAGCACAACATCACCGTCTCAGTAAATACACCGAGCACAACATCACCGTCTCAGTAAATACACCGAACACAACATCACCGTCTCAGTAAATACACCGAACACAACATCACCGTCTCAGTAAATACACCGAGCACAACATCACCGTCTCAGTAAATACACCGAACAAAAGATCACGTCTCAGTAAATACACCGAGCACAACATCACCGTCTCAGTAAATACACCGAGCACAACATCACCGTCTCAGTAAATACACCGAGCACAACATCACCGTCTCAGTAAATACACCGAGCACAACATCACCGTCTCAGTAAATACACCGAGCACAACATCACCGTCTCAGTAAATACACCGAACACAACATCACCGTCTCAGTAAATACACCGAGCACAACATCACCGTCTCAGTAAATACACCGAGCACAACATCACCGTCTCAGTAAATACACCGAACACAACATCACCGTCTCAGTAAATACACCGAGCACAACATCACCGTCTCAGTAAATACACCGAGCACAACATTACCGTCTCAGTAAATACACCGAGCACAACATCACCGTCTCAGTAAATACACCGAGCACAACATCACCGTCTCAGTAAATACACCGAGCAAAACATCACCGTCTCAGTAAATACACCGAACACAACATCACCGTCTCAGTAAATACTCCAGCCCCACATCACCGTCTCAGTAAATACACCGAACACAACATCACCGTCTCAGTAAATACACCGAGCACAACATCACCGTCTCAGTAAATACACCGAACACAACATCACCGTCTCAGTAAATACACCGAGCACAACATCACCGTCTCAGTAAATACACCGAACACAACATCACCATCTCAGTAAATACACCGAGCACAACATCACCGTCTCAGTAAATACTCCAGGCAAAACATCACCGTCTCAGTAATTACACCAAACACAACATGAACGCCTCAGTAAATACACCGAAAATAACATCACCGTCTCAGTAAATACACCGAACACAACATCACCGTCTCAGTAAATACACCGAGCAGAACATCACCGTCTCAGTAAATACACCGAACACAACATCACCGTCTCAGTAAATACAAAGAGTACAACATCACCGTCTCAGTAAATACACCGAGCACAACATCACCGTCTCAGTAAATACACCGAGCACAACATCACCGTCTCAGTAAATACACCGAGCAAAACATCACCGTCTCAGTAAATACACCGAGCACAACATCACCGTCTCAGTAAATACACCGAGCACAACATCACCGTCTCAGTAAATACACCGAGCACAACATCACCGTCTCAGTAAATACACCGAGCACAACATCACCGTCTCAGTAAATACACCGAACACAACATCACCGTCTCAGTAAATACACCGAGCACAACATCACCGTCTCAGTAAATACACCGAGCACAACATCACCGTCTCAGTAAATACACCGAACACAACATCACCGTCTCAGTAAATACACCGAGCACAACATCACCGTCTCAGTAAATACACCGAACACAACATCACCGTCTCAGTAAATACACCGAGCACAACATCACCGTCTCAGTAAATACACCGAACACCACAACACCGTCTCAGTAAATACATCGAGGACTACATCACCGTCTCTGTAATTACACCGAGCACAACATCACCGTCTCAGTAAATACACAGAGGACAACATCACCGTCTCAGTAAATACACCGAAGGCAAGATCACGTCTCAGTAAATGCACCGAGCACAACATCACCGTCTCAGTAAATACACCGAGCACAACATCACCGTCTCAGTAAATACACCAAGCACAACATCACCGTCTCAGTAAATACACCGAACACAACATCACCGTCTCAGTAAATACACCGAGCACAACATCACCGTCTCAGTAAATACACCGAGCACAACATCACCGTCTCAGTAAATACACCGAGCACAACATCACCGTCTCAGTAAATACACCGAACACAACATCACCGTCTCAGTAAATACACCGAGCACAACATCACCGTCTCAGTAAATACACCGAACACAACATCACCGTCTCAGTAAATACACCGAGCACAACATCACCGTCTCAGTAAATACACCGAGCACAACATCACCGTCTCAGTAAATACACCGAGCACAACATCACCGTCTCAGTAAATACACCGAGCACAACATCACCGTCTCAGTAAATACACCGAGCACAACATCACCGTCTCAGTAAATACACCGAACACAACATCACTGTCTCAGTAAATACACCGAGCACAACATCACCGTCTCAGTAAATACACCGAGCACAACATCACCGTCTCAGTAAATACACCAAGCACATAATCACCGTCTCAGTAAATACACCGAGCACAACATCACCGTCTCAGTAAATACACCGAACACAACATCACCGTCTCAGTAAATACACCGAGCACAACATCACCGTCTCAGTAAATACACCGAGCACAACATCACCGTCTCAGTAAATACACTGAGCACAACATCACCGTCTCAGTAAATACACCGAACACAACATCACCGTCTCAGTAAATACACCGAGCACAACATCACCTTCTCAGTAAATACACCGAGCACAACATCACCGTCTCAGTAAATACACCGAGTACAACATCACCGTCTCAGTAAATACACCGAACACAACATCACCTCTCAGTAAATACACCGAACACAACATCTCCGTCTCAGTAAATACAGCGAACACAACATCACCGTCTCAGTAAATACACCGAGCACAACATCACCGTCTCAGTAAATACACCGAGCACAACATCACCGTCTTAGTAAATACACCGAGCACAACATCACCGTCTCAGTAAATACACCGAGCACAACATCACCGTCTCAGTAAATACACCGAGCACAACATCACCGTCTCAGTAAATACACCGAGCACAACATCACCGTCTCAGTAAATACACCGAGCACAACATCACCGTCTCAGTAAATACACCGAGCACAACATCACCGTCTCAGTAAATACACCGAACACAACATCACCGTCTCAGTAAATACACCGAGCACAACATCACCGTCTCAGTAAATACACCGAACACAACATCACCATCTCAGTAAATACACCGAGCACAACATCACCGTCTCAGTAAATACACCGAGCACAACATCACCGTCTCAGTAAATACACCGAGCACAACATCACCGTCTCAGTAAATACACCGAACACAACATCACCATCTCAGGAAATGCACCGAGCACCAGATCACCCTCTCAGTAAATGCACCGAACACAACATCTCCGTCTCAGTAAATTCATCGAACGCACATCACTGTCTCAGTAAATCACTCTGAGCACAACATCACCGTCTCAGTAAATACACCGAGCACAACATCACCTTCTCTGTAATACACCGAGCACAGCATCAGCGTCTCAGTAAATACACCGAGCACAACATCACCGTCTCAGTAAATACACCGAACACCACCACACCGTCTCAGTAAATACACCAAACACAACATCAGCGTCGCAGTAAATACACCGAACAGAACATCGTTTCAGAAAATACCCCGAGCACAACATCACCGTCTCAGTAAATACTCCGAACACCACATCACCGTCTCAGTAAATACACCGAGCACAACATCACCGTCTCAGTAAATACACTGAGCACAACATCGTCGTCTCAGTAAATACACCAAACACATCACCTGTCTCACTAAATTGACCGAAAACAACATCACCGCCTCACTAAATACACCGAGCACAACATCACCGTCTCACTAAATACACTGAGCACAACATCACCGTCTCAGTAAATATACCGAGCACAACATCACCTTCTCCGTTAATACACCGAGCACAGCATCAGCGTCTCAGTAAGTACACCGAGCAAAGCATCAGCGTCTCAGTAAATACACCGAGCACAACGTCACCGTCTCAATAAATACACCAAACACAACATCACCGTCTCAGTAAATACACCGAGCACAACATCACCATCTCAGTAAATGCACCGAGCACAACATCACCGTCTCAGTAAATACACCGAACACAACATCACCGTCTCAGTAAATACACCGAACACAACATCACCGTCTCAGTAAATACTCCGAACAACCACATCAACGTCTCAGTAAATACACCGAGCACAACATCACTGTCTCAGTAAATATATCGAACACAACATCACTGTCTCAGTAAATACACCGAGCACAACATCACCGTCTCAGTAAATACACCGAGCACAACATCACCGTCTCAGTAAATACACCGAGCACAACACCACCGTCTCACTAAATACACCGAGCACAACATCACCTTCTCAGTAAATACACCGAACACAACATCACCCTCTCAGTAAATACACCGAGCACAACATCACCGTCTCAGTAAGTACACCGAACACAACATCACCGTCTCAGTAAATACACCGAGCACCACATCACCATCTCAGTAAATTCACTAAACACAACATCAGCGTCTCAGTAAATACAACGAACAGATAATCGTTTCAGAAAATACCCCGAGCACAACATTACCGTCTCAGTAAATACTCCGAACACCACATCACCGTCTCAGTAAATACACCGAGCACATCATCACCATCTCAGTATTATACACCGAACACAACTTCACCGTCTCAGTAAATACACCGAACACCACATCACCGTCTCAGTAAATACAACGAACTCAACATCACCGTCTCAGTAAGTACACCGAGCACAACATCACCGTCTCAATAAATACACCGAACACAAAATCACTGTCTCAGTAAATACACCGAGCACAACATCACCGTCTTAGTAGGTACACCGAGCACAACATCACCGTCTCAGTAAATACACCGAGCACAACATCACCGTCTCAGTAAATACACCGAGTACAACATCACCGTCTCAGTAAATACACCGAACACAACATCACCGTCTCAGTAAATACACCGAGCACAACATCACCGTCTCAGTAAATACACCGGGCACAACATCACCGTCTCAGTAAATACACTGAGCACAACATCACCGTCTCAGTAAATACACCGAACACAACATCAGCTTCTCAGAAAATACACTGAGCACAACATCTCCATCTCAGTAAATACACCAAGCACCACATCAGCGTCTCAGTAAATACACCGAGTACAACATCACCGTCTCAGTAAATACACCGAACACAACATCACCCTCTCAGTATATTCACCGAACACAACATCTCCGTCTCAGTAAATTCATCGAACGCAACATCACCTTCTTAGTAAATGCACCGAACACAACATCTCCGTCTCAGTAAATTCATCGAATGCACATCACCGTCTCAGTAAATACGCCGAGCACAACATCACCGTCTCAGTAAATAAACTGAGCACAACATCACCGTCTCAGTAAATACACCGAGCACAACATCACCTTCTCCGTTAATACACCGAGCACAGCATCAGCGTCTCAGTAAATACACCGAGCACAACATCACCATCTCAGTAAATACACCAAACACAACATTAGCGTCGCAGTAAATACACCGAACAGAACATCGTTTCAGAAAATACCCCGAGCACAACATCACCATCTCAGTAAATACTCCGAACACCACATCACCATCTCAGTAAATACACCGAGCACAACATCACCGTCTCAGTAAATACACCGAGTACAACATCACCGTCTCAGTAAATACACCGAACACAACATCACCCTCTCAGTATATTCACCGAACACAACATCTCCATCTCAGGAAATTCATCGAACGCAACATCACCCTCTCAGTAAATGCACCGAACACAACATCTCCGTCTCAGTAAATTCATCGAACGCACATCACTGTCTCAGTAAATCCTCTGAGCACAACATCACCGTCTCAGTAAATACACCGAGCACAACATCACCTTCTCTGTTAATACACCGAGCACAGCATCAGCGTCTCAGTAAATACACCGAGCACAACATCACCGTCTCAGTAAATACACCGAACACCATATCACCATCTCAGTAAGTACACCAAACACAACATTAGCGTCGCAGTAAATACACCGAACAGAACATCGTTTCAGAAAATACCCCGAGCACAACATCACCGTCTCAGTAAATACTCCGAACACCACATCACCGTCTCAGTAAATACACCGAGCACAACATCACCGTCTCAGTAAATACACTGAGCACAACATCGTCGTCTCAGTAAATACACCAAACACATCACTGTCTCACTAAATTGACCGAAAACAACATCACCGTCTCACTAAATACACCGAGCACAACATCACCGTCTCACTAAATACACTGAGCACAACATCACCGTCTCAGTGAATATACCGAGCACAACATCACCTTCTCCGTTAATACACCGAGCACAGCATCAGCGTCTCAGTAAGTACACCGAGCAAAGCATCAGCGTCTCAGTAAATACACCGAGCACAACATCTCCGTCTCAATAAATACACCAAACACAACATCACCGTCTCAGTAAATACACCGAGCACAACATCACCATCTCAGTAAATTCACCGAGCACAACATCACCGTCTCAGTAAATACACCGAACACAACATCAGCGTCTCAGTAAATACACCGAACACAACATCACCGTCTCAGTAAATATACCAAGCACAACATCACCGTCTCAGTAAATACACCGAGCACAACATCACCGTCTCAGTAAATACACTGAGCACAACATCGTCGTCTCAGTAAATACACCGAACACATCACAGTCGCAGTAAATTAACGGAGCACAACATCACCGTCTCAGTAAATACGCCGAACACAGCATCACCGTCTCAGTAAATACACCGAACACAACATCACTGTCTCAGTAAATATACCGAGCACAACATCACCTTCTCCGTTAATACACCGAGCACAGCATCAGCGTCTCAGTAAATACACCGAGCAAAGCATCAGCGTCTCAGTAAATACACCGAGCACAACATCACCGTCTCAATAAATACACCGAACACAACATCACCGTCTCAGTCAATACACCGAGCACAACATCACCGTCTCAGTAAATGCACCGAGCACAACTTCACCGTCTCATTAATACACCGAGCACTACATCACCGTCTCAGTAAATACACCGAGCACAACATCACCGTCTCAGTAAATACACCGAACACAACATCACCGTCTCAGTAAATACACCGAGCACAACTTCACCGTCTCAGTAAATACACCGAGCACAACATCACCGTCTCAATAAATACTCCTAACACAACATCACCGTCTCAGTAAATACACCGAACACAACAGAACCGTCTCAGTAAATACACCGAGCACAACATCACCGTCTCAGTAAATACACCGAGCACAACATCACCGTCTCAGTAAATACACCGAGCAATGCATCAGTGTCTCAGTAAATACCCCAAGCACAACATCACTGTCTCAGTAAATATATCGAACACAACATCACTGTCTCAGTAAATACACCGAGCACAACATCACCGTCTCAGTAAATACACCGAGCACAACATCACCGTCTCAGTAAATACACCGAGCACAACACCACCGTCTCAGTAAATACACCGAGCACAACATCACCTTCTCAGTAAATACACCGAACACAACATCACCCTCTCAGTAAATACACCGAGCACAACATCACCGTCTCAGTAAATACACCGAACACAACATCACCGTCTCAGTAAATACACCGAGCACCACATCACCATCTCAGTAAATTCACCAAACACAACATCAGCGTCTCAGTAAATACAACGAACAGATAATCGTTTCAGAAAATACCCCGAGCACAACATCACCGTCTCAGAAAATACCCCGAGCACAACATCACCGTCTCAGTAATTACTCCGAACACCACATCACCATCTCAGTTATTATAACGAACACAACATCACCGTCTCAGTAAATACACCGAACACCACATCACCATCTCAGTAAATACACCAAACGCAACATCAGCGTCTCAGTAAGTACACCGAGCACAACATCACCGTCTCAATAAATACACCGAACACAAAATCACTGTCTCAGTAAATGCACCGAGCACAACATCACCGTCTTAGTAAATACACCGAGCACAACATCACCGTCTCAGTAAATACAACGATCACAACATCACCGTCTCAGTAAATACACCGAGTACAACAACACTGCCTCAGTAAATACACCGAACACAACATCACCGTCTTAGTTAAAACACTGAACACCACAACACCGTCTCAGTAAATACAATGAGAACAACATCACCGTCTCAGTAAATACACCGAACACAACATCACGTCTCAGTAAATACACCGACCACAACATCACCGTCTCAGTAAATACACCGAACACAACATCACCGTCTCAGTAAATACACCGAGCACAACATCACCGTCTCAGTAAATACACCGAGCACAACATCACCGTCTCAGTAAATACACCGAACACAACATCACCGTCTCAGTAAATACACCGAACACAACATCACCGTCTCAGTAAATACACCGAGAACAACATCACCGTCTCAGTAAATACACCGAACACAACATCACCGTCTCAGTAAATACAACAAGCAGAACATCACCGTCTCAGTAAATACACCGAACACAACATCACCGTCTCAGTAAATACACTGAGCACAACATCACCGTCTCAGTAAATACACCGAACACAACATCACCGTCTCAGTAAATACACCGAGCACAACATCACCGTCTCAGTAAATACACCGAGCACAACATCACCGTCTCAGTAAATACACCGAGCAAAGCATCAGCGTCTCAGTAAATACACCAAAAGTAACATCAGCGTCTCAGTAAGTACACCGAGCACAACATCACCGTCTCAATAAATACACCGAACACAAAATCACTGACTCAGTAAATACACCGAGCACAACATCACCGTCTTAGTAAGTACACCGAGCACAACATCACCGTCTCAGTAAATACACCGAGCACAACATCACCGTCTCAGTAAATACACCGAGCACAACATCACCGTCTCAGTAAATACACCGGGCACAACATCACCGTCTCAGTAAATACACTGAGCACAACATCACCGTCTCAGTAAATACACCGAACACAACATCAGCTTCTCAGAAAATACACTGAGCACAACATCTCCATCTCAGTAAATACACCAAGCACCACATCAGCGTCTCAGTAAATACACCGAGTACAACATCACCGTCTCAGTAAATACACCGAACACAACATCACCCTCTCAGTATATTCACCGAACACAACATCTCCGTCTCAGTAAATTCATCGAACGCAACATCACCCTCTCAGTAAATGCACCGAACACAACATCTCCGTCTCAGTAAATTCATCGAATGCAACATCACCGTCTCAGTAAATACACCGAGCACAACATCACCGTCTCAGTAAATACACTGAGCACAACATCACCGTCTCAGTAAATACACCGAGCACAACATCACCTTCTCCGTTAATACACCGAGCACAGCATCAGCGTCTCAGTAAATACACCGAGCACAACATCACCGTCTCAGTAAATACACCAAACACAACATTAGCGTCGCAGTAAATACACCGAACAGAACATCGTTTCAGAAAATACCCCGAGCACAACATCACCATCGCAGTAAATACTCCGAACACCACATCACCATCTCAGTAAATACACCGAGCACAACATCACCGTCTCAGTAAATACACCGAGTACAACATCACCGTCTCAGTAAATACACCGAACACAACATCACCCTCTCAGTATATTCACCGAACACAACATCTCCATCTCAGGAAATTCATCGAACGCAACATCACCCTCTCAGTAAATGCACCGAACACAACATCTCCGTGTCAGTAAATTCATCGAACGCACATCACTGTCTCAGTAAATCCGCCGAGCACAACATCACCGTCTCAGTAAATACACCGAGCACAACATCACCGTCTCAGTAAATACACCGAGCACAACATCACCTTCTCAGTAAAGACACCGAACACAACATCACCGTCTCAGTAAATACACCGAACACCACATCACCATCTCAGTAAATACACCAAACACAACATCAGCGTCTCAGTAAATACACCGAACAGAACATCGTTTCAGAAAATACCCCGAGCACAACATCACCGTCTCAGTAAATACTCCGAACACCACATCACCGTCTCAGTAAATACACCGAGCACAACATCACCGTCTCAGTAAATACACTGAGCACAACATCGTCGTCTCAGTAAATACACCGAACACATCACTGTCTCACTAAATTGACCGAAAACAACATCACCGTCTCACTAAATACACGGAACGCAACATCACCGTCTCAGTAAATACACTGAGCACAACATCACCGTCTCAGTAAATATACCGAGCACAACATCACCTTCTCCGTTAATACACCGAGCACAGCATCAGCGTCTCAGTAAGTACACCGAGCAAAGCATCAGCGTCTCAGTAAATACACCGAGCACAACATCTCCGTCTCAATAAATACACCAAACACAACATCACCGTCTCAGTAAATACACCGAGCACAACATCACCATCTCAGTAAATGCACCGAGCACAACATCACCGTCTCAGTAAATACACCGAACACAACATCACCGTCTCAGTAAATACACCGAACACAACATCACCGTCTCAGTAAATACTCCGAACAACACATCACCGTCTCAGTAAATACACCGAGCACAACATGACCGTCTCAGTAAATACACTGAGCATAACATCGTCGTCTCAGTAAATACACCGAACACATCACTGTCTCACTAATTTGACCGAAAACAACATCACCGTCTCAGTAAATACGCCGAGCACAACATCACCGTCTCACTAAATACACTGAGCACAACATCACTGTCTCAGTAAATATACCAAGCACAACATCACCTTCTCCGTTAATACACCGAGCACAGCGTCAGCGTCTCAGTAAATACACCGAGCAAAGCATCAGCGTCTCAGTAAATACACCGAGCACAACATCACCGTCTCAATAAATACACCGAACACAACATCACCGTCTCATTAAATACACCGAGCACAACATCACCGTCTCAGTAAATGCACCGAGCACAACTTCACCGTCTCATTAATACACCGAGCACTACATCACCGTCTCAGTATATACACCGAGCACAACATCACCGTCTCAGTAAATACACCGAACACAACATCACCGTCTCAGTAAATACACCGAGCACAACTTCACCGTCTCAGTAAATACACCGAGCACAACATCACCGTCTCAATAAATACTCCTAACACAACATCACCGTCTCAGTAAATACACCGAACACAACAGCAACGTCTCAGTAAATACACCGAGCACAACATCACCGTCTCAGTAAATACACCGAGCACAACATCACCGTCTCAGTAAATACACCGAGCAATGCATCAGTGTCTCAGTAAATACCCCAAGCACAACATCACTGTCTCAGTAAATATATCGAACACAACATCACTGTCTCAGTAAATACACCGAGCACAACATCACCGTCTCAGTAAATACACCGAGCACAACATCACCGTCTCAGTAAATACACCGAGCACAACACCACCGTCTCAATAAATACACCGAGCACAACATCATCTTCTCAGTAAATACACCGAACACAACATCACCCTCTCAGTAAATACACCGAGCACAACATCACCGTCTCAGTAAATACACCGAACACAACATCACCGTCTCAGTAAATACACCGAGCACCACATCACCATCTCAGTAAATTCACCAAACACAACATCAGCGCCTCAGTAAATACAACGAACAGATAATCGTTTCAGAAAATACCCCAAGCACAACATCACCATCTCAGTAAATACTCCGAACACCACATCACCGTCTCAGTAAATACACCGAGCACATCATCACCATCTCAGTTATTATAACGAACACAACATCACCGTCTCAGTAAATACACCGAACACCACATCACCATCTCAGTAAATACACCAAACGCAACATCAGCGTCTCAGTAAGTACACCGAGCACAACATCACCGTCTCAATAAATACACCGAACACAAAATCACTGTCTCAGTAAATTCACCGAGCACAACATCACCGTCTTAGTAAGTACACCGAGCACAACATCACCGTCTCAGTAAATACACCGAGCACAACATCACCGTCTCAGTAAATACACCGAGTACAACATCACCGTCTCAGTAAATACACCGAACACAACATCACCGTCTCAGTAAACACACCGAGCACAACATCACCGTCTCAGTAAATACACCGGGCACAACATCACCGTCTCAGTAAATACACAGAGCACAACATCACCGTCTCAGTAAATACACCGAACACAACATCAGCTTCTCAGAAAATACACTGAGCACAACATCTCCATCTCAGTAAATACACCAAGCACCACATCAGCGTCTCAGTAAATACACCGAACACAACATCACCCTCTCAGTATATTCACCGAACACAACATCTCCGTCTCAGTAAATTCATCGAACGCAACATCACCCTCTTAGTAAATGCACCGAACACAACATCTCCGTCTCAGTAAATTCATCGAACGCACATCACCGTCTCAGTAAATACGCCGGGCACAACATCACCGTCTCAGTAAATAAACTGAGCACAACATCACCGTCTCAGTAAATACAACGAACAGATAATCGTTTCAGAAAATACCCCGAGCACAACATCACCGTCTCAGTAAATACTCCGAACACCACATCACCGTCTCAGTAAATACACCGAGCACATCATCACCATCTCAGTTATTATAACGAACACAACATCACCGTCTCAGTAAATACACCGAACACCACATCACCATCTCAGTAAATACACCAAACGCAACATCAGCGTCTCAGTAAGTACACCGAGCACAACATCACCGTCTCAATAAATACACCGAACACAAAATCACTGTCTCAGTAAATACACCGAGCACAACATCACCGTCTTAGTAGGTACACCGAGCACAACATCACCGTCTCAGTAAATACACCGAGCACAACATCACCGTCTCAGTAAATACACCGAGTACAACATCACCGTCTCAGTAAATACACCGAACACAACATCACCGTCTCAGTAAATACACCGAGCACAACATCACCGTCTCAGTAAATACACCGGGCACAACATCACCGTCTCAGTAAATACACTGAGCACAACATCACCGTCTCAGTAAATACACCGAACACAACATCAGCTTCTCAGAAAATACACTGAGCACAACATCTCCATCTCAGTAAATACACCAAGCACCACATCAGCGTCTCAGTAAATACACCGAGTACAACATCACCGTCTCAGTAAATACACCGAACACAACATCACCCTCTCAGTATATTCACCGAACACAACATCTCCGTCTCAGTAAATTCATCGAACGCAACATCACCCTCTTAGTAAATGCACCGAACACAACATCTCCGTCTCAGTAAATTCATCGAACGCACATCACCGTCTCAGTAAATACGCCGAGCACAACATCACCGTCTCAGTAAATAAACTGAGCACAACATCACCGTCTCAGTAAATACACCGAGCACAACATCACCTTCTCCGTTAATACACCGAGCACAGCATCAGCGTCTCAGTAAATACACCGAGCACAACATCACCATCTCAGTAAATACACCAAACACAACATTAGCGTCGCAGTAAATACACTGAACAGAACATCGTTTCAGAAAATACCCCGAGCACAACATCACCATCTCAGCAAATACTCCGAACACCACATCACCATCTCAGTAAATACACCGAGCACAACATCACCGTCTCAGTAAATACACCGCGTACAACATCACCGTCTCAGTAAATACACCGAACACAACATCACCCTCTCAGTATATTCACCGAACACAACATCTCCATCTCAGGAAATTCATCGAACGCAACATCACCCTCTCAGTAAATGCACCGAACACAACATCTCCGTCTCAGTAAATTCATCGAACGCACATCACTGTCTCAGTAAATCCTCTGAGCACAACATCACCGTCTCAGTAAATACACCGAGCACAACATCACCTTCTCTGTTAATACACCGAGCACAGCATCAGCGTCTCAGTAAATACACCGAGCACAACATCACCGTCTCAGTAAATACACCGAACACCATATCACCATCTCAGTAAGTACACCAAACACAACATGAGCGTCGCAGTAAATACACCGAACAGAACATCGTTTCAGAAAATACCCCGAGCACAACATCACCGTCTCAGTAAATACTCCGAACACCACATCACCGTCTCAGTAAATACACCGAGCACAACATCACCGTCTCAGTAAATACACTGAGCACAACATCGTCGTCTCAGTAAATACACCAAACACATCACTGTCTCACTAAACTGACCGAAAACAACATCACCGCCTCACTAAATACACCGAGCACAACATCACCGTCTCACTAAATACACTGAGCACAACATCACCGTCTCAGTGAATATACCGAGCACAACATCACCTTCTCCGTTAATACACCGAGCACAGCATCAGCGTCTCAGTAAGTACACCGAGCAAAGCATCAGCGTCTCAGTAAATACACCGAGCACAACATCTCCGTCTCAATAAATACACCAAACACAACATCACCGTCTCAGTAAATACACCGAGCACAACATCACCATCTCAGTAAATGCACCGAGCACAACATCACCGTCTCAGTAAATACACCGAACACAACATCACCGTCTCAGTAAATACACCGAACACAACATCACCGTCTCAGTAAATACTCCGAACAACCACATCACCGTCTCAGTAAATACACCGAGCACAACATCACTGTCTCAGTAAATATATCGAACACAACATCACTGTCTCAGTAAATACACCGAGCACAACATCACCGTCTCAGTAAATACACCGAGCACAACATCACCGTCTCAGTAAATACACCGAGCACAACACCACCGTCTCAATAAATACACCGAGCACAACATGACCTTCTCAGTAAATACACCGAACACAACATCACCCTCTCAGTAAATACACCGAGCACAACATCACCGTCTCAGTAAGTACACCGAACACAACATCACCGTCTCAGTAAATACACCGAGCACCACATTACCATCTCAGTAAATTCACTAAAATCATCAGCGTCTCAGTAAATACACCGAACAGAACATCGTTTCAGAAAATACCCCGAGCACAACATCACCATCTCAGTAAATACTCCGAACACCACATCACCATCTCAGTAAATACACCGAGCACAACATCACCGTCTCAGTAAATACACCGAGTACAACATCACCGTCTCAGTAAATACACCGAACACAACATCACCCTCTCAGTATATTCACCGAACACAACATCTCCATCTCAGGAAATTCATCGAACGCAACATCACCCTCTCAGTAAATGCACCGAACACAACATCTCCGTCTCAGTAAATTCATCGAACGCACATCACTGTCTCAGTAAATCCTCTGAGCACAACATCACCGTCTCAGTAAATACACCGAGCACAACATCACCTTCTCTGTTAATACACCGAGCACAGCATCAGCGTCTCAGTAAATACACCGAGCACAACATCACCGTCTCAGTAAATACACCGAACACCATATCACCATCTCAGTAAGTACACCAAACACAACATTAGCGTCGCAGTAAATACACCGAACAGAACATCGTTTCAGAAAATACCCCGAGCACAACATCACCGTCTCAGTAAATACTCCGAACACCACATCACCGTCTCAGTAAATACACCGAGCACAACATCACCGTCTCAGTAAATACACTGAGCACAACATCGTCGTCTCAGTAAATACACCGAACACATCACTGTCTCACTAAATTGACCAAAAACAACATCACCGTCTCACTAAATACACCGAGCACAACATCACCGTCTCACTAAATACACTGAGCACAACATCACCGTCTCAGTGAATATACCGAGCACAACATCACCTTCTCCGTTAATACACCGAGCACAGCATCAGCGTCTCAGTAAATACACCGAGCAAAGCATCAGCGTCTCAGTAAATACACCGAGCACAACATCTCCGTCTCAATAAATACACCAAACACAACATCACCGTCTCAGTAAATACACCGAGCACAACATCACCATCTCAGTAAATGCACCGAGCACAACATCACCGTCTCAGTAAATACACCGAACACAACATCACCGTCTCAGTAAATACACCGAACACAACATCACCGTCTCAGTAAATACTCCGAACAACACATCACCGTCTCAGTAAATACACCGAGCACAACATGACCGTCTCAGTAAATACACTGAGGATAACATCGTCGTCTCAGTAAATACACCGAACACATCACTGTCTCACTAATTTGACCGAAAACAACATCACCGTCTCAGTAAATACACCGAGCACAACATCACCGTCTCACTAAATACACTGAGCACAACATCACTGTCTCAGTAAATATACCAAGCACAACATCACCTTCTCCGTTAATACACCGAGCACAGCGTCAGCGTCTCAGTAAATACACCGAGCAAAGCATCAGCGTCTCAGTAAATACACCGAGCACAACATCACCGTCTCAATAAATACACCGAACACAACATCACCGTCTCAGTCAATACACCGAGCACAACATCACCGTCTCAGTAAATGCACCGAGCACAACATCACCGTCTCAGTAAATACACCGAACACAACATCACCGTCTCAGTAAATACACCGAGCACAACTTCACCGTCTCAGTAAATACACCGAGCACAACATCACCGTCTCAGTAAATACTCCTAACACAACATCACCGTCTCAGTAAATACACCGAACACAACAGAACCGTCTCAGTAAATACACCGAGCACAACATCACCGTCTCAGTAAATACACCGAGCACAACATCACCGTCTCAGTAAATACACCGAGCAATGCATCAGTGTCTCAGTAAATACCCCAAGCAGAACATCACCGTCTATGTAAATACACCGTGCACAACATCACCGTCTCAGTAAATACACAGAGCACAACATCACCGTCTGATTAAATACACCGAACACCACATCACCGTCTCAGTAAAGGTACTGAGCACAACATCACCGTCTCAGTTTTTACAACGAACAAAACATCACTGTCTCAGTAAATACACCGAGCACAACATCACCGTCTCAGTCAATACACCGAAAACAACATTACCGTCTCAGTAAATACAACGAACACAACATCACCGTCTCAGTAAATACACCGAGCACAACATCACCATCTCAGTAAATACACCGAACACATCACCGTCTCAGTAAATACACCGAACACCACATCACCCTCTCAGTAAATACACCAAACACAACATCAGCGTCTCAGTAAATACAACGAACAGAAAATCGTTTCAGAAAATACCCCGAGCACAACATCACCGTCTCAGTAAATACTCCGAACACGACATCACCGTCTCAGTAAATACACCGAGCACAACATCACCATCTCAGTTATTATAACAAACACAACATCACCGTCTCAGTAAATACCCGAAACACAACATCACCGTCTCAGTTAATACACCGAACACAACATCACCGTCTCAGTAAATACACCGAACACAACATCACCGTCTCAGTAAATACAACGAACACAACATCACCGTCTCAGTAAATACACCGTGCACAACATCACCGTCTCAGTTAGTGCACCGAACACAATATCACTATCTCAGTAAATACACCGAGCACAACATCACCGTCTCAGTAAGTACATCGAACACAACATCACCATCTCAGTAAATACTCCGAGCACAACATCACCATCTCAGTAAATACACCGAGCACAACATCACCCATTTCAGTAAATACCATTTTGATGTTTGGAAATTATCGCAAGCTAAACAAAATTACGTGAAATGGTGTTTTACTACCTGGGAGTTTTTTGACGAGGTAACACAGAGGGTTGATGTGGTCTACATAGACTTCCAAATGTCATTTGATATGATGCCACACAACAGACTTATGAACTTACAAGATAAAAAAGCGTATAGAGAGCAGACACAGGATAAAATAGCTCGAGGAGAACAACAGAGACGCAGAATAAAAGCGCGCGAAGAGATCAACAGAGACACAGAATAAAAGAGCACAAGGAGACCGGAGACACAGGATAAAAGAGCATGAATAGAGTGACAGTGACACGGGATAAAAGAGCACGAGGAGAGCGGCGACGCAGGATAAAAGTGCACATAGAGTTCGACAGAGACACAGGATAAGAGATCATGAAGAGAGCGGCGGAGGACAGGATAAAAGAGAGCGGCAGAGATACAGGATAAAAGAGCACGAGGAGAGCAGAGAAACAGGACAAAAGAGCACGAGGAGAGCAACAGAGACACAGAATAAAAGAGCACAAGGAGAGCGGCGACAGAGGACAAAAGAGCACAAATACATACTTTGTTACGAAGCATATAACCTTAGTTGTCAGTACTGTTAGCATTCAATAAACACAGTAAATTGTAGCATACATAGGAAGAAAGTCATTGAAGTAAATTAAATAACAAGTTAGAATGGCGGGACAAGTGTTATGTTGAAGCTGTGAGATGTGGGAGCTTTTGGATGCCAAAGTGATTCATGACAAACACATCTGCAGGAAGTGTAAGCAGCTTTAGGAATTCCAGATCATTATTATTGATCTGGAGGCCAAAATGCAGACACTGCGCAACATAAGGGAGGGAGAGAAATACCTGGATACTTTGTTCCAGAAGACAGTCACACGTTTTAGTATAGGGTCAGCAGTGAGGGACAGGAGGATGTGACTGTCAGTGAGGCAGGTAATGGGACCGAGCAGACAGTAGTGGAGGACTTTGCAATTGTCAAACAGGTTTGAGGTGCTCACAACTTGTGTTGATGAAAGTGAAGTCTGCAAGGTGGATGAGCTGGCAGGCCATGGACTGTGGTACAGGAAGCCATTCAAGTTGGGGGAGCAAAAAGGAATGTATTGGCAGTAGGGGTTTGTATAGTGAGGGGGATTGCCACTGTTCTCTGCAGCAAAGGGCGAGAGTCCAGACGGTTATGTTGCCTGACTGGTGCCAGGGTTTGGGACATCTGCTCAAGGCTGGAGAAGAACTTGCATTGGGAAGGGAAGGATCCAGTTGTTGTGGTCCATGTAGGTACCCATGACATAGGTAGAACTAGAAAGGAGGTTCTGCAAAGTCAGTATGAGGAGCCAGTTACCAAATTATGAAGCACAACCTCAAAAGTAATAATCTCTGTATTATTACTTGAGCCATGTGCAAACTGACATAGGACAAATAAGATTAGGGAGATGAATGCGTGGCTCAGAGACTGGTGTGGGAGAAGTGGGTTCCAGTTTGTGGGGCACTGGTGTCAGTGCTGGGGAAAGTGGGGGCTGTACCGTTGGGATGGTTTACACGTGAACTGTGCTGGGATGAGTGTCCTCGCAAATCACATAACTAGGGAAGTAGAGAGAGCTTTAAACTAAACAAGAGGGGTAAGAGATCAAGCTTGGTTAAAGGTATCAATTCAAGATGTAGAGCCAAGACAGGAGAGCAAAATTGTAATATGAGAAATGAGGGTCAGAGAATGGTAGGAAGGGACAGAGCAAAACCCTAACAATACATCAACAGCCAAGACTAGATGTCACAAAGATAAAAAAAAGACAAAATTGAACGCTGTCTATCTGAATGCACGGAGCATTCATAACAAAGTAAATGAATTGATGGCCCACATTGATGTAAATTAACATGATCTGATAGCAATGACGGAGATGTGGCTGCAGGACGACAAAGATTGGGTCCTTAATATTGATGTGTACATGACATTCAAGAAGAATAGGAAACATTGTAAAGGTAGAGGGGTAGCACTATTAATCAAAGAGGGTATTGGTGCAATAGTTAGAGATGACCTTGATTCAGGAGATCAGGATGTAGAATTGGTTTGGGTGGAGATAAGGAATAGTAGTGGGGAAAAGTCATTAGTGGGAGTGGTCTACAGCCCCCCTAACAATGGCCACAGTGTAGGACAAAGTATTCAAGAGAAAATAGTGCGTGTTTGTGATAAAGGGATGGCAATAATCATGGGTGATTTTAATCTACACATATCTGGAAAAATCAGATTGGCAGCAATAGCCCGGATGAGGAGTTCTCAGAATGCTTTTGAGATAGTTTCTTAGAGCAGCATGTTCTGGAACGGACCAAAGAGCAGGTTATATTAGACTTGGTATTGTGTGACGTCACAGGATTAATTAATGACCTCAGAGTAAAGGCACCCCTAGGTAGTAGCGACCACAGTATGATTGAATTTTACATCCAGTTTGAAAGGGAGAAGAGTGGGTCAAAGACTAGTATCTTAAACCTAAATAAGGGCAACTATGTGGGGATGAAAGCTGAGCTCGCTCAAGTGAACTGGGAAACTAGGCTAGGGGATAGATCAATAGAGAAGCAGTCGCAGACATTTGAGGGGATATTTCAGAGTATTCAGAATAAGTACATTCTACTGTAAAGAAAAATTTTAAGGGGAGGACCCACCATCTGCAGTTAACTAAAGATGTTAAGGAAAGCATCAAACTTAAGGAAAAAGCATATAACTCCATAAAGATGAGTGGGAGGACAGATGATTGGACAGAATATAAAGAATGACAGAGAATAACTAAAAGGTTAATCAGGAGAAAGAAATTAGAGTATGAGAGGAAGCTAGCTAGAAATGTAAAAATGGATAACAAGAATTTCTACAGGTACTTAAAAAGGAAATAGGTAAGTAAAGTGAGTGTTGGTCCTCTCAAGAGTGACAGTGGGGAGTTAATAGTAGATAACGGAAGAAATGAACAAATATTTTGCTTCTGTATTACTAACATCGAGGATAAAAAAAAAACATTCCAGTAATAATTACAAATCAGGAGGTGAACGGGAGAAAGGAACTTGGTGAAATTGTAATCACTAGGGAAACGGTACCGAGCAAATTGATGGAGCTGCAGGCTGGCAAGTCTCCGGGTCTCAATGGACTACATCCGAGGGTCTTAAAAGAGGTGGCTGATGAGGTAGTCGATGCGCTGGTGTTAATTTTCCAAAATTCACTAAATTCTGAAAAGGTTCCATCAGGTTGGAAAGTAGCAAATATAACATCTCTATTCAAGAAGGGAGGGAGGCAGAAAACAGGAAACTATAGGCCAGTTAGCTCTACATCTGTATGGGGAAGTTATTAGAATCAATAAGGAGGTTATAGCTGGGCACTTAGAAGAGCTCAAGGCAATATGGAAGAGTCAGCATGGTTTTGTGAAAGGAAAAATCATGTTTAACCAATTTATTGGAAGTTTTTGAACTTGGAAGGAGTAACATAAGCAGTGGATAAAGGGGACCCTTTAGACCTATTGTATTTGGATTTCCAGAAGGCATTTGATAACGTGCCACAGCAAAGATTATTATGGAAAATAAAAGCACATGGTGTAGTGGATAACATATTAGCATAGATAGAAGATTGGCTGGCTGGCAGAAAGCAGAGAGTGTGCATAAATGGGTCTTTTTCTGATGTGACGAATGGAATCCCACATGGGTCTGTATTGGGGCCTCAACTTTTTACAATTTACAGCAATGACTTAGATGAGCAAAGACATGGTAGTTAAATTTGCAGATGATACAAAAATAGGTAGGAAAATACGTTGTGAAGAGGACATGAGGAGGTTGCAGATGGCTATAGATAGGTTGAATGAGTGGTCAAAGATCTGGCAAATGGAGTTTAATGTGGGAAAATGTGAAGTTGTTCACTTTGGCAGGAAGAACAAAAAAGCAGACTATTACTTAAATGGAGAACAACTGCATAATTCTGAGGTGCAGAAGGATCTAGGTGTTCGAGTGCATGAGTCACAAAAAGCTAGTATGCAGATACAGCAAATAATTAAGAAGGCTAATGGAATGCTATCCTTTATCACATGTGCAGTTTTGGTCTTTTTTAAGGAAGGATGTAAATGCATTGGAGGTGGTTCAAAGGAGGTTTACTAGATTAATACCTGGAATAAGTGGGTTGTCTTATGAGGAACCGTTGGACAGACTGGGCTTGTTTCCATCCAGTTTAGAAGAGTGAGGGGTGATTTGATTGATCCTGAATGGCCTTGACATGGTGGATGTGGAAAGGATGTTTCCTCTTGTGGGTGAGTCCAGAACTAGGGGACACTGTTTTAAAATTAGGGGTTGCACTTTTAGATCAGAGATGAGGAGAATTTTTTTCTCTCAGCTGTTGTGCGACTTTGGAATTCTCTGCCTCAGAATGTGGTGAAGGCGGAGTCAGTGAATATTTTTAAGGCAGAGGTGGATAGATTTTTGTGAGGCAAGGGAATCAAAGGCTCTCGGGGTTGGATGGGAATGTGGAAATTGAAACACAAAATGATCAGCCATGATCTTATTGAATGGCGGAGCAGGCTTAAGGGGCTGAATGGTCTACCCCTGCTCCTATTTCTTATGTTTTTCTGCTCTTATATACATACGAACTAGGAACAGATGTAGACCACCTAGCTCTTTGAGCCTGCTCTACCATTCAATAAGATCATGGCTGATCTGACTCTCACCTCCCGCCTACCCCCGGTAAACCAACACACCCTTGTTTATCAAGAATCTATCAATCTCTGCCTTGAAAACATTCAAAGACTCTGCTTCCACTGCCTTTTGAGGGAGCAAATTCCAAAGAAGCATGACCCTCTCAGAGAAAATATTTCTTCTCATTGCTGTCTTAAGTGGGTGACCCTTTATTTTTAAACAGTGACCCCCCCCCCCCAGTTCTACGTTCCCCCACAAGTGGAAATACCCTTTCCACATCGACGCTGTCAAGACCCATCAGAATCTTATATGTTGCAATCAAGTCGCCCTTTACTCTTCTAAGCTCAAGCAGATACAAGCCTAGCCTGTCCAATCTTTTCTCATGAGACAACCTGCCCCATCCTGGTATTAGCTTAGTGAACCTACTCTGAACTGCTTCTAATGTATTTACATCCTTCCTTAAGGAGACCAATATGTACACAGTATTCCAGATGTGGTCTCACCAGTGTCCTGTACAACTGAAGCATGACCTCCCTACTTTTGTAACAAAAACAGAAAAGGCTGGAAAAGCTCAGCAGGTCTAACAACATCTGTGGAGAGAAAAACAGAGTTAAAGTTTCGAGTCCGTATGACTCTTCTTCAGAGCTAAAGAGAAGTAAAAATGTGATGAAATTTATACTGTTTAAAGGGGGTGGAGCAGGTAAAGCTGGATAGAAGGTCAGCGATGGGTGGAGGCAAAGGAGAAATTTACAAAGATGTCATGAACATAAGGATAAAATGGTGTTAATGATAATGGTACTGGCTAAAGGAGGTGCTGATAGTAGCATTAAGTTAAGAAAGCAGAATGTGATAAAAGCAGGGCAAGGGTAAGCACTCTGGAAAGAACAACATGAACAAGTGACAGATGACCCTTTTGGGGGTGGGGGAAAAGATAGAAAATAGGATAAAAGGTGGGGATAAAACAATGAATAAAAATGAAAATAAATAAAAAATAAAAATAAGTGGATAAAAATTTAAAAATAAAAATGAATATTGAAAAATGGGGTGAGGGTGGAGGAGAGAGTTTGTGGTCTGAGGTTGTTGAACTCAATGTTAAGTCTGGAAGGCTGTAAAATGCCTAATTGGAAGAGGAGGTACTGTTTCTCTAGTTTGCGTTGGATTTCACTAGAATATTGCAGCAGGCCAAGGACGGACATGAAGGCATAAGAGCAGGGTAGTGTGTTGAAATTGCAAGCGACAGTAAGGTCTGGGTCATGCTTGCAGACAGACCGGAGGTGTTCCGCAAGTTGGTCACCCAGTCTGCGATTGGTCTCTCCAATGTAGAGGAGACCACATTGGGAGCAGTGAGTGCAGTAGACCACATTGAAGGAGGTGCAAGTGAAGCACTGCTTCACCTGAAAGAAGTGTTTGGGCCCTTGGACAGTGGGCAGTGAGGTAGTAAAGGGGCAGGTGTTGCATCTTCTGCAGTTGCATGGGAAGGTGCCATGGAAGGGGGATGAGGTGTTGGGGGTGATCGAGGAGTGGACCAGCACGTCCCAGAGGGAATGGTCCCTACAGAGTGCCAACAGTGGGGGGTGAAGGGAAGATGTGTTTGGTAGTGGCATTATGCTGGATTTGGTGGAAATGGTGGAGGGTGATTCTTTGAATACAGAGGCTGGTCGGGTGAAAAGTGGTTCTGGGAAGGAGAGGAAGGTGTGAGGGCAGAGATGCGGGAGATGGTCAGACACGGTTGTGGGCACTGTCAACCACTCTGAGTGGGAAACCTTGGTTAAGGAAGACATGTCAGAAGCATCATTTTGGAAAGTGGCATCATCAGAACAGAGGCAACAGAGGCAAAGGAACTGAGAGAATGGGATGGAGTCCTTACCAGAAGCAGGGTGTGAGGAGCTGTAGGAGTTGGTTGGCTTGTAATGAATATTGGGAGACAGTCTATCACCAGAAATTGAGACAGAGAGGTCAAGGAAAGGAAGGGAAGTTCTCTCCACAGATGTTGTTAGACCTGCTGAGTTTTTCTAGCATTTTCTGTTTTTGTTTCAGATTTCTAGCATCTGCAGTATTTTGCTTTTACCTCCCTACTTTTGTATTCAATTCCCCTTGCAATAAATGATAACATGTTATTAATTTTCCTAATTTCTTGCTATACTAGCCTTTTGAAATTCATGCACTAAGCCACCCAGATCCCTCTGAACCTGAGCTCTATAATTTCTCACCATTTAGCTAATATGCTTCTTTTTTATTCTTCCTCCCAAAATGGACAATTTCAACTTTGCCCACATTTTTTCCATTTGCCAAAGTTCTGCCCACTCACTTAACCTAGCTTTATCCCTTTGTCCTCTTTTCAACTTACTTTACTATCTTTGTATCATCAGCAAATTTAACAGCCATACCTTTGATTTTGGAGAGACGAAACAAAATAAAGGGTACAATTCTTAAGGGGGTATGGGAGCAAAGGGACCTAGGTGTACATGTGCATAAATCATTGAAGCTGTAAGAACAGGCTGAGTGATTAATAAAGCATACAGTATCTTGGGCTTTATTAATACAGGCATAAAGCACAGCAGCAAGGAGGTTATGTTGATCTTGTAAAGGACACTAGTTCAGCCTCAGCTGGAGTAGTGTGTCCAGTTCTGGGCACCACACTTTCGGAAGGGTGTGAAGGCATTAGAGAGTGCAGACAAGATTCACAAGAATGGTTCCAGGAATGAGGAACTTTAGCTATGAAGTTAGATTATAGAAGTTGGGGCTGTTTTCCTTGAAGAGAAGGCGGAGAGGAGATTTGATTGAGACATTCAAAATCCTGAAGGGTCTGGACAGGGAAGATAGGGAGAAACTTCCCTCGTGAAAGGATTGAGAATGAAAGGGCACAGATTTTAAGGTAATTGGTAAAAGAAAAATGTGACATGAGGAAAAACGTCTTCACGGACCGAGTGGTTAAGGTTTGGAATACACTGCCTAAGAGCGTGGTGGAGGCAGGTTCAATCATGGCACTCCCATCATATGAAAAGGAAGAATTTGCAGCATTACGAGAAGGCAGGGGAATGGCACGAGGTGAATTGCTTATTTGGCGAGCTGATGCAGACATGTTGGGCTGAATGGCCTGCTTCTGCACTGTATCATTTGTGTGATTCCATGTTAGCAACATTGTAAAAAACAAGCATTTTAGGCTTTAGGATGAAACAGACTGGTGGAAAGGGCAGGTATGTGCAATTTAATGCAGATAAGTGTAAAGTGATGTACTTTGTGAGGGGAACAATTTGGAGAGGCAGTATAATCTTAAATAATGAAAGGTCACAAACCTAAAACATTGATTCTTTTTCTCTCCACCCTGCTACCTGATCTGCGGAGTACTTCCAACATTTTATTTTTATTTAAATCTAAAAGCTACTTTACTGAGATATCTATAACTATTGTGTTGTATGTCATGGAACGGTTGAGCACAGAAAACAGCCATTTGGCCTGTTGAGTGTGCTGGATGTCCAAGAGCAACAAATCTAGTCCCACTCCCCTGCATTTCCCCCCACCCAGCCCTGCAAATTTTCTCTCTTTGGATAATTATCCAATTCTCTTTTGAAGATCTAGACCAAGTCAGATCCTAGCCACTTGCAGCGTGAAAACATTATTCCTTCAGGTCAGCATTGGCAAAAGAAGTAAACATCTTAAATCTGTCTGCTCTGGTTCTCATCCCTTCCACCAACAGGAACAGTTTCTGTCTTTCTATTCTGTCCAGACCCCTCCTAACTATGAATCCCTCTATTAAACGTCCTCTGAAACTTCCTGGCCAGACCCCTCCTAACTATGAATCCCTCTATTAAACTTCCTCTTCTCAAAGGAGAATGACCCCAGCTTTGTCAATCTATTGCATATCTGAAGTCTCTCATCCCTGGAACATTCTTGTAAATCTTTTCTGTACCCTCTCTAAAGCTTTCATGCCCTTCCTAAAGTGCGGTGCACAGAACTGGACACAATACTCCATCCATCCATAATTAGCTATAGCCCATGAGGGGCCATAAGCATCTCGCTCTGTTCGCTTCAATTCTGCATGCTGCTGTCATTCCTCCCTCTGTCCAGTTTCTGTTGTCCACCCATCCAGTCCTTCTCTGATCTGATCTTTCTTGATGTTTCACCTTCTTTTGCCATGAACTCGAGACTCTCATCACTTTTTTCTAGTGGTCATACTTTCGAAATTTCTGCTTCTTCAGTTCAGCTAAAAGCCCATGAGATGCTGGACTCTAGGTTTTCCTGTGGACAAATTCCTTGGTTCTTCACTCTGTCAAATGAACAAGGAGCAGGGGTAGGCCATTCGGCCTCTCGAGCCTGCTCCACCATTCAATAAGATCATGGTTGATCTGATAGTGACCTCAGATTTGCATCCCGCCTACCCTCGATAACCTATCACCCCCTTATCAAGAATATATCCATCTCTGCCTTAAAAATATTGTCTGCTTCCACTGCCTTTTCAGCAAGAGCTCCTTCTGCAAGAAAAAATTGCATCTCATCTGTGTTTCATTTTTAGATAGTAACCCCTAGTTCTTGATTCTCCCACAAGATGAAATATCCTCTCCACATCCACCCTGTCAAGACCCCTCAGGATCTCATAGGTTTCAATCAAGTCGCCTCTTACTCTTCTAAACTCCAGCAGATACGAGCCTAGCCTGTCCAACCTTTCCTCATAAGACAATTCGCCTATTCCAAGTGTTAGTCTGGTAAACCTTCTCTGAACTGCTCCCAATCCATTTACATCCTTCCTTAAATAAGGTGACCAATACTGTACACAGTATACCAGATGTGGTCTCATTATTCTAAGGATTATTATTAGTCTAAGGATCCTTCACTAAAGCCACATTTCAAAAGCTGCAGTCCTCTTCAGCATGGAAAACAAATCTGCAAGGTTATGGGGAAAAGGTGGGGGTGAAAACTAAATTGAACAGTTCTTTCAAAGAGGCAGCAGAAACATGACGGGCTGAATGGCTTCTTTCTCTATTGTAGGATTCTATGATTCCAACCTGCAAGTGAATTCCATTGTAACTCTGCATGAAAGTTGTCTCCTGCCCTCTGTTCTAAATCACTTTCTGAAGTGCAGCAGCCAATTTGCACAAAGCAAGATCCCATAAACTGCAAGCGAGACAAATGATCAGTTAATCTATACAGACTACAGGTGGGCAGTTGCTGAAGCTTAACACATGCCTCTGATCGGAAGCTCATTTGAAGGACATCTCTGTAGTTCATAGAAAACATCTGGTAGCTGTCAATTTATTTGTCAGTTGCCCATGAGCTCAGTCATGAGTCCATCATTGGGGTGTGATTGTATGCTTCTTTGTCCTTTTGCTGGTCACATTCAGAGAAGGCTGCAGGGAGAAATTCCTGCCTAGTATTGTCTGAATTTCACTTAATTCAAGGTCTTGGCTGAAATTGTATGTGATGAATATTCTCCCTCTATTGTTGGGGGGTTAGTAGGGGAGCAAGGAAGGAAGAAAATTAGTACAGACAAGATAGATAAAATAAAGACTCAATTTGAAATGGGTTATAAATTGGTCATATTTTTAATTTGCTGTAAAAAATGATACCATGGATCTAAGGATCAAGTATCTCTGAAGCGATTTAAAATCGATTTATAAACACCCACGATTGATTATTTAGTTAAACATCTCTATCAATTGTACACATTTTGCTATACTTCTTAGTTTCACAAAATACACAGACTGTACAGTAGTAAATTTCACCAACCAGTTCAAATGTTTTACTTCATTGTCACAAAGGAATTTGGTATCTTTTGTATCATGTGGGGAAAGTTACTTAACAAATGTGAGGCTCCCCCTGTCCTTTAAGACAGCTCTCAAAATTATATTAGAAGGTTTTTAAAACTGTGTGGAGGAGAGAAACTTTGGCCATTGAAAAGTTTGTTTCCTTGCTCTCCCAGAGTCGCTCTTGACCTTTCCTCATGCGAGAGCTCAAACTGAAGATGTGTCAAGGGATCCAAGGCCACGGAGGTGCTGATCCAATCAGATGTATGGATTGTGATCCAGGTTGAACTGGGCATCCTCATTCATACTAGCACACATCTGATACCTTTCACCATCTACTTCAGTGCTACAGCTGAGGTCCTGAACCCTCTGTGCAGAATTGCAGGCTTAAAATCTACTTAACAATCAGTTCTGCAGTCAGTCAATCAGAACCCAAGGCATTTCTTGTCTGTCTTGGTCTTGATGTAGTTTTTTTTTTCCGGAGGGGTAAAGTTTAGGCACATTTTAAACTTTCAAGTCTTTGACTGTCTTGTAAAAATGTCTGTTTATCCATAAGTTTTCGAAATAATCCCTCAGAATTTGCAAGGAGTTGCAGGTGGGTGCCACACTCAACTATCCTACCCTGGTCAAGGACAGCAACAGCATCAGCATTCTGAATAGTTGACAAGCGATGGGCAATGATCAGCACTGTCCTTCCTTGCATCAATCGGTCCAAAGCTTCCTGCACCAGATACTCGTTCTCTGAATCCAGTGCACTGAGGTGAAAAGAAAATTAAAAGCAAGATGAGCAAGGCAAAAAGTACAGACACAATTATTTGCCTAGTATGGTCCTAATGAAATTTAAAACCAGTCTTTCAGGAGTTAAAGAGTGAAACAAGTATAATTTAGAATCACCTGTTAACATTACTGAAGTCCTGCAGTTACAAAAATGTATTCTTTTTAACAGGGTGTATAAGAATACATTAAATACATTTAACAGTTTTTATTCCACAAAACCTGTAACTTATTATACTAATTTAAATAATCCACAGCATTCAGTTGAATGATGTTGGGCAACTTTAAATTATTCAATGACTGAATAAATGAGACTGATTGCCACGTGTGGATATTAATGGTGAGTAACTGCCAGGATTTTATTGGCAAATAATATGGAGAATGCAACTTCAACACAGTTGAATATCCTTTAACCGTACATCTGAAAACCAAACACATCCAAAAACCAAAACACAAACAGAATTACCTGGAAAAACTCAGCAGGTCTGGCAGCATCGGCAGAGAAGAAAAGAGTTGATGTTTCGAGTCCTCATGACCGTTCCACAGAAGGGTCTGTTCTGTGGAAGGGTCATGAGGACTCAAAACGTCAACTCTTTTCTTCTCCGCCGATGCTGCCAGACCTGCTGAGTTTTTCCAGGTAATTCTGTTTTTGTTTTGGATTTCCAGCATCCGCAGTTTTTTGTTTTTATCCAAAAACCAAACCATTTTTTGAACGGGCCCTAACGTGGGCCAACATGAAGCTCACCAACCTTTTGTGTTAAGTCTGTGACCCAAGATGACAAAATATAAAAGACAAACTTGTGAAACAAAAGCTAGTGTCAATGAGGCAGACAAAGCTGGAACTATTCAGAAATCCTTCCAACAGAGTGCATCAACACTATGAACCCTATATCACACCCAAAAACTGAAAATATCCGAATACCAAAACGCAATCAGCCCCAAGGATTTTGGATTAAGGATACTTCACCTGTTTTCCATCACTATCCTTGTCAGGTGACTCGTCTGGCATCAAGTTGTGGTTGTACCAGAATTATTTAACAGCAGCACAGCTATTTAGCTTCCACCTTAGCCCCCAAGTTCACCCTATTTCCTTGCCCCTCGCTTCGATCCAACCTGAAGTCTCTCAGCCTTAGTGCATTGTTCGACTGGAAGTTAAACTTTGAAACCAGATTCTAATCCATTACTAAATTAAGTCTGCTTCTGCCCTCTGAAGGGCAGCTCTTATCTGTCTAACTCACATTATCACTGAAACCCTCAACTATGCCTTCATCACCTTCGGGCTCAATATTTCCAAAGACTTCTAGCCTCTTAAGCTCCACCTTAGATCTGTCACAGCTGATCCAAGACTGCACTATGCACATCTTGCTTTGGCCTCACTGATATCCAATGATTCCTGTCTCAGCATAACCATTCCAACTTGCCTCCACTCTCCCTCTGCAACCTCCTGAACATCAGCATCCTTGCTCGGACCCCTTGCTCTTCCCTTTCTTCTGTGCAGTCTTCCTTCCTTCCACTCTCAGCAGTAGCAGACCCTTAAGCTATCCAACTCAATATTCTGGCACTATTTTGTAAATCCCTCCTTTATACAGCTCTCTACTGAACCAAGCTTTCCAACTCTCTCTTCAGCTATGCCCTGCAACACCTACTTCAAACTTGGGATTGACCCCCAATTGTGAAGAACCTTTAGAACTCTAAAGACAATTCAAAAATGTTATTTCAATTAATTCCCTTTATTGTTGGGTTTACAAATTGTGTTGTAGAAATTTGCCAAAAAAATGTAAGAAATTCTGTCAACATCAAGTTCTTGTAATCTCTCACCTGGTGGCTTCGTCCAACAGTAGGATTTTAGGATTCTAAAAAGGAATATAAAGAAGTGTAACTATTGATTAACTCTCGCAATACTCTCCACAATATTTAGACACGCCTGCTATCAGAAGGGAACCACCTCGCATGCAAAGTCGACAATTAGGAAGAGACACCTGAAGTTACAAAGCAAGTCATTGATTTGAGGAGAATCAGAAGTTTGAAGATAAGTTCAGAGGACTATAAAGGTCTAAATTGCAAAATTCACCTCAAAGCCAGTCTGAATTTCTCACTTTTATAAAGTGTTCACTCAAATATTATATTCCCATACCTTCAGCTGACCTATTGAGGTCCTATTGACCTATTGGGGGCTGTATGAAAGCGGGGGTGGGGAAGGGAGGCCTCCTGCATGGCCTTCAG
Organism: Carcharodon carcharias; assembly: GCF_017639515.1. Lineage (NCBI taxonomy): Eukaryota > Metazoa > Chordata > Chondrichthyes > Lamniformes > Lamnidae > Carcharodon > Carcharodon carcharias. The sequence continues at coordinate 124,235,492 of NC_054468.1, read as the reverse complement.
GTGCTATCTGAAGAATAAGAAAAAAGTCAAAATCCAGGACAAGCGCCTCACCTTGAGCAGACCTCGAGCAATAGCAACCCTCTGCTTCTGACCACCTGGTAAAGAGACAGGACAATGTTAGCCAGAGGAGTGGAGATCGTTACCATGTAGTCCCAGAGAGCAGGTGAGATACACCAACCTGGTTAGCTCACCTGAGAGTAAGATGCCTTTCTCCCCAACCACTGTTTGGAAGCCCTTGGGAAAGCTGCGAATGAAATCATAGGCGTTGGCGATCTTAGCAGCCTTTTCAATGTCTTCCATTGTCAGCTGGGAGGGTTGTGCTGTGCCATATGCAATATTCTCTGCAATTGAGCAGGAGAACAGAACTGGCTCCTGGGAACCAAACAAAATAAACACAACAATAAAGCCCAGTGACTCGGAATAAAGCTGAGTTCTACCTAATTCTTGCTATCCTATTTTTCCCCCTCTCCTCGTACCCAGGTTTTAACCAATTCCTTGTACCAGTTTTACCTGATTCACAATGCCCATGCTCTTCCGCAACCAGTTTGGATTGAGGCTCCGCACATCATGGCCATCAACAGCGACAGTGCCTGAAACAGAAACATTGCCAATGATAAATCATTACTGCTTTAAACTTTGGACCATTGTATTACTTTCAGCGCACGCAGGGACAGTCAGCAGTGGCAACCCAGCTCAAATCATCCATCAGGATCTCTCCAGGAAACATGGAAAAATTGTTAGCTAATTAAAATGCTGCAGGCTATTCTAACTTACCCGAAACAGGGTCGTACAGCCTGAGTAACAACGATACTAGTGTTGATTTTCCTGAACCACTGGGTCCGACTACAGCCATCACTGAGCCTGCTGGGATAGACAGGTCAAGCCCGTTGAACACCAGCGTTTCCCGGGTTGGATAGGCAAACTTGACTCCGCTGAACTCGATGGCTCCCAGAAACTGATCAGGCTGCAAAACCACACCTTCTAAAACCAAAACAGAAGTAGATATTAAAAACAAACTGCAACCACAAGTATAAGTTAGCGAGATTCTACAAACCTGAAATTTAACAGTGCGCATTGGTTATCCGAACATTCTGCTCTTGGTGACACACAGACAAATCGGGCTGGGGACGGGCGCAGTCGGCAGGGAATCTTATAAGAGAGACACACTTCTTTGGAAGCTAACTCAGACCTTTAGCTCATCCTCCAAAAATGCAAGGGAGGGCTTGAATGAATGAGTAAAGGGTTAGAGGTGTCCTCACCCGATGCTGGAAATGCTGCACTCCTGCACCGTGTCTTAACCAGTTTATCCCATAACAGAACTAAAATTGTAATGTCAGCAAAGTCCCTGAATAACCAAAGTCTTTGGCGAAAGGTAAGGACATCGCTCCCTGTTTTCTCCCAAATAAGCTGTGAGCTGCTTTTGACACATGCTGGTTGTCTCAGCTTTAATCAACGTTAAGATGGGGAAAAACAACTTTTAAACTTGCCCTTTGGGCCTGTTGCATGCTGGCCTTCTATTGCCAAGCATTAGCAATAACTCAGCAGACACACATCCACCACTCAGGCTGCAAGGCCCAGCAATATCCTGGTTATTTTCCTAAATGACCTCAGCATCTGGATGCTGACAGGATGGAGTCTGCTCCAACACCCTATTCGTCTATTCTATTTGAATAGTCCCCACATGACCCATTATTTCAATACTTTGCATGGTCAGTGTTAGATGTCATCTGCCACCTGACTGCTCATTTTCACAACTCAGTCCTTGACTGCACTGTTAGTTTCCACTGTTCTTCACGTTTTATTATCATGCACAAACAGAAACATTGGACTTAGGAGCAAGAGTAGGCCATTAAGCCCTTCGAGCCTGCTCCACCATTCAATAAGATCATGGCTGAACTGGTTGTGGTCTCAACTCCACTTTCCTGCTTGGCTCCTTTACCTATCAAAAATCTATATCCAACTCAGCCTTGAATAGATTCAAGGCCTCCACTGCTCATCTGAAAATTGGTTTCAGAATCCTGTTCACTGACATCAATGAGAATCACTGACCCCAATCATAAGTCCTATTCTAAATTTGCTGACATGTTGGCAAAGAGTGTCATGGAGTGTGAGCAGCAATGCCAGGGGTGGGGGAGTTGGCGATATTGAGCGAACAGCATGTGCCAGGGACCATCTATACACAGCGCCCTAGCGAAAGATTTCACAAACATGGTTTGGATGGAGCCTTCAAATGGACAAAGCAACTGACCGTTCAATGCCATCTCTGGTTTCCTCTCATACAGTTCCCATAATCGCCCTCCTGCTCCGAGACCCTTCATTAATGCAGAGTAGAAAGAGCCGAGGCCTGGAAAAGAAAAGGACAAAATAGAATTGAACAACCTTTACAAACTGCCCAGTAAACAACAACAAATATTAATGGTCAACTTATGATTCAATCAAGAGAATCCATCAATGCCAAGTGTGTCCGGTGTTAATTCCAGCACAGGATTGGCAGTGGGAAGCCCAGCTGCCCATGGGAGATACTGTTAGGTCTCACCAAGGCTGGATGGAATCCTCCTCAGTAGCAGAGTGCCCTGATCTTAGGAGTGGCAGCAGTGAGTGAGAAGTTCAGCACTGACAACTGCTGAAGCAAGTTTGCCAGTGGGAATGGAGAGATAATGAATAAAATATTTATTCTTTAAAAACATCTGGTTTCCAACTGAATTGCACTTGAACTCAAACATAAATCTATTCTCCACTTATGACACTTGCAGGAATGTGCAACTTTGGTAAGGTTTAACATCTCCAGGAACCTGGGTACTAGGGTATAACGATTATGTTACTGGATTAGCAATTTAGGAACCTGAACTAATGATCCAGAGATCAGGAGTTCAAACCCCATCGCGACAGTTTGAGAATTTGAGTTCAGTGCAACATTTTAAAAGTGACCATGATGCTGCCAGGTTGTCGTAAAAGCCCAAGCGGGTCACCAATGTTCTTTAGGGATGCAAAAATGCCGTCCTTACCTGGTCTGGCCTACATGTGATGTCAGCCTCAAGCCTGATTGGCTCTTTGAAGTAAGTGTCATGATGATATGACTTATGCATGAGTGATACCAATCTGTAATTTCACCAGTTGATCAAACACATATTGAACTGTTTAAAAACAGCTTTTTAAGAACAGGGCACTGACTTAAGATGGCCACCACAAATCACCTGGTATTGCAAGTTGACCAGTTTCTGGAAAGTTCCACTGTGAATTACAATTTAGACATCCCCATGGAATTTCACACCGGTGGATGTCAAGAACTACTTCAAAAAGGATTTACTGAAAACTGTACTGGACCTCACATTTGCATTTCCAAAATACTACCTCTCTAGTGGAGACAGAAAGGCTACTGGGACAATAACTACATTAAAAGATATTCTTCCTATTTAATCAAGATGGATAATGGATATTCAGGAGTCAATGGCTGATGCTTGACAGAATCTAATCATTCCAGCCATGAAACAATAGTCACAGTCAGTTCAGACATCAGCTAAACAAATACCTTTTGAAACCATTATGGGGAGAGAGGTTATGTGACTGAAATAACTATTTTAAAAATTTCTCTTTAATACAGCATGCAAGTAGCTAAGAGGAGTTGTCTGGAGGAGCCACCAAAGCAGTAACAAGCTCCCTTCTCATCTTTCCCAAGTTAAGACCTTATCCCTTACAGTTTAAAAATCCAGCACAGAGATAGAGAATCTCTCCGGCCCTCTAACCTACCCCTGACTGTCTATTTTGCTCCACTTGCCCCAAGCCCCCCTTTTCAACAGCATAAAATTCATCACACTTCTACCGCTCTCCAGTTCCACAGAGTCATATTGAATTTGAAATGTTAACTCTGTTTCTTGCTCCACATATGCTGCTAGACATGCTGAGATTTTACAACATTTTCTGTTTTTATTTCAGATTTCCAGCATTTGTAGTATTTTGCTTTTATTTTTTAACAAAGAAATTGTCTCCGGCAATTGCAGTTTGATGTAAAAATTCAGTGGAGTTGAAGCCCAAGGCTGTGAAAAATTTCTGCCTCAGCCACAAATACCAACAAAGGACTCAAAACAGTGAACTGTCTTTTTTTTAACCTTTTAGCTTTGAACTTTAATTCGGCTAAGAAAGTAACTACCTACTGCATAGCTTGTAATTCTGAATGCTTCTGTGCGCGCACATGCGTATGTATGGGTTGCGAAAGTTGAAACGCAAGGATTTACCTTTTTGAATATTTTTGTATCTTGTTCTGAGTGGGTTTCTAACTCAATGAAAACTAACCCCTTTTGGTCTAAAACTCAAAAAAGCCTGCCAGACTAGTTTATTTGCAATCAGCAGGTAAATGATTAAGCACAGACAGTGAGTAAATACCTCCATCCTTTCGAATTCACAATTAACCCTGTTACAGAGGAGTCATTTTTTTTAAACCTTTCTTACGTGGCTGTAACAGAAGGCACTCAGTTACATACATATTACATAGGACATACAGGACAGGAACAAGCCATCTGGCCCAAACAGTCCATACTTATATCTATTTGTATCAAATTGCGACAAAGAACACAGACTGCAGCAGTCCAAGACAGCAGCTCATCATCATCACCATCACCAGGGATGAGCAATAAATGCTGGCCTTGCCAGTGACATCCATTTCTCAAAAAAAAACCTTCATACAGCAGCCAAGAAGATAAAAACACAAAGGCCTTTAACTGAATATTGGCTGAAGAAAAAAGGCAGAATTAATTCTCTGCTTGTCGCCAGCAACTTGGATCCAGACTATTTATACTCAGGTAATTTGCTTTCCTACCCCTGGCTGTTGTATAGTCAGCTGAGACACACCAACTGAGTTCTACCCCACTCATGGAATGATGTTAAAAATAAAACCCCCCCTGGCAAATACTCATCTGATTTAAAATAGCATGATGTACCTGCACAAAAGCAATTCCAGCCACAGAAACTACATGTCCCAAGGTCAAGCACCACTCTCCCCCAGTTAAGATGGGCAAGAAATGCTGGCCTTGTCAGTAACACTCGCATCCTGAAAACAAAATACATTTCAAAGAAAAATACTTCCTTAACCAAGTTCTCAATCCTTAAAGCTGGAAATTTACCTCCAATACTTATTCCTACCCAGAAGGCATACATCATAAAAGAGGTGAGTTCTCCCACTGTCATGTAGGCCTCACCCATCATCAGGCCTCCCTTGTAGAGGACAGACAGAACAATCAAGTTTCCAGTCAGACCGGCCTGAAACAGAAAAATAAATCTTTCAGTATTAGCGTTTCCACTCCAAACACCACCAGTATTCCCAGCAGCTGGCTCCACGTTATGCCACCCAGTGGTCAAATTGCTGTACAGATTTAAACATAAATAAAAGGTTTCTTGACAAAGCTATCAGAGGATGGCTAGTATCTGAGAGACTAAATCATGCTTAGCAGTCAATCTTGATATATGGTGGGTGGGGGGGGGGAAACAGCTGTGAGGATGTGAGAATTGTACAATGGCCACCTGTAGGTGCTCTGGGCGCCCAAGGTGACTCAAAGGCGGTAAAATATTTTTTATCAACAACCCTGCGGCGACCAATGTTTCCCTTTAGCACATAGCCCTCCACCTGATCACCTCAGAAAACCCTCATGTGCCTTTTCAGGCAGTGAATGGTTAGGAATGCAGATCAAATGACTGCAAGCATATTGTTGGCATAAACAATGGAACTTGAAGATGAGTAGTGAGAACTGAATGTGGATCATTTGAATGCTTTCAAAGTATTTGGTGCGATTCCAGGGCTGCCCAGCTGAAACCTCTGCACATCATGTGAGTCTAGGCAATCTACTGCAGCACTACTAGAACAGTGACAGGACAAAAATAACCACTGAAAGCAGATAGACACTGAAATCTTCCTGCGCCCTGCACATCAGCTGATGAGTAGCAACTACAGACTCTGATGCACATAAATGCTGAACCATCAGTTCAGGTGATTAATTACTGAAGATTAGTGACGAAGAGGGCGGGTGGGGGTGGACAGCATTTATAAACCAATCGATTTGACTACAATAGTGCAAGAGAAATAAATAAAGCTTAGTGTGCGCTTTGAAAGAACACTTCAAGTAAGAGAATGAGCATACATAGGTACAAAAGCAAGAGAGGTACTGGTGTGTCTGTGTACTAGTTTTTAGTTACTTCTACCTGTACACCCAAATCTCATTTCTCCAAAGCTCCCACATGTTGCCAAGAAAACATTCCGATTTATCCTAGCTCCAAAAATGCCACACTGAGCTCCATCTGCTACTGCCACAGGTTTTGCCTACTTGGTCACTCTGTCTACCTCTCTTTGTAACTCCCTACTCCAATCCACATACATTGGCAGCTCTACACTGGAGTAGGTGCTATCCTCTCAGTGCTCACAATCAGTGTGAGTTGATCTACTCAGGGTTAATGAATTCAGTGAAGCACATTTCCTTCCCAACACCAAGAACTATCATAAAAATAAACATTTATGTCAATTCTTTTGACACTGAATAAATTTTGTCATTGTATGCAGGAGATTTAAAAACCATTTTCACTCACATATATCACATATCAGTCTAATGTAGCACATTTGTTTTCAAAACATGTCCAGTGGGAAGGAGCCAACCTATTCAATTCAGGCCACCCCACAGCCCTAACTTTTTACTGAAAAGAGCACCTGCTGGTTCATTCCTTCCGGGCAGTTACATCATAGCTTAGCACATTATTTGCAAACTATTTTCAACTATATAGAGCTGGCCAAGCTTAACTTCTGTGAGTATATCTACATTGGTTCTTTTATTCTGTGGTAGTCAAAACCCAATATCAAGTTTACAGTGACAGTCTTCTATCATTTTTCAGAACAAGATACTGTGGAATATTTTGAAAAAGGATTCTAGAAATGTTGGAACTAACACTCTCTGGACATCGGGAGCCAGGGTGCACTACTTCAGAGAAAGAAGGTGATAAAAGGGTAAAAGAAAAAAACCCAAAGTCCAAATAACATTTTACTTACTGCCCCGTAAAATCCTGCCCGGGCCACTGCTTCTTTCCTGGCAAGCTGCAGCACTTGGCTGATCTTCTCAGTGTATGTTCTCAGTTCAGAGTCTTCCTTGGCAAAAGCACGGACTGTCCTTATGTTTCCAATGCGCTCTTCAGCAAGCTGTGAATGGGTTGGTGAAAGTCAGGGTAATTATACACTTAAAGTAGAATCAGAAGACTAGAGAGCATCTGTTGGGAGCTACACCACACACTACACCACCAAGTCCCAGGTTTAATCCCTGCAGCATTAGCTGACTTGACTGAGTAACAGGAAACAGCGAGTAATAGTCAATGAATATTTTTCAGGCTGGAAGAAGGTTTGTAGTGGAGTTCCCAAGTGTTGGTATTGGGATCCTTGCCTTTTTTGAAATATATTAATGATCTAGATCTTCGTGTGCAGGGAACAATTTCAAAGTTTACGAATGATACAAAACTTGGAAGCATTGTAAACTGTGAGGACAGTGTAGAACTTCAAAAGAACATAGACAAGTTGTTGGAGTGGGCAGATAGGTAGCAGATGAAGCTCAATACAGAGAAGTGTGAGGCGATTCATGTTGGTCGGAAAAGCATGAAGAGACAACGTAAAATAAGGGATACAACTCTAAAGGAAGTGCATGAACTGAGGAAGTATATGTGCATAAGTCATTAAAGGTAGCAGGACAGGTGAAGAGAGCAGTTAATAAAGCATGCGGTATCCCAGGCTTTATTAATAGGGGCATAGAGTACAAGAGCAAGGAGGTTATGTTGAACTTGTATAGGACACTCATTAGGCCTCAGCTGCAGTATTGTGTACAGTTCTGGGCACCACACTTTACGAAGGATGTGTACACATTAGACAGAATGCAGAAGAGGTTTGCAAAAATGGTTCCAGGGATGAGAAACTTCAGCTATGAAGATAGATTGGAGAAGGTGGGACTGTTCTTGGAGAGGAGAAGGCTAAGAGGAGATTTGATAGAGGTGTTCAAAATCATGAGGGGGGTTGGGCAGAGTAGATAGGGAGAAACTGTTCTCACTTGTAAAAGGATCAAGAATGAGATGGCACAGATTTAAAGTGATTTGCAAAAGAAGCAACTGCGATGCGAGAAAAAACTTTTTCACACAGCAAGTGGTTTGGGTCTGAATACACTGCCTGGAAGTGTGGTGGAGGCAGGTTCAATTGCGGCATTCAAGATCAGATGATTATTTGAATAGAAACAATGTGCAGGGGTATGGGGGAAAGGCAGGAGAGTGGCACTGAGTCATAATACTCATTTGGAGAGCCGATGCAGACATGATAGACTGAATGGCCTCCTTCTGCACTGTAACAATTCTGAGACTTCAGCCAAAGTGCTGGGAGAGAGTTCCCCAGCTGGCCAAAGAGTTGCCAGTCCTGAGAAGGGTAGACGCAAAGCTTAGAGTCCTTGTCCTGCATCTATTCAACAATCCACTGGCATGGAATCAGGACAAACCCCACAGCTGACTCACTAGCCAGGATGGATATACAAGTACACTGCAACCATACACCTTCTCAGGAAAGGAGAGGGAAAATGGAGGCGACAAACAGTTAGCAAGGTGAGCCCACCGTTCTACTCTACCACCAGTCTACAGCAGATACCCTTTGGATACAAAGTTACTAACAACGCATCTCAAGAAAAAAGATAACTTTCTCTTAGCTGTTTCTAAAACAAAACTGCTTTTGGATTAATGTAACATAGCTGTGAGATGCAGGGATCTGAACAATCTCGACACTTCACATTTCTGTAGGCATTTGCAGCTATTGCAGTATTGTGATACAGTAATTGCTAAACTGTCTCCTGTGATTGCTTGCTGCGGAAGATTTTCTGATGTCTTTTTGAAGGAGAGGATGTTCAAGGGGTTTGATACTGAAATGCAGGATAGTGGCTGCCTATAGTTTACATTTGTTTGGGACCAGGAGTCTTTGAAGATAAACCAAGAGCACTGCTTCCATTGCCAATTAGATGATCTCAGGTCATCCATTAAAAGTTTAGAATAGTCCACTAGATTACAGATTACTTCCCTCTTAGCAATGCAATTTACATCCTGTAGTTCCCATTAGTCATGAAATGATCATTTATTAAAAATTATTAATTCATGGCTTTATTTCCCATCGTTAATTGCTCTTGTTCAAAGGCCATTTTAAGAGTCAACCACATTCCTGTAGGTCTGGAGTCACATGTAGGCCAGCACATTCGTGAACCAGATGGGTTTTTAACAACAATGGCATGGTCATCAGGCTTTTAATTCCAAATTTTTATTGAATTCAAATTTCACCATCTGCCATGGTGGGATTTGAACCTGGGTCCCCAGGGCATAACCTTGGGTCTCTGGCAGACCAGTCCAGTGATAACACCACTACGCCACCACCTCCCTGATTGGCCAGATACGTTCACAATTCCTCTTAGTGAAGGAAGTGAACAACTTAGATAAAAGCAAAATACTGCGGACGCTGGAAATCTGAAACAAAAAACAGAAAATGTTGGAGAAACTCAGCAGGTCTAACAGCAACTGGGCAACTTGGAAATGCCTTAACAGACTTAAGACTGGTGTAGGTCGTTCAAAGGTGTCACTAAGCAAATGGGGATATACAACCAGCCTGACAACTTGTGAATGTGGAACTGAGCCACAGACTATGCAACATCTCCTGCAATGAAGGGAAGTGTGGAAATCTGATGAAATTTATACTGTTTAAGGGGGATAGAGCAGGTGAAGCTGGATAGAATGCCAGCGATATGTGGGCACAAAGGAGAGATTGACAAAGCTGTCATAAACTAAAGGACAAAGGGACTGTTAATGGTAGTGGTAAGGGCTAAAAAAAGTGCTGATAATGGCAAAGTTAAGAAAGAAGAATGTGATAATAGCAGGACAAGGGCCAGCACTCCGAATAACACAAAATGAACAAGTAACAGATGGCTCTTTTGGGAATGGTGAGGGGGCAGTGGTGGGGAAAAAAGGATAGAAAATGGGATAGAAGGGGGGGATAAAGAAGACCGAAGGTGTTCTGCAAAGCAGTCATCCAGTCTGCGTTTGGTCTCCCCAATGCAGAGGAGACCGCATTGAGAGCAGTGAATGCAGTAGACCAAATTGAAGGAAGTGCAAGTGAAGCACTGCTTCACCTGAAAGAAGTGTTTGGGCTCTTGGACAGTGAGGAGGAAGGAGGTAAAGGGGCAGGTATTGCACCTTCTGCGGTTGCATGGGAAGGTGCCATGGGAGGGGGATGAGGTGTTGGGGGTGATGGAGGAGTGGACCAGGGTGTCCCTACGGAATGCTGACAAGGGGGAAGAGGGGAAGATGTGTTTGGTAGTGGCAGAAATGGAAGAGGATGATTCTTTGAATGAGGTGGCTGGCGGGGTGAAAAGTGAGGACAAGGGGGACTCTATCACGGCTCTGGGAGGGAGGGGAAGGTGCGTGGGCAGAGGCATGCGAGATAAGTCAGACATGGTTGAGGGTCCTGTCAACCACAGTGGGTGGGAAACCTCGGTGAAGGAAGAAGGAAAACATGTCAGAAGTGCCGTTTTGTTATGTTGCATCATCGGAAAAGATACGACAGAACTGAGAGAATGGGATAAGGTTCTTACAGGAAGCAGGGTGTGTGTAGTCGAAGTAGCTGTGGGGGTTGGTGGGCTTGTAATGAATATTGGTGGACAGTCTATCACCAGGAATGGAGACAGAGAGGTCAAGGAGAGAGAACACATCCCGTCTGTCTGCAAGCATGACCCAGACCTCCCTGTCGCTTGCCAATTCAACACACCATCCTGCTCTCATGCCCACATGTCCGTCCCTGGCCTGCTGCAATGTTCCAGTGAAGGCCAACGCAAACTGGAGGAACAGCACCTCTTCTTCCAATTAGGCACTTTACAGCCTTTGGACTTAACATTGAGTTCAACAACTTCAGACCATAAACTCTTCCCTCTATCCTCACCCCTTTTTTAATACCCTTTACTCGACATTCATTTTTATCTTTTATCCACTTATTTTTATTTATTCATAGTTTTATTCCCTTTTTTTATTCCCCCTTCCATCCCATTTTCTATCCATTTTGCCCCCACCACACCCCCTCGCCACCCCCAAAAGGGCCATCTGTTACTTGTTCATGTTGTTTTCAGAGTGCTGGCCCTTGTTCTGCTATTATCACATTCTGCTTTCTTACCTTTGCCATGATCAGCACCTTTTTTAGCCCTTACCACTACCATTAACACTCCCTTTGTCCTTTAGTTCAAGACATTTTTATGAATCTCTCCTTTGTGACCACCAATCGCTAGCCTTCTATCCAGCTTCACCTGCTCCATCCAGCTTAAACAGTATAAATTTCATCAGATTTCCACTTCTCTTCAGCTCTGAAGGAGGGTCATACGGACTTGAAACGTTAACTCTGTTTCTCTCTCCACAGATGCTGCTAGACCTGAGTTTTTCCAGCACTTTGTTTTTGTAAGCAGCTTGGTTAACGTCTCCAAGGTAATGACTAAGAGGCAAGATACTATTCACCTCAACAGCAGAGCCAAAAATTAATTTTACTTTTAAAAAGAACATTTGCATTTATATAGCGCCTTTCACGAGCTCAGGAAGTCCCAAAGCACTTTACAGCCAATTCAAAAATGCTGATGTGTGGTTGCTGTAGTAATGCAGGAGATGCAGCAACCAATTTCTGCACAGCAAAATCCCACAACGAGCAACATAATATTGACACTGTAATCTGTTTTAGTGGTGTTTGTTGAGGAATAAATATTGGCCAGGATATGGGGGTGAAAATTCCCTGCTTGTTTGAAATCGTATTATGGGATATTTTACATCTTCCCAGGAGTACACACAAGAGCCTCAGTTTAACACCTCATCTGAAAGACTGCAACAATGCAGCAGTCCCCTCAATACTGCATTGGAAGTATTTTACACTCTCATCTCTCACATGGGCCACAACCTTAGCCATGAGGTGCACCTTGCATCACTGTCCATTTCTTGGTTAAAGCAGAACCCAGGTTTCACTGACAATCAAGACAGAACCAACTGAGAGTTCTGCTTCGAGGCACAAAGGCTGGAATATTGGGAGCTCTGCAGGCAATTGCTTGTTTCAAACCACACTAATGGGATTAGTTTTGCAATCATGAACCTAAAGTGACCATAGGGGAATGCAAAGCTCATGCAACTTTTATTTGCTTTACGACTGATACGACAAAGTCAGTGAACTACTGCCATTTATTAAGCTGTTGTCAAGAAACTAGATTTTTCTTAATATTATTGTAGGATATTTTAAAGCAGGCTTGTGTGTGTGTTCATATATGGTTGTGTGTGTGGGGCTAAGTTAATTAAACTAGAAACGGTTAGACTGCAAGGTTTAAATTATCAAAGAAGTGAGGTGTAAAACAAGCATTTGAAATGGAGATGAGTAAAGCTAGGGCGAAGTCTTAGCAGAGACAATGTGAATGAATTTTGCATTTTTAGATAAGTGGAAGTGTTTGATTTTCAAAAGGGACACGATAAGATTTTTACAACTGACGAGATAAATAAGGCAAGGTTATGATGTTGATTTGTCCCAAAAGTACTGGCCATCATGAGAACTTGAAAGATTTTTATATTCTGGGAAAAGTAATTTCTAAAGACAAGTAGAAACAATGGGATTTACAGATCAAAAAGGGAGAAATATATTTAAAGAAGGATGGAAGGTTCTGTGAGGTGTGGCCGTGTGAGATCTTGAAAGGTGACTGTGTAAAACAGACTTCGGGGAAAAAAGCCTCAAGTTGCTCTGCAGAAGTTTGCTGTTCCAGTAACCAAAGTTATGTTAAAAGCCCTTGGAAGTCCATTGTCCAGTGGGTGCTTGTGGTAAAATTGCTGGATGACTTTATAAATTTGGAATCTATTTGTACTGTTGCCTTAAAGGTGGTGTGCAGTTTGGAATCTGGTTAAGTAGAAATTTTGGGGCCTGTATAACTGTAATCTTGGGTGTATAAGTTTTTTCTTTTGTTAATGTTTTAATTTAATCTTTAAAATCTCTAATGGTGGTAGTAGACTCATTACTTCTGACTTCAGTACACAAGTCTTCTCGTAATAAATACAAATTGCAAGATATTTGTGACAGCGTGGCCAATTTCTCCTTGTGGATTTGGTCAGCCTGGCAAATACCACCTGCCATACCATAACACTGTTTTAATTTTCTTCATTTAATAAACACAAGTTTGTACTTTCAAACATCAACAGTTGCAAACGCAACTCAAAGTACAGGAGGCAAAGTTTGAGACTGGGGCCTCCAGTCCTCGGGTAAGAGCTGGCACAGGACTGGCAGGTTATAGATAACTGTGTAGCTTACTCCAGTATGAGCCCGCCTAGGCCAACCCTTGATTGCTTCAACCAGTAGCTTTTTATCAGTTCACTTCAGAAATATGGTAATAACACCCTCTGGACCTATGAGATAAGTTTCCTTTCTGGCCTCTGGATGGTTTGTATTTTCTTAAGGTTTGGCTCTAGAACTGCGTTCTGAAAACTAGCTTGGGAATATGACATCAAAAGCCCAAGCCATCTCCACACCAGATGATCAATGTCGAAGCAAATTTCATATCCTTCAGATTTATGAGTGGCTGGGGAGGGAAGGGAGTCCTGTAACTCAATCAGCATTATCCTGAAAACTGGCAATCGGATCGTCCGAGTTTGAAGCCAACACAGGTCACCAGCTGAAGAGGAATTGCTGGATGTAAAGATCACAGACCATCCAGTTCACCTCCTGTCATATTGAAAGCCACATGATATAATAGTAATGGAGTTGTTGACTAATCAATCTCTGATCGATTAGTGCAAAGCTCTCCAGTGGGGGCTTTCCTTACCTCATGTACAGGACATTGTTCTTCCCTGGGTCAAAATCCTGGAACTCCCTCCCTAACAGCACTAGTGACAAAAACTCTGGTGATATTTATATAACCTGTTGGCTGGTGTGACGAAGGAACTGCAGATTTTCTAAGTGGATAAACTTAAGGATTGAAGGCCCTTGCCATCTGTGTTTATTCCGCAATTATAATGCCTTCCAACGCTAACAGGTCAAGAAATGGTAACACTGTACATTACCTGTGTTGCAGCAGCCAGTGAATCTTGGGTCACTCCTGTAAGTCTGCGAATGTATCTACCATAAAACACTGCAAGGACAGCAAGTGGAGGAACAATGCCCAGGACAAACATAGCCAGCTGAGGTGACACGTAAAGCTATTCAAACAAAAAGGGGGAAATGAAGTTAACAACAAGCACTGTGGTTACTTGATGACATTACAAAATATTAAAAATGATCAAGTTCCATCAATTTATCACAAACTACATTCTTTAAAATCTAAACGTTGTGGATGAGAGAGAGCCAGGTACAGTGAAACACTGATAATGCACCTCAACCATTTACATTCAATTCATTCCACTTTAATCCCCAAATAACTTAAATCTTCAAATGAAAAGTGTGTTAGATACATAATTACACCCTAAAGCGGACAACCAAATTTGTAAATTTCTGAAGACTGATCTGGGACTGAAGCATTCAGATGCTGACTAGTTTTAACTCAGCCAGAAATACAAAGCTATTACTCAAGACCTATCACGACCCCTCCGTCCAAGGTTTCAGACTCAAATGGATATCATTTCTGCCTAGCATTACAAACTCAATTCGTTTGATAATTTTACAGGTAAACGCACCTATAGGACTGAGGTTCAAGTCCTGATCTGTGTTTAGTTATCTGATCTCAGTGAGGGGAACATTTGGGGTGCTGCAATTGTTCCAGTGCCTCTGGGTTGAGGGGGAAGGGAGACAACGACATCTTCTAACCCCAATTAACAATTCAGTAATTTCTGCCGGCAAGTGTGGCTGTGGGTATCAGGCGAGAACAGGATGAAGCTTGGCTGTGATGTTCTACACAGGAAAATAGCCAATAAGCAGTCTAGTCTAGGACGTGGCTGCTGGCGTGTACGTAACCTTCACCAGCTGGATTCCAAATCTTCAGGTGAGATTGGCTGGGGAGGGCAGGGGAGGCGGCAAGAGACACGCAAGGCATTTAAATTTACCAGAACTATCGAATAGAAACATACGCAACATGCTCCTGTTGCATGCTGCCACACAGCTCTTGGACTCACAGACATCACACAAACTCACAAAGACCACAATCTCAAACTATAAAACCAATGACTTCACATTCACATAGATGGACACAAAACCCAAGTGACAAGCTTCAGGGTTAATCAATACCGAATGGCAATGACAACTGCCCTTGGAGATGTAAACTCCTTCGAAATAGAATGCGCATAAAAATGTTTTTAAAAAAGGAAGGTTAATGGCAAGTTAGCCAATGCAGAAATGTGACAATGTTTGCTCATCAGCCTTTTCACCGCCTTTACGCACCATCATGCCAACACCAGCTGCTGCCTGGCCAATAGCTCTTAGCCCATCAGACAGGTTCTCGGTCACTGAGCGCCCAAGCAGGTCAGCATCAGATGAGAGTCGGTTTATCAGCTCTCCTGTTCTGGTCTTATCAAAAAACCCAATCTCCTGGCACAGAATCGAAGAAAATAATCTTGCCCTCAAATGTCTGACAATCCGCTGCCCTGTAATAGACACACAAACAGCATGAGCATTAGACTGACCTTACAGATAGTCACGGGAAATTTCATATCTTCTCCCTTCTTGAGTGCACCATTTCAGTCACCTGTCGGTTAACTCCCAGCCAATCCACCACTCCCCAGTTCTCACATGGCTTTATTGCGAACACTTTGCATATTCCTGAGTCTGCAGATTTCTGTATGCAAGGGAATATTTCATCAAGATTCTGCTCTCTCACACTGCTAAATAAAAACAACTGCAATTATACAGTGATGTACCTTCAATACATTCTAAACTCAGGGTCTGGAATTTTGAATTGTCCCTCTTTCATCATTTCCGCTTTGTTCTGTTATTTAAGAACTTTCTTTTTTAATTTTCCCTTTTCTAATCAGCACTGTGTGCCCAAGTCAACCAGCCCTGTTGAAGATTTTTACTTCTTACCCCATCTACCTTGTCCTGTGCCTACTTACATTTACCAGACTGGTTCCACATTGATTGCAGTACTGCCTCTCACAGGTTCTGCTATCATACGCCTTGATGTTGTAAACTTCTTACCATCAGGTATACAACCTCCCTACAGCAGAGAGGCTATCAAAAGAAACTCAAGCTTAGTGGCTAACTCAAGTCCTAAGACTACAGAAATTCTGTCTAATAGCTGGATATTTTGCAGTGCCTTTCAACATTAATTGATGCAAAACTCCTTCCCACGTAAACACAACTAGCTCACTTAGAGCCATGTGTGCTACCACAAGGCCAAGCTGACACTTTACAATGCAATTAAGCCAAAATAATCAAATTATATCACATTTTAAACAATTTGTGAACAGCTGAGTTTCTAAAAAAACTGTATTATAAAACTTTATTTTGCCAAATAAAGCTATAGGGAGTCAATCAGCAAGGAAATTATTTTGCATGAAGTAAACTGAAATTGCTGCATGAAACCATCCAGTTTTACATGAAGTATAATTCAGATACGCTCTTAAGTTATACCCACTGGTTTCACTGAACAATGAATTTCTATTAAAAAGAACAAGTATGTATCTATATTGTACATTTTCTGTGTTTGGGCATCCCAAACCACATTAAACAATAAGATAAAAGCAAAAAACTGAAGATGCTGGAAATCCAAAACAAAAACAAAAATACCTGGAAAAACTCAGCAGGTCTGACAGCAACTGCGGAGAGGAATACAGTTAACGTTGAGTCCATATGACTCTTCATCAGAACTAAGGAAAAAAAAGAGGTGAAATATAAGCTGGTTTAAGGGGGGATGGGACAGGTAGAGCTGGATAGTGGGCCAGTGATATTGCCAAAAGATGTCACAGACAAAAGGACAAAGAGGTGTTGAAGGTGGTGATGTTATCTAAGGAATGTGCTAAAGGAGATATTAAGGGTAGAAAGCAGGACGAGCAAGGTACAGATAGTCCTAGTGGGGGTGGGGTGGGGGGGAAGGGATCGAAATAGGCCAGAAGGTAAAGATAAAACAATGGATGGAAATACATTTAAAAATAATGGAAATAAGTGGGAAAAGATAGATATATATAAAATTATTAGAGAAAGGGGAATCGGAAAGGGGGTGGGGATGGAGGAGAGAGTTCATGATCTAAAGTTGTTGAACTCAATATTCAGTCCAGAAGGCTGTGAAGTGCCTAGTCGGAAGATGAGGTGCTGTTCCTCCAGTTTGCGTTGAGCTTCACTGGAGCAATGCAGCAGGCTAAGGACAGACATGTGGGCATGAGAGCAGGGTGGTGTGTTGAAATGGCAAGCGACAGGGAGGTCTGGGTCATGCTTGCGGACAAACCGAAGGTGTTCCGCAAAGCGGTCACCCAGTCTGCGTTTGGTCTCTCCAATGTAGAGGAAACCACATTGGGAACAGCGAATGCAGTAGACTAAATTGAGGGAAGTGCAAGCAAAATGCTGTTTCACTTGAAAGGAGTGTTTGGGCCCTTGGACGGTGAGGAGGGGGGAAGTAAAGGGGCAGGTGTTATACCTTCTGCGGTTGGATGGGAAGGTGCCATGGGAGGGGGTTGAGGTGTAGGGGATAATAGAGGAGTAGACCAGGGTGTCCCGGAGGGAATGATCCCTGCGGAATGCCGTTGGGAGGGGGGGGGGGGGTGATGAAGGGAGGATGTGTTTGGTGGTGGCATCACGCTGGGCTTGGCAGAAATGGCAGAGGATGATCCTTTGAATGCAGAGGTTGGTGGGGTGATATGTCCTCACTTATCACACCACCAGCCACTGCATTCAAAGGATCATCCTCCGTTATTTCCACCAACTCCAGCATGATGCCACCACCAAACACAGCTTCCCTTCACACACACACACACACAGACACACACAGACACACACAGACACACACAGACACACACACACACACACACACACACACACACACACACACACACCACGCCCCCACCCCCCAAACGGCATTCCGCAGGGATCATTCCCTCCGGGACACCCTGGTCCACTCCTCCATTATCCCCTACACCTCAACCCCCTCCCATGGCACCTTCCCATCCAACCGCAGAAGGTACAACACCTGCCCCTTTACTTCCCCCCTCCTCACCGTCTAAGGGCCCAAACACTCCTTTCAAGTGAAGCAGCATTAAACTTGCACTTCCCTCAATTTAGTCTACTGCATTCGCTGCTCCCAGTGTGGTTTCCTCTACATTGGAGAGACCAAAAGCAGACTGGGTGACCGCTTTGTGGAACACCTTCAGTCTGTTCGCAAGCATGACCCAGACCTCCCTGTCGCTTGCCATTTCAACACACCACCCTGCTCTCATGCCCACATGTCCGTCCTTAGCCTGCTGCAATGTTCCAGTGAAGCTCAACACAAACTGGAGGGACAGCACCTCATCTTCCGACTAGGCACTTTACAGCCTTCCGGACTGAATATTAAGTTCAACAACTTCAGACCATGAACTCTCTCCTCCATTTTGTATTGTCCCCACAAAGCCTAGTCTGCAACTTGTTCTCATGTTTCGCTTTCAGAAAATGCTGACCCTTGTTCTGCTATTCACAGTTTGTGCTATCTGACCTTTCTGCCACTAACATCTGCCTTAGTCTTTAACATTGTCATTACCACTCTCGTCTTTTGTTTATGACATCTTTGTCATTTAATCTGTCCTGAGCTCCAACCTATCCCTGATGTCCTATTTTACTCCACCTCCTCTCTTCAACAGCATAAAACCCATTTCTACCTCTCTTCAGCTCTGAAGAAGTCATATGGACACAAAATATTTCTCTGTTTCTCTCTCCACAGATGCTGCCGAGCTTTTCCAGCATTTCCTGTTTATATTTCAAATTTTCAGTATTTTATTACCAGATGGGCTGAATGGCCTACTTTTGTGCTGTAAATTCAATACAACTTTACACTTGTGAAACTTTGCTGTGCACACACTATCTACTATATTTACCTACACAACAATGAATGTACAAACGTTGACAAATCCCCTTCGTTTACCTGATATCTGCATGAGGTAGACACGGGCAGCATTGGCAGCAGCTCCACATATAAAAACACCACTCAATATGGCACAGAGTGAGGTCAGGCTCCCTGGCACATCTCCTCCTGCGGGATTCATGTAAATGGTATCGATAACCTTTCCCAGAAAGAACGGCGCAGACATGGTCACCAAGCTGGACACACCCAAGAAGCCCACAGCAGCTGGGGAGAAAAAACAATGCAAACCTGTAGATATCAGGGCAATACAAGGGCAGGTCAACTGAACTGCCAAGATAAGGAAGTGGACTAACCGACAATTTATTACTGAGAACTGGCTGCAGATAAAGGCCAGGAACCAACTCCCTAGGTTCAACACCTCAAGCAGAATTATACCAGCAATATTAAAAATACATGCTTTTTATTCAGTTTCCATTTGCAGCCTTCAGAACTGGGTATCCTGTGAATAAAGCTGAAAAGACAGAGTACTGAGAAAATGCTGCTCTTCTGTCACTTGTGTTATACACAGAATAATGAATATAAATGAAAAGAAACTGGCCCACATCCTCTCACAGGGTCTCTCTCATAAATGATTTGGAGGAAAATGTAACTGGGCTAATTAGTAAGTTTGCAGACAACACTAAGGTTGGAGGAGTTGCAGATAGTGAAGAGGATTGTCAAAGGATACAACGGGATATAGATCAGTTGGAGACTTGGACGGAGAAATGACAGATAGAACTTAAACCAGACAACTGCGAGGTAATGCATTTTGGAAGGTCTAATACAGGCAGGAATTCTACAGTAAATGGCAGAAACCTTAAGTGCATTGACGGGGCAGAGGGATCTGGGTGTACAGGTCCACAGGTCACTAAGTGGCAACGCAGGTGGATAAGGTAGTCAGGAAGGAATATGGTATGCTTGCCTTCATTGGCAGGGGTATTGAGTATAAAAGCTGGGAAGTCATGCTGCAGCTGTATAGAACCTTGGTTAGGCTACACACGGAATATTGCGTGCAACTCTGGTCGCCACATTACCAGAAGGATATGGAGGCGTTGGAGAGGGTGCAGAGGAGGTTTACCAGGATGCTGCCTGGTCTGGAGGTTATTAGCTATGAGGAGAGGTTGGAGAAACTCGGATTGTTCTCACTAGAGCGACGGAGATTGAGGGGCGACTTGATAGAAGTTTACAAAATTATGAGTGGCATGGACAGAGTAGATAGTCAGAAGCTTTTTCTCAGGGTGGAAGAGTCAATTACTAAGGGGCATAGATTTAAGGTGAGAGGAGAAAACTATACAGGAGATGTGTGGGGTAAGTTTTTTACGCAGAGGGTAGTGAGTGTCTGGAACTCGCTGCCAGAGGAGGTGGTGGAAGCAGGTACGATAGTGGTGTTTAAGAGGCAGCTTGACAAATACATGAATAGGATGGGAATAGAGGGATTCGGACCCCGGAAGTGCAAAATGTTTTAGTTGACGGGCAATATGATCGGCGCAGGCTTGGAGGGCCGAAGGGCCTGTTCCTGTGCTGTACTTTTCTCTGTTCTTTGTTCAGAACAACATGGCTGGGGATGGGTAGCTCCAAATCACCCTATTCTATAGCATTTTCCAATTGGTTTGTGCAACTTATGTACAGGACTGGAGATTTCAATCACTGGCTTTGTTGAAAACAAAGAGAGAACCAATGAATTGTACACAGTGAATTGGGGGGTGGGGGGTGCAAAAAGACTCGCATTTATATAGAAACTTATGTCTCAAAGGGCTTTGCAGTCAATGAAGTACTTTAGAAGCATAGTCACTGCTATAATGTAGGAAACACGGCAGTCAATTTGCACACAGCAAACTCCCACAAACATTAATGAGATAATGACAAGATCAATTATTTTTGTGACGTCGAATGGAGGGATATATATTGTCCAGGACACTGGGCATAATACCCAGCTCTTCATCAGAATAGTGCCAAGGGACCTTCTACATCCACCTGAGGAGGCCAGCAGTCCTCACTTTAGCACGTCATCCGAATAGCAGCACTTCTGACAGTGTTGTACTGCCTTGCTTTTTGTGCTCAAGTCTCTGGATTGAGACTCAAATTCTCAACCTTCTAACTCAGAGGCAAAAGTGCTACAAACAGAGCCACAATTGACCTTAGTGGGTTTTCTACAGATGGGGTTTCTCTTCCTTGAACATTTAACATCAGCCAATCCTCATCAGATGGGGGAGGTGGATGAGGGATGGATGAGGGCGGAGGGGGAGGCGGATGAGGGATGGATGAGGGCGGAGGGGGAGGCGGATGAGGGATAGATGAGGGCGGAGGGGGAGGCGGATGAGGGATGGATGAGGGCGGAGGGGGAGGCGGATGAGGGATGGATGAGGGCGGGGGGGAGGCGGATGAGGGATGGATGAGGGCGGAGGGGGAGGCGGATGAGGGATGGATGAGGGCGGAGGGGGAGGTGGATGAGGGATGGATGAGGGCTGATGAGGGATGGATGAGGGTGGAGGGGGAGGCCGCAGGGAGGATGAGGGCGGAGGGGGAGGCAGGGAGGATGAGGGTGGGGGGGGCAGAGAGGATGAGGGCAGAGGGGGGGCAGAGAGGATGAGGGCAGAGGGGGGGCAGAGAGGATGAGGGCAGAGGGGGGGCAGAGAGGATGAGGGCAGAGAGGATGGGGGGGGCAGAGAGGATGGGGGCGGGGGGGTGGGGCAGAGAGGATGGGGGCGGGGGGGTGGGGCAGAGAGGATGGGGGCGGGGGGTCTGGGTAATGAGGTTCAGCAGCTGATCTGCGGGAATATTTCACCCGGAGCCCCCGGAGATTTTGGATGAAGCGATTTCCCCGGGTGATGACAGGGGAAATCTCTCCATCCTCACCCGGTCCTGGGCTGCGACTCCATAGATTAGTACCGGGCCCGGGGGCGTCTTGCGCCGACTACCCGCTCCTTCGCCCCGCGTATCGGTTCCTACCTGAGAGCGGCCACCGCTCTGGATAGGCCAGAGTTAGCAGCCTCCTGGCGTCTACCGCGGCGGCCCGGCTCCGCTCACTCTCCCGCCCAGCGTCTGGCTGCTGTAGCTGGGGCTCGGTGCCGGTGCCGGTCCCAGGACTCTGGGCCGCCGCGATCCCGGAGCTGCTCCTTCGCTCACGCGCCGCCTGGGCCCTGTTGCCATGGTCACCGCCGCCGGGTTCAGGTCCGGATCCCCGGGCCGCGCGCCCCGAGCAGCAGCGGGCCCGGCTCAGCAACAAGGTTCTGGCGACCGCCTGCAAACAGCATCTGGCGAGGCCGGCCCGGCCAGGCTGCAGAATACGACAAGCCATTCGGTCCAATTAAAATAATTTTTAAAATCCGAGCGAGTCAGGCTGCACGGCACCGAGCCCCACTCCTCGGCATCGCTCCTCCGCTGGTCTCTCCCCACAACCGGCTACTCAGCGTTTCCTGTTGCTGCTTTTATTGCTGAGCATTGAGAGCTTGCACCGCCCCTACTGCAGTCAGCAAAATATCACCTAACCTTCAGCAACTCAACTGGGCAACACTCAACAATGCACCCCCAAAACTGTCAGCCCTCCCACAAATTCAGCCACAAGCACTAAGTACTCAGTTTTAATTACTATTTGGAGTAACTTCAATTTTTTTCCTGTAACCCATTTAAACTATTCTATTATCATTAACTATGTTTTAGTATACTTGGATAGATATGCCTCCTATCGTTTTACAAAATTGCGAAATAAGGAATAATTAAAAATCCAATAATTTACAGACTGAGATAAGGGTTGTCTGCCACGCACAATTCCTTATCGATGCGACAAGTGTCATATTTCAAGATCATGGTCGTATTTTAGGTTCTAAGTTTCAGCATTTACATTTTTCAAGTTTAGTTCTCTGAAATGAATGTGCATGCCATTTTTTAAATATAACTTCTTGTTGGTTTTGCCACATTATTCCCAGTCAAGACTGGCTCCACACATGTTCTCACGTTTTTCCCAATAAATAATTGGTCCTGAGAGTTTTTGCTGCTCTTCCAATTTTCAGAAGGAAGCACATGGTCCACTTGCAATCTTTCAACAGCATGCTAAATGTAAAAAAACTCGTTTAGTGAAGAAGAAACTACATTCTTCCACTCCCTTGCACAAAAAAATTGCACTTCAGATATAGAAACATAGAAAACAGGAACAGGAGTAGGCCATTCGAGCCTGCTCTGCCATTCATTACGATCATGGCTGCTCATTCAACTCAAGAGCCTGCTCCAGCTTCCTCCCCTTTGATATCCTTTGATCCCTTTCACCCCAAGAGCTATATCTAATTCCTTCTTGAAAACATAATGTTTTCACCTCAACTACTTTTTGTGGTGATGAATTCCATAGGCTCACCACTCTGGAAGAAGAAATTTCTCATCTCAGTCTTTAATGGCCTATCCCATAACCTCAGTTTGTGACCCCCTGGTTCTGGACTTTCCCACCATCGGGAACATTTTTTTTGCATCTACCCCATCTAATCCTATTAGAATTGTATATGTTTCTATGAGATCCCCCCTCAGTCTTCTGAACTCCAGTGAATATAATCCTAACCGATTCAATCTCTCCTCATATGTCAGTCCCAGGAATAAGTCTGGTAAACTTTTGCTGCACTCCCTCTATAGCAAGAAAATATTTTCTGATGTTCTCCAAACTTGGAACTGAGCAATGGTTAGCCACCTCTCTCGAAAATGAGATATGTGCATGTGAAATCTGTCCACCATTCTTCCTCAAATACAAGCCAACCCATCAATAGCACAATGTGCAAACACAGGGCTATCAACAACCAGCTCCAACTTTCCATAAATTTGACCATAAAAGCAACATGCCGTCACCACTTTTCGTCTTGCACTCATCAGCACGAATGCAAGAATGCCAAAGGGAACAATTTATACTGCATGAGAAAAGGTGACCAGAGCTGACCTACCAATGTTGGCCTGCTAAATGCACCAGGGAGCTATTGTGCCCCCATACTTTTGTTTATTCAGGAAAAAAGGTGTAATGCTGGACATATTCCTGGTTGCAAAACACAGAAAATAATGTCTAATATTAGATGTGATTACACGATTGGGCAGCACTTGCTGAACAATCCTAAGTGTGCTAAGAATTACACTAACAACCATTTTAAGATTACAGCTGGGATCACAAAACAGCTCACATGTGCTGGAAGCTACATATTTATATGCAGGACTTGTCCTCTGCAGGCAAAAGGAATATGTCCAGACATTGCATCCTTTTTGGATAAACAAAAAAGCAAGGGGAAACAATAGCTCCTTGGTGCATTAATGATGGCAACATTGCGACCAGAGCTGACTTGCTAACCAATCAGCAGCCCTTTATCTCATGCAGTATAAATTGTTGTTCCCTTTGAAATTTGGCAATCTTGTGTCTGTCCTGGCCAGTGCAAGACAAAAAGCTTTGACAGTATGTCCCTTTTTAAAGCAATGCTCAAGTTATGTACCACCAAGCAACTATTTCCACAAATTCCCACAACCAGACTGTGCTGTTCGAATGCCTTTACAATAAGTTACAAGGTACAATTTCCTCTATTTTTGGTAGGTGTCCTAATCTCAACTCCCTTGCCACTGGCTCAATTTTCCTCCCAGGACACTTGGTTTGGAGGAATAGTTTTTGAGATTAGCAAGAGATTAGAAAGATTACATTACTGACAAAAGCACTACTATGATAAACTTTTCCAGAAACCATGTTGTGAGGAAGGTAATTGAATGAGGTTTGTTGTTCAGGAAATATGTGGAATTCATGCTCTAAATATCATCCAGAATGTGCATGTAAAGAGAATTAAGCAAGACCTCTGCCAACAAGCTAAAATTTTTTGAGCATTAACCCCAAAAAGCACCTCATTCTTCTTAAATGTATTCACAATGAATTACCTGTCAATGTTCGTACTTTCAATGTCAAGCAAAAGTTTAGTGGACTGTGACTGAATCCTTCAAATGTCTTTCTGAAATCTAATCAGCAGTTAAAACATGGGCAGAATGGAAAATAATTGGCAAATGAAGTTCAAACAGAAATGTGAGCTGGTATATTTTGACATGAAGAATAGGGAAGTCACTTATTGCTCAGAAGTGCAAGTCTAGGAGGGGTAGAAGAACAAAGATCTCTGGAGTACAAATACTCTACAGGTTAGCAGGACCATAAGAAGCAAACCAAGCACTAGGTTTTATTTCTAGGGATGGAATTGAAGAAGTAGTAAATGTATCCTCAAAACTGTATCAAACTTCTGTTTGACCATCATCCTGGTCATCATATTCTAAAAGAGGATACAGAGAAGGATGATACCAGAAATGTATGGGTATACATATCAGGAAAGAGTAGACAGGCTGGGTCTCTTTACTCTTGAAAAAAAGGGAGGGGTAACCTAATAACGGTCTTTAAAATTCTGAAAGATTTTGATAGAGTGTATACAACTAACATTCTTCCTCTGATGGGAAATAGCATAGATAGAGGCCATCAATATAAGATAGTCAGCCAAGAAATCCAAAGGGGAATAAAAAAAACTTTATCCAAAAAGTGGTAACTGCCAGAGGGAGTGGTTGAAGCAAATAGTTTAGATGCATTTAAGTTGAAGCTAGACAAGCATTTGAGGGAGAAAGGAATAGAGGGTTCCAATGGTAGATTTAGATGAGAATAAATGAGGAGACTCGAGTGGAGCATAAATACTGACATGGACTGGTTGGGCTGAATGACCTGTTTCTGTGCCATATATCCAATGTAATCCAATGGTTAAATGGAGTATTAAAAATATAGTTACTGGTATACAAGAACATAAATGCACAAAGGAAAATATGAATCAAACAAAGTTGAAATTCAAACTTTCAACATTTTATTAAGTTAAAGTATTACTACAGTTAGGAAACACAAATGTGATGACTCTGCAGTGATACATTTATGGAACATCAGAAAGGCTGTGCTCATTCACGAGTTGGC
This sequence comes from Carcharodon carcharias, assembly GCF_017639515.1. NCBI lineage: Eukaryota > Metazoa > Chordata > Chondrichthyes > Lamniformes > Lamnidae > Carcharodon > Carcharodon carcharias. The sequence goes on along the minus strand of NC_054468.1, from coordinate 124,209,506 downwards.
ATAGCAGATGAGTGCTTGTGGAATCAAGACATCTCACTCACTTCTGTTGAACATATGACTGAACTTATCGTGCATTAACCTGGAAAAAAAGTAACCCAAATTACTAAATATACCTTGGCAAGGCAGGGATAAATTTACATGAAAAATATTTTGGTCTGATAACAATACAAATGTCAAACCTTGAACAGCATTAATAACTAGTGCATGTAATTAATAAAAATAACAAAAAAAATCTTTTACTTCTACATTGCTGATATTAGATTTTTTTGCTGCTTATTTTATCGTTAAGAAAATTATGATTTCAGGAACACTATAACAGAGCACAAAGGTCCATTCTCACTCCCACCCCATCCCCAAACATAATTTAGAAATTACCACGTCATCGATCTTCAAGATACTACGAACTGTTTCTGTAGCTAGTGTCAGGGCACTGAGGGAGACCAGCAAAGGCTGCACAACCAGCTCCTCCAGAATGTTAGAAATACCACCCTGAAAAATAAAAATAAAATACCAAGGTGCACAAAATACTGGGAGACAGATAGCACTAGAATAAAGAATACTAAGTTAATAGGCAGAGTCGGAGTAAGGGAGAAAGTAATGATTACATGTAATGAACTGCATGTATGTGAATGCACGGAGTATAGTAAATAAGATTGGTTACAGGTGCAGATTCCCATGCAGAATTATGATGTGGTGATAACAGACCTGGCTCAAGGAAGGGCAGGAGTAGGTGTTAAAAATTCTGTGTACAAGGTGTTTAGGAAAGATTGGGCAGAAAACAAGGTGTGGCTATATTGGTTAAGGAGAGCATCGCAGTGCTGGAGAAAGAGGATGTCCCAGAGGGTTCAAGGACAGAATCAATTTGGCTACAGCTAAGGAATAAACAGGGTGCGATGCATCGTTCGGTGTAATCTATAGGTCACCAACTAGTGGGAAGGATGTAGAGGAACAAATCTGCAGGGATATTACAGAGAGGCACAAACATTATAGAGTAGTTGTAGTGGGGGACTTCAAGTACCCAAATAAAGACTGGGATAGTAGTAGTGGAAAGGGCAGAGAGGGGTAAGAGGTCCAATATTGTGTTCAGAAGAATTTTCTACAGCAATATGTGTCCAGTTCAACAAGAAAGGAGGCACTGCTAGACCTGGATCTTGATAATGAGATGGACTAAGTAGATCAAGTGTCAGTGGAGGAACATTTAGGAGACAGTGATCATTATATCATAAGATTTAGGATGATGGTAGAAAAGGGCAATAGGCAATCCAGCTTAAGCATAATTAACTGGGGGAGAGCAGACTTCAATGGGGCAAAAACAGAGCTGGGCCAGGTAGACTGGAACCAAAGGTTGACAGGAAAAACTAAAGCTGAACAATGGGCCACCTTCAAAGAAGAAATGGTTTGGGCACAGTCAAGGTATATTCCCTCAAAAGGGAAAGGTAGGTTAAACAAATCCAGAGCTCCCTGGATGATAAAGGAGATAGAAATTAAGATAAAGATGAAAAAGTATGCTTGACAGGTATCAGGTAGAAAATACAACTGAGAGCCAAGCTGAACACAGAAGTTCAGAGGAGAGGTGAAGAAGCAAATAAGAGAAGTGAAGAGTGATTATGAGAAAAGACTGGCAGCCAACATAAAGGGGAATTCTATAAGCACATAAATAGTAAAAATGTGGTAAAAGGAGAAGTAGGGCCAATTAGGGACCAAAAAGGGGATTTACACATGGATGAAGGGGCCATGATTGAGGTGTTCAATGAATACTTTGCATCTGTCTTTACCAAGGAAGCAGATGCTACCCAGGCCATGGTGACAGAGGAGGAAACTCTGTCACTAGAAGGGTTCAAAACTGATAAGGAGGTGGTATTGGATAAACTAATCGGTACTTAAAGATGACAACGCACCAGGACCAGATGAGATGCATCCAAAGATACTGAAGGAAGTGAGTGTGGAAATTTCAGGGGCACTGGCCATAATCTTTCAGTCTTCCCTAGACTCAGGAGGTGCCAGAGGACTGGAGAATTGCAAACATTACGCCCTTGTTCAAAAAGGTTGTGAGGGTAAGTTTAGCAAATACAGACCTGTCAGTTTAACTTCAGTGGTGGGGAAGCTTCTAGGAACAATTACTTGGGATAGAATTAATAGTCACGTGGAAAAATGTGGGTTGATTAGGAAGAGCCAGCATGGAGTTCTTAAGGGAAAATCATGTTTAACTAACATTCTGGAGTTTTTTGAAAAGGTTGCAGAGAGGGTTGATGAAGGGAATGCTGTTGATGTTGTGTACGTAGATTTCCAAAAGACATTCGATACAGTGCCACACAACAGACTTGAGAAAAGTTATAGCTCATAGAATAAAAGGGACAGTAGCAACATGGATACAAAATTGGCCAAGTAATAGAAAACAGGCAAGTAAAGGTTAATGGATATTTTTCAGGCTGGAGAAATGTTTGGAGTTCCCCAGGGGTCAATACTGGGACCCCTGCCTTTTCTGATATATATTAATGATCTAGATCTTAATGTGCAAGGAACAATTTCAAAGTTTACAGATGATACAAAACTTGGAAGCATTGCAAACTATGAGGACGACAGTGTAGAACTTCAAAAGGACATAGACAAATTGGTGGAGTGGGCAGACAGGTGGTTGATGAAGTTCAATGCAGAGAAGTGAGGTGATTCATTTGGTAGGAGTTTCATGATGAGACAATATAAAATAAGGGGTACAAGTCTAAAGGGTGTGCAGGTGCAGAGGGACCTGGGTGCATGGGTGTATATGTGCATAGGTCATTAAAAGTGGCAGAACAGGTGGAGAGAGAGCAGTTAATAAAACATGCAGTATCCTAGGCTTTATTAATAGGGGCATAGAGTACAAGAGCAAGGAGGTTATGCTGAACTTGTACAGGACACTAGTTAGACCTCAGTTGGATAGTGTTCTGGGCACCGCACTTTAGGATGTGAAGCATTGGAGAGTGCACAGAAGAGGTTTCAAAAATGGTTCAAGGGATGAGAAATTTTAGTTAGGAAGACAGGTTGGAGAAGCTAGGACTGCTCTTCCTTGGAAAGGAGATTTAATAGGTGATCAAAATCATGAGGTCTGGACAGAGTAGCTAAGGAGAAACTGTTTCCGCTCGTAAAAGGATCGAGAACAAGAGGACACAGATTTAAAGTGATTTGCAAAAGAAGCAAACGCAATTTGGGGAAAAAACTTTTTCACACAACGAGTGGTTCGGGTCTGGAATGCACTGCCAGAGAATGTGGTGGAGGCAGGTTCAATCCAGGCATTCAAGAGGGTATTAGATGATTACTTAAATAGAAACAATGTGCAGGTTTGCAGGGAAAAGGCAGGTGAATGGCAGAGTCATAATGCTCATACGGAAAGTCTATGCAGACACGATAGGCCAAATGGCCTTCTGTGAATCTGTAAAACAACAACGCACAGATTCTGCTGGCAAACATTTTTCTTCAATATATACAAGCAACAAACACTTGCAGATGAACTAGGAATGTAAATCTCACCTTTCTGACATTAATTCCTGCCGTCTTCTCTCCTTGTGCATGTCTATTCCTCAGCTCTGTGACAGTGGAAATAGGATTAAGACCTGCATTTTCAGCCAAAGTAGATGGGATAACTTCTAGTGCATCAGCATATGCACGTACACAGTATGCCTCCATACCACTAAGAGTACGGGAGTATTCAGTTAAACGTAGTGCCAGCTCAATCTCAGGAGAGCCACCTCCAGCAATCAAAGCCCTGTTAAAAGATATTCATTCAATGGATTATGCAATAATTTGTTTTATAAAGTCTTGATTCCGTCATTGTGCTCATCAGGACAAATAGTATGCTTCATTCGGAGTATGTTCCCAAACTTATCCTCCTTTAATTATGCTGGGTAGAATCAATGGTCGTGTAAATTTTACATGAAGTGTTCAACGGGCCAGACAGCTTTTTCTCAATTCACACCAAGTTTTTTTTAAAAAAAAGTGTAGGGTCAACTAAGAATTCTCAAGATTTCATAGTGTGATCTCCCACGAACTTGAAAATTGCAGAAAAATCAAAACAAAAGCATTCTGTCTCCTTGATCACCAAATTTTGTTGTCAGTCAAGAGAAATCAAGTAGCCAGAGCATCAATTTTCTATGGCACTGGGAGAAACCATAAATTTCTAAAATACAATTTTAAATAGCAGCACTTGCATCAATCCAAAAATGTCCAGATGTATGTGCAGAATTAAAATAAAACACAAGTGCAAAAAATAACGAAATAATTCTCACTATTGATAAAATGGTTCACTTTTCAGAAGGCATGCTTTTAAACTTCAGCCTCATGTTTAAACACGAACACCTGCCCTACTATTGGCTATACACTGGAAATACTCCCTCTGTTGAAATGAGTTGAATGTAAAAATTGACCAAAAGTAAAAAAAAATCCCAATTAATGTTTACTAGAATAAGTGTAATATGGAAAAATTACCTTTTCTTTACCAAGCAGCGAATGACACAGAGAGCATCATGAATGGAACGCTCAGCCTCTTCCATTACCAACTTATTAGAGCCACGTACTACAATGGATACAGTTTTTCCCGGATTTGCACAGCCAGTAATCTACAATAAAAGTGTAATTAGGTAACAATTATATCCAATATTGAATCTTCAGTGCAGCTTATATAAAGTGGAAGCACTTGAAAGAAATCTGCTGCTCACTACCAAATGTATTGTTCATTATTACCTTGATCAGTTTGCCAGAACCATTCAAACGGATTTCTTCTGCCAGCTCTGCAGTGCCCAACATATCTGGCATGAACTGTTCAACATGGGCAACTGGTTTTATGCCAAGAGTCTACAAACAAAATAAATATTTAATGAATTTTAAATAACGATCATCTTATTAGAGGCTAGAAATTAAAACTGATAGCATGTCAATTTTGTAAATAAATCTAAATTTCGTCACACAACTATTTCAAAAGCCTCTTGTACCTTACAGATGAACTCAATATCTTCTCTCTCAATATCTTTGATCACCATAATCTTCATCTTATTGAGGAAGTGCAGGGCCAGGTCACTAAGTGCATCCCTGTAACAAACATTAATGACGTTAATGTACTCTCGCCAAATTTGTGTATGACACAAAAATAGGTGGGAAGACAAGCGGTGAGGATGACATGAAATCTACAGAGGGATAGAGACAGGTTAAGTGAGTGGGCAAAAACTTGGCAGATGGAATATAATGTGGGAAAATGTAAGATTATGCACTTTGGCAGGAAGAATAGAGGAGTTGAATGTTATTTAAATGGAGAAAGACTGCAGAAGGCTGCTGCACAGAGGGATTTAGGGGTCCTCATACATGAATCACAAATTCAGCAGGTGATAGGGAAGGCAAATGGAACGTTGGCCTTTATTTCAAAGGGAATGGAGTATAAAAATAGGGAAGCCTTGCTAAAACTATACAAGGCGCGGGTTAGACTACATCTAGAATACTGTGAAGTTTTGGTCCCCTTATCTAAGGAAAGATATACTGGCATTGGAGGCAGTCTAGAGAAGGTTCACTAGGTTGATCCGGGGTATGGAGGGATTTTCTTATGAGGAGAGGTTGAATAGGTTGGGCCTGTACTCATTGGAGTTTAGAAGAATGAGAGGCAACCTTATTGAAACATAAGATTCTTAGAGGGCTTTACAGGATAGATGCTGAGAGGTTACTTCCCCTTGTGGGAGAATCTAGGATCAGAGGGCATAATCTCAAAGTAAGGGGTCACCCGTTTAAGACAGAGATGAGAAGGAATTTCTTCCCTCAGACAGTAGTGAATCTGAGGAATTCTTTACCACAGAGGGCTGTAGAGGTTGGGTCGTTAAGTATACTCAAGGCTGAGATAGGCAGATTTTTAATCAATAAGGGAATCAAGAGATATGGGGAAAAGGCAGGAAAGTGGAGTTGAGGATTAACAGATTGGCCATGATCTCATTGAATGGGGGAGCAGGCTCGATGGGCCAAATGGCCTACTTCTGCTCCTACGTCGTATAATGCTGACTGGGATGGCCAAAACTGAAGGAGCAAAACATTTCAAAGCTACGTGAATACATGGTTAGAGGAATAAAAATGAAACAAAACAAAAAAAAAGGTGACATCTTGTTCCTTTTTTTGCACTCAAATATCTTGCTTAAGAAAGAACACAGATGTTTCTGACACCCAGCATCAGTATTAACCACTCCCAGGTAAATACAGGCCACTTCCAGGCACTTTCTACATCAGCAACCTTCATGATCTTTGTGAAATACTCACTCTATGAATAGTTTGCACATCGGACTTGCATCAATTCAGAGGTAGGTTGAAACTGAATAAAATTACTCTGCTGGCATTTAGACATGGATCTTCCATACTGCTCTACAGTACAAATCTTATAAGACAGAGTGAGAAGTCATTTTGTTAATTAACTGCCCCTTCTAGGCTCTAATTAATGTTCAATTTGAAATGTCACTCACCAAAGACCAATTTCAAGTATGCCAAATTGTATTTTACTCAATTTACGCAATCTCCAAGTTCCCATAAATGGTGTCTACGTGATCAGAATGATCTACTATTGGAATTTTAATGAAAAATTAGCATGGCCAGCTGTGTAAATGTGTAACATACCATAAATGTCCTACGACCAAAAATCAGTTATCCAGATAGATAAGGTGCAGCACGAGTACATATACTATACTGCTCCATAGCATTATACCTTGCTAGACTAGCACACCACATCACATCAACAATCATTTGTACAGCAAAGGTTCATGCCTGACTCAAACAATTACCTGAGAATTGATTTTTGTATCAATAGAACATTGCATCCAGCTTTTTTGATCTGTTTCACCAAGTTCAAAATGTAGGCTCTCTCCTCACGCAATACACGGTCCATCTGAGCGTAGTCAGAAACAACGACTTGACTTTCCATCTACAGAATAAAGTAAAAATTACAAGAAGTTCCTGCTCTCATACACAGTAACTTTTTCTTGGGTCTGAAGGTGGTAGTAGTAAGGTTTGCTAGCAGTAGTAAAGCTTATTGGGAACAGCAGAGTTTATTAATTATAAATTACGAAGAAAAATAATAAATTAACATAATAGATTTGGCAGAACAGATGATGTGTTTCAACTACAGAATGTGGGAGCTCCTAGAATCCATGTGATCCAGGGTAAACAACTCTGCAGTAAGCACTTGCGGCTTAAGGAGCTTCAGCTCAAAATTATTGCGCTGGAGGCCGAGCTGAGGACACCACATTGCATCAGAGGGAAAAGTTACCTGGACACTTTATTCCAGATGGCCATCACACCCCTTCAGATAGGGTCTTCTGATTTTGTATAGACAAAAGCAGGGGCTGCAGGGTGGATGAGTAACTGACCACGGCACCATGGAATAGGAAGCCATTCAAAAAGGGGAATTAATAAGAATGTAGCAGTAGTCAGAGGGACAAACAGAGTTCTCAGCTGCCAAGAGTATGAGTCCAGAAGGCTATGTTGCCTGGCCAGTGCCAAGGTTCAGGAAATCTGCTCAGGGCTGAAGAGGAATTTGCTGAGGGAGGGGGAGGATCCAGTGGTTGTGGTCCACATTGGTATCAACAACATAGACAAGTAGGGGCTAAATTAAAAAACAGAACCTCATAAGTAATAATATCTAGATTATTACCTGAGCCACGAGCAAACTGGCGTAGGGTAAATAAGATTAGTGCTAAATGTGTGGCCCAAAGGCTGATGTGGGAGGAATGGGTTTTAATTCATGGAGCACTGGCACCAATATTAGGGAGAGTGGGAGCTGTACTACTGGGATGGTCTTCACCTGAACTGTACTGGGACCAGTGTTCTGGCGAGCTGTATAACTAGGGCAGTAGAGGGGGCTCTGAACTAAATAGTGGAGTTGAGGGATAAAGTTTGGGAAAAGCGATAAATTAAAGAGAGAAAACAAGGCAAGAGAGCAAGGTTGCAATAAGGGAATATATAATCAGAGCATAGCAGGAAGGGACAGAGTATAAACTTAATAGTGAGCCAGTACATAAAGTTAGAGGCTGCAAAAATAGTAAAACAACAGAAGTAAAGGCCCTGTATCTAAAAGCCCATAATATTTGCAAAACAGATGAATTGGAGTGCAAATAGAAATAAATACGTATGATCCGATAGTCATTACATGGCTGCAACGTGAATATTCAATCCCACATCACACTTCAGAGAGACGGGAGTTAGGAAAAAGTGGAGGGGTACCTCTACTAATTAAGGATGGCATTAGTACATTAGAGAGGGTAGCCTGAGTTCGAAAAATCAAGATGTAGTATCAGTTTAGGTAGAGTTAAAAAATAGTAACGGTAAGAAGTCACTTGTGGGGGTAGTTTATCAGCTCCCTAAATCACCACACGATAGGATGACGTATACAGGAAGAATTAATGGGGGGCTTGTGACAAAGGTACGGCAAGAACTATAGGTGATTTTAATCTACATATATATTGGACGAATCAGATTAGCAAGGATAGCGTCGAAAAGGAGTCCACAGTGTTTTCAGGATGGTTGCTTGGAGCCAAGCAGAGCAGGCCTTTCTAGATCTGGCAACGTGCAACGAAACAAGATTTAATGAATGACTTCGTAGCAAAGGAGCCCCTCAGTAGCAGTGATCATAACATGATTGAATTTCGCATTCGGTTTGAGGGAGAGAAGAGTGGGTCTAAGGCTAATGTTTTAAATTTAAATAAGGGCAATTATGAGGGTATGAAGGCAGAGCTGGCAAAAGTGAACTGGGAAATTAGGCTACGGGATAGGTCAGTAGAGATGCAATGGCAGACATTTAAGGAGATATCTCATAATACTCAGCAAAGATACATACCAGTGAGAAAGAAAAACTCAAGGGAGAGGACACACCAGCTGTGGCTAACTGAGTAAGTTAAAGAAAGAAAAAGCATACAATTCCACCAAAATTAGTGACAGGTCAGGAGATTGCACAGAAAATAGAAACAGCAAAGAATGATCAAAAGAATGAGGTGGTAGAAATTAGAATATGAAAGCAAGCTAGCTAGAAATGAAACAAGAACAGATATGAGTTTCAATAGGTATTTAAAAAGGGAAAGACTAAGTGAGCATTGGTCCTCGTGTGTCGGGGGAATTAATAAAAGATAAAGGAAATGTAGGATGAATTGAACAAGTATTTTACATCTGTCTTCACTGTAGAGGGTACAAATAACATCCCAGAAATAACTATCAATCAAGAGGTGAAAGGAGGGAGAAAGAAAACAATAACAACGACCAGGGAAAGGTTGCGAGAAAATTATTAGAACTAAAAGCGGACAGGTTCCCAGGTCCTGATGGACTTCGTCCTAGGGTCTTAAAAGAAGTGGCTGCTGAAATAGTATATGCATTGATTTCAATTTTCCAAAATTACCTAGATTCTGGAAAGGTCTCATCAGATTGGAAAATAGAATGTCACTCCTCTATTCAAAAGAGGGAGGCAAAAAGCAGGAAACTACACGCCAGTTAGCTTAAAATCTGTCAGAGGGAAAATGCTGGAATCTATTATTAAGCAGACTATACCTGGGCACTTAGAAAATCTCAATGCAACCAGGCAGAGTCAACATGGTTTTGTGAAAGGGAAATCGCGCTTTACTAATTTGATTTCTTTGAGGAACTAACAAACAATGTGGATAAAGGGGAACCTGTGGATCTGGTGTACTTAGATTTCAAGAGGGCATTTGACAAGATGCCACATAAAAGGTTACTACACAAAGGAAGAGCTCATGGTGTGAGGGTAATATATTAGCATGGACAGAGGACTGGTTAGCTAACAGGAAACAAAGCAGGTATAAATGGGTTATTTTTGGGCTAGGAAAATGTAACGAGTGGAATGCCACAGAGTTAAGTGCTGGGGCCTTAATTATTTATCTGTATCAATGATTTGAATGAAGAGACCAAATGTACAGATCCTAAATTTGCTGATGACACAAAGATAGGTAGGAAAGTAAGTTGTCAACAGGATATAAGGGCTCTCAAAGCGATATAGATAGGTTGAGTGAGTGGACAAAAATTGGGCAGATGGAGAATAACACGGGAAAATGTGAACTTGTCCAGTTTGGCAGGAAGAATAGATAAGCAGCATATTATCTAAACAACGAGATTGCAGAACTCTACAGTATAGAGGGGTCTGGGTGTCGTGGTACATGAATCACAAAAAGTTAGTATGCAGGTACAGCGAGTGATTAGGAAGACAAGTGGAATGTTATCATTTATTCCAACGGGAACGGAATATAAAAGTAGGCATGTTTTGCAACAGTTGTACAGAGCATTGATGAAACCACACCTGGAGTACTATGTACAGTCTTGGTCTCCTTATTTAAGGAAGAACATAATTACATTAGCAGTTCAGAGAAGGTTCATTTGATTGATTCTTAGGATGAAAGGGTTATCTTATGAGGAAAGGTTGGACAGGTTGGGCCATTGGAATTTAGAAGAACAAGAGATGATTTTATTGAAACATATAAGGTCCAGACAGGACTTGATAAAGTGGATGCTGAAAGGATGTTTCCCCTTGTGTGCGGGACTAGAACTAGAGGACACAGTTTAAAAATAAGGGGTCTCCTATCTAAGATGAAGATGAGGAGAATTTTTCTGAGGTTTGTGAATCTGTGGAACACTCTTCTCAAAAGAATGGCAGAGGCAGGGTCATTGAATGCTTTCTTAACAAGGGTATCAGCAGGTAGGCAGGATAGCAGCATTGAGACTGCAATCAGATCAGCCATGATCTTACTGAATGGCAGAGCAGGCTCGAGGGGTTGAAAGGCAGAGCAGGATCGAGGGGTTGAATGGCCTACTCCTGCTCTTAATGTGCCTGTTCATTTGAATGGCCGTGGGTTCAAATCCTACTCCAAAGATTTCAGCGCAAAATATCGGCTGACACTCCAGAGCAGTACAAAGAAAAATATTTCAATGAAATGCACCTGCCACATACCAAATTTAATACTTAACAGGTGGTTACTGGACAAAACTTCAACTGAGAATACCAACCATTAAATTGTCTGAAACTTTGGCAAGTACCTTATTCCAACCAACTCACTATACCAGGGGTGTTATGTAAGAGAAATTTAATGCTTTAAATATAATAAAACTTGGAACATAAATTGCGAGTGTGATATAAGATCCATGGTACAGATTCAAAGGTTATGAGGCATAAGATTGCTGGGTATGCACTGACATCAAATGCATGTCATCTGGCATACTTCTTGAGCCTCATAAAATAAGTGGTAAACTTAAGGGATGTACAAGTACATATTATGCAGAGTAATCATTAACATGTATTTACATAACATTTTAGTGGTTTGGTGTGAAATTGTGTTTCCGAACGCTCCTGTGCAACACCTTTGGATATTTTACTATGTTAAAGACTCTTTATAAGGGCAGTGAGGACTGGAGAGAAGGGCAACCAGAAAAATATGCATGTTTTTCACAAAGTTGTAGTTCGAGGGGATTACGGAATTAGTATTTAAGGCTACAGATGATCAGTATGTAAAGGCCAAGACTAGCTCACATTCATGGCTTTGTAAAGACTCACTCTAGCTCTTATTAGGGTCAGAATATCCCACTTAGATATAATTTTAGTGCTTTCAGCATCTGTACTATGTGAGATTTATCTTTATTAGGAAATTATCTAAATAATAAAGGAGTTATATTTAACAAGAAGGAAGTGTAAACTGCACAAAGAGCCACTCCAATGGAAAATGAGCAGTCAGCTGGAGCAGATGCAGGAACTGATGTTTCATGCACCTTAACAAGCCATACCGCATACAAGCACGGGGCTGCTGTTTTAATTCAGCAGAGGTTTTTGGATTGTCAGCCTTCCCCATAAAGTGCCATTTGATATGTATCTATCAGGAGTTCTTGGATAGTATAAGCCAAGCATATGTGGGAAAGGTTCAGCAGTTTTGGACATTGAGAACAATGGAGAGGCTGACAAAATTATTACCATGTTTTTTCTGGCAAAATGGGGGCATTTACTACAATACAATCATTTGGGAATTGTTGAAATATGAGACATGCTATCAAAGCTTTTCACCCTGCACTTATCAGAACAGTTCGCAAGATCATCAAGTATATGGAACAGAAAGAGGCCACTTGGCCCATTGTGTCTGCGCCAGCCAAAAAAATGGGCCATGCAGCCTCATCCCACTTTCCAGCATTTGGTTCGTAGCCCTAAAGGTTAAGGCATTGAGGTGCATATCCAGTAAGTTGAGGGTTTCTGCCTCAACCACCCTTTCAGGCAGTGAGTTCCAGGCTCCCACAACCCACTGACTGAATACATTTTTCCTCATCTTCCCTCTAATTTTTCAGCCAATCTCTTTAAACCCCCCCCCCTAACCGAGAGGGGATCCCATGGCTCTCACAAACATCTTTGTTGGTTTCCATGAAAAACGCATCTTCGATGGAATGACACCCAACCTCCTATCCCTTGCATATTTCCTGTACGTAGATGATACATTTGCTATATTCGAATCCACAGCTGCATGTAAGAACGTCCTTGTACATCTCTGGTACATTCCCCATGGCAATGCCTTGACCAGAGTCAACCTGCCTGGTTTGAAATTAAACAAAAGCTTGGCAGTTAACTGTTCTCTGCTGCATTCTCCATGGCAATGCCTCTACCAGAGTCCACTTGCCAACAAGTCAGCACACTCTTCTCATGCAGTATAAGTTGTTGTTCCCTTTACTGTTGGTTTATCTTGCAAGCTGTTTTGATGAGTGCAAGGCAAAAAGCTTCGATAGCATGTCTCTTTTTTCAGCAATACTCAAGTTCTGTACTATTAATGCAATAATTGTTCAATTCACACCTCAACTGTACCCGGGTGTCTCACACAGTATAGCATTTTCACAACTGAATTCTGCTTTTCAAACTTAAAATTGACATCTCTGAATATTAAAGCAATTATAATTTAAGAAACTGAAGGCTGATCATGGTTTAATTCTGTAACCAAACTACAAAAAAAACATACTTACATCAGTTTTTGGAGCAGACAAACAGAACTGGATGAGCCCAACTTTAGCCTTTTCCACTCGGCTTACACCTGTATTAACTACTCTCTGAGTCAGAACCAGTCCATTCACCAATTCACAGTCATCAATAGTTCCGCTGCAAGGCAGATTTAGATTACTTATTGTAAAGATTATAAAGAGGCTTGCAAATATTTTTAAAATACACAAATGCCACTTATGAAAACTGATTTCCTGTTAACTGTTGCCTCTGAGTGAGGGGTACCCGTGCTCACCAGAGTTTTAACATACAACTACCTGGTTGCTGATTGTAAGTCAAAGTAAGACGACTATCTTTGGGGTCAAGGTGATTCACAAGACATATTAAATGACAAAAGCTTAAAAGCAAGTAAACCTGCTGTGGCAGACACAGTAATTCACCAACTGAGCCAGAGTGGACTGCTGTACTCCAGGGAACTGTTGTTGATTAACAAACTAGCTTGACAAAAAAAAAACATACAGTTTTAGCTGGTTAGTCTCTAGTACTCCTGCCTAGACTTCAAGGTCAGTGGATGGAATGCAGCATAAACCTTTCAATCACTCAGTCCACAAAGATAATTGAAACGTGTACCAGCTAATTCAGCAGACAGAGATTACGCTTGGCACCTGGCCTGTACACTCCTGCCCATGTTCAGTTCTGTTATATGGAAAAAAAGCAGCATGGTAGACCTGGACAATATCCAGGCTTGGGCTGACAAGTGACAAGTAACATACATGCCACACATGTGCCAGCCAATGCGCATCTCCAACAAGGGAGAATCTAACCATCACTGAATCCCCCACTAACATCCTGGGGGTTACCATTGACCAGAAATTGAACTGGACTAGACATATAAATACTAAGATAAAAGCAAAATACTGTGGATGCTGAAATCTAGAATAAAAACAAAAATAGCTGGAAAAACTCAGCAGGTCTGACAGCATCAGCGGAGAGGAACATAGTTAACGGTTTGAGTCCGAATGACTCTTCATCAGAACTAAGGAAATAAAAGGTGAAATATAAGCTGGTTTGGAGGGTGGGGTGGGACAGGTAGAGCTGGATAGAGGGCCAGTGATAAGTGGAGATTGCCAAAAGATGTTATAGACAAAAGAACAAAGAGGTGTTGACGGTGGTGATATTATCTAAGGAATGTGCTAAAAGGGACATTAAGGGGAGAAAGCAGGACGAGCAAGGTACAGATAGCCTTAGTGGGGGTAGGGTAGGGGTGGGGTGGGGGAATCGAAATTAGCTAAAAGGTAGAGATAAAACAATGGATGGAAATAAATTTAAAAATAATGGAAATAGGTGGGGAAAACAAAAATTATAAATTATTGGAAAGGGGGGGGGTTGAAAAGGGGGTGGGGATGGAGGAGAGAGTTCATGATCTAAAGTTGTTGAACTTCAATATTAAGACTGAATATCATGAACTCTCTCCTCCATTCCCATCCCCTTTCCGACCCCCCTTTTCCAATAATTTATATATATTTTTCTTTTCCCACCTATTTCCATTATTTTAAAATTTATTTCCATTCATTGTTTTATCTCTACCTTTTAGCTTATTTCGATTCCCCACCCCACCCCCACTAGGGCTATCTGTACCTTGCTCATCCTGCTTTCTACCCTTAATGTCCCTATTAGCACATTCCTTAGATAATATCACCACCGTCAATACCTCTTTGTTCTTTTGTCTATGACATCTTTTGGCAATCTCTGCCTATCACTGGCCTTCTGTCCAGCTCTACCTGTCCCACCTCCCCACCCCCTAAACCAGCTTATATTTCACCTCTTCTCTATTTTTCCTTAGTTCTGAAGAAGAGTCATTCGGACTCGAAACGTTAACTGTGTTCCTCTCTGCAGATGCTGTCAGACCTGCTGAGTTTTTCCAGCTATTTTTGTTTTTGTTCTAGCCATATAAATACTGTGGCTACAGCAGCAGATCAGAGGCTAAGAATCCTGTGGTGAGTAACTCACCTCCTGACTCCCTGAAGCCTGTCCACCATCAACAAGGCACAAATCTGGAGTGTGATGGAATGTACTCTCCACTTCCCTTGATGAGTGCAGCTCCAACAACATCCAAGAAGCTTGATAGCATCCGGGATAAATCAGCCCACTTGATTGGCCCCCCCTCATCCACAAATATTCACTCCCTCCACCACAGTGGCACACTGATGCACAGTGGCAGCAGTGTGTACCATTTACAAGATGCACTGCAGGAATTTGCCAAAACTCTTAGACATCACCTTCCAAACCCACGACCACTACCATCTAGAAGGTTAAGAGCAGCAGATGCATGGGAACATCAGCAGCTTGAAGTTCCCCTCCAAACCACTCACCATCCTGACTTGGAACTATATCACCATTCCTTCACAGTTGCTGAGTCAAAGTCCTCAAACTCCCTACACCTACACTGAATGGACTGCAGCAGCTCATCACCACCTTCTCAAAGGCGATTAGGGATGGGCAATAAATGCTGGCCTTGCCATCGATGCTCACATCCCACGAATTAATAAAAAAAAGCTCTAGCACTGAAAGTACTATCATGTCCCCAAGACACGAGATCACAAACTGTTAAATCAAACCATACTGTTTCGCTTGTTCAAAAAATGGACTTTGCTGAACCAAAAGATGGTTGCTACAGGTCACATGATTCACAGGTTGGTTACAGTAAATTTCAAACATCAGTTACAGGAAAATAGCTGAACCCCCATCCTTGTGGAATCTCATGCCTTTCATTGAGGGGAAACACTACAATCATCAAAACCAGAGACCAGCAGACAAAGCGTCTCTTCAAACCAGGGACCAGCAGAGGATGCGTCTCCCCCAAACAAGCGACCAGCAGATGATGTGTCTCCCCAGCCTGGTCTTATAACAAAGGAGAAGCTATTGAAATTCCTTATACCTGCAGCCATACTTAAAGCCACTGTCTATCTCCTAAGGTGAACAATGAGTTTTGACCAGAGGCATAGAAACTGTTCATTAGCCTGCAACTGACTCATTAATGGGTATCACATGACCTAAGCTTCTGGCCTTTGAAAAGTTTTAATATTACATTTCCAGATTCACAACGCCAGCCTACAAACATCAAAACAGGACTCCAGGCTGACCAACAGTCTGCATCAAGTCTGCTTCTCTGCAAGATTCCTGCCATTGACTACCGAACAAACCAAGTTTTTATATGTTAACCGCATCTGCTGCGTCACCATCAGCTTCAAGGGTTCTGCAAAATCCTGCTATAGCTTCTCCGTGATGGAACCTTCACCAGACTCTGGCGATCACCATGAACTGAAATCCAAATCTGTAGTGCTTTTTATTTAAGTTATTCATAGATATAAAAACTCCTCCTCCTGTATGTATGAAGTTGCAACCATTCCCCAGGTTTGAATGCGCAAATAAACTATACTTCTGATTTAACCCTAGAGAACTTGCTGTAAGTTACTTTAAAAAATTGACCTCACAAAACAGTGTGTTTGGGGAAACATGCCACAACCTATTTCTGTCCTATTATGGACAGACGAGAAAAATAAAGGAGTTCATTGTTGCCTCTCTCCCCTATCCGTAATGATACTCATTTTCAAACAAACTAGATGGAGGTCAATTAAAATCACAATGAAACTGCTAAATGAAATAATGATTAAAACAGATTCTCCTATCACGTTCAAAAAACGCATGCCCCAGATCAGTCATCACAAAAGGTTATTGATCTGAAATATGAACTTTCTCTACCCACAGATTCTGTCTGACCAGCTGAATATTTCCAGCACTTGCAGTATTTTGTTTGTTTAAAGTTCTCAGAGATCATTTTTAAGTTATAAGATTCAAGATATAAATTATTAACATACATGGATATTTGTTCTTACCCTAGTTTCCTGACAATTTTGATATCTCGGAGATCCACACTAGTGGCAGTTGCAGGATCAATTACATTCATTACTGCATCAACACTCATTGGAGCAAGAAGGCTGGCATACTGAGAAACAACCTATAAAATAAAAGCACAGTTTACTTTCAACTCAGTGTCTTGTCAGAACAGTGAGCGTATTCAGTAGAAACTAATCAGTTAGTCAGTGCAGAAAGCTAGTGGTAGCATTTTATTAACATCAATATTTTCCTTCAGTACTTTCACACATCTGGGATTGCTCATTGTTATAGCTTACATTTTGAAAATAAGCATATTACATGTTAATTTTCTTCTTCCCTTCTCTCTGTCCAACTTGTTTCTCAATTATTATCTGGCTCTCTAGCCTGTCTCTCCTCTATCACATACCTGAACCCTTCACTATCAGATTGAAAAATACCTTAAATTCAGGCATGCCTCTCAGCAAAAAATCATTGTAGTAAAACAACATTTAGGCATTCTCGGTCCAATCAAACCTTTCCAAATGTTCTTCTCTATCATTTAGCCATTGATGCCCAAATTTTTTTTAGGAATGTCCTCCAGACTGGTCAAACAACAGCTTGACATATATAAGATTCTTTAGTATGGCTATCAGTCAATGTTCCAAACTCACCATTACCAACCTTGGGTGTATTCTGTTCCAGCAGTAGGACATACCCATCAGAGATGGGGACATTGATATACAATTAGGCAGGGACTACTCTAGGAGTCCTCAACATGAACTGCAAACTCACTAAGTCTCATGAATCAATAGTTTGGGATATTAAACAATCCCAAGGAAATCTCTTGTTGATCACTACTACCCAATCTCTTCCATCCAACTGACAAGTCAGGAATCTTCCACACTAAAGACTAATCCCGGAGGGAAGCAGGGGCATAGAAGGTACTCTAAATGGAGTAATTTAGGTTCCACAGTGGCCCAGGAGAACCACCACTAAGGATGCATCTGCTAAACTTTGCCTGTGCCTGGATGAGGGAGCCAACATAAGGATGTAACCTACTTCACCAATCTACATTACTCAGTTACGTCTGTCCACAACATTCTCCCTGTGAAGACAGAATTTCGAGTGAGGAAATCCTTCATCATATGACATTTGGCATGAAGTATAATAGGCTAATGATGGATGAAAAGTTTTAGGGGAGGCAGTGGCGTAGTGGAATTGTCACTGGACTAGTCATTCAGAGACCCAGGGTAATGATCTGGGTTCGAATCCCATCATGGCATATGGTAAAATTTGAAATCCAATATAAAAAAAGTCTGATGAAACCATTGCCAAAAAAACCCATCTGGTTCTCTAATGTTCTTTTAGGGAAGGAAATCTGCTGTCCTTACCTGGTTGTAATGTGGTTGACTCTTAAATGCCCTCTGAACAATTGCAATTAGGGGTGGGCAATAAATGTTGGCCTAGACAGCAATGCCCTTGTATGAACGAATATAAGAAAAAAGTGGGCACACATAAGCTTGGGCCATCACCAGCAGCAGAATAGCATGCCACCACAATCGGTAAGCTCATGGGCTTGAACAATCCTCACTCCTCCATCACCATCAAGGTATAAGCAGCGTTCCCACACAGTATGCTAAAAACCAAAGGCACAGCCAATGATCTAGTCCTACTAAATCCAGTTGAGCAGATGAAAACAAGCAACTAACATGAAGATCCTTCATCTTCAACCATAGTGGACTCCAGTACCTGATTGCAAGAGACAGATTTAAGGGCTTGCAAGCAACTTCAGCCAAAAGTGAACAACCCTGCTCCCCATCCTTGTCCACAACATCACAGAAGTCACTTCAGTTCATTTCACAAGACATTAAGTGACTGAGTACATAGGACATAGTAAAGGCTATGGATCTCTGATAAAATTTTTCTGAGTGATTTCATTTGAGATTTTCCAAAATAAACGTTCTTAAGTTCATAAGTGAATGCTACTGAATAAATCTGCACGTCATTCTGATCAGCTGAGAGAAATTTGTTTGAGGTGCAACAATTTGTACAGCACCCACACTCTAAGTTAAAGTTCAGATATAAATTTGTAAATATTTGCAATATGTTAAATAATTAATACACATTTATATTGAAAATATTGCCAATGATGTACAATATTCTTTATATACTATGTAGCATAGCCCATTAATATTGTAGAAATCAACAGTTTGAATCACACAATTAAAAGTGCCCTTACTTTGGAGCTGAGAGCAGTGGTAGCACTATTCAGGAGAGATTCCCGGTCACTTAGTTCCACAGGTTGGGCAATGCCATTCAACACCTCAACGCCCTTTTCCAGGGCCTTTTGGAAAGACTCGGATATGATTGTAGGATGGATTCCTTTAACAGATAATTGATCAATCAATTTTGTAAAAAATAAAAAATAATTGATTAAAACTACTTGCACATCCAATCTTCCTATATGGAGAAGCTGCAGTATGAATTTTCGGAAAAATAATATGAAAATAATCAAAATCAACAATGAAAATGCCGGAAATAAGGTCAGCATTTAGAAAGAGAAATGCCAGGTGTGTACTCTTAAAGCTGTGTACTAAAAGACAAGCAAGCATTTGGTAGAGTGAAAGGAAAATAGAAGGGGTGTGGGAGGATGCAAGGTGTAGAAATAGCAAATACTTTAATCACAGAGAGAAATAATTAGTTGGATTATCAACAAGCTGCTAAATAGAATATTAATAGCCGTTTGACAGTACAGAACTGGAGTATTGCTGAAAAAAAGAGACATGTCAAAGCTTTTTGTCTTGCACTCATCAGGACACTTGGCAAGAATACCAGCATTAGGCGAAAAACAATTTATACCCTATGAGAAGAGTGCTGTCTGGTTGGCAAATGGACTCTGATAGGCAGAGGCATTTCAATGGAGAATGCATCAATTTCTGGTGATCGACAGTTAACTGCCAAGTATTGTTTGAAATTTAAACCAGGCAACTTTTCCCAGCTTGGTCAAAGCATTGCCCTGAGCAATGAGACAGCGAATGGCTGTCACTTATTTTGTTTAGCTGGAACAGGTGCAATGTGTGTACGTGCTCTGTCTGTCTGCAAAGAACAGGGCCCTATGTATTAATATATGTAGCTTCCAGAACACGCAAACACATCACACTGCGAGCCCGATTGAATCTTAAATTGATTGTTGGCGTAATTCTCAGCAGAGGATTATTCAGCACATGTTGTCCAATTGCACAATTACATCTAGTATTGGACACTGTTTTGAATTTTGCAAGCATAGGCTGGTTGGCTATGGTCTGTACCTTGCCAGTTGCAAACAGCAGCTAGGGCATGCTGTTTGATATGATCTGCCAGTCTCTGGGATGAACAGCCTACATACCTAGCATCACACTGGCACTGAAATTCACATACCACGTTACTCATTTGTGTGATAGGCAGATCATCTTTTTGGGTCGACGGCAGCATCCTGTTAGTGGTGAAAATCACTTGTGTTGCTACTGCATAGTAGCAGCATGAAATAGCTAGCAACACCTGTTGCTCAAATTTCTGAGGCACCATGCCCTTCCAGGATAATCTGAGGTAGATAGGCATGTTTCAGGGCAGAAAGTGACAGCTTTAGACCCATTCATGAGTTTGTGTGATATACAGCACGAAACAATCTGATCAGGGTATCCATTATCCTGCAGGATGTCTTTGATGCGCCTATTTCAGTGTCAAGCTTGAATGGTGAGCAAACGCTCAGGCCCTAATTACAAGGTTGACTATAAGACCAATCTTGCAGCATGTGGAACTACAAGAATCCCAAAGCTTATATTGACCAATGAAGGTAGGCTTGCGGTAGACCTTGGTAGAGAACCCCTGGCAGATTTCTCAACTAGCACATCAAGGAAGGGCAGTTCATTTGACTGCTCCATTTCAAAGGTGAGTTTGAGCACAGGATGGAGCCCATGAACACGTAAGGAAATTATTACATGCAGCGGCAGATTTAAATATAGATAACCTATCATCCACATATCAGAAACATGAGAGGTAAGGGGTTAGGTGTCATTCCATCGAAGACATGCTTCTCATGGATCCCAACAAATAAGTTTGCGAGAGCCGGGCCTAGAGCGGATCTCATGGTAACACTACCTCTTTGGGCATACAAGGTGTCAATAAAACTGAACTTAACTGCGCGAGTTATCGAGTTCATAACTTCAATGTGGTGCCAGATATGTAGGTCATATGGCCTAAAGGCTGGCGGATTGTATCAAACAGCATGTTCCAGCTGCTGTTCGAAATGGGCAAGGTACAGACCGTACCCAACCAACCCGTACTTACAAAACTCAAAACCGTGTCCGACATTAGATGTGATTCCACGATAGGATTATTTAGTAAATAACGCCCAATGTGTGTTAAGAATGACGCTGAAAACCAATTTAAGATCGTCAGTCAGGCTCACAGTGTGGTGCATTGCGTGTACTGGAAGCTACATATATTAATACACAGGACCCTGTTCTTGCAGACAGAAAAAACATCTACACACATTGTGCCTGTTTCAGCTAAACAAAATAAGTGACAGCCATTCGCTGATTCATTCCTCAGGGAATGTCTTGACCATTCAGGGTCAAGCTGCCTGGTTTAAATTTCAAACAATGCTTGGCAGTTAACTGTCAGTCACCATCACTGGTGCATTCCCCATAGCAACACCTCTACCAGCACCACCACTTGCCAACCAATCAGCATTCTCTTCAAATAGAGTATAAATTGTTGCTTTCCCCTTGCATCAATATTCTTGCCAAGTGTCCTGATGAGTGCAAGACAGAAGTCTTTGACACGTCTCTTTTTTCAGCAATACGCAAGTTCTGTACTACCAAACAACTATCTATGGCTTTCTTAAGTGGAACGTTGGTGAATCAGCTAGCAATGTCAAATGAGCACATGGACACAGCATTGCTATCTTTTTTCAGCAATGCTTAAATAGAATATTGTTGGATTATATAAACATGCGAAAAGGTCCACATAGACAAAGAGCCAGAAAATGGGGAAAAAGAGTCTGGTTTTACTATTTTGGACAAAAGATAGAAACAGCCAGTGTTAAGTTAAAGAACAAGGCTTGGACAGTAGTGTTGCTTAGGCAGGACGAAATGGCAATAGAGCTCCACAACAAAGGTGATTAGTAATAGTTTGGTGCTGTCTAAGTGCTCAGTAGCGATCTGAACAAAATAGGAGTTGACATCAGACCATAGCCAGGTAGAAGACCTTCCACCTGTCAGAAGGTCAGTTGAAGTTGGAACAGAGAAAAGAAAGCCCAAAAGTTCTGAGGGAGATAGGTTAGAGTGGGCGAGAGAAATGGAGAAAATGGCCAATGTCATGGGAAGCAGTTTTTCTTGAACAGAAAGGCAGAATATTTCTTAAATGGTGAGAGGTTGGGAAGTGCGTGTGTCCTTGTTCATGAGTCACCAAAAGTTAGCATGCAGGTGCAGCAAGCAATCAAAGCAAATGGTATGTTGGCCTTCATCGCAAGGGGATTTGAGCACAGGAGTAAAGATGTCGTCTTGCTGCAGTTATATAGAGCCTTGATGGGTCCTCACCTGGAATATTGTGCAGAGTTTTGGTCCCCCTATCTAAAAATGGATATATCTGCCACAGAGGAAGCGCAACAGAGGTTCACCAGATTAAGCCGAGATGTTGGGATTGTCGTATGAAGAGAGGTTGGGGAGACAGGTCCTGTATTCTCTAGAATTTCGAAGGAGGGGTGACCTCACTGCAACTTACAAAATTCTTCCAGGGCATGACTGGGTGGATGTAGGTAAGATGTTTTCCCTAGCTGGTGAGTCTAAAACCAGGGGACATAATCTCAGGATAAGGGGTAGGTCATTTAAGACTGAGATGAGGAAGAATTTCTTAACTCAGTGGGTGGTGAATTTTTGGAATTCTCTACTCCAGAGGTCTGTGGAAACTCAATCATTGAGCATGTTCAAGACAGAAATCGATAGATTTCTGGAGACTAATGACATCAAGGGATATGGAGATAGTGCGGGAAAGAGGCAACGAGGTAGATGACCAATCATGATCTAGTTGAATGTTGAAGCAGGCCTACTCCTGTTCCTACTTAAAGGGGAACTAGACAAGCCTGAGGGAGAAGAGGGTTAAGATGGTAGATTTAGAGGAGGAAAGATGGGAGGAGATTTGAGTGGAGCATAAATACCATCAATGACTGGTTGGGCCGAATGGCCTGCATCTGTGCCATATATCCCATGCATTCAATCTGATGGACTTGCTTCATCCCAACATTTAAGTTTATATTAAGAGTCAGCACTGATGAATTAATTGTAATACATACCTTTCTGAAGCAGTTTAGCACAGTAGTCAAGCAAAGCTCCTGCAATTACCACAACAGAAGTGGTCCCATCACCAGCTTCCACATCCTGAGCCTTTGACAACTCTACCAGCTTAAGTCAAAGAAAAGAAACTACTTTTAGATAATATGCAAGGAAGTGTTGCAAATTTGGAATGGCAACTGTTTATTAAAAGGTGAGACAAATGAATATTTAAGATCAAATAAATGAGAAATCAAAACATTGGAACTGCTGTTGGATTAGAAAAACACTTTCTAGTAATTGCTCCAGGACATCAATTTAAGAAAGTCTAGTAGGTCTTATAACAGTTAAAACAGAGTAGCTTCACCACATTTACCATTTTTGCCGCTGGGTGCAAAACCTGCATTTGCTTCAAAATAGTTGCTCCATCATTGGTAATTGTCACATCACCTTTACCATCCTGAATCTATGGGGGAAAAATAACATTAGCTTACACAAAACAGAGATGAAAAGGACATATTGGATGACAATGTACATATTTCAATTATAAACGCAACATGATTGTACCATTTTATCCATGCCCTTTGGGCCAAGACTTGTCCTTATGGCATCTGCAACAGCTGAAAAAGAAACACATTTTGTAAAACTTAAATAGCTTATCCCTCTTTATATTATTAAACCTTATTTTACTAAGGTGGAATCTGCTTCCAAAACTCAAGCTAAAAATCCACCACAGATAAAAAGCCAACATCCAAATGTATTGACGTGACAATGCCACTGTACAGAATATTGCCATTCCCAGGGGAAATACAGAAAATATGCGTCAATCCTCCATAGTTCAGTGCGTGACGGTTAGGGAACTGTTTCAACTAATGCCTGATTGCTTCCAGATAAAAAGTGTGACTCTCAAAATAAGATAAACTGTATATGTGGAGCTGACACAACAATCACAACAGGGAATGATCCCTGCGCCTGGATCACTGGTTGGACAACAGAACCATCTTCATCCTCTGCCCCCACATACCTGTCGCTCACCCTTGGCCCCACCAGATTCACCCCAACGTGAGGGGATTCTCCCCTCCCCAGCGTCGTCTCACTCTCCCATTCACCCCACACCCCAGGCCCCTGCTGTCCCTCCAACCCATCCCTCAAGTCCTCTCCTCCGCTGTCCACCCCCTCAATCACTGGATCCTCTCCCTCTGCCCCACCATCCGCTGTTCAGGGTCCCCTCTCCCCCTCACCGGGTCTTCTTCCACTCCCCTTCCCCCCAACCGTTTCCGCTCCACTTTCCTCCACCCTTCCGCTCCACTTTCAACCCCCCAATCCACTGCCCACCCCATCCTCTCCAACACCCCTCCCCCTTCCACTTGCCCCCTCCCCTTCCTGCCCTTCCACTCCCTCCCATTTCCGACCCCAACTCCCCTTCCAATTACCCCCGTCCCTCCTTCCCCCAACCCTCCTCCTTCCCCCATGCCCTCCTTCTTCTTCCCTTCCTGCCCTCCGTCCCCCACCCCTCCCCCTTCCACCATCCCCCTCCTCACCCCTCGCTCCTCTATCACCATCCCCCTCCCTCATCCATCTCTCTCCCCTTCCTCACTCCTCACTCCACTCCCGCTCCCCTCACCCCCCACACCCCTTCCGCCTCCCATCGTCTCCCACACCTCCTCCTCCCCCCATCGCCTCCCCTCCCTCACCCCACCCCCCTGACCCCCTTGCCCCACCCTCACCCCTCCCTCCTTCCTTACCCCTTGCCCCACCCTCAGCTCTCCCTTCTCCCCCTTCCTCGCCCCACCTCCTCTCCATTCTCCTTCCTCCCCCCTCACTCCTCAGCCCGTCTCCATCCTTCCTTCCCACACCCTCCTCCTTCCCTGCCCCTCCTCCCCAACCCTCCTCACCCCCCTTCTCCACACCCTCCTTCTTCCCCACCCCCTCCGCCCTGCAGCCTCCTTCTTCCCCACCCCCCTCCCCCCGCACCCTCCTTCTTCCCCACCCATGCACCCTCCTTCTTCCCCACCCTCCTCCTCCTCCCCCCCACCTCCCTCCTTCACCCACCCTCCCCGCATCCTCCTCCCCCCCAACCTCCCCGCACCCTCCTTCTTCACCCCCCCTCCCCCCACCCTCCTTCTTCACCCCCCTCCCACCCTCCTTCTTCACCCCCCTCCCCGCACCCTCCCTCTTCACCCCCCTCCCCGCACCCTCCCTCTTCACCCCCCCCTCCCCGCACCCTCCTTCTTCACCCCGCCCCCACCTCACCCTCCTTCTTCACCCCGCCCCCCCCCACCCTCCTTCTTCACCCCGCCCCCCCCCCACCCTCCTTCTTCACCCCGCCCCCCCCCTCACCCTCCTTCTTCACCCCGCCCCCCCCTCACCCTCCTTCATCACCCCCCCCCCTCCCCACCCTGGCACCCTCCTCCTTCCTCCGCCTCCCCACCCCACCCTGGCACCCTCCTCCTTCCTCCGCCTCCCCACACCCTCCTCCTTCCTCCGCCTCCCCGCACCCTCCTTCTCCGATCCTTTCTTCCCCGCACCCTCCCCCGATCCTTTCTTCCCCGCACCCTCCCCCCACCCCCTCTCTTCCCTCTCCCGTTCTTCCCCGCCTCCTCCCCTTTCTTCCCCACCCCTCCCCTTTCTTCCCCACCCCTCCCCCTCCACCCTCCTTTCTTCTCCGCAGCCCCGGCCGCTTTCTTCCCCTCACGCCCCCCCCCCAGGACCCCCAGCCCCTTTCTTCTCCCCCCGGGCCCCTTTCCTCCCCGCACCCTCTCCCCCCTCTCCATCTCCGTCCCAATCCGCTCCCCATCCCCCTCGCCCCTTCCTTCCCCCTCCATCCTCCTCCCCTCCGGATCTTCTTGCCCTGTCGGGCTCTCGCACCTTTAGCGGCCGAGATGTTACTGAAGCGGATCTGAGCGGGTTTGTCACGGTCCTGGTAAACTCCCTTGCCCGTGTTGCTCGGGCCTTTACTGGCGCTTTTCTCGAGCATGGCGCTGGGGCTCGGCAGGATGGCGGATCAGGGCGGATGGCGGTGGATTGCGGCGCGGTGGCTGTCGATTGTCTCCAGAGCCGGCGTCTCTGAGGCGGAGAAGCTTCCAGAAGCCGTCAGGACCCCACTCTGCCCCTGTGACGTCAGCGGCTGTCTGAGCAGAAGCCGGGCGGCAATAGTGAGGAGTTTGTTCGCAAAATTATTATTTCAAACACTAAAGTAACAGCAAAATAATGCAGATGCTGCAGATTTAAAATGAAAACAGAAAAGTGCTGGAAAAACGCAGCGGGTCTGGCAGTATCGGTGGTGAGAGAAACAAAGTGAACGCTTCGAGTCCAACGTGATGCCCTCAGAACTGAAGAGAGGTGGAAATGTGATGGGTTTTATGCTGTTGGAGGATAGGGGAAGGTAACCTTGCTGACAAGCGGGGTGGGGGGGTGCTGTTGTTCTTTGGTGTCCCAACCTTTGCCTTGCAGAGGCCGAGCGCCAATTCTCAGCTTTTCCTTCCTACCAAAACAGAATTACCTGGAAAAACTCAGCAGGTCTGGCAGCATCGGCGGAGAAGAAAAGAGTTGACGTTTCAAGTCCTCATGACCCTTCGACAGAACTTGCACACACACCTTAAACCAGCTTATATTTCAACTCTTTCTTGGACTCGAAGTTCTGTCGAAGGGTCATGAGGACTCGAAACGTCAACTCTTTTCTTCTCCGCTGATGCTGCCAGACCTGCTGAGTTTTTCCAGGTAATTCTGTTTTTGTTTTGGATTTCCAGCATCCGCAGTTTTTTTGTTCTTATTTTCCTTCCTACCTCCCACCAAACCACCAAATCAAGTCACTTGTTCCCAGGACTGTCACTGACCGCAGAGATAAAAGCAAAGAACTGGGGATGCTGGAAATTGAAAACAAAAACAAAAACAGAAATACTGGAAAAAAAACTCATCAGGTCTGGCAGCATCGTTGGAGAGGGGTACAGTTGACGTTTCGAGTCCTCACGACGCTTCAACAGAACAGTTCTGTTGAAGGGTCATGAGGACTCGAAATGTCAACTGTGCTCCTCTCCAATGATGCTGCCAGACCTGCTGAGTTTTTCCAGGTATTTCTGTTTCTGTTTTTGTTCTGTCACTGACTGCAGCTCCTCCGCACATCTTTCCTGTACAGCCTCCACTGGAGCAAAGGAGCAGGAGTAAAACTTCTAAACTTTAATAACAGCCATAGACAGCAAATTTGATGCATTTGTGCTATGGGAAGGGCTAAACCAGACCCAAGAGTGGCAGTCTTGGGGAAGACAATTTTTAATTTACAGAGGAACTACAAGATTAAATAAGGGATCAGAAGAAGTACAAGTCGTCAAGTATTTATTCATATTTGATTCATTTGGTGGTGAAGAACTCCACAGCCAATGTATGGATCAATACTCAACAACATAATTTAGTGAGATATTAAAAGGCTTTGATAGATATTTTAAACTTCAAGTTGTGGAGAGTGCAGACCCTAGAAGAAAGTCCAGCACACTCCCATTAAAGTTCCAAGGGCAACAAGAGGCCCAGAAGAGGGGCAACTTTCAATAAAGCTCCAAGGGCAAAAAAGACCCAGAGAGAGAGCAAAAAAAGACCCCAGAGAGAGGGCAACAAAAGACCCCAGGAGACGGTAACAAAAAACCCCAGAGAGAGGGTGACAGACAGCCCCAGTGAGAGAGAGCCAAAAGACCCCAAGTAAGGGAGACAGATAGCAGTGAGGAGTTTCAGATTGCTATGGATGAAGGAAAGCTATCTGAGGTAACTCAAAAGAAGCAAAATGTGCAAAAAGTAAATGAAGCTGTTCTACAAGAAAATGTTCGCATCAGAGCTGAACTGGAAGATTTGAAGTGCAAGATTCAAGCTGTGTACATACCTTTGAAAATGCACGATAAACTGAAGTCTTCAATGAACCAAGCTGTTCGAGGTCTGAACAAAAAAATTTCAGAGACGACACAAAGGTACCAGGAGGAAATAATGACCCTCAATTCCACAGTTGGCAAATCAAAGCAGAAGTTGGGAAAACTCAACTAAATGTACAACAGCAGGCAGAAAAGGCACACAAAGAAGTTGCAACCCTGAAAGACTCCATGAAGAATCAATATGTAGCCATGGAAAAACATGGAGAGTTAAAAAGGATGCTAATATTACTTCAGAAAAATCTACATTGGAATTATCAGTAGCAACGAAACAATGGGGGGGAGGCAGTGGCGTAGTGGTTTGGACTGGTAATCCAGAGACCCAGGGTAATGCACTGGGGACCTGGGTTTGAATCCCACCGTGGCAGATGAGAGAATTTAAATTCAATAAATATCTGTAATTAAAAGTCTAATGATGACCATGAAACCATTGTCAATCTTTGTAAAAACCCAGCTGGTTCACTAATGTCCTTTAGGGAAGAAAATCTGCTGTACTCCTTACCTGGTCTGGCCTACATGTGGCTCTAGACCCACAGCAGTGTGGCTGACTCTTAAAAAAAATGCCCTCTGAACAAGGGCAATTAGGGATGGGCAATAAATGCTGGCCTAGCCAGTGACACCCACATCCCATGAACAAATAAAAAAAAGTTTGCACTGAAGCCCATACTGAGTTGGCAAGAGGTCAACAAAAAAATGAACAATTGATTGTCCTTCAAAATCAAATGCAAAAGGAATCAGAAATGAAGACTGTCTTCAACAGCAGAATGGAGGCACAGCAGAAGAAACTCAAGGAGTGGTCAGGCCCATTCAGTATGCTGAATTGCGGGAAAGGTCGAGATGAAGCAAGCAAGCTTTGCCAAGAACAGGAAGGCCTCGCGCTACTCAAATTCCTTAGGACAAAGTTTATTCCTCCGGAAAATTAATTTAATGTCACTCTGAACAAACTGAGGAGCCAACTCAGCAATGCTCAATATTCCAGGAGGAAGCTGAAAGCTACAAGAAAGAGACTGAGGA
Source organism: Carcharodon carcharias (assembly GCF_017639515.1). Lineage (NCBI taxonomy): Eukaryota > Metazoa > Chordata > Chondrichthyes > Lamniformes > Lamnidae > Carcharodon > Carcharodon carcharias. The sequence goes on along the minus strand of NC_054468.1, from coordinate 124,180,443 downwards.
GCTGAAGAAGCAGTTGATTGGAAAAGAGGAGGCATTGAAAGGAAGCCATCAAACTTTCCAAACTGTGAGTGGTTAATGAAGCCATGGATTGCACAATTAGAGTTGAAACAAGTTTCAACTTCACTGGAGGCAGACCTGGCCAACAGTGAATCCAAAATGAAGAACAATGACAAAGTTCTGTTGCAGACAGAGAAAGAAAAGACAGAAATGAGATAGGAAAATGTAACTCTGACACTACAGCACAAAGCACTAGAAGAAGAAAAAGCTGAGCTGAATGAGAAGATCCATAAGCTTGCAAAAGGATTAGAAAATAAAATAGCAAACAAATGTTTGGTTGAAATTGTGAGACAAGTGGCAATTAAGGTTCCATTTGCAAAAAGTATACATCCAGCAAGAACATGGCGGACACCATGCAAAAACAAAGTTCATTGCCACTCTAGGAATGAATGCAGGGCACATTCCCTTCGGAAGGAATGGGACAAACTCACAGTGTCCAAAAAAAGCAGACGAGTTGTTAATAAAGAGAAATGTAACTCAAAGAAATGCAAAAAGCAAGTCAAAAGGAGATAACCAAGTACCAGAAACACAGAGGACTACTACCATTCTTCCAAACATGACAGGCCATGATGTAGAAGAACTTTTAAGCTTCAAGGCTGTCTGAATTTATGAAGTCAGAGACTTGAGACAAGTAAAAATTGTATTACAAATAGGTATACTCTGTTGGAAAGAAAAGTTTTATTTCATGACAAACAGGGGATGTTGTACTGCCCGCATACCATTGTAATGTAAAGGTGCTCGGAAGAGCAAGGACTAATGTGGGACTGGGGAATAGCATCGCCCACAGTATGATGTGTAGAGTCACATGGTAATAGACTCAGAGAACAGTCTAGAGAGAACACTCTGAAAGCAGCCTACTTAAATGGTAACAACACCATGCAAGACAGTAACCTGGGATCTGTAAATAGTTAAAGACTAACAATAAACAGTTCATGTTCAAGATATCACCATTGAGATAGCAATGGAGTCCAAATTACAAATATCCCCAGATTCCTTGATGTCTTTAGTATCTTGAAATCTATCGCTCTTTATCTGATATGTACACTGAGCTTCCACAGCCCTCAAGGGTAGAGAATTCCAAGCAATTCCTCCTCATCTCAGTCCCAAATGGCTTGCCTCTTCTTCTGAGACTGCCCCCTGGTTCTAGACCCCCATCCCCACCTCCTCCCCGCCCTCCAACTCTGCCCCACAGCCCAGGGAAATAGCCTTTCTGCATCTACGCATCTAGCCCCTTGAGAATTTTGTAAATTTCAATGAGATCGCCTCTCATTCTTCTAAACTCTAGTGAACGCAGGCCCAGTCTCCTCAATCTCTCCTCTTCGGACAGGTCCATCATTCCAGTAATTAGTCTGGTGAACCTCTGCTGCACTCCCCTCATGGCAAGTATATCCTTCATTAGGTAAGGGGACCAAAACTGTAGACAATACTCCAGGTGCGCTCTAACCAAGGTTCTATACAATTGAAGCAAGACATCTTTACTCCCATACTGAAACCCTCGCGGTAAAGGCCAACATACAATTTGCCTTCCTAATTGCTTGCTGCACCTGCATGTTAGTTTTCAGCGACTTATGAACAAGGACACCCAGGTCCTTTTGGACATCAACATTTCCAATCTTTCAGCACTTAAGAAATACTCTGCAACACCATTCCTACTACCAAAGTGGATAAACTCACATTTAACCACATTATATTCCATTTGCCACTGTCTTGCCCACTTACTAAGCCTGTCCAAATCCCCTTGAAGTCTCTTTGCATCAACCTCACAACATACATTCAGACCTAGTTTTGTAGCCGTTTGCAATCTTGGAATTATTACATTTGTCCACCGCATCCAAATCATTGATATATATTGTGAACAGCTGGGGCCCAAGTATTAATCCTTGCAGTGCGCCACTAGTCACAACCTGAGAGTGACCTGTTTATTCCTACTGTCTGTTTTTTGTCCATTAACAACAGTCAAACAACGGCACAATATTACCTCCTATCCTCTGTGCTCTAATTTTGTTTGCCGACTTCCTGTGTGGGAGCTTATCGAAAGCTCTCTAAAAATCCAAATACACCACATCCACTGGCTCTCCCTCATCTATTCTGCTAGTAGCATCCTCAAGAAACTCATGACAGGGTTGTCAAACATGATTTCTCATTTGTAAATCCATGTTGGCTCTGCCCAATCAGATCATTATTTTCTAACTATCCAGTTATCACATCCTTTATAATGAATTCTAATATTTTCCCTACCACAGACATCAGGCTAACAGTTCTGTAGTTCCCTGTTTTCTTTCTCCCTCCTTTCTTAAATGGTGGGGTTACACTTGCAACCTTTTAGTCTGCAGACATCATCCCAGAACCGATAGAATTTTGAAAGATGACTCCCAATGCATCCACTGTCTCTATAGCCACCATTTTCAACATCCTGGGATATAGATCATCAGGTCCATGGGATTTATCTACTTTCAGTCCCATTTATTTCTCTAGTACTAGTTTTTACTCATACTAATTTCTTTCAGTTCCTCATTCTCATTAGTCCCTTGATTCTCTATTATTTCTGGGAGATTCCTTGTATCTTCCTCTGTGAAGATGGATACAAAGTAAATGTTTAGTTTCTCTGCCATTTCCCTATTCTCCATCATAAATTCTCCTGTCTCTGTCTGTAATGGACCCACATTTGTCTTTGCTAATTTTTTCCTTTTTACATCCCTTTGAAACTTTTACAGACCATTTTTATGTTACTTGTTAGTTTGCATTCATATTCTATTCTCCCTTTCCTTATCAGTTTCTTGGTCCTCCTTTGCTGAATTCTAAAATGCTTCCAGTCCTTGAGCTTACTTTTTTTTTTGTTAGCCTCCAGTTGACTCACTTTTTCTATTGGGGTTTTGTGCCTTAAAATAATGCATATTTGTTGTAAACCATGGTATTAATTGTTTAAGTACTAGCTATTTCCAGCTTTCCATTATACCTTTTAATGTATTTACCAATCCATTTAGATTTGGATTGAACTTGCCCCTCATACCTTCATAGTTTCCTTTGTTTAGATTTAAGACTATAGTTTCGAATTAAATTACATAATTTTCAAAATTAATGGAAAATTCCATCATATTATGGTCACTCTTCCCTAAATGTTATTTTACAAGATTATTAATTAGCTCTTTCCAATTGCATAATAGTAGATCTAAAATAGCCAGTTCCCTCATTTGGTTCTTCAACATACTACTCTAGAAAACCATCTTGTATTAATTCCAAGAATTCATCCTCCACAGCATTAATGCTCATCAGATTTACCCAGTCTAAATGGAGATTGAAGTCCCCCATGATTATTGCATTACCCTTGTTACATACACCTCTATTTTCCTGATTTATACTGTGCCTTGTAACACCACTATTGTTTGGTGGCCTATAAACAACCCTACTGATGTTTGCTGCCACTTGCTGTTTCTTAGCTCCACCTAAACAGATTCTACAACTTGTTCTTCAAGTCTAAGATCCTCTCTCATCAATGTACTGATCTCATCCCTTATTATCAGCATTACCCCACCTACTTTTTCCTTTTTGCCTATCCTTCTTAAATGCCAAATATCCTTGAATATTAATTCCCAATGTTGGTCAGCTTGCAGCCACATCTCTTTAATGGCATTTAGATCATACCCATTTAGTTCTATTTGTGCCATCAATTCGCCTACCTTGTGGTGTGCATTCAGATGGAATGCCTTTAATTCTGCCTTTTTAACATTATTCTGTATTTTGACTCTATTTGATGCTGGCATTTGTTTCTGCTGCCTTCCAATTTTGTTTCTATTTCGCATTGCCAGGTATTTATTTCTCCTATCTGAATTCCCTCTCAGGCTCCCATCCCCGTCATCCATCCTCATAGTCCCCCATACCCGTGCAGCCCACTTCTACCTCATTCCCAAAATCCTCAAACAGGATAGTCCTGGTTGATACATCATTTCGGCCTGTTCCTTTCCCATTTTTCTCCCCTTGCCCAGAATGTTCCCGCCTACATTCATGATTCTTCCAACACCCTACGTCATTTCAACAATTTCTTAGCCCCAACTGTCTCCTCTTTACTATGGATATCCAATCCCTATGCACCTCCATCCCCCACCAGGCCTTGTCTGAGGGCTTTCCACTTCTTCCTTTAACAGAGGCACAAATAGTACCACCACCCTCCTCTGCCTAGCTGAACTTGTTCTCTCATTGAACAATTTCTCCTTTAACGTCTCACTTCCTCCAAAAAGGTGTGGCCATGGCCCACGTGGGCCTTATTGCCAGTCGTTTTGTGGGGTATGTGGAATGTTTCTTGTTCCAGTCCTAGTCAGACCCCCTTCCACAAGTTTTTTTCTGGTACATCGATTATTGTACCAGTGCTGCTTCTGGCTCTCATCTGGAACTTTACTTCCACTTTCCACCCATTCCTCACCTCCACATGATCCACCTCTGACATTTCCCTTCCCTTTCTTGACTTCCCTGTCTCTATTTCTGGGGATAGACTACTAATATTCATTCCAAGCCTACGTACTCCCGCAGCTACTTAGACTACACCTGACACCCTGCTCCCTGTAAGGACTCCATTCCATTCTCCCAGTTTCTTCGTCACCATCACAATTATTCTGGTGATGCTATGTACCACTCTGGTGCTTCTGATATATCTTCTTTTTTCCTCAAGCAAACATTCCAACCCCCACTCCTCCTCTGTGATTGACAGCATCATCAAAAAACCAATTTCCTACACTTCTGCCCATAACTCTTCCCCTCCCTCCCAGGACCATGGTAGAGTTCCCTTATCATCACCCTCCACTCCACCAACCTCCATATTCAAAGGATTATCCTCCATCATTTCTGCCAACTCCAGCATGGTGTCACTACCAAACACATCTTCCCCTCCCCTCCCCTGTCAGCATACCCAAGGGGCCATTCTCTCCGCTACACCCTTGTTCACTCCTTTATCACATCAAAACCTCATTCTCTTCCTATGGAACCTTCTCATGCAATTGCAGGAGGTGTAACACCTACTCCTTTATCTTCTCCCTGCTCAATGTCCAAAGCCATAAATGCTTCTTCCAGGTGAAGCAACGATTTATCTGTACTTCTTTCAATTTAGTCTACAGTATTTGTTACTCACAATGTGGTCTGCTCTACACTGGGGAGACCAAACACAAACTTGGTGACCACTTTGCACAACACCTCTGTTCAGTTCACAAGCCTGACCCTGACCTTCCAGTTGTTTGCCATTTCAATTCACCATCATGCTTTCATGCTCACTTTTCTATCCTCAGCCTGCTGCAATGTTCCAGTGAAGCTCGAGGCAAGCTTGAAGAACAGCACCTTATCTTCTGATTAGTCGCTTTACAGCCTTCTGTACTCAGCATTGAGTCCAACAACTTCAGACTGTGAACTCTGTCCTCCATTTTGTATTTTTTTCCCTATGTGCCAATCTGTATCTCATATTTTCTCATATTTTGTTGTCAGACAACACTGACCTTTATGCTGCTATTAACACCTACTCTGGTCCAATGCTTTGTGCCTTTACTACAACCATTACCATTTCCTTTGCCTTTTGTTCCATGACATCTTTGTCATTTAATCTCCCCATCCTCTAACCTATCCCTGACCTCCCCTTTTGTTCCACCTGTCTTTCTCCCCTTTTTTAACAGCATAAAACCCATCACATTTCTGCCACTCTTCAGTTCTGAACAAGTCTGACTCAAAACGCTAACTCTGTTAATCTCTCTACAGATCCTGCCAGACCTGCCACGTTTTTCCAGCACTTTGTTTTCATTTAATATTTCAAACGATGGTTAAAAACAAAAATATTTCCTGAACATTTAAGATTAAAATAAACGTTATGTACATCTGTTTCATTACGACTGGGATGGGAGGTGAGCGCAGTTTATCTACTCTTTCCGAGGTCACACCATTAGTTTAAAAGTTTAATTCACTCACCAAAATGGCCAATGATTTACCATCACTACTGTTAGACTGCAATAAAAGAGACAATAACCAGGCTTCTTTCAATAAACTCAGAAGGATTGATTTATAATAAAACAAAACTTCATTTTTAAACAAGTCACAAGAACTGGTTAACACATAATTTGGAATCTGGAAGTCTAACTATCTATCCCTCTTAAAATTCCCCAGCATACATGCACACACACACACACACAAACAAAGGACAAACAGGTAGAGTCTTTGCAGAGATGGGCTGTTGAAGAAAATACTTTATGAAACAAAGGATAAAGTTCACAGGGTTTCAATCTGGAGCTCCCTCATGTGAAGCCAGATAGCTAATTCCAACTGATGAACTGGAGGTTCTCACCAATGGAGTTTGGCGTGGAGGAAAATGGAGCTAAATCAATCCTTCTGGTCTCAGCCTCTCAGGTTTCCAAAGGCAGACAAGTATCACTGAGATGAGGATTCTGAGCTGGATATTGATAACCACTCTATTTCAGGCAAGACAAGGAGAGTGCGAGCTGGACAGCTTCACTTTCTCAGTCCATTCCAAACTGAGTTCAAAAAACAGTTCAGAACTTAAAAAAAGACAAAACTTTACATCAGGTGACTTCAGTTACGTGGCCTTTGCCTTTAAACAGTTTTTTCATCAATTAAAGTAATTTCTGTTGAAACAAGCACACAACTCTCCCCACCCAAGTGCCATGCTGGTGAGGTGATTTCTTGCAAAGGCATGCTTCTTCACATTCCAAAGGTGAACTTATGACCTTTTTAAAAAAATCCCAAGTGTCCAAATAGTGTACTGTCATTCCAAATTTTGAAAGAGGAGGACATGTTTCTAACAGTTTCACTAATTGAGAGTGTTGGTGGGAGTCATGTGACCTCTTTGCCCAAAAGAGGACAACTATAATAGGGTTACCATCCCTCCTAAATGGCCTGGAGTCTCTCGGATTTGAAGATTAATCTCCAGACTGCTGCTGTCAGCTACCCTGCAGAATCAATCATTGGGCATCAGAAAATTATGGGGCTTTCATTTTTGTTAAATACTTTCATATATTTGATATAAAAATACAGAATCTGGGAAATAAAAGGCTGTTGGAGAGTGAACAATCATCAAGTTAATTCACAAATTGTTGGCTTTGCATTTACAGAGGGAAGACCGGGCACAGTGAGGATGGACACATTGGGTGAGTGATGGTGGGAGTGTTAAGGTGGGCATTGAGAAGTGGGATTTCATCTGATGAAATGTCCAGCAATGAGTAAACTGCCAAGAAATATAAAAGCAGGTGATGAGAGCTTTTGCAAATTTTAAAAAGGTAGTGAAAGAAATGTGACTCCCTTAGAGGCTGAGACCAGAGAAATTATAATGAGGAATAAGGAAATGGCAATGACATTAAACTTACACTTTGAAATAAATACAGAACATGCTGGAGATACTCAGCAGGTCAGGAAGCAACTATGGAGAGTAACACTGTTAACATTTCAGTTTCATGACTGTTCATCAGTCTGATGAAGGTCCATGGACCTGAAAAATTAATTCCGATTCTCTCCACAGGTGCTGCCTGATCTGCTGAGTATTTTTGATTTTTATTTCAGATTTCCAGCATCTGCAGTATTTTTTTTTGTGTTAATTCAGTGATGTGCTGTTATATAACTTTATTAATATGCTGGTGCGTTCCTGATTGATTTGTTTGTGGGGTCAATGCTCCATTAATTTATGAATTCACCAGTGCCTGTTTTCCATTAATTTGATTTGTTAAGTATATGGTAGTGTAATGTAATGGTTCTGGAGTAGCAAACTAGAGGCCATGAGTTTAAATCTGCTCATGACAGCTTGTGAACTAAATTCAATCAATCTGGTAATTTGTGGGCTTGTTCAAGAAAAATGACCACTAAAGCACCTGGGTTGTTGTAAGAACCTAACCATTTCACTAATGTCATTCAAGAAAGAGAATCTCCCACTTTTATCTGATCTGACCAACAAATATCTCTAGTCCCACTCTATGTGGTTGACCCTTAATGTCCTGATTCATGATTTATGAAGCCAACCAGAGCATTAAAGATTTGCAACCATAATAGTGGCCAGGATTTTCCCCTCGGCAATTTGGGGGCGGGGCCCTGTCACTGAGGGGAAAATGATGCGGGATAACATTGGAGGAATCCCCGATGTCATCCCAGGCCATTTAAATATTTAGGAAGGCAGGTGGACAGCGAAATCAGCTGTCCGCCCGCCGACCGGTCAATGGCCAATTGAGGCCATTGACAGGCTAGTTAAAGTACTTAAAGACCTGCCTGGCTGGCGGGCAGGCCAGGAGCCCCAGCGGACTTCTGATTATTCATGAAACTTCATCCACTGGTGGGATGAAGTTTCATGTCCGTTTTGTACAAAAATAATAAAGTTATGTGTTCTTTATTAACATGTCCCATCTCGTGTGACATTGTCACATGAGGGGGACAATTTTTTAATGTTTCTATTTTTAAAATTTTTAACCACTGTCAGTATTACCCCTGAGACAGGACTTTGCCTCAGGGAGAAGTGCACTCTTTCATGCACTTAGACAGATAGGGAATCCCTCCCCCCACTGGAAGCGCATAGCGCTTCCCGTCGGGGATGCTGCTGGGTGGGCCTTAATTGGCCCGCCCACTTAAAATGGCGGCAGGCCCCGTTTCAGTGGTGGGGGTCAGCTGCCCACCCGCTGCCAAGCCGGTGGGGCCTGCCCGCCATCCAAGGGCAAGATTCTGCCCAGTGTTACCAGCATATACTGACAACAAATACAAAACAAAACCCATAAATTCATTGGGGCCTGCAGTTTCAACATTAATTAATTAATTTAATGGTGCACATTGCTCCATATATTTATTAACTTGTTGGTGTGACTTTCTCTTATACGATTGATCTTTTGTGTGCCCCTTCTCCATTAATTTATTGGTGTGCCTGCTGCGACATGAACTTATTATTAATGCACTGGTGCCAGCTCCTGTAGCACTATATTGATTGTCTGGTACTTACTGTTCTGTTAGTTAATTGCTGCCCGCTGCTTCATTCATTTATTGATTTTTGGGTCTGCCTGCTGGTCTGTGAATTGATCTGTGTATCTACTGCTCCGTTAAGTTTTAGTTCAATGCTGTATTAATTAATTAATTTGCTACTTGGTCTCTCACATTCTACCCTTTGTAAACTTTACTCTGCTGCCCATGTTTTGACTCACAGCAAATCTCATTCCCCTATCACTGACTGACACTGGATATAATAATTTTCATAATATTTCTCTGGTTTGTTGTAAAGTAGGTTTATGGGTGTGAGCGTAGATGGTACTGTGTGTGATTTAATTACATTTGGAGTCAGGTATACGGCATGGCTGAAATTATCAAAAGAAGCTAGGTATAGAAATGTACTTGAAGTGCTAATGAGTAAACATGGATGCTGTCTTAGCATGTGAGGTGTAAAGGGAATTTGCATTTTTAGATAAGTGAAGGGATTGTTTGGATTTCAAAGGGATATTAGTCTGTTTACAACTAGCCAGATAAGCAAGGCTAAGCAGAGTGTTTATTTTTCCCAAAGGTTACTGACAATTTTGGGAATATGAAAGTTTTTATATTATGGGAAAGGTACAGCTCCAAAGATATATGGAACAATGGAATTTACATATTAAAGCAAGAGAAACATATATAAAGTCGAATGAAAGGCCATATTAGGGGCCATGTAAGATTTAATAGGAGCGTGTGAAACAGCCTTGAAGAAGCCTCCGGCCATTTGTGCATACATCTGTTGTGCCAAGTAAAAGTTGGAGAAAGCCATTTGAAATTCCACTGTCAAGTGGGTACTAAGTTAACTTTCATTTTTAAAAACTTTAAAACCTATTTTGGACTATTGCCTTAAAGGGGGTTTGTTACTGGGAGTCAGGTTAATTAGGAATTTTAGGAGTTGTTACAGTATTAAGTAATTGTAGCCTCATGGATGTGCTTGAAATCTTTTATTTTGTTAATAAATAATTTAATTTTTAAAATCTCTAAAGGTCTTAGTGGACTTATTACTTTTGAATTCAGTGCACACATCTTCTCATAATAAATACAAATTGCAAAACCATTGTGTTAGCATGGCCAAGTTTCCCTTGTGAATTTGGTCCACCTGGCACACAACATCTGCCACATCATAACAAAACTGGGGGCTCAACTGGGATGGTTGAAATTCCTTGATTGGTTTGGAGTTGGTGAATCTTAAGGCTACGAGTACGAGAACCATTTTGAATTCAGGAGTTGGTGTGAGGGATTTTAAAGTGGCGAGACTGCGAAAATGGCTTTATCCATGGCTCAAACTTCTCTGGAAGTAGATATAACTCTGACTGGGTTACAAAAGTTATCTAAAGGTAAGTTAACAGAATTGATGGATAAGTTGCAGTTGAGGTTACATGTAGGGGAAAAGAAATCAGACATAATTGAAGTGATAGCACAGCATTTGAAGTTGGAGGGCATACTTGAAATCAGTGAGTCACAGCTGGAGGTAGTGAGACTTCAGTTTCAAATGAAGAAGCTGGAACATGAACAAGCAATGGAATTGAAAAAACCTGGAATTGAAAAGGCTAGAGGCAGACGAAAAGGAAAAGGACAGGAAAGGCCATTTCAAAGGGAGCAAGCAGAAAGACAGGAGAGAGAAAGAAAACATGAAAAGGAATTGGAAGTATAATAAGGTTGGGCACACAAAGTCAATGTGTTGGAGGCTACAGGGAAAATCCTGGAACACAGAAAAGTTCTGGAAGTAAAAGTATAGTGGGATCTGAGATCCAGGCACAGGAAAAGCCAATAGTTTGTGTACAGGTAAAGCAGGAAGAATCAATGATTAGTAAAGAATTGGAAATGTGTTCACAATTTACCCAAGAGAGTTCTGAAGAGCAGGTTGCAGAAATGTTTAAAGATTTTGTATGTGAAGGGCAAGTATTTCCATTTGTACTGGGTGGAGCAGGTAAAGATATTAAAATACAAAAACATTTCAATTGACCTGGATTGCATAAAGCTGTAGTCAAATTCTGTAGAACATTTCAGGTGACAGGGAAACCACAAACAATTATTAAACCGGAACCTTTAATTCCAGTTCAAGCATTTGAGGAACCTTTTACTAGGGTCCTGACTGATTGTGTAGGACCCCTCCCTAAGACTAAAAGTGGAAATCAGTACTTGTTGACCATAGAAACACACTCTGGGAAGCTTCTTAGTCAAACAAACTTTAGTTACACGAGAGCTTCCGGGGCTCCTTGTATACAGCCCCCTTCCCCCCTCATACAACCTTCTTTTCAAAGGAAACCCCTCCCTAGAATTTATTCTCCTGTGCTAGCCACACATTGGTTGAACAAATCACATGACCCCTACTCAGTTGGCCTAATCTTAACGTGACAGTCATCACACTGACAATAATGGATGTGTCTACAAGGTTTCCAGAAATGATACCTTTGCGAAATATTGCAGCAAAGAGAATTGTGGAAGAGTTGACTAAACTTTTTACAAGATATGGTTTGCCAAAAGAAATACAATTAGATCAGGGTTCAAATTTCATGTCATAGCTGTTTAAGCAAGTGATGAATAGTTTGGGGATAAAATGGTTTAACTCAACAGCTTACCATCCTGAGTCACAAGGTGCTTTGGAAAGGCAGCATCTAACTTTAAAAACCATGATGAGAGCTTATAGTCAAGGGGTTAGTGGAATTCCATTCTTGTTTCTTTTTCATCCTTTTCTGGCCAACAAAGAAGTGATGGACTGAATGGCTTCTTTCTGCACCATAACTTTTCTCTGGTTCTCATAATAAATACAAATCACAAAGCTGTTGTGATAACATGGCCAAGTTTCCCTTGTGCATTTGGTTTGCCTGGCACACATCATCTGCCATGTCATAACACTGACCTACACTGGCTCCTGGTAAAGCAGCATCTTGATTTTAAAATTCTGATCCTTATTTGCAAGTTCCTCATTAGCCTCTTCCTTCACTATGTCTGTAATCTCCTCCAGCCCTACAACCCTCTAAGATATCTGGCCTCTTGGGCATTCCCAATTATTGTTGCTCCAGTATTGGTGGCTGTGCCTTCAGTTGCCTGGGGTCTAAGCTCTGGAATTCCCTCCCCATACATCTCTGCCTCTCTACCTTACGATCCTCTTTTAAGGCACTTCTTAAGATCCATCTCTTTGACCAAGCTTTTGGGCATCTGACTGAACATCTCCATATGTCGCTTGGATTCATACTTTGTTTTATAATGCTCATGTGAAGTACTATACAAGTATAAATTGTTGTTAGTGCTCCTTGCTCTATGAATGTCTTGCTTCAGTGGTGACTGATGCTTTATTAAATTTATAATTCACAGGTGCCTACGTGGATGTGCTGCAATTTTTATTAGTAACCTTGGTTATTGTTAGTTTGTGCAAATGCTTGGTTTTTGTTCATTTCTGTGAATTATGATCCTATGTTTTGATATATTAATGATTTGGATGAGGGAAGTGAATGTGCTATCACCAAGTTTGTGGATGACACAAAAATAGATGGGAAGGCAAGTGGTGAGGTTGACAAATAATCTACAGAGGGATATAGACAGGTTAAGTAACTGGACAAAAACTTGGCAGATGGAATATAATGTGGAAAATGTGAGCTTATGCACTTTGGCAGGAAGAATATAGGAGCTGAATATTAGATAAATGGAGAAAGACTACAGAAAGCTGCAGCACAGAGGGATTTGAGGGTCCTTGTACACGAATCACAAAAATTTAGCATACAAGTTCAGCAGGTAATAGGGAAGGCAAATGGAATGTTGGCCTTTATTTCAAAGGGAATGGAGTATAAAAATAGGGGATTCTTGCTAAAACTTTGCAAGGCACTAGTTAGACCACACCTAGAATACTGTGAACAATTTTTGTCCCCTTATCTAAGGCAAGACATATTGGCATTGGAGGCAGTCCAGAGAGGGTTCACTAGGTTGATCCAAGGAATGGAGGGATTTTTTTATGAGCAGAGGTTGAGTTGGTTAGGCTGTACTCATTGGAATTTAGAAGAATGAGAGGCGACCTTTTTGAAACATATAAGATTCTTAGGGGACTTGACAGGGTTGGTTGCTGAGAGGTTATTTCCCCTTGTGTTGGGGGGGAGGGGGGGGGGGAGGTGGTGGAGGAGTCTAGGACCAGAAAGCATAACCTGAGAGAGAGGGGTCATCCATTTAAGACAGATGAGGAGGAGTTTCTTCTCAGAGGGTAGTGAATCTGTGGAATTCTTTACTGTAGCGGACTGTTTCTTTAAATTCATACATGGGATGTGGGCATTGCTGGTCAGGCCAGCATTTATTACCTAGTTCAGAGGGCATTTAAAAGTCAACCACATTGCTGTGGGTGTGGAGTCACATGTAGGCCAGATCAGGTAAGGATGGCAGATTTCTTTCCTAAAGGCTATGAGTGAATCAGATTGGTTTTTCCAACGATTGTTTCATGATCATCATTAGACTTTTAATTCCAGATTTTTATTGAATTCAGGTTCCACCATCTGCTGTGGCAGGATTCAAACCCAGGTCCCCAGAGCATTACCCTAGTCCAGCAACAATACCACTACACCATCACCTCCCCCCGGGTTGTTACCTATATTCAAGGCTGAGATAGACATTTTTAATCAGCAAGAGAATCAAGGGTTATGGGCAAAAGGCAGGAAAGTAGAATTGAGGATTATCAGATCAGTCATGATCTCATTGAATGGCGGAGCAGACTCGATGGGATCTTACATCTTACGGTCTTATTCTCAAAAGAAGTCAATTAAAACATCGTTACCATGCCTGTGTTGTTTGTTGCTTAGGCTGGATTGTCATAACATAGAATCATAGAGTTTTACAGCATAGAAGGAGACCATCCAGCTCATTGTGTCTGTGCCTCTTTGAAAGAACTATCCAATTAATCCTACGCCTTTACCCTTTCCCTGTACCCGCGGAACTTCTTTATCCTTTTAAGTCTGAATGTTACCATTGATTCTGTTTTCACTGCTGTTTGAGGCACTGCATTCCAGATCAACTTGCTGCATAAAAACTACACTAAAATGACATTTTCCGTGTTATCACGTAAGGTTAGATGTTATTTAAAAGTGACATCCCTTTTCATTTATAGAGTCACGGAGGTCTACAGCACAGAAAAAGGCCCCTCGGCCCAAAGAGGGCTTCAGGAATAAAAGCAAGTTTTGCGATCTGCTTTACTCATTTTACTGTTGGATGCTAATCCCAGGCAGAGTTTGTGCTGTTGACAGCGGCTGAGTTTCGGGGCAGGGTCGCTGCAGTTGCCGTTCTGAACCCGCAGGGGCGCTGCAGGCAGATGCAAGACTCAAGTGATCAGCAGAAGTGAAAGGTCGGCGGAGGGTTAGTCCGTGTCAACCCGTGACGTCAGGGCATCATGGCGGAGCAGTGCTCCAAGTCCCTCAGCGGCTTATTGGGCGGCCTGGCTCAGCTCATCTACTATCACAGCCCGGGCATCACTGAGCAAATGCTCAAGGACCAGCTCTACCCTGACCTGCCGCAACAAGATTTCAAAGTCCTGCTTGAGAAAATGGCCGGGATCCTGCGGGTAGGTGCAGGCGACGCCGCATTTCCTCACTGCGCTCCTGGCTCCCCCTGGATTTGTTCCTCCGCCCCCCAGACCTCCCCCTTCCCCACCCCCCACCAAGCCCCCTTCTTCCCGGTCCCTCAACCCCCCACTCCCCCCCCCCCCTCCACCCCCGGTACCTCACCACACTCCCCCTCAACCCCTCCATCCCCCGGGTTCCTACCTCACCATCCCACCCTCGGGTCCCTGCCTTCGTCCATACTTCTCCCCCTTTGCCACCAGTCCCTGCCGCCAATTTTTTTAGTAAGCTGAAAATATAAACTTGTTGCTTGGTGTCTTCTAGCTAGGTACAATATTTCACCCATCCTTTTGAATGCTTCATTAAAAAATGCAAATTGCCCCCTTGACACCTATTTTTCTAAACTTCCCCATTTTTATCTAATTACCATTTTAAACCTACTTTTTATACATCAAAGTCTCTAGACTAGCTGGCTTTAATCCAATTAAGACACACACACATAACACATATAGGCCCAGATACCACTAAACTCTATTTAAAAATATATTTCCCAATAACATTAAAGACATTAATCCCTTCATGACAGTGAGTGGCTTGGAGGGGAACTTCCAGGTGGTGGTGGTGTTCCCATGTATCTGCTGCCTTTGCCCTTCTAGATGGTAACAGTCAAGTGTTTGGAAGGTGCTGTCAAAGGAGCCTTGGCGAATTCCTGCAGTGTATCTTGTAGATGGTACGCACTGCTGCCACTGTGTGTCAGTGGTGGAGGGAATGAATGTTTGTGGAAGGGATGCCAATCAAGTGGGCAACTTTGTCCTGGATGGTGTCCAGCTTCTTCAGTGTTGTGAGAGCTGCACTCATCCAGGAAAGTGGGGAGTTTTCCATTACACTCCTGGGAGTTTTCCATTACACTCCTGGGAGTTTTCCATTACACTCCTGGGAGTTTTCCATTACACTCCTGGGAGTTTTCCATTACACTCCTGGGAGTTTTCCATTACACTCCTGGGAGTTTTCCATTACACTCCTGGGAGTTTTCCATTACACTCCTGGGAGTTTTCCATTACACTCCTGGGAGTTTTCCATTACACTCCTGGGAGTTTTCCATTACACTCCTGACTTGTGCCTTGTAGATGGTGGACAGGCTTTGGGGAGTCAGGAGGTGAGTTACTTGCTGTAGGACTCCTAGCCTCTGACCTGCTCTTAAAGTTGCAGTATTTATTGGGTTATCCAGTTCAGTTTTTGGTCAATGGTAAGCCCCAGGTTGATAGTAGGGGATCCAGTGATGATAATGCCATTGAATGTCAAGGGGAGATGGTTAGATTCTCTCTTGTTGGAGATGGCCATTGCCTGGCACTTGCGTGATGTGAATGTTACTTGCCACTTGTCAACCCCAGCCTGGATATTGTCCGGGTCTTGCTGCGTTTGGATATGGATTGCTGAAGTATCTGAAGAGTTGCAAATGGTGCTGAACATTGCAATCATCAGTGAACATCCCTACTTCTGACTTTAATGATGGAAGGAAGGTCATTGATGAAGCAGCTGAAGATGATTGGGCCTAGGACACTACCCTGAGGAATTCCTGCAGTGATGTACTGAGATGATTGACCTACAACACCCATCTTCCTTTGTGCAAGGTATGACTTCAACCAGTGGAGAGTTTTCCCCTGATTCCCATTGATTCCAGTTTTCCCAGGGCTCTTTGAAGCCACACTTGGCCAACAGATAGCTTATTGCATCAAAGACAGATAACCTTTTCATTTTATTACATGATTACACATAACGTATTATAAAGTAAGAAAGATTTAACCAGAACAAAAGCCTTGATATCAAGGGCAGTTACTCTCACCTCACCCCTCAGCTCTTTTGTCCATGTTTGAACTAAGGCTATAATGAGGTTGGGAGCTGAGTATCTTCACGTCCTTTGGTTGACTATGATAAGATTATGGCCAAAAACCATGTTATTATTGGTGTTCTATTCAGATCTTTTTAAAAAAAAGGTTGTAGGAAAAAAGACAGGTTCGGAGTTAGAATTCTATGATGTTTAAGTTCTTGTATTCTGACTTGGCTTTTGTTTTGGTTAAATCTTTATTACTCTATAATACGGTATGTGTAATTGTGTAACTAAATGAAAAGGTTATCTGTCTTTGATGCAATAAGCTATCTGTTGGAAGGATATTAGGCACTAGTAAAGATATTGTAAAGGCATTGTTAAAAAGAAACCTTCACTGTAGTGAAGCTTGTTTTGTTTCAAGGGAAAGATGTTATGGAAGTCAAACTTGCCTTAATGTTGAGAGCAGAGATCAGGAACTTCAACTCCAGCTGGGCATTGGAGCTTTTGCACATTATCAAACTGGGAACAGGTGGCACATGGCGAGATCAACATTTTTAAGTTACTTGGGCCCATGATGCCTGTGCAAAAACCCAGGTCAGATGACCAGGAGCTGACTGCCATCAACAAGAGGAGTCCCAGGCAGGGGGCAAGGAGAGGGGCAGGCAGAGGTGCCAAAGGGGAGACCAGTAAGTGACCATGGAAGAAAGATTCTGAAATGAACTGAGTGCCTAAATGAAGTTGTTAAACTTATGTAAGGGTTCCGAAGGGACAGATCGCAAAGGAGGTAGGAGGCAGGGAGAGGTAGCAAAAGAGTCCCAGAGGGGGTTCAGGGACAGGAAGGAGTCCCAGTTCAGTTAAAAAGAGAGGAGCAGAGAAAAAGCTCCAAATAGGTTAAAGGCTGCGGATAACAGACTTTTTAAGCAAAGAAGGCTGAAGGGAAGCCCCGGTAATTGAAGAGGGCTTGGAAGAAGCTGTGAAAATCCAAGAAGGCACCTGAAGGTTGGTGACTCCATGCAGCGGGCTCTTGGGGCAAAGGTACCCTTTTGGAGCAGTAGTGTTCAGATTGGAGTGGCCAAAAAGCTGAAGTTGTGCTTGGGTGCAGACTCAGGAATCCAGGGGAATGGAGTTTTGGGGGACAAGTTTAAACCCTGCGAGGTGGACCATCATTGGTGCCAGCTGAGTTGGAGCGACTTTTGGAGAGAATTCAAGGCAAGATCCTTTGAAGGTAAAGATTGGAATCCCTCATGAGACAAAGTTTTCAGCGCGACTGGTTGACTCACCTTGTTATTGACATCTGGGTGGGTTGTTGAGAAATCAATGGACTCCTTGGTCGTATCTGCATTTATTGTATATTGTGGTGTGTTCCACCGCAGTCGGCTTGTTAATTCACATGTAACTCACTTAGCCTGCATGTTAGAGTATAAGATATTGTAAATTGTTTTCTGTGTGACCTTGTATAGTAAAATTTATTTTTGTTTGTTTAACAATTGTGGAATCTTGTAGTCTTATTCATTGAGCAAGTGTCTTAAATCTCAAATTTTAAACAAAATGTTCTCAGTCTCGAACCAGATTTTATCAACAACTTGGGGGTAGGGTTAAAACAGAGTCAACTTGCCAACCAATCAGCACCCTTTTCTCCTGCGGCGTAAGTTAATATTATTTGAAATTTGGCATTCTTGTGTTTGTCCTGATGAGTGAAAGACAAAAAGCTTTGGCAACATGTCTCACTTTTCAACGTCAGTGGCCAAAACTATGACAGATGAAGTTCAGTGTGGGGAAATGTGAGGCATTTTGAATCTGAGGAAGACAAATACTAGTTTGTTACCAGTGAGGCACAATGATCTGGAGGAGCAAAAGGATTTGGGTGCCCATGCACAAAAATCACTAAAAGCTGGTGTCCAGGAATTTAAAAAGTAATCAAAAGGCCGAATCAAATGTTCGCCTTTGTTTCAAGTGATTGGAATTCAAAAGTGAGGATGTGATGCTTCAGTTTTACGAGGCCGTGGTTAGACTCCATCTTGTGTACTGTGTTCAGTTTGGGTACTGAAATGTAGGAACAAATATATAGATCTTGGAGGCGTTACAGTGCAGTTTTGCAATATGCCCGGGCTTAAGGGTTGCACCGTCAGAACAGGTTTAATTATTTCCCAAACTAAAGGCCATGTTTGAGAGGTGATCCGATCAAGGTCAGGTCACCTTTGATCAGCCTACTTGATTGGCACCACATCCACAAACATTCACTCCCTACACCACTGATGTACAGTAGCAGCTGTGTGTACCATCTACAAGATGCACTGCAGGAATTCACCAAGGCTCCTTAGATAGCACCTTCCAAACCCACGGCCACTACCATCTAGAAGGACAAGGGCAGCAGCTAAATGGGAAAAACACCACCTGGAAGTTCCCCTCCAAGTCACTCACCATCCTGACTTGGAAATATATGGCCGTTCCTTCACTGTCGCTGGTTCAAAATCCTGGAACTCCCTTTCTGATAGCATGGTGGGTGTACCTACACCACATGGACTGTAGTGGTTCAAGAAGGCAGCTCACCACCACCTGCTCAAGGGCATTTAGGGATGGGTAATAAATGCTGGCCCAGACAGTGAAGCCCACATCCCATGAGTGAATTAAAAAAAATTCAAATAAATGAATATGATGGCTTCTTTCCACCAACCTTATTTTCTCTACTTGGGGAATCAGAGCAAGGTGGCATAATTTAAAGTTATTGTGAGGCCATTTTAGAGTGAAATTAGGAAGTACTTTTTCAAAGGATAGTTGAAATCTGGAACTTATTCCACAAAAGGTTGTTAAAATTGGGCCTGTTGAAATTTTGAAGACTATAATTGATACCTTTAACCTAGATAAAACCTAAGGATTCAGCGGAAAGCCAGAAAATTGAAGCTGGGAGGGAGATTTGTTGAGCTTATCCATTAAGCCTTAAATTCCAGAGCTTTGTGGATTTTCCAAGGGTAAACCCAGATTTAAGCAAGTTCAGAGATCCTCAAGTTCTACCGACAAAAATTGGGCTATGATAGTGTTCATCAGTCAAGTGCAGAGGAAAAAGATCCACCCAAGTGAATCTGCTTTCAACCGTATGAAGAAAAATAATATGAGCATGTGTGCAGGATCGAATCTGAAGTTTTAAAGCTATGTTGCCACAAAGATTTCAGTAAGTTGTTACAGTGGCTATATTTAAAAACAAATTCTGTAGTGTGGTTTTATTTTTTGAATAAATTAACTGGCAGACTTGTGGGATGTAAGTGATAAAGGTTGGTCCTGGGATGTAAGTTATGTTTCCTCTATCAGGTAATTTATATAAGTGGATAAAAAAATTCTCTGCCTATTTGTTGAAAGTGAGGATTTTAATTGTGAAGGGGACAAATTTATCAAATTCAAGAAAAGATTAAACATATTTGTGTCATTATTTATCTCTGCAACAGTACTTGATATTAGTAAAACATTTTGTTTATTTATGGTTAAATTCGCAGCTCTTTTTGGGAATCCTTTTTCCAAATGTGAGGAATAGCCTTTCCAGAAGTTTATAATGTTTAATGGCTGTTTTTGGCTTTCGAGTGAAATAAAAAACCTTCTACAACCACTCATAGGATGACAAAATGTTAAGACTTTGCTTGAACTGATTTTGCCCGAATCTTTTTCTCTTCACGTGAGGTATTTCCTTGGTTCTTGGTGACTGCAGTTGTAGTAGATTATACAGCGCACAGGTTTCTGGTTTTTAAAGTAATCTCTGGTGAAATGTTAAAAACAAAAAAACTGCGGATGCTGGAAATCCAAAACAAAAACAGAATTACCTGGAAAAACTCAGCAGGTCTGGCAGCATCGGCGGAGAAGAAAAGAGTTGACGTTTCGAGTCCTCATGACCCTTCGACAGAACTTGAGTTCGAGTCCAGGAAAGAGCTGAAATATAAGCTGGTTTAAGGTGTGTGTGTGGGGGGCGGAGAGATAGAGAGACAGAGAGGTGGAGGGGGTTGGTGTGGTTGTAGCGACAAACAAGCAGTGATAGAAGCAGATCATCAAAAGATGTCAACAACAATAGTACAATAGAACACATAGGTGTTAAAGTTAAAGTTGGTGATATTATCTAAACGAATGTGCTAATTAAGAATGGATGGTAGGGCACTCAAGGTATAGCTCTAGTGGGTTTTTATTTTATATAATGGAAATAGGTGGGAAAAGGAAAATCTTTATAATTTATTGGGAAAAAAAAGAAGGGGGAAACAGAAAGGGGGTGGGGATGGGGGAGGGGACTCACGACCTAAAGTTGTTGAATTCAATATTCAGTCCGGAAGGCTGTAAAGTCCCTAGTCGGAAGATGAGGTGTTGTTCCTCCAGTTTGCGTTGGGCTTCACTGGAACAATGCAGCAAGCCAAGGACAGACATGTGGGCAAGAGAGCAGGGTGGAGTGTTAAAATGGCAAGCGACAGGGAGGTTTGGGTCATTCTTGCGGACAGACCGCAGGTGTTCTGCAAAGCGGTCGCCCAGTTTACGTTTGGTCTCTCCAATGTAGAGGAGACCACATTGGGAGCAACGAATGCAGTAGACTAAGTTGGGGGAAATGCAAGTGAAATGCTGCTTCACTTGAAAGGAGTGTTTGGGTCCTTGGACGGTGAGGAGAGAGGAAGTGAAGGGGCAGGTGTTGCATCTTTTGCGTGGGCAAGGGGTTGTGCCATAGGAGGGGGTTGAGGAGTAGGGGGTGATGGAGGAGTGGACCAGGGTGTCCCGGAGGGAGCGATCCCTACGGAATGCCGATAAGGGGGGTGAAGGGAAGATGTGTTTGGTAGTGGCATCATGCTGGAGTTGGCGGAAATGGCGGAGGATGATCCTTTGAATGCGGAGGCTGGTGGGGTGATAAGTGAGGACAAGGGGGACCCTATCATGTTTCTGGGAGGGAGGAGAAGGAGTGAGGGCGGATGCGCGGGAGATGGGCCGGACACGGTTGAGGGCCCTGTCAACGACCGTGGGTGGAAAACCTCGGTTAAGGAAGAAGGAGGACATGTCAGAGGAACTGTTTTTGAATGTAGCATCATCGGAACAGATGCGACGGAGGCGAAGGAACTGAGAGAATGGGATGGAGTCCTTACAGGAAGTGGGGTGTGAGGAGCTGTAGTCGAGATAGCTGTGGGTGTCGGTGGGTTCGCATGGGCCCCAGCTATGCCTGTCTCTTTATGGGGTATGTGGAACATTCCTTGTTGCAGTCCTACTCCGGCCCCCTTCCACAACTCTTTCTCCGGTACATCGATGATTACTTTGGTGCTGCTTCATGCTCTCGTCAGGACTTGGAAAAATTTATTAATTTTGCTTCCAATCTCCACCCTTCCATCATTTTCACGTGGTCCATCTCTGACACTTCCCTTCCCTTCCTTGACCTCTCTGTCTCAATCTCTGGTGATAGACTGTCCACCAATATCCATTACAAACCCACCGACACCCACAGCTATCTCGACTACAGCTCCTCACACCCCACTTCCTGTAAGGACTCCATCCCATTCTCTCAGTTCCTTCGCCTCCGTCGCATCTGTTCCGATGATGCTACATTCAAAAACAGTTCCTCTGACATGTCCTCCTTCTTCCTTAACCGAGGTTTTCCACCCACGGTCGTTGACAGGGCCCTCAACCGTGTCCGGCCCATCTCCCGCGCATCCGCCCTCACTCCTTCTCCTCCCTCCCAGAAACATGATAGGGTCCCCCTTGTCCTCACTTATCACCCCACCAGCCTCCGCATTCAAAGGATCATCCTCCGCCATTTCCGCCAACTCCAGCATGATGCCACTACCAAACACATCTTCCCTTCACCCCCCTTATCGGCATTCCGTAGGGATCGCTCCCTCCGGGACACCCTGGTCCACTCCTCCATCACCCCCTACTCCTCAACCCCCTCCTATGGCACAACCCCTTGCCCACGCAAAAGATGCAACACCTGCCCCTTCACTTCCTCTCTCCTCACCGTCCAAGGACCCAAACACTCCTTTCAAGTGAAGCAGCATTTCACTTGCATTTCCCCCAACTTAGTCTACTGCATTCGTTGCTCCCAACGTGGTCTCCTCTACATTGGAGAGACCAAACGTAAACTGGGCGACCGCTTTGCAGAACACCTGCGGTCTGTCCGCAAGAATGACCCAAACCTCCCTGTCGCTTGCCATTTTAACACTCCACCCTGCTCTCTTGCCCACATGTCTGTCCTTGGCTTGCTGCATTGTTCCAGTGAAGCCCAACGCAAACTGGAGGAACAACACCTCATCTTCCGACTAGGGACTTTACAGCCTTCCGGACTGAATATTGAATTCAACAACTTTAGGTCGTGAGTCCCCTCCCCCATCCCCACCCCCTTTCTGTTTCCCCCTTCTTTTTTTTCCCAATAAATTATAAAGATTTTCCTTTTCCCACCTATTTCCATTATATAAAATAAAAAAAAACCCACTAGAGCTATACCTTGAGTGCCCTACCATCCATTCTTAATTAGCACATTCGTTTAGATAATATCACCAACTTTAACTTTAACACCTATGTGTTCTATTGTACTATTGTTGTTGACATCTTTTGATGATCTGCTTCTATCACTGCTTGTTTGTCGCTACAACCACACCAACCCCCTCCACCTCTCTGTCTCTCTATCTCTCCGCCCCCCACACACACACCTTAAACCAGCTTATATTTCAGCTCTTTCCTGGACTCGAACTCAAGTTCTGTCGAAGGGTCATGAGGACTCGAAACGTCAACTCTTTTCTTCTCCGCCGATGCTGCCAGACCTGCTGAGTTTTTCCAGGTAATTCTGTTTTTGTTCTGGTGAAATGTTGCCTTTTCCTTCCATTGCTACAGCCATTTTGGAAATGGTGTTCCCAAAATGCTGTTGGGTGGAGAATTTCAGAGACTGTGAAACACTGGTGATCCAAATCCAGTTCAACTTGATGGAAAGTGTGGAGGTGATGGTGTTCCCATTGATATTACTGCAATTATTTTTGGTGGCAGATGTCGTAGTAAGCTTTAAGTCCTTTGGTGGTGCAGGCCTTATGAAAACTAAGTCCTTGGATGCTCTGTGAATGGTCAATCTTGCTGTCCATCATGACAATTGCACCCCTAGGTTGCACACAGATGCATCAAGGGAGCAGCATTCTACTCGTCTCTTGCCAATAGTAATACATCTGGGAACCAGTAGAAATCTAATGCTTGGGCTTCTCTATTTAGCACAGGGCTCCTATGGAAAACATTGCGACAAGCAGTTCAACCACAGAAAACAGAGTTAAAAATACAGCTGCCAAACTTCTTGAACACTTTGAAGTTGTTTTAATAATTTCAAACTTTATTTCCAAAGCCATTTCTCAACTTGGTGGAGAAGTATAAAGCCCGGGGAAAACAACTTGGAAAATAAATTGCTTGTCCTGTTGTTTTCTTGTATCCTTATTAGTTTCTCATATTGTTCCTGTGTCTCAGTAGGATAGTTTCGGCCAGATTAGTTGTGACTGGCTGCTATATGAAAGTGAGTTTTGATGTAATTCAGATGCAAATGTGACAATATTTGCTGATATACAGGCCAGTCAGACAAAACACACACTTGATACAACTTTTTCTGTATTATAGAATGAAACAGCACAGAAGGAGGCCATTTGACCCATTGTGCCTGGCTGGCTCTTTGATGTTTAGTTATGGATCTTCTGTTAAATTAAAGGATGATACAATTTTATGCTATATATTGGGGCCATTGGTTTATGATGATTTGAACATCTTGTATTTTTATAATTGTTTTTAAAATTTATAATAAACCTGATTCCTTGACTTTTTTTTGCTCTCTCTGCTCCCTCTATCAACCAACTTCTTGTCTGTCCTCACCAGCTCATTGTGTCTGAGATTCATTTGCAGCAGCAGTAGAATGAGATTGAGAAGCAGTAGAGATGCTGGTGGCAAGAGAGCCTCACTCACTGTAATGTCATGAGGTATTTTATGTAATCTTCCTTATTGCCACCAGAGGTTCTCAATATGCTTTGTAAATGATCATTATCAGCAGCATAAAAATAGGGCTGGTCCATTGAAGCTTAACATTCATGAACATTATCTTATTACTGTATTTTAGAAATCCCAAATGTTTTGGCTGAGAAATTATTCAAATATTTAACTGTTTTTCCTGGTTACTTTTTAAATTTACTTTTCACTCATTTTCACAAGTGCTCTAGTCCTATTTTACAGCACCTTGAAGCAATAATCTAGGTTACCTATAACATTAATGTTTTAAATAGGTAAACTTTTTTCTTTTTAAGATTTTCTAAAATCCCATTTAATTGTTCATTTTATAAAGGTGGCAGTTGCCAATTTTTGATTGCTGACATTTTGGATTTTGTGGAGTCCCACACAGAATTAGGTTAGATATGTTTTTTACTTGCATGTAACAAGATATACTCTTCTGGTCCACAAACTGTTCTTTATTATCATTGTTGTCAGACTTTATTTGCAACCTCAGCCTTCTACTTGTTCCTGAGTTAAGCTTCCAACCCCATACCCTGTCTATCACCAGGATTGCCTAGTTCCACTTCAGTACCATGCTGCAACCGCACCCTGGCTTCAGTTCAGCTTCTATTGAGACTCTCATCTTCTAAATTTGACAATTCCTTTCCTGTCCCTGCTGGCTTCCCACTTTACATCCCTACAAACTTGGGCCATCCAAAACTCAAACTAACTCTTGTTCATCCAACACTTTTTGTGCTCACTGACCTGCGTTGTTGGACTTGGAACCAATTTCCCTGTTTTAAAATTTTCATCCTTGTTTTCAAATCCCTCCATGACCTTGCCTGTCCTATTCTGTCAACGCTTCCAGCCCTCTAACTCGCTGGAGATTTCTGCACTTTGAGTGAAAGCTAACTAGTGATATAAAAACAGAGTTTCTACAAGCATTTAGATAGGAAAAGAGTAACTAAAGCTAGTGTTGGTCCTCCAAAGGCTGAGTCTGGGGAATTGATAATGGAAAACCCGGAAATGGTGGACATATCAAACAGGTATTTTGTTTCTGTTGTCACTGTAGAAGACTTAGATAACTTCCCAAGATACTTGAAAATTAAGAGTTGACAGGTGGGGAGGAACTTTATCACCATCACTAGGAAAAAGGTACTGGGAAAACTATTAGACCTAAAGGCTGACCGGTCTCAAGGAGCAGATGACTTACATCCTGGGGTCTTAAAAGATGTGGCTGCAGAGATAGCAGATGCATTGGTCATAACCTTACAAAATTCATTAGATTCTGGAAGGGTCCAGTGGATTAGAAAATAGCAAATGTAACACCTTCATTCAAGAAATGAGGGAGACAGGAAACTATAGCCTAACAACTGGGGTAGACAAATTGCTAGACTCCATTATTAAGGAGGTTTTGTGGGATACTTACAAAATCATAATGAAATCAGGCAGAGTCAACATGGTTTTGTGAAAGGGAAATCATGTTTGACTAATTTATTAGAGTTCTTTATGGAAGTAACAAGCAAGGTGGATAAAGGGGAACCTGCTGTATTTGGATTTCCAAAATGCATTTAAAAAGATGCCATATCAAAGGTTACAATGAAAAATAAGAGCACATGGTATAGGGGGTAACATATTTAGACTAGAGAAACGATTGATTTGCTAACAGGAAACAGTAGGCACAAATGCATATTATTCAGGTTGGCAAGCTTTAACAGTGGAGTACCACAGGGATCAGTGCTGTTATTTACAATCTGTATCAATGTCGTGGATGATTAGACCAAATTTATGGTAGGCAAATTTGCTGATGACACCAAGATGGGTAAGAAAGCTAGTTCTCCAGAGGAGGAGAGTCTGCAAAGGGATATAGATAGGTTAAATGAGTGGACAAAAAATTGGCAGGTGGAGCATAATGTAGGAAAATGTGAACTTGTCCACTTTGGCAGGAAGAATAGAAAAACAGTATACTATTTAAATGGGGAGAGACTGCAGAACATGGTGGCACAGGAGGATCTGGGTGACCTGGTACATTAATCTCAAAGTCAGTATACGGGTGCAGCAAGTGATTCGGAAGGCAAGTGATATGTTGGTGTTTATTACAAGAGGAATGGAATATAAAAGTAGGGAAGTTTTACTGCTGCTGTACAGGGCATCTGGAATACTGTGTACAGTGTAGTCTCCTTATTTGAAAAAAAACATAATTGTGTTAGAAGCCATACAGAAGTTTCATTCGACATTCCTGGGATGAAGGGATTATCTTATGAAGAAAGTGTTGGGCCTGTATCGATTGGAGTTTAAAAGAATGAGAGGTGATCTTATTGAAGCATAAGATCCTGAGGGGACTTGATTAGGGTGGATACCGGGAGAATGTTTCCACCTGTGGGAGAGACTAGACCTAGTGGACACAAGTTAAGGATAAGAGATCTCCCTTTTAAGACTGAGATGAGGAGAATTTTTTTCTGAGGGTTGTTAGTATGTGGATTTCTAGAAAGCAGTAAAAAGTGGGTCATTGAATTTATTCATAGCTGAGTTAGATGGATTTTTGATATACAAGGGAGTCAAGAGTTATGGGATCAGACAGGAAAGTGGAGTTGAGACATGACCAGATCAGCCATGATCTTATTGAATGGCAGAGCAAACTGAAAGGGTCAAATGGCCTACTCCTGCTCTAAGTCCTACGTTCCTATGCTTCTCCAAATCTGGCCTCTTGCACATGCCTGGTTTTCATCACTTCACCATTGGTGGTCATCCCTTCAGCTGCCTGGGCCCTGAGCTGTAGAATTCCTTCATCTCTCCACCTCTCTCTTCTCCTTTAAGATGCTCTTTAAGACCTACCTCTTTATCCAAGCTTGAGGTCACCAGTCCTCACAGATATCTATGTGGCTCAATGCCACATTTTGTTTGATAATGCTCCTAGTTTGGGACAGTTTACTGTGTTAAAGATGCAGTATTTTTAAACAAATTCCTACATGTAAAGCTTTCCACAGGATTCAAGTCAACTTTAAGGTAAGCGAAGTGATTGAAACAGTTATGCACAAAGCTAAGGAGAGGAAGGAAATCATGTGGCTCATCTCATCCTCTTTGACAGGTCTTTATCAGTCACCCATCACAGCATATAACTTTTTAATGTTTCTCGAGTTTTTGCCTCCACTATCTTGCATGGAAAATCATCCCAGAATGTAACTCATTCTGGGTGTAAAGATGTTGCAAAAATCTGGTTTTCCTTTTACTCCAGAATTTGTTCCGATGTTTAGTCGAAGTGAAATCTGCTCTCTGCACCATCTTCTTGCTGTATCTTGATATAGGCAATCTGTTTCTGCCTAATTTGCCATTTGATAATCCTGTCCATGGGTCTTGTAGCTGTTGTTGGCACCATCAAAAGAGAAGTCGTAGAAGTGATAATTCTACATTTTCAGCTTCTCCCGTCTTATTTGGTATCTCCACAGTGCTGGTTGATCACCCTTCTCCATCATCTCCTCCTCCTCCTGTCAGTCACCCACTCCTCTTCCAATCGTACTTTGTTTTGGTCTCTCACCACCGCATCCTTCCATTTGGCCTTAGGCCTTCCTGTTCTCTTTCTTGCACTCTCATCTGCATTACTCGCTTCACCACATTTCCTCTTTATGTCCACAACAGGCGACTATACCATTTCAGTCTCTTCTCTGCAACTTTTTTTGCTCCCACAATCTTCACTGACCCCTCCCGATAGGAGCATAGAAACAGGAGTAGGCCTTTTGAACCTACTCCACCATTCAGTTACATCATGGTTGATCATCTACCTCAACACCACTTTCCTCATGTCCTTTGATTTCGTTATGTCAGCACATTCCTGATGTACTGGTTCCTGATTTTGTCCTTTCTCGCCACTCCACACATCCATCTCAGCATCTCTGTCTCATTAGTATCCAGTCATTGTTCTCTCTTGATGTTACTCCTGCTGTTCTCGCAAACATTTGTAACTTCTTCCTGTCAGTTTCAGCAATACTTTTCTGTCACTTAACACTCCACTGCACTTCTTCCAATTACTCCAACCAAAGCTAATCTATTGCTTAATTTCCATTTTCCATACTTCCATTTTCTGCCACCACTGACTCCAGCTACTTGAAACTATTCACTTTCTCCAAGTCTTCACCTTCACTCTGGTCCTCTTTCCAAGGCTCAAACTGGCAGTCCATGTGTTGGGTCTTTAGTCTACAGGTTTTCATGCCCCTGTCTTCCAGTGCTTTTTTCCGGCTTCTGGAAATTGTAGTACATGATATAAATCAATAATCACTTAAACAAGTGCAGGATAGTTAAGGAAAGCCAGCATGGGTTCATCAAAGGAAAATCATGTTTAACTAACTTGCTGGAGTTTTTTTGAGGAGGTAACAGAGAAGGTTGATGGGGAAATGCTGTTGAGATGTATATGGCTTTTCAGAAGGCATTTGATACAGTACCATACAACAGACTTGTGAGCAAAATTCTAGGTCATGGAATAAAAGGGAAAGGAGGCACTTGGATGAGAAATTGGCTGAGTGACAGGAAAGGCAGAGTAGTGATAAATGGTTGTTTTTCCGATTGGAGGAAGGTTTGTAGTGGAGTTCCTCAGGGGTCTGTTGGAACCCTTGCTCTTCCTGATACATATAAATGATCTAGACTCTGGTGTGCAGGGCATGATTTCAAAATTTGCAAACAATACAAAGGTTGGAAGCATTGTCAACTGTGGGGGTGGTCTTGAACTTCAAAAGGACATAGGCATGTTGGTGGTTTGGGCAGACAAGTGGCAGATGAATTTCGATGCAGAGAAGCGTGAGGTGAGTTGTTTTGGCAGGAAAGATATGGTGAGACAGTATAAAATAAAGGGAGAGCCTCTAAAGGAGGTGCAGGAACAGAGGGACCTCAGTGTATACTTACATTGGTATTGAAGATGCTATATGCATCAAGGGAAAGTATATTAGGCTTTATTAATAGGGGCATTGAATACAAAAGTAAGGAGGGCATGTTGAACTTGCATAAGACACTAGTTAGGCCTCATCTGGAATACAGCGTCCAGTTCTGGGCACCATACTTGAGGAAGGAAGTGAAGGCACTGGAGAGAGTACAGAGGAGATTCATAAGAATGATTTCTGGGATGAAGAGCTGTAGCTATGAGGATAGATTGGAGAGGTTGGGACTGTTTTCTTTGGAGAAAAGGCTGAGAGGAGACTTGATAGAGGTATTCAAGATCCTGAGGGATATGGACAGCGTAAATAGTGATAAACTGTTCCCACTTGAGCATCAAGAACTAGAAGGCACAGATTCAAAATAATTGGCAAAAGGAGTAAATATGATGTGAGGAAAAATGTTTTCACCCAGAGGGTGGTTGGACTCTGGAACAAACTTCCTGAGAGGGTGGTGGAGGCAGATTTGATCAAGGTGTTCAAAAGGGAATTGGATTGCTACCTGAAAAGAGAGAATGTGTAAGATTACAGGGATAAGGCAAAGGAGTGAAACGATGTGGAATGCTCTATCAGAGAGCCAGTGCAGATTCGATGGGCTGAATGGCCTCATTCTGCATTGTAAAGATGTTGATAATTCTGTACTTATCTAGTTTTTATCTTTAGTGTGCAATCAATAAGATTTCTATGACACTGATTTATCCTCTGGCTTTCATTTTGATTTAGTGTTATTAATAAAAATGAAAAATGCAGGTCTATAAAACTTATTTGTCTTGTGTGTGTGTGCTTCTGCTTCAAAAGCTCGTTGCAAATTAGAGTGTCCTTATGTAAGCTCCTTATGTTTTGATATTGAAGTTTGCAAGTTAAATACCCTGTACTTACAAAGCAGCTATAACTGTAATGTAATTATTTCTATCAAATTAGTTCCATTAATCTACTTTATCTAAACCAATTTAAATCACGTCACATAATGCTGCACTCAATGTGACTTTTATTAATCTAAAATCATTATCAGCATTAATTTAAATTTGTCTAAGAGTGCAGTCTATTTTAATGCACTTTGCTGTATATTTTTAAGTGGGTTTGCAATCTGTGCTGTTGTTGCTCATAAAAATTTCCCAGCAGATATTTCTTCGATATTAGCTGTTCTCCATATTGAATGTGTCCCACAAGTTAGCTTCCTGGGTCTTCACTGAAGTCAGAGTTATTAGTTATAGAATCAGGGAAAATGAGAATAGTTTCCTGAGGGGAATATTTACCTTTAAAATGGTCTGCAAGGCTTTTAAAAAAAGGCAAAGTTGTACATGTTTATTGAGAGTTACTTTAATGTTTTCCTGGTATTCATAGATGATGCAGTTTTGTTAAGGGCTCCAAGAAGGAAGATGTTGGAAATAGGGATATTTTAAAAGCTGCCTATTTCTTAATGCTTACAAATAAATAAAGCTGTCCTTCCCTTTGGGGACATGTTCTCATTAGAGATCGTTGATAGTTGTCATCTGTGCAAACTTAACTCTCATTTGTTTGCACATAACTGAGTGAGATGGCTTACTGTAAGGCAAAGTAGGATTTGCTGACATTTATCGGAAATCAAGCTCAAGTTTTCAATACAAGTAATTCCTAATAAGCTTACCCTAGTGTTTCACCTGTTTTATTTGTAGTGTTAAGTTGATTGCTTGATCTAGTGGGCAAATGTTAGTTTTCAACTTGTTAGATAAAATGATGTTGAAGATCCTTTACACTTTATTCGTGTTTTCAAATTTGAAAAAAAGCCATTTGTCTCCATGTCAAAACAACTGTTTAAGTTGCTGAACTGATGGTATGAAGCAGTTGAATTAAAATTGCAATCAGATGACTGTTAAACATGCAATTGCAAGATTAATGGTGTTCAATTAAAAACACAGTACTGGAAGCGCTCAGCAG
This sequence comes from Carcharodon carcharias, assembly GCF_017639515.1. NCBI lineage: Eukaryota > Metazoa > Chordata > Chondrichthyes > Lamniformes > Lamnidae > Carcharodon > Carcharodon carcharias. The sequence continues at coordinate 124,149,256 of NC_054468.1, read as the reverse complement.
GTCACTCCAAACTGTTGAAATGGGCAGACGCATGGGAGGTGCAATTTTAACGCACTGCAGTGCTAAGTGATGCATTTTGGTAAGTTGGTTGAATTCCAAGGGATGCAGGAACCTTAAAACACTCCACCCATTGTGTATTTCCAAGAGGTTTTGGGTGGGCCTGTCTGTGGCAACCATTGTTTCAATATCCAGTACTTTGCATTTTTAATGTCTCTTCCTTAGACAGTTACAAGTTTCAATAGGTGTCTAGATTATAGGAAATGTCCCTCTCTTCACACTCAGCTAAGGGTGATTTGTTAGTTCCTCACCTTCAACTTGGAATGTGGCATTGCATCTTTAATCAGTTTGCTCTTTCTCGGTTCAAATTGCAAAATGGCTGGCTGGGTGGCGCGGAGGCCTGGCTGGGTGGGTGGCGCGAGAGTCTGGGTAAATGTATTTCCCTCATAAAACTTTCTTGGTGTCAATATTGCCAGTAACCTTTGGGAAAAATAAACACATTCCTGTGCCTTGTTTACCTGGCTAGTTGTAAATAGACTAAAACCCCATTGAAATCCAAATATCCCTTCATTTATCTAAAAATGCAAATCCCCTTCACATCTTACGTGCAAAGGCAGCTTCCATGTTTACTCATTAGCATGTCAAGCACCTAGCTTCTTTTGATGAGTTAAAGATTTCAGTCTACTTGACTCCATATGTAATTGAATCACATGTTGACAGACCCAACTATACTTACCCCCATAAACCTACTTCACAATAAGTCAGAAAAATATTATGATAATTATTATACTTTCATGATATGACAAAAGAACCAGGAGTGAGATGGGAAAAATGTTTTTAAATTGAGTTTTGAACTTTAATGCACTGCCTGAAATGGCAGTAGATAAAGATTTAATTGTGACTTTCAAAAGAGAATTGGATAAGTACTTGAACTGTCAAAATGTGCTAATATTTGGGGAAAGAGCAGGGATGTGGGACTAGCTGTACCAAAGAGCCTGTACAGGCACAATAGGTTTAATGGCCACCTTCTGTGCTAGAATATTCTATGACTTACTTGATGATGTACCCCTTCCATTGTGTGATGTGCAAGCAGGAGTTGTTTCTTCAAGCAGCAGAAATGGAAGGAGCAGATTTTTTTTTAAATAGTGTAAAAGGACTGAAAGATAAAATGAGAATGTGAGAGAGGAGGTGATGTACCTAAATGTTCCTTTCTCAAGTTTGTGGTGAGTTGGTTCATGTATGAATTCCAAGAAAAGATTGCATTGGCTGCTCCCCACATCCTGTATGATCACTTTTTTTTAAAAAATGGCAGCAGTGCCTTGTGGTTGGAGTTTAAATGAAGAAAGTGCAACATATTCTTGTAATCTCTCGACTTCTGCAACTTTTTAAACGGTTTCCTCACCAGCTGCTTTTGTGCTATAGCTGAATCATATTCAGGGTAATAAACGTCACAATAATTTAGTTCTGGATTAGCAATGACTAACTATAGAAGTGTACCTTAAATCTGGATTAGAGGCCATTTTGTTGTAGCTTCTCTGTTGTATGGGTTTATATTTGGTTCCTGTCCGAAGAAAGCTGAATGCAGGAGTGAAGGCTGGGCTGCACAATGTTATTTACATTTGCATCTTGCATAGATGTTGATAAATTTGAAGATCTCTAACATTTGGCCCTTGCAATTTTTCAGTGAAGGTTTTTGCTACATTGCCAGAATCAATGATAGGCACTTGGCTCCTATAATTCACCCTGCTGTGTTCCTTCAGATGCTCCCTTCAAACAAAAACAGCTACTAGCATTTATAACACATATAACACAAAGCACCCAAAGCACTTCAGAAAGATTTAATTAAAAACATGTATGCCTAATTGAAGTAGCGATTAGGAGGGGTAACCTAAAGCTTGGTCTGAGAGTTGGGTGCTAAGGAGAGCCTTAAAAAGAGAGCAGGAAATGGTGGACTGGGTGCAGGATTTCCCAAATGTGGGAGCTAGAGAGAGGCGTGAGGAACAAATAGTTTATGCAGAATATTGTTGGGGTATTGCCAGAAGGGGCGACATGTACTGGTGTATAAGGGAGGGGGTGGGAAATGCACAAAACTTGAGTCAGCAGAATGACGCATTCAAGGTGGGCTGGAGGAAGCTATGGAGAAAAGAAAGGCAATGCTATGAAGGGACTCAAACATGAGGATTAGAATTTAAAATCTGAGGCATTGGGGATAGATCCAATGAAGGACAGGAGGGATAGCAAGTCAGACTTGGTATGCCCTAGAATTTGAGCAGCAGAAATCTCGGTGAGCTGCAGTTTTTGGAGGATGGGAGACTCACCAAAAGGCGTTCGATAAGGTACTACACATAAAGCTACAAGATAAGAGCTCATGGTGTTGGGCTCCAATGAGTACAGGTCCAACCTACTCCACCTCTCATAAGAAAATGCCTCCATATTTTCTGGTCTTCATTGAATCCATTCCCAATGCCTCAAATTTTAAATTATAATCCTTATGTTTGAGTCCCTTCATAGCTTTGCCTTTTTTTCCATAGCCGCCTCCAACCCTACAATTTCTCCTCCCCACCTTGAATGTGTCATTCTGCTGACTCAGGGTGAGGATTATCAAATCAGCCATGATCTCATTGAATGGCCTATTTAAGCTCCTTTGCCTTATGACCAGGTGAGGGTTGAAATAGTTATTTCTCTGTGATAAGATGTTGGCCTATATTAGCATGGATAGAGGATTTGCTAACTAATAGAAGACAGAACATTGTCAGGATGGCAACCTGTAACTAGTGGAGTGGCACAGGGATCAGTGCTGGGGCCTCAATTAATTTATATTAATGACTTGGATGAGGGAAATGAATGCACTATTGCCAAGTTTGCGGATGACACAAAACTAAGTGGGAAGGCAAGTGGTGAGGACGACACATGCAATCTATAGAGGGATATAGACAGGTTAAGTGGGTGGGCAAAAATTTGGCAGGTGGAATATAATGTGAGGAAAATGTGAGTTTATGCACTTTGGCAGAAAGAATAGACAGGCTGAATATTTAAAGCTGCAGCACAGAGGGAGTTGGGGGTCCTCGTGCATGAATCACAAAAAGTTAGTGTACAAGTTCAGCAGGTAATAGGGAAGGTAAATGGAATGTTGGCCTTTATTTCAAAGGGAATGGAGTATAAAAATAGGGAAGTCTTGCTAAAACTACACAAGGCACCAGCTAGACCACACCTAGAATACTGTGAACAGTTTTGGTCCCCTTATCTAAGGAAAGATAGAAACATAGAAACTAGGAGCAGGAGTAGGCCATTCGGCGGCTGGTGTACAAGGATACCCAGGTCTCGTTGCACATTTCCCACTCTCAATTTATAGCCATTCAGATTATCTGCCTTCCTGTTTTTGCTACCAAAATGGATAACCTCACATTTATCCACATCTGCCATGCATTTGCCCACTCACTCAGCTTGCCCAAATCACACTGAAGCATCTCTGCATCCTCCTCACAGCTCACCCTCCAAGCCACCTTTGTGTCATCTGCAAATTTGGAGATATTACATTTAATTCCCTCATATAAATCATTAATATATGTGAATAACTGGGGTCCCAGCACCGATCCCTGCGGTACCTTACTCATCACTGCGTGCCATTCCGAAAAAGACCCTTTTATTCCTACCCTGTTTCCTGTCTGCCAACCAGTTTTCCATCCATCTCAATACATTACCCCCAATCCCAAGCGCTTTAATTTTACATGCCAACCTCTTATGTGGGACTTTGTCGAAAGCCTTCTGAAAGTCCAAATAAACCACATTCACTGGATCCCCTTCATCAACTCTACTAGCTACATCCTCGAAAAATTCCAGTAGATTTGTCAAGCATGATTTCCCTTTCGTAAATCCATGCTGACTCTGTCCGATTCTGCTACTGTTTTCCATGTGCTTTGCTATTAAATCTTTTATAATGGACTCTAAAATTTTCCCCACTACCGACATCAGGCTGACTGGTGTATAATTCCCTGTTTTCTCTCTGCCTCCCTTTTTAAATAGTGGGGTTACATTAGCTACCATCCAATCTGTAGGAACTGTTCCAGAGTCTATAGAATCTCGGAAGATGACCACCAGTGCATCCACTATTTCTAGGGCCACTTCCTTAAGTACTCTGGGATGTAGATTATCAGGCCCTGGGGATTTATCAGCCTTCAATCCCATCAATTTCCCCAACACCATTTCCCTACTAATACTGATTTCTTTCAGTTCCTCCCTCTCACTAAACCCTGTGTTCCCCAACATTTCTGGTATGTTAATAGCAACCTCCTTTGTGAAGAGAGAACCAAAGTATGTATTTAGTTGGTCAGCCATTTCTTTGTTCCCCATTATAAATTCCCCTGTTTCTGACTGTAAGGGACCTACATTTGTCTTCACCAGTCCTTATCTATTCACATACCCATAGAAACTTTTACAGTCAATTTTTATGTTCCCTGCAAGCTTACTCTCGTACTCTATTTTCCCCTTTAACCAATCCCTTGGTCCTCCTTTTGAATTCTAAACTGCTCCCAATCTTCAGGTCTGTTGTTTATTTCTGGCCAATTTGTATGCCTCTTGCATCTAATACTATCTTTAATTTCCCTTGTAAGCCATGGCTTGGTCACCTTTCCTATTTTACCTTTGCGCCAGGCAGGAATAAACAATTGTTGCAGTTCACTCATGCGCTCTTTGAATGGATGCCATTGCCTATCCACTGTCATCCCTTTAAGTAACGTTTCCCAATCTATCAGTCAATTTGCGTCTCATTTCATCATAGTTTCCTTTATTAAGATTCAGGACCCAAGTCTTAATCAACTACATCACTCTCCATCTTGATGAAGAATTCTTTCATATTATGGTCGCTCATCCCCGAGGGGCCTCGCACAACTAGATTGCCAATTATTCCTTTCTCGTTACACAATATCCAGTTTAGGATGGCCTTTTCTCTTGTTGGTTCCTCGAATTATTGGTCCAGAAAAACATCCCGTATACACTCCAGGAATTCCTCCTCTACGGTATTGTTACTAATTTGATTTGCCCGATCTATGTGCATATTAAAGTCACCCATAATTACAGATGTTCCTTTATTACATGCTTCTCTAATTTCCTGTTTAATGCCATTCCCAACATCACCAGTACAGTTTGGGGGTCTATATACAAACCCCACTTATGTTTTTTGCCCCTTAGTGTTTTTCAGCTCTACCCATACAGATTCCACATCGTCGGAGCTAATATCTTTTCTCACTATTGCGTTAATTTTCTCTTTAACCAGCACTGCAACTCCACTGCCTTTTCCTTTTTGTCTGTCCTTCCTAAATATTGAATACCCCTGGATGTTCAGTTCCCATCCCTGGTCACCCTGCAGCCATGTCTCCATAATCCCGACCATAGCATACCTGTTTACTTCTATTTGCGTGGTTAATTCATTCACTTTATTGCGAATGCTCCTCGCGTTAAGGCACAAAGCCTTAAGGCTTGTTTTTTTTATATTACTTGTCCTGTTCCCACTATTTTTCACTGAGGCCCCATTTGATTCTTGCCTTTGATTTCTCTGACTTCACTTTTCTTATTCCGTCTTCTGTCTTTTATTCTTGTCTTTGATTCCCTTTCCTGTGACTCCTTGCATAGGTTCCCACCCCCCTGCCATTTTAGTTTAAATCCTCCCCAACCACTCGCAAACGTTCCCCCAGGACATCAGTCCCGGTCCTGTCCAGTTTGTACTGGTCCCACCTCCCCCAGAACCAATCCCAACGCCCCAGGAATCTGAAACCCTCCCCTTCACACCATCTCTTCAGCCACGTATTCATCCGATATATCCTGCTATTTCTACTCCGACTGGCGCGTGGCACTGGTAGTAATCCTGAGATCACTATCTTTAAGGCCCTACTTTTCAAATTACTTCCTAACTCCCTATATTCTGCTTTTAGGACCTCATCCTTTTTTTACCTATGTCGTTTGTACCAATGTGTACCACGACCACTGGCTATTCACCCTCCCCCTTCAGAATGCCCTCTAGCTGCTCTGAGACATCCTTGACCCTAGCACCAGGAAGGCAACATACCATCCTCGAGTCTTGTTTGCGGCTGCAGAAATGCCTATATATTCCCCTTGCAATTGAATCCCCTATAACTATTGCATTCCCACACTTGTTACTCCTTCCCTGTGCAGCAGAACCAACCACGGTGCAGCGAATTTGGCTGTTGCTGCTTTCTCCTGAGGCCATTCCTCCAACAGTATCCAAAGCGATATATCTGTTTTGCAGGGGAATAGCCACAGGAGATTCCTACACTGCCTGCCTAGTCCTCTTGCTTTGCCTGGTGGTCACCCATTCCCTTCCTGCCTCTGGACTCTTAGCCTGTAGTATGACCACCTCTCTATACGTGCTATCCACGATACTCTCCCTTCATGGATGCTCCACAGTGTCCCCAGCTGCCGCTCCAGCTCCAAAACCTGGGAGCTGCAGATTGAGACACTTCCAGCAAATATGCTGGCCCTGGGCACGGGAAATGTTCGCGGCTTCCCACATAGAGCAGGAGGAGCACACCACGGCTTTGAGCTCTCCTGCCATGACTTACCCCTTTAAATTAAATTAAACCTTTTGGAAGATACTTCATATCAGTTACTCTCGGGCCATTCTTCCCAGTTCCTCATTGTTACAGAATATAACCCCTATAAACAATGCATTGGCAAAGATATATTGGCATTGGAGGCAGCCCAGAGAAGGTTCATGCAGTTGATCCCGAGTATGGAGGGAATTCTTATGAGAAGTTGAGTTGGTTGGGCCTGTACTCATTGGAGTTTAGAAGAATGAGAGGTGACTTTATTAAAACACATAAGATTCTTAGGGGGCTTGACAGGGTAGGTGCTGAGAGGTTGTTTCCCTTTGTGGGAGAGACTAGGACCAGAGGACATAATCTCAGAGTAAGCCCATTTAAGTCCAAGATGAGGAAGAATTTCTTCTCTCTGAGGGTAGTGAATCTGTGGAATTCTTCACCACAGAGGGCTGTAGAGGCTGGGTCGTTATATTCAAGGCTGAAATAGACAGATTTTTAATCAGTAAGGGAATCAAGGGTTGTAGGGACAAGGCAGGAAAGTGGAGTTGAGCATTATCAGATCAGCCATGATCTCATTAAATAGCGGAGCAGACTCGATGGGCTGAATGGCCTACTTCTCTTATGTCTTATGACCAGGAGAGGGTTGAAATAGTTGTCTTTATGATGAGATGTATGGATGAAGGTTTTAACAGTGTGGGGGCAGAGGCTGGTGATGCTTTGGCAATAATGCAACTTTAAAGGTCTAAACCGATATGCTGCTATGTGTTTAATTCAAACAGATATAGCATGCAATTTTTTTGCACCAATGTATTCACTGAAATCTTAGTGACAGATTAACTGGGCTGCTAAGAAATATGTTCCTTTGCTTGCAAAATGTAACAATTTTTGTTTTCAATGTAATTTAAATATTTTTATAAATGAGGTGACTAATTTGAGTGAAGTTGCTTGTGACTTTTAGATCAATGGTAAGTGGCTATTATACAAATATTTTTATAACTTGCTACTGAAGTATTTAGTAATTTTAATGAGCATTGTTATCGTTACAGTGGTTTTTGACTCTGCTAAGGCAGAGGCAGCATGTGGAAAAGTGTTTTCACACAATGAGTAACTAGGATCTGGAATGCACTGCCTGATGTGGTGGGAAGTGAATAAATTCTTGAAGGAGAAAAAAATTGCAGGAAAATGGGGAAAGAGATGGGGAATGGGCCTAACTGGATTATTCTTTGTATGAGTTAGCACCGACTCATGGATCATATGCCTTGTGTGCTATGCTATTGTGTGATTCCATGAGATGACAATGACTTTAGGAAATCCCCAGACTGGAAATTAACTGGTGGATTTCTGGAAGATTTCTTTGTCATGGAGCTGGCCTGACAGAAATGATGGTACAAAGGAGCCATTCAACTCTGACCCCAAACCCCGCCCCCCCAACTCTCCCCATGGGATTTCCCCCGACCTGACGTAACAAAATCCCACTCTTTCCGCCGGCCCCCAAAACCCCAGGCAGAACCCACCTACCACCCTGCCTGATCCAACTGGATAATCTCCCCCCCACATGACCTCCGACACCACCCCATCCATCCATCCGCGCGCCCCCCCCCCCCCCCAACAGTTCCAACTTTGTCTTGTCGCCCACTACCCCCCAAATCGCATCCATTTGAGTCACTTACCTTTTCCCTGGCCTGTCGATTTCAATCAGAATTTTACACTTTACCTGGTTTATGGCAGCTAGTGCTGTAAAGAAGGAGTGTGCCTTTCTTCAATCTGACTCTGCTGGACTGTGACACTGGGCTGCGGAGACAACTGCGCAACCTCGATCTTGCCCAGCCTGAGTCGGAACGTTTCACACTAAATAGAGGGGGGGAGGGTTCTGGAGGGGGGATAAGTAGGCTCACAAAGCAAAAGAATATAACAGCATTCCTGGGCAGCTACTTAGGTAATGATACCCAGAGTGTGACAGGAAGGGACAGTGTGCAAACAGTTTTTAAAATAGAGTCAAAGGGGGGAAAAAATGGTAAAAAGGCACAATTAATGGTTCTGAAATGCACATTGTATTCAGAACAAAATAAATGAATTAGCAGCACAAATATAGATGAATGGGTATGATTTTATAGCTATTACGGAGACATGGTTACAGGAGATCAAAGCTGTGAACTAAATATTCAGGGGCATGTAACTTTTCCCAAAGGACAGGCAAGAAGGAAAGGGGTGGTGGGTTAGCTTTGATAGTACGAGATGGAATAAGTATGATAGCAAGAAATTATCTTGGATCGGAAGATGTAGAAGAGGTGGAGGTAAGAAATAACACGGAGAAGAAGATTCTGGTGGGAGTAGTCTATAGGCTTCCTAACAGTAGCTATGCTGTTGGACAGAGAATAAATCAGGAAATAATGAAGGCATTTTAAAAAAAGTTAGTATATTAATCATGTGTGACTTTAATCACCAAGTAGATTGGGAAAATGAAATTGGCAGACACAAGCAAGAATTCAGTGTATTCGGGACAGTTTCCTAGAACAATATGTTGTGGATCCAACCAGGGATCAGGCTATTTTGGATTTGGTAATGTGTAATGAGGCAGGTTTAATAAATGATCTCAGTAAAAGATCCTCTAGGAAACAGTGATGTGGAATTTAGCATTCAGTTTGAGAGTGAGAAACTTAGTTAGGAAACATCTGTACTAAACTTAAATAAAAAGAATCAAGGCAGAGTTGGCTGGAGTGGACTGGGAAAGGAGTTTAGCAGAAAAGACCATTGATGAACAATGGTAGAAGTTTAGGAAAGTAGTTCATGACTCATAACAAAGATATATCCCAGTGAGGGAGAAGGATTGTCGGAAGGGGATAAACCAACCATGGTTAACCAATGAAGTTGAGGATGGTTTAAAAGTGAAAGAAAACACATACAAAGTGGCAAACATTATTGGTAAGCCAGAGGATTGGGAAAGTTTTAAAAACCAACAGAAGATGACCAGAAAAATAATAAAGATGGAGAAAATGAACTTTGAGGATAATCTAGCAAGTAATATAAAAACGGACAATAAGAGCTTCTTTAAATGTATAAAAAGGAAGAGAGAGGCCAAAGTCAATATTAGGCCCCTTAGAGAATGAGGCTGGGGAAATAATGGGGAACCAGGAAATGGCAGAGGAGTTGAATAAATATTTTGCATCAGTCTTCACGATAAAAGACACTAATAGCATACCAAAAATACGAAATAATCATGGGCAAAAGGTGGGGAGGAAATAAATACAATAACTATTACTAGGGAAACTAATGGGGCTGAAGGCCAATAAGTCACCTGGACCTTATGGGTTGCATCCTAGGATATTAAAGGAAATAGCTGCAGAGATAGTGGATGCACTGGTAGTAATCTTCCAAGAATCCTTAGATTCTGGAAAAGCCCCAGAGGATTGGAAAAATGCCAGTATGGCACCTTTATTCAAAAAGGGAGAGACAAAAAAACAGGTAACTATAGGCCAGTTAGCTTAACACCTGTCATTGAGAAAACGTTGGAGTCTATTTATAAAGAATGTGATAGCAAAGAAATACATAATCTAATCAAGCAGTCAGCATGGCTTCATGAAAGGGAAATCATGCCTGATAAATTTATTAGAATTCATTGAGGAGGTAGCCAGCAGGATAGATAAAGGGGAACCAGTAGATGTAATATATTTGGATTTCCAAAAGACGTTTGCTAATGTACCACACACAAGGCTACTTAATAAAATAAGAGCACATGGTGTTGGGGGCAACATATTAGCATGGATAGAGGACTGGCTAACTAATAGAAGACAGAGTTGGGATACAGGATGGCAACCTGTAACTAGTGGACTGCCACAGGGATCAGTGTTGGGGCCACAATTATTTATAATATATATGACTTGGATGAGGGAAATGGACAGAGCGATTTGGGGGCCCTTGTGCATGAATCCCAAAAGCTAGCATACAAGTTCAGCAGGTAATAGATTAGGCAAATGGAATGTTGGCCTTTATTTCCAAGGGAATGGAGTATGAAAATAGGGAAATCTTGCTAAAACTGTGCAAGGCACTAGTCAGACCACACCTAGAATACTGTGAACAGTTTTGGTCCCCTTATCTAAGGAAAGATATACTGGCATTGGAGGCATTCCGGAGGAGGTTCACGAGGTTGATCCCAGAGATGGAGGGATTTTCTTATGAGGGAAGGTTGAGTCGGTTAGGCCTGTCCCATTGGAGTTTAGAAGAATGAGAGGTGACCTTTTGAAACATTATTCTTAGGGGGCTTGACAGGGTAGATGCCGAGAGGTTGTTTCCCCTTGTGGGACAGTGTAGGACCTGAGGGCATAATCTCAGCATAAGGGGGTGCCCACTTAGAACAGAAATGAGGAGGAATTTCTTCACTGAGGGTAATGAATCTGTGGAATTCTTGACTGCAGAGAGCTGTAGAGGCTGGGTTGTTAAGTATATTCTAGGCTGAGATAGACAGATTTTTAATCAGTAGGGGAATCAAGGGTTATGGGGACAAGGCAGGAAAGTGGAGTTGAGGATTATCTGATCAACCATGATCTCATTGAATGGTGGAGCAGACTTGATGCGCCAAATGATCTACTTCTCTTATGTCTAATGGAGACGGGCATGGAACAAATTTAGAGGAAGAAATTCGGCACAGAGTGGCAATCGAACGCTGATTGCCACTCCAAGGAAGTTATGGCCCACTGTCTCTAACCTCTTCCCGTCCTCCAATTCTCCAAGATATCTGCACCCCCTTCAATTCCTGACCCCTTGCACTTCCAGGATTTTTAATCTAGGGTTTCCAACACCGGTGGCTTTGCCTTCAGTTGCCTGAGCCCTAAGTGCTGGAACTCCCTTCCTAAACATCTGCCTTTCTTTCCTTGTTTGACTCAATGTTAAACATTTTTTGATAATGGTCCAATGAAGTATCTTAGGAGATGTTTTGGCACATTAAAGGTGCTGTGTACATGCGCGTTGTTGTAGTGGTAAACCCCTGACTGAATTCTGTTAAAGAGCTGTTCACTTTATCATCTTGAACATGCTCCCTAAACGCAACTCGGAGTTCAGCCTGGAAGTGAAAGTTGATTTGAAAAAGTTGTATCACCTTTCCCAGTACTTGAGGCTGTGTAAAGTATGCAAATAAGTCAAGGTGGGCTGCAAATGTTGAAAAACTACAAAAGCTTTGGCGGGCCAAAGAGACTGAGGATCTAGGTACATAGTCGCTAAAATGTCATGATCGGGTTTTTAAAAAAATCAAAGGCTAATGAAATGGATGCCTTTTATATCTGGATTAGTGGAGCACAGTGGGGTAGATGTTATGCTTCAGCTATACTAAGCCCAGGTTAGACCACACTTCAGGCCACTGAGCATTTCTGGCCACCACACCTCAGTATGTATTGACCTTGGAGTCCAGGTATCATTCTGGTAAATCTATGCTTCGCTCCCTTTGAGCGTTAAATTGGGAAGAGATTATGCAAACTAGGTTTGTGTACCTTGGAATTTAGAAAGTTAAGCAGTGACTTTATTTTGGAAACATTCAGGGGAACAGATAGGGAGACAGGTTAGAGAGTCTGGGATGAGGGGGCAGAGTCTAAAAATTAGAACCAGACCCTTTATGAGTGAAATTAGGAAACATTTCTACACACAGAAGGGTAGTAGAAGTTTGGAACTCTATTCAGCAAATGGGAATTGTTAAGTTTAAAATTGTTAACCCAAAGACATTAAGGGATACGAGCCAAAGGTCAATGGAGTTAGGCCCTCTATAAATTTGGATTATAATGAGCGTAGCTTTCATTTTTGTGACTTTGGGAGTTGGCAGCACCCACCTCATGGTCCGGCAAGGAAATTTACCATGTTATTGTGGGAAGGTAATAGTTTTTAAAATACCTATTTGGGCTGAATAGCCTATTTCTGTGCTGTCGTCCAATACTACTTATCTAGTTTACCAGTAAAGATACTGAATGGTGCCGGGTATTTTCAATTCTTCCCTATAGATAGGATGTGTGTGTGAATTACAGTCAAGGTCAGGATGAAAAAGCTAGCAGGAACCTACTCCCGGGCTGTGACCTGTTGCGCTGGGCCATATCTGGAGATAGTAAAGGCCTCGAGCAGTTGAATTCATCTTCCCCTTCCCATGGAGACATGCCACAGCTTGAGGTCACAGTCAGATCCTGCAACTGCCCACACAGGGCTATCAGTCCAGTGATCTCTGATAACCAAAGACATCAAACAAAGGAAAGTTCTTTCTTTGTGAACACTGTTACTTGAATGTGGGTGAAAACTTGTGTCAACCACTGAATTTGGAAAAAATAGGAAGATCTAATTAAACAACTCTGCACGGTGGGGTAGGAAAAAATGAAACTGGTCATTTCCCCTTCCCTCCCAAAATATGTTTGGGATCACCTGATTAGGTTGAGATTGTTTGCAAGTTAGCCAAAACTGCAGCTTGCTCAATTGCTTAATGAGGGGTTTCTGGATTTCTCAAAAAGCCTGTACTGGATATGTGAGGCTGTGATCTCACTCAACGATTTTGCAAATTTTTAATAGTCATCAGAAGGTATTTATATCCGGGGCAAAGCCACTGTCCTCACTAGTGAATTCTGGTTAAAGACCTGGTAAGTTGCCATGGCTCCTTATTAAAATCTACAGCTCTCCGAAGAAGGGGACCATTAAGAATGAGTCTATTAAGTGCTAAAGTAGCTTATGTACATTTTTAAAAGGAAGCCCTTCCGGATAATGGGTTTAATGCTACTCCTAATTACATCAGCATTTTTGAAGGAAGGGTTAATTAGCTCTAATATGGTTCACAATGTGATTCCAGTGAATTCAAATTCAATTATTCCCTTATGAGCTGACATTTCCTTTTAACGATTTTAACTCTGCTGTCTTCAAACCACAGATACTTTGTGTAGAATAACTCGATGTTTTGGAGGACTCTCTGACATTTTACCTGTTTTGTTTTTAGCTACTTGAATGTTAAATATAGAATAATTTTTGATAAGTTTTGGATGAAAAGATGAAAGCATTAATTTTAACATCTTATCATCACTTGTGCTAAAACACTTTATACATTTGGGCAGAGACTCTACATTAACTATTTATATTTCTTAGTGATATTTGTAGCCTGCCTTAAAAAAAAGTGTGTAAATGGAGGAGCGTTGGCCAATTATATAGTAGATAGCATGCTTTATGATAGATGTGATCTTCAGACCAAAGCTGTTTGCTTTGTTTCTTTTTGGTAGAAAACATAATGAGCATGTGCATCGAATTTATGGGAGGTTTGACTGATCCCCTAATGATTTCCTGGAATTACGCATACTCGATATACATTCCTCTGAGCTCCAACGTTTCTCAGAATAGACAAAAGCAAAAAACTACGGGTGCTGGAAATCCAAAACAAAAATAAAAATACCTGGAAAAACTCAGCTGATCTGACAGCATCTGCGGAGAGGAGCACAGTTAACGTTTCGTGACTCAACAGATTTCTCAGAATAGGTTTGAAACATTAAATAACGATATTCTCCTGTACGATAGTGCAGAATGTCTCTTGCTGAAAATGGTCTTATGGTTCCTAGAGACCACATCTGCTGTACTGTGTGAATGATAAACAAAGATCTCCGATGAAATCCTGCTTTATAAAGAGCGATATATGCTATTTACCGCTTGGGGGGGTCTGCCTTTGGTCAGTAACCACTTTTGCCGTGTTATGGAGCAGTGGGCGTGGATTCCATTTGTCCTCACCGTTTGCTGGGATCATATTTCCAGTTTTTCTGATATGTATAGAAAACTTCCATATCAGTCAATTGAGAAAGGAAAAAGGTGCAGGATAAAGATCAGGAAACATTGGGTTTTATGTGCTTGCATTCTGAGGCTCCTTTGCGTTATATACTTCCTGTCTTTAACTGCCTGGGACAAGTGCCATGAATTGATAATATTATAATCAGAGAAGAGCTGTAGATTTCAGTGTCAGCTCTTGCAGAAGAGGAAGGGGTGTGACTTTTTTTGTTTTTTTGATTTGCGTGAGAAATTGTAAATATATGAAGCAGGTTTTTGCACAAAGCTGTTCCCTTTACAACCACAACTATTTTTACAGTTACTTGTTCTTTTAGGAAATGAGCTGTCTCTGGTGGAGTAGAGCAGATGGCCTAGATGTGACAGGAAAAACAAGTCCCTGACTTTGTGGTTTCAACGTATGATTTGGAGGTACCTAAAGCTGTGCTGCATTCGTATGTAAACCTCATTTAAATGGTATATTTAAATAAATAACGTCCCAAATGGCAGGATACAGGAACAGATGTGACCTGCTTTGGAGCGCTTGTTGCTGCTGGCTTGTTGAACGTAGCAAAATGCTCATTGAAAAAATATTTTTCACTTGATACATTGAGTGCCCTACAAATTTTTATTGATAAGCAAAAAGACAAAAAAAATGAAATTTTCAATTTGCCATGAACCATTTTCCTGGAGTCTTAGGAATTAACTAATAAAGCTGGAAGGTTCAGTATTTGCTTTCCTCTTCCTATGTTACTACGCAAATTTTATGGAAAGGACCAACAGTGCAGCACCAAAAACCAAAATACCTGGAAAAACTCAGCAGGTCTGACAGCATCTGCAGAGCAGGATGCAGTTGACGTTTCGAGTCCGTATGACCCTTTATCAGAACTAAGGCATAGAAATGAGATGAAATATAAACTGGGGGATGAGACGGGAGAGCTCAATAGGGGCCAGTGATAGGTGGAGGCCAAACAGAGACTGCCAAAGATGTCATAGACAAAAGGACAAAGGGGTGTTGACGGTGGTGATATTATCTAAAGGATGTGCTAATGGGGACATTAAGGGAAGCAAGCTAGTGGACAGTGCAGCACCTTTGGGTCCAGTTATTATTTGGGGGAGGGGTACTTCCGCTGTCAGCAACACTCGAGGAGAAAGGGCCCATGTTCCTCTTGAGATGCCGCTTCTGTCCCTCTGATTTATTATTCATGCACTGACCAAGCTATACCATTTGCTGCAGGCTAAT